>NC_138993.1:73360648-74702902 GCF_964341445.2 Mesoplodon mirus | reverse complement strand
CTGTGGATTAGTCAAGATCTCAAAGTTATTTCTAAAAGCAAGATTTCTTCTTTATCAAACATCTTTGGACACACTGTATGTCTTGTCAAAGGAAGAGTCAGAAGCAGAATCACTTTAAAGAGCAGAGAAAGCGTTTTTTCACAAAGACTTCTAGGAAAGTCAGGCTTCAGAAGACTGGCTCACCAAACATAAAATGCAACAGATATTTTTAACAGTGGCAAATGACCAAGCTTAGTACATTTATATTAGTCTGCTCATGGTGGAAAAAGAGCAATTCTCAAGCAGTTATCATATTCACAAAGTTATGTTCAAACACCAACACATTAAAAAAAAATCAGGGGGGGGGGCTTCTTTGGTGGCACAG
The DNA here is from genome assembly GCF_964341445.2 of Mesoplodon mirus. Taxonomy (NCBI): domain Eukaryota; kingdom Metazoa; phylum Chordata; class Mammalia; order Artiodactyla; family Ziphiidae; genus Mesoplodon; species Mesoplodon mirus. The sequence goes on along the minus strand of NC_138993.1, from coordinate 74,702,538 downwards.
TGGTTGAGAATCTGCCTGCTAATGCAAGGGACACAGGTTCGAGCCCTGATCTGGGAGGATCCCACATGCCGTGGAGCAACTGGGTCCGTGAGCCACAACTACTGAACCTGCGCGTCTGGAGCCTGTGCTCCGCAACAAGAGAGGCCGCGATAGTGAGAGGCCCGTGCACCGCGATGAAGAGTGGCCCCCGCTTGCCACAACTAGAGAAAGCCCTCGCACAGAAACGAAGACCCAACACAGAAAAAATAAATAATTAATAAACTCCTACCCCCAACATCTAAAAAAAAAAAAATTGGAAAAGGAGAAAGATTAAAAAAAAAAAAGATACTTATTAAAAAAGAATCAGGGATAAAATTTTTTGTTAAGTCCAGTTTATACAAAATAGTCAAGATTTTATCTTTTGGGCATTCCAGAACCCATAAGTGTGATCTGTTAGTTTTGGTTTATCCCAAGGGCACGCAGTATCTTTTATGACAGTTCTTAGACATCTTAGCAGCAAAGCAAAGTGTTCGATTCTGATTCTGCAACGTCAACCAAAAATGTCAGTTCCTTCTTGCACGCCTCCATTTCCATTTTCCCTCTTATCTCCTTGGCAACAAGGACAAGACATCAACATTGAGCTTTGCTTCCCTTCTTTGGCCTGTAGGTAAACTATTTGGATATTATTACTATAGGCCCTCCTGGTGTTGATTTCCGAAATTACCAGCACTTCCACGCCACCCGCGTCCTGCCATCACTGGTTACCTCGCCCTGTGGTCACTTCCTGCTGTTTCTCAGGCAGCACCTAGAGGACAGAGCAGGGATTGGGCAAAGGGCTATCCAAACACAGAACTGGTAAAACAGGAGGCTGGACTCAATGACAATTAAATGATCGATCTCTCATTTTCAAAAGACAGTTTATCAGTTATGTGAGCATTTGAGTGTACAGTTTTTGCAGTTGCTGAGAAGAAACGCCTTCTATTATTAGCCACTGAAGGAATGGAGAAGCAGGCATTGTTGCTGCACCCCATCTAGTGGTCACCACTGCTGAGATATAAGAGCAGCTTTTTGGATTCAAAATCAAGGACCAGGATGGGATTGAAGCCAAATTTTCTCGAGCCTTCAACTGTTCCCTCTTATAAATTAAGCCACCTGGAAAAGTATTAATTTTTTTTAGCTGTGAGATGATCAGCCAGTGAAATTTAAGGCTGATACGTGAGGAAGAAATGTATTTCTTTGAAGATTTAAATTAAATGAGAGGTAATTATCAAAGATCATCATAGTTCAAGATTAGCCTAAATAAATCATCACTTCCCTTTAATTGTGTCTTTTCCCTCTTCTCAGAAGAAGGTATCTTTAATATAATTTTATAATGCAGGAATTTAACGTTCTGGCATTAACATTTTACTAATATTAGTGTCTATGTAAATACCCTATTGCTTGTTTAGGTGGTGCTAAAGGCTTACACTTTTCAAGCAAGCATCAAAATACTAGGAGTGTCTTGCAATTTGGAAACTGTTTCTCAGTCCTGATTTTTTTCTTACAAACTCCAAGCAAATGATTCATTTATCCCTAAAGACAATCTCACTAATGAAAAAGAACCCTTTAAGATCACTCCAATTAATTGGTAGTAGCTATACAAAGCCCTGTGTTAAGAAATCGCGTATGATTAGGCTGAAAGCAATTTAGCCAAAGCAATTTGGCTTACTGTGATGGAACCGAAAGTAAGATGTTCTGCTTAAAAGCCTAACTGAAAATGAGTATTCTTCCAATGCTGCGCTTGTCTTTTAGTATGGTGCTTCGCAAAATGATTTCTTAAATATCTAAGAATTTTGGAGAGAAAGATTTCCATTTTATTCCTTCCTGTCAACTGAAAAAAATGCACAGCCTAAAGGTTGAGAATTATGTTTTATTCGGTGGACAAATCTGAGGACTTGAGCCAGGGACACAGCATCTCAGATAACTGTGAGAAATTGTTCCAAAGAGGTAAGGGGGGAAGGGAGGGAACCAGAACATATAGGAGTTTTTGGCAACCAAAGACAAGGAGGTCAGGGACTTTCCCAGGGGTGCATTGGTTGGGACTCTGCACTACCACTGCAGGGAAGAGGGAATAAGATCCCACATGCCTGGTGGCACGGCCAAAAGAATAAAAAATACAAAGACAAGGAGTTCAGAACATCAAAAGATTACTGTTAATACAAGAAAACCAGATATCTCAAGTTAAGGAATTTAGCACTTTGCTGTGTGCGGGAAGATGCAAGGGTCTGGGCTCACTGAAATCATTCCTTTGATCTGCACCTCAGCTCTCTGGGGCCCGTACCCTGTGCTCTCTCATCCTGTGGCTGCAGCAGCTGACTGCTAGATGGACTTGCCAGTGGGCAGACCTTTTGTCTCCATCCTGAGTTCCCTCAGGGCTCAGCATCCGGGCACCTGTAATGTGATGGCGTGATGGCTGCAACATCCTTTGTTTACTGACATGACAGGCAATATTTTAGTTCACATTCCTAATTTGCTTTTTTAAAATTTATATTCTTCTATTACTGCAGTGCACTCTTCGCAATAGCAGAAATATGGAAAAGTCCAGCTACCCACACATGGAGAATTGTGAAGTCTTTCTAGTGATTATCTCTAGGTCTTTAATGTTGTGATATGTCCTTTGGAGGGGGAACACTTTTATTTTTCTACTTCAATGCATTACAAGTGGAACTAACTCAATTAGAAAAATTATAAAAAAGAAATTGAAGCTATTGGTAAAGATCTAAAAATTCGATGGAAATGTTGAAAGACAGAAAGAGGGGCAAAACTCCAGTGAGGGGGCTTCCCTGGTGGCGCAGTGGTTGAGAGTCTGCCTGCTAATGCAGGGGACACGGGTTCGAGCCCTGGTCTGGGAGGATCCCACATGCCGTGGAGCGGCTGGGCCCGTGAGCCACAACTGCTGAGCCTGCGCGTCTGGAGCCTGTGCTCCGCAACAAGAGAAGCCGCGATAGTGAGAGGCCCGCGCACCGCGATGAGGAGTGGCCCCCACTTGCCACAACTAGAGAAAGCCCTCGCACAGAAACGAAGACCCAACACAGCCCTAAATAAAAAAAATATATAAAAAAAAAAACCTCCAGTGAGGCACCAAAAGTATCACCATTCAAGGAATATTGTATGTTAATCATTACCTCTAACATTATTATTTGACTAAATTATCCTGGGGCCCAGCTGACACTTGGCTAAACAATATTGATCAACCTATGAGCACAGAGGGATGGACAAAAAGACCTCAGGGCTCAGCCAGGGAAAAGAATTAGATTGATCAGAGATGAAGGGGCAACTACATTACAATATGCTCACCTGCTAGAAAATAAATACTATTCCTACAAACAAAGAGAAAATGTTTGAGGAGAACACCTTGTCATCATCGTGCTGCAATAAAAATAGCAAAGAAATCGTGAAGACTTTCCCAAGTGTTAGCCTTTAGTGGAGAAATATAATTTAAAACAGAATACTCTTCCAACCCGGAAATCCTCTCCATAAAGTCGGTAGAGAAAGAAAATAGTTTTATTGTTGAATAAGCATTAATCCAGAATGTGATGCACATAGCAGGTAGTCTGCTAAGAGGTTGCAAGGAGAGAAAGCCCTCTTTTGTCACCAAGGGGATGCGACCCATTTAGATACACGTTCTCAGGATAAACAGTAACTAGTCCTCAAGTAACAGGACTTGACAGAAACATTCGTCCCATGTAATTCATCCTAAATCTACCTGGTGTTTGGGGTGACCATCCGTGTTGGTTAATTGACTTTATACAAAGGAAAAACAAACGGCGATCTCTCTAGGGCAGAAGATGGAGCCCTTACCTTCCTTGATGTTACTTCTCAAGGAGATGGCTCCCAGGTCCTTGAGAAAGACTTTCCCGGGCTGGGAAACCTAAGTTGAGCTTTTGGAAAGATTTAAAAATACTTCGAAGAGACAGAGAAAGAACTTGCAAGTTTTTTAAAGAAAATGTTCTAAGCGAAGGGAGGAGAAGCAGCTACTCCCTGATCTCTAACAGGTAGAATGATGCCTCTTCTTTCCACTTTTATTTGCCCTACATCTTCCACATTTGCTTTTCTGGCAGCAGCCTCACTGCCTCTGCCAGCCTGCATCTTCAGGGCTTGCCGATCACCTCTGGGAGCCTGCTGTCAATGTGACCCCTTCCCCTCCAGTGTTGCCTGTGGCCACCTCGCCTCTTCTTCCTCAGTTTGCTCCAGAACCAAGCTGCCAGCCTTCTAGCAAATCTGAAGTGCTTGAAAACAGCTGTTCTCAGGGAATTTCACCGGATAGTGTTGTTATGTGATCTATCATTTCCTTTATATACTTCAGTATAGATGGAAGGATGCACATGTGTGTGTGCAAGTTGCCTTTCGTTCATAAGGGAGGGATGGGGGTCAACAAGGAGGAATCAGGAAACAAACTCCGGGTGGTCAACTCGAAGACCCTCGTTGGTATTCCAGCCTCCAGGGGGCTGTGCAGCTCTTTCTGTGATGCCAGCTCCATTCTGCACTGCAGGACTGTGAATCTGCATAAGAGATGTCATAAAAAGTAGTTCATGGGAGGAATGAGCTGTGTTCACCCTGTATGACTGCAAAAGTTGTTTGGGGCATTTCAACTTTTACATGATCATATAGAAAGACCTGGAGAGTAAAATAGCTTAACTTTCCAAAAAGGTGCCAAAGGTTTAAAGTTCTAGTCGATCATGTGACCAAGAGCTTCAAAAAATGTGGTACATCCACTTTCAGAACATCACTGAATTTGCATCTGAGGAAACTTTTCTTACAAAGTACTGGGCTATACACCTGACACTAACACGACATTGGAAATCAACTACACTTCAATAAAAAATGAAATTAAAAATTTTTTTGAAAAGTACTTACTGAAGTACCGAAAAGGACAGAGAACTGACCGTGTGACTATAAGGAAAACACAATTCTCTCTCTCTGGAGCACACCTCCTGGCAGACAGCTTGCCGGGGTGCAGAGAAGTACCTGCCTCTAATTGTTAGAAACCACTGATACGCCCCCCCAAAAGGATATGGCAATTACACATCACCAGACTATGTCCATTTTCAACAGATGTATATCTGTCTCAGAAAAAGTTTAATTCATTAAGTAATAAGATAAGTGATTGCATATGACAGTATAAGACACTGAAGGTAATCAAGCCAAAATTTAAGAGCATAAGCACAGTTTAAATTTTTTCCAGAAAAAAACAATGTTAACAATAAATAAGTGAAAAAATACATATAGAGAGAAATAAAATTGGTTTCATAAATTATGAATCCACCAAAAAAGACTGCAATGAAAATCTAAAAAGATAAATTGGTAGGGCATTTTTCTTTTGAAGCTACTTGTTAAAAAAAAAAAAAGATTAAATTAGCTGAAAATAGCCCACAAAGGAGACAAAATTCTCAATTACAGTTAAATCAGGCTTTTCTGACCCTGGTTTACCTTCATTGTTTCTTTTTTACTAAGCTAGTGTTTATATATAATGGCATATATAATTTTAGGTATATAGGTAGGTGAATGTCAATAATTGTAGAAAATCATGTTAGCTGAGTTTGGGCTACAAACTGGATTTCTTCAGCAGTTAGTTTGGGTCTCAGTTCAGATATTTTGTCCTCAGCGTTTGTGCTTTGCATCTGTTGATTAGAGATGAGGAGGAGGGACTTCCCTGGTGGTCCAGTGGTTAGGACTCTGTGCTCCCACTGCAGGGGGCACAGGTTCAATCCCTGGTGAGAGAACTGAGATCTCGCAAGCCAAGCAGTGGGGCAAAAAAAAAAAAAAAAAAAAGGGGGAGAGAGAGAGAGAGAGAGAGATGGGGAGGTAGACTTTGGACACCCATTCTCAGACTCCTTCCTTCCAGGATTCCCCACACTCCTCAACAGTCATGTTTTACCAGCTCATTTCTGATTTCCTAGAAATCCCTCTGGATTTTTCCACATGTGCCCCACAGCCCCCCAGAGAAATCTCCGTGTACAGTTCCACCTCCCAGTTCAAGCAAGTGTGCTCTCCCCTGGAGTCTGCTGGCTTCTCCTCACCCCCATGGCCTCCAGGTAGTTTTTGTACATGTCCAGTCTTTATAGTTTTTTCTCCCAGGGCTTTGTCTGGTAGAGACTTGGTCCATTTTAGGAGAAAGATAGACTCCTGCCAACAGAAGCTCTCCGACCCTCATCCTAACAGTTAATTCCCATCATGATCAGAAATCTCCAAAGAAGACGATGCTTGGATTAAAGAGGGAAAAGTAAACCAGGTGCAAATGCCCACAGTTTCTCCATTAAAACATGTAGATAGTTGTATTACTTTTCCAGTTAGCCTTTTTCTATGACGTTTAAATCCAAGGAATCCAAACAGTATCAACTTTGCATCAAATCTTTGCTACCTGAATTGTGACTTAGCTGGAGTCATTTTTATTACTAGCTATTGACCACAAGTGCTACTGAACTGCTGTGTGGACACAGCAGGCGTTGTGTACACAGGAAACAATACAGCATCCTCAGCAAATTCTCTGTGGGCATTTCCACTTTCTCTATCTACTGGAGATAAAAAAATGTTTTACTTCTCTCAGTAAGACCATAGACGATGCACAATGAAAGGGTCTCCATCTCTTGACAAAGTGGCATAATATATGGAAAGAAATTGATGTAGGTGCAAGAAAGTAGACATGGCACCGATTTCCAGATTTTCTTAAGTTAGAGGTTATGAGGCGCTTCATGCCCTTAATAATTTTTAAAAATTTATTTTATTGAGGTAGAGTTGATTTACGATATTGTGTTCATTTCTGCTGTGCAGCAAAGTGACTTAAGTGCACACATATATGCATTCTTTTTCACAGTCTTTTCCATTATGGTTATCACAGGATATTGAATAGAGTTCCCTGTGCTCTACAGTAGGACCTTGTTGTTTATCCATTCTATATAGAATAGTTTGCATCTGCTAATCCCAATCTCCCAATCTATCCCTCCCCCACTCTCCCTCCCCCTCGGCAACCACAAGTCTGTTCTCTGTGTCTGTAAGTCTGTTTCCGTTTAAGTTCATTTGTGTCATATTTTAGATTCCACATATAAGTGATATCATATGGTATTTGTCTTTCTCTGTCTGACTTATTTCACTTAGTCTGCTAATCTCCAAGTCCAACCATGTTGCTGCAAATGGCATTATTTCATTCTTTTTTATGGCTGAGTAGTATTCCATTGTACATATGTACCACATATTCTTTATCCATTTATTTGTCAATGTACATTTAGGTTATTTCCATGTCTTGGCTATTGTGAATACGTTCCTTTAATAATTTATTTGTCAATTAAGAAACATAAGCTGATATCTTTTATGAGCAAAACACTGGGCTAAGTTATGGGGGATAGAAAAGTGGGTAGGACAGAGACATCCTTTTCCCTGATCAGCATCAGCCTGGTAATAAAGGCACACATGGGACGGAGATCATTACCACACCTGCCATGGGCAGGAACTGAGCTACTGAGTGAGCTTATAAGTTTTATAAACTTATCTCTGGTTCCCACATCAACTCTGTACAGATTCCTATCCCTGTTTTACAGGTCAAAAAACTGAGACTTGGAAAAGTTAAGGGCTTACTCAAGAACATATACCTAAAATTAACACAGTTGCAATTCAAACCAGTTCATTGGATTCCAGGACCCCATGATCCTGTCACAACTCTATACTGCTTTTCAGGGTAATTTAATAAGATACACCAAATAGGTAAAAATGAAGTTCTGTGTCATTTCAGCAAAAGGTTTAAGTAACTCCCAAATGGAGAGAAATGCAAAATCTTCATGGCAAAGAAAGTAAATTCCTAGACAAGTACACACTGGTATTCAATTTTTAATTAATCAAGCAAAATGGAAGTGATTCCACCCCAACTGCCATTTTAGAGACGTATGTACACCACTCCGCAATTATTAATTCAAACTTATATGTTCAGAGAAACGTGTGCAGGTGAAGATTTACAGAAGGCTTTTCTTAGTTAAAGAGTAAAATATGTATGGTCTTTGAAATATCAAATATGCCCTGTACTTTTACATTGTTTTGGTCTGGTGCATAAATTTAAAAGAAAATTGATGGTCTGAAACTCCAAGATAAAGATGAATAATGCAGTCATTAAAACTGTAATATTTCTAAGTATGGGTAACACGATCATTAAATTTTTCATACTTTATAGTATGTTATTAATACGATACCCAATAGAGATAAATCCGTTTACTCCTAGTGATGCATGGCTGGTCCAGTTCAAACAAAAGGAAGTGAAATTCAGTGAGACTGCCTCTAGACTCAGGGTCTATTAAACTTAATTTTTTATTAAACTCAGAATCTAATTAGAACCGAAGAGAGAGGGACACAGCTGCGCTCTCTACCATGAATGGAAGCAGTTGGGTTCAGAAACAATGTGAAGGTTCTGATCATTTAAGCGTGAACGGAACTTCACCTCAAGAGCTTCAATGGGACTTGTGAGTATTCAGTTTAAAGAAAATGTTTTGTCACCATTTAAAGCGAAGGCGTGGAGGCTGTGAGCAGGTGTGCAGCTCACAGGAGGAAGAGGTGGGGAGTTTGGCTGCGGGGCGGAGTGGGACCGCGTGCCGCCCCACCGTCTGTGCATCTCGCGGTGGACAGTGCGAAACCAGCTCCTTAAACCACTCATTAAAACGATCTCATTGTTGCCTTATTAAACGGTTTGAAAATAGAACCACCAAGTCCTTTAACAAAGAAGCCCATCGGGACTTTGGATGTTCACGTAGAGCTGATGGGGGGATATCATGAAAAAAGCAACGGAATCCAAAGCTTCGACCTCACCTGTGCAGATGGTGGGGGCGGGTGGGAGTGAGGAGGCGAGGGGCACCCAGTGCCCGCAGCTGCACGGGGCGGGCGGCTCCCCGACAGCCCAGCAGAGGTGGGAGCGCAGATGCTGGGAGGAGCCGGCCACAGAGAATCAGAGCCCTTGGCCCTGAATCCGGCGCCGCCTGCGCATTCAGGAAACTCACCTCTTAAGTCACACAGAAAACAAGGTCTCTCGGGCCTAGTGTCCTTTTCCTTCTCGAGACCTGCCTTCTGCATCCTCTACGCTGAGGTACTTCCGGCCTCTGCCTCCGGTGAAGCGGTACCTAAAGCGACCTCCCTGCTTTTCCACCAGGTCCCACGCCTCTCACGCTCCCCGGATCTTGCAGGGCCTCCCTCTTGTCTACCCTCCAGCCACCTCTTCCCTGGACCCAGGGCTGGAGCCCGCATGCCGGCCGCGGATGCCCTTCCGGCTGCTTCCCTCACTCCTCTTTCATCATCCGAGGGCTGAGAAACTATCATCTTTCGTCATCAAAGTCCTTGAAATAAAACGCTTCGCTTCGGTTTTCCCAAGGCCCGTCCACGACCCCTCCGCTCCTCCTCGCACACTGCCTTCTAACCGGGCCCACGAGCCTCGCTTTCTCCCCGGGCGCGTCTCTCCTCCGCCCCCGCTCCGGGGACCCCTCCCCTCATCTCCTCCAGGCCCCGCGCTAATGCTGAGAAATTAGATGGTTCCAGCCCTGCAGCCTGGTGAATGTGGGAAAGGCTGATGTACTTCCCGGAAAACATTTCCTTGTGTTGAAAGAAAAACAACAAACAAGCAAACAACTGGCCTCCTTTTTTTTTTTTTTTTTTTTTTTCGGTACGCGGGCCTCTCACCACTCTGGCCTCTCCCGTTGCGGAGCACAGGCTCCGGACGCGCAGGCTCAAACGACCATGGCTCACGGGCCCAGCCACTCCGCGGGATGTGGGATCTTCCCGGACCGGAGCATGAACCCGTGTCCCCTGCATCGGCAGGCGGACTCCCAACCACTGTGCCACCAGGGAAGCCCCAACTGGCCTCCTTTTGAACCTCGTTGATTGCGCTCTCAGGAGAGGCGCAGGACCCAAAGATGCTGCTGCTGCTTAAAGAAAGCGCTGCAAGAGCGTGAAGGTACCACTCGTGCTGCCCTCCACCGCCCTCCCCTATCCCATCTCCCAAGTCCTCTCCCTCTCCCTCTCCCTCGCTCTCTCTTTCTTTTTTAAGAAACATTGGTAGAGGTGACAACACACCCACAGTGTTACTCATCCACCTTTTCTCCTGTGCATCTGTTTGGATGACGTGGATAGTCTAGCCCTCTGCTGGGAAATTTCCAGGCCAAAGTGATTAAAAGTAAAGATAGTTGACCCCATGGCCTGACTTGTGAAGCTTCATTTTCACTTCTACCAAGGACCAAACGAAAATCCCCTGGGTTAAGTTATAGCGGATTTTTCCCTGCTCTTTCAAGAAACCATTGCATTGTTCTCTGACACTGAAGAAACCCCTGCTGTTGGTCTGAATGCAACTTTTTGGAAGCTGGATTTGATTTTGCAGTATTTCAAAGTCTATTCTCAAACACTGACTGTTGCTAGCTCACTGCATGTCCAAGTAGGCACCAGTATCTAGGGCAACATAAATGGAAAGTGGACCAATATCAGGGTCTCAGCATCACTACTGACCTCAATGGAGCACAAAGGGGTGTAAAGCTAATAAACACTGAATACAAAAGTGAAGAAGCAGTTGGCTCTGCAGACCCTGTCCCCATCAGGGGTCACAGTCCAGATGCACACACTGTGGTTTCTGAGACCTTGCATGAGATATGGCCCCAGTTCCTCGTCTCTAAAATAGAGGGAATAATAGCACCTGCAATCCCACGGTTGTGGTGAAAACTAAATTAGATTTAAGGGAACAGAAAGAAAAATGACAGACTAGAAGGGGACCTTCACAGAACACACATCTGACAAAGGACTTCTACTAAAAACAGACAAAGAACTCTTACAACTCAACAGTAAGAAAACACACACCAGGGCTTCCCTGGTGGCGCAGTGGTTGAGAGTCCGCCTGCCGATGCATGGGACACGGGTTCGTGCCCCGGTTTGGGAAGATCCCACATGCCGCAGAGCGGCTGGGTCCATGCGCCATGGCCGCTGAGCCTGCGCATCCGGAGCCTGTGCTCCGCAACGGGAGAGGCCACAGCAGTGAGAAGCCCGCGTACCACAAAAAAAAAAAAAAAAAAAAAAAGAAAACACACACCAATTGAAAAGTGGCCAAAAGGTCTGAACAGACGTCTCAGCAAAGAAGATCTGCAGATGGCAAAGAAACCTGAAAAGGTGCTCAACATGGCATGTCAGGAGGGAACTACAGGTTAAAACAAGGAGGCAACTCTGCTCACCTATTACACGGCTAAAATCTGGAACACTGACAGTGAGACCCTAGCCAAATGCCGGCGAGGACGTGGAGCAAAAGGAACTCTCATTCACTGCTGGTAAGAATGCAAAATGGTCCCGCCCCTTGGGAAGACACTTTGGCAGTTTCTTACAAAGCTAAGCATAGTCTTACCATATGTTCCTGCAGTTGTGCTCCTTGACTTTTACCCCAGTGATTTGAAAATGTACGTCCACGCAAAATTCTGTGCACAAATGTTTATAGCAGCTTCATTCATAATTATCAAAAATTGGGAGTGGGCTTCCCTGGTGGCGCAGTGGTTGAGAATCTGCCTGCTAATGCAGGGGACAAGGGTTCGAGCCCTAGTCTGGGAGGATCCCACATGCCGCGGAGCAACTAGGCCAGTGAGCCACAACTACTGAGCCTGTGCGTCTGGAGCCTGTGCTCCACAAAAAGAGAGGCCGCGATAGTGAGAGGCCCGCACACTGCGATGAAGAGTGGCCCCCGCTTGCCACAACTAGAGAAAGCCCTCGCACAGAAACGAAGACCCAACGCAGCAAAAATAAATTAATTAATTAATAAACTCCTACCCCCAACATCTTCTTTAAAAAAAAAATTGGGAACAATTCAGATGTCCTTTCATAGGTGAACAGATTAACAACTGCCAATCATCCATACAATGGAGGATTATTCAGCAGTAAAAAGAAAGAAGTGTCAAGCTACAAAAAGACATAGAGGAATCTTAAGTCATATTGCAAGTGAAAGAAGCCAGACAACTTATGGATACCAAACGGGATAGGGGGAGGATAAATTAGGAGTTTGGGATTAACATATACACACTACTATATATAAAATAGATAACCAACAAGGACCTACTATATAGCACAGGGAACTATACTCAATGTTTTGTAATAACCTATAAGGGAAAAGAATCTGAAACTGAATCACTGTGCTGTACACCTGAAACAACAAACACAATGTTACAAATCAACTATACTTCAATTAAAAAAATAAACATTAAAAAAAGACTATATACTGTGTGATTCCAACTCTATGACATTCTGGAAAAGGCAAAACTATGCAGACAGTAAAAGAGCTGAGTGGTTGCTAGAGCCTCAGGGTGGGGCGTGAAGGGAGTGGAGGGGTGAATGGGGGAGCACAGGGGACTTTTAGGGCAGTGGAAGTACTCTATATGATCCTGTGATGGTGGATACATGGCTTTAAGCATTTGTCAAAACCCATGGACTGTCCAACCCCAAGAACCCTCATGTAAACTGTAGAACTTTAGTTAATAATTGTGTATCAATGTGGGTTCATCGATTATAGCAAATTTACCACATAAATACGATATGTTAATAACATGGGGAGTTGAGGTGGTGATGATTAAGTGGACAGGCTCTCTCTGTTCAATTTTTCTGCCAACACAAAACTGCTCTAAAAAATTGTCTATTAATTTTTTAAATTAAAAATTAGATAGTGTGTACAAATTGGCTTAGTGTGGTTATATATATAAATGATTTTTTAAATTAAACAGATGTAGACAGTATGCATTATATATAGGTATTAAAACATACTGTTCACCATTTCCTGGTTAAAAAGTCAGAAATGGGAAGAGATTTCTGTGAAAACTTAGGGAGGAGGCTGTCCTCCAAACTTCCTGTGCCCAGGTTCTTCCTGCCACCCTTCTGCCCCTAACGTGTGGACTCGACACATTGGCCGCATTTTCCAGGTTTGCCAACCAGTTAGAACAACCCCACAGGAATCAGCCTGCGTCACACGGGACAGAGCAGAAACTGTGACATTGCAAAGCTTTCATTCGGAGTTGGATGTGATTGAGGAATCACTAAAAGGGTCTGGTTGGTCTTTTAACCCTTGTCCAGTTCTTGGTTTTATCATTTTTAGTATTTCTCTACCCACTTAGTTGCATTTAAAAATAAACCATTTGGACTGAGTTATTTGTAGTGAGGTGGATGGACCTAGAGTCTGTCATACAGAGTGAAGTAAGTCAGAAAGAGAAAAACAAATACCGTATGCTAACATATGTATGGAATCTAAGAAAAAAAATGGTTCTGATGAACCTAGGGGCAGGACAGGCATAAAGATGCAGACGTAGAGAATGGACTTGAGGATATGGGGAGGGGAAAGGGTAAGCTGGGACAAAGCGAGAGAGTGGCATGGACATATATACACTACCAAATGTAAAATAGATGGCTAGTGGGAAGCAGCCGCATAGCACAGGGAGATCAGCTCACTGCTTTGTGACCACCTAGAGGGGTGGGATAGGGAGAGTGGGAGGGAGACGCAAGAGGGAGGGGATATGGGGATATATGTATACATATAGCTGATTCACTTTGTTATACAGCAGCAACTAACACAACAATGTAAAGCAATTATACTCCAATGAAGATGTTAAAAAAAAAAAAAAGACCATTTGGGACTTCCCTGGCGGTCTAGTGGTTAAGACTTCGCTTTCCAATGCAGGGAGTTCGGGTTGGATCCCTGGTTGGGGAACTAAGATCCCACATGCCTTGCGGCTAAAAAACCAAAACAAAAAACAAAAGCAATATTGTAACAAATTCCATAAAGACTTAAAAAAAAAAAAAGACCATTTACTTCAGTTGTTCTAGGTTTCCCTCTGGTGGTTGTACATGGGTACAACACCTCAACAAGGCAAAGGTAAGACGCTGCTGTTTCCAAAGCAATGAGAAACATGAATTTCCAAGTGATCTCTTGGGAATTTGGCAAACACTACCTAGCCAGGTGATTCTGTCTGATTTGATGTGATGAGAAGGGCACTTCTTTGGTGTTCTTCCCCAAAAGGCATAATAACTCCATCCTAACCATGAGAAAAATACCAGGCAAACCCAAACTGAGGATCATCCTACAAAACACCCTCAAAGCTGCCAGGACCATGAAAATAAGGACAGTCTGAGAAACAGTCACAGATCAGAGGAGGCGAAGGGAGTGTGACAACTAGATGCAATGAAGTACCCTGGGTTGGATCCAGGAAAGCAAGAGGACAGCAGTAGAAAAGCCAATAAAATCCTAATAAAGTATGGAGTTCAGTTAATAGTAACATACTAGTGTTTGTTTCTTGGTTGTGGCAATGTCATGTATGTATGACACTAACTATGTGGGAAGCTGGGTGAGGAGTGTACAGAACACGTACTATCTTTGTAACCTTTTGTAAATCTAAATCCATTTTAATATAGGAGGATGCGCAAAATCTTTTCTCAGAAAATTCTTTTTCTTCTTCTTTTTAGATCTTTCTCTAAGCCTCTCCCTTTCCTTCCTGAGACTATAATTTCAAGTTCCTAAGGTTTTTAATTAAATTTGATCAGTTTCTGCACAACTCTTCAAATGTATTTTAAACAGGTAAATTTTATAGTATGTCATTTGTACCTTAAAAAACTTGTTTAAAAAAGAAAAATTCCGGGAGGGATAAATTAGGAGTTTGGGATTAAAATATACACACTATTATATATAAAATAGATAATGAACAAGGACCTACTGTATAGCACAAGGAACTCTTCTCAATATCTTGTAATAATCTGTAAGGGAAAAGAATCTGAAAGATAATGTGTGTGTGTATATATATATATATATATATATATATATATATATATATATATATATATATATATCTGAATCACTTTGCTGTACACCTGAAACTAGCACAACATTGTGAATCAACTGTACTCTAATATAAAATAAAAATTGAATTAAAAGAAGAAAAACTTCTGTAACTTCTATCCATTGATTCTCGTTTTACCCTCTAGCATGTTATGCCTCTTTAAATATTGAAAAAGTTTCTTCCTTCCTTCCCTCCTCTCTCCCTCCTTTTCTCCTCCCTCCCTCCCTTTCTCCCTTTCTTCCTTCTTTCCTTCCTCCCTCCCTTCCTTCCTTCCTTCCTTGCTCTTCCTCTCTTTTTTGACTTCTTTTGGGGGCAGGGGCTTTCTTTTTCATTTTTTTCTCTTGTACAGAAATTTCTAGTTTCTTGACACTTCCTTCCTTGACCTTTTCCACATTTCTCACTATCAGGTGACAGTGGGAAATCCGGGGGCTCTTTCACCTCATGTGCCAAAAAGCAGGCTTCCTCCTACATGAGACCCAAGTGCACCACCCATTCCCTGAGATAAGACTCAAGCAACAGCTAGAACTCCAATTGGTTTTAATTTTCACAAATGAAAATTCTTACAGCTTTCCAAACTCTTCCAAATGGCTGGACGTATCCATTCAGATAATGGGGGTTAAAAGGAACTTCTGCTAAGTGCTGAATTTCCTCTCCTGGGATGTGGGGAGAGGGATCTCTGAAAGCACAGACCGCATCCTAGTTTCCTGAAGGAGATGCGGATTTCAGCACTAAAGCAGGCTGTCTTCTCTGGAGGTGTGTCCTCTGAGGCTGGATGACAACCTTCCAAGGTGGCAGAGGGGAGTCCTCCGCAGGTGGGAAGCTGTTTAGATATGTCTTGTTCACTTCTACTGTGATTTTTAGACTCTAATCGGGCAGCCCTGTCAACTCTGATGTTAACACTTAAAAAAAATAATAATCAATTTTTCTTCACTTCCAAGGGAGTCAAATTGTCATGTATTATGCAATAGGCTTCTCTGAAATGCAAAAGGAGAAAGTGGGCTGTTTTCATTTCCAAGTGACTCTCTACCCACACAGTCCTGTTCATATTGAGTGTGGTTCCTATTCCACTGGGGGACCAGGAAACCCAACCCTATGCTCTTCCCTGACAAGATCCCTTAAGAGGATCAATCCTTTCTCAGCACTTAGAGCGAGGCTAGGTAGGGGCGGTTCTGAGGGATGTGAGCAGACCACGCCCTCGTCTCCCTACTTGCCCCAGCTCATACCTGTGGGCCGCTCCCATACGGACAGCCCCGCGGCCCCGGAAAGACTCTTTCCCATGGACGTTTTCTTTCTCATAAACTCCCCTTTATTCTGCTTTCTTGCCACTCTCCCCAGATCTCCTGAATCCTGGTTCTTTTCACTCCTTCCATCAAGTTAAATTTAGGGCGACCTTCTGCTTCCACACTGAAGCTCTCGCCCCACCTGCCTCTTAAATCCTGGAAACACGGAGCCTCCGGGCAGGATGTGGTCAGAGCTGTGTGTTTCCTTTTCCATTTGCACTCCTGGGCAGGAGGAGGCTCCCATGGGGCTGAAGAAGGGCAGGAGAGGTGCTCCCAGTCCCAGGGGGCTGCTTTCTCTCTGGTTCGGTTTCTTTTTTTCTGGTCTATTCAAGAGATCTTAAAACAAAATAATAAAACTAGATTTCTCAATTTCCTTCCAATTTAACTTTCATATTTTTTCTAAAATAAAACCGAATAGTGCATATCTATTTCCTTCTTTTGAATTCTGGTTCAAATCCCTGCTCTTATGTGTGTGTTTGAGGATGGGGGTGTCTTTTAAGCAAAAGTACTTAGTACCTATACGCCAATTGCTATTAATGGAAAACATGGAATAATAGATGTCATAATTATGTAATATTCTGAAGCTGTGCAAATGCATAGGCCTAAAAAGAATACTGTTACAGGTAGTGATCACATATGAAAACCTGCTAAGAAATTTCCCTTGGTATTTAAAGGTTGAACTATAATGTTAAAAACTGCAATTCCTTTATAACCACGAGACTTTTCTAACATTTTTTTATGTTAATATGATGGTTTGGATAGGAGCAGAACATTTTGGCCTCTTTGTGGGTCTTTTATTGACCTGGAAAACAACGGCAGCGATGTCTATGCCACAGGGAAATGTGACTCATTACTGCAGTTACTATGGCAGACCCTCTGCCACAGAAAATACGGAAAAGCATCGTAACAGGCAGAAGAGCTGTGAATAAGGACAGCTTGAAAGAAAGGAACAACAGAACATCCAAAGCAGCCAAAGTCTGAAAAGCACAAGGTCTAGAGTCACTATCGAAGTTTTATATATATATACACACAATAAAATGTTTCATCCAAAAAGTTCTCATAGAATATACTCTACCACTATAAATACACACCTAAAGGTAATGATATAAGCAGTGTTTCCCTCTAAGTGGTCTAAAATGGATTTTGTGAGTTTTCCCATTCATTTGTGAAAAAAATCGTTGCTAAACAGATGGAAAAAATAAGACCCAGAAAAATTAATCAATTGTACTCCGGAATACCAGATAAATCATAGTTTTGTGTTGTTGGTCTTGTTTGTTTAGTCCTTTAAAGTGACAAATTAACTAGCCATTGGGAGATCTAAATTGACAGTTCCATGTCATAACACCAAACCTAACGGTCCCTCACACAGAGCTACCCAGTCCATCTTAGCCCATTAGTTCCCACCTTTGTGATTACTTTTAAATACCGTGTGTGATCGCAGCGGGGTCTAGAAACACAAGATAAGACAAAAACTAAGCAAATGCCTAAAATCTTTTCACGTGCACAGAATTAAGTATTCAGGAAAAGTATCGCATACTCTGAATACATGATCTTAACTTTTGGGGAGGATCATGCTAGCATAAGATTGTAAAATAAATCTAACTAAACAACAAATTGATACTCATAACTGTCATTAGCATCCTTCTACAATTTTATTTTATTATCTTTATTTTTTCAATGATCTTAAATATTATTTCCTTTTTTTTTTAAGTAACAAAAGACTTAGTCAACTTAGCGATGGGGAAGGTGAGGAGGAAATCAAAGACAGCCTCAAACGGAGCTTAAAAGAAAATTGCATTCACTTCTTGATGGCCCGGGCATGGCTAAGCAGGGACATCCCCAGTGTTTGGAGTTGCTGAGGGCCCCATGCCAGCCCTTGGGGCCCTCCCCTCCTCCACAGGAGAAAGGAAACCAGAAAGGAGAAGCTGATTTGATGGACACCTAGAGATCTTGGACCCCCTTTAACGATGATGAATCTGTGAAAGTTAATTAGATTTATGCACATTTACAAAATTAATTTAGAAAAGTGAATGAGCCCACAGATAACCGGAGTAAACTCTCTTTATAATCCCCAGGATCCTAGCACAAGCCAGACAGATAACAGGGGGGCAAAGAGAGTCCCAGGGGTCTGCAGCAAACCAGAGAGCACTTGCCTGGCTGCAGTGGGCAGGGAAAAATTATCCCTGTCAATTGTGCCCTTGAATAGCCTGGTTCTGTGTGATTTTCTGGAAATTATCATTCAGAAATCTTTTTAGCAGTATTAACTGAAGCTGGACATATGCATGGTCTATGTCATAACAGTTCCACTCCTAGGTATAGATCTAGTGGAAATAGGTACATAGGGTCCCCAAAATATTTTCAGAGAATATTCACAGAAACACAACTCATAATAGCCCCAAGCTAAAAATAGCCCAAAGGTCTTTCAATAGTAAAATGGACAAATATATTGTGATACATTCACAAAATGAAATTCTATTCAGCAGAGAAAGAGAATGAACACTTCCTACAGGAAACAGTGCGGAAAGATTTCACAAAGTGGTGAGCAGATGTTCAAAAGATGACATCCCGTAAGGTGTCATTTGTATAAAGTTCAAATGTTAAAACTCTTCCTTTAAGACAGAAGTCAGAATGGTGATTACTTAAAGTCAGGGAGGAGGTGACAGGCTTTGGGCTGCTGGAGATGTCCTGTGGTGAGATTGCAGAGCTGGCCTCAGGAGGGGTCCACTTTGTAAAAATGCATCACCAAACCGTGCCCTGAAGATTCTGAGTATTATTGTACGTATATTATATATCACCCTCCAAGGTTGTAAAATAAAACGTCTGTATTTCTGAAAGAAATGAGTGTCCTGTTCAATGTAATGAATCTAGATTTTTATCTTAGAAACCAACTCAAAAATTGCGAAGCAACATGGGAGCCAAACCAAACACGTCAGGGGGCTGCACGGGTCTCCTAGGGCAGGGACGTCCTCATAGTAATATTTTCTGGTTCGGACTTCGAATGACAATAGGATTTATTAAGCCCTTCTATCAGTAGGTCATTGCACCCATAACAGAATGCATGGGAGGAGCTTCTCTGCACGGTGACCAGACAGTGGAGGGGTTTCCCCAGGCGCCAGTGAGGCCAGCACATTACTTCCTCAGGATATTCTGCTAATGCGTTGAGGGCCCTCACTGGGTGATTAGGTAGCATCACGAATCTTGACTTCGGATTTAAGACAAAAGAGTATCTGGCCTGGGCCCATATACTTAAACCTTAGAAATTTTCTTTTCTAGGAAATCCCAGGATAACATCCATTTTCTGCTAAAATAAATTGGAGGAAAGATAGCAAAGGCTGAACTTGGGCAATCTCACTCACTGTTGCAGTCACATCCCCCCACACCTCTATATTTACCTAATCTTTTTTTTTAATTTATTTTTTATTGAAGTATAGTTGAATTACAAAACCATGTTAATTATGGCTGTACAGCAAAGTGACTCAGTTATACATATATCTACATTCTTTTTCACAGTCTTTTCCATTATGGTTTATCCCAGGTTATTGAATATAGTTCCCTGTGCTCTACAGTAGGACCTTGCTGTTTATCCATTTTATATATATACCACTTTGCATCTGCTATTCCCAAACTCCCAATCCAACCCTCTACCACGCCCCTCCTCCTTGGCAACCACCAGTCTATTTTCTATGTCCCTGATTCTGCTTCTGTTTCATAGATAGGTTCATTTGTGTCATATTTTAGATTACACATGTAAGTAATATCATATGGTATTTGTCTTTCTCTTTCTGACTTAATTCAACTTCTTGATAACTGCATAAACTTTGACTCAACCAAAGTCTGATTTTCCTCACAATTTCACTGACGAGGAAGATATTCACATTTTAAGGCTGGTTTGAACAGAAAGCAAAATAAGATTTAAGACCATTTTATGTGGCTGAATTCTACATCTGCTGACAAAATATGCTAAGCCATTTAGAAAGAAAAATGTTGCAAGCTGTAGATTTACGAGAGATTAGGGTGCAAGACTATTACAATGTAGTTTTATCTTTTTTTAACCTAGGCTCTAAGAAATATTTAATCCATAACTTTATATATATAGTATTGAGGTGACCAAATCCTTTTTGGAACATGTAAAATATTTATGACTTCAAATACTTTATATCATACCCTAACACACACTACTTTATAATGTTCTACAATTTATGCACCTAATTTTTTTAATCATTTTACTTAGTCTTTTTTTAATTGAAGTATAGTTGATTTACAATATTGAGTTCATTTCTGTACAGCAAAGTGATTCAGTTATACATATATATACATTCTTTTCCATATTCTTTTCCATTATGGTTTAATCACAGGATATTGACTATAGCTCCCTGCATGCACCTAATTTTTAAGACAACATTCAGTGTTATGGAGAGAAACCAAAAGATGAGTAGTGTTAGACAAACAATCCAAAAATGAGGCAAAAGGCACTAACATTGTTTTATTTGGCAATCCACTTAGCAGCAACACTAAGAAAATCTCTGACTTCCTTCTAGTATCGAAACTTCTACCTCACCTATCACTTCTTTTTTTATTACAATATTGTAGAACAGAATAAACTGCAAAGTGTATTTTATTTTAACCAAAAAGCCAAAACTATAGAAATCAGTTTTAAACAAAGTTTAATTTTAGGCACAAAATACAAATAATTTTGTTTTGAAAAAAATACCTTTAAAAATATTTTAATGTAAACTGGGGAAAACTAGTGTAGACCAGGGTCTATTTTTCCATCTGTTTAAACAATGGAGTAAACTGTTTAAACTGATGACATTTAAAAATATAAGCAAAACACATGATGTTATAAAAGATAAGTATTACAGCATTCTCAAAAATGAGTCTTTATAAAATGAAAATTAGGACAATGTCTTCCGGCACGTGATAATCTTTGGAACAAGCACATGGCATATAACATACTCAGGATGCCAAGAACTTTAATTAAACCTCAACTTCTGTAAAGCTAATAACATGAGTATTTTTTAAAGGCTGGGATATGTGAACTACAATACCAGCAGTTTAAAACAGAAGGATAGGAAATTAAGGGAAATTATATTACATTATTACAAATGTACTTATTAATTTCTATGGCAGATTTTATTTTTAGGTAAAAACACGTATAGTTATTTCTTTCAATTAATGCTTATATGCATGAATTGGAATTACCCTACATTAAAAGTTTCTGAAGTAACTGAAATTAGCTATAAAAAATATACCTAAGTGTAAACACATGAGAGAATTATTTCCCTCCTGTGAAAGATGTCCAGGAGTGTTCCAGCAGGTAATATATGATATTAGAGCTAAAAATTGCAAACTTGAAATAAACCTAAAAGACTTAAATAGTAACAATATCCTATTTTGAGTCCGAGTGTTTAATATGATATTTAAATTTAAACTTTTAGTTACTTTTTCTTGTATGGAATGTAAGATTTCTATACTTTTTTCTTTTTTTTAGTTTCCTCAATATTAACTGAAAATGGAGAAAGGGTATTTAACATAAAAATAGAGGATAAATCCTGAGATTTCCCCCAAATGTCTTAATGTCCTACAGGCATGGGTGCTGTTCCATAGCAAAGAGTGGGATACCATTTTTGAAGAAATGATTACTGCCCCTTTGTATCTTGTGCTTCTTCCAAGGTAAGAAACTATGACTAAGGTGTTCAACATGGCATTATAGTGAAAAGTCTTTCTAGTTCTATTTTTCCTTAAACGGGCTTTAGTTCTTGTAATTCACATGACACCCTTTGGCTGTGGTTCTCTGTTAAATTTCCTGTTTTGGTCTAGTTTCAGCAAACCAGGCTATGGTAACTACCTTTTATTTTTCCTTTTGGTATTTCCAGTTAAGTGTTTTCTCTTTAGAGGTACAAAGAAAGGGAGGAAAACAGCCACACCAAGGTGTGTAAGTAGGTCACAGAAGTTTCAGTGCACCAAAAAACGTGCCATCTCCATCCCGGGATATTTTAGCATCTTCACGTGGTATTGCCAGCTGGAGTTCATCTCCTTCCTCCAGCTTTGCGATGCCTGGAAAATGATTTTCAAGAACTTTAAGCAGTTGTACACGGAAAGGAGGGGGAGGGGAGAACATTAAAGACAACTACTGTGTTTTGGAAAAAAATAGTAACATAGGCATTCACCCTTCAAATTACACCAGTGGACTTCTAAACCACTTATTATTTGCCTAAACACCACCCCCACCCAAAAAAAAGTAAAAGAAATAAGCAGAAGGAGTTATAACAGACATAAATGGATGTATCACCTACTGTTTGTAAAATGGAGAATCTAAACAGGACCCAGACATCTAACTATAAGAAAAACAGTTTAGGAATTCATAGCATGTCCCTTGATGGAATGTTATATAGTTTAAAGTGGTCTTGGGCATCCTGCTGATGCAGGGGACACGGGTTTGTGCCCCGGTCTGGGAAGATCCAACATGCCGTGGAGCGGCTGGGCCCATGAGCCATGGCCACTGAGCCTGCGCTTCAGGAGCCTGTGCTCCGCAATGGGAGAGGCCACAACAGTGAGAGGCCCACGTACCACAGGAAAAAAAAAAAAAAAAAAAAAAGTGGTTTTGCTTCATTTTATTGACATGGGAATCTTTAAAAAATAATGTTAAATAAAAATACAAAACAATGAGCACACCCACGTATATATAGTGCATAGTCCTAAATATACTTTCAAATGTGCATATAAAATGCATAAATTATTTAAAAGTGAAAAACAAAACACTACTTATTCATAAAGCACATCTGCTAACATAGTCTTTCTCTAGAGTACAAACTATGGGATGAGGAGTCATTTGGATTATTTTTATAGCCCTCTATAATTTGTGTTTCCATACTTGTTTTTATAATCAAAAGCAACAAGGTAATTAGCTTCTCAAAACTGATCAACTAATCTGCATTCATGCACCTAATTTGCAATAATGCAGCCTGTGATTCAGGAATACAAAACACAACTCAGGAACTACACTCAGTATATCAGGTCGTTCTTGACATCATTTTAAAAGAAAAAGATAAAGAAAAAGAAAGAGGAGGAGGGGCAGAGAATAAAACCAACGAAATAACAAAGGAAATAGCATCTAAATTGTCAATACTTTCAACTAACAATTTTTAAAGTAGTTGCATTGTTTCATTAACATGCCATGAAAATGTATTTACAGGAACACATCTACGTTAACCTCTATTCCACTGTCAAGCCAAAGCACCTGGGTGTCCTGCAGCAACAGCCAGTGGGTATTTATTTACTGAGCATCTCAGATATACCAGACACCTTCATAGGCCCTCATAGGGCGGTGATCAGAATAACCAAAGAGTCTGTCTACAAGGATCTTGTTTTTTGTTAATAGACCAAGACAGACAACAAACAAAAGAACATAGTTCTATGTATTGTTAAGGGTAAAGTGTACACTTTTAGGACTGGCAAGGCATTTATGACTACATTAAGTAGTAGAAAAAAAAAGATTGAAGTTATTTGTTGAATGGATTAGTCATTATCATAGACATTGAAGATAATCTAATAATTTGACAAAGGCTATAGATCACAGATCATTAAGTAATAGTAACTCTCAAAATAAAGTCTGTGTGAACCAACTACGTTTCAAAGTAGGTTCTATTTAAAATTTCAACACTGGGTTATTGGCTATTTCAATTCTTCCAGATTATAGCAATCAGCTCTAACTTTTTCTACAATAAACACATTCAATTTGTTAATGAAATAATAAGATTCAGCTTCATTGGGCTCCTCAAATGGACCATTTTAATTTTTTCCAGATTATTATGGAAGCACTTTATACACGTATACACCAATGTGTGGCTTTTAATGGTTTTAAACAAATTCGTTCTAGAACAGATAAAGATTGAAAACCTGAAATTTCCTAGAAAACACTTTTCGTAAATAATACTAAGCTACTAGCACTGAGAAATATCTTTAAGGTCAAGTTAATTACTCTTAAAAAGTAAGACACCTAGGAAATCTGGCTGAGAAAGTAACCATGAGGGGCTGATGATTAGAAAATTTGAAAAAGAGTGCGTTGTAAAGCTCTAAGTACTAATTAATGTAAGTAAATATAACAGACTAAAGTGACCTCACCATTTATAAATATTTTGCAACACCAAAACACTGGTTACCACTGGCTGCAGGGAAACATTTCTCTATGAAAATTAGGGAATTCCAATTTAGTAAACTTCCTCATCACCCTGTCAAAGGTATTTATGGCTGTGGATCCAGAATGACAATAGTCTCCATTACTGGGAACTACTTTGCTTCCTCACTTGTTTCATCGTGCCTTTGCCAGTAAACGCCTTTGGAATAGAGTGCTTCAAATCGCACAGCCCAGCTGCACCCCATGTTCCACACTGCCATTCATGCTAACTGTCTGGAAGGGAAGACATTCCTCGGGGTCCTGAATGGAGTTGTCAAAATCACCAGAGAGAAATAAATGTGTCGAAGGCAATTTTTTTTTTCAAATACTGGCCTCGATTAATTTGAAATTACCCCAAGACAAAATGAAGGCTACGATGGCAATTACAGTCCAAACAGACCTGCAATGAAGCGAGCCTGCCCTTTCCCTTTTCTGAGTTGAAATGCAGCCTCACTCCTACACTTTCACATCCCAAACGCATCCACCTGGTGTCCATTGACACCAGCAAAGCCACTGGGCCACTGGACCTGACCCTCAAACCGGCCAAAGGCACTTCTTCTGCAGGAGGTAAAGAAGAGATTCTGTGAGTCCCACTGGGGTCAGGCTGGCTGGTTTAAACTAAGTTCTGTGCAGCCTAAGACAATGTGTGCTTCCCCTCTGTGCCTCAGACCTGACCTCCCTTCAACAGGGAGGATTAAAGGCAGGGGCCCAGGTAAAGTGCCTGGCACATGGTTATCATTCTGTTATTATTCCAGCATTGTTATTACAGGTTGAAGAAAACACAGCTTACGACCGTTCTAGTTTGGATTGCTGTGAAGTTACTGCCCTTTCTAAATGTATATAAAAACGATAAACCTATTAATAATGATTTTGTCTCTATTAAAACAGACTAGCTGGGCTTCCCTGGTGGCACAGTGGTTGAGGGTCTGCCTGCCGATGCAGGGGACACAGGTTCGTGCCCCAGTCCGGGAAGATCCCACATGCCACGGAGCGGCTGGGCCCGTGAGCCATGGCCGCTGAGCCTGCATGTCCGGAGGCTGTGCTCCGCAACGGGAGAGGCCACAGCAGTGAGAAGCCCTCGTACCGCAAAAAAAAACACAAAAAAAACAAAACAAAAAACAAAAAACAGACTAGCTTATCATTCAAGATAATAAATACCACACAGTATATTGAGGAATATCTTTCTGTCTATGTATATAGAACTATTATTTACCAGCTGAATAACAGGAATTATTGGGTAGTGTTTCAGGCATATTTTGAATACATCGGAACAAAGTCACCAGACTCAATTCGTCCCCAAAGACATGGACTTTTTTCCTCTGTATTAGGTGTCCCATGGCAAAGGTGTTATCGGTGTATAAAACCTGAGAAACAGACCAAAGAACTTTGTCAGAAGTCAGCACAAAATGGGAGGCACTGGACAGTGACAGCGGTATTAGGGTTGAACCTACCTGACCGTATATAAAGAAGTAACCCGTTTCTTTGACCAATATTTTATTCTCTTTTTCTTCTAGCGCTCTTCCTCTTTTAAAGCTGAGAAGCCATGGAACAAATGTGTAAGCTCCTACAATGAAGAGAATGATTTATAAGAAAAAAAAACTGAGAAAAGCAGTTCTTCACCTCCACTTAGCTGCTATCTAAGTCTGAAACTTAGAGGAGAATTTCATCTTTTAAAAAAAGGGGAAAAGAAGAGAAATCACAATCCTCCACTGGTTTTTCAGCCATCATGTACATACTCACCCAGGCAATTATCACATACAGGAACTTGAAAGCAAACACTTCATATGTAATGTCTGGGGTTTTGATTTCTTCTGTATTTCAGCAATTTTCAAAATATAGTCTGGTCTGGATGGGACAGTTTGAGGCCAAAAAAAAAAAAAATGCACAAACTGTCTCTGAATAACACACCAAGAGAAATTTTTGGTTTTCTTTTGATTCTGTTGGGGAGGAAGAGATTTTCCTCTACCCTTCTTGGTTCTTCTGTCTGGTCTAAGAATTAAACTGACATGAAACAGATCAACAGGAGAAAATCACACAAAAGTTTAACCATATGCATACATGGGAGAGTCCCAGGAAGACTGAGTAACCCCCTAAAGTGGGCAAAGCCCTCACTTTGAATACCATCTTCAGCTAAAGACAAAGGAGGATGTTGGGGGTACGGATGCAGGACTTCAAAGGGGATGAAGGCGATTCACAAAGAGATGGAAAAACAAATGTCTGCTGGGCCACCAGAGACAGTGGGACACAGAGTGGACTCTGGTCGCTAAGCCCTACCAGAGTCTCCCCCACTACCCTCAGCCCATATTCTTTGAAGACGTCTCTCATGATGGCTCTGTTCTAGGATCAAGTCCTCTATCCAAATTCTTTTAGGCAGTTAAGGGGAGAGGTAACAAGAAAAACTTCCTGAGTCTTCTTAAAAATAATCGCTAAAAATAATCGGCCTAAATTAATCCTCATGTCAAAGAGACACATTTTGGGGCAGCAAATTTTGCTCCCCTCCAGTTCCCAGAGAGGAGGGAGTTTGTATGTGGAGAGTTTAGCAAAGAATATGGGGAGGAAGCCACCCTCTCCCCAACATGGCAATAAGACAGAGCTTAAGGAGAGGGAGAGAAATTACTGAGATGCAATCTCTCCTGGGAAATGGTCTGGGAATGTTGTGATAACCATCCGTAATGTTCAAGTTGAAGTGGTTTCTGTTCAATACACCAATTGTCCTCCACTGTCCCTCAAACATCACTTGGGGAGTGGCAGGAGAGCCATGGTTCTTAAGAGCTGGATAAAGGGGCAGAAAGAAGACAGAGGCCAAAGAAATGCATCGGCAAAAGGGGTGCAGATGGCTGAGCTGGAATGCCCACTGAAAGAGTAAACATTACTTTCCGGTGAATTCACACACTAATGAGGTCACTGGAGTTCCCACCATCATGTTATGCATATATTGGAGTAAACAGTGGACCCTGAGGCTAGGGGCTGGGAAATTTGGGGTATAAATAAAATGGCATAAAGTAAGGGAAAAGAAGATTAGGGAAATGGCAGTACAAGAAAAAAATAGTAAAGTGAAACTGTGGTAGTCTAAAATCACATAAAAAATGTTCCCATATAATTGGCAATGTTGGACCACATGTGTCCCCAAGCTTCACCTTGGTCATAACAAAAAGAGAAACAAAATCAATAATAAAATTCAGAAGTCTACAAGACGGTATGACAGAAGTGCAAGAGAAGAACAATTTGTCCTACATTGAGCATAAAGGAAATTTTCCCCTGTGGATTTTCCTAAGGGGGTGGCCTAGGATGCAATAGTTGACAATGCTTTCATGTTCATAAATACAATTTCTAAGTGGACATGCCCACTTCAATGGTGCCCCCAAGGCAAAACCATCCTACTGGAACTTTTCCCAAATAGGATTCTCGAGGGAAGAATACAAAAGAAGAACCACATATTTTCTGAATATTTCTGAGGCATTAAGAACCTGAGTGGTCAAAGCCACTACACCGTGAATTCAAGTTACAATGAAACAACTCCTTAAGGCAGCCCTCCAGGATCACATTCCACAGACAGAGGGAGGGAGCTGAGAGGGAGGGGTGGGTGGAGAGAGGAGAGAGGGAGCAGCAGGAGGGGACCCCACAGATCTCCACTCCTCTCCTGTCCTCCCCTGAATGGCTCCATCTCTCAGGAGGAGTGAGTGCTCCCCCCGACACATGAGGCAGGCCTGATCTCCCCAATCTGCTGTCCAGAAAGACGGTCTCTGAGAAACCATTTCCTTAAATGAAAACTCTCCAGTGCCACACACTGGGTAATGACAGTCCATGAATAAAGATCTCCTCATTTACAATAACAGAGGTAATCTCATCATCACCTGTTTTTATAAAATATTATTTCTGTGAAAAGATTATAATGATGTAGTTTTGAATTCTGTTTAAATAAAGATCACGTGCCCAAAGCATTCTTTAAGGTAGAGCTCTGAAAACATGAGGAAAAATTAATATCATGGTTGTTATTATTGTAAAATGTAAGCTGATGACTGGACCTGATTGTTTTCATGGAAGTGATACTTATTTGGTACTCTGACCACAAAGGGTTTTCCTTCCCCTTCAAAACTGTACACATCATAGACTCTAATTTCTCTGAGCTTGGGGACTGTTTCTGTTTGGTTCCCTACTTTTTCCCCAGGGCCTAAAATGATACTTGGCCCACAGCAGATGCAGCAAATATTCACTGAGTTAACTAATTGAAATTTAAACATACAATAATTCAAAATGGTGGGGTACTAGGCAATTAGTCACTAGCATTCGATTGTTTTTTAAAAGCATTTTATTACCTGGTTTCTGAAACTCTTGGAAATGAAACACCCTCCATTATAGAGGTAATACGAACTCCTGAAGTAAAACACATATTTCTAAAACTGCTTGTTTATATTCTGACTAGAGATATTGAGTAAAAAAATTTTTTGGCCATACCTGAAATTGATCCTCTATTTCTTTATACAATACTATATCTATAAAATTAGCCAGTTCATACCAAATTCCACTGCTGTATTGTCATAATAGAAAGAAAAACAGGTAGTTATTAGGTTTATATTCTTATTTACTCTTTTGCTTTTGTCATTTCATCATACCTCGCTGGAAATATTCTTATTAAAGAGAGAGAGAGTATACATTTACTTGTCTTTATATACTGTCTATGTTTCTCCTCCCAACCCCACCCTCACATATGAACGTGTGTGTGTGCGCACGCACACACACACACACACACACACAGATTATACTCCATTAGGCCAAGGCACTGACTATGCTGTAGTCACAGCTGGCAACTCAGATGCCAAGAATGGAGCCTAGCACACAATATGCACTCAATCAATATATGCTGCTCAATGAATTTTTAATTTAAGAAAACAGACTGAACAATTAATTAAAAGCTAAAGTAATTATAAACTTAAGCATAAATGTTATAATATGTTTCTACATCTTAAAATTCACTTAGATTTTTTTGCCTGCTAGTTAGACCACAGATAGATACTAACAAGAAAATAGGCATTAAATGACTATTATGTAGGCTGCTTATCTAAACTAGTATGAATCACTCCTTATAGTATTTAGGAATTTGGAAAGGAAAAATTTCAATGACCACAGATTCTTACATCTTCTCCTCATACATAGAAAAGCACTAAAGTCATTAAACTGAGAGTCTATTCTTTGTGATTAGCAGTAATCTTTTGATGTTCGACTAAACATTATTTTCCAGAAAAAAAAATTAGATATATCCAGGTTCCTCCCTTGCCTTTTTAGAACTGTTTCTCAGAGCTATCTGGGAGGCTGTCTCCCAGGCTACAGTCCTCAATAAGACACTGAATGAACTCCAACTCATAGATCTTATATTGTGCGTTTTTATTTCAGTCAGTGGAGGTAAATCCTAGGAGTATTAATGCTTAGTTTTGTTAGTCAACAGCTAAAATACTGATATATCTTGGTATATAAAGTGTGAACTTCCCAGCTCCACTCAGCTTTAAATACTTGATGTATTTAAATGTTTTGGAAAACTTAATAAATTACTGTGTACATTAATATGTGAAATTAAATAAAAATAATGCCAGTATTTAAATGTAAAAATAATTTACATGTATTTCTGAAAATGCCTGCTTTTGAAAGAGTAGATATTTCCTGTACTGATATATATGAAAGACTTGTAGATAAATTTTAGGACAACAAATTTTTATAGGAAAATCAGATCCATTTCATTAATATTTGTTTTCTATTCTATTTTATGAATAGGAAATTTCCTCCCAAATATTTATATTTCCAGTGTTATTTCCCTCAGTAATTGAATATAAATGCTCCAGAGAGCAGCTATCAATCACAGCTATCACATTTGGTTACTGCTCCTGATTTTCTATTTTATTATCTTAAAACTCCTGGAAATAGTTTTAAGGGAGAAGATACTAATAATATTTTTTGAAGATAGATTAAGTAAACCAATTTAAGAAATCAGGATTTTTAAAAAAGAAATAGGGATTTTTTTTATTGAACAAATATAGTTTAGCAGTGAAATTCATGTAATCATATGCCTGATTCTGTAGATGAGGCAGGACTAGGAAATTCAAAAGAAACAGAAGCCGGACAGGCAGAGCCATGCAGGCTGAGCTACCAGAAGGGCAACAAGAAGCCCTGTAGGGGCTGTGAGCAGTGGGGGAAAAATGACTATATCTGTGTTTTAGAAACACCTCTATGTAGTTACCAGGTAAGAAATGTGCAAAACTGGAGGCAAGGAAACCAGCCAAGGTGAGAGACGATGGTGGTTTATACTAGGATGGTGAAATGAAAATGAAGAAAAACAGATTAGTTCAAATTATATATATGAGGAATCACTGATAACGTTTTGAGAATAACGTACTGACTTCGAGGAAGCAGTCAAGAATGACACCCAGAATTCTGGATTGAACAGCTGAAGACATGGTCAGCACTTACTGAAATAGGAGACCTGGAAAAAGACCAGACTTGGGGAAAAGTTCTAAAGAGTTCACGCTGATATGCCACCAAGATACTCAGGAAAAGATGTTAAGTAGACAGAGGTACATATAGGCTTGGACCTCGGAAAAGTCATCTGGGCTAAAGATCTACATTTAAGCCATCACACAGGCATGCTAAGTGACAATATAGGAGGATTTAGGAATGCCAAAGAAATAAGAATGAAGACAATGGGACTGTGGCAGAGGTCTGAAAAACATCAATACTGAAGAAATTTAAGAATAATTTGCAAAGAAATTTAAAAAGCAGTGGCCAAAAAAGCTAGGAACATGGTTGGAAAAACAAACCAAGAAAAGCACGTGTTTCAAAAAGAAGGGAATCATCACGTGTCAAATTCTACAGTGAGATTAAATCTCATCATTGCCTCTATGAAATAATTATGTTGAAAAACAGAATAAACAAGAGACTTCCACTATCAATGACTGTGGAAATCACATCTCTCCTTTTTTATCTCCTGTAAATCCTAGGAAAGAAACATAGATGTGTGTTCTCCAAAATAACTGCAAGGGATGCCAAAAGCAACTGAGATCACACTGAAGCTGAGCATAAAAATGAAGAGAAGAAGCAAAGGAAATAGTCAATGGCCTGGAACAGCAAAGTTCACATAGAGTCAGCAAAATCAACTCACTAATGGTGACGAGTCCCTCAAACACACACACACAGAAATCTACAAACAAACAAAGAGGAAATGTCAATGTTAGCTAAAAGAATTTGGAAAATTAGGGGGGGAAGTGCTCACTTAAATGAAAGTAAAAATTTCAGAAGGGAAAATAGGTTTCACACAAAACAAAATGAGATGGAAATTTAAAAAAGAGCTAAGAATTTGAGAAAAATTGTAAAACTATAGAATATAAAAGATAGGTAACGAATTACCAGTATATACATAATTGGAACCCAGAGAGACAAAACAAAAACAACAAAAAGTCAAGCAGAACACCCACTTAGAACTACTGCAGAATTAAAAGACCCATTATGTGTCAGAGAAAGTTGATTCAGAGTTTTATTAGTTTCTTAATGCAGCTGTAACAAATTACCACAAACTTAGTGTCTTAAAACAATACACATTATTATCTCCCATTTGAAACATCAGAAGTCTCACTGGGCAAAAATCAACGTGCTGGCAAGTTGTGTTCTTTCTGGATGCTGAAACGTCCATCCCTTGCCTTTTCCAGCTTCTACAGTCTGCCTGCTTTCCTGGGCTTGTGGCCCTTCCTCTTCCCAGACAGCAACCACATCAGTCTGAAGTTTGTTTTCATTGTCACATCACCTTCTCTGACTCTGACCCTGCTAACTCTCTCATACAAGGGCCTTTGTGATTATACTGGGACCACACGGATAATCCAGGATAATATGCCCAAATTCCTTATCTTAATCACATCTTCAAAGTCCCTTTTGCCAGGTGAGGAAATAAACTCACAGGTTTCAGGGATTACAGTGTGGACATGTCTGAGGAAATATTTTTCTACCCACCACAATAGTCTACCTTCAGATATATAATAAAATAAGTACTGAAATTTTAAGGTAAATATATAATTCTTTGTGTAACTAGGCAAGATAGTCAAACCACTTATGAGAAGAAATTTTCTCTTACTTTAGTTTTCTTCAAAGTGCACATAATGCCAAAGGCAAAAGACAGTGGAGAAATTCCTACAAGTTACCCAGGTAAAGAAAGGGTAAACTGAGGATTTCACACCCAGGCATCAGTCCTTAAAGTATATAAAATACAAGGAAACAGCTTTATTAATGCAAACACTAAGAGAACACTAATTGCTCTCCTGTGGCGATTTTGAATAAACTAGTAGAAAACAAAATTCAGGAAACTAAGATATGAATGAGGAAACCATAGCAAAAGGACTTGCAATGGGTATTGAATATATTTACTGTAAAAACACATAAAGAGGATGGTTTGATGATAAAGAATAGAACAGTTTTATGCCATACAATGTAGAGATTATATAACTAGCAAATACTGAGAAGTAGTGGAGAAAAAAATGTTGACAGTAAATTCATCAATTGCCTCATTTTTAACAGCTGGGGCTCAAAGGATATAAATTAAAGTTGAGAGATCAAGTAATAGAAATATAAACATTGTAACAGTATGTAGATAAACATTAAGAAATGTAATATCACTATGCAAAAAAATGGATGGTGGAGGACAGGAATGATAGAGAAAATAAAGAAAAATCATATTTAATTTTATTACAGACCAGAGTAGACAATCAATGTATATTATCTAAAGATATAAGTATAATGTCAGAGTAACATCATGAAAAATGACAGAGTAGAAAGCTCAAAAATAAGTCCCTTTGTGGAGGCAAGGGTATACAATGGAGAAAAGACAGTCTCTTCAATAAGTGATGCTGGGAAAACTGGACAGCTACATGTAAAAGAATGAAATTAGAACACTCCCAAACACCATACACAAAAATAAACTCAAAATGGATTAGAGACCTAAATGTAAGACTGGACATTATAAAACTTTTCAAGGAAAACATAGGAAGAACACTCTTTGACATAAATCACAGCAAGATCTTTTTGGATCCACCTCCTAGAGAAATGGAAATAAAAACAGAAATAAACAAATGGGACCTAATGAAACTTTAAAGCTTTTGCAAAGCAAAGGAAACTACAAACAAGACAAAAAGACAACCCTCAGAATGAGAGAAAATATTTGCAAATGAGGCAACTGACAAAGGATTAATCTCCAAAATTTACAAGCAGCTCATGCAGCTCCATATCAAAAAAAACAAACCACCCAATCCAAAAATGGGCAGAAGACCTAAATAGACATTTTTCCAAAGAAGACATACAGATGGCCAAGAAGCACATGAAAAGCTGCTCAACATCACTAATTGTCAGATCAATGCAAATCAAAACTACAATGAGGTATCACCTCACACCAGTTAGAATGGGAATCATCAGAAAATCTACAAACAACAAATGCTGGAGAGGGTGTGGAGCAAAGGGAACCCTCTTGCACTGTTGGTGGGAATGTAAATTGCTACAGCCACTATGGAGAACATTATGGAGGTTTCTTAAAAAACTAAAAATAGAATTACCATGTGACCCAGCAATCCCACTACTGGGCATATACCCAGAGAAAACCATAATTCAAAAAGACACATGCACCCCAATGTTCACTGCAGCAATATTTACAATAGCCAGGTCATGGAAGCAACCTAAATGCCCATCAACAGATGAATGGATAAAGAAGATGTGGTACAT
Source organism: Mesoplodon mirus (assembly GCF_964341445.2). Lineage (NCBI taxonomy): Eukaryota > Metazoa > Chordata > Mammalia > Artiodactyla > Ziphiidae > Mesoplodon > Mesoplodon mirus. The sequence continues at coordinate 74,668,513 of NC_138993.1, read as the reverse complement.
ATATACAATGGAATATTACTCAGCCATAAAAAGGAACGAAATTGGGTAATTTGTAGAGACATGGATGGACCTAAAGAGTGTCATACAGAGGGAAGTAACTCAGAAAGAGAAAAACAAATATTGTATATTAACGCATATATGTGGAACCTTGAAAAATGTTACAGATGAACTGGTTTGCAGGGCAGAAATTGAGACACAGATGTAGAGAACAAACATATGGACACCAAGGGGGGCATGGGGGGTGGTAGTGGTGTGATGAATTGGGAGATTGGGATTGACGTATATAAACTAGTATGTATAAAATGGATAACTAATAAGAACCTGCTGTATAAAAAAATAAATAAATTTCAAAAATCAAAAAAAGAAAAAGAAAAGTCCTTTTGCTAAGGCAGCAATTAAGCTTGCAAGAACTTATAGAATCCATGTTTTTGGATATATGAAATCTAGTAAAAAACTTATAGAGACCAAGGGAGTGTTTAATGAAACAAAAGGTGTAAATTTCAGTAAGAAAGTATTGTGGTATTTTTGCTTACTCATGTACCACCCCTCATTTTCCAGCTTCATGGCAGCCATAGAGATGGTGGCCTGAGATCCAGTTGGTGTCTTGCTGATGCCAGGAAGTGCAATACTCACTTTGTTCTCAAAACATTGTGACTCTGGATTTTGACCTGCCTGGAGTTTCCATTTAGATGGGAGCAGCTCCTCAGCCTGGTGTCAGTCAAAAGCTTTACAGAAATACACTACCTGTAGCCACCTGTAACAAGGAACAGTGGATAGGGCAAGCAGCAGACTGACAAAAAGCCTGAGAAGGATGAGGCTAAGGAGGAAGATACTTCAAGGAATAAGGGCTTTGAAGTATTACCACATACACCAAGGAATCTACAGTGGATTGTGCATGACCAGAGCAGGATGCATGTTCAGAAAACACCTGAAGGAACCCTAAGCTAACATCTCTAGTTGATCTTTGCTCTTTGCTCAAGCAGGATGGGAACTCTAAGGCACAGTTGCTGGTAGCCTAGCTAAATGTTGAAGGAGTGCCCCAGCCCAGAGATAATCTGCTCAGAAAAAGGGAGTTTGGTTTTTGTTGGTGGTGGTGGTTTTGGTTTTGGTTCCTGGCATTAAAGTAAATCTCTATCAGGATTAGGATTGGAGATAAAAGAATCTCCAACAGGATTACTGCAGAGATAACAGAAAAAAGACTTCAGTGATCACACAGAACAAGGAGTACAGTTTATGTTTTGAAAAAATATTTTGGAAAATTCAATAAACAAATGGACAACTGCAGCCCACAACAATCAACAACAGCAAACCCTGGGGATGGGATTTCCAGAGTTACCACACTGTAATATTCAAATTGTCCAATTTACAAAGAAAAATGTAAAGCATACAAGCAAACAGAAAATTATGGACCATTCACAGGGAAAAAAATGGCATAAACCATTCCTGAGGAAGCCCAGATATTGGACTTACTAGACAAAGATATTACATATTTTAAATATGTTTAAAGAGCTAAAGGATACCACGGACAGAGAACTTAAGAAAACTGGGAGAAAAGTGTATGAACAAATAGACACTATCAGTTAAGAGATAAAAATTATTGTAAAAGGAACCAAACTCTTTCTTTAAAAAGAACTTGTGGAGCTAAAAATTAAAATAGCTGAAATAAAATTTTTACTGGAGAGGTTACACAGCAGACTTCACCAGGCAGAAGATGGAATCGGCAAACTTGAATATAGGACGATTGAAATTATCCAGTCTGAGTAGAAGAAATAAAAAGGAAAAAAAGGAAGTGAAAAGGGCATAAAGGACCCATAGGACACTCCCCATCGGACTAATATATGCATTATAGGAGTCCTAGAAGGAGAAGAGAAAAAGGCAGAAAGAATATTTGAAAAAATAATGGCCAAACTCTTCCCAACTTTGTAGAAAGAATGAATCTACATATCCACAAAGCTGAATGAATTTCAAGGAGAATAAACTTAAAGAGATCCATACCAAGATGCATTATAACTAGCAGCTGAAAGACAAAGGCAAGCACAGAATTTTGAAAGCAGCAAGAGAAGAGCAATTCCTCAAGTACAAGGGATGCTCCATAAGATCAACAGCTGATTTCTTACTTGAAACTATGTAATCAAAAGGCAGTGGGATGACATATTTAAGGTTCTGAATGAGGAATTATGCCAGTAAGATGGTAGAGTAGGGAGGCTTACCCCTCATCCTTCCACAGAAATGCTGATTTAACAATAATATTGTTATCAAAATACCGTGAAGAGACATTCAGGATCCAGCTAAGAAGTAGAAGCAGCCTAGAGGAGCACAAACTGAGAAGCAGTCATATTTATACAGGTAAGAAAAGCAATTTCAATTTACTCCATCAGTCCCTCCTCCAGACAGGCTTAGCTCCCCCCAAGAAGACTGTCTCAGCCCATGATTCTCACATGGAGGGATAGTGACGTTGGACTGTGCACAAGGCCTCATGGCCTCCCAGGGTGCCTTCTGAGGAACTGGTTTCTATCTTGCCTCATACTGAGCACTGAACAACCAAAAGATCTTGGTCCCTTGAGACAGTTAGAAACAAAAAAGGGGAGTGCATCCCCTTATAGTCAGAAATTTTTTTGTCGTGATTGTGGAAAAGCAGAGAACTGATACTTTTTCTCAGGAGGGAAGGAAGGATGCAAAGGAGCTTTGCTCCCAGCCTCAGAGTGACTAACAGTGAGCACTGCCAACAGGGAAAGTGTATACCAGTCAAACTCAGTCCAAGAAGATGGGGAGAAGTAGCTGCTTCTTCAAATGCACAGACAACAAAGCAAATCTACAAGGAATATGAGGAATCGAGAAAACACAACACAAAGGAAGAAAAAAAATCTCCAGTAAACAATCTGAGAGAAATGGCTATAATGAGTTGTAAATCACTTTCAACTCTAGTAAATATAAAAGTTAAAAGACAAAAGTATTTTTTAAAAAAAGAATTATGACTACAATAATGTGTTAATACATACACAAGGTAAGCAGATGTAAGTTGTCACATTAACAAGCTAAAGTGTAGGGGAGGGATAAGTAAAAGTGCAGTTCTGGGATAAGATCAAAGTTAAGCTGTTATTAGCTTAAAGTAGACTATTATCACTCGGTTGTTTTATGTAAACCCCATGTTCAGCAGAAATAAAAACCTGTAGTAGATACACAAAATGTAAAGAGAATCAAAGCATACCACTACAAAAAATAATCAAAGAACACAGAGAAAGACATTAAGAGAGGAAGAAAGGAACAAATGAACTGTGAAACAGCCAGAAAACACTTAACAAAAGGGAAATAATAAGTCTTTACTATCAATAATTACTTTAAATGTAAATGGATTAAATTCCCCAGTCAAAACGCATAGAGTGGCTGAATGGATTGGAAAGAACAAAATCCAACCATATGTTGCCTACAATAGACTCATTGTAGCTTTAAGGACACACATAGACTGAAAGTGAAGGGTTGGAAAACAATATTCCATTCAAATGGTAAACAAGAAAGAAGAAGTGGCTTTTCTTAAATCAGACAAAATAGACTTTAAGTCAAAACCTGTCACATGAGACAAAGAGGGTCATTATGTAATGATAAATGGATCAATTCATCAAGGGGATAAAACAAATATAAATATATATGCACTCAACAGTGGAGCTCCTAAATATGTAAAACAAATATTAACAGATCTGAAAGAAGAAATAGACAGCAATACAACAACAATAGGATAATTCAGTACCCCATTTTGAACAATGGATAGGTCACCCAAAAGAAAATCAGTAAGGAAATAGCATACTTGAACAACCCTACAGACTAAACGAACTTAACAAATATATAGAGAACATTCTAGCCTACTGTAGCAAAATATACATTCTTAAGTGCACAAGGAAAATTCTCTAAGATAGATGAAATGTTAGGACACAAAGTAAGTCTTAACAAATTAAAGAAGACTGAAATCATATCAAGCATCTTTTCCAACTAAAATGGTATGAAACCAGAAATCAGTAACAGCAGAAAATTTGAAAAACTCACAAATATGTGGAAATTAAACAATACACTCATGAACAACCAGGGAGTCAAAAAGAAATCAAATGGTAAATCAAAGAATATCTTAAGACAAATAAAAATGAAAACACAACAAACCAAAACTTATAGGATGCAGTAAAGCAGTACTGCTGCAATGTCCACACACACTAACATTTACACATTCAAGGCTTACTGGCATCACAATGCATCAGCCCAAGTGGCAAACACCCAGATAAGCACCCAGATCTCCCAAGGAGGATCAATGTAGAGCAGCCACCATGCGAGGAAGATCACAACACTCTGTGAAATTCAAGCTCACAGTGGAGTAGCAGCTGCATTGTTTTTGCATGATTTATAGCATTTTGGGTTTTGGCCAAATGTGTAAAATAAACCTTTTCCAAGTTATATTTTTAAACTGGTCCTTAGGGTCTTCTTCTGGCTCTATTTTAATTCTTAGGGAACAATTTGCTACCTAATAAAAGTTGCAAACATATGACTTTGGAAAATGCAGAACAATAAATAATAAGAGAATTTCAAATATTTTAGTATTTGGGTTACATTTAGGATAATTAAAGTCACATAGAAAAATACAGATGAAAGGTAGTGTTCCCCAGGAATCATTGCAAAGGCCAATCCAAATTCATTATCTTTCTTGTGTCTCCACTCCTGGCCCCCAGCTTAACCTCCTGACACTTCTGAACTCCCCCTTGTGGTTCACAACCCAAATATTCCCTTGCCCCCACCTGCTTTATTTTTCTCCATAGCATTTAATTTTATCATTCTACATTTTACTCGTTCATTTGTTTGCTTTTCTGTTTTCCCTTCATGAGAAGGTAAATTCCATAAAAATGAGGACCTACATACATGTTTCACTGCTGAGCCCCAATACCCACACAGTAACTGGAACATTGTATGTTTTTAACCAGTATATGTAAAATATAAAGCAATAATTTCATACTGGAGATTTATCACAAAATGTTATATTTATTTGTACATATACTTATTGATAAATTAATATAAAATGTATGTTCAGTTTAACTTCATCCTATTGTAATATTCTACAACCTAATATAACAGAGAATGAATATTTGTGAAGAGGATCTTAAGGCACCATAGAAGCCAAAATCATTTCTAAATAATAAAATACTGAATTTGATTTAGTACTGATTTTATCATGTGCTACTTACTTAAAATTTGTATGTATTAGTATCCTTAAGGTAATTCTCTTTGTTAGGTTATTACATTAGCCTAAATATTTACTCCCCAATCATTTTAAATAAATTTATTATTTTAAATCTGATTGTAAGAAATTTTGAGGCAGATAGGTGATTTGAGATGGAGTTTGAATACAATCTTTAGACTTGAAATGTACAGGTAATTGGACTGAATTGAATTCTAAGTGGAAACGTTCCTGGGAATATTTTATTACCTTTTCGTATGGTAGGCGTGTCACTGTCTGCAATCAATTGCAAGCAGTCTTGAGTGACTGAAAAGCAAAAATATATCATTTTAGTCACTTGAATAGAAATAGTAAGGGAATAAAGATGACCAAGAATACAAAACTGTAAACCCACTCCTCCAGTGACACCAAATCAGTTATACTTTCTATATTGCCTATATGCTGTTCTTAAAATTACTTTAGGAAATGTGCCCACAGGTTCTTAATATAACTTTTACTTGAAATACAATATGTACTTGAAATTCAAGCTTTAGAAAAACTCTATATGCTGTTGAAATACAGTAAGTATATCATCTGAATAGTTTAGCTTAACTTATTCTAAAATGTTATGCCTGTATAGAAAGCAAGTTTAGCCACTGTCAATTGTTTTTCAATTCTCTCAAATACACAAGCCAAATTATCAGATTACTCTAAAATGATTTTTTGTTTTAAAAAATCTAACATTAAGTAATAACTCACTAGTACTGAAAATATCACTATTAACATTACTGAAAATAAAAATAATTGCTAAAATACATTGAGCTAATATAAATCCAGGCAACTTCACAAAAATCCCAAGATTTACATACTGAAAACTACGTCATGGAAAGTGTAAACAACTTGTCCACTCCCCAGGGATAGAAAGTGACAGGGCCAGAACTTAATAACGCCTGTTTCACTGTGGAGCCAGTCAGGCTTTTGGTAAAATGTTTTGGACTAGAAAGAGAAAGAGAGCTACAACGTCTTTTTAAGATAAAATGGAAGATTTCCCTGACACTGCATCACCAGTAAATCTTCTGGGATGCATCAATTCACATCACACATCACATACAGAATATTACACAGAGTATTCCAAAGAATACATAACTACTCTATTAAATTAAGACAATGCCTTCAGGTAAAAGCAAAATAGGTACGCTGCCTGTAGGAAAAGAAAATAAAGCAGTAAATATCTATGAAAAATATGAAACATGAACCTAAGTGTGCCTATTTTAAATTAAGAAAATATCAGTTTAGATCGTTTATTATATAGCAAGTATTTTATTCTGCATTGAAGTAATGCTTTAAAAACATTCTTCACAATGTATACATTTTAGGAGCTTATTAACACAGTGGAGAGTTCCTGCTGCAAGTCACTAATGGAAAACATGGAATAACAGATGTAATAATTATGTAATATTCTGAAGTTGTGCAAATGCATAGGCCTAAAAAGAATACTGTTATAGGCAGTGATCACATATGAAAACCTGCTAAGAAATTTCCCTTGGTATTTAAAGGTAGAACTATAATGATAAAAACTGCAATTCCTTTATAACCATGAGACTTTTCTAACACATTTTTACGTTAATGTGATGGTTTGGATAGGAGCAGAACATTTTGGCCACTTTGTGGTTTTTTTATTGACCTGGAAAACAATGGCAGCGATGTCTATGCCACAGGAAAATGTGACTCATTACTGCAGTTACTATGGTAGACCCTCTGCCACAGAAAATATGGAAAAGCATCGTAACAGGCAGAATAGCTGTAAATAAGGACAGCTTGAAAGAAAGGAACAAAAGAACATCCAAAGCAGCCAAAGTCTGAAAAGCACAAGTCTAGAGTCACCATATTAAACCTATTTTTCTGACAAACACTTCTTGAGGAATTACGACATACAAGGCACCGTGATAAGTTTTGTGAGGGATGCAAGAGCCAATCAGAGCATGAAAAGCTCTAATCTTTCCTCCACAATGAAAAAGAAGAGGATCTTGATGAAAGTCAAAGTTAAATTTCCAAATTTTCCATCTTTCCTTTGTCATGTGCATGCATATTGTAAAGATTAAATGAGATAATAAATCTGAAACATTTAGTACTGTACTTGGGACATAATAATTGCAAAGTCAATCTTGGCTATTATTAGTGGTATTGTTCTTAGTAGCATCGAACCAAATAAACTGGGAACACAAGGGAAGGACATTAGGAGAGCAAGAAGACCAAATGAAGCTGATAAAGGGCTCAAGGAAATACTATTTCTTTCTTTCTTTTTTTTTTTTTTTTTGACCACACGAGGCACCTGGGATGGATCTTAGTTCCCCAGCCAGGTATCCAACACTTGCCCCCTGCACCCCTACAGTGGAAACACAGAGTCTTAAACTCTGGACTGCCAGGGAAGTCCCTAGAAATACTGTTCCAATTAGTCCTCTCCTTGACTGTTTCCACAAACTCCTGTAGGAGACTTACCTTTTCTATTTAGACAGAAAGGGGTTTACCTAATGAGTGCTGCCTGGAGACTACCAAACTGATATGAAAATATCTGAATTTTAATCTCCAAAGCCCAACTAAAACTTGGCCACAACCTACACATTGAAAATTTATGATCTATTCTATCACACAGTAGCAGAAATCTAACTTTTAGAAGAAAATACACTATGGAGAGAAATTTTTATTTCATGAAATACTCTTCAGAAAAGAAAATGAGATATTAAAATGACAGTTCAAGGGTAGTGTTTGAATTATATTCACTAAAGCTAGTGCTATTCATTAGTTTTCCTTATTCCAGAGAAAGTACTGGGCTTTTCAAGGAGATAAGTTCTTGGAAATAAGAACAGGACTCTCCATCCTGCCCTCATTAGATGCTGTTCAGGTCCCATCAACCCTATCAGTGCTACTTACCTCTTCAGCTTTCAACTCTTCCTTTTAAGGAAATTTGATATCTATTATCAACTTATCTCCAGTTCAGTCTTTTAGGACTCTCTTTCCAATTCACCATAGATCTGATTTTAGACTATAGATTATTGTTCACAGAAAGTTGGCCAAAAGAGAGCAGTACTGTTTTTGTATCTCCCAATAGCATAGATATCCAACCACAAGAGTTTTGAGAATGCATAGTCTAATATAAGAAACATAATATTGATAACAATTGTAGTATTAATTGACTGTGTTTGGTTTTCAACTGTCTTTCACACATCTTTCCTGCTGCTACAGTTGAGGGGAATTATACAAGAGTTTGAGAATGGTTTAGCTTTTTAACTAAGCAAGGCAGTAGCATACATTAAAACATTTCTGTGTCAGTGGGGAGACATATTTCTAAATATATATATATATATGTATATATATATATATATATCTTATATTATAATGATGTGAGAACCACAGATAATTAATCTTAAGTACATTTTTACAGCATAAGAAAATTTACTCATAATATTAAACCATGTGAAAAATATTTCTAAATACAAAACATTATATTGATGACAAAACTAGCTTACAAAAGAGAATTCCTAAAATAAGAACTTTTAGACAAAAGTCATTTGCTATTGCTCAATATTTGATACAATAAAACCCAACCAACTTCACAATTAGAATAGTGGTTGGACTGACTGTGATTGAAAGCCACCTTTTAAAGGGGCTTTTAATCAGGAAAAGAGATTTATAGGTTTATGGAATTGCTAATATCTGTTGTATTGTTTTCTGTGTTGGAACCAAACCTTTTCAAACTGGAATCCAGTTTATTATACATTATTTCAACAAAGCTAAATCTAATAGAAACTACCATAAATAATACAATTATTGCAGATTATGCATGGTTCCCATGAAAAGCATCCCACAATGAGCTTTTCCCATTACTCGTGTCCTGTCCATATGACCTACACCCACTAACTCCCATATTTCTCACTCATCTCATTCAAGAAGCTTCTTCTAAGCTCTTCAGTCTGAATGAGATGCCCTTCCTTTATCTTCTTTTATCTTTCTTCTTTTTTCTGTTGTCTTACTTATTACATTGTACATTTTTCAAGAATGAGGACTCTGAAGATGATGCCTCTCTTCATTTCTGTAGAGCTTTCATTCAGTACATGGAAGTCATGACAAATGTAGGAGTTGGAATTTTCTTGAGCTACTTTTGAATAAATCATCAGTGGCTGGAAAAGTTTAATTAAGAGAAATCCCTTAAAGATCTAAATATTGACCTAATGCTGGACATAGATTTATGAAGAAATCAAAGAAATCACGGTTTTAGGATAAACATTTCTACTGGAATTGGAAGACAAAATTTTAGGGGTGGAAACTGGATTATAAAGTTTTATATGATCAGGGATAAGCAGTTTGTGTCACTGGCAAAATTTATTAAGTTACTTATTGGTAACTTACAAAAACAATGAATTGAGAGAGTTTTGAAAGAATTTCTAGAGAGCTAGGTTGAGAAGTCTGTATTTGACTTACTAGAAAATAGAAAAAATATTAAGAATTTTTAATCTTGAGAGGGGCTTGCCTGATACATGTTGTGCTTGAGAAAGACAATATATGTGTCTATGTGTAGAATGAACTGCTGTAAAGGGAGAATGAAAGCCAAGGTTTAGCTCTTGACTGGTAATAAATATAATATGCAGATGATTTGGTTTAAAATGAAATTATATAAGTGGAGCACCCAAGACAAACTGTGAAAAAAATTTAAAAGTTTCTGACTAATGAGTATATGTGCTTGAAGGAGAATTAAAAACTAATAATAAAAGCAGGTTTTCAATTTTGGGGAATTCACAAAGATGGCAGCACTATAATGGCCTTGGGGAAGTGAGAAAGGGGTGCTGAATTTTTGGAGGTCTTGGAATGAAGCTGATAAAGTAGAAATAAATATAGAGGATAGAAGTAAAGAAATATATTTGAATTGAAGATTTTCTCTGTGTATATGTGCACAGAAACAGTCTTGACATGAACTGGAAGTTGCCATGTACCACTCATAATATAATCATGTTCTACGACTAAAGTAAGGCAGGATATGTAAGATGGCAGCCCTCTGGATAGCCTCATAAGAGTAAAGTAACAAAGACAGAAAAAAAAACCCAAAATACCATCTTCATCTAATGTTGTTTAATTTTGCAAATGATCAAATATTTTAACTTAAAATTACCAATTTTATAGTTGTCATCATCTCCACAGGATATGTTTTTTCTTTGGTCATGACTTCTTTGCATTATTTTAGGATATTTCACTTTACTAATGACACATACTCAGAAGGCACTGGCTATCACTAACTTACCAGTGAAGGACATTAGCTTCATAACAAAACGTGCAAACAGGTCTGAAGTCAAGGAAGGTAAAACCAAAAAATACAAATACACCTGAATATCTGGAGAAAGGTGGCAATAAATTGCACAATTGGCTGTTACATATTCAACTCCCGCTTGGACATTCCCACCTGAACGCCATAGTGATCTCAAGTTTCATCTGCCTCAAATCTGTTTCTTGATCTTCTCCACACACATTCACCTCTCACTCCTTCTCTGTTTTCTCTCTTAGTGGGTATATAACTGCCCTCTGAGTTGCACAAACTAGAAACTTTATAAACATGCCTTATTTCTTCCTCCTCAATCTTGAAATTCAAATAATAACCAAGTTCTAATGGTTTGAACTTTTAACTTTTGTTCAATTAAGATTTCATCTCTCATTCATCCATTCAACAATTTTACTGAGCACTAAATTTGTGTCACATGTTGCACTTAGGGATACCAAAAAAAAAGGAGATATGATTCCTACCCCCATGGAGCTTACAATCTAGTGGGAAGAACAGGCATGAATCAGTAACACCAAAACAGAATTAAAATTGCAACTGTAAGAGAGATACAGTGCCCAGATGTCTGATCCAATGAGGAAGGCTTCTTTGAACGGTGGCAAGTTTGGCTGAAGGAGAGGGAGAGAGAGAGAGAGAGAGAGAGAGAGAGAGAGAGAGAGAGAGAGAGAGAGGGAGAGAGAGAGGGAGAGAAAGAGGGAGAAATGGTAAGATGGGGAGCATCGTAGCCTAAATTCAGATCTTTACCCTCACCATTCTTCACAATTACCTTAGCCTACCTAGTTGTGCCTCTTCCATTTTCTACAATTCCTAGTCCATCACTTGCATTTCCTCGAGTTATCTTCCTAAACCCAAATCCTATCTTGTCCTTTTCGTATTTATAATTCCTTCAAAAGGTTTCTTTGTACACAAAATCCAAGTCTACCTGCACAGCCTCATGACCCTCCTCTCCAATCCCCGCTGCACTTAAACACACCTTCTCAGAACAGGAGGTCGGCTTCATGTTTCCAGGCCCTTGTATCTGCCATTCCCTACGGCCAAATATTCCTCACCTTTCCAACTGGTGAAACTTCATTCATGCTTCAGGGCTCAGGTCACATACCAAATCTTTCCCTGATCCTTCTAGCTAAATATTTGATGCCATTACACTTTGTACGTACATCTATTGAAATACATTTCACTATATGTACTAATTGTTTCTATAACTGCTTCCATCCCTAGACTGTGAGTCACTTCATATTAAGGGCCATCATTTACAAATTTGCAGTGTCTGGTTTATAGCACATTTAAAAAAAATCTGTGGAGCAATTTAGAAAAGAAAGTAGACATCATACCAACATCTAACCTCTCCAAATAATTCTTAAAAACCCCATCCTTACATCCAAATGTATAATACATGTTAAATCAAATTACATTAATGTTGTAGGGAAAATAGCTTCCATTAAAAAAAAAAACACCTATGTCCATGATGTCTGAACTCTGTAACAATAAATCTTTGGGTCCATGGTTTTATGGAAAACATTCTTCATAACGAATAATCTCAATAAGTTTTTGAAATGTCATCCATAGAACTGTAGCACGCTATAATATTTTTTTAAAGTAAATGGTTGTGTGCTATTTCTCTAGAATTTCTTACTCTCTAGTTACCAGAAGAAGCTCCAGGGTAGTAGATAGAAGAGAAAAAAGATGAGCTGAAGTGTAGCTTCACCACTTGTGTCAGTAGATACCATGAAGCAGTTATTTTCCATTTCTTTGTCTACCTGACACAGGATAGTCAGAGGAGAGGGATGGAGAGAAGAGGAAAGCCTGAACTTCAATCAATCAACATTTGCAAAATTCCCCAAGGAGATGGCAGCTTACTATATAATGAGGTCTTTTCTTGTATTTTTTTTCTATTTCCTGTTTTACTACTGTTACCATATCTTGGATACACTCTCCTCTTACCCACATCTACTCAACCTTTAAAACCCAGCTCAGCTTTTCTCCGCCATGGTCTAGACAGTCTTTCAGTCTGTGATCTTGACTACTGACATTCTGTGATTCCATAACTAGCCATCCTTCTCACTGGTATAATACTGATAATAATTTAGGCTTCTCCAGGATCCAATAACTTTTCTCAAAACTGGTGCTTTATTTGAACGTTAAGCACATATAGCTCACGTGATCAAAAAAACTCAGAATTTATAGTCAAGATAATAAATTCAACCTTAGTTCTTAAACCAATTAGCTATTTAATCATGAGATTGACACTTAATTTTGAAATATTTTTTCTTATTTGTAAACTGAAAAAAAACAATATCTATTTCATAGTGTTGTGAGAATCAGTTGAAGTCGTAATTTGCATGTGTTTTGTAAAGGCAAAAACATTGTTATTTTTAAATTATTTATTATCTTGAAATTACATTAGCTTTTTAAAATTTCTCCAACTCAGTACTGGGTTTCTGAAAAGAGGGGTTGGCTGTGCCTGCTTCAATTCTCTCACCTAAAATGCAGACAATAATGCCAGCACTGCAGGGTTATGAAGAGGGCAAATGATAATCATAGGTCCACCGGGCCTAACCCAGAGCTTTCACATGGACCATACTCGGCTAATTTCATTCCATTTCTCTCCCCTTTTCTGTATATTCTGGAGAGCCTACCTCAGAGCTTTGCACAGCAGGTGTCTCCTCTATTTTGAGAAAAGTCTGTTTCTTCTCTAACTCCTCAGAAATGGGGATACTTTTTTTTTTTTGATATGTCCTTTGAGGAATTTTTATTTTTTTAACATCTTTATTGGAGTATAATTGCCTTAAAATGGTGTGTTAGTTTCTGCTGTATAACAAAGTGAATCAGCTATATGCATACATATATCACCATACCTCCTCCCTCTTGTGTCTCCCTCCCACCCTCCCTATCCCACCCCTCTAGGTGGTCACAGAGCACCGAGCTGATCTCCCTGTGCTATGCAGCTGTTTCCCACTAGCTATCTATTTTACATTTGGTAGTGTATATATGTCCATGCCACTCTCTCACTTCGTCCCAGCTTACCCTTCCCTCTCCCCATGTCCTCAAGTCCATTCTCTATGTCTGCGTCTTTACTCCTGTCCTGCCCCTAGGTTCTTCAGAACCTTTTTTTTTTTTTTAGATTCCATAAATATGTGTTAGCATATGGTATTTGTTTATCTCTTTCTGACTTACTTCACTCTGTAGGACAGACTCTAGTTTCATTCACCTCACTATAAATAACTCAATTTCGTTTCTTTTTATGGCCGAGTAATATTCCATTGTATAAATGTGCCACATCTTCTTTATCCATTCATCTGTCGATGGACACTTAGGTTGCTTCCATGTCCTGGCTATTGTAAATAGTGCTGCAATGAATATTGTGGTACATGACTCTTTTTGAATTATGGTTTTCTCAGGGTATATGCCCAGTAGTGGGATTGCTGGGTCGTATGGTAGTTCTTTTTTTAGTTTTTTAAGGAACCTCCATGCTGTTCTCCACAGTGGCTGTATCAATTTACATTCCCACCAACAGTGCAAGAGGGTCCCCTTTTCTCCACACCCTCTCCAGCATTTATTGTTTGTAGATTTTTTGACGATGGTCATTCTAACTGGTGTGAGGTGATACCTCATTGTAGTTCTGATTTGCATTTCTCTAATGATTAGTGATGCTGAGCATCCTTTCATGTGTTTGTTGGCAATCTGTGTATCTTCTTTGGAGAAATGTCTATTTAGGTCAAAGAAAATCCCACAACAAAAGAGCAGCTGCCCAATGCAGATCCTGTAAGTAGGACTTGACCTATAAAAAGCATAATTAACCATTAAAACTAATATCACCCATTTCTATGAACTATTAATGAGAATGCATCCCTCGACATTACGAATTTATTTTTAAAATACCTAGGCATGTCTGCAGTTTTTTTTAATGTTGAAAGTATAAAGAATTGTTGAGCTTTCAGAGATTAGATAGAAAGACTTACCCTGGCCTCCCTATTTAAAATACAGACATGTCCTCTTACCTTTCTTCACCCTTAACTCTGCTGGTTCTCTTAACCCTGCCCTAAATTTTTCACTTTTGCAATGTATTTGACATTTTCTAGTATTATAATTTCCTCATTAATTATGTTTATTGATTATTTTCTATGGCTTTCCACCTCACTGCAATGTAATCTCCAATGCATGGGAAACTTTTATCTGTTTGTCTTCTAATCAATACCCAACAACTAGAGCAGTGCTTGGACCTCCTAGGTCAGGGAAGATTGGAAGAGATACAATATCACTTCTGGCTGAACTGGTTGATTCTCTTCCTGGCTCTTCTGTTTCCCAAAACTTTAAACTTGATAAGAACAGGGTTCAAGGTTTGGTTACCAGGTCACTATTTTCATTTTAAATACTTTTGTGGAAACTGAACAGATTCCAGCTCTTGCAACACTGAAAAAGAAGGCTCTCGTTATTTACAGCAGGGGAAAAGAAAAATGACACTCAGGGAAGATTCTGGTCAAAGATCACCATGACAGCAGCCAGCTGTTTCTGTTCTAGGAAGGAACACACCCTTGCTCGTAAGAGGCTGCCGTTAGCCTCATCTGGGGACAAATTGGATGGCTGAGTTATACACTGCATGCTTTTAACACTCACTTTACAGCCTTGTAAGTTACAGCTGAGCCCGAAATGCCAATGAAGCAAAGACTGGATGTTACAGACCCCTCAGATACCCCATCTTTTCTTGCAAAGGAAATGGACTATGGATTTCAAGAAAGAAATATTAATATTTCAAAAATATTAATAGTATTGATATCTTTATGTTTAACAACAAAAATGTTTACCTCAGAGAAATACTTTAGTTATACTATTAGGTGTTAACTTATGTGCATTATATTCAAAACTCTGATTTTTAAAAACTATTAAATGCATTCTGGTGTCCTGGATGGCTCCCGGAACATGATAAGACCTTAGCGGAAAAGCTGGTGAAATTCAAGTAAAGTCGGGAGTTCAGTTAAATCCTAATGTTGGTCTCTAAGTTGTGACAAAGGTACCATGGTAACATAAGATGTTAACATTAGGGGAAACGGCATGAGGGATATATGGCAGCTCACTGCACTGTTATTGCAACTTTCCTGTAATTCTAAAATAATTTCAAACTAAAAAGTTTATTTAAAAATGGAGAAAAATAAAGTAGATTGGTCAAAATTTTACAAGAAATATTTGAAAGATAAAATATGGGCAAATTTTTCTGCTCTTGTTTTTATATTTCTTTGAAATGCTGATGCTTTCACCACTTCATTACTTTTTTTTTTTTCTTAACTTTTTGCCTGTGCCATGCAGTACGGGGATCTTAGTTCCCCGACCAGGGATAGAACCCGCACCCCCTTCATTGGGAGCACAAAGTCTTAAGCCTGGACTGCCAGAGAAGGCCCTTTCACCACTATTTTTAATATTACATTTGAGATGAGTATAATAAACATTATTAATAAAAAATAATTTTTGTCTTTCTATAATCTAAAATACATGGGTTTCTGATAACTTAAATTCCCTACTGAATAACAAGGGAAAAAATGAAAGGTCACCTAATTTTATTAATAAACTTTTTTTTTTTTTTTTGCGGTATGCGGGCTTCTCACTGTTGTGGCCTCTCCCGTTGTGGAGCACAGGCTCCAGACGCGCAGGCTCAGCAGCCATGGCTCACGGGCCCAGCCGCTCCGCGGCATGTGGGATCTTCCCGGACCGGGGCACGAACCCGTGTCCCCTGCATCGGCAGGCAGACTCTCAACCACTGCGCCACCAGGGAAGCCTTAATAAACTGTTTTAATTCAGTAAGAACCCATTTGGAAGAATTCACTTTCTTGATGGACTCTGAAGATGCTTATCTTTAGATTCTTGAAATGAATAGAATTATAGTTAAGTGCAGGTTCAAAACATGGGTCATCATGATTTCATCTGTGAACAAATTTTCATGTGTAATATTTTCAAAGCCATGTCACTTTAGTGTTTTTGTTTTTGTTTTAATTGGGACTATCTCCAAATACACTTATGGGCTTAAAAGTGAATTTTTGGCTATTGTAGGCCCTTTGGCAATTTTAATCCTGGATTTCCCCACATTTCTGTTTGTTATATTATAACCAGAAATTATCTTATGAAACACATGAAACTTACTGAGACTTTCACTTGAAACACAACATAATTAAGAAAAACAAAACTGGAGCCACAGTGCCAAATTCTAGAATGAAGTAAAAGCAGCACGTTTACTCCGGGGGTGGTCTGCAAGAAATACTCAATGGGTGTGGAGACTGATGGTGATGTCTGCCCTTCATCTCCTGCTGTTCAGCTTGTGAATTTCACTGACCTGTGTCCTGAAGATACATGCCCTTTTCTGTATGTAAATAATATGTCAATTAAAATTTAAAAAAATTAAGCTAAAACCCCATGAAATTATAGTTAAAGAAATTGCTGAATATGGGAGCTTCTCTATGACTTTTCAGTGAGCCCAAATAGTGCCTCTACTTGGTGCACCAAGAGAGTCTGAGGCAAGGGGTTTCCAGACTGCCCCTGCGACTTTAGCCTTATGATCATGCTCATTCTTTGGTTAATTAGTTATTTTAAAGGTCAAGTTAAAAAAATTTCATAAGATGGCCTTTGATCAAAACCTGACAAATGAAGAAATATGGGAAAATCCCTTCCCCCCCAAAATGATGTCAAATCATTCTATCTTATTTGATATTGGCCCCAAAATTGATTAACACATATTCATGGAATACCTACAGGGTGCAAGTGTCATGATGAATATACAAAAGGAGAAATAGGACCAGACCACAGAGGTCTCTACTCTTTAGTTGAACAGATGGGGTATACACAAATGAAAAGAAAACAACCTTCCTAGGTAATATGTGATGAGTATCAAATACCAATGCAATAACTAGGCTTGCTGTGTGCTGGGGAGGTTCGACTTTCTAGCCCACAACATACTGGAATTTACTTACAAACTGAATATCCACACAATAAAATTGAGATGCCTGGTGATATTTGGGTTGGATTTATAGAAAAATAAGAATGAGTAACATTCTGGTATGTTACTTAGCAATATTCAGCTGTGAACCTTTATGACACAGTTATAAAATAATAGCAACTTGATGTTGAGGAGTATATACAGAAAGCAGAGTATTTTAGAAAAAATCTAGAATAATATTATAATTCTGTTAAGTATAAATCCACTGAGTGTACTACTGATGTGGCTTAAAAATAAGCGTGAGATCAAATACTAAATCGTTTACTGAAAATTCTATGTTTTTTAGCAGTTTAACAAGCTATTTGAAAATGCTAAGACTCCTAATAGCAATAAACCCTTTTTAATTTACCTATGAAAGAATAGTGAAACCTATATAAGGAAAACTGTCTTATTGTGAAATTTAAAATTCTGTATTTAATAGAGATATTAAAAATTCTTGAACACATCAATTCAAACTGTGAAAATTCATTTTCTTCTTCAGAGTTACAGTTTTTCTAAAATTCCAACAAAAACATTTATAGAAAATGAATAAAGAAAATAGAAACTAATACTTTGAAAGTAAAAGGGATAACTCTGGCTTTTGAGTTTTACCTAAAATAAATCACAACAACTAGAATGGAAACCAAAACCAAAGAAAGTTGCTAGATTCAAACTGCAAAAAATTTTCTCAATTCCAAAAAAAGGACCCTACCAAACAGAAAACAAACAAAAATCATGGAGTTTCAGACAACCTTCTTGTTTTATATATATATATATATATATATATATATATATATATATATATATGCATTAATTTTGGAGTAAGGCTAAACAAAATAAATGTTCCCTGCACAAAAGGATAGTGCCTAAAACAGCATTCAAGCCAATTTCATTGACCGGGAATAACTGACTACATCTGGGCTATGGAAACCGGGTCCATTCTGATTCATTGGTTAGAACTTTCTGCTATTCTCCAAACTTTCTAAAAATTGCAAATTATTTGGGGAAAATTTTTGTCAGTATACAATTTTTGGATGCCCTAGTAACACAAATATGAAAAAATATTCACATGGGAGGAAATTTTAAAATATTAATAGAACATATTTTGTCAAGTGGGACTCAGGGAGCTATTGATTTCTTACTCAACTCTTTCCTTCTTAAATCTGCTGTAATGATTCTATATCCTCTTTGGAATGGAAGTGTTAGGGTTTAGTTTTAATATTAATATTTAGAGGCAGGGGAATACTAGCAGACAAGGTTGAAGAAGATCGAGGCATACTCACCCTACTAGGCATTGAAGCTCATTTTATTATAAAATTACTTAAAATATTTAATGCAGATAAATAGGAAATAAATCAATGAAAAAAAAGTCTCAAAATAGATTCAACTATAAATGAGGAACTTAATATAATATAGTAAGCATTCCAATGCAAATGAGTTTAAAAAAAATCATCTAATGAATTTGGCCGAGATACTTAGCAACAGTTTGGAAGGAAAAAGTAAAAGAAGAAAGAGGAAGTTAAGGAAGGAAGGAAAGAAGTTCCTAAGAAAGGAAGTTAGTATGACATGACCTACCAAAATAAACTCCAGGACTAATGGATTAAATACCCAACTACAACACTATATTACAAAAAAAGTCAAAATGGCAGAGAAAAGAATAAACTACTTAAGAGATTATGAACAAATGTATTTTTAGCTTTGATGTATTACAGAAAATTTAAAAAGTGTATCACATTAAATATACAGATGCAAAATCTCTGTACAAGTTTAAAAAACTGCAAAATATTGTGAAAATATTTACATCAAAATTTTGATAAACAATATGCCTAATACAGAGTTTATTCAAAATTATTTTAAAAATAGGACAAATGAGGGAAGTTATAAATAAAAATTAGCAGAAGATAGAATTAGAAGTTATCAAAATATGCAGAAAGATAATTCTTATTTGTAAGCAAGCAAAAAAATTAAATTTGAGGCACTCTTTTACAACTACTAAACTAAATATATTTTTAAAGATAAAATGCTGTAAGTATGTGGAGAACTTGTACACTGCATTTCTGATTGCATACATTTGTAATTCATTTTGAAAACAGTATGGCAACAGGTAGCAAGGGTGCTAAAGATGTTCATCCTCTTTGGCTCAGCCATTCCATGTATGGAATTTATATTGAATATATGCATAAGATTCCTCAGAAACAAAGAGATCTGCACAAAAATTTTGGCATGTTCCATTCTATCAAAAAAATGGGAAATGATAAATAATTGTATGATAACAAATAAATATGGATGTGTGAGAATTACTTAGAAACAAGGAAAACATTTATTGTGTAATAAGTGAATACAAAAATATACCACAGTATATATACTGAATTTTTTCAAATATGTAAAAAATATAGATAAAATGCAAAATATGAAAATTGATGTGTTAAAGCATAGTAAAAATATGAGTGTTTTCCAGTTTTAAAATGTTTAAACCCAATCCTTTCTGATAACTGGTACAAAGATATGATAACCAGATAAAAAATTTACAGTTGTATAAAACGAGGAAGAATTTTTTCCACGAATAAGGCACTGAGTGAAAAATAAGTTTACAGAAGGAGCATTCTGTGTGTGTGTGTGTGTGTGTGTGTGTGTGTGTGGTGTGATAGGACACCTATTCTGTCTCTCGTGCACTTCTGTTCAGAAGTACAAATACATGTAAATAATTACACCTGTTGGGTCTGCCTCACACTCACCGTGAAGGTGAAAGGAAACAGGAGGTGGGGCGATACCTCTCCTAGTACAAGCCTGCCTGGCACATTCTAGGGGCTCAAGAAAAGGTTCCTTCAATATAAAAGAGAAACAGCACCAAGGATTTGTTAAATTGCAATATTAGTAAGTGCCCTTCAAATGCTCTTTCTCAGCCTTGAAATGAAGGAACTAGAGCTGAATCACGTCTTGGGAGGCCCCACCAAACCTGAGGGGTCAGGAACCCACACCATTCTGTGGGACACGTGCAGCAGGAAGAAAGGTAGCAATCGCTAAGGAACTATTACAAGGAGGCTATAAACGTGTGGAGCTCCAGGAAAAGCACACATTAAAGAAAAGCATTACAATCTGTGTGTGTGTGAGTGTGTGTGTACAATAAGCTTTTTTAAAAAAGCAAGACACCAAATAAAGCACAAACATGCACCTGCTTCCCGGGTGATCTACACGTGGTTTCACAGCGGCTACGCCCCCCAGGAGATGCTGTCTGGCTGCTCTTCTCTGACAAAAGCTCATTCTACACTGGCACGTGGTGCTTTTTTCCTGCACTGCCAGACGATGCTCCTGACATAGGAGTGAACTATCAATTTGAGGGGAAACGTGGGCCCCTTTCCCCTGTTCTAAAGTGCTGCACAGATAAATACCTCTCCCCACAAAATCTGCTCACTGTAGGACAAAACATGCTGTCGGCCTATTACATCGGCCAGGGCTTGGCTTTGCCCTGGAGCCACACCTGGCTGGGACGGTAAGTTTCCAAGTTTCTAGGTCCTGTTTGGCTCCCCTCTCCTCCTCACCTGTGAACTGGGATCCCTGACTCCTAGCCGCTTCTGTGCCCCAAACATACCTGTTTCTTCTGCATCCTGCAGGCCACGCTTACTCCTGCTGCTTTGGCTGGAGTTGCTTTCTCCTGGAGCTGGTAGCGCAAAGCTCCCCTGCCAAGAGAAAAGCCCCCCGTTATTGCCAGGGCGTCTGGGTGCGGGAGCATGGGGCTGGGGCTGCCGCAGACTCACTTTCAGGGCGGAGGTGGCGGCTGCAGCCTCCCGCAGGGCGGCCCTGGGGGCTGCGGCTCCCGCCTGAGGGACGCCGGGCAGCTCCCGCAGCTCCTCCCGGAGCCTTCCCAGCTCTGCTTGCAGGGAAGCCACGCGGCAGAAGGAGAGCACCGCGAGGCAGCACGACAGCAGGGCCAGCAGCAGGGTCACGGCCAGCAGCTTTCCATCTTTGGAGAAGCGGACAGAGGGGCTTTCCTTCTGGGGGAGGATGAAGACTGTCCCCTTCAGTTTCATTTCGTCTCTGGTCTTAAGGCGAGAAAGGCGTGACTGTTCCCCTGTGGAGTCATCCATTTCCCTCCTTGAACTTTGAAGGTTCGGGCCCTTAGAATAAGTGACCACAGAGAATGGATCATTTCCTGTTATCTGTGTTTGTTGATGTCCTACATTGACTACATGGCCCAGCCCGGCGCTCACCCTCCGGAGAGTTCTCCTGAATTTTCTTCTCTCTGCCCGGCTGCATCTCTGCCCCTACTGTATGATAGGTCTTCCTGGCATTCGCCCTTCTATGTGATTGCTCAATCAGTCTTCCTCATTTCACTTTCAGTTTTTGTAAGAATTTTAATGGCATCTCAGAACACTCATGCACAAACGAGCCCCTTAAATCTACTGACGGCAAGGAGTTGGGGGTTTGGACCAGCACACTGCAGACAACTTTTTAAGACAGGAAGGTGTTTAAGTAGCTCCCCCTCAGGCATTAGGAGAGAACTGGGTCCACTTGGGGCCACGTGGCTTTGTAGGGAAGGAGGAAAATAATATTAATAAGTTCCTGCTGGTGTGATAAAATTAATGAATGCCAAGGTCAGATAAGCTAAGTACTTTAGCATTGAACTGTAGTCAACTGGAGAGTGATTTATTAACAGTGTCTAAGTGGGAAATAAAATGAAATGTTCTTAGACGAGGTATAAAAGTCCGCTGGGGAGTACTCTCTCCACTATCACCTTAGCAATGTAATAAGAAGAATGTGCCTCAATTTGGGGGACCTACTTAGATTAGGTGCGCAGGGGATTCTCTATATGCAGGTGTATGCATTTTGAAAGGGACCCTAAGTAATCCTCTTCCTCGTGGGACACACTGCTAGAGAGGCAGCCACCCACAGGATGGCCAGTCCCCAGGAGCTGTCCCACCTCTGCTGTCCCCACCTCTGGAGCTGAAAGTCCCTGCTCCGTCTGACACCATTTGGGGGAGAATCGGTCTTAGCTCAGCTCCAGATGCCTGGGTCCCGTCATTAACTGCTCTTTCCCTAAAGCAGCTTATCTGCTCGTCCACATTAGGCCGACTCTGCCCCAATCTAACCTGTATACAAGACGACCCGACTCGACTCAGACAGAATTTAGTTTCAAATCTCTATTGTTGGAGGCTTCCCTGGTGGCGCAGTGGTTGAGAATCTGCCTGCCAATGCAGGGGACTCGGGTTCGAGCCCTGGTCCAGGAAGATGCCACATGCCGCGGAGCAACTAAGCCCATGTGCTACAACTAACGAAGTCCGCGCGCCTAGAGCCCGTGCTCTGCAACAAGAGAAGCCACTGCAGTGAGAAGCCCGCACACCGCAACTAAGACACAACACAGCCAAAAGTAAATAAATAATTTTTTTTTAAAAATCTCTATTGTTGGACCTGGCGTGGCTGTAAGGGCACCAATCCCGCCTGTGATTCAGTGTCCTCATCTGTTGGATGGGGTGATAACTGTCCCCGAGAGCTGTAAGGAGACTTACAGGAATGTAGAACAAGCTACCTTGAAGATGTTCCCATTTTTCATTCATGCCATTCATTCATCATGTGGAATCTATTTCACTCATTCATGTTATGAACGGCATGTTTCATTTATTTAGTCCATGGAATCTTTTTCATTCTTACAAACAGTGCTGCAATAGACGTCTTTGTACCTGTCCCCTGGTCATAGCTGCACACACCTGCTGGAGAAGAGCACAAAGTCACCTTGACTAGGTGTCTCTGAGCTCCCTCCCAGGACCGCCTGTTTCATCCTTGTCTCAGTAAGCGTGATGTCATCCGCCTTATTCATTTTTACCTCTTGGGATTGCTGTTTTTTCCTTTGCATCTGCAAGTCCCAAGACCTTTCAAAATGACTTTAAAATTTTTTTCTGTTTAAAAAAAGGTTTTAGTGATTCCCGTGGTCCCCCCAGTTAGCTTTTCTCAGGTGGAAGTTGTCTTCTCTAAGTGAGCGTGCAGACTCTTTACTGTAATACAACTCCTTTGTGACAGTCCATGTTTCCAGATCAATCATGGTAAAACATACTAGATAACATTTCAATTTTTTACAAAAGGATTAGTCTGGGGATTACTTTCTGACTGAAAGTAATTGAAACTCTCTCAGATTATATGTGTGTGCATTCATAGTACCTAAATACATAGAGAAATAAAAGAATTCAAGGCAGTGCTAGAAACCAATTACTTTTTTCCACCCTGGACACCGGCAGCCACCGCTTCTTTCTGTGAATGGACATTCTTCCCCTTCTGGCAGGCCACTCCGCTCCGTGTTCTGCTGTAAAAGTTCTGAAGAAAGAGGGAATAACTTGCTTTAGGGAATTACCTTTGCCTTCAGCTGCTCTCCTGGGAGAGCCACTGAGCAGTCTGCCTGCGGCCAGTTTGGAACCAGGAGCTGGTCTTGGACCACCAGCAGGCAGCCCCAGCAGAGGAGGGCTAGTGCTCCCTCGACCAAAGGCAGCAGGGCAGCGGGCCCAGACTGGACATGGCCAGGTGATGTCCTCCACAGCCATCACACAATGCAGTTTCTCAGAAGACAGGTAGAAAACCAAGTGGCATTTATGTGCTCTCGAATTTCTTATTAGAGGAACAAAAGGAAGTTATTACTCCATCAATCAAGGATCTGTTTCCTGCAAAGGAAAGGGTGTGACAATAATTTAACTGAAATTCTGTTCAACAGATAGCAAGCACGTCCATAGTCACTGACTAGCTCACCACATTCACGTTTATTTAGGGCTGGACCTGAGCCACAGTTCTCTTCCATGGTTCAGCTTCTTTTCACCCATTTCCTTTTCTCAACTGGAGTGTAAAACATTCTCCTGCAACAGAGCTGAAACAAAGTGAGTCCCATGTTCCCTGTCCCATCTACTCAGGAGAGGGTAGATAGGAACATGGGAGAGTATATTTGAAAAGAACTGAAGTCACGAGTTTTTCTGATGGATGAAACACAGCATAAAACAAACATCTACTCTGACTGCTTGCTTCTTATAGTGACAACCTCAAAAAGATTCAGAAAGCTTAATTTTAAACTTCTGGCTTAACAATCTTTTACAAAATTGGCTGGTTTGAGAAATCTATCCTTTACCCATTTCTTTGAGGAAAAAAGTGTCTTTCGTAAGGATTTGGACAACACAAGCATGGAGACAACAGCTCTTCTAGAAATGCATATGTACCTAAAAATAGACCTAGGTAAAACTGGCTTCCTCAGGTGCTCAGAATATGGAAAATGGCTTGATGCAAATAATTATTAATTTCAGAAAAAAATCATGTTGTTTTCTTGTAGAAATATATACGTGCAGTCAGTTGCTATTATAATTATAGTGAAACTTGAGTTGGAAGGCCAAGTGCTAATCACTCTGTGAAACTGAACCAGGAAGTAATGGTGTGATTTTAAACAGACAACACTGGTCATTTCTTATACAAAAAATAATGTCAGTCCCTGCGATGTTGATTTCTATTTCTTAATAGTTATATTCAAATGAGGAGTGTGTATGTATTTATTTGAGCTTAATTTTTGTCAGTTTTGGAAAAAAAATCTGCTAAGAATTCAGTTTTATTTGTGAATTGTCCTCAATTTGTAGTGTAACTGCTTTCAGATTTAATTCTCTTGAGTGTTTATTTAAGTGTGTGTTTTTAAGAAATTTCTGTTTAATACTATTTTCAATTAAAGTGCAATTTAGTTTGTTATTCTTTACCTATATAATACTTACGAGAATATTTTCATTAGTATTAAGATGAATATGTGTCAGTCCATGTGATCATCTATTTCATATACATCAACTAATTTTTCTATTCTACATGCATGACACAGACAATACCCATTGACACAGAGGGGCACTCAAATAATACCTGGTCAGATTTGACCATCTCAAAAATGTTGGGAGAAAGGATTAATTCTATCCATGCAGGGAACATTACTTATGAAATTCTCTGTCTTTAAAAATGAATAAAGCAGAGTTTGCAAACATTTTTAATAATTTATTTGAAATTTTGCTTATTAAATGTGAGAAGTAAAATGATAGGGGTGAGATGTATGGCCTCTGAAGTCAGACGCATCTGTATGCCCAATTTTGTTTTACCATCTTAACAGACTCTTTCCTGCCCCAAATCTAGAGACTGACTTTGTTTAGATAGACATTTTGGTGGGTGGGATGCTGATCCACTGCAAGCTTCAGTTCTAATCACTGCAATGCAGTCCTGGTGATTCCATCCACATCAGCATTGATTGCTAAGAGTGGACGGATAAGAGAGGTTTCTAACAATCAGATGGGAGGGGTGGTCTCTTTGGGGGCTCCTGAGAAAGAGTTAATCATCTTTAAAGAGAAACCCAAGAGAAAGACATCCTTCCTGCACCGCCACATGTTCACATATGACACCACAGAACTGTGCTGGCCATCCACCAACTGCTGTGCTGTCCAGGCCGACAGGTGGAGGGTAGGAAGAAAACCTGGGTTTCTAACTGCACTACTGTGCTGCTGAATTAATCAACTCTTCAGGGGCTTCCCTGGTGGCGCAGTGGTTGAGAGCCTGCCTGCCAATGCAGGGGACACGGGTTCGTGCCCCGGTCTGGGAAGATCCCACATGCCGCGGAGCGGCTGGGCCCGTGAGCCATGGCCGCTGAGCCTGCGCGTCCGGAGCCTGTGCTCCTCAACGGGAGAGGCCACAACAGTGAGAGGCCCGCGTATCGCAAAAAAAAAAAAAAAAAAAAAAAAAAAAAAAATCAACTCTTCATGTTCCCTATTTGGGGATGTTTTATACTGAGTAATACTTTTGCCTTATTCTTTAAGCCAATTCGAGACAAGATTAGATGTTAATGGATCCCAAAACATCCTAACTAATTCTGCTAGCTTGAGGATATTTATATTCCTACAACCAAAAAACTTTGTGTTTCGAATGTTCTTCCAGAATTTTTCCAAGTGTCTTCATGTTAAAAATTACAATGTAAAGAGAAATTTTTGTTTTATATTTCATCTAGCATTTATTGCTGGGAAAACTAGCTCATTCACTAAGAAGAATCTTATTTCCATTTCTACTATAAAGTTACTTTTTGATAACTTCAACTATTTAGTAGAATTAGGAAACTTAAGAAAACAACATCTTTACAAGTTTATTCTGTGGAGGTGTATTGAAGGGACCTGTGTTTTCTAGGTGGACCCAGAATAAATTCAATCACCTCTTCAGAAAGGGAAATAGGAAATCAAAATTGTGGGTCACCACATAAGGAGGGGATCACCTCGAATTAAAGAAAAACCAAAGGAAGCCCAGGGTGTTCTGAGAAAAATGCAGCCTGAATCCATTTTTCTTCTCCTTCCTACAGGCTCTGAGTTATCCATCTTTCTTGAGCCAAACTACAGAGGAACCCAGAGGCAGCTGGATGTTGGGCTCTAACAGGTCTTAGACAAAGAAAAATGATGTGAGGCTTCTTCCCCCAGAGGAAGGTTAGGTAGTATTGAATCTGGGACTGGAGTCTCAGCGGATCTTCGAATAAATGGCAGAGCAGAAGTCTGTGGGCACAGGCAGTGTGCCTATGAGTGTGCCAGGTGTCCTTGACCTGGAGAGGGCATGGAGGAACCAGGTGAGTGGAGGTATTCCTCCCGTCCCTGGAGCTGGGACAATGTAAGGGGTGAGAGGAAACGAAAGCCTCCCCAATGCCCATGGCTCGTCAGTAGACAGCAAGCTTCTTTTCCGGCACCAGGCCGGCTTATCCGGATGGAGAGGACTTGGTTTCCCAGCAGTTGAGCGAGTAAAGAAAACTGATAGGATGCTTAGGAGAGGTGAACAGGCCCAGAAGGAAAGAGAAACAGGAATCCTCTTGCCAACATGCAAAACAGAGGTGACGGACAATTTGAGTTCTAAAAATTAATAGAAAATTCAATTGCAGTAAGTTTCTTAGAAACTAAAAAAGATCCCCATCATTTTCCAATGAAACAGTTTAATAGATGAGTTAAAAAGGAAAGGATGGTCACTTTTGAGCTCTGAATTACTGGCCTGCTGGCTTAAGTGGAAGTAAGACCTCAAAACACAGAGTAGAGACCTAACATGTACAACACAGGTGATGTTAGGGGCAGGGGGGTGGGCGACAGATTAAAAGACAATGATTTAAAAGCTTGTAGAAAGAAAATACCTTTCTCAATCTATGAAGGACCTCAAACTGCAGTTTGAAAGTTCTCACCAAGTGGAAACGCAGAAAAATAGACACAAGCAAGACCTGATGAAATTCCTGAGAGTAGCAAAATGTGTGGGATATTCAAAATTTGTGAGATGCATTTAAATCTATTTTTATGATGAAAATGACAGCTTCAATTGCATATTGTAGAAAAGAATAAAAAAAGTGAATATAGTTCACACGGTCCTAAAAAAATTAAAGTAAAAGCAAATTAAGCTTAAAGATAAAGAAATATAAAAAGAAGAGAAGAAGTTAATAAAATAGATAGCAAGTGACCACGCAATAGAGAGGATAAAGAAAATCGGTTATTTGAAATGGCAAATAAAATGAATAATTTGGTGGAAGACAAATTGAAGAAAAAAAGAAAGTACAAAGTTGCACTAACAAATGAAAAAGGGGACATTTCTGGAGCTATTACAGATGCTAAAAAGGTAGTAACAAATGAACAAATTTTTGCAGTAATAATAAGGGGGAATGGGAGTTTACATACATTTCTATTGTGTACAAGGAAAATGAAATAAAGCAGGGAAGGTGGTTGCCAGATGAAAGACAGTCAACATTTAGCTCTTCATTTATGTTCTAGGTGCTAGAAAGAAAGAAAAATGGAAAACTCCTGCTTTATGGAGCTTAAATTCTATTGTATGAGATCATCCATTTTGAACAATTTCAAATTTCATTTGATAGATTTACACAAAATAGTTTTTTCTCTGGTTTTCCATTTCAATTTTAATCAGTGGCTCTCTCTCTTTTTTAAAAATTGTCTACTTGTGATTTCTCCCTTTATTTCATGGGAGGAGAGTCAAAGTTTGTTTGTTTTGTTATTGTTTAAGTAATCAACAGATAGTTTTACTATCTTTGTGATTTGCCTCATTCTACTTGTCTTAAGTTTATTTTGTTCTTTGTTCTAACTTCTTCAGTGGAATGCTTAAGCATTCATTTCCTTTCTTATTTGATCTCAATATATAGTCTATTAAATTTCCTATGAGCATTGCTGAGTGAAATTAAATCCTATTTGATAAGCAAAGTTTTTATCATTAATATTTTTTAAAAATCTGACAATTTGGGATTTCTACTTTGACTCAAAAAGTCATTTTAATAGGTATTTATTAATTTGTTTTAATTTTTCAAGCATTTTTTCCATTGTCTTACTAATTTCTACTCATTGCATTATAATTTTCTTTTACTATTTCTACTTACAAAATTTAGTTAGAGTTTCTTTGTAGATTAATAATGCTGTCATTTGTGTGAATATAACACAGGCACTTGAAAATAAGATACAATCTTATTAATTTTATTATTTAAATCTACAATATCTTTTTTTTTAATATGGTCTGTCACAGACTAATGGAGATCAACTAAAGTCTCCTACAACTAGTGTTTTTTCTATGTATTTCCCATTGTTTCTCCTTCGGTTTTAACTTTACAATTACTGATATTATATTGTTTACTATATTATTTAGTATAAGGATATTTAAAAAAGAGGGTGATGCTTACTTATGTCTATTAAAAAGAGATTTTTTTCCCCAAATGTACAAGGAACACTTACAAAATTTAACTAATGACTCAAAAAAAGTAGAGCTTTTTACAGGCTGCTGTGATGGATAGTTTGCAAAGACTGTGAGAACAAACCCTCTAGAGGAAACCCATTTGCAAAGTGACTTCGTATCCTGTCAAAAGGTTCTCTAGTTTCTTGCCCCTGAATCTGAGCTGAGCTTGTGAGTTGCTTTGACCAGTAGGATATGGCAGATATGACTGAGTTCCAGCTTCCACTCTCTTGGACTGCTTCCCTGAGACCACCATGTAAAAGTCAATCTCACCTCTACTGGAGGATGAGAAGACACATGAAGAGGCACCAAACTCTCCCAGCCTCTTGGCATCTGCTGCCACATGTGTGAGTGAGGTCAGCTCAAACATTCCAGCCCAGCCTGGCTGCCAGGGACCTGCAGCCACAAGAGGGAACTGAGGTCGGACCAGCAGAAGGACCCCCCTGAAGCCCACAGAATCACAAAAGTAACAAATGATCACTTTTATAAGCCACTAAGTTAGGGTGGTTTGTTACTTAGCAACAGATAACTGAAATATCATATTCATTGGTTGTAGTTAATAAAAGTAGAAATCATTACAAAAGGTCAAAGAGTTGTTTACTTGAAAATGTAAAAATACATTCACAAACCGTGAAGCAAAAAGGTATGGAAAACTGAAGTTAGAAACTACCCAGATAGCAAAGAGAAGGAAAGCAATTTATATACTAAAACAGCAAAGGCAATACTCATTAATAAAATTATGGCATGGAAAACAAAGCTATGATCAAAACATATGATATTCAAAGGAATCAAATGCTTATCTGAAGAAATTAGAAAAGGAATAAAATAAGGCAAAATAATCCAGGAAATGAAAACTAGTAAAGATAATAAACATTGATGATTAATTGTTCATTATGATTGCTAGTTAGAATGTGAGTAAAGGGTACTCTTTCAAAAATATAAAATAATAAAGTTGTTTTGGAAACGAATCTGGCAATACCTAGTAACAGTGAAAACACAGACACTTCAGCTCAACAATCTTACTGGTGAGAATCTATCCGTGAGAGGAAAACACTGTAGAAAATTGCATACATATAAAGTCTCAGGTAAAATTAAATTCCATTATGTTTAGTCCTCTATTGGAAATCTGCAACTTCTCTTCTTGTGTTTTCCTGCTACTCAAAATATAAAGACTCTCTTAATCTCAGATTGTTTTATTACCAAGTCTGACTGCTCAACAGAAATATAATTTTATAGGAAAATTTGTAAAAGCTGTATTAGATAATCATGAAGTGTCATAAAACATGTCTAATATGTCAGAGTTCATAAATTGCATTTATTGTTAATTATGTCTGAATGTACTGCATTTAAAATGAATTTGCTGATTTTTGTCTATTCCTTTTAAATATGTCTCTTTGTTCTACCACTGGTATAAAAAAAAGAGGGTGATTTCCAGAATTTTAACCAAAAGCATAATCTGTTATCTCACAGCTACAGCTGTTTACATATTTTAAACTAAATAATGAGTTTCTATTAGTTTCAAAAATTAAACACGGGCTTCCCTGGTGGTGCTAGTGGTTGAGAGTACGCCTGCCGATGCAGGGGACACGGGTTCGTGCCCCGGTCCGGGAAGATCCCACAGGCCGCGGAGCGGCTGGGCCCATGAGCCATGGCCGCTGAGCCTGCGTGTCCAGAGCCTGTGCTCCGCAATGGGAGAGGCCACAACAGTGAGAGGCCCGCGTACCGCAAAAAAAAAAAAAAAAAAAAAAATTAAACACAAGCCAGACCCATTTTCGTATTTCCACACTCAAGAGAAGTGATCACGATGCTGTACAAAATTCATGTGAAATTTTCACTATCACTTATCAGCCAGCAGTACTAGTAATAATTAACCAAGGATAACAAGTCAAATAAAATATAAACTGGGCTCTGCTGGTGACTATTAAAATCCTTCAGTATTTTAGAACACTAATCTTAAATCATTAACTGTAGACATTTTTTGAGTTTTTTTAATTGAGGTAAAGTTGGCACATGACATGATGTTAGTTTCAGGTGTATAACAATTCAATCTTTGTGTGTGCTACAAAGTGACCACACAGTAAGTCTAGTTAGCGTCTGTTACTGTACAATTGATCCCCTTCACCCACTTCACCCCCCCCGCAAGCCCCTTCCCCTCTGATAACCACCAATCTGCTCTCTGTATCTGAGTTTTGTTTTGTTTTGTTTGTCTGTTTGTTTTTTATATTCCACATGTAAGTGAAATCAAACAGTATTTGTCTTTATTGGTCTGACTTATCACACTTAGCATAATACCCTCAAGGTCTATCCATGTTGTTACAAATGGCAAGATTTCCCCCTTTCTCATGGGTGAGTAGTATTCTACTGTATATGTACCACATCTTTTTGATTTAAAAAAAATTGTGTTAAAATACATGTTACATAAAATTTACCACCTTACCTTTTTTTAAATTGAAGCATAGTTGATTTACAATGTTGTGTTAGTTTCCGGTGTACAGCAAAGTGATTCAGTTATACCTATATACATATTCTTTTTCAGATTCTTTTCCATTATGGTTTATTACAGGATACTTAATATATCTCCCTGTGCTATACAGTAGGTCCTTGTTGTTTATTTTACTTATAGTCATTTGTATCCACGTTACCCTTTTGAAGTCACTTTTCAGCTTCTCTTTAATATGGTTGACTTTTTAAAAAAATACATTTATTTATTTTTGGCTCTGTTAGGTCCTCGTTGCTACGCGTGGGCTTTTCTCTAGTTGCGGCGAGAGGGGGCTACACTTCGTTGCAGTGTGCGGGCTTCTCATTGCGGTGGCTTCTGTCTTTGCAGAGCACAGGTTCTAGGCACGCAGGCTTCAGTAGTTGTGGCATGCAGGCTCAGTAGTTGTGGCACACAGGCTTAGTTGCTCCACGGCATGTGGGATCTTCCCAGACCAGGGATCAAACCCGTGTCCCCTGCATTGGCAGGCGACTTCTTAACCACTGCGCCACCAGGGAAGTCCCAATATGGTTAACTTTTAAATTTATAATCCTCACCCCATCCCAGAGAAGGAAAGGTACCTCATTTGGGGAAACTTCTGTATGTCATGGATCTGCAACACGAAGAGGACTGCAGGAGGCACTGTACACATCATCTCAGGCTCCAGAAGGTGGCAGTGCATGGCGGACAAAGCCCCGGCCACACTCAGAAAATCTGGGTCCTGATTACAGTTGTGTGTCTAGGTTTGGTCCCTTCACCCTAGGGTTTCATCTCATTCCTCTGTGGAAGGATATTCACTTCTCTTTCAGGTCTCTTCCACTCTAATCAGTACAGAGAAAGGCATTTTGATTCCCAGGACTGCCCTTTACCTACAGTGCCTCCTGTGGCCCTAGATTTTTTTTTTTCAAATTGTGGTTTAAAAACACATCCCATAAAATTTACCATCTTAACCACTTTTAGGGTACAATTCAGTAGTGTTAAGTGCATTTACCCTGTTGTGCAACCATCACCACCATCTTTCTCTAGAACTTTTTCATCTTGCAAAAATGAACGTCCATACCCACTGAACTAAAAACTCCCTTTCCCCTCCCCCAGGCCCTGGTCACCATCATTCCACTTTCTATCTCAATAATTTTGACTACTCCAGATACTCATATAGGTGGAATCATACAATATTTGTCTTTCTGTGACTGGCTTATTTCACTCAGCATTATGTCCTCAAGGTTCATCCATGGGATGGCACGTGTCAGAATTCCATTCCTTTTCAGTGCTGAATAATATTCCAATGTACATATGTTTGCCTGTGATAGCAATGTAGGTAGCCCTCATCCAATCCATCAAAGGACTGAAGAAAACAAAGAGGCTGACCTTCCGTTGAGTAAGAATGAACTCCTCCTGCCTGTTAAGGGGGACATGTGTCTTTTCCTGCCTCAAGACTTGAACTGAAACACTGGCTCTTCTGGGGTCTTGAGCCTGCTAACTTTCATAGTGGAACCTACAATATCAGATCCCCTGGTTCTCAGGACTTCAGACCTATACTGGAATATGTATGTATGTATGTGTGTGTGTGTGCGTGTATACACACACACACATACATACTGGAATACATGTATACTTACACATCCTGTTGGTTCTGGAAAACACTGATTAATATAATACCACATTTTGTTTATCCATTCACCCATCAATGATGGATGATAATCAACTTGGGTTTCTCAATGATCAGTTTGGGTTGCTTCCACATCTTAGCTACTGTGAATAATGCTGCTATGAATATGAGTGTGCAAAATCTCTTTGAGATCCTGCTTTCAATATCTTTGGACAAATACACGATGTGGAGTTGCTGAATCATATGTTAATTCTATTTTTAATTTTTTGCGGAACCTCCATACTGTTTTCTGTAGCGGCTGCACCCATTTTATTGATACATGTCCATCAAAGTGCTCAAGGGTTCCAGTTTCTCCACATCCCTGCCAGTACTTCTTATTGTCTGTTTTTTGATAGTAGCCATCCAACAGAAGTGAAGTGATATGTCACTGTGGATTTGATTTCCATTTCCCTGATTAGTGATGAACAATGGACATTTTTTAAAGGTCTTTAAAGTTTACTTTAAAAAATAACACAAATGCTAACTTATTTACAATGTGAAATAAAACTATAGACAGTTCTTGTGCATTGACTGGCACATCTTCTCAAATAGGCTTGTAAAGAAAATCTCAATCTTCCTCCTGTGTATCTTTTTTTTCTTTTTTTAAATTTAGTTTTCTGTTTCTTTGTTTTACCTTTCTATGTATCTTTTTACCGTCACACCACAACCAATCTCTCAACTCTTCTGAAACCAAATGTGTGGGCGCTTCTCTGTGAGGCCGGCTGGCTGTCCTACAGTTTAATTCAATTCTGACACATCTATCTGGAGTTTGTCTCAGGTTCCACAGGCTGAGGGCTCAGTCCCACAAGACTAACTCCAGCCCACTTCAGATGGCAACCACAAGTCCAGGTTGTCACCATGCTTCTGATAGACTGGCTATAAATCTGAGGAACCCACAACCTGATCCTTGGGTTTGATTAATTTGCCCACAGAACTCAAGAAAATGGTTTAATTAGTGTTTACCAATTTGTTATCAAAGGATATGATAAAGGGTACATATGAACACCCAGACAGAAGAGGTATGTGGGAAGTGGCGCCGTGGTTCCACACCCTCTCTGGGATGCCATGCTCCCAGCACCTCCAGGCAGTCACCAACCCCACACTTCTGGAACTTTCCTGCAAGCTTCACTAGGCATGATTGCCCATTAACTACAGCTCCAGCCCCATCTCTGGAGAATGAAAAGTGGGGTTGAAAATTCCAAACTTCTAATCATGGCTTGGTCTTTTTGGTGACCACCCTTCATTTGGTGACCAAGAGTCTCCTCATTAGAACAAAAGACACTAGTATCGCCTAGGATATTCCAAAGGATTTAGGAACTCTGCATCAGGAACCGATCAAAGACCAATATAAATATTTTCTAAATCATTTAAAAAAATCGTTTAGAAGCTAACTTATTAAGAATGTGAAAAAAACTATAGCTACAGTTCTTGTTTATTGATCAGCAAATATTCTCAAATATGCTCAGATATTCATGAGTAAATACACTAGTGAAGCAACATTAGAAACACAGGTTTTGGAATTGAGCAGGGGATTTCTTGGATTAATTTCACAGTTACTATTATCAACCCATGTTAGCAAAATAAACCTACATCGTCTACAAGGACACAACTGCCCTTACACCCCACTCTCTAGGTCACGGTCTCCTCTGTCATGTGGGAGACTTACTGCTAATGTGACTTCCATTTTTCATGCCCCATTCCTGACCACTCCTCTCTAATTGAGACACTGTTTTCCTCTTGGATTTGTTAGTCTTGTGCCATGAAACACTCTACTTTTTAAGGAGACTTTGCATATGTTTAATCTATTATTGTTTGTTCTATAGTATAAAACATAAAATTCAAATGCAATGTATAACCAGATGAATATCCTGGATCAAAAAAAAATAAAATAAAAAAGCTCAAAGAAATTTGGGGAGAGATTGAGGAGAGCTGAATACACATTGGCTACTTTGTTGTTAAGTATCTTAGGTGTAATAGTGGTATTGTGCTTCCATAGGAGAACACCCTTATTCTTAGGTAATGCATTCTGTAATATTTATGGGTAAAGCGTCATCATACCTGCAACTTACTTTGAAATAGTTCAACATAAAGTAATAGATATATGATGGATATAACAGACTGACAGGTGAAGCAAATATGGAGAAAAAATGAGCAAATTCTGAATCTAAGTGACAAGTGAATGGCTATCCATTTTACCACTATCTCAATTGCTCCATACACATGAAAACTTTGTAACCCCACAAATGGAACAAAAGGTCAATCACCTTTTTCTATTTACAAGTTCTGTGAAAAGAAAACATTGGAGGAGGCCCCTCCGTCTTTCATCCACGTACATAACAATCCTTTTTCTAAAAAGTAAGATGTGTGAGCTTTAATGATATTTTCTCTTGCTTCTGCTCTTTCTTCCAGAAGGCAGGTCAGCTTCTTTGTACTCTTATCCTTCAGAATCTATGCCCATCACATGCTCTGTTGATTCTGGATTTTTAAATCATGTAGCATCTTCGTCAGTTTCCAACAGAACGGCACTCAGGACAGAGACTGGAAAGACAAGGGGGTGGTTTCCGCCAAGTAGGGAAACCCGCATCTGCCACCTGTAGGGCCTCTGATGGGAGGTCTGTGTGAGGGCCAGAGACACACAGTGTCCCTAGAAGCTGTGGAAAATAGACTCATGGCTGAGCCTGGTGTGGAAGGAACGATGCTGCCTTAGAACAAACTCTGGAGTAGAAGGACCCAACAAGATTTAAATAGCACGCATCCCAGCAGTTATCATATTATGTTGAAAACCTGAGGCACTGCTCCAACTGTCTGAGATCCCATAAGTCAAATGGCTCTAGAACCGTCTCAGGAAAGAGATTAGGGGACCCTGACAGCAGAACCATCTTGATCACCAAGATTAACGATCCAGCCAGGAAGATCAGTGAAGGCTGAGTCAGATTTAATTTGATGTAGAAAAACAAGGAAACATGATCTTTCCTGCTCCCATGTACAAGGGAGTCATTCTCTTGCAGAGAAATCTATTCTTTCTAATTATAACACGTACTATTTGTACTGCATGTGTATATATTTATTCATTTACCTGTTAATTGTTCATCTCCCAAGTTCCATGAAGGCAGAAGCTGTCTGTTTTGCTTGCCTTTATGGAACCAAAATACAGTACAGTGACAGAACACACTATAAATGCTCCATTCATTTAAACAATTAATGAAACAAATAATATCC
The DNA here is from genome assembly GCF_964341445.2 of Mesoplodon mirus. Classification (NCBI taxonomy): domain Eukaryota; kingdom Metazoa; phylum Chordata; class Mammalia; order Artiodactyla; family Ziphiidae; genus Mesoplodon; species Mesoplodon mirus. The sequence goes on along the minus strand of NC_138993.1, from coordinate 74,631,971 downwards.
ATTATATTAATATATAATATTATGTACATTATATACTATATATAGTATAATTATACATAATCAATAATTATAATTTAGGCTATAAATCAATCAATAATTTAGGCTCGTTTATCTAAATGTGCAGTTGTTTATTAATGGAATATATATATATATATATATATATATATATATATATATATATATAAACATTTCAGCCATTTTGCCCTATTTCACATTATTTCAACATTCTTCCATATCAAAATCTCATCAGCATGTCTTCAGTTGATAATATATTTGGATTTCTGGTAATTTGTTTACACTTCAGTATGGCAAATGTGCTATATGTGAATTAATTAGAATTAGTTAATAGAGGTTGAGTAATTATTGTAAAGAGTTAGCTCGTCTGTATTACATCTTAGGTTTTGTAAAAAACATAAAGATTGTCAGAGATTATCTTTAATTGGCAAAATCAGTGGACTACAAGATACGTGTTAGTGAGTACTGGTATGGCAGGGCCCACAGCCTTTGCACATACACGGATAAGCTGGTGCGCCCAGCCATCCATGGTGCCCCGAAAGTATGGATCCTGCTAAACTTGCATCTCTCTATTTCAAGAGAAATCCTGCTAAGCTGCTGGTCCACAAAGCATGCTGCTCCTGTCTCAAAAGCATTATCAAATAACGCTGGAGCGACCCACTGATACAAGGTGTTAGAAGGACCAGAGGACAGAGTAAAGAACCTTTTCCCTCTATCCAATGTGTTACGCTGGTTGTGAATTAGAGCCTGTGCACGTAGAGGAATTCAGTCTGAGACCTGCTCTCGTAGTAACATCTATCTGGGTGCTAGGTGCCTCTAACATGTAGAGAATCTAGAGATTCACAAGTATAAGCATATTTGCTACAGCTGACGATCTAGAAAATAAACTATATCAGTTAAAGGGACTTGAAATTTGAAGATCAATATAAGCTTTTGTGTTTTCTAATTAAGTTTAGATCCTTCAGATTTCAACAATATGAAAATACTTCTCTTACATTTTTTAAATACCCCTAAACATATTAGGTGGAAAATGAATGGTGGAGAAAATTGTGTACCTAATGCTACTACACCCCTAGGATGAAGTCAGTGGAGATAGATGGATAGACTGAGATGATAGATAGATAGATAGATAGATAGATAGATAGATAGATATAGATGGATGGGGGATATATGGAATATTTTATAGATATATATGTATGTATATATATATAAGTGTATATATAATGACTGTTGTTTGGCAATTTACAACCGAAATATTTTAAATAACGTTTCTATATTTCAGGCAAATTTACAAGCTGATCCACAACAATGTGACTTCCTTTTTTTAAAATTAGCCATTTTATTATTATTATTATTATTATTATTTTCTTTTTGGCCGCTCCCCATGACTTGCAGGATTTTAGTTCCCAGACCAGGGATTGAACCCGCACCTTCAGCAGTGAAAGTGTGGAATCCTAACCACTGGACCACCAGGGAATTCCCACAGTGCTCTTTAAAACCAGACATATCACTAGAAAAGATTTCTTCTATGAAATAGGGGAGGGGGAAATTATTAAAGCTATCATATACAAACTCTCCTTTATCTTTTCAGTGTTAAGTACATGACAACCCACACTGTTGTCCAAGGTGCTTTTTTTTGGGGGGGGGGACTGCGTTGGGTCTCCGTTGCTGCGCGCAGGCTTTCTCTAGTAGCAATGAGCGGAGGCTACTCTTTGTTGCACTGCGCAGGCTTCTCATTGCGGTGGCTTCTCTTGTTGTGGAGCACGGGCTCTAGGTGTGCGGGCTTCAGTAGTTGTGGCACTTGGGATCAGTAGTTGGGGCTCGTGGGCTCCAGAGCACAGGTTCAGTAGTTGTGGCTTGAACCCGTGTCCCCTGAATTGGCAGGCGGATTCTTAACCACTGCACCACCAGGGAAGTCCCCAAAGGTTCCTTTTTATTAAGAATTATTTCACTTATACTTTGTCGATATAATGCATGCTAAGTATAAGTCAAACAATTTTGAGTTCTATACCAACTAATGATCTCTTCCTGCCTTCTCCCCTCTGTAGCAATCTTTCCCTGATATGTAATTAATACCAACAGTTTAATGCATGTACTGTGTATAATATATAAACAGTCAGATAGCATATACAAGTTTTATACCAACACCACTCTCTTTTATATGTATACATATATACACAAACACATACATACTATTATATCTCTATATATGCTTTCTAATGGACTAATACTGTTCACGTTACACTGCAACAGATTTTCTTCAATAAAATATACCAAGGGTATTTTTCCAGATCAAAAATATAGATTTTAATTCCTTTTATAACTTATTTTATTATTTCTCACTGATGGAGTTTCAAGTTATTTTTCAGGTTTTTGTTTGTTTGCTTCTTTGTTTTGGCTACTACCAAATAAATGCTACATTAAGATATAATTTTACACATGCTCTCATCTAATTATACTTTTAGGATAGATTTCCCAAAGTGAAAACTGGATTAAAAGTGATAAAACAGGGGCTTCCCTAGTGGCGCAGTGGTTAAGAATCCGCCTGCCAATGCAGGGGACACGGATTCAAGCCCTGGTCCGGGAAGATCCCACATACCGCGGAGCAACTAAGCCCGTGCACCACAACTACTAAGCCTGAGCTCCAGAGCCCGTGAGCCACAACTCCTGAAGCCCGGGCACCTAGAGCCCATGCTCTGCAACAAGAGAAGCCACCGCAATGAGAAGCCCGCGCACCACAACGAAGAGTAGCCCCCGCTCACCGCAACTAGAGAAAGCCCGCGCGCAGCAACAAAGACCCAACGCAGCCATAAATAAATAAATAAAAGTTAAAAAAAAAAGTGATGAAACAAAACAATGTTTCATAGGTGCATGCAGTCTGGTCTCCAAAATGTAGCAATTCACAATCCTGCCAGCAACACTTCCTTGTACTCTTGCCAGAATGAGATTTTATCAATTATTTAAATTTTGTTCCTGTTAAACTTGAAAAACGAAACAGTGTATTGTTTATACACTGACACCAAATTAAACTGTTATTCCAGCTACCTCTGGAGTAGAAAGTCCTGATTCTATACTAATTTCACTAAAAATTAAATTCTTGTGATTTTAAAATATAATAACCAACAAATCCTCCCAGAACTCATACATTCCAAAGAAATGAACTAGTACTAAAGATGCTAATTGGTCCTTCTCCCTTTTTCACATCCCCTTCTTGGACCATCTGCCCCATGCATAGCCCAATATCTGGGCTGGGAGTTGCAGGCATCTTTGGTGACACCAATTATGGGCTAAGTCCAAGCAGAGCAGAAGTCAATCTGCTAAGAGAAAGCAGAGATATGAGACCATGTGACTCTAGAACAGCCAGAGAGAAGCTTCATTCATTGATTCTTTGATCAAATGGTCATGGCAGGGTCTGCTTCTGTTGGCATTTTACGAAATTCCACACTCTTTCATGATTAAAAGCATTCAAAAAACTAGAAATAGAAGGAAATTACAACATAATGAAAGCCATATATGAAAAGCCCACAGCTAATCTTTAGAGAAATGCAAATCAAAACTATAATGAGGTACCACCTCACACCAGTCAGAATGGCCATCATTAAAAAGTCTACAAACGGGCAGTCCAATGGTTAGGACTCTGTGATCTCACTGCTGAGGACCCGGATTAGATCCCTGGTTGGGGAACTAAAATCCCACAAGCCACATGGCACGGCCAAAAAAAAAAAATGTCTATAAATGCTGGTGAGGGTGTGGAGAAAAGGGAACCCTCCTACAGTGTTGGTGGGAATGTAAACTGGTGCAGCCACTATGGAGAAGAGTATGGACTTTCCTCAAAAAAATAAAAATAGAGTTGCCATATGATCCAGCAATCCCTCTCCAGGGCATATATCCAGAGAAAACTCTACACAGCAAATATGGGTTCACAGCAGCACTATTTACAATAGGCAAGACATGGAAACAAATGTCCATCAACAGGTGAATGGATAAAGATATATATATATATATATATATATATATATATATATATATATATATATATATATACACAATGGAATATTACTCTGCCATAAAAAAGAATGAAATAATGCCATTTGCAGCAACATGGATGGACCTAGAGATTTTTTTTAACTTTTTATTTTATACTGGAGTATAGCTGATAAACTGTGTTGTGACAGTTTCAGGTGTACAGCAAAGTGATTCAGTTATACATATACATGTATCTATTCTTTTTTCAAATTCTATTCCCATTTAGGTTGTTACATAAGGACATAGAGATTGTCATACTAAGTGAAGTAAGTCACTTAGAGAAAGACAAATATCATATATCACTTATATGTGGAATCTAAAAAAAATGATACAAATTAACTTATATACAAAACAGAAATAGACCCATAGACAGAGAACAGACTTGTGGTTGCCAAGGGGGATGGGGGTGGGGGAGGAAAGGATTGGGAGTGTGGGATTAGCAGGTGCAAACTATTATATACAGGATTGATAAACAACAAGGTCCTACTGTACAGCACAGGGAACTCTATTCAATACCCTGTGATAAATCATAATGGAAAATAATATGAAAAAGAATATACATATATGTATTGATATAACTGAATCACTTTGCTATACAGCAAAACTTAACACAACATTGTAAATCAGCTATGCTTCAATAAATTTTTTTAAAAAGCCCACAGCTAACATCATACTCAATGGTAAAAAACTGAAAACTTTCCCTCTTACTAACAAGGCCAGAATTCCCATTTTTGACGCTTCTGTTCAAAACAGTACTGGGAGTCCTAACTAGAGCAATTAGGCAAATAGAAGAAATAAAAGGCTTCCCAATTGGAAGGGAAGAAGAAAAGTTGTCTGTTTACAGATGACATGATCTTATATGGACAAAACCTTAAGATTCCACAAAAATATTGTTAAAATAAATAAATTCAGTAAAGTTTCAGAATATAAAATCAACACACAAAAATCAGTTGTGTTTTTATACACTAACAATGAACCATCTGTAAAGGAAATTAAGAATACACTCCCATCTACAATAGCATTAAAAAGAATAAAATAATTAGGAATAAACTTAACCAAGTAGGTAAATGGCATGTACACTGAAAACTATAAAACATTGCTGAAAGTAATTTAAAAAGACACAAATAAGTAGAAAAACATTCCACGTTCATGGGTTAAAGGAGTTAATATTGTTAAAATATTCGTAATATTCAAAGCGATCTACAGATTCAATGCAGTCCATGCCAAACTATCAATGGCATTTTTCACAGAAATAGAAATAATCATCTTAAAATTCATATGGAATCTCAAAGGACTCCAAGTAGCTAAAACAATCTTAAGAAAGACAAAAAACAAAACTAGAGTCTTCACAGGAAAATGAACAAAAAAACTATAGAGTCTTTACAATTGCTGATTTTAAAACATAGTACAAATTTACAGTATGGTACTGGCATGAAAACAGACACATGGACCAATGGAACAGCATTTAAGAGACAGCACAGAAATAAACGCTCACTTCTATGGTCAAATGATCTTTGACAAAGTTTTTGGGGCTACACAATGGGGAAGAGATAGTCTCTTCAACAAACGGTGCTAGGAAAACTGAATATCCACAAGCAAAACAATAAAATGGAGCCCTTATATTACACCATATACAAAAATCAACTCAAAATTGATTAGATACCTAAATGTAAGACCTGAAACTATAAACTCCTAGAAGAAATCATACAGGAAAAACTTCACGATATTGGATTTGGCAATGATTTCTTAGATACGGCACCCAAAGAACAGGCATAAAAAGCAAAAGCAGACAAATGGAACTACATCAAACTTAAAAACTTCTGCATAGCAAAGGAAACAATGAACAAAATGAAAAAGCAATCTACAGAATGGAAGAAAATATTGCAAACCACAGATCTGATAAGGAATTAGTATCCAGCATACATAAAAAACTACAACTCAACAACAACAAAAATCCCCCCATAACCTGCATTAATAATCAACAGAGGACTTGAATAGACCTGTCCCCAAAGAAGATAATTTGTAAATGGTCAACAAGCACATGAAAAGATGCTCAACATCACTAATCATCAGGGAAATGCAAATCAAAACCACAATGAGATACCACCTCACATCCGTTACAATGGTCACTATTAAGAAAAAAGAAAGTAAAGTGTTGGCAAGGATATGGAGAAATTGGTACCCTTGTGCTCTGTTGGTGGGAATGTAAAATGATGCAGGTAGTATGGAAAACAGTATGAAAGTTCCTCCAAAAATTAAAAATAGAATTGTTATGTCATCCAACAAATCTCACTTCCTAGTATATACCCCAAAGGATTGAAAACAAGATTTCAAAGAGGTATTTGCACATCTATTTTCATTGCAGCATTATTCACAATAGCCAAGAGGTGGAAGCAACCTAAATATCTACTGGCTGATGACTGGATAAAGAAAATGTGATGTATACATACAATGGAATACTATACAGCCTTAAAATAGAAGGAAAGCCTGTTTTATGCCACAACGTGGATGAACCTTGAGGACATTATGCTAAGTGAAGTAGTCACAAGGAGACAAATGTTGCATGATTCCATTTACATGGAGTATGTAAAGTAGTCAAATTCAAAGAAACAGAAAGTAGAATTATAGTTGCCAGGGGCTTGGGGAAGGGGAAAATGGAAGTTGTTCAAAGGGTAGAGAGTTTCAGTTTTGTAAAATGAAAAAAAATCTAGAGATCCATTGCACAGTGCACATAGTTAACCCTAATGGACCATATACTCAATAATGATTAAGATGGTAAATTTTATGTTTGTGAGTTTTACCACAAGAAAAAAAGATAACTGACTAATGACAGAATAATTACAGTTGTGAAATTTATAACATATACAGAAGCAAAATATATGACCAAACTAGCACAAAGGCAATAAGGGGAAGAATATAAGCATACCATTTTTAGGCTCTCAAATTTCACATGAAGAGGTCTAAAATTATTTGAAGATAAACTGTAAATTTAAAAAGAATGCTGAGAGAACTAAAAGAAAGCCTCAAGATTTATATTTTTAAGATATTTATTTGACCCAAACAAATAGTTCATCAATTTGAAGGTTTTTTTTTTAAAGAAAATAACATTTCAATATTTGTATGGAAATGAAAATGATTTAGAATAGTGAAAAAATCTTGAAAAAGAATAAATGTTGAGGATTTACACTAAACGATTTCAAACCATTCTAGAAAGCTTTAAGTAAGCGAGTGGTACTAAAATAAAGGTAGAGAAGTCAATGGGACGGAATAAAAAGGCCAGAAACTCTGTGTCAATGTCTGTCTCTCAGCTGCTACAAAGGCAGCAGAGTCAATACGATCAAAAACTGCCTTGTTCATCTGCTCTTGGCCAATGAGTGGTTATAATTCCAAATCTTAAAATTTCACAGTAACAGAAAGTCTAAACCTAAATGCCATCATCTCTCTTTCTTGCTCTTTTTCCTAATCATATATATGTTCACTTCTGCCACCTCTAAGTATCCAGCTAAGGACAAAAAGAAAATATAAGACTTAACTTTGTCATTATTTTTATTGCCACCTTAGCGGAGTGGACGTTACTAAGTAAAGAAAGGTGTGGCAATCGATTGTAGTGAAGGCTGTTGATAATAGCTGCAGAACGTGGCCCACATTCATGAAGAAATCTCACTTGTCAGAGAAACAATAAACCGAATTAGAGTGTATGTCGGGAATATGACTGTAGGTGAAGACTGAATAAAAGTGTTTTCAGGCAATGGCGCCTTGCTTCTGATTACATGCAGAGTAAACAGTACTCTCTCTCCCAGTGCCCATCCTGGACTCTGGATTCCTGTGGACTCTGCACTATAATAAAAGGAGCTGTTCTATGCCATGACCCCAACGGCTAATCTTGTTCACCATGATGCTATATACCAAATTTTATAACCCATGTGTAATTAAAGATGCAATTAACACTCAACAAGCTCAGGAGCTCCCCAGTTGAGGAGTAAACTCATTCACTCATTCAGATTTGGAACAAGGCTACAAACCTTGTTCCAGACTACCCAGTGCCAGCTACTCCGCAGAGCTGAATAAGACACCTCATTCTCTTTCTCCTTTAGGGACATATCTCTTTCTCCTATCCTTTAAAGGTTCAAATGCCTCAGCTTAGGTCCTACGTTCTCCTTTCCTTTTAGACTCTTGCCCTAAACATTCTCATCCATTCCTTCTTTTTTTTTCCTTTTTTTTTTATTGTGGACAAATATATATAACACAAAATTTACCATTTCATCCATCTCTTGATAAACAGTTCAGTGTATTAGGTACAATCACACTGCTGTGCACCACCAATTCTTGTATCAACAGTATCACTGATGGGTATTCAAACTCGTATCTTTAGCTCCGATCTCTTTCCCCAAACCTAACGGCCTTTTCAGCATCTTCTCTTGGATGTTATACCAGTCAGGTTTCTCTTAGGTGCAAGCAACATAAACCATCTCTAGCTAATAAGATAGAAAGGATTCTATTGAAAGGATTTAGGGTAACTTGCAGAAATCTACGGAAAGAATTAGAGAAGCATGCTTAATCATGTTTGGAGGACTGAATATATATACCTCTCACGATCACAATACAGAAGTGAGCCCATAAAAATACCGCTGCTGCTACAACTGGGCACAGACCACCACTTGCAGTCATAGCTCTGGGTACCTACTGCTAGAAGCATAAGTGCTGGAGCCTCTGAAATCTGCATCTGGCTGCTGCTGGTGCTCACTGCTACTGCCACATTAGCATAGATTTTATAACAGCCTTCCTTTTCCACATCACCAGCCTCTACCTGGTTGACACCAAGTGTACCTGGTTGACAAAGTCTGGGTCATCACAGCTGCAAGAGGAGCATCCAGCTCTGACCCATCGGATGGAACATTTGCCAAAGCAAAGGGCAGGTGCTAGGCAGCTGAAAAGGATGAAGGATGCTCATACCTTCTTCAGTAGACACTTCAAACTCATTACGAATTTAACTTGAACTGCTGATATTTCTCCCAAAACATTCTTGGGTTCTTTTAATCAACCAGGTATGAAAGGCAGAGATATAGATGTATTCATTCTATAGTCTTCTGGACCTCCAACAATTGCTTACACCCCAAGTATATCTTGAATCCATCCACTTCTCTCGAGATCCACTACCATCATTTAAATCCAAGAGTTTCTACTTAGAATATTCCTAGTCTCACTCATTATAACAGCTTTATTGAATATAATTTACATGCAACACTATTCATGCATTTAAAGGCACAATTCAATGATTTTCAGTATTTTCAGAGTTGTGATACAGATAGATCACAACAATCTATTGTAGAACATTATCATCTTCCCCAAAAGAAACTCTATATCCATTAACAGTCACTCCCCATTCCCCCTCACCCAATACCCCTACACTCAGACCACCACTAATCTACCTCCTATATGAATGGAGTTGCCTATTTTGGACTTTGCAAATGCATTGTCCCTTGTGACTGGCTTCTTTCACTTTGCATGTTTTCAAGGTTTGTCTATGTGTAGCATCTATCAGAATTTCATTTCTTTTCATTGCTGAATAACATTACATTGTAGGATTCATCACATGTTATTTATTCAATCATAAGTTATTGGATTGTTTCCACTCTTTTGTTGTTATGAAGGATGCTGCTATGAACATGCATGTACTGGTTTTTGTATGAACATATATTTTCAGTTCTCTTAGATACATACCTAGTAGTGCAGATCCTGGTCATATGTTAACTCCATTTTCAACATTTTAAAAACTGCTAGATGTTTTCCGAAGTGGCTACTCCATTTTTCATGCTCACCAGCAATGTGAGTGTTCAAAATTTCTCCACATCCTCGCTGACACTTGCTGACACATTGTTTTCTGTCTCTTTGATTACACCTGTCTTACTGGATATGAAGAAGTGTCTCATTGTAGTTTTGTTTTGTTCTGTTTTGTTTTGTTTTGCGGTACGCGGGCCTCTCACTGTTGTGGCCTCTCCCGTTGTGGAACACAGGCTCCAGACGCGCAGGCTCAGTGGCCATGGCTCACGGGCCCAGCCGCTCCGTGGAATGTGGGATCTTCCCGGACCGGGGCACAAACCCGCGTCCCCTGCATCGGCAGGCGGACTCCCAACCACTGCGCCACCAGGGAAGTCCTCATTGTAGTTTTGATTTGCACTTCCCTTATTATTAATGAGAGTGAACATCTCTTTATGTGCTTATTGGCCACCTGTATGTCTTCCTTGGAGAATGTATATTCAAAGCCTTTGCCCATTTATAAATTGGGTTGTTTGTCTTTATATCGTTGAGTTGTAAGCGCTCTTCATATTCTGGAAACAAGTTCCTTATCAGATATACGATTTGCAAATGTTTCCCCCTTTTTTATAAGTTGTCTTTCACTCTCTTGATAATGTATAATGTCCTTTGAGGAATATTTTTTTTAATTAAGCCCAATTAATCTATTGTTTTTTCTTTTGTTCTTTGTGCTTTCTGTGTCATACCAAGAAACCACTGTCTAATCTAAGGTCGCAAAGATATGACTACGTTTTCTACCAAGAGTTTTACAGCTGTAGCTCTTACACATGGGTCTTTACTCCCTTTTTAACTAATTTTTTTATATGGTAAGATGTAGGAGTCCAAATTCATTCATATGCATGTGAATATCCAGTTGACACAACACCATTTGCTGAAAGACTGTCCTTTCAACAATGAATTATCTTGGCACTTTTGTCAAAAATCAGTTAACTGTAAATATATATTTATTTATGGACTTTCAATTGTAGGCCATTGATTTATACATCTATCCTTATGCCTGTATGTCTTGACCATTATACCTTTCCAGCAAGTTTTAAAATCAGGATATATGAGACCTCTGACCTTGTTCTTCTTTTAAAGATCATTCTAGCTATACTAGATCCCTTGCATTTATGCATGAATTTTAAGATCAGCTTGTTAACTTCTGCAAAAAAAAAAAGAGACAGATTTGATAGGGAGTGTTTTGATCCATTGATCAAACTGGGGAGTATTGCCATCATTTTTTTTTTAACATCTTTCTTGGAGTATAATTGCTTTACAATGATGTGTTAGTTTCTGCTGTATAACAAAGTGAACCAGCTATACATATACATATGCCCCCATATCTCCTCCCTCTTGCATCTCCTCCCACCCTCCGTATCCCATCTCTCTAGGTGGACACAAAGCACTGAGCTGACCTCCCTGTGCTATGCGGCAACTTCCCACGAGCTATCTACTTTACATTTGGGAGTGTATATACGTACATGCCACTCTCTCACTTCATCACAGCTTATGCTTCCCCCTCTCCGTGTCCTCAGTCCATTCTCTACGTCTGCATCTTTATTCCTGTCCTGCCCCTAGGTTCTTCAGAACCATTTTTTTTCTAGATTCCATATATATATGGAATCTATCTATATATGTGTGTTAGCATATGGTATTTGTTTTTCTCTTTCTGACTTACTTCACTCTGTATGACAGACTCTAGGTCCATCCACCTCACTAGAAATAACTCAATTTCGTTTCTTTTTATGGCTGAGTAATATTCCATTGTATATATGTGCCACATCTGCTTTATCCATTCATCTGTCAGTGGACACTTAGGTTGCTTCCACGTCCTGGCTATTATAAATAGAGCTGCAATGAACACTGTGGTACATGACTCTTTCTGAATTATGGTTTTCTCAGGGTATATGCCCAGAAGTGGGATTGCTGGGTCATATGGTAGCTCTATTTTTAGTTTTTTAAGGAACCTCCATACTGTTCTCTATAATGGCTGTATCAATTTACATTCCCACCATCAGTGCAAGAGGGTTCCCTTTTCTCCACACCTTCTCCAGCATTTATTGTTTGTAGATTTTTTTAATGATGGCCATTCTGACCGGTGTGAGGTGATACCTCATTGTAGTTTTGATTTGCATTTCTCTGATGATTAGTGATGTTGAGCATCCTTTCATGTGTCTATTGGCAATCTGTATATCTTCTTCGGAGAAGTGTCTATTTGTCTTCTGCCCATTTTTGGATTGGGTGGTTTGTTTTTTTGATATTGAGCTGCATGAGCTGCTTGTAAATTTTGGAGATTAACCTTTGTCAGTTGCCTCATTTGCAAATATTTTCTCCCATTCTGAGGGTTGTTTATGCTTTCCTTTGCTGTTCAAAAGCTTTTACGTTTCATTAGGTCCCATTTGTTTACTTTTGTTTTTATTTCCATTTCTCTAGAAGGTGGGTCAAAAAAGCATCTTGCTGTGATTTATGTCATAGAGTGTTCTGCCTATGTTTTCTTCTAAGAGTTTTACAGTGTCTGTCCTTACATTTAAGTCTTTCATCCATTTTGAGTTTATTTTTGTGTATGGTGTTAGGGAGTGTTCTAATTTCATTCTTTTACATGAAGCTGTCCAGTTTTCCCAGCACCACTTATGAAAGAGGCTGTCTTCTCCATTGTATATTCTTGCCTCCTTTATGAAAAATAAGGTGACCATATGTGCGTGGGTTTATCTCTGGGCTTTCTATCTTGTTCCATTGATCTATATTTCTGTTTTTGTGCCAGTACCATATTGTCTTGATTACTGTAGCTTTGTAGTATAGTCTGAAGTCCGGGAGCCTGATTCCTCCAGCTCTGTTTTTCTTTCGCAAGATTTCTTTGGCTATTTGGGGTCTTTTGTGTTTCCATACAAATTTGTTCTAGTTCTGTGAAAAATGCCATTGGTAGTTTGATAGGGATTGCATTGAATCTTTAGATTGCTTTGGGTAGTATAGTCATTTTCACAATCCAAGAACATGGTATATCTCTCCCTCTGTTTTGTATCATATTTAATTTCTTTCATCAGTGTCTTACAGTTTTCTGCATATATGTCTTTTGTTTCCTTAGGTAGGTTTATTCCTAGGTATTTTATTCTTTTTGTTGCAATGGTAAATGGGAGTGTTTCCTTAATTTCTCTTTCAGATTTTTCATCGTTAGTGTATAGGAATGTAAGACATTTCTGTGCATTAATTTTGTATCCTGCTACTTTACCAAATTCATTGATTAGCTCTAGTAGTTTTCTGGTAGCATCTTTAGGATTCTCTATGTATAGTATCATGTCATCTGCCAACAGTGACAGCTTTATTTCTTCTTTTCCCATTTGGATTTCTTTTATTTATTTTTCTTCTCTGATTGCTGTGGCTAAAACTTCCAAAACTATGTTGAATAATAGTGGTGAGAGTGGACAACCTTGTCTTGTTCCTGATCTTAGAGGAAATGGCTTCAGTTTTTCACCACCGAGAATGATGTTGGCTGTTTGCCATATATGGCCTTTATTATGTTGAGGTAAGTTCCCTCCATGACTCCTTTCTGTAGGGTTTTTATCATAAATGGATGTTGAATTTTGTCAAAAGATTTTCCTGCACCTATTGAGATGATCATCTGGTTTTTCTCCTTCAATTTGTTAATATGGTGTATCACATTGATTGATTTGCGTGTACCAAAGAATCCTTGAATTCCTGGGAAAAACCCCACTTGATCATGGTGTATGATCCTTTTAATGTGCTGTTGGATTCTGTTTGCTAGTATTTTGTTGAGGATTTTTGCATCTATGTTCATCAGTGATACTGGCCTATAGTTTTCTGTGCGACATCTTTGTCTGGTTTTGGTATCAGGGTGATGGTGGCCTCGTAGAATGAATTTGGGAGTGTTCCTCCCTCTGCTATATTTTGGAAGAGTTTGAGAAGGATAGATGTTAGCTCTTCTCTAAATGTTTGATAGAATTCGCCTGTGAAGCCATCTGGTCCTGGGCTTTTGTTTGTTGGAAGATTTTTAATCACAGTCTCAATTTCAGTGCCTGTGATTGGTGATTGGTCTGTTTATATTTTGTTTCTTCCTGGTTCAGTCTCAGAAGGTTGTGCTTTTCTAAGAACTTGTCCATTTCTTCCAGGTTGTCCATTTTATTGGCATAGAGTTGCTTGTAGTAATCTCTCATGATCCTTTGTATTTCTGCAGTGTCAGTTGTTACTCCTCCTTTTTCATTTCTAACTCTGTTGATTGGAGTCTTCTCCCTTTTTTTCTTGATGAATCTGGCTAATGGTTTATCAATTTTGTTTATCTTCTCAAAGAACCAGCTTTTAGTTTTATTGATCTTTGCTATTGTTTTCTTCATTTCTTTTTCATTTATTTCTGATCTGATCTTTATGATTTCTTTCCTTCTGCTAACTTTGGGTTCTTTTTGTTCTTCTTTCTCTAATTGCTTTAGGTGTAAATTTGTTTATTTGAGATGTTTCTTGTTTCTCGAGGTAGGATTGTATTGCTGTAAACTTCCCTCTTAGAACTGCTTTTGCTGCATCCCATAGGTTTTGGGTCGTCATGTTTTCAATGTCATTTGGTTCTAGGTATTTTTTGATTTCCTCTTTGATTTCTTCAGTGATCACTTCGTTATTGAGTATTGTTTAGCCTCCTCGTGTTTGTATTTTTTACAGATTTTTTTCCTGTAATTGATATCTAGTCTCATAGCATTGTGGTCAGGAAAGATACTTGATATGATTTCAATATTCTTAAATTTACCAAGGCTTGATTTGTGACCCAAGATATAATCTATCCTGGAGCATGTTCCATGAGCACTTGAGAAGAAAGTGTATTCTGTTGTTTTTGGATGGAATGTCCTATAAATATCAATTAAGTCCATCTTGTTTAATGTATCATTTAAAGCTTGTGCTTCCTTACTCATTTTCATCCTGTATGATCTGTCCATTGGTGAAAGTGGGGTGTTAAAGTGCCCTACTATGATTGTGTTACTGTCAATTTCCTCTTTTATGGCTGTTAGCATTTGCCTTATGTATTGAGCTGCTCCTGTGTTGGGTGCATAAATATTTACAATTGTTATATCTTCTTCATGGGTTGATCCCTTGATTGCCATCTTAACAATAATAAATCTTTCAATCTACAAATGTGTGATTCGTTTCCATTTATTTGTCTTCTATTTCTTTAAAAAATGTTATGTAGTTTGCAGAGAAGACATTTTGCCATTATTGCTAAGTACATTCCTAAGTATTTATTTTTGGTGCTATTGTAAATGGAATTTTTAAAAATATATTAGGGCTGCCATTAACAAAGAACCACAAACTAAGTGACTTAAACAACAAAAATTATTCTCACAGTTCTGAATGAGAGAAATCCGAAATCAAAGTGTCAGCAGGACCATACTCTCTCTCCTAGCTTCTAACAGCTGACAGAAATCCTTGCCATTCCTTGGTGCTGCTGCATAAATCCAACCTGTCTTCATTGCCACACAACCATCTTTCCTCTGGCTGTGTCTTCACATGTTATTCTCCTCTCCATGTATGTCTGTTTCTATGTCTTTTCTCTTTTTATGATAAGGACACCAGTCATTTTATATTAATGGTACACCCTACTCCCGAATGATCTCATTTGAATTACATCTTAATGACATTTTCAAAAACCCTGTTTCCAGTAACGTCACATTCATAGGTACCAAGTATTAGGACTTCAACATATCTTTTGGGGGTACATAATCCAAGCTACAAAACTCTCATTTGAGGGTTGTTTATTGACGGCGTATACAAATGAAATTGATTTTTGTATATGGATCTCGAATCCTGCAACCTTGCTGAGTTCATTAGTTCTCATATTTTTAGTGGATTCCTTAGGATTTCCTATACACAAGCTCACATCACATCATCTGTAAATGTAATATTACTTCTCCCTTTCTGATCTAGATGCTTTTTATTTCCTGCCTAGTTGTCCTGCATGGAACTTCCAGTACAATGTTGAATTCGGGTGATGAGCTTGGGAGCCTAGCAAGGTGAGAGGACATTCCACCTAGCAGTTAAAGCACCGGACACAGATAAACGCATAGAGGAGGAATGAGTTTGGCTTATGAAACAGAAAGAGAAAACTTCTTTCACGAGATTGTTTAGTTGGTGAAGGACCTAACAGACCAAGAAGTCTTGACTTTAAGGAGAAATGAAGTCAGTAAATGCTCTTAGGGAAAGGCATGCAAATTTTTTCTAACAAATTAGAACAGGACAAACATGGAGGAGTTGGGTCAGTGGATTTGGACACCAGATCATAGACTATTCAGTTATCAAGAATAAATGACAGGGCTTCCCTGGTGGCGCAGTGGTTGGGAGTCCACCTGCCGACGCAGGGGACGCGGGTTCGTGCCCCGGTCCGGGAAGATCCCACATGCCGCAGAGCGGCTGGGCCCGTGAGCTATGGCCACTGAGCCTGCGCGTCCGGAGCCTGTGCTCCACAGTGGGAGAGGCCACAACAGTGAGAGGCCCACGCACCGCAATAAATAAATGAATGAATGAATGAATGAATGAATGAATGAATGACAGGGAATTCCCTGGCGGTCCAGTGGTTGGGACTCCGCACTCTCACTGGCGTGGACCTGGGTTCAATCCCTGGTTGGGGAACTAGAATCCCACAAGCCACATAGGGCAGCCAAAAAATTTAAAAAAAAATAATGACAAAAAGGAGTCAGAACAATACTTGATACATAACAAGCATTCAATTAAAATGTCAGCTATTATAAAATAATTCCAGGGACTGGTATGGTGGTATCGTAACAGAGGAAAGGCTGGGAAACTAAATCTTATTGGAAAAAGAAACAGCAAGATCAGATATATCAGTTTCACTTCACAAGGAAGATGACTCCTAAATTTTTCTATAAAAGGCTGAGGAAAGAGGATGAGAAGTCTTATGAGGTTAATTAACTTCTACATTTTCCTAGAGGAACACACATTTAACTACTTTGAAAAAAGCGTAGTTTCTTGTATATTTCTAATTTTCTATACATAGCCACTTTTAATTTCATTTCAATGTCTTAAATCAACTCCAACATGGATAAAAACAAATTGTTTCATTGAGTAAATGAGGCAATGTACAGTTGTCCTAGATTTTGAACTGGAGACACATTCAGATCCCAGCTCCATTCTGGGTAATCTTGAGCACATTACTGAACCACTCTGAGCCCGTTTATTATAAAATGGGGCTTTTATATGCAAATTACTAGACAGTTTGCTGTGAGGGTTCAACGACATTAACACATTCTACACTTGTAGGTATTCAAAAGGTATCTTTTCCCTCCCTTCCCCTTAATAAGACAGGAGTTAGTCTCTAACCAGATCCAACTGCTCATCATCTTTAGGATGTAAAGCAGGAGTTGAAGAGTGAAATAGGAATGTGAAAAAATTATCGCTTGAAAATAAGAACTAGTTATCTAAAGGATTCAGGTTGGTGATCTGTCAGGGAAGCACATGAGGGATGCTTCTTCCCACCAGATCTACCCATGGAAAAATGGTCTCCACTAGGTGAATTCTTCATCTGCACTTACAGGGGGCCATTTAAGGTTTGTCATACATTTCCTATCATCCAGCTGGTTGTGACACTATTTAAGCATGCACATTTCTGGTTAGGGAAAGCAAGCTACAGCCCCCTAAAGGTCGAATGAATATCAGGCCATTTTTGTAATCATCCCAAATCGTTAACACAGTACTAATAAGAGAAAAAAAAAAGCATAATTTCATGAAAAGGCACTTTATGAAATCTCAAGACAACATGACTATGAACAGTTAAAATCTATTCATTCCTAGATTAATGTAACTAATCAAATGCTTTGGGTCTATTCAATCACCAGCACTTCACATATAGAAAATATTTAATATTAGCCTAAATGAAATGTATGTGAGAGAAAAATACGAGGAAAGGGAAAATAAATCTAACTTCTACTTTTTATTCACACCATTAGTACAATAAAAATTAATTTCAGAACAAATTCAGGAGTTTATTTGATCATTAAGGAAGCTTTAATGTCCTACCATATAATCTTGGTCAATAGAAAAGACTGAATACAAACTATCTTAAGACATTAATCAAACTTTTAATGTATCAATTTATTGCATATGTCAGTACAGAAAAATAGAAAGTGTATTTTAAAAGAAATTTATTGTAAAAACACAAATGTAAATGTTTGCTTTTGCCATGATCAGCACATAATGTACTATAACATTCAGATTTGAGTTATAAAACTTTATCACTGCTTCAAATAAAATATGGCAAATAACAAAAATATGATTTACATTATGAAATTGGATTAACTTATTTTATCCTGAACGTATTTGAAGAAGTTAAAAACAACTTGAATTTTCAGTATATGGAGTACTGACAGAAATTCTGTTATAAATGATGTTAAACAACACACACTCATCCCTGTTACATATGTATATATGACACTTTTCGTAAAAAAAAGTGTCTCTTACACACAGTCCTATTGTTAAACTACATTTTTAAGATACAAAATATAAATGGAGGTATATTTGCACCATCTGGCAAAATGTGTTGACTACTATTAGGATGAATGCATTTATTTTGTCATACAAATGAATATACTATTTCTGATTAGCTGAGATGATGTGCGCATAGAGCAATATAAGTCAACAGAAGTGCTTTTTATTTTCTACTCTGATTTAAAAAATATGTCTGTGCTCTGTCATTTCCCAACTTTACCTGAGTGATATGAAAATACATAAATTTAAGGATAATCCAAAAGCATTATGACTAATTCTTTTCACATTTCTTTCTCCATAATTGCTGTCAAACATAATAAGAAAAACAGAGAGGGGAGAGGTCAGTGGAGGTTTTCAGGATATCTCAATCATAGTCTAATTTAAAAAGTGACTTCTGCAACACCCTCTTTTAAGGTTTACCTTATTTATTCCTAACCTCAAGGACAGGACTCAGTCAAAAACTACACTTTGGCTGGGCTTGCATGATAGTTTATGTAAAATTGAATATGGTCTTCATTCTTTAATTCCACCAAAAAAGCCCATACCCACCTCAAACCAAATCTTATAAACAAAAGAAATGACTATGAAAGCATCAGTGGTATGAATTCTCAATAAATATTACGGTGTCATTAATCTGGTGACGCATTACCAAAGGTAGAATTTGGGTTATTATCAACTGTCTACAATCATGAAAAGATAAATTTAAGCTGCCCCATCACAAATTTCAGAACACCACTTTAATGAAAACACCAATTTTACAGTCAAAGTGTTTGCAAAAACATAGGGTAGGTGCAGTATCAGGTACTCCAGTTGCCTTCTCTGTTAGAAGCACCTTGAGTTCAAATGATCTGTTTTACATGTTATGCTTCCTTTTCACCAACCTCACCAGCTAATTATTTCCTAGATCTACATTTAAGAACGATGTCACATTTCCCTTTCCAGTTGTTTCTATCCTATTAGTATTCTTTTATTTGTTACAAATTATTTCTTCCCGTATTTTGCAATATCTTTTTTTAGGATCTTTTTTGCCATTTTACCCCCAATAATCCCTTTTAAAATAATGGATTTTATCTTGCCATATTTAAAATCACTCTAGGGTTTCCAAATTCCAGTAGCTTAATAACTTAAAAACTCATTCAGAAACTCCTACAGCTACTCTTACATCAATGAGCCAGAAATTAATAAGATGGACACACACCTATTCCCACTAAGAGATGAGTCCAAGATGAAGGTGTGACTCATGAAGAATTCACGTTTTATTAAGACCAATTGCTTTGGCCACAAAATTAGACATGTTTTAAAAAAAGTGATGCCACAGGCTTCATGGACCCCTGATAATAGGAGTTTGTCTTCTACCCGCTTCCCATCTAAGGAACCAGTCTCAAATACAGAAGGAAGCTAGGAAGGAAAGATGTGCTACAACCCTAGACACCTTTTCCTTTTGCTGCAGAAAGAAAGGCTCCTCAACCCAAAGAGGAGAATGAAGGTAGGGATGGGACACATGTACTCCACAACTTCTGAAGTCCTGGGTCAAAAAGAAGAGGGGGGGATTGTTAATAAACCTGGAGTACTAAAAAAAAAAAAAAAAAAAAGCAGCATAAAACAAAACACTGATGAAGAAAAAGCTTTTTATACTTCATCAGCATAATATTTATAACTAAAGTTGATAAATTCCTCCATAGTGTACTAGACTAAATCATCACATGAAAACATAAGGTACTTTGTAAACTTTAAAGAATGGTACAAGTCTAAGGTGTGCCATGTAAACTCATGTCTAAATACACTACATTTTGTTGTATTAACGTTCTTGTTAATACATTACTATTTAGGATAGTCATTCTACATAGCAATGATTGACAAGATGAAAAGTAGCCTCTAATTGTAGTGAATTTATAAATACAAAATACACCTTCCATGATACGTGTTTCCAACTTTTTTTTAAAACGCATGACTTTTTTACAATTTATAGAAAACATTATCCTTTAGAAATCGTACTTGCTGTAATTTATTTTCTTCTAAATACGGACATAAAGTGAATGATAAGAACGTTATTTGGCAAAAGTATTTCTAGCCCTATCTCCATGGAAAGAGTTTCAATTAAGGTCAAGATTATTGACCTATTATTTCTCTGCCCTAGCTGCTTGCACAAAGCCAATAAATATAGCTAAAATACTCAGAATATCATATGTTAAAGCTGACATAACGTACAGAGCTCAATTACATCTAATTTTTGAGGACTGCCTGAAACAACTTAGCTTATATATCTTAAGGTAAATCCTGTAAGTTTTAAGGGGCTCTTTTTTTAAATAAGATTTTTCTTACCTTCTATGTCTAAATACTACTTCCCACTTACAGCCATTTAATTGTTAAATGTGGTCACAGGTTCTGTGATCAAAACCTCTAGAGTTCCTTTATCCACACATTCTCACATGTAGAAAATAAATAAGACTTCCTAAAGCTGTCTTTTGATGCAGTTCTTCTATTTCATAACTGAAACATCAGACCAAAGAATATAGTTTTCATTTACTTTTGTTTTTGTAACTTTTATTTTCAGAAAGTCCAATAAATGATATCCTGGCTTTAGTGGGACAGATATACCTAGATACTTGGACTTAAAAATGAAATGTGGGAATTCTTGTAAAATAGTATGTACAATAATGTAATGATAAGACTTCCTAATTCTTAAACAGATTCTAATCTTCATTATGACTGCTATTAGTGGTTCAGCTGTAGACTTACAAAATCGACAGAAGCTAAAATTCTCTTTGCCACCAAAATTACAAATGTTAAAAAGTTCAAATATGCACATCAAAGCTGCAGTAAAATTCTCAATTTCTATTTTTACATGCCATGATCCAGACTGTACCTAACAAAACACGGTACGTTTATATTGGAAAATGGGGTCCCATTTATTTGTAAGAAAAAGCTGGATCTCAGCATTCACCAGAGCAAAATTCAATGGCAACCTGCACATAGGCCTCAATTTCATTTCTTGCTAAAAACAAAATAGAGTTTACATAAAAATAGATATAACCCAGGTTACCATATACATTGGTATATGACCAGTATTTACATTAAAAACATTGCATTGCATAAGTCAAGGAATAAAATACCATCATGCATTTCATTTTTAAGGTGAAAAATGCTATTACAGAACTAAGTTTGCTTACCATGATTGTCCCAATATTTACTAAAGGAATAATACCCAAAGGTTTCTTGTTTACATGTCTCCTTCCACACTTAGTCATTAATCTAAGTGTCACGTAGATTACACAACTTCAGCAACAAGAAACTTTTGAATATGCTATTATGATAGCATAATAAACTAAAGATATGGATACATAACCATACTGAAAGGTTCAATGAAAATGTATGAAATCCCAATAATTAATAGTTCTTCAAATGTAAAAAACTATTTGGATCATTTTAAAGGAGCACTGAAGTCCTTTCAAAGTTTAATGTCACTCTTCAGACAAGTACAGATATAACACACTTCTAGAAAGGAACATTCTTTATCATTCTGCAGAAATTAAAATACAGTGCATTAATCAAAAAGAAAAACATTATATAATTGTTACATTAGATGAAGTTTTTGCCATTTCTTCAGGAGAATGACTCTTTATTACTTCTTTGATGAACTGTTCAAGGGCAGTGAAGTAACCCTGGCATTGCCATGTATCATTATGAGTTCCATCAGGAAAAATGGCTAATCTCTTAGTCCGAGATGGGGAAAGTTCATAAAGTTGCTTCATCATTACTGGTGGGATTAATTGGTCAGAGAGTCCAGAGATGAAAAGAGAAGGCATTCTGCACTGAGAGATTTTTCTGTAGGACAAAAATTTATTTTTGTAGCACCATAAAGGAAGGTAACGCATTGGAAAGAATGAAAATAAAGTGCTGGCCATATGCGGTATGCTTAAAAATGTGTTCTCCACCATAATGGCTGAAATCCTATGTGAATTTTCAGAAGCCAAATGAATAGCTACTGCCCCTCCCAAGGAACGGCCAAAAAGAAAAATTTTTGTTTTGTCAAGGTCAGGTCTGGTCATCACGTAGTCTAGCACAGCCTCAGAATCTAGGTAGAGTCCTTCTTCACTTGCTTCTCCTTCACTTTTTCCATATCCTCGATAATCAACAAGCAAAAGATTAACTTTGAGGTTAACCAACATAAGCAATGCATTCGGTAACCTGTGACCTATGTTGCCTGCATTCCCATGAAAATAAATTATAGTTGGGGAATAGGGTGAATTGTCTCCAGTGTATCTTATCAAAATAAGATTTAGACGCACTCCATCTTTGGTTCTGATGAAAATGTTTTCATGTGGAATACCAGTTGGCATGGGAACATAAAGGCGTGAAGAAGATGGCTGCTCTGGGAAATAAAGCAATACATCCTGGAATTTATAGAGAATACCTGCTATTGATATGAATATTAACAAAAGTAAGATAATGCCTCCATACAGATGGAAAGTCACTATTAAAGGTAAAAGAGAAATACGGCAGAGAGCCCAAGACCATGAAGCCAAAGCTATTAGCCATCTTTCAACAAAGTTCCACAGCATCCAGGACTTTTCCATTGTGGCTCTCCGTAAGTGTCCTAAAGAGAGACAGAGATAGGGAGAATCAGTAATTCAACATATATCTATTATTTTAAAAGTTAGATCAATGATGTAATAAATCATGGTACTAGGTGAATCCTTGGAAACCTACATCAATCCATCCACAAAATCGATTGTTCTAATTTTCCTCATCCCTTCAGTTCTCAAGGTCTCCTTTCTCCCTCCACCGCTGTATATATGAAACACAAATATTCATCAAACTGTATTATTTTCTAAAAAAATGCAGGTACTTTCATTCATGTATTCTCCTTGATTTGACATTGTGTGTGAGTGTGTGTGTGTGTGTGTGTGTGTGTGTGTGTATGTATGCCACATCTTCTTTATCCATTCATCTGTTGATGTATATTTAGGTTGCTTCCACATCTTGGCTATTGTAAATAGTGCTGCTATGAACACTGGGGTGCATCCATCTTTTTGAATTACAGTTTTTGTCTTTTCTGGATATATGCCCAGGAATGAGACTGCTCGATCATAGAGTAATTCTATATTTAGTTTTTAAGGAACCTCCATCCTGTTCTCCATAACGGCTGTACCAATTTACATTCTCACCAACAGTTTAGGAGAGCTTCCTTTTCTCCACAACCTCTGCAGTATTTATTATTTGTAGACTTTTTGATGATGGCCATTTTGATTGATCAGTGTGAGATGGTATCTCATTGTAGTTTTGATTTGCATTTCTCTAATAATTAGTGATGCTGAGCATCTTTTCATGTGCCACTGGCCACCTGTATGTCTTCTTTGGAGAAATGTCTATTTAGGTCTTCTGCCCATTTTTGGATTGGGTTGTGGGGTTTTTTTTTGTTTTTGTTTTTGTTTTGATATTGAGCTGTATAAACTGTTTGTATATTTTGGAAATTAAGCCCTTGTTGGTGTCATGGTTTGCAAATATTTTCTCCCAGTCCATAGGCTGTCTTTTCGTTTTGTTTATGATTTACTTTGTTGTGTAAAAGCTTTTAAGTTTAATTAAGTCCCATTTGTCTATTTTGCTTTTGTTTCCATTTCTCTAGGAGATGGACCCAAAAAAATATTGTTGCAATTTATGTCAAAGAGTGTTCTGCCTAGCTATTTTAGTCTTCCTAATGGAACTGTAAATGGGATCATTTTAATTTCTCTGACAGTTCGTTATTAGCATATAGAAACATGACAGACTTTTATATATTGATTTTGTGTCCTACAACTTTACTGAGCTAGGTAGGTTGAGGGCAAATTTTATTAAAGAGGTAGTTAAGAGATTCTAACCTATCAAGACCAATCCAACAGAACTGTCAATTTTTTTTCACATTATAGAAAAAAAATTATAATTAAACTAAAATAAAAAATATTTTATATTTCCCTTCTGTTTGGAGGTTCTCACAGCTAAATTTAAAAAATAATTTAAATGGAACACTAGTTTCTAATATTGTATTATTTTTAAGAAAAAGTCTAATAATTTGTCTTTCATATATGATTAAAAAGAAGCTTTAGATTGTTAATACTGTGAAATATGCTCAATCTTTTATAGAGCTCTCACTGCAGTTTCATACCAGTGGGTCAACAAAGATTGCTACAGTATACTGATAAGGCTATAAACACTTGGGGGATAAGTGTGAAACAAAGACACAAATTCTATTTCAGAACCAGAGATAAATGAAGAAAATGACTTACTGGAGAAAAATCTTTTTAAAGTTTGCTAAAAAATATAACTGATGTAAAGAAAATACAAAAGAAAAGCTTTCAGAAGTCATTGTTTTTGTTATCAAATAAAGTTTATGTGTGTCGTCTTAAAAAGGCACAAGAGGTGAGATGTTACAATTTTTCTTATGTAGTACTCATTTACTTATATATTTACCATTTTAAAAAATTACATTCTCTTTTACTAACAAAACTACCATAAAGAAGTTATTCTTAAATTTAATAAATAATTGTTAATGACTTATCTTTAAAATTTTACTGTATGCCATAAGCTAATAAATGTGGCATTTTAGTTCATCAAATTAGATTTAAACACTGAAAACCAAGTTAAATTATACTGGCTACAAAGATGAGTTAGACGATTTAATAGATTCGATTTTTCACTATAATCTCACCAAAAATATTTTACTATTCCGCTAAACAAGGACTTTAAAATCTGAAATTGTGTTCAAATAACTCCCTTTGAACATAAACCAACAGTGTAGCATTTTTTTGAAGTTTCTCTAAAATCAACACTGCCACCCAGTTGCAGCAAGTTTTATTACAATAAGCACTACGTTAAGCCAGAGAAGAGCAGGTAGGTGAGGTAAAACAAAAATCCAAGCTTAACAACTACAGAAGCAATACCTGAGCATTAGATGTCAGACCTGGATAAGAACCAGAATGAAAGAGGGTACACTACAGCAGCCAAATAAGCCAATTACACTGAATAGTGAATAACTGTTCCAGGTCAATAATCAATGCTGTTCACAATCTCTGACCACTATTCATCAACAGCTTAAATTATACAGGGCTACTCTATAATCCTTCACTGTACTGGATAAGTCTGAACAACACATCTGAGCACTTAAATTTTCATCTAATGCTTAATTTTATTTCTTTAAGCGAATGATTTTCATTCATACCCAGAAACTGTATTAGGAAATTTTGAAAACAGACTGGCATTTACTTTATACATCAAAATAAAATAATTGTTGTATAATGATTAGGATTAACAAGGTTTGGGATATAACATACAAAATTAAGGCACTGTATCATTTGGAAAATAAGATACCATTTAAGATACTTCTTTAGGGAAAAAATGTACTTTTTTTCATAGTCAAGCCAATCGTTTACGACAGAAGTATCAGAGAGATGAGTAACTCAAATATCACTTATTTGGTGATACAGTAGAAAAAAAAAACACACTAAAATTCCATCACCCTTAAAGTCTGCTCTACCATATAGTTGTTAAATAATGTTGGGTTTATCAGTTATTTCCAGTTTGAATTTCCTTTTCAGTAGAATGAGAATTCTAAAAATGCCTATTTATAAAGCTGGTCAGCATTATCAAATAAAATTAATAAAAAAGCATTTACAAATGCTACAGATATATTAACTTAATTTGCTTTTGTGACTAGTATTTCTGGCTGTACTACTACATTCCTAACCATGTTCTGCTTGAATTAACATCAAAATGAGAACTTACCAAGCACATATAAGAAAAAAAAAATTAGGAATTTGATAAGGGCATGGCAAAGCACTCCCACAACCTGGATAATCAGGAGTGAATTGACTCAAGTTTTCACATCAAAGTTATCAAAAAACTAATACAACACTAAATAAAACATAAACCTAATACATGGACAGGGCATAATTTTGAAATTCAAATCACCTATACAGATTAAACTATATAAAGTTTTCGATTTTCAAACTTTGAAAAAATATCTTTTTTTAAAAAGTAGCCTCTTTTCTTTTTTTCTTTTTTTTTTTTGCTGCCTCCAAAACAAGACTTCACTCACAGAAAAGGCTCAGTAAACAGCTATCATCTTCATTACCATGACTGTCATCATTACCATCATCTTTGTTTTTACATCATCTTATTTCATTCTGTCCTTCTTGGGAACTGCAACTAGATGTTTAAAGATAAATTTGCTTTTTTAAACACACAGTTACTTGCATATATTTATAATCATTCATAGGAAATTATGGCAAAATATCTATTTTTTAAAGGTCTTTCTATAATGTATACAGTAAATCTAACCTGATATAATGAGAAATGCCAGCATCACATGACAGTCAAATCTTTTGTTGAGAAATTTCCTGAAAACAAGTTTCTGAGCTCCTCCCCATAAATCACAAGCTCTGTACAGAGATCAGCCTTTTGGTCTCTCGCACTGGGCTCTCCCTTCTCTTTCTTCCAGAGGATGGGAACAGGATAGGATCCATGATCAGTGAGAGCTTCTGAAATAAGTTCTGCTCAAGCATCTCACTGTTGATCCAACCAGCTCTCCCATTTATAACTACAGAAATATTTAAGGGCATTTTAACCCCGGAATAGGGAATTGTTGATGCACTTAGCTCTCAATAGCCAGAGACCTGCTCACTGGCTGAGATGACATATTTCGAAGTGAAGTGAGGCTGGGACAGATGTGTGGTCTCCCTGTGATCACCGTTAGTGAATAACAGCAGCCGTCTTCCTGGGCTCCTCTGTCAGGAACCACAGTCCCCAGCATACCTCATGCTCTGGTGGCTGTAACATCTCTGAGGGCTGTAACAATGTCTGAGCAATTTTCATTAATTTTCAGCTGACTCATTTTTCCAATTTAAGTCATTTAATCCTCAACTTAAGGAAGCATGTAATGTTATTTCCCTTTTACAGATGAAAAAAAAAAAAACAGGTAGAGAGGTGAAGCAACTTGCTAACATTTACAAGGCTGATTAATGCTAGAGACAAGACGAGAAATCAAGCCTTTTTGACCAAAAGCTCTTAATCTCTGATTTCAAAGCATCTAACTATTTCTGAGTCTCTTAGAATCTCATTATGTTCATGGTATAGATGCTTCTTAAATCACTGGTAATTTCCTATAACAGCTGCTTCGTCTTCAGAATCTTTTCAACATACAGTATTGAATTTAAATTTGTAAGGCCAGGAACTGTGTTTTTCTTTTTCACTACTGTATCCCTATGGGTAGTACACCACTTTACATATATTCAAAACTAAAATGTTTTTTAAATGAACAATCCAGTAATGTATCTGAATTATTAGATTTCTAAGAAAACACAACTGCATTCTGAGCGTCAGACATATATATTTAAGACTAGACATCAGAAAAATGGCATATTTGAGTCCATTATTGGTTAGGAACAATAGGGATTAACCTTGCAGCTTTCCACAAAGCATTCCTGAAAAGCTGCCTTAATTAAATGACTTTGTGATAAACAAAGGTAATCTTGCAATGGATTGTTAAACTGTGGAAGTCAATAAAAGTCAATTCATTTTGAGGAATATCAAATGGATGTCAATTTTTAAGGACAGGTTAATAAAAACTGTTCTAGAGTGTGTGTCTCTTCTCTGTAATACATTACGGCATATTGGCGGTTTAGAAAGAGACCTCCACGCACGAACTACCTTCTTTTCCCTATAACCCAATTAGCCAATAATTTCTGCTCCTCCTTCTGTATCACACCTCCATGCTCTTAATGGAACTGGATCTATCGAACAACATAGGAAGGATTTTTTTTTGATAAATTTGCTGAAACTATCAACAAAGTACAATTACTAGAGCCATCTGCTGAGATGTAAAAACAACTTCACATAAACCCAGATGCTATGATGATCAATAAAAATGAACACTGCCTCCGGTACAGTCCAGTGCACAGATCCTCGAGCTAACGGTAAGTTTTCCACTTATTTTGCCAAAAAATTAGTTTGAATAAAGGGTTAACAAAACCTTTTCTCGGACTTCCCTGGTGGCGCAGTGGTTAAGAATCCGCTTGCCAATGCAGGGGACACGGGTTCGATCTCTGGTCTGGGAAGATCCCACATGCCGCGGAGCAACTAAGCCCATGCGTTGCAACTACTGAGCCTGAGCTCTAGAGCCCGCAAGCCACAACTACTGAGCCCACGCGCCACAACTACTGAAGCCCGCGCGCCTAGAGCCCGTGCTCCGCAACAAGGGAAGCCACCGCAATGAGAAGCCCGCTCACTGCAATGAAGAGTAGCCCCGGCTCGCCGCAACTAGAGAAAGTCCGCGCGTAGCAACGAAGACCCAACGCAGCCAAAAATAAATAAATAAAATTTAAAAAATAGAAAAACAAAAACCTTTTCTCCTCCATGAAAACAAAGTGACCTCTGGTTAACCTTCTAGCACTGTTACCCTGGAAACCTAATAAAGGTGGGAGATCAGCTTTGTCTCTAAGCAGTACTTTGTGTGGTGAACTTGACCCCTATTAGTGAGCTAAATCTGGACTAGAGGACAGTGAGCAGCTCTGCACATGCCCAGTGGGAATACAAAGAGGGGACGCTCTGGTGTGTCCTCTGCTGAGTCCTGGTCGCTATGCCCTTGCGCTGCAACAAAAGATACTGTTTCCTGTGGAGCATGAAGCAGCTAGCTCATGGTGGCACCTGCTCCCACCCAAGTGCCATCTTTCCACTAACCTGAGCTATTACTTGGAACAATATACCTGATGCTGCCAGGCCAGGTTTTCTATCCGCATCTTTCAACACAGTAGAGGGAGGCTGGGGCCAGGTATGGTCTTTTGAGAATGAGAATGTCCAGCTGAATCCAAGACCATTGCTGCTGGTCATGCAGAATAAGCAAGGCAATGAGTTACCCCTTAAAAAGTACATCCTATGAGGAAAATTTATGAAATGTGTTGCCAGAAGAGATGGGTTATTTGCCAGGTTCTTTTGCATGCTGCAATGCACTTGCTGATAACATCTTAGCATCATAAACAATCAAGAGAAATGTGAGTTTAATATACTCCAAGTGAAATCAATGTTTATACTAATTAAGAAGGCTGCTTAGAGGGAAAGAACATTAGATCTGTAGAGCACAGACGCTCAGTCAACCAATGTCCTTCATTCGCCATTCTTCTTCTACACTACTACTCTGTTTTTAATCTTATGCCTACATCTTAAATAAGTACCTCACTTATTCCCATTTCTCAATTCTGCCTCTGCCAAGTTATCACACCAGCTCGCACATATCAAATGTCTCTAAAGCCCATCTACCTATGGCTTCGACCACCCCAGTAACCGTTAACCACTCGCTAGTAGAGGATCTGAGGCGTGAGCTCTTGTGATGATCTCTCATAAAAAGCAAACCTCAATTACTAATAAATCCAGTGGACTTTTCTCAATCCACACTGCAACACCATACCCCTAAGTAGCACCAAACCTGGAATCTTCCTCAGCTTCCAGTACAATCAAATCCCTGTGCTTCTCACTCTGACCCACCCCTAAATGTAGGCATTTTCCAAGGCCCTGTATATTGACCTTTCTTTCCCTCAGGGATTTCATTCTTTCTCATGGCTCCAACCGTCATACTTGTTTATGAATTATTCCCATTCTCCATGTCTACTCCATCTATAATCTCAATTTATCTGTTCCTTGAGTACCTGATGCTTCGTTAACAACACAGACTTATCCAAAACTAAACAAATCCTCCTCATCTAATGTTTTACATGCCTTATGTTAATTATGAACAAAAAAAGCATGATGTGTAAACAAATATATTTTTTAAAAACAATTGCTTCTAGGGCTACATATAAAATAACATGCAAAGTAAATTTAACTATGTTACAATATCAATAATAGGTACATTATTATAACATGCACAGGTCTTATATCTGAATGAAAAAAATCAACCTTAAAAACAATTTTTGTGCTTTTTATTTAGATGAAGTGGTTAGAGGTGCCATCTGATATTAGTGAGCACTTCTCAAGAAATAATCTATTAAAAACATGACTAGGGGCTTCCCTGGTGGCACAGTGGGAGTCCGCCTGCCGATGCAGGGGACACGGGTTAGTGCCCCGGTCCGGGAAGATCCCACATGCCACAGAGCGGCTGGGCCCATGAGCCATGGCCACTGAGCCTGCGTGTCCGGAGCCTGTGCAAAACACATGACTAATTTTTATTATAATATATAGACAAAGTAAAACTAATTATGATTGTTTTCTTTTTAAAAGAATGGTTTTGAAATATTAGTAATATCTTTTTATATTCTATAAGCACTTTGATCAAATGAATGAAAAGTAGAAATATGATGATGATTATCTTGAGAATTTTATAGTCATTAACTTGTTTTGCTCACCTTTATTGCTCCATATGCTTCCTATCTTTAAATATCAGCCCATATAAGTATATACTAACCCATTTAAGGCTAAAAATATAAACAATTTATAGCTGTGAAGCTGTCAGAACCACCATGCTGGTTACAGCATGAGCTGAGTGACCAGTCACCTGAGTGAGTGATGAACAAGTGCATCTGACCTCCTTTAATCACCTTATGTGCTCCCTCATATATGTACTTGGAGGATCGCAAATGGTTCCATCTCTAAGGAAAAATATTTAAATAACTGTTCAATAAGCCGAGGCTTAAAAAAAAAGAGAGATCAATACCAAACGTATGCCCACCTTCAATCATATGAGTCCTCAGAACACAACTACCTGTCCCCCAAGGGAGTTCTCAAACCCAGCCCAGACCACAAAATGGTCCCAGGGTTGGTTTCTCAGCCTCATCAGATCCCAATGCATCCTATCATAGTATTTAAAGATTAAAGACAATGCCACCAATACTTGCAGAGATTTGCTATCTGAATCACTGTGCTCAGACACTGTAGACTATTTAAAATTTATAAATATGCAGTCTTATTCTTAAGTAGCTCATGATCTACTCAGTAGCCCTCGATCTACTCAGGAATCATGGGCATATGTAACTGTATATGTCTAACATAAATTTAATTATAGAGGGGCCAAGGAAAATTAGAGAAAGATCACACTGTCCTTACATAGAGCAAAAGAAAAAGAAAACCTTAACTATGTGACCTTCACAACATAATTTTAGTAATCTCTGGATTTCATTATGCTTGAAAACTTAAAGAAACCATGGGGAAATTTTTGCCAATTTTTTAAAAACAGGACAAAGTACAACTCTAGCATTAATAATTTCACTTACTTTCCATCAAACGGCTGTCTATGCCACTTATTTTTATTCATTTAGCAGTATTTTATCCAAAAATTTAAAATAAATAAAGATTAACAACTTAGATATATGAAGAACTAAAACTCAAACTATGGGAATGGATACATTTAATTATGACTGCCCCAATAATACTAGCAGAGTAAACTGAACAAATATGTTACTCTTTCAATCGCAGATAAAATTATACTTTAATGAAGGCTAGAACTGTCTCGCAAAAAAAAAAGTAAATGCTAATTATTCTCATTATTTTTTAAATGCAGAAGTTTATATTGTATTGCACAGTATATATTCATTTACTGATTCTGCCAACAGTAAAAGGTCTTTGAAAACTATAAAAGATGTTTTACCTATACATGAATTAAATATGACTTCCCCAAAAACAATCTGACTAAAGAGTGACCAATTATAAATACAATTTTAAAGTCATAAATGTACTATTATTTTAAAGGCCTTTATATCCATCTCTATTGATAATTTTAGGAACATCTTGTTTAAAAATAAAAACTGCTCGTACATTACAGAAACATACCGACAACTGACAAAACCATGTGTAGGTTCAAGGGAAGACTAAAAAGTGGAAAGCAAATTCATGTGTCACACCTAACGTCTACATCACAGGGGGAGAATGGTATCCTTCGGGGGAATTCACAGCTTCCAATCACATTTCAAGTAACAGAGAAAGCATATTCAGCCCTCCTGCATCAATGGATCTCCTTTTCTGCTAAGCACTGGAAAGTTAAGAAACCATGCCAGCTGCACAGCTGAAATGAAAACACAAACAGCCACTATCAGTGTGCTGGAGACACCACAGGATGAATTATCTATTTCCCTAACGGTTACCCACGCGTCATCAATAATGAAAAAGTGTGTATTAATAGTCCTACGGGACAAATCAACAGTAACTGCCTATGGAGATGCTGGATTTAAACTGGGATTTCAATTGGCTTGAGCAGACATCTGGAACATTATACCAGGCATCAACTTAGTAGCATTTTTGTGCTTTCCCTTTCGCTTGAAGCACAGAAGACTTCGCAAATGTAGTCCACTCTGAGAGAACAAAGATAACAGATTCTTGTCACTGTGGAAGTCAGTCACAATTTATTCCGAGATTATAAATATCAAAGAAAGAAAAGGGTTAAAAAAAATAGATCCACAAGGCTAAAAATGCAAACAGTGATGTGAGAATAAAAACTGATAATGAAATTCAGGAGGTTTCCAACTTACGACGGGATAGTGTTCTAAATACTATTAACTAAATGGGTGAAACTTAGAATTTATTTTCTTATAAAATCAGTGTTACGGAAGAAGTAAGATTCTCAGGCTAGCTCATAAATGCACACAATTCACACCCTGGATATACTACAGCTTTGCAATTCCAGTACAATATACTGCTGTAGGAGTTGAGACTTATATGAAACAGCAAAATAAAATGTAATAATTTATTATGCAGTCTATCATTTGAGGGGGAAAAAATCTTAATTAGAAAAACTAGAACCTCCCTTTTTTTTTAGGTCTATTCTAAAAAGAGTATATAAGGGCCTCAAACATTCCTGAGGTGACTAACCAATAATTAGAAAGATTTTAGAATCTCTGAGTAACAACCGAGTTCTAAATTAAAGAAAAACAGAGAAACAGAGGTAGATTTTCCTGAAGTAAGCGACCAGAGAGAAGAGATCACAGAAAAAGGTTAGGTTGGATTGTTTCCTGTACCCACTTCTAAAGTCACAATGTTGACCCAGGACAACTTGGTTAGTAAATGCTCTAGTTCAGGCCTGAGGTGTGGCTGAGAAGCCAGGAGGCTTGCCAAGGTCCGTATGTACAGATACTCATAAGCTGGCTCACTTTCATCATTCCAAAGGACCTATGTATCAATGGCAAGCAGCGTCGTGCTGTGGGAAGGAGGGTGTTTTCAGTCTCCGTACGTTGACAGCTGGGCGGCTTTTGCCAACTCACTTAAGTCTTCTAAATATATGTCTCCTGGTGTGTAAAAAGGGGGTCAAACACATAACTGAAACACGGCTGCGATCAACTGTAACACAGTGTGTTAATACATGCAGCTACTTGTACGAGACAAAAGTTAAAGCATTTTATTATCTACTAGAGCAGAGTAAGTACAACTAGAAGGTCTGCTAGACCTGGGTGAAATAATGGTAGGACTCACTGGAGATTACCTGAGTAGGGGCACACAGGAAGGAATTAGGGCGCTGCCTTATTTTTTCCTGTCAAAACCCAGCTCAGGTAGCATCTCCCTCAGAAAGCCTTCCCTGGTCCTCTATTCCCTACTGCCAACCATTCCACATCCTGCAGTTTGTACAAATTCATGTGGTAGCACTCACTACCGTAGTGTAATTCATCTGCTTTACAGAGACTGTGAGTTCCTTGATGACAGTGACATCATCTTATGCAAATCCGTATTTTCAGTTGACAGAGCAATGCCTGGCACACAGAAGTCTCTATTAACAACTACTGAATTGAGCAGTCTAGGACGTAAGCAGGACAATTACGACATACCACTAGATGGTCAACCACGAGTTCTTAGCTCGTGGAATAAA
Organism: Mesoplodon mirus; assembly: GCF_964341445.2. NCBI lineage: Eukaryota > Metazoa > Chordata > Mammalia > Artiodactyla > Ziphiidae > Mesoplodon > Mesoplodon mirus. Next base: position 74,597,830 of record NC_138993.1, on the reverse strand, counting down.
ACTTAACCTCTCAGCAAAAGATACGAGATCAACCCACGCTTGCACACAAGTTCTTAACGCGTGCCGAAAGATACCAGGAGAGGATCCATGAAAAACCAAGCATCAAAACTTAAAGCCCACATCTTCTTGTCCCTTTCTATGCAGTAACTGTAACATGGTGAACCTAAGTCAAAGAGCTATCGAATAAAAGACTTTGTTTGGGGTTCTGATACCTTGGGCAATAACTCTCGTAATGCATTTTGCAGAAAACACATGTTGACAAGACTCTACAGCAAAACTGACTTAATTCTATGGGGTGCTCCCGCCCCGTTTCATAAACACCCCAAAGTTCCTGCCATGGAATTCGCAGGTCTAAACCTGTTCTTGACGTGAGTGGATCAGGACTACTCCATGCCTCACACCTGGCAGCTGGGATTTTCGCTGCACTTTTCCTGTGTGCGGGGGAGGGTTGGGCTGGGGAATGGATGGTGTCCACGCGCCTGTTTGTACACGTTACTGGAAACACCACTGACAGCAGATTCTAAGACACCTTCTAGGACAGCGTCCCGGTGCCGCACCGGAGGGCGGTCGGGAATCGGCGCCCCTCGGTTCCCACAGCGGAGTCTGTTTGGGCTTCTCCCCCCTCGGCCGGCGAGGCTGTGGAGCGGACTCCGTCCGGTCCCGCACGGCCCTGGGCGCGCAGCTCCGCACTCCCGGGAGGACCCCGCCGGCCGCCCCCCGCGGCCCCGGGACACGGCGGCCCCGCGGCTCGGCGGCCCGCACCGCACTTACTTAGACCTGCTCGCAGGCTGCGCAGTCGGCCGCGGACTCGGAACCCGGCGCCGCGCAGAAGCGTCCCCCCGCGCCGCTTCCGTCGCTCCTCATCGTCCTCCTCCAGGCGAGGGGCCGCCGCCGTCGCCACGGTGTAGCCCGGAGCTCCTGCGGCGCCGCTCTCGGTTCCTCCACTTCCGGCCCACGCTCTGTGTAGCCGGCAAATACTCCCGCCGGCTCCCACATTACCTGCTCTCGCCTTCCTCCCGGGAGTGGGAAGCCGGCCCGCCCTCCCGGGCATGCGCAGAGACCGCGGCCGGAGCAGTTTCCCCACCCACGACGGCGGCCCGGACGGACAAGATACCGCGGGAACGGGCCGCCGGCACGCGCATTCTCGCGATGGGCCGGGTACCCAGCGGCGGGTTGTCCGGCAGCTTCTCTTCCCTGTGATCATCGGGAGGCCTCTCGCCCCGCCTCCGAGGCCTTTGGGATGAGAGCTCGGAGCCTGCCGGATCTGCCTGCAGGACGCATGTCTTCCCGAAGAAACGGTGTCTGCCCCAGTCGGTTGTTAAGGGTATAGGAGTAAGTTCCGGCACTTAAATCGCTTCCTTAACTTTGTTTCTCTTTTTGTCTTCTCCCAACCCAGACCGCTCCTACCTTTGTCAGAGTGGACCGTCACGGGCGGATGCATGTTTTATGAGGCCCGAAACTTGTACCATTTAGACGGCCCTTGTAAAGAAAAGGAATGGAGCATTACCTTACTTTTGCAAATTTTACAGAAGCACAAGACCGTGAAAACATTGCTAGGGCCCCTCCCAGGGCCTTGGAAGTGACCATACAAATGGGCCCCTGAAGCTGGAGCGTCATTACCTTCATTGACAACCGCCTTGCGCACCAGATTGTACTCAGTTGTTTGTTTATAGGTGTCTAACCCCACCCCCGTCATTCCCTATTCTCTGTACCCTGTGTTATATATACAGAGGATATGTAACAATGTTTTTTTAAAGCTTGGAATCTGCTACCAAATTGAGAGCTCCAGGTCAGAGAGGCTCTTGATAATAATTCCTTATTTTTATCAGAAATTGTTATCAGGTGGTGCATCATCTGATAAGCACCACCCACCATGGTAGACCGACCACTTACAAAAATAAACTAATAATCAAAGCAACTCTAGATGATACTCAATGAAAAACTCTTGATTCTCTTTGAACCAAGCATCAGAAGGCTAAAATAACATGGTAACTTGGAGATGGGGATTTGAAACAACTTGGAGTTTGTCTGGTTTCCTTGTTCCTCTCATATCACTAATACAAAGTGCAATCTCAGACATTATACAAGCTCAATAGATGTTGAACAGGGTACAAAAATGTACACAAATGCCTTCGCAAAAGATGGGCACGTGGAGGGTCCTCTAACTTAACACTATTGGGTGCTCCTCCAAAGTAAATTGATAATTAAGTTGACTAGTAGGTGGAAAAATTACCCACAAAACGGTACCATGTGACTTTACGACTCAAGTGATTTTAGAAAAGTAGTCAGATAACATAGCTGATGTGACATATAATTGTTGTTGAGCTAGAAGGAGCCCTAAGTCTAGCCACACTACAAATTAGTAGTGTGGATTAAATGTGTGTCAGTTTGTAAAAAGAGGCTTTTGTACATTAGACAACTCCTAAGGGCACTTAAAAGTTCCAAAATATGTTCTCAGAGCCTGTTGTAGCAAAATTTCACTTTCATTTTAAAGCAATAATATTTTATGCTAAAAAGCTCCAAAATGTATTCACAGAGCCTGTTGCAGCAAAATTTCACTTTCATTTTAAAGCAATAATATTTTATGCTAAAATGAAGTAATTCTAAAAGTTGTTTCCTCCTACAGTTTATGAATAATTTCTCAATTCTCCATGGTGGAAGAGGACAAACCATAGCAAGATACTGGTAGAAAGCCACAGCTCCTGGAAAGCCACACACAAGGATCCGGGTTGTTTTCATTTCTCAATCTGTATGTAACACAATTTACAATATCATAGTAGATGCTCAGTGGAGATTTGTGGAACAGTTTTATTTTGAATCCTTGAAACTAGGAGTCCATTGTTGATTTCTGAGTATGCAACTGTTTGTATTATGAATTATATATTATGTATTATTGTGAATTATGTATTATTTCTGTGTTAGGAGACAAGAGCTCACATCACAGTTGCACCATCATGAAAAACAAATAGGAAATAACTGCCTTAGACAATTTTGCAAAAGCATATTTTTCCACCTTAATGAAACAGCAGACGATTTGGGAGGGAAGATGCCCTCCTCTCCCCTGGGTGCTTTCACAACCACGGAAATGAGTGATGGTACCACTCTTTACACATAGGGAGCAGAACTCTGAGAGGTTGTCACTTGCTAAGAGTAGCCTAAGCAGAGAGGCTCAGGCTCAAAGTCCCAGTAAGGAGCCAGTGGACAAAGTATTTGGGGGACTCTCTCAGCGACGAAATCCACTCTCGTGGGCCAACCGTTTGCAAAGAGCACCTGCTGCTGAGGCCAACCGGAGATGTGTTGGTAACCACACTGTAACCCCGGTTCCCTCTGGGCCTCTGCAGCTCAGCAAGGTGGGCGGTCCTCCCGGTGCCTCCGGAAAGGTACGGCGCCTGCGCACATCATCTCCCTGACGTCACAGCCTCTGGGACCGCAGGTGGCGAGGGCGCTCGCGTACGTCAGCCGCGTGAAGTCAGGGCCGCTCCGTCCGCAGGAAGCGACTGCGCCTGCGCAGGGAGTAGCTGGCGGAACCGGCCCTCGGTGCTCCCGCTTCCGGTTTGGCGGCGGCGGCGGCGGCTTCAGGTCAGGTTGGCGGTTTGTGTGACAGCCCGGGAGGGGCTTCGGATTCCACGGAGGATCCAGAGGTGGAATCTGGGCAGGCGAAGGCTGGGTAGGTGTGGCCGAACAGGAGGGTGCCGTGTAGCGTCTTCTTAGTCCTGGAAATGCTACAGTCTTAAGAGTTCAGGTTTCCTCTTCGTCCTTCGGTTCATCCTCCTCGGGTCCCCGGGTGAGGGGCACCGACACCCTGGTGACCCGCCGCGTGAGAAGCCCGGTCTCCGGTTCGGGGCTCTTGCTCTGGACCCCACCTCCTAGGACGTGGGGCGAGGGGACTGTAGTGTCCCCCGCCTTTGACGCTCAGGAGCCGTGTTGGCTGCTTGAATGGCCTGACTCCGGCTTCCGCCCCGCCAGCTGGGGACCCCTGGACTCAGAGGTAACGGTTTGCCCAAGGCCAGGGCTCCCCCGGCATCCGCTGATGAGGGTAGTGTGGACCGTCCAGTGATTTTGCGGAGAGGGAGTATGCTTGTTTCTCTTCTTACACCTTGTCTTTCGCTAACTTCCTGCCTCCCACAACTTTCTGGCTTTTTCTCACCACTAATTTCTTTCTCCTGAGGTTCTCCCAGAATATCACAAAGTGCTGTGGAAGGTGGCCTCCTGTCAACCCTTCTGTCTTGTCGAGGGTTGCACGAAGGAAACTTCACCTGTGCCATCCCTTTCTCTCCAGTAGAAGAGCATTGAATCGTCTCCCATATTCACCGAATAAAACCTTGCTAGTGTGTCTTGTTGTATATAGGCAGCAGCTGAATGGATGATGAGTCATTGTTGTACTAATTATTTGTATATATTCTCTTGAAAGCTTTGCTTATCCTTGTCAAAATGAATCGTTCCCCTCTCTTCTTATCGGCTTAGTATTTTGTAATATTCATGTGTTCAGTGTCTTTTGGGTCAACAAGCATTATAGTACTAAAATCGATCAGGGGCTTATTAAATGCCAGGTACTGTGTTAAGCATCTTATGTGAATTGTCAGGCATCATCCTAATTTCTACATAGTTATCAATCCCACTTAACACTTAAGGAAACTGAAACTTAGAGAAATTAAATAACTGCCCCATATCACACAGCTATGAAGTGTTAGACTCCACATTTAAATTCAGATTTATTGGACTCCAGAGCCTGAGCCCTAACCACAAACTTCTTTGTATTGCTTTTTCACAAAACAAAAGCATCAGCTAAAATCCTCAAAATCCAGAAAATAAAAGAGTATGTAAAAAGCAGTGGAAATGGTAATACTCGACTTTTTTATACTATTTTAATAAGTAAAAATATTTGAAGTCTATTCATTTTATACTAAGTTTGGAATCCTTGTTATCTATGTAGCAGTTTTACGATGCATATATATTTACATCATTACATGGATTTCAACATTAGTATAAAGTAATTTGAGTCTTTGCCTGAGACTTGTTCAGGGAAACTTGGACTTTGAGACTGTAATAGAATCTACAGATAAATCAGAAACCCTATACCAATCTTGAACATTCGAAGAAGTATTTCTTAACATACTTCGTTTGGTACATATTATATACGAATTGTAAACGGCATTATATACTGTAATGCGCTGGGTTGCGGGAGCATGTTTTGAGAGATGAGACAGTGAACAGACCTAACCAGGTGGTGCAGTCAGTTATTCAAATGAGACACAGCAAGGGGAAGCAGTTCCTGTATTCAGAGATAAAAGACTCAGGATTGTGGTCTCTCCTGGGTTTATCTCTGCCTCATGGACTCTGTAGAAATTGGATTTCCTTTGTCAGGAATTAGACTGCGAAGTGAGGATTTTTTTCCCCATAGGCCCCCAGATGGATTTTGTTAACCTTCCCCAGAGCAGTCATAGCTGCTGGGTGTTTTTAACCAAACTACCCCACCAATCGTGTGTGTGTGTGTGTGTGTGTGTGTGTGTGTGTGTGTGTGTGTGTTCAGCTCCTGGCCTTCCCTAGTGTGCTTTTCCAGGAACTCAACTGTAGGTTTCAGTAATTCATTCAACAAACCAACCTACTATGCGCCAGGACCTAGTGGCACAGATTACAACTTGATTTCTCACCTCCAGAGACTGACAGTTTAGTAAACATGGTGTTGTAGTTAACCATGTGATTTCTCCTGCTAGATAGTATAGTCTCCTGCTGATAATACTGTGTGATTCTCTTTTGTTTGCTGGGGCCGGGAATGTCATGGACTCTGTACCACAAGAGACCTCCCCACTCCCTGGAAGCTGCTCTGACTCCCTGCCCTCTGGGCTACATGGGGATATGCCAGGAGGTATCTGAAACCACAAGATAAAACATGGCTTAAATTCCTAGAGTACACATTTTACTTGAATCTTTTTTTGGAAAAGTTAGTATATTTTAGTGTTCCATAGTTTAAACCATATTAGTTCTGATATCTTATAGATTCTAATAGAACTTGCATGATTATTTAAAACTTCAAAGAAATTTTATGCTTGTGGTGACCACTTTAGCAAATATTCTAGACCCTAGTCCAGGGTCTAGGGTCTAGAATAAGGCCCCCATTATTTCCTCTCTGACTTTTAGGAGATATTTCAGTGAAAAGCTCTGTCTCATGACATTTTACTTTTGCTATATTTTTGTTAAAGCACTTATCATTTTATAGTTCCCATTACATCTCTTTTTCATCGCAAAATGTACTCCCGAGGCAGAAACATACTGTATTTGCCCGTAGCACAATGCGTGGCCCATATATAGTCAGCAAGTGGTTTTGAGATTACTGGCATGGGATTATCAGCCAAAAAAGTGCACTAATGAATTTAAATTTATAAAACTGTAAGTAACTATGATAAAAGAGTTAAGAGATAGGTAAAGTGGGGGCCTCCCTGGTGGCGCAGTGGTTGAGAGTCTGCCTGCCAATGCAGGGGACACGGGTTCGTGCCCCGGTCTGGGAAGATCCCACATGCCACGGAGCAGCTGGGCCCATGAGCCATGACTGTTGAGCCTGCACGTCCGGAGCCTGTGCTCCGCAACGGAGAGGCCACAACAGTGAAAGGCCGGTGTACCGCAAAAAAAAAAAAAAAAAAAAAAAAAAAGGTAAAGTGAGAATTTCATGGGGAGGATATTTTGCTTTTGGTTTTGAATGCTAGAGTGATTTGTCATAGCAGTGAAGAAGTGACAGTAAACATAGTCATAGGCTTTGTCTGGAAGAAGAGGGTACTTACTTGGGGGAAAGGACCCTATCTATATAGAAGTTCAGTTCAGCCAAATTTCAATTCAGTGAGCTAGCGATTTGTTAAAAACATGATTTTAGGAAGTTTTTCTTTTTACATATAATGGGTAAACAACAAGGTCCTACTGTATAGCACAGGGAACTATATTCAATATCCTGTGATAAACCATAATGGAAAAGAATAGAAAAAAGAATGTATACATATGTATAACTGAATCACTTTGCAGCAGAAATTAACACAATATTGTAAATCAACTATACTTCAATAAAAAATAAAACAATAAAATGGGAAAAATTGTTTGTAAATTGAAAAAACAAAAAGTTTGTTTCTGGTGCTGTGTGGTGGTGGTCTGAAAGAAAAAGAGGAGAAATATAAGAAAAGACCTCAGGAGCCCAGAATTGAAATGGGTTTGAAACAAAATAGTTGATTATCATTCAGTGTAGAGGTTGAAAAGAGACATCATTTGTAACATTTGTCTGTTTTCATTTAACAAACATTATTAAACATTTGTTATGAACCAGGCACTTTCTGTAAGGTCTTTACATTAAAATTTAGTTGAATTTTATCCTTTACAGTTATTCTCTTTTTGCTTTATCAGATAAACTAGAAGATTCACCTTTGCTTCCATGGCTGCCTCACAAACTTCACAGACTGTTGCATCTCACGTTCCTTTTGCAGATTTATGTTCAACTTTAGAACGAATACAGAAAAGTAAAGGACGTGCAGAAAAAATCAGACACTTCAAAGAATTTTTAGATTCTTGGAGAAAGTTTCATGATGCCCTTCATAAGAACCAAAAAGATGTCACAGATTCTTTTTATCCAGCCATGAGACTTATTCTTCCTCAGCTGGAAAGAGAGAGAATGGCCTATGGCATCAAAGAAACTATGCTTGCTAAGCTTTATATTGAATTGCTTAACTTACCTCGAGAAGGAAAAGATGCCCTCAAACTTTTAAACTACAGAACACCTACCGGAACTCGTGGAGATGCTGGAGACTTTGCGATGATTGCATACTTTGTGTTGAAACCCAGATGTTTACAGAAGGGAAGTTTAACCATACAGCAAGTAAATGACATTTTAGACTCCATTGCCAACAATAATTCTGCCCAAAGGAAGGACCTAGTAAAGAAGAGTCTTCTTCAGCTTATAACTCAGAGTTCAGCGCTTGAACAAAAGTGGCTGATACGGATGATTGTAAAGGACTTGAAGCTTGGTTTTAGTCGGCAAACTGTATTTTCTGTTTTTCATAATGATGCTGATGAGTTGCATAATGTCACCACAGATCTGGAAAAGGTCTGTAGGCAACTGCATGATCCTTCAGTTGGACTCAGTGACATTTCTATCACTTTATTCTCTGCCTTTAAACCCATGCTGGCCTCTATAGCAGATATCGAGCAAATTGAGAAGGACATGAAACACCAGAGTTTCTACATCGAAACCAAGCTAGATGGTGAGCGTATGCAGATGCACAAGGATGGCGACGTGTATCGGTACTTCTCCCGCAATGGATATAACTATGAGGATCAGTTTGGCTCTTCCCCACAGGAAGGTTCCCTTACACCGTTCATCCATAATGCATTCAAAACAGATGTTCAAAACTGCATCCTCGATGGTGAGATGATGGCCTACAACCCTAATACACAAACTTTTATGCAAAAGGGGAATAAGTTTGATATTAAAAGAATGGTAGAAGATTCTGATCTGCACACTTGTTACTGTGTCTTTGATGTATTGATGGTTAATGATAAAAAGCTAGGACAGGAGACACTGAGAAAGAGGTATGAAATTCTTAATAGTGTTTTTACACCAATACCAGGTAGAATAGAAATAGTGCAAAAAACACAAGCTCATACTAAGAAAGAAGTAATTGATGCTTTGAATGAAGCAATAGATAAAAGAGAAGAGGGGATCATGATAAAACATCCTCTGTCCATTTACAAGCCAGATAAAAGAGGTGAAGGATGGTTAAAAATTAAACCAGAGTATGTAAATGGGCTGATGGATGAACTGGACATCTTAATCGTGGGGGGCTACTGGGGGAAAGGTTCCCGGGGTGGAATGATGTCTCATTTTTTGTGTGCGGTGTCAGAGAAACCCCCTTCTGGTGAAAAACCATCATTGTTTCATACTCTCTGTCGTGTTGGCTCAGGTTACACCATGAAAGAACTGTATGACCTGGGTTTGAAGTTGGCCCAACACTGGAAGCCTTTTCATAAGAAAGCTCCACCAAGTTGCATTTTATGTGGAACAGAGAAGCCAGAGGTCTACATTGAACCTTGGAATTCGGTCATTGTTCAGGTTAAGGCCACAGAGATTGTCCCCAGTGGTATGTATAAAACTGGCTGCACGTTGCGTTTTCCACGAATTGAGAAGATAAGAGAAAACAAAGAATGGCATGAATGTACATCTCTGGAGGACTTAGAACAACTTCGAGGGAAAGCCTCTGGAAAGCTTGCATCTAAACACCTTTATGTGGGTGATGATGATGAACCACAAGCAAAAAAGCGGAAAGCTGCCCCAAAGATGAAGAAAGTTATTGGAATTATTGAGCACCTAAAAGCACCCAACCTTTCTAACATAAACAAAGTTTCTAATATATTTGAAGATGTGGAGTTTTGTGTCATGAGTGGAACAAACAGCCATCCAAAGTCTGATCTGGAGAACAGAATCGCAGAATTTGGTGGTTACATAGTCCAAAATCCAGGCCCAGACACATACTGTGTGATTGCAGGGTCTGAGAACATTCGAGTGAAAAACATCATCTCTTCTGATAAACACGATGTTGTCAAGCCAGAGTGGCTGTTAGAGTCTTTGGAGACCAAAAGCTGTGTGCCGTGGCAGCCTCGCTACATGATCCACATGTGCCCGTCAACAAAACAGCACTTCGCTCGGGAATACGACTGCTATGGGGACAGTTACTTTGTCGATACCGATTTGAACCAACTGAAGGAAGTGTTCTCGGGAATTAAAAATGCTGGTGAACAGACTCCTAGGGAAATGGGTCCTGTGATTGCCGATTTGGAACACCGGTATTCCTGGGACAACACTCCCCTTAGCATGTTTCGACACCACACCGTTTTTTTGGACTTGTATACTGTTATTAATGACGTAAGTACTAAAATCGAGGGGGCAAGATTAGCTATCACAGCCCTGGAGCTTCAATTTCATGGAGCAAAAGTAGTTTCACGCTTAGCTGAGGGAGTGTCTCACGTCATCGTTGGGGCGGATCAGAGTCGGGTCGCAGACTTTAAAGCTTTTCGAAGAACTCTTAAGAGGAAGTTTAAAATCCTACAGGAACGTTGGGTAACTGAATCAATAGACAAGAGGGAATTACAGGAGGAAAATCAATATTTGGTTTGAAGCTGACTTTCCTAGTAAGGGAAGCCTCTGATCTGGCTGACTCATTAAACTACATTTTATTTTAATCTCTTAAAATCTATGCTTAAACAGTTTATTAGATATAGAAACACATAATTGTAACTTTTGATATAGAAAAGACACCCAATGGCCCAATGTCAAGAGGGAAAATTTTTTAACAGTATAGAATTTGATTATTTTTATAACCAAGATGAAATAAAATGTTTAACGTTAACAGTCTCCTTATAGAAATCTAGAATTTTGACTCAGATATTAATAAAATAGATTTAGAAGCTTTTAGAGTAATTAAATACAGTGACCTAACAGGATTTACTGAAGTCAAATAAAAATTTTAATAATAGTTTTTGTCTAATAAAAGCATTGCAAGAAAAAAATCAGAATTGTTACAATTGGACTTGTAAATATATGTCTTTTTAAGTTGAAGGCTAAAATTCCTCTTTTAAATGTGAAATGTGAACAGATTTATTTTTTAAGGTTAAGTCAAGCTCATGAGTACATACCTTGTTAATGATGTCATTAGCTAAATCAGGGGAAGTTGAATGAGATTTAACGGTCTAAAAACTTAAAGTTAGATCAGTTTGATTTTTAAAATCTCTTGCAATTTTAAAAGTACTTGGCCCTCACTTAATGTTTTTTTCTAAAATAGAGCATGTTTTAAAGAAAATACTTTTATGTGAATTTGTACTTCAGTATAAATAGTATTCACAAAGAGTGATTTTCTTAAGTATAACCCATTGAATGTGTCAGAATGGCATGTGTGTTATAACTTTCTTTACAGAGAAGTACATTGCTTTGACTTTTTAAAGTGACTTTTATTTACTCTTAGGTTATGTAAAGTTTGTATAGTATGTGTATGTATTTATATATATATATTATGTCTGGATTTATGTACCAAATATATAAATACCAAAATATACCAAATTTTGGAATGCAGCCTGTATGTTTTGAAAAATATGTTTTTATGACATCAAATACTTGGAATTTGGTACCTGAGAAACTGTGTGTAGATTATTTGTAAGTAGTTAAAAATTTTATCAAACCCATGGAACAAATGTATGTTATTTTGTTTTATTTCTTAATTTAAATAAAATATTTAATGCACTATTAAAATAATTTCTTATCTTTATTTTCAAACAATTCATAATAGTTATTTCAGTCAAATAGACATTACAGTATTAATATAATTTTTGACTGATTCAAGTCAGTTCCTATTTCAGGTCCTTTGAATTTCATATTACTGAATGAGCTTCATTAAAATTTTTAAACGTATATTTTTATATAATGTCTATTGAGAAAAATTACAAAATACAGGTATGTGTAGTGAGAAGAAAAGTATATAATTTTACCACCAAAGATAATAACATCTATTTTAAGTTACTGATGGTAAGGAAAGCACAAAATGCATATTTACAGTGTAACAAATAAATATAAAATAAGCTATAATGCTTTCTATGACTAGCTTTTCTCACCTAATAAATTGTGAGAATATTTACAGGTCACTAAACTATATCTACATCATTTTTAATTGATGCACAATATTCCATTGACTGGTTTGTAATGTATCCAGCTGGCCCTTATTGTCTGGCTTTTAGGTTATGTCACTACGTCACCCTCACTTCTTTACTGAGCTTTGTAATCAATTGTTTGCATTTGTAGAAATGGAATTGCTGATTCATAGTTACGTATTTTCCAGTGACTTGGGACACACTGTAAAATTCTGGCAAGAATGCCTTTCTAGATTTTCTTGGAGAGTTCAGTTTCTTAGTACTAGACCTCTTCTCTCTCCTTTCAATTCATAGGTGTTCTCATCCTGCCCAGTGGCTTTAAATATGCTAATAACACCCACTTTTTTTAGCCCCGATTTCTTTGCTTAACTCTAGTTCACATATCTAACCATTTACATAACATCTCCACATGAAGTCGCATGGGCCTCTCAAACATAATGTGTCCAACCATAACTTATGTTTTTAATCATAGAAAAAATTTTAAATGCAACCAGAAGGACCTGCATGCACATCACCCATTCTCAACAATTATCAATGATTAATCTTTTTTTCATATTTATAGACCTCTGAATTATTTTGAAGTCATCTTAGATCACATGATTTCATCTAAAGATATTTTATAGAATTCCTGACTTCTCAAACAAACATCTTTCTGTTGGAGTACTGTGGGTTAACAATGTTGTGTTAGTTTCAGGTGTCCAGCAAAGTGATTCAGTTAAACACGTGCATGTATCTATTCTTTTTCAAATTCTTTTCCCATTTAGGAAAATGTTTCCTCTTGCATAAAATAGGGTAATAGTGGTAACTGGTTTATCCAGTGGTTGTAAGGACCCTGTGTGTGTGTGTGCACACACACACATGTGCATACGTATTATGACTGTGTAGAACATTATCTTACCAGTTATTATTTTTGTATGTAATGTGAGAAGGAAAAATAATATGTGCAGAGGTTCTGTGATACATGGTAATAATAGAATGTGAATTGGAGAAAAGAACTGTGTTTGTAAGGGAAAACCCTGTAATGGGCATTACCAAACTTTTCTGGCCCTTTCTCCTACGAAGTGGTTCACAGCTGGGGAAGATTTTTGCCCTTCTGGGGTTTGGCAATATCTGGAGACTTTGATTGTCAAGACGGGGGGCGGGTGGTGAGGTGTGACTGGCATCTAGTGGGCAGAGGCCAAGTATGCTGTTAAATATCCTACTGCGAACAGAAAAGCTCCCACAAGTAAGGATCCAGACCAAAATGTCAATAACGGTGAGGCTGACAAAGATTCACCTGAAATGTAATGAAAGAAGACCTTATATTACTTATGAGCAACTCCAAAAGACCGTGCATAATCACAGCTTTATGGCGAGCCAGTTTTTCATTCATAAAACGAAAGCTAATTCCCACTTATTCCTTTAAAAGTGTTAGTAAGTGGGTTAATTAGTTTTTGCAAAGTCCTTTGGAGATGTAAAATCGTATGTAAATGCTATGTGTTATTAATTACCATTCTGGAAGACCGTACTGTGATCCTTGCTCATGACCACAGCCAAGCCTCAAAGGCCTAAGAGGCACTGCGTGATTTTTGATAAGCTGGAACATTTATAATGAGAAAGATGGGCATCAGGACCTAAGCCAGTTTTCAGTGGCTGGGATGTGACTGTATGTAACTTGGCTCATTAAAACTAAGAAAACTATAGGTTTTGCTTTGGGATATGTCTGCTAAATAGGAGTAAGTTTCTCCCAATTTCACGGCACTGTATGCGGGGGTGGGGGTGGGGGGAGGGGAGGAGCAAGAATCCATAATATAATTTTAATTATTATAAAGAAACAATTAATTTATAGAAAAATTCTACTATTTATATTTATAAACTGGTTTTCTCTGACCTGGGAGTCACGGTGTAACTCAGACTGGGTCTGATAAAATGAAGACAATAAAATGAACAGCAAAAATCTAAAGAAACCAAGAAACTGAGTATAATACAGTATGTTTTTTTCTCTAGGTATGAAGTGTAATTCATGTCCCATAAATATAATTTTATCCTTTGACAGTATAAATATCTTTAAATTTCAGTACGGCTCTTGATTTTACCTAATGTGACCATTTTCCTGTTAGGAAGTAGAATCTAACCTCTAGATTTAAATAACAATGTTATCTTTAATTCAGCTTCAATCTGGATAAAGTATCTGTAGTGACATACTGGGGTAAATAATTCTGAGCTGTGAGATTTGGCTTTGCCAAATTCTGATGGACGCATATGTGAACTTCAGTGTTTAATAAAGGTGACATTTCATGTCAATGAGGGAAAACATGGATTATTTAATAAGTAGTTTGGAGACAACTGTGTAATCATCTAGAAAACAAACCCTCTCTTATTGCTTAAATACATCTCAGATAAAGCAGATATTTAAAAGTAAGAAAACAAAACCACACAAATAATACAAATTTAAGAGAAGGGTATTTTAAGTATTGAAAACAAAAATGAAAATAGAAGCCAGAGAAGAAAAGATTGCTAAATTTAATTTATATGATTGATAAAAATACTCTACAGTGATTGCCATAAATCAAAGGTGGTGACACAGGAAAAACATTTGTACCAAAATAGCAGGAAAATGACTTTTTTCTTTATTATATGAAGAGCTCCCATAAGAAAGGCTATCAACTAGATAATAGACAAAAAATACAACTACATGTAAAACTGTTCAAAAATATAAAAAGATACAAAGATACGTCAAAGAAAACACACGGCTCTTGAACTCACAAAAAGATATCCTCCTCAGCCATAACAAAGACAATCTAAAGTTGTATTTTTTTTTGCTATCAAATTTGCAAACCAAAACTTTGATAATACGTTGTGCTCATAAGCATGCGAGAAAAAAAAAAGATATCCTCATGCTTTTTTTTTTTTTTTTTTTTTTTTCTGGTACGCGAGCCTCTCGCTGGTGTGGCCTCTCCCGTTGCGGAGCACAGGCTCCAGACGCGCAGGCTCAGCGGCCATGGCTCACGGGCCCAGCGGCTCCGCGGCATGTGGGATCTTCCCGGACCGGGGCCCGTACCTGTGTCCCCTGAATCGGCAGGCGGACTCTCAACCACTGCGCCACCAGGGAAGCCCCCTCATGCTTTTTTGATGCAAATATTTATATCGTGTATATACTGATTTTCTGTAGGGGGAAATGGCAACATGTATCAAAACTTTAAATGTATTTATACTCTAGCCAACTTAATGAATTTTCAGGGATTTACCTTTCAGAAGCTATTACACACATACAAAACCATACATTTACAAGCATAGCATAGTTACTGCGAAATTACACTATAATGAAGGAGAGGGATTAAATTAAATGTAACAGACGTTTGGTTAAATACATGATGGTATATCAGCCCATGATAACATAAAACTATTTTTAAAAAAACAAAGATGTTTTCCTACTGTATTTACCAGTAGGGAAGTATCTTTCAGATACACTAAGCAGAATAAAAAAAGAAATCTGCAGGACATGGGGGAGATTCTTTTACCATTTTTTTTTCAACATCTTTCTTGGAGTATAATTGCTTTACAATGGTGTGTTAGTTTCTGCTGTATAACAAAGTGAATCAGCTGTACATATACATATGTCCCCATATCTCCTCCCTCTTGCGTCTCCCTCCCTCCCACCCTCCCTATCCCATCCCTTTAGGAGGTCACAGAGCACTGAGCTGATCTCCGGGTGCTATGCGGCTGCTTCCCACTAGCTATCTATTTTACTTTTGGGAGTGGATATATGTCCATGCCACTCTCTTCATCCCAGCTTACCCTTCCCTGCATCATTTTAACGAAATCTCCGAGTGACTTATTTGCACTGTAAAAGAAGCACTAGTCTAAATAGTTTTATTAGAAGGATGGGCATTTATGTAAATAAATGTGAGAGGAACATTCTTTCTTAATTTTAGTGCAGAGTGCCCCTTCTTCTAGAATGTTTGGACCGCGGTTAAACCTAAAGGGAAAATTGTTCACATTCATTTCTGCTTCTGTGTTCAGTAATAATGGTTTCTTGTTTTGGGTAACTTCATCTTCCTCCAATATCAGGTTGTTATTAAAGGCAGAATTTCTCCAAATCCACAAATATTCAGGAATAGAAATTATACCTTCAAATCGGGACATGTATCATATATGTATTCAAATTATAGCTTAATTAGATAAGAAAAATATATAAACACTTTTATCAGTTCTTTGAAAATAAGTATTTACAAGTTAGGCTACTGGGAAAAGAGGTCGTACAGAAATATTATTACAAATGGAATAATTAAACCAGTTCAGATTTCTGGAGCTGGAAAAAGGTGCAGCAAATTTGGAAGGCATCTAGACAAGAGTGACTAAATTTATATCAATAAATTTAATATATAAGGTGACTTCCTCTGGCAAAACTGGTAGCCCAACTCAGACCCCACACCAAAGGCTTCCTGGTCACATCCCAGGGGTCATCCTTTTGACATTTTTCTACAGTTGCCACCTAATGGTCAAGAATGAATTCTGTTGGTCTTGCTGTTTTGACATTCATTGATTTATATGTTTGTCTTTAAATAATTCATCAGATATAAATTATGGGCCTATTATATGGTAGGCATTACTGTTACAAAAATAAGGCATTGTCCTTGTCTCAAAGAGTCCATGGTTTTGTTCAACAGAAAGATAAAATGAGGCCTTGACATCAAATGGGTATATGGAGAGAGAAGGGTGCAAAGGAACACATGAGAGACATCTAATCCTGTCTGGGAGGTCAGGGAAGAATTTTCACAAAGAAGTACAAAGAAATGGTTCAAATGTGGGGTCCTAGTGTCAGAAAGGCTGTGATGTGTGTGAAAAGAAACTCAGGGAGGAAAAAAAACTGAAATCTATATGATTCATTAAATTGTTAAAATTGAAGTATTAATCTATTGATCAAGCCATATTATGGTTTGTAGAAAACACACAAAAGAGGTGGTTTCAGTGTGAACCACCGAAAGGATCTTTTAAGAAGAGATTTTTCTTCACAAGAGTTAATTAAAGGTGAGTAATTTATATCCTTTAACAAATATTTATCAGGCACCAACTGTGTACCAGGCATGGTGGGGATGCTGAGGATTAAACAGTGATCAAGACAATGAGGGAGGGCTTCCCTGGTGGTGCAGTGGTTGAAAATCCGCCTGCCAATGCAGGGGACACGGGTTCGAGCCCTGGTCTGGGAAGATCCTACATGCCACGGAGCAACTAGGCCCGTGAGCTACAACTACTGAGCCTGAGCATCTGGAGCCTGTGCTCCGCAACAAGAGAGGCCGCGATAGAGGCCCGCGCACTGCAATGAAGAGTGGCCCCCACTCGCCACGACTAGAGAAAGCCCTCACACAGAAATGAAGACCCAACACAGCCAAAAATTAATTAATTAATTAATTAATTTTTAAAAATTTATTTTAAAAAAAAGACAATGAGGGAATGTAAACTGATACAGCCACTGTGGAGAACAGTATGGAGGTTCCTTAAAAAACTAAAAATAGCATTACCATATGACCCAGCAATCCCACTACTGGGCATATACCCTGAGAAAACCATAATTCAAAAAGAGTCATGTACCACAACGTTCATTGCAGCACTATTTACAATAGCCAGGTAATGGAAGCAACCTGAGTGCCCATCGACAGATGAATGGATAACGAAGATGTGGTACATATATACAATGGAATATTACTCAGCCATAAAAAGGAACGAAATTGGGTCATTTGTTGAGACGTGGATGGATCTAGAGACTGTCATACAGAGTGAAGTAAGTCAGAAAGAGAAAAACAAATATTGTATATTAATGCATATATGTGGAACCTAGAAAAATGGTACAGATGAACTGGTTTGCAAGGCAGAAATAGAGACACAGATGTAGAGAACAAACGTACGGACACCAAGGGGGGAAAACCGCGGGGGGTTGGGGATGGTGGTGTGCTGAATTGGGCAATTGGGATTGATATGTATACACTGATGTGTATAAAATTGATGAGTAAGAAGAACCTGCTGTATAAACAAACAAACAAATAAAAACAACTAACAGGAAGTTGGGAATAAATGGTGGTCCCGTATTTTACAATGAGGCTGTGAAGGCTAAGAAGCACCAACGAATACTTATGACTCAGACAAAGTTGGAATTGTGAGTGGGACAGACGTACTTCCCGACAAACGTGTGTGTTGCCCCGTTTATGCCTGGGTGCAGGTGCTCCTGCTATGCCCCAGGTAGGCGTTCTGAGGCTTCCTGTGGGTATTAGGAAAGGTCTTTCAGTGTGAGTGCTTGCCGTTGCAAAACTGCACCTGGTGGGCAAGGAAGAGGGAAACACACACAACATTTAAGTTGTCTCAGTCTTCCAGTTTCCCAGTTCCAGGAGTGTGGGTTCTCCTCTTACATACCTGTGTGAGTCAGGATTCTCCAGAATACACACACACACACACACACATATATATATATATGTATATGACTTATTATAAAGATTGTATACACCACCGCGGAGACTGAGAAGTCCTAAATTCTGAAGTCAGTTCTGAAGCTGGGGACCGAGGAGAGCTGATGGCGTACCGTTCCAGTCCTAGTCGAGCCCTAAAGCAGTTGGAGAGCCATGTGGCAGCTGGAAGACAGTCAGGGTGAAGTTCCCTCTCACTCAGCCTCTTTGTTCTATTTAGGCCTTCAATGGGTTAAGTGAGGACCACCCGCATCAGGGAGGGGCCATCTGCTTCTCCTAGTCTACGGACTCAAATGTTAATCTCGTCCAGAGACACCCTCACAGACGCACCCCAATCACGTGTGACCAAATGTCTGGGTGTCCTGTGGTCCAGTCAAGTTGATACATAACATTAGCCATCATGATGCCTACACTTCCTATTTGGACTTTAGTCCTGGAAAGTTCCTTACGTATGATACGGTCATGGATTCTTTACTCTTAAGCAGTCTAAGAAAGAGATCTATTCAGGGATCTGGCAAGTGTGTGTGTGTGTGTGTGTGTGTGTGTGTGGTGTGTTTGTGTGTGTATGTGAGGGATGGACCTGAGAATTTTTCCAGGAAGAGTTTCATAGCTTTCATCTGACTTTCACTTGTGTTCTTGACACCCAGCATATTAACCACCATATGGTCAAACCCCACAGGCTATAGGTTAGGGTACTGGGTGGGGCAGAGGTGTGCCCAGATGCACACACCTCTTCAGCAGAAAAGCTAGGAGAGGAGCTGTCACATCGTCTCACCCGGTGTTCTTGGCCCTCACCTGTGCTCCTTCTAGACAGAATCCAGTATTTAATGATTTAGTGGTTATTAAGGGATATAGGCTAATTTGCTAATATTACTAAGTCTTAGAGATGTGTCCCAACCCTCCACTACTTGGGATTTGTGAGCTTCAAGGGACAGGGACTACGTTGTCTTCAAGCGCTTATGATAGATGTCACATGTTCTAAGGTTCTGTTTGGTGTGAAGAAATTTAAAATCATGAGGTCTTATACTTTCTAAGCTTTACTTATGAAATTCTCCAATATTATTTTCTGCACTTGCATATGGATGTGTCTCTCATTTTGGCTCAAAGCTTAGCCATAGCACATAACAAAAAAATTACAGAACCCTGGACTCTGTGAAACAAAAATCTGATAACTACTGCAACTAGTGGAAAAATTTTTTTAATATATTTTATATTCTCCTTAACAATCTGAATAGAGATTATTGATGTTTTATCTCAGTATCTCCTATTTGTTTAATCATTTTCCTCATTTTATACTAAAGTATTTCTAAATAACAAGAGGAAAACAGTTTTATGATATCAATTTAAATTCACTTAATTTAAAAAATACGATCTTTTAAATGTCACATTTATCTCACATTCCACTTTTCATTAAAATGTCCCCTGAAGTGTGGATCTTATAACTAAGAGAGAATTTACCATCGTTATCATAAATATGAAGATGCTCATAATCACATTGGTGTCTTCTTTTCACAGACTACATGCCTTTCTGAGCGTTTTAAGATCACGTTTAATTATTCACAGAGCCACCCAGTGAGACCAATTTCTCAGATGAACATTAGATGACTGAATGCTTCGAGTAATATATTTTACTTTATTTTGTGTAAATGTGAAATTATTTCAAACAGCATGGCAAGGTTCACCTCCTCTTGAGGGGAACAATTCCCGAGAGTTACAGCAGGTGGCAGCATAGAATATCGCAAAAGGGCTGAATCGCCTCAAACAATCTAAGCACCAGCATGCTGTTCTTTCTTTTACCGTGACTGAGCCCGCCCCGAGACCTTTAACGTGAAAGTAACATGAGTGTACATGCTAACAATGAAAATAACTTTTC
Organism: Mesoplodon mirus; assembly: GCF_964341445.2. NCBI lineage: Eukaryota > Metazoa > Chordata > Mammalia > Artiodactyla > Ziphiidae > Mesoplodon > Mesoplodon mirus. Next base: position 74,577,850 of record NC_138993.1, on the reverse strand, counting down.
AGTATGGAGATAACATACCATGCTAAAGACAATCATAATAAAAATAGCTAAACTATATCGAGAGCTAAATCTACGCTTCCCACCGTTCTAAGCACTTTATACGTGTCATTTATGTATTACTCACACCAACCTTTCTGTTGGTATTATTACTGTGTCCATTTTACAGGCCATAAAACCGAGGCAGGGACTTGGCCCAAGTTTTCACAGCTGCTAAGTGGAGGTGGTAGAATTTTAAACCAGGCCATCTGGCTCTAATGGCCAGTCTTTGAACCACTGTCATGCTGCTAATTGTGGGAAATGCAATAACTGATGAGAATTCAAAGGACTAGGAAAAATACGATGAGTTTTCAGAAAAGAGATCTGAGTATTAAAGGTAATTGTTAAAAGGTGGAGAAATTACCAGGTCATTAAGGAGTGTTTCAGTAAGAAATAAAGAAATGAATGAATAAAACTAGAAGAGAAAATGAGGTTTCAAGGAGGCCTGCAGTTAATGGTAGGTATCAGAGCACGCTGATGTAGGGCAAAGAGAGGTAACACGTCAGGGCAGGAGAGAGAAGAGAAATTCGTGTGGGCACAGAAAATGTCACAGGGGCAGACGGGGCCATGGAGAAGGCTCTGGATCTGGATGGGGCAGTCTTGACTGTGTCCTGTGCTTCACCCAGTCCATCTAATTCCAGGATGAGTTCTCCATCACCTTCATCTGTGCTGTGGCCAGATCACATAACCCCTTGGTGGGGGAATAGGACAGAGCTTACAGAATATTTGTACTTACCCATAATTTTTCCTTTGTGTGATCATAGGAAGAGTAAGGAGATTTACAGATGACCTTTGATTTAATGTTTTTATTTAGTTAATTACTGTCCTATCTACTAACGTCTCTCTCCCTGAAACCCTACTCACACCGTGGGGTACTGGCTATTCTCTGAATACATCCCTCACTTTTATACTTCTGTGTGTTTATCTTGTTTCCCCAAAGCTGGAGGAGCGCCATCTCCCAGGCCCCTGTCAATAATGGTTATTGGACTAATGTCAATATTGACCAAAGGAGAGGCAGAGTGGAGAAGTTGGAGAAATAGGGGCAGGGGCTTGTCAGAGAGGCTGGGGTAAATAGTGGCTCGTGTTTCAAAAGCAATGGGATGAGAAGCCTTCTCCTGGCATTGTCAACTCTGGTGTCACCCGTGATTTCTCCAACGGGGTGGTAAATTCCTTTCAGAGGTGGAGCCACGTTTTGTTTACCTTCAAGGTCCTCCCAAACATAGCTGCTAATACCTCACACTGTACTTTGCTTCCAGTAGGAATCAGTGATTGGTCGTAGAGGGTGGAGTGGTGCAAAGTCCAGCTAGTATGGCACCTGTGTTATCTTGGCTGGACCCAAGCACCTCTTACCCAGATTACTTAGCAGCCCTGGGCCAACAGGGAGCTGAAATCAAGCAGAGATTATTTTTTCTAATTTGGGAGAGAGAATAAACAGCTATAAAATATGGCCACAAAGACAATAACCAGGTTGTCTAAGTCACAGTTGACAAAATGAATATGTTCAGGAATGCTCTGTAGGAGGTACACCCTTTCACTCCCAGGCTGGAAGGGAAATCAAAGTACCCCCAGGTGTGAGGGATCTGTCCATGTGTAGCACAGCCTGTGTCCAGGCTAGAAGAGGAGGCTGAGTGGGTAGATCGTCCTCTTGGAGGAAGGCTGTCAGAAGCTGAGCAGGACTCAGGAGAATCCAGGTATTAACTAAAGACCACCTCTTAGTACCATGGCGCTAGGGGCTGGGATCTCAGCATATGCACTTAGGGGGTCCATGACATTCCATCCACAGTGCTCAGCAAGGGTAACCCCACCCCTTGGAGAGGCATTGCTTTACACTTCTTAGGTCAGGGTGAGATTTCCGGTGGATGTTTCTTTTACTCTACCCTGTTAAATAGTGTCTTATTTTTTTTCTTTCTACTCATGTGAGTTCTTCTAGGGCAGGTACTGTTTCTCTAACAGTGTTTGAATATTCTGAGATGAATTTATATGTCCCTTAAAACTGAATAAAAGTACAATTATAACTAAAAGTAAAACACACTAAGCAAAATGAAGCCACTGATAATACCACCTAAAGAGAGCCACCGTGATTACAGGGGAGTTACAAAACTGGCATATACTGTATGTCTTTGGCAATGTCTTTTTTTCACCTAAAAATGTTTTGTGCTGGTAACACCTGGGCCTACTGATCAATAGAAGATATCATTAAGAGTAGGTTCGTAAAACCTTATCTGAGTACTCTGAAGTATTTTTGTTAAAAACCTGATCATAGTCAAACCTCTATATCTAACTTTCAATTTACAAGTTATACAGGGATTGGAGGATAAGTTAAGTGACAGGAATGCAATCAGCAAAATTCAGAATATGGGAAATTTTATATGAAAAAATGATTACTTTTTTATTATAAATGAACATGAGATAAAATAAGGGACTTTTATAGATTAAAAGAGACATCAACAAAATACAAAGATTGGGCCTCATTTGCATCCAAATTCAGGATATAATTGTTTTTGAACATTTGAACATAGACTTGATATTTAGATTATATTAATTATTGTTATTTTTATGAAAGACTTGTGTTAAACTCATTAAACATATCGTATCTGCTAATAATCCATATTGAAGCATTTACAGACAAAATGATACTGTAACTGGGAATTGCTTTAAAATATTCTAGCAGATACTTGTGTTTCCAGCTAATGAGGGACTAGATTCCAGCAAAGCAAGCCTTCTGTATCCTCCAAAATTAGAAAAGCAACACCCAAAACAATACTTCTCACCTACCTCCCCACACCCACCCCCCAAAAGAAAATCTGTTCAGAGACATCAGAAAGCAGCCAAGGCAGCCAAAATTGAGGGTCCAAGCTCAGAGAGGGAAGAGAAAGTCGAGCCTGACATTCCTTGCTGCATTTCCCCTGAGGTGTTTGCTGATATTTAAACTAAGTTGGACAGGAACTGAGAAACCAAGGAGAAATCTGAGCAGAGAGCAGCGACTGTGCAGAGCTTGGCTATCTCATGGCACCAGGAGAAATTCAGGCTACCAAACCAGCTAGGACTGGGGAAGCCAGTTCCTCAGGGGCTGAGGAGTAAGCAGAGGTTCGTAGGTTTCACGAGCTAGAGACATGACTCTGAGTCTCAGGCCTGCAAGGACAAGGCACCCTATCAGACATCCCATGCTCTTAGCTTAGATGCTGGAATACCAGAAGGACTGCATCCTCAGGAAACTACAAACCAGAAATCACCCATGACCTCTAAAATCTGCAGCCCCAAACCCGCCTCAAAACCAGGAGGTATACTCTTGCAGCCATAAACTGGAGAGAAAATAAAATCATATTCAGGTGGGAGACACAGATGCACATGTTGCAAAACTTAATTCCAGGTTGGATTAGGAGGATCTTTCTCTATTCCAACTGCTTGTCAAAAGCTAAGTGTTCACACAGATGCTCTACAATTATTTATACTAAATATCCAACATTAAATCTATAATTCTCTGGTGAAATTCTCCATGTTGTCATTTTCTTCTTGAACCTGACAAGCACTCTATTTAATAAGTTATTGCAAGGACTCTACCTAATAAGTCCAGTGTCTGGCTCACCTGTAGTTCTGTTTCTATTGTTTGTTTCTCCTTTTCTCTGCTTCTTAACAGATTCAATCTAATCCTTATCAAAATTCCAGCTGCCTTTTTTGCAGAAATGGACAAGCTGATTCTAAAGTTCTTTGAAAAAGCAAGATATACAGAAGAGCTAAAACAAATAATATTCTTTGCTTTTCAAAAATAGTTTAGAATATTTATCATATAGGTCTAATAACTTTCTTATTAAATTTATTCCTAAGACTTTTTATAATTCTTTCCATATTGTCAATTTTTTCTGCTGTGTCCTTTTCTAGGTTCTTATCAATGAAATATATAGAATCAATTGATTTTTTGTTGTTATATTGTATATAGCCACCTCCCCAAGTTCTTATTAATTCTAGTTGTTTCAGACTAGAATCTTGGACTTTTTTAGCTATGTGATAATGTCATTAGTGAAAAGATTCAGTTTAATCAATGTAATTTATAGTTTAATTAATATAATCCACCACATCAGCGGACTAAGGAAGAAAAGTCCTATGATCCTATCAATTTTTCTGTGAACAGGCAGGAAAAAATATTTGGAAAATACCCAAACTGATTCATGATAAAAACTCTCAGCAAATTAGGAGTGGAAGGGGCTTCCTCAATATGACAAAGAACAGTTACCCCAAATCCACAGCTAAAATCACACTTGATGAAAAACAATGTGATCTCACTACATACCTATAAGAGTGGGTAATGTCCATAAAACTGACAAGACCAGAGTGAGGACCTTCTTCCTGGCTTGATCAGCTGCCTCCTGCCTGTGTGTTCACATGGAGATTCCTCGGTGCATGTGCACAGAGAGAGAGAAAGCTCTGGTGCTTCTTCCTTTTCTTATAAGGGCACTAATCCCATCATGGGGACTCCACCCTCCTGGCCTCACATAAACCTAATTACCTTCCAAAGGCCCCAACCCAAATACCATCATGTTGGGGATAAGGGCTTCAACATACTGATTTTAAATGTATACTAATATTAAGTCTGTAACAGTGAATTTGCAAAATAAGTAGCTCAGCATTACTGTTGCATAAATTGCAGGTGGAGAAGAGAGAAAGTAAATGCATATTAAAAATTGGGCAATACTCTATCTTTAAAGGTCTCACAACAAGGTCCTACTGTATAGTACAGGGAACTATATTCAATATCCTGTAATAAACCATAATGAAAAAGAATATGGAAAAAAATCTTGCAAGGAACTTAGATTTTACTGTATAAGTTATGGGAAGCTATTGAATAGTTTTACATGGAATAGCAACACAATCAGAACAGCATTTTAGGCTTAATCAGGTAGTAGTATTGTAGATGGATGGATGATAAATAATAATGTCAGGGACGGACTTTTGAAAAACATATAATGAGAGCCTGACCCAAGGCAGCACTTGACAATGAGGATGGAGGGATGAGAATAGCTGTGAGATGTACAACCTAAAATCTGCAAGAAAACTTAGATATGGGAGAGAAAAGAGATGGAGGCTGGACAATGACCCAGACTTGGAATGTAGAACCACAAACTCAACCTGGCAAGAGAAAAAGAGCAAGGGGAGAAAACTGAGTAGTAGAGGAAGTTGAGCTGATTGAGAAACAGACATTTGGGTTCATTGAGTACACATTTAAATGTGTGTGTGTATATATATATATATATAAATATATATATATATATATATATATATATATATTTGGATTTGGAAGACAGCATTTTTTAGGAGAACATTAAAGTGTCAAATTCCTTAGAAAAGTCCAATAGTATAAGATCAAAACATCGACCATTCAATTTAGCAAATGCTTAGCACAATAAATGGGATGCACATGGTCCTTGCCAAAGTTAGCACTATTTCAAAACACATATGAACACATAGCCATGAAAAAATTTCAAAATATTTATCCCAAAGTGTTCCATGTGGGGGACAGTTTACTGAGAAGTAAAACTGACTACTCTCTACTCAATTAGGTAACATGAAAGAGGCTAGTTATGTGATCTTAGACTCAGTAGTCCCTGCCTCATGTCAAAAATTTTAAGTGATTGGATATAGTTCAGTAATCCTTCCCACTATTAGTTTTAACTTTTAACTTTTAGCTACTGTCATTCCAAAATAGATAAAACCAATGTGACTTCTAAAGGTCATGGCTAATATCCATATGAAGTCTCTAAAACAGTAAAAATTAATTTATTTTACATCTAAGCTTCTTTCCTGTCTACCTTGGAAAAAGATTAAACATAATAAAATTGAAGTTAATTTAACTATTTTCTTGTTGAGCTTTCCTGGATTTCTTATTAAAAGTCTAATTGAGTATCTTTGCTTTTTCTCGGAAAATACTTTTCAGTTGCCAGTTCCCTTGCTGGTTCCATGTGCATTAACAAACAGTGACCAGTGGGACCTCTGAGTAATTTAATATCAAGGTGCTGAGCAATCTGAGATGTCAGAGCACCCCACAGGAACACAATTATTTCCTCTGAAGATCTCATCATTCTCAAACTGAGATGAAGTCTGTATGAGTAGAATTGCCCTTTCCTTGGGAAAATATGACTTTCTTTGCTGTTAATATTCTATGTACTTAATGTTCAATTGGAGGAGAAAAATTCTGTTTTGGCTGATCCAAAAACACTTTTGCTAAAAATTACAGGTGGTTTGTCTAGAAAATTAATGTTCATCCATATTTATTCAGTTTTGAGATATTTTAGGGCACAGGTAAATGAAGTGCTGATAACTCTGGCTTAATGTGTGTATACTCCACTTCTGTTTTTCTTTGAGCATCTATGTTCCCCAGGCTAGGTGTGGTCACCAAACTAAGATGGGATTTTGCCTACACACAACCCAAAATCTTGTTTCAACATCTGCTTTATTAATGTCTAAAATATACTTAGGAAAAGTGCTGAAGTCTTAACCTATATGGAAATATTAAAGAGATATTTCCATTTTATTTGGAAGGAACTACACTTTTGAAGCATGAGAAGTAACTGCCTTTGCTTTTACCACCACTTCCCGTGACCAGGGTAGTTTATTTCCTGCACAAAAAGACCATACAGTTTTAGTTTTCTCAACATCTTTGCTGACCAGCAATACAAGTATTTTGTTCCTGGTTTATCTGTGGGATTTCCTTTTGAATTCCAACTTCCTTTTTCACTTGAATTTACTTGTTCAGGCTCAATAAAATAAGAGGCTGAAAGTCAGTTTGCTGGGATGAGAAGTTGTTTATTCTGCTTGATAGGCCCCAAGCATTTGCAGAGGGTCTGCTGAGCATTTAACACTGGGTTAACCTGTAAGAACAAAAATTTGAATGAAACAGTTTCTGTCCCCAAGAGGCTCCTATTCCAAGTGGGTAGTGTGCTGAAGCAAGCACAGTGAACTGTGTGGTAAATCCTTTGGCATAGGAATGCCAGAAGAGCTGTGGGTAGGAGAGAGAAAGCAGTTCCAAGTTGAGAGAACACGGGCTAAGGTAGGCGTGAACATACCACATGCTCCATCTGGGGATGGGCAAAGCAAAATGTGCACCAGACAAATGTAGACAGGGAAGCACGACTTTATCCCAGGCTATTGTAATAGGGGAGAGAGGCCGGAACTCAGTCTGACCTTAATTCCACTGAAACAGGGCAGGGGGATTTTCAAATTCAGGATTCATCAGCTTCACCCAAAGAAAAAGCAAACCTCCTTGTACCCTTGTGACAGGAGGTAGTTTTCCAACTTGGAGCAAATCCCACTAATTAGCTCCAACCCTCCAACAGAAACTGGAAAATGGGGTGCTATCTCCCTGGATGTTTACACTCCAAAGAGATGGCTCCAAGCCCTTGACAAAAACAGTCCTGGGCTGTAAAACTTGCAAGAGTCTCTAAAAAAGACTTTCATTCATCACAAAGAGGCAGAGAAAAAATTTACAAGTTTTCTAAAGTAAATGCTCTAAGAAAAGGGAGGTCAGGGTCTAGAGTAGGAAGAAGCCTGATTAAAGTTTGGTGACACAGAAGGGGACATTCAGGATTCATGCCATCCAGGGCAGGATCTAGACTCTGGAGCACATAGACCCTGGAGTGACCAAGTGACAGAAAGTGAGAAGGTGGTCCAGGGCCAGGTCAGGGGTAATCTTGGAAGTCCTGATGTGGAGTTTAGGCTTCAGTTTTTAGAAACAAGTAATCATTGAAAGATTTTAAGCTTGGTAATAAAATGATCAATTTTAAAAGCAGGGAAATATGCAAATTTTTATGAACTGAGAATTGAAGAGGGTAAGACAGGTCATAGGAAGAATAAAAGAACATAAAAGGAATTATCTTGTTTAGTACTCAAAAGTTTGTAATGTGGACACTTCTTATTTCCACTTTCATGTGATAAAGCAGAGGCTCCAAGTGTTTAAGTGATTTTTCCAAATGTTGTATGCTTAGTTGTATACTTAGTACACGTGGGCAGTGTGTCTCCCAATAAGCATAGAAACTTCCCACTTGGCAATAGGGCTACTGAACCAGTGACCATCAAACAGAATATGCTGTGTGTCTGTTTTGTGAGAGATGGGTGACCAGTGAATGATAGGGTGTGGTAATTATGGATGGATGGTACTTGCATGATGATGGAGAACCGAGAAGTGGATCAGTATCAGTGTCAGAAGGATTGAGATGGACGTCAACTCTTCCTAAAAGTACACTCCTGGGATCTTGGCCAACATAAGCTTCTTTGGGTTTCCTAGATTCAGTGAGATAATACACACCAAACAGCTTTAGAAACTGTAAAATCCTAAGAGATGAAGGCTATTACTTTGGGAGGGAGGCTCAAGAGGGAGGGGATATGGGGACATGTGTCTGCATATGGCTGATTCTTTTTGTTGTGCAACAGAAACTAACACAGTATTGTGAAGCAATTATACTCCAATAAAGATCTATTAAAAAAATTTTTAAAGCACATTAAAAATTATAATATTGTACCTAAAAAAATAAGAACATAAAATATTTATAAGTCAGTTTCTATCTTAAGTGCACTAGGGTGGATTATATTCATTAGAGACCCATCATGAATTTTTTATAAAGTGAGAAATTATTTCCTGTTGTATTCCTGTTGTTTTCATATGTTTAAGACTCTCTGTGGATGACTCAAAAACCCTCCTTGAAACTCAAAAAAATGCCTTGAGAAAATGTCTACTTAAATATGCATCATTTGGAATATTTTGTGCGGCACTTTGTAGAAAACCTAACTCAAAATGTTTTAAACGACAAAGTTAATTTACTGGGTTTGCAACTAAAAATCTGGCATCAAGAAAAGAATCTTTATGTAATAACTCAAGCTACATATCCAGGGCCATGATTCATCCTGATTCTTCCCTCTGCTTCACTCAGTGCTGGTTTCATCATCAGCCTGTAAGGGATGCACCATCTCCCACCACTCTCCCCTCCAGTCACACCTCATGTAACAGCAAAAGAGCCTCAACAGTTCCAGACCTCAATCCTTACATTACATAGTTCATAAGAGGAGACAGGATCACTCCTAATATCTTCTGTGGAGAGAAGAGGAACTGTCCCCTTCCCAGAAGACCTTAGCAAGTATCTCCTCACATCCCATTATTCTCCTTTGGCTTCTGGATTTTCCCTGAGCCAACTGCTGTGACCAGGGAATGGGCGTCATTGACTGGTGTAAGGCGATTGGACTCTCCCCTGACCGCCACAACTGAGCTTGGCTCAGTCCTGCCCCATCCACATGGGCCCAGTGGTCCCAGAAGGATGGGTAACTGTGCTGGGAAGCCAACAAATCTCACCGTAAACCACCTTTGTGGTTGGCTTGGTGTGTTCTACTGGAAACATCCAAGCTTAAATTCAACGAGTTTCACCAAATAGATCGATTTGGGGGGATTTCTTTTTGAATTACTTGGAAGTTAATTGGATCCTCCTCCAATAGGTTTATTAAAGACTTACTTATATTTTCCTCAAAGTATTTTATGGATTACTTAATAACTTAGTGTTTTGATTAGTGGAGTCTTACTGGAATTTTTCTGGGATCTGTTTTGGTATGATGTTTACGTGAGGATCCAAGAAGCCTTTTTTGGGGGGAAAATTGTTCTAAGATCTCACGGTCTTCCTTCCTGTATCCCTCCTTCACCTGTGGCCACAACTCCTCTAGGTCTGCAGCATGATTTTCACTGTACTCACTCATGTGAGCCCAATCCAATTTATTTTATTTTAGGTTTTGGCTAGATAGGCCAGGCCTTATTTTCATAACTGAGTTATCTTATTTGCACTCATTTATTCCCATACCATTGGAAAAATCAAGTACAATTCTGACCAGCAACTTCTCCACACTTTTCAAGATGGAATCTGTGATAATTATTTTTAATTTCTTAACTAACTCCAGGTATTAAAGGAAACTTTCTCAGATAAAATTATATTAATGTCTTCGGAATAAAAAGACATTTAGGAAAATATATATGAGGTAAGATTATTTTAAAAGAAAACAAAAGAACCTTGGTTCTTTTTTGGGCAGCAATCACTTCTTCCAAAAAAATGCCATTAGCTCAGAATTTCCTTTTAATAACTGGTGTACTTTTCTCATAATATACTTTATTCTGCAAAAATTGTCAGAATGACATTTTGAATACTGCTTAGTTCTTTCTGACTTCATCTTCAAGAAGCTTTAAAACCTCTGATATAATGGACTATTGATATCTTTAGACAGATTATTAAATTTCTGAGGTCAAAGGGAATTTATAAATCATTCTCTTATTCAAAAAGATTCGTACACTTCTCATTTTAGTGGGGCGTTTACCCAGCAGAAACTATTGTGTATACATATGGTATACATGTGTTGTATGTATACTCTTGGTGTGAGTACACACCTACACCTTTAATAAGTATGTATAGAACCCACAATGATTTTCTGCTCATCAAGCAATTCTTGATTCCTTTACACTCCTTTAGCGTCTTGTTTTATTGCTTCTTTTGTGTTGAAATTTCTGAAGTCCTTCTCTCTGCTTATTCACTTTTCCCTGTTTCAGGATCATATCTAGAAGTATTAAGTTAGTAGGGTCAGGAATTTCATTATAGATTCGGAAAAAGGGGAAGCCCTAGCTGAGTGTGTGAGGAAGGAGGGTGCAGTAGAGCTGGACTGGACTGGACAGGGTGCGCGGTGGAGGTGGGCAGGCAGAGCTGCCGTCCCCGGAAAGGAACAGCAGGGGGCACTGTGGTGGGGGGTAGAGCGGCCCCTGCCCAGCAGTTTTGTTTGATTACGGGCAATGTGATCATTCTTTTCCTCCCTCCCTCCCTTCTTTCCTTTCTTTCTTTCTTTCTTTCATTTTTTCTTTCTTACTTTTTCTTCCTTCCTTCCTTCCTTCCTTCCTTCCTTCTTTCCCTCCTTTTCTTTCTTTCTTTCTTTCTTTCTTTCTTTCTTTCTTTCTTTCTTTCTTTCTTTCTTTCTTTCTTTCATAGCAATTAGGCAAAAGTCCTCAGAGCCACTTCAGGGTGTAAAACTAACAATATAATTACCTTTTATTTTAACAGTTGGATTTTAAAAATGGTCTATAGTAACAGCAGTCATTTCTGTCCTGTGAAGTTTTACACAGAAATATCATCTAATCTTTTCAACAGCCCTACAAATCTTATTATTGGGTCCATTTAACAGATGAGGAAAGAGAGGCTCAGAGAATATGAATATGTATTCCAAGACTCACACAGTGGCAGAGGATGTACTCTCATCCAGGTCTTCTGATTCTAAATTGTGTTCTCTTGATAACCCCACTCACTAGCAACCATTCTATTTGAACAATAAAACTTCATAAATTATTAGGAAACCAAGGGAAGTTCCCTTTGAATTAGCATAATACTTCAATAATAGAGCACCTAAAAGAACAATGGAGTCGTGTCATGTGAAAACTTGTCACAAAAGCATCAACGGGTAGTTATTTTTAGGTTACTTGCTCTATTGAAATGTTAGAGTGATATTAAATTAGCAAGAATTCATCTAAATTATTTATGTAATTTAAATACTACTCTTATATTTTAATTTTATGATTTAGATCACTGCACATGTATGAATTGTTTATTTATATTTATTTAGTGTTTCAATTAGTTTATGTTTATTCACATACATGCTTATTCCACAGATTTTCTACAGTGTTCTATCTACCTGGTTAATTTGGTTATTTTAATGCTGCTTCTCTTTTACTGTATGGGGGCCTGTCTGTGGGGCTATTACTAAAGTCTTATAAAGGAATTTGTCTGGGAAGGCAGATCTAGAGCATGTAGCTCAGAGCCACACAGAGAAAAGTCTGAGAGATCATGGTAATGGCTTTTACTAAATTACCAACTGCCAGCCAGCCTGCTGGGCACTGCTCCTTTCTCTTGATTATGGTGATATTTCTAACCAACCCACTGTAATATGTACAGATGTCAAAAACTGAACCCACCTTGATGCAGTATTGTAGATATTTGAGAATGTTTACTTTCCTGAGCTAGAAATTACAAATATTAATTGTATAATGAAATTACACAGGCCACTGTCCAAGAATGCTCTGTATTAGTGAAAGATTCCACTGAAAGCTTCATGTAAAAGGTTAAATAATTTCTGAAGACCAAGATCTGAACAAATCCTTACCCAAACACCACGTATTTTTTGCCTTGCAATGTAATGAGTGCCTTTGTGGATGAGATATCAAACAGATGAGGGATTTTAATAAAAGTATATGCTCAATACTATATTTTCCCTTTGAGCAGGAAGCATTTTCCTCAACAAGCTTATGGGAGACCAAATGTAAAGTGTGCATCTGAGTGTGGGCCTGTCTATCGGCAGCTTTTGGGAAATATGTCTCCTTGAAGAGCAAACTGAGCAGGAATTTCAGAGTGAGAGACACCAGTAGTGAAAACGATCCTGTGCCTGATTAATCATCTACTTATCACCTACTCTTGGTAGAACTATATCCTCATAGTGTAGTCTCTGCAAAGGAATTTTGAGTCCTATAAATTACATTTCACTCACAAGAGAGCAGGTAGTATCCTGCTGTGTGGAAACAACAGACAGCAGGGAAATAACATGTGTTGTCATCTTGGTGACTTGGTTTCAAACCTGTTTCTTTTTCTTAAACTTTTTATTGAAATATAGTTTATTTACAATGTTGTGTTAGTTTCAGGAGTATAGCAAAGTGATTCTGTTATACATTACATATATATATATATATATATATATATATATACATATAATTTTTTAGATTTTTTCCCATTATATAAAACCCATTTCTTTTTTTTTTTTGGCCGTGCAGCTTGTGGGATCCCCAACCAGGGATCGAACCCACGCCCCCTGTAGTGGAAGCGTGGGAGTTTTAACCACCGGACCGCCAGGGAATTCCCTATAAAACCTATTTCTAACAGTTGCTATTTTTATGGTCACATTCATCATTTCACCCATGATTAACATGATTTTAGCTATTTTTTAAGAGATTATTTCCCTATTTGACTATTTCTGTTAAATGTATGTTACGTATCCTTTAACTCAGGTTTCTTCCCTCAAATATGCATACATTTTATTTGATTTATAGATGTTCTGTAGTATTCCTTGTTCTTTTGTTACAGGATTATACTGTTTTAGAGAAGGAATGATATGTTCCCGAAGCTCCATATTTGCTCTTATTTTTCTCCAATGGTCACCTGACAAATAAGCATCAAAAAAGTGGAAAATTGAATTTCATGGGGCTAATATGTCAAGTCCTAAAGTGACATAGCATTAAAAATAGGAGGCATCATAGATAAATGTTAATGATTGCACATTTTCTGCAATATTAATAAGCCTTTAATCTTGTCATTTTCAAGGGCTTGGTGCCCTTTCTAGGGTGAATTAAGCCTTGTTCTTTATCACAGGACTTGAGTAAAACTTTAATTATTGATATAATACAACCCTATTATAACATAGCTCATTATTCAAGTCAGGTCTACTAATATATATTAAGCACCCATTTTCTATTGGAACTATGCAAGGTGATTGGGGACACAGATTTAGAAGCAAAAGACAAAATGTCACACTCTTTGGGGTTTTTAATGTATCCCTATGTATGGTAGCCCAAAGACTACCCCTTGAGATATTATAATCACATATTACAAAAATCTGAAGTAATATAAAGAGCTTATAACCTGATAGAAGAGAAAGATGCTGAAAGAGATAATTTTAATATTGTATAGTTTTTTTTCTCAGTTGGTGACTTGCTCAGGTGATGTGAAATGGCACTCAATCCATTCTAAGGTTCAGGAAGTCATCACTGACCAAGTGATGCCATATCTGTATCATGAGAGAGTTTGTGTAAAGAATGAAACTTTGGAAGACTTCCGGGGAACAATGCCACATGAGCAAGATGGATATAACGTGCACATGGATGTAGAACTCTAATTGTTCAAGATAGAAGGAAGGTAAAATGGTTGCAGGTGAGGATGGAAATCTGAGGATGACCTTATGAGCATTCATTGAATTTAACTGGGCTTTGTTATGGTAACACTTCCAAATATTGGTCACTTGACCTACTACAAGTTAATTTCTCCATCAGGTACAGTCTGCTAGATACTGTGGCAAATCACCAGCATTGTTACAGAATACAGAACATCACACTGCCATTCCAGGCTTATAATGCAAAGGATAGACACCAGAATATAGGACCTTAAGAAAGAAATAGATTTTTCTAATGGAGACTCATCCTTATGGGAGAGCACACTGTCCAGGACAAACAGATTGAACTCCACACTGGGCCAAATGAGAGCCCAGTTGCCAAGGCTATCACAGGGGCTTGCACTGAGAAGGCTTATGAAGCTGTAAGTCACCCCTCTTCTACCTCTCCAATCTCGCCAAATATCAGTGGAATCGCAGGTAAAACTCCTTAGGAATTTGAAATGGGTTTTAAGTCGATTTAACCTGAATTTCAGGGATGACTGGGTTACTATTAACACAATGCCAGGCTTGAAGAATGGTCTCAACCAATGTTAGTTTCCCCTCATACTCGACCCAATCATGGTTGGAGAAAAGAACACTTGCTAGGGGCAACCTCAAATGACAGTGACTCCAAGGCACAAGCAAACTGTGTGTTTGATAATCTAGGTTTTAGGGAAGGGAGTAGCAATTTTGTGCATTCCATGTCAGCCTGAAGGAATTCTTTTCTTTTTTACAGAGGACCTCAATAATTTTTATTTTTAAAATTCATTAAGTGGCTAATCGTATCTATACTATTAAAGTCAACTGTTTACATACTTCATGATTAGGGCTTATATTTTAATGTCTTATTTCTAACTGTGGTTGTACCTTTTTCAAATTCAAGAGTCTTGTTGTATATCCATATCTTTGCCATAATGCAGAGATGCTAGTCATACTCCATAAATCTCTGGGCACGGTGATGATGATTTGTGAACAAGAGTCTTGTTTTGCCTTATCTATCACTTTAGATGCTATAATTGTTTGCCTGTTCACTTTAGCCCTCTTCCGAATTATCTTCAACAAGAACTTGTCCTTGAAATTAAGAATATCTGGGGACACACGTGAATCATCTTCTGGTTTGAGCTGTAAGGGAGTGGGACACAGTTCAGTGTACCTTAATGGCGTTATGTGTTTGAAAGATAGGGGGAAATAACAAGGAAATTTTTATCCTAATCATGAATGGCCCATAATCAGAATCCTACCTTCCGCGGCATGTTAACGTTGGGTAGACAGAACAAAGAATTCAAAAGTCAGACCTGGACCTCATTAGACAATAAAAGCAAGAGGAAATGATGTCAGTAGCCAACTGTGGGATGCAGGATGAGAAAGCTCATGAAAATGAAGCTGGAGGGAATGTTGAGAAAAGGGGCACACACTCGACGCCCCGCAGCAGGACCAGCGCTAACAGAATGAAGAAAGTGCCTTGATGTCCGCTGCCTCACCACATGTGCTGATTAATTTCATAAGCTTCCGGTTGCATAGAATGGAAAAGCACATTTAACTGGAGATAGTTAAGGCAAGAATAATAACGCTAAACAGGTTAAGAATTTGTTTCCTTTTTCAGATGCACGAGCTGTAATCACTTTTAATCACCTCACATCTTTTAGCTTGGGAATATAATGAACACTTAGCTTCTTCATGTTTTAGGAGTATCAAAATAGTGAAGTGAATTACTCACTAGTTTCCCTAAGCTTTCATGTTTCTGCGCTCCTTCCTGCCATGTCTTTTCTCTAGGTCTCAGTTGAAATGTCTCATCTCTTCTGGATCATTCTTTGATCTGCCCAGAGTCCACAAGTAGCCGGCCCTTCCTATTCATATGCACACAAGTGTCTCTATTGTAGTCCTGGTCATCTAACAGCTGAGGTACTCATTTATGTTTCTCTTCTTTCTGTGAGGCCCACCAGGGTAAGGATGATGTTCTGTAGTCGTTTTGACTTCCCAGGTATTAGTACAGTGCATAAATAAACTTAAGAAATATGTGAGAAACATAAACGTGAGAAAGTCAAGGTCTTGAACACCAGAGGGGCCTTCAGTCAGAGCTACAGAGGATCAGCTTCATTTTGTGACTCTCATTTGTCTGCTGATTGGACTGATAAATCCTGAGGTTGTGATTTAACACCATCAGGCTCCTTTCCCCTAAATTCCTGGGGTCTGAGAGAAGGATAACCAACTTTGGGCTCAGCAATGCAGGTCTTGTGGTGAGGGGGAAGTGGATAGAGAGATTCTAGTTTGTCCTTAATTGAGGCAGGGGATGGATTTAGGCACAGCTAAAATCCACCCTTTATTTGAATGTGTTCCCTCTTTGTCTCTTTCCTCAGATGACCCCTTCCGGTGTTGCTCACCTTGCCAGAAAGACTGTCCTAATGGTTATGATCACAGCCCGAGGCAGTATGTCATAAAATAGACGTTGGTTCAATTATGAATAAAGAATAAGAATCACAAATGAAACACAGACAGCAAATGAAACCAAATACTGGGGAAAACAAAGAACCAAATTTTAAACAATAATTGATGACATCTCAGTATGTAAGAAGATTGGAACAGCCCTACAGATATTTATGTAATATTATTCTCCCATAATTTCTCAAACAAGAGCAAATTGCTTTTGTTATTTGTCCACAAAACCACCTTTGGCTTCCTTTGCATTAACATGTAGAATAAATGTTTGTGTGATCTTTTAAGGCTTAAATGAAATTTTGCCAATACCAACAGTGTGTTCCAATCACAGTTAGTTTCCCTTCATCTCACGGACTTCCAGAGCTGCAGAAAATTACTGTTTGAAGCAAGGTTGTATTTCACACAGAGGATTGAAAATGCATGCACAAAAAAGACATAATCTCTAGGTGAACTGCTTCTTGGTGCTAGTAAGGTTATCCATTCTATTAAATAAGCCCCCAAGAGCTTGCATTTGCCTGGGTCCTAAATTTAATAAATATTCAAATGTTACTGATTGATCAGACACAAAAGGCTTACTCTGTGATTTCAATTATATGTCCTTCTAGAAGAAGCAAAACTCTAGTGACGGAAAGCCAAACAGTAATTCCCAGGGGTGGGGATTGGTTGCAAAAGGGCATGAAGGAACTTTTTGAGGTGATAGAAATGTTCAATATCATGATTGTGATGGTGGTTAAATGACTACACATTTGGAAAATTCATCAGATTGTGCATTTATAATTGGTCATTTTCACTGTAGGTCAACCATATTTCGATAAAGCTGATAAAATTGATTGACCAAGTTGAGCACATTATAACCTGTGATTCTTCTAAGTCATCACTGCAATTTTCTTATGTTTCAGAGTTATGTTCTGAAGAAATCTAGAAAATTCAAGTGTTTCTCACTCTATTGCAGGCAATATTATGGGCTACAATTGGGCTAAAACCAAGTCAGTTTCTAGATTAAACAATTGATGGTGGGGCATAGACAGGATCAAGGAAGTGGGAATTAGTATGGTCCCTGCCTCATGTTCTGGGATAAGAGTTGATGGTATTATTAGTATGTTACCCTCTGGGGTTACTGACTTTCAAAGCTTTGTTTATTGTATTGGTTGATTCATTCTTAATCAATCATGGTGTGTGTGTGTGTGTGTGTGTGTGTGTGTGTTCACACATACACATGCTCAAGCATTGTGTGGTGGAAAAAAAATTAAAATGAGGGTTCCAGTTCTATCACTTACTAGCTGTGTGACCTTGAATAAATCACTTACTTTAATGAAATTAAAAATAAAATGCTAATATTCAATATGGTAAGGGGCTCAAAAGATATTGTTACTTTTACTATCAAAAGTAGTCACAAACTCAACCAAATTCCATGAGAAATTATCACCTTGACATAGAGGTAGCTGTTGAAGAGTCTGCAAGTTCATTACCTGCCAGCTTCCTGAGGACAGGTGGGAGGTATATCCATGCAGTGACATTGCTACTGTCTGTCTGATTGTTCTCACAGCTAGTGACACATTTTAATAATCTGTCTAATGACTTCAGGTATTGATCTTCATGAAATTATACTTCTATCACTCTTATTCTCTTCAAATAAACAATTAGCAGTATACAAGATCATTAAAGAATGTGCCAGTTTTGAACTCATATGAACAGAATCACCAACAGAAAAATCTTTATTTCTCAGAGGTTAATATTTCAGTTTGCAGAATAAAAGCAAATATAAGAATAAATATAAATAGGAAATGTATATATATTTTCAATTTCTCAATCTAATATCACAATTCATTTGATGTTTTGCCCTGTCTTCCTTCCCTTTTAAATGGCCCATGTTTCAGATAACTTACTGGAGTTACGATTTCTCATCCTGTTCTTCTTTTTCAGCCTAGAAGTCCTTTCCTCACATGAATTTCTGGTGGATAAAAGCTTACTCAACCTACAAGCCTCATGGCACATGCTTCATTATACCTCCTCTGGCGTGAGTAATCATAATAAATCTATTTGTTTATTCTTGTATGCTTATTTGTACCTCTATTTATAGCCCTTTATTGTTTACTTGTGTCTTATGTTTACCTGTAAACATTGCCGCCCAAATCCATAGGTCACATTTATCACCATTTACTTTTTGCTAGGCACTTTCCATGGATTACTCACTGAGTTCTCTACATGACCCCATGAGGTAGATAGCATTGTCCCCTTAATTTTATAAATAAGGAAACTGAAGGAAATAGATGTTAAGTATTCTGTCAATGTCTCACAGCTAGTAAGTGAAGAAAAGAAGATTCAAAGGATCAAATTGATAGTCCCTTTAACCTGTGTATTTGTCTAAATATCAGGGTCTTTACGTAGACTTTAATCCTTCAGAGGGCAAAAGATCCTGCTTCTTTATGTCTTGAATGCTCAGCACAATTCTTTGCACATAATTAGCTTTTGGTAGGTATTTGTTGAATGACTGAATGGAAATACACATTTGCAAATTATGACTGCCAAAATGTATTACTTTTAATAAATGGAGAATACATGTGTACAACAAATCTATAATGATGATTAAATGGAAAAGGAACTTCAGAGATTTTCAAAAGAACTGCCATGAAAAGTAAATGTCAAAAATGTTCAATTGTGTCATAACTTAAAAATGAAAGCATCAATTTTCAATTTTTACCTACAATTAGAAGTCTGTCTGCACTGAGAAACTGTGCTCTCATAAATGCCCAGCTTTGTAAACCAAGGTAGCACACCTGAGGGGTTAAGAACACAGGATCTGAAGCCAGGTTGACTGGTGTCAAGTGCCCACTCTGCAACTTGCTCTTAATGTGGCTGGGCCTCCACGTCCTCATCTGTAAAATGGGTTGGTGATTATGCTTTCTTCATGGGGTAGTTGTGAGGATTGTGTGAGCAGATATTTAGGAAGCTTTCATAACACTGACTGGCACAGAGTATGTTGCATGCTATGTAACTGCTTGTTAAACAGAAATTCTCACGTTTTCAGTGAAGACAAGATGGAACCCCATGACTGTTGACAGCTAAACACTTTCTAGGTGCACAAGATGTATTTTATTTTTATGTCATCCTCATAGCCGTGGCAGGTGATGTGTGCTCATATTTACAGATGATGGAACCACCGACCAAGAGGCCAACACTTCCCCAGGACCCAAGTTCAATGGAGGAAATTACATTACTTCTTATTTCATACATAAACATGACCTCCTCCCTCAATTGTCTGTAATATTCTTGAAATTAGAAACCTGGAAATTTATTTTTTTTTACTTCTTCCCTACACATCGTATAATAATTCATGAACTATAACTACTAATAGTCATTGAAGGAACACGTGTGGATTGAGCACCTAAAGTAAACTTCTGTCCTTAAGAGACTTACAATATATTTGGATAAATATGCTACTTCAGGATAAAGCTAACAGAATAAATAAATTTGCTATAAATGCCAATCAAACGAGACTTAAGAAATGCTTTTAGAAGTTCAGAGACAATCCCTGGCAAGGATATTTAATAATAAGAGGTTTCTATAGAAGGTAACTTACTTTAATGTGTATTTTCTCCTTTCCATCTCTGAGACACTGCAATTCATTGCGAGGACATTCTTTTGTTATAGTTTTCCAGGACAGTTTTCACTGGTTTACAGCATTTTCAATGTTTCTTTCTCCACATAGATGAAATTACGGCCTTAAATACACCCATTTTTAAATGTTACTTCTTTAGAAAATATTCGGCTTGAGGAAATGTGACACATGGGGTGGAACTGAACTCCCTTTTGTCTTAGTATTGGACTCGTGTTCAGTACTAAACAATCTAGATCAATACTAAGCAGCCTATAGTCGTTCTTCAGTATCTGCAGGGGATTGGTTCCAGGACCCCCATGGATACCAAAATCGGAAGATGCTCAAGTCCCTTACATACAATGGCGTAGTATTTGCATATAACCTACACACATTCTCCTGTATAAGTTAAATCATCTCTAGATGACGTAATACCTAATATAATGTAAATGCCATGTAAACAGTTGCTGGGCAGCAAAGTCAAGTTTTGCATTTTGGAAACTTCTGGAAATTGTTTGGAATAGTTTCAATCTGTGGTTGTTTGAATCCTACAGATGTGGAACCCAAGGATATGGAGGGCAAAGTGAATTACCAATTAGAGGGGGACAATAAGGAAGCAGATGAGTTTCTGGTAACAAGGAAAGAAGTCAATGAGGGTCAATTTCAGCAACTGTACTGATGGAAAAGCTAAACAAATAGGGCAAAAACTGACAGCACTGGCCGGTCAAGTCTCCCTGATATGATACAGAGAGCAAGTTTATGCTGTCCACATCTCGGGCTGGAAGGGGCCCTGAGGACGGGTTTTCTGACAGGTGATTGATTATCCTGGATCTTGAGGGTAATGAGGAATGCCGAATTTATTCTTTGCACACATTTTCCAAAGGCAGCACAAACTCAGAATTTTAGAACCAAAGGGACATGATCGATCCTCATTTCTCAGAAGAGAAACTTGAGACTCAGGTCAACAGATGTGCTGCAAGTCGT
Organism: Mesoplodon mirus; assembly: GCF_964341445.2. Classification (NCBI taxonomy): domain Eukaryota; kingdom Metazoa; phylum Chordata; class Mammalia; order Artiodactyla; family Ziphiidae; genus Mesoplodon; species Mesoplodon mirus. The sequence goes on along the minus strand of NC_138993.1, from coordinate 74,556,825 downwards.
ACGGTGACATAATGCCAGATCTGGATGGAGCTGAGACGTAAAGCAGGATCTGAATGCTACAAATCATGCATTTAGTCTAGATTCTCCACTGGCCCTTGTAAACATTATGCCAGGCATAGCGTGTTTTTTCATGATTTTTTTTTCTCCCTTTATCATCCACCTACCTGGTGTGCCGCCCCCGTCTCCTCCCTCCCCATCCCCATTTCCTCATCTTATATGGCCATTGGCTGAAAGTGACAGGGTTAATTGAGGACTGAGGTACCTGCTGAGGAGATAATCCTGGAAACTTAATGTGGGGTTTTAGAGACAAAAATCTCTCTTGTATTCAATGAACGGAGATATGATCTGAAATGACAAGGTGTGGGCTTGTTATTTTAGAGATACAAAGGGTGACACTATCACCTGTAGGTATATGGAAGGTAGAAAATATACCTAATTCACCAGGTGATTTATCCCAGGAGGTTTCCGACCAGGGTGTGTCAAGTGTTACCTGACTGCTCCCTTTGCCTATTAAAAACACGCGTGAGGACAAGAATAAGCAAAGACTCTCAAAACTACAGCGTGACTTGCTAGTTTGGAAGGCTCCCAGCCCTCCAGATGCTAAAATTAAAAATGGCTTCTGAGTAAGTAGCTAAGCCAGAGCACTGTCAGGAAAGCTGGCGTAGAGATGATGTCGAGAATATCACCGTGAAATGTTTAGTGAAGCCTTGGGAAGATCGACCTTCCGTCAGACCAAGGGCCCTCTAAGGCCATGTGGCAGGGGGTGGTGCCTCACTGATCTCTACATCACATCAAACATTGGACTTCTAGGAAATTTAAAGGGGGCGTTTCTCAAGCCGGTCAGCAGGGCTCATTTTTATGCGATCTGGGTAGAGTGTTGCAGGATTCCGTGACTTGGTTCCTAGCAAGGGTGTAATCAATGGTTAACCTGTGCTGACTCCCCGGCAGCCCTGGAATGTGTTTCTCTCTCTTAGCGACACCGGCAGAGACAAGAAAGAGCCTGAAAGGAGTGAGTCCTGGGCTCTGTCTCATTCTGCCAATGGTCTCCCCATCGTTTTCTTTAGGTTCAGGGGAGCTCAGCCCCTTTGCCCTCCTTCAAAAGCCAGCACCTTATCTTTATTCTCTGTTGTTGTTTAACGTCCCCCATGCCTGGTGTAGAGCGGATCCCTATCTTCCCAGTTTGCATGGATGCTCTAAAGATTTTTCTGCCAAACTATCTGGACAAAGAGGCAGAGAAAACAAACACAAACAGTATGGGACAGTGACCACATTGTACACATTCACATCCACACGTAGACTTCTTTCAGTGTCTGATATCCATGAGTCCCAAGAACAACAAGTCTCAAAGAGGATTCCAGGACTTCTGAAAACTTTTGTGCACAAGTTCTGGGTTAAAGTTTAAAAAGGTTTCTTTTTTAGTAACATGCCTTGAAGTTTTTAAAGGCAAATGTTCGTAATGTATTTACTATTTTTTTAATTTTTTAAAAGTTAAAAACACCGTGTATATATAACCTGGTTTAAAAATATGTGTGTATATATACATATATATTTGTATACACACACATTATATATACATAAAACAAACGCTTCCCAAGTGCAACATAAAGCATTTATAAAAATTGTGGCAGAGTCAGAAAGCACGTGTTAACGAACAAATACCAAATAAAGTAACTGGTACCATACATTCTCTGACCCCAATGCAATTTTTTTAGAAATAAATAACATAACCAAAAGAAGGTCTCAAGTTTATAAGCTGAAACATAGCCCTCAATAATATGGAGTTAACATTCAGCGAAGCTGACCTGACCACTACAACTGCTGAGGCGCACTCGGCCAAAGCAGAGTCAGACTCTGAGCCCCTGACATGCTCTGCCCCCTCGGGGGACACCAGCTGCCTGGTGACAGGTTCACTCCATGGGCCCATCTCCATTACAGGGGGGCTGTGGTTCCTGTCTGTTGAGCCACAGACTCACTTTGAATATGGATTTGACTTCCATGCCTGCTACGTCTCTTCCAGGACCAGCGGTGTAAACTTACTGATGCCTTATTCTCTTTCATAGTACCCCAACTGACATTATTCCGGATCATTCCCCCCTGCCTCCTTTTTTTTTTAGTGACAAAATAAACGAGACAATAGACTCATACTGTGGCATTCACTCATGTTATGTGCTCCATTATTAGATGAACTGGCTCACTGACAATCCAGTTACAGCATCAATTTGGGAAAAAGATCTTGTAAGTGTGAGATGTTGCCCCATAGGATAATGTATGCATTGAAAGACCAATGAAGAAGTCATTCCGTCTCTCCATATCTGGATCATGGGTTCTGGGAGCCCAGGGGTGAAAGAAGCTCTAGCACCTGTAGGGCTCGTATGCAAACTAGAGTTGACCTTTGAACTGTGAGGGTGCACTTATATGTGGCCCACGTACCGCAAAAAAAAAAAAAAAAAAGAACTTCTGATGGGGGTTAGCCATTTAATTCCTCAGGTTACAGGCTAGTAAAATGGGGTTATGACTGACCTGGAAAAGGAAAGGACGTCATCCAGAGATGTGTCCAGTGACTGACAGGACTATGGGTTTCCCTTCTAAGGGAGTGTAAATAGGATGATGCTGTTTGAAAGCACAAATGTCCATGGGGGAGCATGTATAGATGTGGAGGACCACAGGACTGGCCTTCTTTTAGTGAGTTCCTTTGCAAAGACTTGAAATCTAAAAGCTGCATTTCCCAGCCATTCTCATCGATAGGGGTTCTGCAAGTGAATTAAATTCCTTCAGTTAGATAAACTTAATGAGGTCTGGTAGGTGGAAGTTAGGTGGAAGCTATACTTCTGGATGTTTTGGAAAGTCAAGTCAGGAGAGAGAGAGAGAGAGAGATAATATGAATAATATTATATAAATATAATATACTACCATATAAAAATAATATATTATATAAAATAATATATAATATAAATTATATATATATTATACTTATAATATAAATATATATATATTTTCCTGGATGAACACTCAAGATTCCACTATTGCATCATTTTCAAATATTTTATCAGTACTCAACACTCTATTTTTTTATGCTTAAAATAATTGGAGTGGTTCCATTTCTTGTAACTGAACCCTTACTGGCATAATTTTCTTTTTTTTTTTTTTTTTTTGCGGCACGTGGGCCTCTCACTGTTATGGCCTCTCCCATTGTGGGGCACAGGCTCCGGATGCGCAGGCTCAGCAGCCATGGCTCACGGGCCCAGCCGCTCCGCGGCATGTGGGATCTTCCCGGACCAGGGCACAAACCTGTGTCCCCTGCATCAGCAGGCGGACTTTCAACCACCGCGCCACCAGGGAAGCCCTATTTTTCCTTTTTATATACATAGTCATTGATATCTTAACTCGTTAGAGAACAGCCTGGGCAACTACATAAGCCTCTTCAAACAAATCATTTTTCCTTAGTAAGGTCATGTGTTAATAAATCTTCAGAGTTTTGTCATGAGAGACCCCATCCTTCCCGAGTCATTCTCCCTTTTAAAATCTCCTGTTGTTGGAATCACATTTGCTTTTTGAAGTTTAGAGAGACCCTGAATCTTTCAATCCATTTGATTTGACCAGATATGTTGTGGATGCAAAAGCGAATAAAACACTCTGCCTCTGAAGACTCAAGTTCAGTTAGGTTAACAGGCAATGCCTCACTATATGAATTGGGCAGGACTCTAGTCAGTGGTCTTAGCAAGTATGTAAGGGCACAGAGGAGAGAACAGGATAATCTGTAGAGGTTTAGAAAAGTGAGTAGGAATTTGCCAAGTACAAAAAAATGACGGAGCAATTCTGACAAATGGGGCAGCATATGTAAAAGCCCTGTTGTGTGAAAAGGCATGTGTGTCCAGGGAAAAGGGAAGACATTGTTATGGCTGAAAGATGGTGTAGGACAGGGGAGGGATTAGAAGGAAAACAGGAGCAAGATGACGAAGAATCTCAGTTTTCCTGTTAGAGTGTGAATCTCATACGGTAAGATCCACACAAGTGTCTTCAACAAGGGAATGCTAAAATCCATGTTCTTGAAAAAAAAAAACAAAACTTCTAAGATATAGTTAATTTGGGAGAATTTTAGTATTTCACTTTTATAGGCTAGGAGAACTGAAACAACTGTTTTCAGAAAGCACTTAAGCCCATTGCAGAGGCTGTCGGGCAACACTCTAATATGTAGAAAATTGCAGCGTATATGGTTAACAACTTCTAGGCATTTATCATCCCTTGCGTCTACCTAGGTATTTCCCACGTCCATATTCACATTCCAAGTTCTGCCACAAGTAGCAGTTTGATGGACAGCAGCTGAAATTGCATTTTCAAACTTATTTTTGGATTGTGGAAGAGACTGGGTTGAACATTTTCTTCACTTCGTAAGAGTCTAGAGGATCCCAGCTTATCTTCCTGTGTTCCTTGGAGCCTACACAAAGGCGTGTTGTCTGTAAGTAAGGTCTAAGCGTAGGCGGTATCTTGTTCACTGTTGAATCACAAAGAGCTGTCACAGGGCCTAGAAACCAGCAAACTTTCAATAACGTATTAAATGAATGAAAGAAACAAACAGAACGGTCTCCTTGAACCACGATACCTCCTTAGCAGCAGTTGAAGAGGAGTCAAATATGGAATTATAAAAGTGATGTGAGATTCTAACCGGTTTGTGTCAGGCTGGTATGTTGTGAGCCCGAATAGTCCCCAAAACCTGATCTTGAACTATTCAGTTTCTTCTTCCCGTGGGTAGCATCAGAGACTCAGAGGGTTAGCATTTCTGAGAGAGAAATGCCTAAACTCATCAACTGATTAAAAGTTCAAACACAAGTTTAAAGATTTTAAAAGGTTGTAGGAAAAAGTGACTTTCTCCTACTTGTGTTTTTCATTCTTTCTTTCTTGTTGTATTTTACTTTGTGTATTATATACATAAATTTATATGAGGCATGGATGCATAAACACTCACAATGACAGGCTATAAAATAAGAGTAACATGTCTAAATGAAATACAGTACAGGACAGAGATAGGAAGTACTGACACTTTCTCCTTGTTTTTGGAGTCTTAGCCATTTTTGAAACATTTAATGTTCAGTCTCCTTTTCTTTTATTTATATACTAAGCAAGAATTTAGCACTTGATATTTGACATAAATAATGCTTAGGATTGAATGAAAGTAGTTTTCTTCTTATAGGTATGTTTGCCTTCTCAAATTTGGATCTCTCCCAAGACCCATCTTCTTACCTCATCACAATTGTCATACAGTAATTTTTTTTGATTGATTCTGTTACAGGTCAACGGAAAATGTGTAGGAAACAGCAAAGGTAAGAATCTTCTATTAGTGGCTACAGCACTGTGTCAACCCAAGAGCAACCTCTTCACCTACCTCACAATAAAGATGTAAGCCATCTACATCTCATTCAGAGACTGGGAATGCAGACAAAATTAGGTAATGATATAATTTTACCTCTAGAAAGGCACTTAAAGGATATGTAGGCTTACCCTGTGTTTTAATTAGGAGAAACAAAGATTGAGAGAAGTTACAGAGATGTGCCCCAAATCACAGGTCAAGTTGATATCAAAGTCAAGACAATAACACAGGTATCTTGTTATCCAGTGTTCTTTCTGCAATAGTTTGTAACGGTTAGTGTTATATGGGGATCCTGGAGAACATGTTTTCCATGGCACATACCATCACAGAGTAGCAATTAATCACACGACTGCAAGCACTAATAATTAAGCTGCCATTTATTAGGCACTTTTCTTATGAAGAGAACTTTATGCTCATATCTGGCCTAATATCTTTGTGGCAACCTCATATGATAGATACTATCATTCATATTATTTTATGAATAAGGACAATGACACTTAGGAAAGGTAATATCTTTACCTGTGGCCATGCTACAGTTAATCATGAAACTAGCACCCTAACCCGAATTTTTTCTAACAAAAATTCCCATGTCACTGACTACTAAGCTATACTCTGTGAGTCAAACTTAGCTCTGAAAGAAAGAGATCAGATTAGCCATGTCTATCCTTCCTACTTTAATAATCAACAGTTTGATTCCAGGTACATTCATGGAAGTTTGTGTCTTAAAAAACAATCATTAAGAAACTCTAAGTGAAAAATACTGGGAATTCACTGTTCTTAAAGAGTTACTGACTTTTTTCCCCCCACAGACTACAGTGAACTGATCTCAAGGCTCCTACATATAAATAGATCTTTGTAGTTGTCACATAGAGAACAGAGGGCTGCTCTAATGGGAATGGCCTGCAGTTGAACCCTGATCATTTGTCCATTGACATTTTTACCTGTTTTTAATTGAAAGGATGGTACACCTACAATTTTCCTTTTAAATCATACAAGTCTCATGCTGACAAACATTGATCTTTTCCAAAATACCAAAAATGTATAATTTAAAAAAATATTCTGTTCTATTATTTTAGAGGTACAGCCAGAACTCTTTGCCGGGGAACAGGTTATCCAGTTAGCTCATTTTCTGTGCCCTGGGGTTTCTCTGTCTCCTTGTTCTGTTCTCTTTGAAAGCATTGTACTCATTAGCATCACCATTGCAAGCTGAGGAGAGGCAAGCTTGAGAGAGGTTATGCCTTCTTCAAAGCAGTTGAGTAGATAAATAAGCTAAGTAAAACAAGGATCTGAGAGAGTTTCTGATGTCTCTATATATTTTTACTATTTCTCATCTACATCAATATTGGAAATCTCTAGTTGAAAATTTAGTTTTACCTGCTGCAGGCTCTAATTTCTGTAGGAAAAGCATGGCAATAGATAATAGGATTAGTTAGAACTTTGATAAAGTATTAAGCTTCTTCCACTAGTTTCTTGATTTTAAATTTATCAGTTAAAAAATGCATTCTGAGTATTTATAAGAGAACCTTAACATTTTTATTAGCTATAATGCTCAGAATTGTATTTCTCAAACTGTGACTCCCTACAAGCCCAGGAAAAATCCCATAGGAGCCCAGAAAACACTCTTAGAGGCTTTGAGGTCTTCTCTTCTATATTATCACACTAAGTGTTTATCTCTCTTTTTTTTTTTTTTTTTTTTTTTGCTGTACACAGGCCTCTCACTGTTGTGGCCTCTCCCGTTGCAGAGCACAGGCTCCGGACGCGCAGGCTCAGCGGCCATGGCTCACGGGCCCAGCCGCTCCGCGACATGTGGGATCTTCCCGTACCGGGGCATGAACCCTTGTCCCCTGCATCGGCAGGCGGACTCTCAACCACTGTGCCACCAGGGAAGCCCCCAAGTGTTTATCTTTAATGAAACATTCAATATAAGTATATTCTGGGTCATCTGCACTACTGCCTGGAACTGACTCCCAGCTCTTTATTTCTGCTACCATAATTACTTTTGTGTTTAACTTCACTCCAGGTAAAGACCATAAGTAAACATTTGCAGTACACTGTAGGAAGAAGGGTTTTGCAATCACTGGAGAAAAGTAATAGAGGAACTGAGCCGTGACACATGTCTCCCTGGCAGAGGCTGGGTAAGTTCAGAACTACCTCTACCATCACACATTTCCCATCTCTGTGTTGTGAGCTGACTTATTTGTCAATTTCCAACAGTTCATTGTCAAGATTTCTTCTGCTCCTGATAGCAGCAGTGATTACGATATATACTCATGCAGCGAAGGATTCGGGAATGCAGCTATGCAGACTTTACGTTCATGCAGACCTCAGTACAGAATTAGCAAGTGAGCCCTAATTAAACTTGGCATTAGAGAACTTCTTATGGCAGCATTTCATTAAAGTGAGAAGCTGTATTAGCTTAAGTAGTCAAGTCTTAAAATTATTAATACTTTATAAAACACATCAGTGCAAACATACATTTTCTATATTAATATATTTAAGTCAACATGGGAGGAACTGTTAAAACAGAAAGAAACTCAGGGCAAAATCTTCATTGTTATTAAATACAAATTCTTTATTATTGAAGTCATCATTTGTAACTTAATTTCAAGAAAATAATCCAGTTGAATAAATAGTAATTTGAAATAATTTTACATTGGTAGTTTTGTGTTTTTTTTTTTTTTCTTTTTTTTTTTTGCGGTATGTGGGCCTCTCACTGTCGTGGCCTCTCCCGTTGCGGAGCACAGGCTCCGGACGCGCAGGCCCAGCGGCCATGGCTCACGGGCCCAGCCGCTCCGCGGCATGTGGGATCCTCCCAGACTGGGGCACGAACCCGTATCCCCTGCATCGGCAGGCGGACTCTCAACCACTGCGCCACCAGGGAGGCCCGGTAGTTTTGTTTTTATTTATTTTATAATTTCTTTTGGTTCTATAGATACATAGGAATATTAAGAGTAAGGAATTTACACTAGGTTGTGCAGATTTAAGTTACTATGTGATCAAAATACAGTACCGGGGATTTTTTATTCCCTGCAAAAAGGAGACAATACATTGTAAAAGTCTGAGAATATACTGTGATATGCTCTATAAATGGCAAACACTTGGTAGAAATTTTTCAATATATTGGAATTACAGAACTGGAAGGGAGCTTAGGTATCATTTACTCTAGTCCCCTTGTTTAGGCAAAACATGGACTCAGGTAGTTAGAACCCTCCTCCAAGATCATTTAGAAAGAGAAGTCATTCAATCAAGAAATATTTCTGAGCACTTACTCCTAAGTGCTAAGAATATAATGTACACATTTGGTTAATGGCAGAGTCCCACCTAGAAGCTACACCTTTTATGGCCAAGTCCAGTCTGTTTTTATTTCTCCATGGGTCTTTCTAAGCCTGAACACCAGCCAGAAAGAAGCCTGATGTCTTAAGCAGGAATCAAACAAATCACAGTGGCTTCTTCCATTCTGGGTTCTGCTTCCATTAGCATCACAATTCATTTTGAATTTAGTTGATAAGGTTGAGATTTTACTCTCAGCTATAGAGAAAGAGAAGCAAGGGAATAAGTTAAAAAATTATGTATATGAGCTCAGGCTAGCCATACAAAGTAAACTGTGGCTTTTTCTTAATCAAAGACCAAGTTTTATTATTTTGATGAGGAGGGCAAAGCTTCATTATCATCCATTGGTCTTTCCAACTATGATAAGTGACAAATTAATGTGGAAATTTTGCAAATTATTGAGAATATCTATGCTGTTTATAGGCTCAGTCACTGGGAAGATACCAGGTAAGCTTGTTGTGTCGTAGGGCATTTGGTACAAATACCAAACTGCATTTACTGTCAGTTCTCTCTAAGCTTTATTCTCATTCATGTAGCACCAGTATAATCCCAAGTCCCTAGGACCTGGGTCCAAGAGGCCTTGAAAATGTTGGGTATTTCCTTTTCCCTATTTCACAGTTAGCTCAATAAATAGAAAGTCCAGTTGTGTAATATTATGGTGTGGTTTTTCTAAGAATATACTGCTTCACTTTCATTCAAGGGCCTCTGAATCAGTGTGAAAATCAGGGGAGGAGTTATGACTACCGGTTGGATACACTGAGGAACGTCTTTTGTAGGTGCATTAATACTGTTTCACTAAACATTTCCAATTCTCCTTCCTCCAAGGTTGGGGTAGGATGGCTCTTTGTGACCCTTCAAGGATCTGAACCTGCAGTGCATCCTCTCCATACCATAGCAGCTTCTTTGAGTGAAATCTAGAGAAACAACTCTGATTAACTTAAGGAAGAAAGGGCCTGGTGCCTTTTCTTATTGGAAGGATGATGAGTAGCTTGAAGAGTTGGACAAAAAGGGAGGTTGAGGAGGACAAGGACAAGAGCAGAAACATCTCAGGTAGGAGCCGCAGAACATCGTCTGACCATCTATCTAGTTCACTGGTTTCGAACCGTGAATGAACCCTGGCTACACAGTAGACTCACCTGCAGAACTTTTTCTTTTCTTTTTTTGGCCATCCCTGGGGGCTTGTGGGATCTTGGTTTGCCTACCAGGGATCAAACCCGGGCCCACGGCAGTGAAAGTGCCAAGTCTTAACCACTGGACCGCCAGGGAATTCCTCACCTGCAGAACTTTTAAAAAGCACTTATGCAAAAAATAAAGTAAAAAAACTGGGGGCATCAAATTAAGGACCCCATGGGTGAAATTAATTGACAGGTAGTGGTACAAGGAAAACAGTCTCAAGTCTATATCTGGAAGCTAATATCTAAATATGCAAAGACTGCTTGGAAATTAACAACAAATCAAAAGTAACCCTGATGTAAAAATGGGTAAAGGATATGAAAGGGTGATCTCTATAAGAAAAAAAGAAAAACCCTAAAGCTAACAAACTCATGAAGAGATACTCAGAATCATTGATAAATATAGAAATGAAAACTACAACAAAAATATACCCTTGGAAATTTTGGAATGAAAAAATTAACAAACTGGATGTTGCCAAAGGATTAGTGCGGATTTGAGTATATATATATATATATATATATATATATATATATATATATATATATATATATATATATATATAAAACTTCATGCCTTGCTTTGGGAGTGTGGACTGGTATACCATTTGTAAGAGCAATCTGTCATTTAGCCAAATTACGCACATAGCACAGTAATTCCATTCTTAGCTATATACCCCAAAGAAATTCTCACATAGGTCTCTACAGGAACATGCTCAAAAATAGTCATCTCAGTGTAATCTGTGTTACAAAGAGTTGGTTTCAAGTTGGCTGTCCATCTCTGGGAGAAGAGAAAATTAAAGTTGATAGTCATAAACCAGGGAGAATTATGAAGCAGTTAGAAGAAGGAGTTAGAGGCAATGAATTAAATATATACATGGCAACATGGATGGATCTTAAAAGCATTTGCTTATGAAGAAAGAAACAATATAACATACCTAGCACAATACCATTAAGAGACTTTAATCCACATGCACACCAAATAAAAAAATACGCATTTTTTTCAAGACTACGTTAAACATCTATCTATCTACTACAAGGTACTAGAAGATAATTAGATAATATTATAAAAATTAAAATAACATAAAATAAAAACTAATGGCTCAGCTCCTCCCCAGAACAATTTCTCCCTCTCCCTCTCTCTTTCTACTTAGTTTTGGGAGCTCCTAGGTGATTACAGTGTGAGGTAAGAATAACTATTGAACAGAATATAAAATCCACAAAAAAAGAATAAAAAGTCTCCTGTGGCCTTTTCCTCTTATGAACGCCTTCACACAAGATTCCAATTACAGGTGAGAGAATCTGATTACTTAGTATAAGTGGTATCTGTGCCCCCGGGCTCCTGAGATCAGAACCCGTCCTGACTACATGCAGAGCCAGAGGAGCTGTTTCCCACAAAAAGGGGCGCCAGGCAGCCCCAAACCCCAGGTGGGCCTTACTCTACCCAACAATAATTAGACTGGATGTTTGGAAGTTTCTGATTCTCAAAATATATTTAAGACAAGATGTTTGATTCCAGGATGATAAAGATTCATTAGTGAATGACAATTAATCACTATAAATTCAGGATTCAAATGATTCCACTTAAATACTTCAGTATTGCTGAGTGCTTTGCTTTTACTACACGAAGTACAGAGAATAAAACAAAAATTTTATATATATATTTTGGATCTTTTGCCAATAGGAATTCCAGGTTAGATGGATTTCAGTCTGTCATTAGTGCCATATAATGTCTCAGGATGAGGCATATGTCAGATTTTTGTAAATGATTAGGAAAAATTACTGAGGAAATTATTTGTATGGGAATTTTAGGCAAAACCCCTTGCATGTGCTCTAAAATTTCCTGTTGATTATTTTGAAATTCCAACACTGGATGGAACTCCATTCCCCCTTCTTGTACCTATTACGGCAACAATGTGTTTATCATGAGTTTGGGCAAAGCTTCATTTAATTACTGCACATGTGTTCTAGCGATAGAAAAAGCTTTTGATCTAGAAGGGATCTTTGGATTCTTATTATCTCCAGTTTTAGTTTTATTTAAAAAAAAAAGAGGGCTTCCCTGGTGGCTCAGTGGTTGAGAGTCCTCCTGCCGATGCAGGGGACACGGGTTTGTGCCCTGGTCTGGGAAGATCCCACATGCCGCGGAGCGGCTGGGCCCGTGAGCCACGGCCGCTGAGCCTGCGCGTCCGGAGCCTGTGATCCACAACGGGAGAGGCCACAACAGTGAGAGGCCCGCGTACTGGGAAAAAAAAAAAGAAAGAAATTAAAGTCCAGCGAAATGACGTCCCTGGCTCTAGGAGGTGGGAGTGTCGGTCTCATTCCAAGCTCTCACTCTGATGTCAGGACAACGTTAAGGCTCTTCCCAGATTTGTCTTCCCCAGTGAATGATATCTTTCTGGTGTATTCATAGTAGATGATACCTAGTCATCCAGAACCTTGATGTCTGCATGACTGACACTAAAGTGCCTGTCACTTTATTTTTTACAGCTTATTTCTTTAAAATTTGTTGGGTTAGTAATTTAATGTTTTTAATCATAAGTAACATAGTATTGTTGAGCCATTAAATGCATTTGTTCCAAATTTGTTATATGTATATATATATACACACATGTATATACGTATATGGGTGTAGTACGTATGTGTATATGTGCTGTATATACATGTATCTATGTTTTCTGTGCATGTATGTTTGTATATAAGTGTACATATGTACCCTTCAATGTGCAAGGCACCATTCTAGACATAAATAGCCCCATGATGAAGGAAACAGATGAAACTCATGCCCTCGGGGAATTATAGTTCAGAGTAAATCAGTTCTATCAAAACAAGCAAACACCAATTCAGAAGTGGATGTGGCTTAGTTGTTGCAGAGTTTTATGCTCATGTGTGTGTGTGTGTGTGTGTGTGTGTGTGTGTGTGTGTGTGTGTGATGGAAGGAGGGAATGTGGAATGGGAAACGGGTTAAAAGAAATTGCATATTTCTTTTATAAAGGTCTTAGAAATTTGAAGAAAATTATATTTTTCTGGGTGGCTTTATATGAATATTTTCAAAGGAATACCTTTCACTGCTGAAAATTACTGTGGGCTGCTTATGCTGATGACGTGGAGGCGGGGTTGCCACTTTCTTTTCCTTCCCGACATTTTTCACTCTAATCTAGAGCATGATGTACCAACTGATTTCTACTCACTTTGTATTTTATGAGATTTTACCTTTTCAGTTTTTCATATGAAAATATTTCCCCCATTCTTCCTAAGCATGTGGGTGCTTGATGTTTAAGCACATGGACTTTGGGTAAAATGCAGGTTTCTGATTATAATACCTTCTTTAGTACACATTAAACTCTACTCACAGGAAACTGATGGCTTGGTCGATTTCCTCTCTTGACTTCTCCCCAAGTTGTCCTCAAATACGTGCTTTATTCTTCCTTGAAATGACACATCCCGGTGATTCCAACCAGTCCTTTATGCAAATAATTCCCACTTCCAGATCCTAACCCTTGGACTGTCTTCTGAGCATGAGTGTCATTTGTCCAGGGGCTAATGAACATCTCCAGCAGGCTACTGCATAGCAGTATATTAATTTTCCTGAAGCATAAACTGCCCTGGCTTCTTTGTTTCTATCCGTGCTAGAGCATTCTTTTAGTTGTTCAGGTTTGAGAACTTTAAAAATCATTTTAACTCATCTTGCACCTTCACTTCTTATAACCACTCAGTCACCAGATATTTCTGATTCTTTCTTTGCCATCCTTCACCCTGTTACAGAAAACGAATCAGAAAGTCAATTTACAGTGTTTTTCTAAGAAGAGACCAGTAGGTGGAGAGACATATATGGGAACTACCACTGGGAAAGATTTGGGTTGGTATGACTTGTACATGAGAATATTTTGAATGTTTTATTTTGGCTATGATTTTAAGACCTAGGCTGGAAACTTAACTAGATTTTATTTGATTTTCTGGAAAATATTTTTGAAGTTCCAAATATATAAATGGGTATGGGATAAATTAGGAGGCTGGGATTAACAGATATATACTACTATATATAAAATAGATAACCAACAAGGACCCACTGTATAGCACAAGGAACTATACTCAATATTTTGTAATAAACTATAAGGGAAAAGAATCTGAAAAAGAATATATATCTACATATACACATATAACTAAATCACGGTGCTGTACACCTGAAATTAACACGACCTTGTAAATTGTTCAATAAAAAATAAATAAATCAAATGTGTTTGGGGGTTACTTTGCTATGAATTACCTGTTACTGGTAACAAATCTCTAGAAACCACTAGAACTTCCTGCTGGAAGCGGAGGTCAGCTCTTTTTTATATTGATGCTGACTAATACCACCGAAGCAGGCAAACATGCGCACCTTGGAGATGTGCTCCCAGATATGAGCATGGCACTCAGCTTTGTACCCACGTCCAGGCAGTGATTACAGGGGGCTCGCAGTTCCAGTGCAGATCTGATGTTCACTTAGTAAGCTTTTGCAGAGACAAGAGATGGAGAGAAATATGCTTCATTACTCCCCCCTCAGCTCAGAAAGGCATCTCTGCCATCAGCTGCTGATTCTAAGAGCCATTCTGTCTCCTCCAGAAGACAAAGCTTGGCAAAGTTAGGCCTGCCACAGAAATATTGTACAATCTCTGCTTTATGGTCTCCTCTTTGCATGCATAAAGGTTTACTCTTCCAAGACTCAAATATTTAAAAATCACTACTATCTCTCTTTGCCCTATTTAATGTTTTCAGCCTCGAGCTCCGTATTGTTTGATGAAAACGTTGCCTCTGGAGCTTTCTTTTCATTTCCATTGCTTGGTGTCCCCTTGCCGTTCACTCACGGGTAAACGGTAAACGTTTTCTGTCACCTTGTTTTGTGGTGATTTCATAAGTGATAAAGAGCTATTTTTAGTTCTAATAGAGTCTGACATTCATTGTATGTGATACAACATTTTAACCCATTGACATTTTGATGAACCTACTCTAAATCTTTAAGTTGTACCTAGACTTAAATATTTTGTGCTGTTTTCTCTTCTTTTGCCATTTATCTTTACTTTCTTTATGGATCATTTTCCTTTTTCCTGTGAAATTGGAGTTTCCAGTATGCTTTCCAAACCTTCTTTCCATTTTATAGGAACATACCAACGTTAAATAATTTTTGCATGCCCTCACCTCAAATATTTACTTGGCATTGCCTTCCTTGCTCCAAGATGAAATCTTAAGAATACTTGTGAATTTCCTCAACTCCTCTTTTCTCTGAGAGAGTCTAAAATTATCTATTTCCAAAATATTATTAAACTCACTCTTACTATACATCTATTTTCCTTTAAGAAGCTTTACATAAAAATAATTTTTCAAATTCTCATTTTCGTTATCATCATCCATTAGGGTTTAGCCATGCAAGATCCATTGTTTCCCCACTCTTTCTTCCTTAGTGTTCCCTGAGATACCTGCTCTGATTTCATGGTCATTTCTTGGAATACTTACGGTATTGAGAGATGATGTACATGGACGCTGCAGCAGGGTCTTGCCAGTGAAATAGGGTCTGCGTGAGACAGTTCAGTACGTGACAGGAGACTAGTGACAAAAGTGTGGGAAGAGAGGACGTAGCCCATTGATTAGCAATAGGAAAACGCAGCTACTTCCATCAGGGCTGGAGTAATGAGGGGGCCAGGGGGTGTTGCCAGCCCTGTGGTGGGAGCTGGAACCATAGTAGAGAGAGATAGTGCCAGCCAAGGACGCGACCTGATGCAGAGACGAGAAGGAGAACCGATCCCGTCTTCCCCCCCACCCCTAGTTGCCAGTCTCCCGTCAGGGCCTCCGATTATGGGAGGCTATTGAGAAGCCAGCTGGCGAGGGGACCTGGGACTCGGCTTGAGAACACAGACTCTGGGGAAGGGCAGGGCATGGGCTTAGAGCAGCAAGCCAGGACCAGCAGAATCCTTCCTCAACTTTGCCATTCCAAGACTATCTTTACGTTGCACCAGCAGATGGATGCTCTCTTGGCTTGCTGTGTTACTCTTCATCCCAGTCTCAGCTCCTTCACAGTTTACAGTATTGCTCCACTGCCATCTTTCTACCAGGTTTGTCCACAAAAAAAATGGATTTCATTTTTATTTCTTTCCTCCATCACAAAGTGTGCATTATATTTTCTTTATTCTCTGAATTTCAGAATTACGAAATTATCCTGAGATTTGGGGATTTTATATATATATTTATAAATCGTTCTTTGGTCTTTTTTTCCATCCTTCTAGGATTCTCATCACTCACGAATTATCTCTCCAGTATCTTTCTTCCAGGTCTCTTTCATCATTCCCCTCACAACTGCCATTACTACATTTTTGCCACACATATTTTTTTCCATCTGTTTCTCAAAACAAGTAATAAACTTTCTAGACTCGGATTTCTGTGAGGTTAGGGTTTCTTTATTCAAACACAGTGCTCAGATCATAGCAGGCACTTAGTAACTATATGTGGATAAAAGAGTATATAAATTAGGCAATCATATTATTTTCAGTTTAACAGATTACAAAATATATGGACACAGATATAGATGTATAGAGATATGAGTGTATATGTGGATGACTTCAACTAAAAAAATAATGCTGCACACATAAACATTTGGATTTCTGAGTTACCACCGGATATACAAACTAAACAGGACTCTTGCATAAAGGAAATGGAGGAATAGTGTACCAGCAAATATAGGCTTTTCAATATATATTACCTCTAATTTCTTTCTTCTTTAATTCAAAACAGGAAGCAATGGTACTCATAAATTTTCTTGAACATTGTGTTTATAGAAATATTTGTGTTTCATGCCTCAAGTAATAGCAGAACAAAACCTTTTGAGTTCTAATTTTTTTATTAAACCATTTAAAATGTTACTCATTTTGCTTTTCTGACTGGAGATAAGTCTAAAAATGATATTCCAAGGAAAATATTTTTAATGATGCATGAGGCTATATATTTTTTAATTTTTTATTTTAATTTTAATGATGCTTGAGGCTAGAATTTTAGAAATGGAGCTATATAATATTTTAAGCTTATTAATATTCAAGTCATTTTTATAAGGCACCTAGCAACAGTGTACACACTTACAGTGAATTAAAAAGGGAAATGACTACCTAAATATTGCAGACACCTTATGTGATTTATAAAATGTCTGTGATGACAATGCCAGAATCTTTTCTATCCCTGGCTCCATACTGGAATCCACTGGGAGCTCTCCAAAAGACTCCCTCCACACTCAGGCTTCAGACCTCAGGCTCATTGATATTTCATTTTATGAGCAATTTCCTCAAGGGAGAAAATAATCAGGCCCCAGCTTGCTAGAATGGGAAGAGAAAGGGAAGCAATCACAGTGCAATGAATATCATTTATTAAAACTT
This sequence comes from Mesoplodon mirus, assembly GCF_964341445.2. Classification (NCBI taxonomy): domain Eukaryota; kingdom Metazoa; phylum Chordata; class Mammalia; order Artiodactyla; family Ziphiidae; genus Mesoplodon; species Mesoplodon mirus. Next base: position 74,539,567 of record NC_138993.1, on the reverse strand, counting down.
ACAAAGCTCCTTGCACCGACCAACCAGTTTAAAAACATTATTCTGCTCATGACTACCTTACAAGGTAAGAATCATTATTGTTACTATCTCTGTTTGACAGAAAACAAAACTGAGTCTTAAGGATGTTAAGCAACGTGCTCAGACTCATCATTTACCAACTGGTGGAAACAGGCTTGAACTCAGCTCTGTTTGAAACGAAATCTGCTCTGAACTGGTCTACTGCACTGTTGCTCATGATGTTAAATTTGATTTACATGATAATGTCATGTTTATTCTAACAGTTCTTACTTCATCTTGACGGAGAAAACTGAACTTGAAGTATATTTTTCTCTTATAAAAAAACTAGATTACACATAATTATACACAGAATAAAAGTGTAATTAAAAACAGGCATTTTGGGCTTCCCTGGTGACGCAGTGGTTGAGAGTCCGCCTGCCGATGCAGGGGACACGGGTTCGTGCCCCGGTCCGGGAAGATCCCACATGCCGCGGAGCGGCTGGGCCCGTGAGCCATGGCCGCTGAGCCTGCGCGTCCGGAGCCTGTGCTCCGCAATGGGAGGGGCCACAACAGTGAGAGGCCCGCGTACCGCAAAAAAAAAAAAAAGAAAAACAAAAAAACAAAAAAAAACCACGCATTTTGTTGACATGTTTGGAACCTTGGATTAGACTGTTTCTCTTTAAATGCATTAGATTTCTAAATATAGCCTCCGTAAAATAGGCTGTTCCCTAACAACACAATGTACCGTAGCAAAATGCATTGTTTAATACAAACCTGGGTCACTGTGTTTCATTTCCAAGTGTGAATCTCTCACATTTTCCACATTATCCCTAATGCCAATGATAATATTCACAAGAAGAACAGCACCAAAGCACTGGTTCTGTGTCAGGCCTTGTTTAGAGCAAACATCACCGACATCTCAGCCTCTGTGTGACTCTCAGAAAATAGCATAGACAACAGTGTGTGTGTGTATGTGTGTGTGTGTGTGTCTCGCTGTTGTTCTTTGAGTTCAAGTTTAGTAAAATTATGAAATGAATTTCAGAAGCCTACCTGAAAAATTAGTGTTGGAGCAAAATATCTGAAAGGTCTGGAATTCTTTAGATTCCCCCTCCCCGCCAGCAGGGATGATGACCTAAAGGACAGAGAAATCCTCTGTGGGACAATGCTGCCTTAGTTTGGTTCTTCGTGAAAGCCTTCCAGGAGCCCAACAGCAGGCAGACACCCCATCCAAGAGGGAAGCACACTGGCCCAAAGCACACTATTTCGTGATCCTCAGTCAGCCCTCCCTCTCCCTTGAGGGTGCGAAATTGTCAAAATTGTACAATCATTGCCTTTATCATTTTTGTTTTATTCCACATGTCCAAAAATTTTACTAACCAGGATACATTTTCCTTAAAAGAGTAAGTCATTTTGTTTAGTTCTATTGATTCATATAATTTATCCCAGCAAATGCTAATAAATAAAATATTTCCCAATATGCATTAACACATACACAAGCTTTTTATTTTTTAAAAAATTTTGGTTGCGCTGCATAGCATGCGGGAACTTTGTTCCCCAACCAGGGATTGAACCCGTGGCCCCTGCAGTGGAAGCATGGAGTTTTAACAACTGGACCACCAGGGAAGTCCCCAGAAGTTTTAAAAATACGATTTATGGGCTTCCCTGGTGGCGCAGTGGTTGAGAGTCCGCCTGCCAATGCAGGGGACACGGGTTCGTGCCCCGGTCCGGGAAGACCCCACATACCACGTGCAGCGGCTGGGCCCGTGAGCCATGGCCGCTGAGCCTGCACGTCCGGAGCCTGTGCTCCACAGCAGGAGAGGCCACAACAGTGAGAGGCCCGTGAACTGCAAAAAAAAAAAAAAAAAAAAAATATATATATATATATATATATATATGATTTATAAGATTTCCCACATAAAAATTTAACCTTATAATGTCTATTTTAAGACATTATATTAATGTCTATTTAATGGTACTCCCGATTAGGATTTTCCTTCAAAATCTACCCTTTATTCCAGGCAAATTCTATTCACATAAAATAGAATTCAAGTCTTAGGAACGATAGTTTACTTTTCCTTAATGGTTTGTATTTTCACCTCAATGTTGATCCAGTTCTCACTTTTTGTCCAACCTGACGATCTCCGTGCTTCCTTGTAGTCATACAAGAAATGCTCGGACTTCCCTGGTGGTACAGTGGTTAAGAATCTGCCTGCCAATGCAGGGGACACAGGTTCGAGCCCTGGTCTGAGAAGATCCCACATGCCGCGGAGCAACTAAACCCGTGTGCCACAACTACTGAGCCTGCACTCTATTAAAGAAAAATATGCTTACTCACTAAAGTAGATATCAGATTGTGAAGAAATTGCATCAAAATTTCATATATAACCAACCTTTCCTACCCCATGGAAAAACTGACTTCAGTTAATTTCCTCAACACATAATCAAAACATTGTGTTAGGCACACTGATTTTGCTTGTTTAATCTCTTAAAGAGTTTTCGGGAATATTTACTAACGTTTTGCTCGTAAAAATAAACCTCCAAATTTTGTATCTGTATTCCCAGCGGGAATCCAATAAGGCTGCTCAAATACTGAATATTATATGGGAAGGTCATTTGAAATCTCTAAAGCACTGTATACTATAAATTATTATTTCCATAATTACAGTAGAGAAAAGTCACGTGCTTTCCAGGTTTCATTTCAAGGTGCACTTTTAAAGTAATGTCATCTTCCTATTAACCCACTCCTCTCTATTCCTTTTTAATTTTAATATTTTTTTCAAGACAATTTCGATGTCAGTATCCTCCATAAAGCACTCCCTGACTTCTCAAACCCAAACCAGCTCTTCCTTCACTGAATTCTTTTTCACTACAGTCATTATTGCATAGTCTAGTACAGAACTGCAGTGGGATTGTTTCATATACATCTTCATTGAGACTAGAATTTTTTGAGGACTGTGTGATGGTTATGTGTCAACTTTACTGGTCACAGGGTACCTAGAGTAAACATTACTTCTGGGGTTCTGTGAGGGTGTTTTCAGATGAGATAGGCATTTGCATGTGTGGACTCAGGAAAGTAGATGGCCCTCCCCAGTGTGGGTGGGCATGACCCAATCTATCTGGGGGCTCGAACAGAACAAAAGCTGCAGGAAGGAGGAACTCACCCTTTTGCCTCCTGTCTACCTGCTTGAGTTGGGACATCTCTTCTTATCTTCTCTGGCCATCCAACTGGGATTTGCACCACTGGATCCCTGGTTCTTAGGCCTTCAGGCTCAGATGAAATCACACCACTGTCTTCCTGGGTTTCCAGCTTGTGGCATGGACTTGAAGTCGTGGGGCTTCTCAGCCTCCATAATCACGTGGGCCAGTCCTCATAAAAAATCTCCTCTATATATCCTACTGGTTCTGTTTCTCTGAGAAGCCCATCTAATAGAGACTGAGAGTGATTTTCTTTTTTTAAGGGTGACTTGGAGCTTAACTTTTTTTTTTTAATTAATTAATTAATTAATTAATTTTTGGCTGTGTTGGGTCTTCGTTTCTGTGCGAGGGCTTTCTCTAGTTGTGGCAAGCGGGGGCTACTCTTCATTGTGGTGTGCGGGTCTCTCACTATTGTGGCCTCTCTTGCTGCAGAGCACAGGCTCCAGACACGCAGGCTCAGTAGTTGTGGTGCACGGACTTCGTTGCTCCACGGCATGTGGGATCTTCCCAGACCAGGGTTCGAACCCATGTCCCCCTGCATTGGCAGGCAGATTCTCAACCACTGCGCCACCAGGGAAGCCCAAGAGTGATATTTTAAATAATCAGAAAATCTCCTAGAGAACGGCCATAGAAGATTCATATGAACACGGAACTTTAAATGGATGTGTGGGAAACAGTGACTTCAAGAAGAAATGTGGCCGCATAGGTCAGACCTTGTCCTTTTCTGAAAACAATATAAAAGCAAAAAGGACAGTGAAAACAGAACAAAATGGACTTCCATTTCCATCAAGACCACAAATTCCAAAGCATGTTGAAGAGCTGCTAAAAAGCAGCTAAGATTGGGTAGAAGCCACATGGAAGGAGATTAAAAGAAGAAGAACAGAGACGAGAGAAACAGGACAGTACTATCCAATATCTGATCTCAGAAAGCTTAATCAAAAACACATTTCCTCAAAACGAAGGATTCACCTGAAGTCAAAATATCATGTTTCTTCTTTATAATACTGAGAATCACACCTGAACTAAGAAGAGCTATGAGAAAAATTTCTCCTAAATGGAGTTTAGTTCAAGGGTGCTGAGGAGAAGGACGACACTAAGACCCACACAGATGAGCCTTAGTTGCTAGAAGCAACTGTTTTGGCAGAACTATCTCAGTGCCATGACCCCTATTCCCCCATTGATGTATCCCTTCCCCAGTGGTCTACAGGGGGGCCCGGGAATAAGGTGGGGCTAAGGTTGTCTTTTAGAGAGTCAGTGCTACTCAAACAAGGAACAAAGACCGTCCTTGTTCAATCAGACAACTCACTCAACCTCCCTGGAGAATGCGGGGAAATATTTCCACTTGGAAACCAGGCAGAGGGAAATTATCAAGCCCTATAATAATAACTATCTTTATTCTTATTTTACTATACCATTTTATTGGCATTAAAATGGATTGTCTAAGAAGTATATTTTTTCTCAAATCATGGAAAAAAGGGAACCACTATGGTTTGAATACCTACTAAAGACAAAATACTTTGATTTGCCTCATTTAATTTTCCTCTTAACCCATCTATATTTTGAGACATTAAGGTTTAGATAAGTTTTACCTACAAAAGTAATAAAGTAATCAAGGGCTAATGACAAGAATTGAATCTATGACGTCTGCCCCTATGATATTCTATTCACCATATTTTTCTGTTTCCTTCTAAATTTTGTGAGTTAATGGAGGATTTTCCTTATTTCAGGGAAGATAAGATGCCATCAACTAGAGTTACCCAATTCTGTTTTATACCACTAGGAATAAAATGTGCTGCCAACTAACACATGATGCGTATGAATGATAAGACACATCTCATTATCAGAGATAATAATCTGATAGAAAACTAGTGTTAGAATGGATGAAAATCTAATATATTTAAGCTTAAGAGAAAATTCAAGCTTCAAACATAAATCCCACAACTTTATATGTGAGAGGAACGATTCGACTTGGATTAAATTTGATTTGTAAAAATACTGTGAATCAGTCTAGCCTCTTAATAATCACCCAAAGAATAGCTGATTGCTGATTGCCAATATGCAGTGTGACTTCACTTCAGTTAACGCTGGAATATAGTTGTCATTTTTATTTGTGTATAACAAGAATGAAATAAAATTTAAACACATAAATTAAATCCTCTCCTATCAATTACACACTTCCAGATATAGAATAGTTCTTGTTGCTAAATCCTCACCTCCAACCAACAAATATTGAAAATTTGCCATTTTGACTCCTGACTTAGTCAACTACTTTAAAGTTTCTTTCTGATGACTAAGTTAATTTCACAGGGCTTTCTTAAAAAGATTAAGACATCGTTGCATTTGCCGGAGAATTTATGTTAAAAACAACTTCAAAGGTTCAGTCTCCTGAGGAGAACAAATGAGAAAATAAGATTGATATGGAGTTTGAAAAGATGCTGGAATCAAATTCTTTCTAATAGCTCTTGGGATCTCTTTCCAGCATAAGGTGCATGCATCCTGGAGGTGAATGCAGTCCCAGAGGAATGCGTGGGTCATATAATGATACGTTTTCCCTTTCATCATTTCTCAGCAGAGTGGAGTCAACCTTAAACTGTAGTGCATCTTTTCTAGAGTTGAAACAATTATGGAAGAGTATATAAATTCATAAGATATTGTCATAGTCCGTAGGACACTGTTCTGATTTAAAACCACTTTAAGTGAATTGAATGATTGTGAAAGTTGCTGATGTAGTAAAGCCTCTGCCTTTTTCTTTATTTGCGGTCTGTATAGAGAGCATCAGAGTCTCTCTTTGGACTATTTATTACTTCATCCATAAAAAGCCTAACTCGTTTAGCGCCAAGAAAATTATTCCTTGTTTGTGCCAACAAAATAATTTATATAATTCTTCTTACACAGAACTCAAAATGCTCTTAACTAATTCACTCATGATGTATCTATAGAAAATGTGGATTGTCTTATGGACAGAACTTGTTAGGTTCAGAGAGATGATTCAAGTGCAGTGTGGCAATGTTTTAAGGATGTAACTGAGTGGGTGAACCCCTAGAGTGTGTTCTCCTCTCAAGACACCTTTGTACATGTTCCCTCTACTTTGTTGCCCCTTAGGAGTCTTTAAAGGATCCAGATTTTTTTTTTAAAAAATTATGTGCCTATGTGGAGATCTTCCTTCAGTCATGCTATATCATACACATTACTGAACTTAAAGCTTTCCTTTAGTAATTTGGAAAAGAATATACATTGGTTCACTGTATGTTCCTTATGGAATTTATATCCATAATATCCTAAAGATGCTCTAGCTCCAGTCCAGCACCCTGAGTGATCACCCAGAAATTCTGATGGGTTTAGACATTCTGCTCCTTGTACTGCACTGACTCTGAACTGGACTAGGCCCAGAAGTAAAGACAAATTTCCAACATGCCATCTCACTGAGAAGATCTCATTGCACTCTAACTCTGGGAACTATTAACAGTGCTTTGTGATACCACTGGGAGTCAGAAAAGCTACAAAACTTAAAACTAGTCACCATTGGTTATCTTGTGCTTCCAAGAAAAGCGGAAATGCCATTGAGAGATTCTTGAGTGTCCTCTGAGGTCACCTGATACCCATAGCCAGCCTGTGGAAGCTCAGGCTTGAAACCTTCTTGGCAGAGTGCCAGCCTGGGACCAGCGTTAGCATCCAGATAAAACAGGAAGTGCCCTGCTACTTCAGTTGAAAGCTGTCAGTCTGCTTTACAAACCAGAACAGTGGTTCAGTATGCTCCTGGGAGGTCCAGGGGATTCAAGATAATGTAAGATAGTACACTTGTCTCTTAGACACTTAAATGGCAATGTTAACAGAGAATATAAAAGAACAGCAAACCTTGGAAGACGTTGTCAAAACACATGCATTCAAGCATCTCTGGCCCTTCTTGCTAAGACCCTAGAACAGGGATAATTCAGATCAGATTGTAAGGCTGGCATTGGAATGACAGAGATTGGTAAAAAGAAACAGACCAGATGAAAACTGAGGAGAGGAGCAGAGGAAATTAGGCTCCAGCAGCTAAAATAAAGGGCTTGAACACTCAACGTATCTACCCACCCCTGACGGCCACTGTCCTTCCAGGATCTATGTTGGAGGCTATGTTTTCCAGCAGCTCCTTGGAGCCGAGGTGGGAGTGGCCAGTGATGGCTATAGCTCAGGCAGACCACGGGTACTATCTTCCACCAATCCTGCACCCCTTCGGGGAATAAGCCACTCCTCCCTGTGCAGAGCTCAGCACACCGGGCTTAGAGAGCTCTGACTCTTCTCCCAGTCTTGTGCTGGAGTTGACTAGGTATAACTGGGACCTGTTTACAATAGTCCTGTATCCACCTGGTGTCCAATACTTATCAAATGGATTAGCATTTGACCCGAGCAGATTGATCAGAATCCTCCAAGGTCATCTGCTGGAACTGTCAAGAGTCACGTGATTTTGACTTCCCTGCATTTGTTAGCCAGGAGGTTGGTGTAAGCAGGAACTTCCTGTTTCAATCTTGGCCACCACATGAAGGCAGCCTGCCAGAGCATGAGATTATTTCAACCTCGGGGTACAGCAGAGCTCTAGGACTGCCTGGCTGCAGGCCAATACATTTCTTTTACCTTTGTGTAAGCTCATCTGTCTTGGGTTTATGTCACTTGAAACTAAAGGAGCCCTAACACAGAAATTAAGAACAACTGAACACATGGCTCCATAACCTTGATATTCACTTTCACCTCCTAAATTTTGTGCACCTTTCTCTTCTCAAAATAGTTTGTTAGGTTTTAATGATAAATTTCTGCTTTGCTCCTATTGTCTGGCTCTGATGTGAACATTGATCCTGTCCTACATTTTACATTTAAATCTGTACATCAAGTGTTTTGAATTTTCTTAACAAAAGGAAATGGACTAATACTGTATGATGCCAGTTAATTAGTCTATTAAATGGAGAAATCTATATGGTCACTCTTATGATCATTCCTGGAAGTGGTTACCCATACATACTGTGACTACATGGCATACACATGGCATTTATACTTGTGAGCTCCCTTTATACAAGAGTGTATAAGTATGTCATTAATATCATTAGCAAGAAGAAAAATTAAGGGAGTACCCTAACATCATTTTATAAAAGCACAATGAGTTGTAGAAATGATATATAAGCACAAAATAACAACTTTTCCCAGCTTCAAACTAATGAAAACATATTTTAAAATAAAGCAATATAATAAGTATGCAGAAAAAAAAAGGTAGGGGAAAAGGCAGGAATATCTTCAAACAGATGACTATAATAATCAAAATGTAAGACAATGAATATATAAGCTTATTTTTCATTTCAGGAATGGTTAAATGTTTTCTCATTTTAGAAACATTAAATAACAGATGACACAGCCTTGTTAGAGATATGATATAGTGTAGGACAAAGCCACCCAATGTCAAAAATAACCTCTTGAAAGAACTAGGTGTCAGGAAACTGAATTAACCCAAGCCAACTGATGAGGCTTGGCTGATGAGCTGGCTACATGGCAGCAATTTCCTCTGGCTTATTCTAGCATAGTTTTGCAACAAATCATTTTTCAATCACTACGCTCTTTGCCAATAATTATTCCTGGTCGCTATTCCTAGTCTTTATCCATGGCCATCACTGAGCAGAATTTATAGCTCATTAATTTGGGGTGATATTTATGGTGAATCTATGTGAGGCCTTCAGGGCTTTATTAAGACTCTGCCATGATTAGAAATCTTGGAATGAGGGAACAGTTGCAAAATGGTAGTTTTTTTGATGTTTCCTTTTGTCTTTGCCAAACTCAAGTCTATAAACATAAATGGTCGTTTTGCACAAGGCATTGCATCAAGGCTTTTTTTTCTAGAAGGCACTAGCATTCTTACATGGGATTCACATTAATCATGGCTTTTAAACTGTTATATGACAAATAGAGAGCAGTATCTCATTTATAAAAGAACCAGCTAAGCACACACCCTAGACCTGACACTTGAGGCAGCTTAGTCCGCTAATTTGTCAAGAGTAATTAATAGTGGACAGCATGGTATGTTTTCCTGCCACTAATTCAGTTATATCTGGAGGCAAGGGTGCTGCTGCTCGTCTTTTAAGAAATTTACCAGATTTTATAGGATGGAAAATTTCGCTCTGCTCTTGCACAGTGAATCCAGGTATAAAAACGTCACTTCTTAATCATAACTTACATTTATAGAGCTCTTTTGCTCCCTAAATCTGAAAGCTCATCTTTTGGGTTACAGGGTCCTTTTGATCCAGAATTTAATTTCAGGCTTTGAGTTATTATTAAAAGTCTCTCTATTTTTTGTTTTGTTTTGTTTTGTTTTGTTTTTGCTTATATTAGATAAAATTGAAAATCTCTAGGAACTGATAGAGGAGGGATTTAAATATATTTTAAAAGTGTATATAGATTATACGTATATTGGGTTGGCCAAAAAGTTCTTTTGGGTTTTTCTGTAACATCTTATGGAAAAATCCGAACGAACTTTTTGGCCAATCCAATACTTTATGGAATTGTTCATATTTCTATGCTTCTGAAAGCTTTCATTAAAGTGATTATAGAATTCACAGATCTTGAGACAGATCATACCTATGTAATTGATCAAATTAGATTTGGTACAGAACTTCGTTTGGGAAATATACAAATATACATGCCATGTATTTGCCTACAAATGTGGTTAAGGCTCCAAGCAATATTTGAGGCATTTGACAGGGACCATGCTTGTTAATAGAGGCTGTGTTGTATAGTAGAAAGAGTATGAAATTTGCAACCAACTAGAACCAAATTCAAGTTACCCAGAAGTAATTTTATCACTGTCAAGTGGTGATGGTAATACTTACTGGTGAATATTAGTTTTAATAAATGGCAATTGTTTAACCCTTGAAGGTGTGTCACTTTTAGTTCTCCAAAAAACAGATGCCATGATGGGATTAGGTGGGCAAAACGTTTACTGATGGAAATATTTGTTGTAAATAAAGGAGGGAGGGTCAGGAACAGGCAAACAGCAGGGAAATCTTCAGATGATGAGGCACATCAGACCACCAGGGAAGGAGAGGAGAACAGGCTGGGAAGAAAAACAGTCAGATCAGTTGGGTTTCACAGGTAGTGGTTTGGGACTCCAAAGAGGAGGAAGGCAATTCGAGTGGAGATGGAAAAAATAAAAGTTTGATAAACAAGTGTTTGCTGGCTCACCAGAGACACTGGGAGATCAGAGTAGACTCTGGTCGCTAAGCCCTGACAGAGTCTTCCTCACCACACTCAGCCCATATTCTTTGCAGACGTCTCTATCTACCTCTCTCTCATGCTGGCTCTATTCTGGGAACAAGCCCTCTGTCTAAATTCTTTTAGGCAGTTAAGGGAAAGGTAATGAGAAAACTTCCTGAGTCTTCTTAAAAGTAATAATTAAAAATAATCAGCCTAAATCAATCCTCATGCCAAAGAAACATATTTTAGAGTGGCAAAATCTGCTCCCTTACAACAGCATTTTTTTCCTTTGGGGAAACTTAATTTGAACTATTTTGCAGTTCACCAATCATTTCCTCAGCTGTGTTGTATCTACTGTTGAGACCTGTATAGTTTAGCTGTTCTTTATTTCTATTATTTTTATTTGACTACTTCTTATAGTGTCCATCTCTCTGCTGAAATTACCTTCTGATCTTGCATTCTATCTAATTTTTCTATTTATAGCTTTGAACATATTAATCGGAATTATTTCATACTCCCTGTCTGATCATTTCAGCACCTGTTTCAAAGCTGATTTTGGTTGTAAGGATCACTTGGACTCTTCAGGTTGTATTTTTGTCTACTTTTGGCGTGCTTTTTTTGTTATGTTCCTTCTGCCATGCCTTTGGTATCTGGTCAGGATTTGGGCTGGATTTGAAGTTTGTTGTTGCTCTGGTTATCTGTGTTGAAATGTGTTGTTCTTCTGGGCACCATAAACTGTCAATTTCTCTAGTGAATCTTTTTATCTCCCAGGTAGATGTTGTGTCTTCAGTTTGTGCTTCTCCCTTGAGAGAGTTTCCCTTTTGCAGCTTGCCAGCTGTTTCCCTTTATTTTTTAGTTGAGACTTGTTAGCATGGTTATGGGATGGGGGCAGAGCCATCATCATTCTCCAGTAAGTCCCCTACATATGAATGAGTTCCCTTCCGAGAGCACATTCGTAAGTCCAATTTGTTCATAAGTCCAACACAGTTAGCCTAGGTACCCAGCTAACACAGTCGGCTGTATAGTACTGTACTGTAATAGGTTTATAATACTTTTCACACAAATAATACATAAAAAACAAACACACACACAAAATAAAGGAAACACTTTTAATCTTACAGTACAGTACCTTGAAAAGTACAGTGGTGCAGTCCAACAGCTGGCATCCAGGGTCTGGCATCGAGTGAACAGGCAAGAAGAGTTACTGACTGGAGGAGGGAAAAGAGGTGGGAGGTGGTAGAGCTGAAGGATCGTCAGCAACAGGAGACGGAGGGCAAGCTGCAGTTTCACTCACGCCTGACATTGATGGCATGCACGTTTGCATCTTTGAAAGTTCTCAACTTGAAGGCTCGTATGTAGGGGACTTGCTGTGTTCCGATTAAGTTTCAGACGTAGGGAAGTCCTGGGAACCTGGATCTTGCGGGTGTGGGCTTCACCAGAGATCCTGCCCCTCCTGCACCCCTATCTCCTGCACCAGCTGCAGTGTCCTCAAGCTGTGCTTTTGTTCCTGGCCTTCTGCTCATGAGCCTTTCCTGCTTAGGGAAGATCGGAGGAAGGAGACTGTGCCCTCTCGGTGCTGGCTGTGTTCCCTGCCACACTGCAGTGGACGCCTCCCCTGTAGACTCACTGTGTTTTTTCGCTAGTGGAGAAAGAGCGTGTGGGTTTGGGTAAATTTTCACAGTGGGGTGAGAAGGGAAAGAGCAGATTCTTTCTAATTTTCCTTGAGAGCCTGGAGGATGTCCTAGAGCAAAGGCCTGAAGGAACAAGTGTGAGAACCCCTCTGTGTCGGTACCCCCAAGGCTTTATACTCTCACACTAGCCCACGTTCAGCTTTTAGCAGCTTGTTAAATCTTTCTAGTTAAACTTCGTCCTGGATTATATTGTATCCAGACATGTCTGCCTCTAAGCAAATGCTCAGGCTCTATTTCTCTCTGTAGACTTCTGGGTCTTTCAGAATCAGAGTGTTGTCTGCCCTGTGGTCTCAGTTCTCTGATGAGCTCAAGAAAATCATTAATCTTCAGTTTGTCCTGCTTTTTTCCTCTTGTGGAATGTGACTGACATCCATGCTCAGCTCTGTACACCTCTGAGGTATTTTTGTTATTGAATAAATGGCTGTGCTTATTTTTAAACGTTTTATTGTCATTTTGATTAAATAGCTGACCAGGTGTTGCCTCTCAGGCACCCATGGTCCTGTCTTGATCCAATGTCCAAATTTCTGGTGACAACTGTTTTGATATTTGAATCCCCAAATTGAGTCTTAAATATAGAAAAAATATTATATAGTTTTCAGGTTATCTTTTAAGCCAAAAGTAGCTTGAGATTTCCCAGAGGGGCCCTGGGTAATCACAAAGATTTGTTCATTCCTCTTATAAAAAGGGAGGTGCTGTAAATGATTAGGTTTATTTAATATGTTACTATCAAAATTGCATGGGAAGATGTTAAATTGGAAGAGATGCTGAAACTTGTAGAGGAAAAATGCTGTTTCTATAAATATTTCAGAAATTGTATATTTTATAGGGAGTTCCTAGGTATTTGTTAATACTTTCACTGTCCATAACACGTTTCTGCTTATTGCAGTTGATGTTTTGCCCAATGATATTAGATATCAGTAACATGTTATCAGTCATATGTTTGGTTATTATTAAAATTCTTACTTGGCCACTCTCTTATTTATTTTGAATCTAGCATTTTCTAGGCCAAATATTCTCAATTACTGTTGCATGGCTGACTTACGGAGTTTTATAAAAATACCAGTGGTGGGTCCTACTCTAGACTTTCTGAATCTCTTCACATGATATTCTCATTATATTTGTATATTAAGTCTCAAAATCTTTGTATCAAGATTTTTTTCTCAATAAAATGTATGTTTGTGTGTTTTTAAAATCAGATGTTTAAGACACAATCATTTAATGAAAACAGTGGTAATAATTATGTATTTTAGACATTTTATGTAGTTAGACATTTATAGACATTTTATCTAATTTTTGGTATGGCTTTATTACTTTTGTCTGTCATATGGTTAGAAAATTCTTTCTTTTTTGCTACCAAAATCTGACTCCTTTAAATCCCCACTACTAGTTCACACTTTCTACCATGCAATAGGCCTTTTATGTATTCGAAAGTAGTGTTTATTTTCCCTGTATTATTTTTCTACTCTTTTCACCTTATTAAATGAGATAATGAATGAGAAAATCTCTTTTTCCAGCGCTTGGCACTTGCTCAGCAGTAGCTGTAAGAGTGTGCGTCATCCAAAATTGCTGAGGGAAATTTGAATGTGCATTTTTTCACTTTCTCGTTGAATTGCATTCCTCTTTTTTTTTCTTTTTTTTTTTTATTAGTTTCTGCTTTATAACAAAGTGAATCAGTCATACATATACATCTGTTCCCACATCCCTTCCCTCATGCATCTCCCTCCCTCCCACCCTCCCCATCCCACCCCTCCAGGCGGTCACAAAGCACCGAGCTGATCTCCCTGTGCTATGTGGCTGCTTCCCACTATCTATCTACCTTACGTTTGGTAGTGTATATATGTCCATGCCTCTCTTTCGCTTTGTCACAGCTTACCCTTCCTCCTCCCCATATCCTCAAGTCCATTCTCAAGTAGGTCTGTGTCTTTATTCCCGTTATGTTTAGAAGTCATTGTCAACTTTGCCGTTCCCCCAGCCACATACTACCTCATCAGCATTTGTTTTAAGTAATTCTTGCAAATAGCTCTTTCATTCACACCCACGACACACACAAACACAAACCCACAGATGGACACACGCACCTCATTTTTCTAATAGATATAATTGCTGTTGTAACTATAGTAATAAATACTTATTTAAAATATTATTGTACAAATAATACAATTTTATCATTATATGCCTTTTCAACTAACATGCATTAAAATACAACTTGCATCACTGACTTCTGCAAACATTTTTGTTAAGTTTGAAATGCTTTAATAAAATTGGGTCAGAAGGGAATTCACTTTCCACAGACAAAGGAGCTTGTCCTCAGTCCTGGAAAAGAGTCTTGAATGTGTTATCAAAGGGGCGTTTGCAGGGGTTTGGACCAGGAGCAACGGGGCCAGTGGAGAGTGAAGCTCCAGGCTGCCAGTGTTTTACTCCTGGGCACTCTCAGAGCAGCCGGTTCACATCTTTATGCTAGTATTTACAACATGATATTGCATGTGCTTTTATTACTTATGGATTCTGAGTTCCCCAGGGTAGGGACCAGTTCCTGTTTGCTTCTGGATCCTCAGTGCTTAGAACACGTTAGCTAGTCCTGCATTTCCATTTGGAGCTAGTTCAGAACATAAAGGAATTGCTGTAAACATAATATTGATATATGTAAACCATACCGAAAATTAGATAAGATTTTCCCACTGTGGCATAGTGGGAAACATACTTCTTGCAACAGTACACACACACACACGCACACGCACATGCACACAGTGTTAAACCCTGTATGAAATCCCTCAACCACTCTCCAGAGCGTTCAAGGATAGAGACAAAAGGACCTTCCTGCAAACATGGCTGTTTGGTTCGGGCTCCCTGCATCCACAAGGTGTCTGACTGTGGCCATCCTGCCTCTTCTGGCCTGCATCCCACTCCTGGCCTTTGGGGTCCACGCCAGCCCCTGTGTTACTCACACTCAACACTGATCCCTGTCTGCTTGTGTATACGCTGCCTCTCTGCCCTGTCCCCATTCTTCATTCCTCCAGGCTCCCTCCCATCATTCTTCTGTATTCTGACTGTCGACTGAACGAAAATGCACAACATGAGGCTGTGAGTTGAGTTTATTCAGTGTTGTATTGAGGACTATAGCCCAGGAGACAGCCTCTCAAAGAGCTCGGAGGAACTGTCCAAAGAAGCAGGGGAGGAGCCTGGATATGTATGACGTTTTTGGTTGGAAAACAAACAGGAACATCAAAAGATTCCTACTAATCCCAAAGAACAGACATCTCGTTAGTGATTTTAGTGCTTTTCTATGTACAAGATGCAAGAATCTGCAGTCACTGAAATTTTAACTTAGATATGTATATTAACTATCTAGGGGCCGCTAACCAAAGCACAGAATGCTTTCTGTTTTCCTCCACAAATTCCTCGCAGATGCACTGATCTTAGTAGAACTGAAATGGCGGGTGACATTTTTTCTTTTTTTTCAAGAGTGAGCATCCCTCCTCCCTAGGACTCCCCTCCATCTCAGCCGTGTGCTGTCTTTGTCCTGCCATTCCACTTGGCACTTTGTCCTTTAAATCTTGATTTATTTCTCTTTCTCACTAGATAACAATTACCTTTGAAAGCAGAGGCTGTGTTTTATTTGACTCTGTGTCACCAGCACTTATTTTAGCTCCTAGCAGCAATATTTGTAGAATTAATTAATTATTTGTGAGTGAATAAAGGCAAATAATAAATAAATTTGACTTAGAAATCTCTTGCTCCAGTGTCTGGGAAGATAGCAGTAAGATGAAGATGGAGTGAAGTATAGAAACAGAATCTGAGAAGAAACACTGAGTTCATTTCAGACTCTGCATTGAACGTGAGTAAACTAGGGAACACCTAGGCAGACAGTTAGTAACATTTAACAAATATTTATTCAGAACTTATTAACTGCCAGGCACAGTTCTATGTATTAAAACAGGAGTCACCTTGCCCAGAGGGTTATGCCCTAAAGCCTTTTTTTCAGGCAACCAGGTGGTCAACAACTAAAAGACTGAGGGGGTCTGGAGACTGGATAGCTTGCAGGATAACCCCATGGAGCAAGTCATACTCCAGAGCTTCCCTGGGGTATAACTGAGGTCAGCCTGCAGGTGCGGATGTATTTGCAGGTGAGGATGTGTTCCTGCTGAGTTCTTCTTAACAAAGGAAGTGATCTTCCTCCAGCTCCTCTCTACAACCCTGAGCACAACTGGAACTGCTGTTCTTTTTTTTTTTTTAATTTATGTAATTTTTTGCATCCAAATTTTATACTCACAACTATTTTAAGAAGCCACTGTAAAAGTTTGCAAAAGAAAGCAAAATGCCTTTAGGATTTGGATTCTAAAGAAACACACACACACACACACACACACACACACCTTAAAATACATATATCATAAAACTCCAAAAACACATTTGTTCAGAATGAGTTGAGCACATGTTCTGTTCCATGTTGAATGACAAGGAGAGATTGGGTATATTTTTGTATATCTCAGTGTTGTTCTTTGGAAATGTAGTTTACGATTATGATAACACTTCATCACATGAAATATGCTTCATATTTTCACATTTCTTATTATCTGCTGATAAATTCAAATGTGATTGTTAGATAACATTGCTGCTTGCTGTGTATTAGCCAAACACAAGCAATGGCACGTTGCTTATTGGAAAACAAGAAGTGAATTAGGAGACTCATTGTTGCCTCTGATTGACCTGACCTCACTTTTTTGTCACCAACGGGATTTTCCATTAACCACAACACTGAATTCCCTACTCAAACTTCTGTATCAAATTTTTTTCTTTACGTATCTCATGTACTACTATCCTTCTTTCTGGAAGAACCTTCCCTTTGCCTACCATGGAATAGACTTAAGAACTATCTCAAGAGACGATATTTGTGATATTCTTTTAAATACTCATTCAAGAAAGAAGTAATATCTCTGTAGATATCTTTATCATCTACTCATTTGTTAAGTTTATGAGCCTGTCACCTGAAAAAGAAATGCACAAGCTAAAAGCTGACAGTTATGTTTCATTCAGTGGACTTACTGAGGATTTAAGCCTGGGATGCAGCCTCTCAGTTCGGAGGACTGTTCTGAAGAGGTAAGAGAGGCTGAAAAAAAAAACCCATGGAGTTGACCATCAAAAGGTTACTGCTGGGGCTTCCCTGGTGGCGCAGTGGTTGAGAATCTGCCTGCTAATGCAGGGGACATGGGTTCGAGCCTTGGTCTGGGAGGATCCCACATGCCGCAGAGCAACTAGGCCTGTGAGCCACAACTACTGAGCCTGCGCGTCTGGAGCCTGTGCTCCACAACAAGAGAGGCCGCGATAGTGGGAGGCCCGTGCACCACAATGAAGAGTGGCTCCCGCTTGCCACAACTAGAGAAAGCCCTCACACAGAAATGAAGACCCAACACAGCAAAAATAAATAAATAAACTAATAAACTCCTACCCCCAACATCTTAAAAAAAAAAAAGGTTACTGATAACCACACAGACATCTCAAGTTAAAGATTTTAGTACTTTTCTAAGTATGGGAAGATGGAAGAGTCTGGGTTTATTGAAATCATTCCTTTGATATGCATTTTAACTATCTAGGGCCATATCCTGCTTTGTTCTATCCTGAGTTTCCCTGGGAGTGGGTGGCCAGGGGGCAGAGGAGGCCTGCAGTGGCTGATGGCTTCATGCGCACAACAGCCTTTGTTTAATGAAATGTTAGGTGGCATTCTTTGTCCACAAGTCAATTAAGTGGAAAGGAATGCGTGATATAATATTCCTTAACATTTAAGATTTTAGTAAAACATTAAATAACATTTTTGCATCTTGAAGGTTATGTATTATTTAAATAATAAACCTCTTTTTTAAAAATAATAAAACCTTTAATGTGGCTTGGAAATCATGAAAAATTTGCTAGTCTTGATTCGTATAAATATTTATGAATGAACATAGACTAAAATATATCTGCAGGCTTGATGGTCACATATTTTTTAGAGAATTATGGAGACACTCTATTGAAGACACTTAAAAATGTAGGGACTTCCCTGGCGGTCTAGTGGTTAGGACTTGGCACTGTCACTGCCATGGCTCGGGTTCAATCCCTGGTCGGGGTACTAAGATTCCACAAGCAATGCAGTACTGCCAAAGAAAAAAATAGTAATAAACTAATAAATAGATATTCTTTCCTTCCGTCCCTCCTTTTTTTCTCTCTCTCTTTTTCTGCTGTATTGAGTTCACTGAATAGACATTAATAGAATGCATGTACTACTAGAGGGATCAATGATGAAAAATTCTTTTTCTTTTAAAGCAAAGACTTACATGGTTTATTTTAACGCTGCATTTATTTAGCACATTTACAAAAATAAGTTCACATGGAAACATTATCACGAGTTTACAGGAAGAGAAAAAAGATTTTTTTTTCCTCTCTCTAAATGTGGTAGTTAGATTATCTTTTTCATTTTCTCTAGTTCCACTGCTGAAAAGTATTAAATAATGGTGATTTGTGGTAACTATAATAAGACTCTTACATATAAATTATCAGTTTTCACTCATAAATGTATTAATGACAGCTAATTTTGTTTTGCTTTTAAGCATAATTTCTATTATGATTTAAATAAAATTTTGATATGAGACAAAATAGAAAAAAGAGACTCATAATTTGCTCACCATTACACATTGTTAATATGTATTTAACTATAGGAACAAATATGCTCATTTTTGTTGATTTGGTCTTATGTAAACATTTTGCCTATTCTTATATTATGATTATATCTTCTTAACCATCTTAACTTCTTAACTATCATTTTAAATAACATCCTACTTAATAAAGATAATTTCCGTTACTATTTTATATTATTGAACAATCATTTTTTCCTGATTTTTATTATGTTAAAATGTTATAAAATATTTATGCATTTGTGCATTTTTAATATTGATATTTAATAATGCTTCTTTTGAATTGGTTACAGGATATGGAGTTACTAAACAGCACAAAAATTATGTCTCTTAATGTGTATAGTCTTAGCATTTTAAATTATTAGTATGCTTTTATAATATTTTTTAGCAAAGTTTGAGACAGCCAGAGTCATTACTGTTCTGTGGACATTAGGCATTTAGACATTCATTAATGACTTATCAATATTATACAGTTGGGTCCTTCAGAGAACTGAGCTCACAGTGAGAGGCAAATAGAGAGGGTCTGAGCTGAGATCAGCTGACCTGGAGCAAAGACTGTTGGAGCCATAAACCAACAAGATCACTTTAAATGGCAACTGTGACCACATGGTGGAGGTGAAGAGTGGACTAGCATGAATGAGAGAGCCATCCAGGGGCTCACTCTTGGGGCTCCCCTACACTTTCCTGGGTCTTATGTCTAAAAATCCCACCAGATAGATGTAGCATGTCACATACAGGGTAGATATCAATCCATGTACACCAATATTCATTTGAAATGTGAACCGTCTAAATATACCAATTAAAAGGCAGTGGTGGTTAGACAAACATGACCCAACATTGTCATAGGAAACCCACTTAAAATTTAAAGACAAAAATTAGTTAAAGGTAAAGAAATGGAGAAAGACATCATGATAACAGTAATCAAAAGAAGACTGGAGTAGCTATATTAATTGCAGACGACCATACTTCAGGACGAAGAACATGGTCAGGGATAAAGAAGGGTATTATATAATGATAAAGGAGTTTATTCTCAAAAAACCCCATAACGATGTTTAATGAGTATGTACCTAATAAAAGGTCAAAATGTGAAACTTTTGCAATCTCTGAAAATATTTTGAGACCTAAAAACATGGTTTATTTAATTTCTTTTCTAACAAATGTGATTGGGAACTCCCTGGTGGTCCAGTGGTTAGGACTCTGAGCTTTCACTGCCAAGGGCTCGGGTTCAATCCCTGGTTAGGGAACTAAGATTCCACAAGCCATGTGGTGTGGCCAAATAAATAAATAAAAATATTAAAAATGTAATCATTTCATATGACAACTTTTCCTTTGAATTCCTTGATTCTGTTTTTCACAAATCAACATCATATGGCTACTTAAATGGATAGAAATGACCACAAAATCCCAAGGTTTTATTATTTTGAGTGGGTATAACTTTAGATTTTCACTTCAGTCTCTGAAATGTCAAAATTTTAAATTATATTTTAATTAAGAATATATATTAGTTATAAAATAAGAAATTTGTAGTATAAGATTAAGATAATTGTAAATATGTAATACACCAAAGGAAGTTTGTAATCTTCTGTTGCTTATAGAAGCTTTTGTTTCAACTGAGGAATCTTCTAAAGAATTACAACTTATGCCAGAAAATCTTGATTTTGGAGTAAGCAGTAACAGTCTGTGTAGAATGTGTCTGTTTTGTTTTTATGAAAATGTAAATTTGCCTTAACCTCATTTTTCCATTGTGGCAGAAACCACAGCAAAACTTTGCCTTAGTAAACCACTAAAAGGTATGCAAAGTTTAAAGGAAAATCACCAGAATTGTTTTCAAATGATAAGAAAGAAAATGTTAAGCTAGGAACACAATTCAAGTAAGATGTTTCTGAAAACTTCTTAAAGATCATCTTCAGAATAACCTTAAAAAGTGAATTTTGAATAACAGGGGAACTTTTGGGAAGGCCCGTGTTGTTGACACATCGCAATTTTTTTGAGGGGAGCACAGGATAAGCCAACTGAGTTGGGATCTGCACTTCAGCTGCATCAAATGTTGTATCCTAATTGCTCAAAAGAAACCAAATGATTAACCAACCTAGATTTTTAAATTACAGTTAAATCCAAGTACTGGCTTCAATAATTGCACTGTTATGTTGGTTTTTGTTACTACATTTCTAGCCATGTCTCTTAATATGTTAGTTTTACACCATTTTTAATAAAATATTTTAATTTAATGGTCTATTCTAATACCCAGATATAAGCCATTCCAAGAAATGTCCTTTTCTATTGCATCATGATTGAGAACATTTCGAAAACTGGGAAGCGTTGCAAATATGGGGAGACTCACGAGGAAATGATTATTATCTGCATTCCATGATATTTTACATGCAAGTAAAAATTGGCTATTATGGCTTATTTTATTAGAATTTTAAAACTTATCTTTGGAGCATCTTTGAGTTTTAGAAACATTACTAGAAATGTATATGATTCAACTTTGGATGACCTCATAAGTAAAATACAGACTCTTCCCCTCCCTGCAACCCCTGCCCAGTTTCCAAGCGATATAAATTCCTTCTGGTCCTCGTGTACAGGGAAAGTGTGAGGGAGCTGTGAGTCATGTCCACAGCAGAGTGCTTGGCAATGTTACTTAGAAATTTGGCAGGTATGATAATGGTAAGGTATTTGGGGCTTAAACTTTTTAGCAAAATCTTCCATCATAACTCTTATTTTGTCATATTGAAGATAGAATTTGTGGTTGTATGTTTCCATTTCAAAAAAGTAAGTACAAAGGATGAAATGAAGCCCTGAAAATGGGCTTCTTGTTTAGTGGACTTGAGGTACTACTGAAATCAATATGCTTTTCATGTCTTAGCTGCTCCAAATCCTTCTGGTTCTTTAGAAAATGGAAACATGAAAACATGTAGTACAAAACTTCCACTGTAATTACTACAGATAATAGAAAATAGAAAAGGCTCTTTTGACCTGTGAGGGTTTTTTTGTTTTTCTTTGTTGTTTTTTTTGTGTGTGTGTGTGAGTGGACTGCTAAAAAAAGCTTGCCTTCAAACCCAAACCGGGAAAGACCCATAAAGAGCTACCTCTTTGAATACAATAGGATCACCTCCATTATCCTCCTAATTATCCCCTGCGAATATGGGAGGTTCAGTCACCTTGTCTGTAGGATCTAGTTTTTCAAGATGATTCTCTATTTGGTGTTTGAAAAATAGGAAAAAGCAGCTTATTTCTGTTATTACTCCTGTTTTATTGGTAGTTTTTGATACAACAAGTCATTGCAGCTCATTTCTAACACACACTCACATAGCTTGTCATTGTTAATACCGTGTGAGGGTAGGACAAAACATGATTTTGCATGGCAACATCACCTTATTCACAATGGCTGAGTTATTAACTCTATAGTTTTTCTCTCTCCAAGCAATGGCACTATGGTGAAGCAAAAGATGTATCCAGTCTCCATTGTGGTAAAAAGTACCAGGAAATCTTAAGTGGCTCATTCCTAAGGGCAAAGTTCAATCCATTATGACCCCACTTGTTCCTTGGGCACATTTTGCTTTAAGTTAGAAACAAGACACTGGGTCTCAGAGCAAAGAACCATTCAAGAGAACAATTCAAATAGATGAGGTTAAAGTAGTCTTCTATTTACTCTAAACCACATTATTAAAGAACAACAAACCTAGCAAAAATAGGACTTTGTGCCTGTATGTACAAACACACAGAATTCATAGAGACATGGAAACATGCTTGATTGCTTTCTAGGTACCAGGCAATATTTTCCAAGTACCATCTCCTCACAAAAGGTTTATGAAGTAAATATTGTCACTGTCGCCCATGATAAACAACAGGGAAACAGGCACAGAATGGTGAATTGTCAAGGGCTTGAACTCTGTCTACCCCAGAGCTCAAACTCCTAACCACTATGCTATGCTGCCTTCTCATGTCAACAATGATTCGAATTTAAGACATTATGACAGAGCAAAGTAAACTTTTTTCAACTTTTGGTTTTTGTTTGTTTGTTTGTTTGTTTGTTTGTTTTTTGTGGTACGCGGGCTTCTCACTGTTGTGGCCTCTCCCGTTGCAGAGCACAGGCTCTGGACGTGCAGGCTCAGCGGCCATGGCTCACAGGCCTAGCTGCTCCGTGGCATGTGGGATCTTTCCATACCGGGGAACGAACCCGTTCAGGCGGACTCTCAACCACTGCGCCACCAGGGAAGCCCCTAAGTTTTGGTATCTTAAAATGAAAAATGCCAAATATTCTCACCAGGGGGAGGTGGGTAAGGGCAAGTGGAATAAAAGACAGACTTACTTTTTCTAAAACAGAATGTGGCTGGACAGTTATCTGTTACTTAAAATCCTGTTGAACTTGTCCTGAACACACAAAATTGCCTGCAAGCTGAAGAACCATCTGTCTTCTTCCTTTTTAATGACTTTGCCAGCATGAGATTTTCCAATGTTTGTGCAGAATTCCTGAGAGTCTTACAGACACATGCTAAGAAATCCCATGGGTTACATTTGGAGCACCAGCTAATATTTCATGTTCTGATTACTGTGGAGAAAGTAAAAGGCTTTTTCATTGTGTTAGAAGAAAGGAAGATAAATATTAAAAAAAAAAAACACCATAAGCTTTTGGAGTCTCATGTAAAATCAAGTCTACTTGACCTACATGCTCTAAAATTGGGTGCAAACATGGAGTCTTGGAATCTGGTTTCAACTATTAGAAAAACATTATGACAAATGACTTGGTATTTTCATACAGTTTTCCTGCGGTAAACCATAACACTGCCAGGTAAGCTGGTTTCCGTGATTTAGTCTATCTTTGACCTATTTCTTATGGCATTATCAAACAAACACTTCTTATTCTCAGAAATGTGCATTAGAGATATGACAGGACTTTATTATATTTATTATAAGGGAAGGGTTCATGGTTATTTGGATTGAACCTAATTACAAATACTCGTAGAAATTTACACACAGGTCCATAAAAATAAATGATAATTGCAGTCAAGCTTTACTCTATTGTGTTTATATTTTTGTGTTTGTGAGTGTATCCAGCATTAGGAAGCAAACACAGGTAAGAAGAGGCTGGCTTAAGATAAGAAAATAGAAACCCATAACAGATGGAATCCAATCTGGGACTTGTTACCTGTGGTGCAGGCGATTAGGAATATGCTAAGACCCCCAGCTAGTGCCCCCTGCCCTCTGGTTGGTCCTGGCAGAGGTCACAGAAGCAAGCCCAACCTTTCCACTATGTATGTATGGATACACATGTTTTGGGGTACATAAACAAACTTATAATGTAAAGCCAGATATTTATATATAAATGGGTGAGCAATCATTTATACCAAACCCTCTATGATATAATCAATGTAGATGGCTGTGTGTGAATACATTTTATTTACAATGGAAGACAGTGTGTTAACTAATAGTGTCTGCATGCCATTTAATATTTTAGAATGTAAAGATGGTGTCAGCATCAGAAAAAATGAATTGAAAGAAATTCAGTCTGCATGGGATCATACAAAAACAGTAGTATATCAGACCTAGGGACACATACAGACTGAAAGTGAGGTTATGGAAAAAGATATTCCATGCAAATGGAAATCAAAAGAAAGCTGGAGTAGCAATGCTCTTATCAGAAAAAAAAGACTTTAAAATGAAGACTAGTACAAGAGACAAAGAAGGACACTACATAATGATCAAGGGATCAATCCAAGAAGAAGATATAACAACTGTAAATATTTATGCACCCAACATAGGAGCACCTCAATACATAAGGCAAATGCTAACAGCCATAAAAGGGGAAATTGACAGTAACACAATCATAGTAGGGTACTTTAACACACCACTTTCACCAATGGACAGATCATCCAAAACAAAAATAAATAAAGAAACACAAGCTTTAAATGATACATTAAACAAGATGGACTTAATTGATATTTATAGGACTTTCCATCCAAAAATAACAGAATACACTTTCTTCTCAAGTGCTCATGGAACATTCTCCAGGAGAGATCATACCTTGGGTTATATATCAAGCCTTGGTAAATTTAAGAAAATTGAAATCATATCAAGTATCTTTTCTGACCACAACACTATGAGACTAGATATCAATTACAGGAAAAAAAATCTGTAAAAAATACAAACACATGGAGACTAAATAATACACTACTAAATAAACAAGAGATCACTGAAAAAATCAAAGAAGAAATCAAAAAATACCTAGAAACAAATGACAATGGAGACACAACAACCCAAAACCTATGGGATGCAGCAAAAGCAGTTCTAAGAGGGAAGTCTAGAGCAATACAATCCTACTTCAAGAAACAAGAAGCATGTCAAATAAACAACCTAACCTTACACCTAAAGCAATTAGAGAAAGAAGAACAAAAATCCCCCAAAGTTAGCAGAAGGAAAGAAATCATAAGGGTCAGATCAGAAATAAATGAAAAAGAAATGAAGGAAACAATAGCAAAGTTCAATAAAACTAAAAACTGGTTCTTTGAGAAGATAAACAAAATTGATAAACCATTAGCCAGACTCATCAAGAAAAAAAGGGAGAAGACTCCAATCAACAGAATTAGAAATAAAAAAGGAGAAGTAACAACTGACACTGCAGAAATACAAAGGATCATGAGAGATTACTAGAAGCAACTCTATGCCAATAAAATGAACAACCTGGAAGATATGGACAAATTCTTAGAAAAGCACAGTCTTCTGAGACTGAACCGGGAAGAAATAGAAAATATAAACAGACCAATCACAAGCACTGAAATTGAAACTGTGATTAAAAATCTTCCAACAAACAAAAGCCCAGGACCAGATGGTTTCACAGGCGAATTCAATCAAACATTTAGAGAAGAGCTAACGTCTATCCTTCTCAAACTCTTCCAAAATATAGCAGAGGGAGGAACACTCCCAAACTCATTCTACAAGGCCACCATCATCCTGATACCAAAACCAGACAAAGATGTCACAAAGAAAGAAAACTACAGGCCAATATCACTGATGAACATAGAAGCAAAAATCCTTAACAAAATATTAACAAACAGAATCCAACAGCACATTAAAAGGATACACCATGATCAAGTGAGGTTTAACCCAGGAACGCAAGGATTCTTCACTACACACAAATCAATCAATGTCATACACCATATTAACAAATTGAAGGATAGAAACCATATGATCATCTCAATAGATGCAGAAAAACCTTTTGACAAAATTCAACACCCATTTATGATAAAAACCCTCCAGAAAGGAGGCATGGAGGGAACTTACCTCAACAGAATAAAGGCCATATATGATAAACCCACAGCCAACATCATTCTCAATGGTGAAAAACTGAAACCATTTCCTCTAAGATCAGGAACAAGACAAGGTTGTCCACTCTCACCACTATTATTACACATAGTCTTGGAAGTTTTAGCCACAGCAATCAGAGAAGAAAATGAAATAAAAGGAATCCAAATCAGAAAAGAAGTAAATCTATCACTGTTTGCAGATGACATGATATTATACACAAAAAGTCCTAATGATGCTACCAGAAAACTACTAGAGTTAATCAATGAATTTGGTACAGTAGTAGGATACAAAATTAATGCACAAAAATCTCTTGAATTCCTATATGCTAATGATGAAAAATCTGAAACAGAAATTAAGGAAACACTCCCATTTACCACTGCAACAAAAAGAATAAAATACCTAGGAATAAACCTACCTAAGGAGACAAAGACCTGTCTGCACAAAACTATAAGACACTGATGAAAGAAATTAAAGATGATACAAAACAGATGGAGAGATATACCACGTTCTTGGACTGGAAAAATCAACACTGTGAAAATGACTATACTACCCAAAGCAATCTACAGATTCAATGCAATCCCTATCAAACTACCAGTGGCATTTTTCACAGAACTAGAACAAAAACCTTCACAATTTGTATGGAAACACAAAAGACACCGAATAGCCAAAGCAATCTTGAGAAGGAAAAACTGAGCTGGAGGAGTCAGGCTCCCAGACTTCACTACAAAGCTACAGTAATCAAGACAGTATGGTACTAACACAAAAACAGAAATATAGATCAATGGAACAGGATAGAAAGCCCAGGGATAAACCCATGCACCTATGGTCACCTTATTTTTGGTAAACGTGGCAAGAATATACAATGGAGAAAAGACAGCCTCTTCAATAAGTGGTGCTGGGAAAACTGGACAGCTACATGTAACAGAATGAAATTAGAACACTCCCTAACACCATACACAAAAATAAACACAAAATGGATGAAAGACCTAAATGTAAGGCCAGACACTATAAAACTCTTAGAGAAAAATACAGGCAGAACACTCGATGACGTAAATCACAACAAGACCCTTTTTGACCCACCTCCTAGAGAAATGGAAATAAGAACAAAAATAAACAAATGGGACCTAATGAAACTTCAACGCTTTTGCACAGCAAAGGAAACCATAAACAAGACCAAAAGACAACCCTCAGAATGGGAGAAAATATTTGCAAACAAAGCAACTGACAAAGGATTAATCTCCAAAATTTACAAGCAGCTCATGCAGCTCAATTCCAAAAAAACAAACAACCCAATCCAAAAATGGACAGAAGACCTAAATAGACATTTCTCCAAAGAAAATATACAGATTGTCAACAAACACATGAAAGAATGCTCAACATCACTAATCATTAGAGAAATGCAAATCAAAACTACAATGAGGTATCACGTCACACCAGTCAGAATGGCCATCATTAAGAAATCTACAAATAATAAATGCTTGAGAGGGTGTGGAGAAAAGGGAACCCTCTTGCACTGTTGGTGGGAATGTTAATTGATACAGCCATTATGGAGAACAGTATGGAGGTTCCTTAAAAAACTAAAAATAGAACTACCATACGACCCAGCAACCCCACTACTGGGCATATACCCTGAGAAAACCAAATTCAAAAAGAGTCATGTACCACAGTGTTCATTGCAGCTCTATTTACAATAGTCAGGAAATGGAAGCAACCTGAGTGTCCATCGACAGATAAATAGATAAAGAAGATGTGGCACATATATACAATGGATTATTACTCAGCCATAAAAAGAAATGAAATTGAGTTATTTGTAGTGAGGTAGATGGACCTAGAGGCTGTCCTACAGAGTGAAGGAAGTCAGAAAGAGAAAAACAAATATCGTATGCTAACACACATATATATATAAATAGTTTCCATATATATATGGAATCTAAAAGAAAAAAAATGGTTCTGAAGAACCCAGGGACAGGATAGGAATAAAGACACAGATGTAGAAAGTGGACTTGAGGACACGGGGAGAGGGAAGGGTAAGCTGGGACGAAGTGTGAGAGTGGCATGGACATATATACATTCCCAAATGTAAAATAGATAGCTAGTGGGAAGCAGCCGCATAGCACAGGGAGATCAGCTCGGTGCTGTGACCACCTAGAGGGGTGGGATAGGGTGGGTGGGAGGGAGACGCAAGAGGGAGGAGGTATGGGGATATATGTATGCAT
Source organism: Mesoplodon mirus (assembly GCF_964341445.2). Lineage (NCBI taxonomy): Eukaryota > Metazoa > Chordata > Mammalia > Artiodactyla > Ziphiidae > Mesoplodon > Mesoplodon mirus. The sequence continues at coordinate 74,511,286 of NC_138993.1, read as the reverse complement.
ATAGCTGATTCACTTTGTTATAGAGCAGAAAGTAACACACCACTGTAAAGAAATTATACTCCAATAATGATGTTAAAACACACACACACACACGCAGAAACTGTATTATAGAGTTATCAGTCATGATGGTGCTTTTCCTGGTTTGATAAGACCTACCCTTGAAAGAAGGTGTTGGCCAGTGTTGTCCCAGATGTTGTCTTCTCCAACCTAGAGAGGTAAGGGTTAAGGGTACGGGCGCTGAAGCTGGAATATGGGGTTCCAATCCAGGCTCTGCTTCTCTTAGGGCAGCTACTAATGTCTTTGTGCTTCAATTCCTTCTTGTGGAAAATGGGTTAGTAATAGTTACCCACAGGCTTCTGGTTTTCTTCTCGTCACATAAAGATTTTAGCACTTCACTCGTTATTCTTTCCTGTATTCATTTTGTTGTTTTCAATGTCCATGTAGATTATCCCTGGAACATTCCAACCTCTTATTTTCTTGTACTCCTCCTTATTTCAATTACACACGTGCATGTTTGGAAATATAAATAAATATTATGCTTTGTTTGTAAAAATAGAATGTGCCATTTCATTAGAAGTTTATAAAAAGATACTTTTAGACATAAGAATGAGACAGTAATAATAAAAAGGAAAGAATTGTGCAGCTTTTATGCTTTTGCAACCACAAGAGAATAAAAATTGAGGTGCAGTTTGGGAAGATTCATACAGAGAAAAATCTCTGAAATAACGATGAAATGGTTTGTATGGCAGATAAATGGGATTATATTGAACTGGGAGATTTCTCAAGATCATCTTGGGCACTGCTCATGGTGGTCATTCCTGTTGCTCTCCTCAGCAGAGAGATCAGTGAAAAAAACTAGGTATTTGTACATCAGTTTTCTCTGCTGTTCTCTCTGTTGCAGGCTGCTCTTGCCTGGAAAGACGCTCTAGGGAGCAGGGCAGGAGAGTCAACCATCAAAATAGACTTCTTTTTGTATTGTTGAGTAAGCGGAGAAAAATCCAGCTGGGATGTATGGAAAAATATTGCCACAAAAGGAAATTAAAGCATATGCCAAGAACATAGGAGACACCAGATTCCTGAAATAGATTTTTTTTTTTACAAAACCAAAATGACAGCATAGTTTCTCCATGTTCTCAATAAGAAGAATTACCTATAATAAAAGTACAGGTCATTATAGAGACAGTAAAATAAAAATTGAGAATAGCTGGAATGGAAAGTGTTAGCAAAGATTTTAAACAAGGCAAAAATATAAATGTGATATTTTAAAGAACAGGTTTTATGTAACAGAAATTGAATTACTGGATTAAAAAACACATTTCTGGACCAGTCACAGAAAGGAGAGAAAGAAAATAAGTAGATGAAAGTTATAAGATAGGATATAAGATATTGGATATATGACATATCCTATACAATTTATAAGAAAAAATAGAACTGAGGGAAAAATGTAATAAATATAGAGAGGAAAAAAATGATTGCATGCTGAGAGAAACATGATCATCTGATTTTTTAAATATATGAATATATATATTCTTTTCCTACATTCTCTTCCATTAGCTTATTGCAAGATATTGAGTACCTTGTGCTATGCAGTAGCATTATCATCTGATTTTGTAGAAGACTCACCAAGGTTGAAGACTAAAGAAAAGATTCACACCTGGTCATAACAGTTGCCCACTTTACTAGATTTGTATTTTTTTAAATAAAAGTTATTTACAAAATAGTGCAAGTAAAGTGACAGCATGCTTTTTCATAGCTATTTAACAAACCAGAAAAATTATGATGTGATACCTACAAATGCTGAGTGAAAACAAATTTTGAATCAATACATCCATGCCAATCACATATACTTAACTCATTAAACTCAGCTCGTATGTGCAGTCCTTGAAAATATTATTTGAAGTCTGAGCCACTGAGAAATGAGTCAAAATTACGAATATAATGGTAAGAAACAGATAAAGAAATCATATGACCTGGAAATCATAAAAGTCAGTTTTATTTGTAAATATTATGGAAAAATTGAATGCTCAAGAATAGCAATCTTTAAAAAAATCATTTATGTTGTTATCAAAGTGATATAGTTTACACCCCTAGGTAAAACCAACTAATGCCATTTCAGGTGTAGGTTTAGGAAATGGAAGGGGAATCAGATAAACTATTTTCTATGAAAGAGAAATATTTCATTTGATGGCATATAAATTTTGACTTAAAAATTTGTTAGGAATGTGTAAATAAAAGTCACTTTAGTAGAGGTACAAACATGATGGAGACCTTCCATTAGCAAACAAAATATAGTATATCTAACAAGAAAATCAATTAGCTATATAGCAAGAAATTATTCTTTGTCTTTGTATGTGTGTGTTTTTACTATCCCTCCTGTGCTTCATTGGGCTTCTTCATCTGTGGGTTTGCTTCTTTCACAGGTCTGAAAAATTCTCAATTTTTATCTCTTCAGATATTTCCACTGATCCATTTGCCTTTTTTTTTTTAACTTCTGGGATTCTTTGATATGTTGATATTTTTTCTGATGTTCTCACTCCTCCCTCCATGTCTCCTAACCTTTTTTTCTTAGAGATCACAATATTTATTCAGCCTTCTATTGTAAATGAGCGTTTTAGGTAAACCTCTCTTTATATTTTCTATCTCTTTGTCCATCTGTCCTGTATTCTGGACAATTTGTTCAGATCCATTCTCTAGTGCATTAACTCTCTCTTTTTAATTTGCTTTGTTTTAATTCCCATTTATTTTCGAATAATTTTATTTCATACATGCAAATAAAACCCAACACTTTATTAAGAATAACCTTGGGCTTCCCTGGTGGCACAGTGGTTGAGAGTCCGCCTGCCGATGCAGGGGACACTGGTTCGTGCCCCAGTCCGGGAAGATCCCACATGCCGCGGAGCGGCTGGGCCCGTGAGCCATGGCCGCCGAGCCTGCACGTCCGGAGCCTGTGCTACACAACGGGAGAGGCCCCAACAGTGAGAGGCCCGTGTACCTCAAAAAAAAAAAAAAAAGAATAACCTTTTATTTTTGTCAATTTAATCATTTTTTAAAATGAACTGTTTCTTATACTTCTAGGAATATCTACTCATCTCCACCTCCACCCCAACTAAAATATTGGAATTTTTGTTGGAATACTTGGAATATGATTTTACTTGTTTTGTTTTAGTTATTTTTGGTTTTTATTTTACAAGGATACCCTCCATCTGTGTACACAATAAAGTTAGAATAGAACAAAATACTATTTCAGAACTTTTGGCTCCTGAGATTACTTAAAACTTTCTGACCCTCTAGTAATAGGTAAAATAATTTAAATATAATTTTAAAATATATGGAGTTTTCCATTTAAAAAATACTCTTAAGTAAAAAGATGCAGAAACTTGTTATTACAGGTTGATTATATCCCCCAAAAGATATGTTGGTGTACTAACCCTTAGTATCACATAAGAATGTGATCTTATTTGGAAGTATGGTCTTTACAGAGGTAATCAAATCAAATAATTAGGGTGGACCCTAATCCAGTATTATCAGAGGATCAGAACAGAGCTTGATGTATTTTTATTCTTTTTTTTCCAGTTTTATTGAGATCTAATTGACAAAATTGTATGTATTTAAAGTGTACATGCGATGATTTGATGTATGTATACGTTGTGAAATGATTACCACAATTAGGTAATCAGGGTAGTTAACACATCCATCACCTCACAGTTACTTTTCCCGTGTAATGAATCACTTAATGTTTACTCTCTCGGCAAATTTCCAGTACAAAATACAGCATTATTAACTATAGTCACTATGCCTTCTACTAGATGCCCAGAGCTTATTCCTCTTATAACTGAAGGCTTATACTCTTTAACCAATATCTCCCATCCCAAACTTCCACCCCTGATTCCATCACTGGTACCTACCATTCTACTGTGTCTCTGAGTTTGACTTTTTTTTTAAGATTCCATATATAAGTGAGATCATACAGTATTTGTCGTTCTCTTTCTGGCTAAGTTCACTTAGCATCATGTCCTCTAGGTTTATCTACATTGTTGCAAATAGCAGGATTTCCTGTGGCTGAATAATATTCCATTGTACATACATATGCCACATCTTCTTTAGTCAGTGGACACTGAGGTCGTTTCTATGGTTTGGCTTTTGTGAAACACGCTGCTATGAATAGTGCAGATATCTATTCAAGATCCTACTTTTACTCTTTTTAGCAACTGTACAAGATCGGGATGTAGCTGCCGGGAGAGCCTCCACTCCAGGAGAAGCAATATTAGTTGAACCAGGTTGGCGGTGAAGTGTTAAGTCCTTTTACTTACCTTCCTCAGAAGCTTCCCCACGTTACATAGGAGCCAGCTGGTGTCCTTCTTCTCTGTCCTCTAAGGTCCTCCTCCTGCTCTGAAATTCCAATCGTCTCAATGTTTTCTCTTCTGGACTCCCCAATTCTGTAAGGTTATGTTTATTCCTGATCAAGTGCAACGTGAAGAACAAAATACTCTCTCCAATCCCTTCCAGCCCTATGGTAGAATGTTCCAAAGAATGAAACGTTCAGTGTTCTGACTCAGTGCTTCTCAAAGGGGTGTGACTGGCATTTGGGTGCCATGATTCTTTGCATCTGTGGAGACACTAGATGTCAGTCGTGCTCCTGAGCAACTGATACCATTAAAAAAAAAAAACAGACACGAAGATTTCCACATGCCCTTTGGGGTCAATACCATTCCCAGGTGAGAATTACTGTTGTAAAATGTATCAAAATCAATTGAGTTTGGCAGTGTCACTTCCTAATTCAAGGAGTGGATGTTATGTGTGTGTGTGCACCATCCTGGTGGTGTGAGGAGTGGCTGAGTTGTTTGGGAGGTAAAGGAAGTACTACAAGGAAGCAAGATACATTCCTATGACCTGTGGTCCAATTGCTAATGTGTTCATATTATAGGAAACATACAAACAGACATGAAGCATTCTCACATCCCTCCCTCATCTCAAGCTAATAGGAGGAAGAAGACTTTTTGACTGGGAATGCTATGTAGACTTGGAGGAGCACAGTGAGAGGCTGCAGGTAGGATACACAAAGGTGGAAAGCTAACGGGGAGTTAGGAAGTGATTGTAGAGTCAGAGTTTTGGAGGTCTGAGAGGTGAGTGTGGAAGCAAGAGCGCAGGAGCAACTGCTGTCCCTGGGAAGCTGGGGGCGGGACTGAGAAAAGGGGGACGATTTACATATACTCCTCCCACCTCGACAGACTTTGGTAGAGAAACTGAATACAACACTGAAACGCTTCCAGTTTCCTCTTGATTGACGTGTGTGATTTGATGTATGCGTTTGGAGGAGATGGGCAAAAAGCTGCACCGACTCAGCTTCAAGGATATTTGACAAGCAAGTGATTGTTATTAGGAACACTAATACTATTTTCCTCAGCATTATTTATATTGTTGAAGACATGTCTTTCAAATTTAGAAAATGGCATATTAAGGCCATTACATTTTTTTTTAGTTGGATGTCCACTCAAATAAAAAAAATATATCAGGAAAAATTTCATTGGGGCACTTTCTATACAGACAATATAATATATCCTTTTGGCAAGATAATAATAATGATTATTATTGTTACTGACCTATGAACAACGACTTTGAAGTTGGCTTGACCATTCCAGAAAAATAACTATTTTAGATTTCCTGAAGTGAAAGATCTAGCACTTTCATTGTATGTGCTACTTCTATATATCATGAAGAAATATTTCACTTACCTGCTGTACAATTAAATATTTAAAATTATGATGCGGCATTTACTAAGATATAGGTAGGCATTGTCTTAACATAAAATATTCAGAAATATTGCCTGACAAAGGCCCTAGTATTTTATGAATATTAAAATATTCATTTTATTTTGCACATTAAGGCGCTGGCTTTTGTCTCTCACTGTAGGTACTGTTGTGATTGATTTAGTAATATGCATAGAAATGGTACTAATAATTCCTCCAGCGTAATGCAAGGTGGTTATAGAACCATGATCAAACTATGTTGTATTATGTGGCATTTAGAATGGGAATATTTAGCTCAGATTATATTGAAATTTAAACTATTAGTTTACAAACTGATTGATATTAAGGAGCCCTTTTTGTATTTTGGTTACATTATTGAAATTTAGTTCACAATGGATACACCTGGAGACTGAGCTTCATCGTCCTTTACCCCAGTGCACTGGCAGGTGCCTTTTAGTGACACACTCCTCAGTGACATGCTCCTCAATCACTGGGCTTAGATGTTATGTAAAGTAATAAAGAGACTTTTGTGTTTGCATGTAAAGAGAGAGTATCACAATAAATCCATTGGGTTCTAAGAAAGAAGGCATTTGTCTTCAATTTGCATAACACTTCTGAGCTCCATCTGGGAGAAAGTCAACAGCTTTTCAGAGAGCAATAGTTTTGCCTTGTTACGTTCACACCCTGTCCAAACAGGTCTGTTAAATCACTGGGCTGGAACACCCTGCAGGAAGAAGTGGTAGCAGCGTGCTGTGGTTTCATAAGATTGAAATTCTATCTCTTCTGTCAAATGTCAGGGGTGATACAGCATGGAATGAAGTCTGCCTACAGCTGGTGAAAAGGGCTTAAGAGGAAAGAAAGAAAACAACTTTAAATAGTATCGATTCCAGAAAACAGAGGAGCCATCCAGCTGCCCACCAGCTGCTCTTAGGTGGGCAATCACGGGTGACCTGCTTGCAAAGGGAGACACCTGCCAGGTAACAAACAGAGGGAGCGGGGACCCAGGTAGAGTGCAGGGAAGGTGTGAAATAAACAAGCTGCCCACAGTGCCATTTCCGTTTCAAGTTACCTATTTAAGCAATAAACTAACTTAAGATAACCCCATGCTTGTGCAGGGATTCACAATACTGTCACAGTAAAAGTGGAATTCTAAAAGACTGCCTCTGGAACAAGGAAAATAAATTAGTCTGGAAACTTGAAAACAATTTCAAATCTGGTAAATATCTTTTTCTTCAACTTGCTTAGCTTTTCTCCTGACCTTATTGATGTAACCCATCCTAAAAAGTACATGGCATGGGCTTCCCTGGTGGCGCAGTGGTTGAGAATCCGCCTGCCGATGCAGGGGACATGGGTTCGTGTCCCAGTCTGGGAAGATCCCACATGCCACGGAACGGCTGGGCCCGTGAGCCGTGGCCGCTGATCCTGCACGTTCAGATCCTGTGCTCCGCAACGGGAGAGGCCACGGCAGTGAGAGGCCCGCGTACCGAAAAAAAAAAAAAAAGTACATGGCATATACTAGGACACTAATTAGAGACTATCTGTAGTTGTGTTTTTTTTGTTTTGTTTTGTTTTTTGCGGTGCGCAGACCTCTCACTGTCGTGGTCTCTCCCGTTGTGGAGCACAGGTTCCGGACACGCAGGCTCAGCGGCCATGGCTCACAGGCCCAGCCGCTCCGCGGCATGTGGGATCTTCCCGGACCGGGGCACGAACCCGTGTCCCCTGTATCGGGAGGCGGACTCTCAACCACTGCGCCACCAGGAAAGCTCCTAACCAGAGATAATTTAACACAGGATATCGGCTAAACAGGAACTGGAGAACTGGAAGACAAAAAGGAACAGGTGAGGTGCCACAGTGACAAACACTCCACGGGTGGGTGATGAAAGTAGAAGAGGTTGGGATTATCAGGACCCGGAACTCCTGATAAGGAGGTTGAGGTTGAGGAGGTCTGTGAACCGGGGCCGGACGTCTGAGCCGGGAGGCTGTCCAGCTGGTGCTGGCGCTTCATGAGCTCAGGGAAGTCTTTGCCAGTCTGGGACCCAGACCTCTAAGGAATAGTGCTGATGGACAGACAGTTTTTGAAACCCCAGGATCTCAGACAAAGGCTCACAGAACTGGGGTCCAGATGTCTGGGGAGAACGAGATGCCTGTAAGCTGTGGCTAGTGTTTCTGAAGAGTGTGATGTAGCTGGTCTGACAGTGAGGAAAACATCTGGAAATAGAACCAGCTGCTATTGGAACCCAGAGCTGCTGCCAAAGGGAAGGGTCGTTACGGGGGGAAACTGGCAGACACACAGCACCTAGGGAGCAGAAGCCCCCCTTCCTCCTCCTGTCTCTCTCTTTTCTCTAGCAGCCCTGCCGGCATAAACTAACAGCAAGCTAGCCAGCAAAGAAGTGCGGTCTACACTTTCTCTCCAGCAGCTCCAGAACAGAGGGAAGATTCGAGGGGAGGCACAATAACATAGCACCAGCCCAAGCCACGATGCTGGATACTCAGGGTTCATGCACAACTGTCCACACACATTTGCAATTCCACACAGCAACAGCAGTCGGATTATTTGGCCTAATAAGATGAAAGCATCCTTTACACAAATGAAGACCTCTTGCCATCTCTCCAAAAACAAGTGGAAGACATAAAACCAAAGGGGATTCTATGAAATCTGTGTCCTTTGAGCAGTTATGTTAAAAGAAGTCATGAGGTATTGGTGGCTGCTCCACAGTGTGGGTGGGGAGGAACTGGTCTAGGATCCAGGGTTTCCCTGGGACATCTCATAAACTTCTACATTGTAAAGGAAAAGTTAATGGAAAACTATAGCAATCAAAACAAGTCAGGGCTGTGAAAGTTTTAGGAAAGAATGAAATGAACCTTCAAGGGTAAAAGTTCTAGTTATTCCAACAGTTAAAGAAACCAGCTAGCTAAGATTCCAGGAGGGGGCAAAGGGGACATTAAAGAAGGAAGTTAGTCCTCAGTTACAGAAACTAGGACTGTGGCAGCTACTGAGAATCACTGCTTTCTTGCTTGTTGGATACATACATGTTTGCATATGTACCATGTTCTTGCTTGCTAATTCTTTATGTGTATAGGGGTGCCTATCAGCTATCTACTTAGCTATCTATCAATCTATCATCTATTAATCTTCTATCAATCTATCTATCATCTCTATACTAGTACTTTCCTATCTTCTTTCCCCTTATTAATTTATATAAGGGTTGTAGGTGGTAGGTAACTTTATAATTTAGTCTTTAAGTGAAGAATATTCATGTGGGACCATGACTGAATTTGAGGAATAATTAACACTGTCCCTGTGATAGATACACTGAATATTATTATAATGAACCAAATTGATATATGTTTTAAGAGAGATGAAACCCTAAATCCCCATGAACTTGACTATTAGTTAGGCATGAAAACGATAATACAGATGAATATTTATTGGTGTTGTTATCTGTAATATATTCTTGTGATTTTTTTTTAATACTTAAAACCTTATGTGAGATTTCCATTTTATTCCACAGTGGTAGAAGATTTGCTTTCTCACTGTAAACAACGGGAAAACTGGACAAATGTGAAAGAAACATTTTCTTTAGACGTTGGAAAGCAGGCAGAAAGGAGACAGATGAGGGGAACCCCACAGGTGCCCCACTTTGTGTCTAGAGGCACATTGCCAAACCAATGCAAGAACAAAACCTAAGCTGAGCACGGTGGGCTCTTTGGGCTGGGGAGGCCAAGGATGATTTGGGGAGATGAACAGCTGGAGGTCGTGAGAGGCAGAGAACCAGAGAGGAGGGCTACATGGGGAAAGAGTGCTGAAACCTACCCAGGCGCCTTTTAAGTCTTGGACTGAATATTCAGCTGTCCCTGTGTTGCTGAAACTCCATGAGGTTGGGAGAGAGGGATTACTGTGGTTCAGCTCTTGCTGGACAATTCCCTTAGCCCTGAAGAGCCAGAGTGAAGAAACCTTGCTGACCATGGGGGTATTTATTCCACATTCCCAAGTAAGGGCTGCTCTTGACACAGGATGTCATGCTCACAACAAAGGCTCATCTCCTCTCCTCTGAAGACATTGTGATGTAATGACATTTAGCACTGACTGACACTTATTCTGGGCCTTGAACTGTTCTGAGCACATCACATATAATAACCACTCTACCCTCAAAACCGTTCTATGAGTTAGACACTTATTATCCCCATTTCAACAAGGAAATGAAAGCACAACTAAGAAGGCCCCACTGTTTTCACAAATGGAGCCAGAAATTGCACCCCAACTCCAGAGTTTTCCCTTTTAGCAACTATTTCTCCTCTGCCTGGAAGTAGATATGACAATGACCATTTCATTGTAATGGGATGATGGTTATTTTAAATTTTCTATAGTTTGCTTATGTGCATTTTTAAATGTTTCTAAAATGAACATGTTCTGATTTTGTAATAATAACAGATTTACTTTTAGCTAAGAATATAATAACAGTTGTGAACAGTGTACAGAAGTTCAATCATTTTAGAAAGCAATTTGGCAGTGTGAACCTGGAACAAAAATAAGACTGTTCCTATCTTAGGTAAGGTTGGATCCCATGTTTTAAAAAATGAATAGTATATATAAATTTAAAAACTGAGAAGAGGATAGGATTGTGAATTATTTTGATTTTTTAATTTGCTTTCTGTGCATTTATCATATATTATATAGGAAAATATAATTAATCTTAATCAGGGAAAATGGTAATTTTAAGTTCCCATTATTTAGCTAGTAAGCTCATTTGTAGGATTTTTAATAACAGGTATTTAGGACACTATTGTTTATAGTGATGAAACCTGATGAGTAACCTATATGTCCAAAATAAGATTAAGTAAGCAATGATATAGTTATGTGATGGAATATCATGAAGACATTGTTATCCTATTTTTGAAGAATGTTTAAGGACTTGGGAAATAATTCAGAACATGTTAATAAAAATTAATATTTTCAACTGTATATAACCTCTGTTTCCAGTTTTGTAAAAATAAATCACAAAGATAAATACATATTCTTCCACCCACACCCCACCGCTCACACGTAACAGAGAGACACCAAAAATGTTACAAGTGGTTCTATCTGGATAGTGAAATTAATGTGATGTTAATTTATTCTTTTTGTTATCCTTCCAAATTTACCATGAGAAAGATGCTTGTTTTTTCTTCCATGAGCAATAGACATGTGTTCCTAATGTAGAGGCAAACCATTTGACCCTACTTTTGTACAGTTGTCAGGAATTTAGAATGATACAGAAATATTTTTTTCATTTCCTTGGTGCTTACCAGTGACTTAGGGATGTCAGCCTTCTTATGTAACTGTAAAAGTTCCAGCTTTCTTCTTTGCCAACCATTTTATAATTATTATTTGGGTGAGAGTAAATATAACAACACTGGGGAGAATATGAAGGTTTCTGGTTCATCATAGAATTAACTGAAAAATAAAAGATGTGTATATTTTAGTTATTCAGTATAAAGTTCTATGTAATAATTTTTAATTCTCCAAGAAAAATAAATCATCAACGTTACCTAGCATTCAATGAATATAATGAATATGCACAGTTCATATGGTGATGTTTGTAAATAAAAAAGCAAAGCTCACATTTTTATCAGTAATCAGTTACTTTTCTCCTACATTGTATACTTGCAAAATTGTTTATTACATTACTCTGCAGAAAGGTCACATTTGATTGCTGTTTTTTAAACCCTTATTGTTTCAGCTACTAGTTCTTTTGGTTTCTTTCCTCATTTCATTTCAGACAAAACCAGTCACTGATTGCTCCCTCAAAAGCTGGAAACACTTGATAGGCAGACATGCCTATTACTTGGCAGAAGATAAGAGGGTAAAATTCTTGGGAGATAAAAGCAAGTTTTATTTAGAATGATAAAACTGAAATCTTGAAAATCTTAAAATGTTTTGTGATTGAATTATCTGAGAAAATGAAGCAACCATGACTTTTGTGATTTTGATGGATTATCACAAGTTTCAAAGAGAATCCCAGGCCAACATTTTAACAAATATTTGTGGTTATTCGAGTTCCTGCCTGCATTGTTAGCTACTAGGCTAGAGGATATAATGATGTGATGTCCTCTAGATTGCTGTCATACTGATGCAAACTAGCAAAGCTTCACCAGTGAAAGTTCGCAAACAGGCTCTGTAGGTCATTTCCCAGTAGCAGGAATCATCTAATCAAATCCGGGGATTAAAAATAATAATAATAATAATAAAGTGAATTCTGTGAGAGTAAGAACCAATACTCTTATGTCTTCAGTACTTAATACTTTGTATCCCCGGCACTTAATAAGGTCTCTGACACCTGCTGGGCTTCCAGTAACTCGACGGTGAATAGAGAAATGGATGTGGCACCACTTTAAAGAAACACAGTTTAGGCTGTGACTACATCATGTCACAATTTCTCAAATGGGCAGGAAACTGAATTTTTTTGTTTTTATCCACGCTCTTAGATTTATGAAAAGATGCCTAAGTATGTTTCCCTGGAATGTTTGGACTTTGGTAAATTTGAGTTTTCATATTTTATTTTTACAAGTAAATGACTGGAATAAAATGAATTTAAAATTTTATGCCTTACTAGGGTAAATTAACATAAAAACATACAACACCTATGGATAAGTTAGTGGCCTATATATTTTTTAAACCAAGAATCAAGATTTAAAATATCTGACCTGACGTTCATATGTTCTTGGTAGAAAAACAAAGTATTTGAAACAAGGGCTACTCCTGAAAACCAAGATTTTTTCTGTCACACTTATACGTGGTTTCTCTTTTGCATTAGTGTTAATTATTACCTCATGCAAATTTAATATTTTAGCAGAACAGTTAACAAAGTCTAGTTAAGCAATGCTGTTATAACATGCAGTTTATATACCCTCAGCTGGCTAAGACAATTCAATACTCAGCAGCTGCAAAATGAGAATGTCAAAACAAAAAAAGCCCAAAGAATTTAAGTTATTTTAGGACTAAAATGACTCAATTTCATTCCTTTTTATGGCTGAGTAATATTCCATTGTATATATGTACCACATCTTCTTTATCCATTCGTCTGTCAACGGGCATTTAGATTGCTTCTGTGACCTAGCTACTGTAAATAGTGCTGCAATGAACACTGGGGTGCATGTCTCTTTTTGAATTATGGTTTTCTCTGGGTATATGCCTCAGTTATTCTGCTATTGATTCCTTCTAGTGTAGTTTTCATTTCACTTATTGTATTGTTCATCTCTGTTTGTTTGTTCTTTAATTCTTCTAGGTCTTTGTTAAACATTTCTTGTATCTTCTCGATCTTTGCCTCCATTCTTTTTCTGAGGTCCTGGATCATCTTCACTATCATTATTCTGAATTCTTTTTCTGGAAGGTTGCCTACCTCCACTTCATTTAGTTGTTTTTCTGGGGTTTTATCTTGTTCCTTCATCTGGTACATAGCCCTCTGCCTTTTCATCTTGTCTATCTTTCTGTAAATGTGGTTTTTGTTCCACAGGCTGCAGGACTGTAGTTCTTCTTGCTTCTGCTCTGTGGGGAACTTGCTGGCGGTCCAGTGGTTGGGGTTCTGTGCTCTCACTGCCTAGGGCCCGGGTTGTATCCCTGGTCTGGGCAAGCCCTGAGGCACAGCAAGAAACAGACCTGTTACCCCCTTCCCAAGGGAAACAGGATGAAGAGAGCCCTGAAAGAGAACTTTTTCCCTTACTCTACTTTCTGCTTCCAATCTGAGGGAAGGAAAATAAAATAGAAGAGCGGAGGATCTGCCTGCGAAGCGTATCCCCAGTTCCAGTCAGGCAGGGAGCAGGAAGTCAGATCTGATTGTACTATTTCAATAATTTGGAATTCTTTTAGGATTCCAAGGTAAGTTAACTTGGGACAGTTGCTGAAGCTGCAATGGCAGGAATATGCAGAAGAGTTATCCAAAATGTGGAAATACAGCAAAAACGTGGGTGGTACATTCTTTTAATGTCATATGGGGTTGAGAGCCAGGGGAACATGCATGGTTCAATTCACTGCTTATTACTGATTAAAAGTCCTAGACTAAGCAAAGTTACATGTTAACTTGTAGATTTTTGTGTGGTAGAGAGACTAATGATTTCTCTCTCGAGATACACTTGAAGGTTCTATATTTCACTGTTTTAACATTAACCCATTTTATATCCAACCCAAGAATCTTATCCTGTCATTGCCTATTTATACCTACCTCTCAAGGGCTTTTTGAACTGGTCATAATATCTTATTAGTTCCCTTAATTGATGAGTTAAATAAATAGTTGACATGTATTCATCTTATTTTTAGACAGTTCATTTTAAAAGCATATTTGAAAATTACACACTAAAAGTTGTGGAAGTTTGACCAAGAAGTCCAACTGGACTCACCAGATGCAACAAAGCAAACTGTTTGTTTAGCAAGTGCACCTCTTGGCTGTGAGGCCCAAGTACACTTTTTCTCTCATTCCTGAGTGGAATTCAAGCAGTAGTGGACTTTAAACTCCTTTTCTCTCTCCTAGAGTTTTGTTTCTGGACAATAAATTATTCATGGGCAATAAATTATTCTGCTTTGGTGGTAGCTATGATGGGGAATTTGTTCTAATGGTCTAATGATCTAATGATCATTTGGTGATCTATACTGGATGAATTTTGAATAGCTACTCTCTGATGGGTGAGAGAAGGCAGAGAAGTCAGTTCGTCAGTCTTTTGGGTTTTGTCTAATTGTGAACTTGCTTAAGTCAATTAAGATTCTTGCGTCCACTGGAAGGGGAATGGCTTTTTTTGATCTGGTGAAATTGTCTTTCTGTATCTTTCTTTTCACCCCTGCTGAAGCTGTTGAACTGAAGTTACACAGTCTCTATATGTCTGTGAATCTACATGTCCGTATTTTAGAAATAGCTCTCAGAAGAGTGGGAGGTATTTTCCTAACTCCAGAATAAATATGATGTGACATCTCTTGAATTAAAGGTACTCTCTTCGATTGATTACATGATTTTTAAAGTGCTTTTATAAATCTAATAGTTCTAAAATTTGCTGAAAATAAGAAACTTCTGATTCTTTACATGTGCTAGCCTTTTAAGAAGAAAAAAAAACCTGCTGGCTTAGAAATATTTTAAGGATCTGAAATAAATAATTGGGTGAATCATTTAGTGAATAAGACCAGCATAATAATTTTTGTTTAAGAAAAAGAAATATCTTTTCTTTGATTTATCAGTGTCAAGTAGAATGCAGATGTACATTTGACTTTAAAAATAAGTTCTCGGTTTGTTTTCTCATTAAAAAAACTAATGAACTGAAATTCCTACACTTTTCTTGTTTACTGATTAAGCTAATATTATCCCTATATAATATTTAAGATTACAAAAATATGTATTTTTTATTCAACTATATTGAGTCATTACTTTAGCAATTTTTAAACATCAATAGTAATTTTGTTTCGTAGTATGTCAGCTTGAACATAATAAAGATCCTTGGATGACTTATAAACTTGATCTTATAACAGAAACGTTTACAGAAAATTCCTGTGTGCACATAACCATAGCTAGCAACTTTTTCATGTGTTACATGCACGGTACAAAAGTGTAGCAGAAAAATATAGATCAGTTCATGATCATAAACATAAATTAATTATATTAGGGAAAATTACATCACCAAAATTAAGTATTGTTATGGTTGTTTTCTTTACGATTGTTTTATTTCTGTTTTAATTATTATGTTCTTTCTTTCAGATCAATTTACAAGTTTTTCTAATTTCTGTAAGATTAGTGTGCAATGGAGGTTATAAACTAAATAAAGTTTGGATGTGACCCCACTGGGGAGAAAATGCCAAAACCTGTGTATACAAGCTATTAAAATGAGGTTTTGTTTTTCAACAGAGAAAAAGAGTACTTTGGTCATAAAGTGTTGTTTTCCCTGAATAAAAGAGGATAGTGACAGATAAAAACTGATGGATAAAGTTGTAGAAGAGATGCAAAAAGGAAACTTAAAATTTTTTTCATTTATAATAACGGTAAATAATGATTCTGGATAGAAGAAAAAAAGTGTTAAAATTTTGCCAAAATTGTCTATTATTCATAAGAAATGAAATGTTTGTGAAACTTTACAAATATTTAGTAATGTAAAACCAGGGTTTATCTTTTTCTCTCTTAAGACTATAAGCTGGGCTTAGAGCTCTTAACAATGGGTGAAAAAGATTATTAGTCACTGTCTATGCAATCTCCTAAGTAGCAGAGATTCCATATCTCACTTGAGTAATTTATCTTAGTGTTGGCTTTACTGTAACTCTGACCATTAAAAAGAAAAAATTATCATATAATTTTGAATGAGCTAAGGCACCTCACAATCATGTTACCTTCTATGTTTGCTTTAAAATATGTTATTGTCAGATTGATGAAATAGACAATCAAGTATTGTTTCTCAGGCATGCATAGTCCTACCTTAGCCAAGTGAACTGTCTTTCCTCTATCATATCATAGCATAAATTTAGGAAACTTCTTTCTATGTATCTTTCACACATAAAATTATCTTTGATATTTTTCCAGCAAATCTTGGAAAAGTCACAAAGATTTTTTTTTAATTTTACCTTAAGAAAAGAGAGATGTTAGGAATAATTAAGATTGTTTGATATGGATATTGGGCGGTTCAAATAGCCAATATCATTTATTGAAAAGGCATTAAATAGATGGACAAAAAAAAAGTGCTGGTTAAGATGTGGAGAAATTCTAAAACGTGTGCCTTGTTAGTGAGAATGGAAAAAGGTGCAGCCATTGTGGAAAACAATATGGTAGCTCTCAAAAAAATTAAACATAAAATTACCATATGATTCAGCATCACCACTTCTAGTATACACCTAAAAGAACTGAAAGAAGGTACTAGAACAGATATTTGTATACCCATGAAGGTGGAAACAAGCATCCATCAACAGATGAGTGGATAAACACAATGTGGTATGTACATACATTGGAGAATTATTCAGCTTTAAACATGAATGAAATACTGATACATGCTATAGTATGGATGAACCTTAAAGACATTTTGCTAAGTGAAATCAACTAGACACAAAAGGGTAACTATTGTACGATTACATTTATAAGAGGTACTTAGAATAGTCAACTTCAGAGAGACAGAAAATACAATGGTGAGTGCCGGGGGCTGGGAGGAGGGGGAAATGGAGAGTTATTACTTAATGAGCACAGGATCTCAGTTTGGGATGATGAAAAGGTAACAGAGATGGATGGTGACGATGGCTGCACAATGTAAACAATGGCGAATGCTCTTAACGTCACTGAACTGTACTCTCAACAATGGTTAAAATAGTAAAAAAAAATTCTCTTTGTGTTTCATTTTGGATAGTTTCAATGGCTAGTTAAGTTCTCGAATCTCCGTGTTTAAAATGTCTAACCTGATGTTAATGTGGTGTGTTTTAAATCTCAGACACTGTAGTTTGTAGAAATTTTGATTTCGTTCTTTTCGTACCTTTTCTGTCTCTAACTTTCGTAACACAGGAAATAGAGTTATAATAATTGTTTTAAGGTCTGTTAATTTTTACATCTATCAGTTGAAAGATTTTCTCCCCATTTTGGGCCACATTTTACTGCTTCTTTGCATCCCTGATAATTTTTTACTGGATTCCAGACATTATGAATTTTACCTTATTCATTGCTGGATAATTTTATATCTCTAAAAGTATTACTGATCTGTATTCTGAGACATAGTTGAGTTACTTGAAAACAGTTGCATCCTTTCAGATATTGGTTGTAATGTCTGTTAGGCAGAACCAGAGCAGTGATGAATCTAGGACCAGTTGTTGCCACTAATGAATAAGACCCTCAGTACACTCTCCCTGGGGCCCCATGAATCACGAGGATTTCCATTCTGGCTGGTGTGAACAGGCGTTATTCATGGCCTTGGGCGAGAACAGGACACTATTACCATCCACATGTATTTTCTCACAACCATATGCTGATTAACAGGATATTGGAGATGAACCTTCTGTGGGTCTCTGGAATTCTCTCTCACTGTTTAGCTCTTTCCTCTTTGGTATTCTTTTCTCTGAACCCCAGACCTAGGCTGGAAACTCCCTCAAAACAGTGATCGTGGGGAATCATAGGACTCTTTTTGTTTTGTTTCCTGTCTCACAGGTTAATATTCTTTTTTTGTCTGTTGTCCAATGTGTAGAAAACTATTACTCTCACTTGACCTGAAGTAGACATCTTGCTAAGTTCTTTTTTTAAGTTCTCTAATATATAGCAGAACCTCCAGATCTCCAGTCACTATTTTTAAGGTTTATTTATGCTTTCTTCTCTTTTCTTTTCTTTCTTTACTTAACATCAGCCAATTTTGGACATACTAAATATTTCTAAATAACTAAAGATTCTGCATCACAAAATACTCCCTGCAAATAATTCTCTGGGAAAGTACAAATGCCGTGAAGCTAACAGTAACAGAAAATTGCAATGTCAGGTTGTCTTTTTGACACAACAGCACACATTTTATTTACTTAATTATTTATTTGTTATACGCGGGCCTCTCACTGTTGTGGCTTCTCCCGTTGCAGAGCAACAGGCTCCGGACACGCAGGCTCAGCGTCCATGGCTCACAGGCCTAGCCACTCTGCAGCATGTGGGATCTTCCCGGACCGGGGCACAAACCCATGTCCCCTGCATCGGCAGGCGGACTCTCAACCACTGCACCACCAGGGAAGCCCTACAAGATACTTTTGATTGATAACATTGTTTTCTAAGGATAAAACTTGGATAAAAACATATTTAATTGATATTAGAGATGGATCCAAGTTTTATGGGCCCTGAAGCTTATATAATTTGGACAGACAACTTTAATGGAAAAGAAACCACCACAAAGTTAGAAACAAAAACACAGGTACAGGGACTTGGAAGGAACTTGTCTAAGTGGGATCCTGAAGTTTAAATACATTAATTTCTGACTCAGACACACATAAAGTATTTGAGGTTATGTTTCATTCTAAAAGGAACCTCTAAAAAATTTCAATAGTGAATTTAGTAGTAAAGGTCTAGAAGCAACCATCTTCTCCAGTAAATGGCACTTTTTACCTACTTTTGTCTGCAATCCATGTTGCTCCAGTATACCTAACACTCAGCTTTAATGAACTCAAGTAATTGCTGCCCTGCTGACCTGAGCAGCACCTCCAATTTGTCACCTGTGGCTGATGCCACCAATAGAATGATGATCTGACATTTCTGGTTTGGCACAGGATGAAATACCATGTAGAAAACAAACCAATGTTGCTAATGATATGTTATATAATTTACTGATATTTGCAAGATGGGTTACAGGGTATAATTTCAATAAATAAAAAATTATCTCGGGGCTTCCCTGGTGAAGCACTGGTTGAGAATCTGCCTGCTAATGCAGGGGACACGGGTTCAAGCCCTGGTCTGGGAGGATCCCACATGTCGTGGAGCAACTAGGGCCGTGAGCCATGACTACTGAACCTGCGCATCTGGAGCCTGTGCTCCGCAACAAGAGAGGCCCACGCACCACGATGAAGAGTGGCCCCCGCTTGCCACAACTAGAGAAAGCCCTCGCACAGAAACGAAGACCCAACACAGCCAAAAATAAATAAATTTAAAATGCACAGTATTCCAAATCATTGTATAAAAATAAAATTATCATTCTTTGTACACTCTAATGATCACTTAAAAAAATTATCTCTGTAATTTGAAGTTGTAGTTTAGTTTTATTGAATTTTCCATGCCTCTTCTGCATATTTTGTCCTTAGTTTTCAGTTCTTACTTTATTATTTTTTGGATTTTTCTAAATTTTCTTGAATAAGCAATATTTTTGTTTTATAAAAATTAAAAAAAAATTAACATTTAAACAACAGTGAAATGTGAGATAAATGTCTATGCATTAACTCAAAATAAATGAAGAAACATTATTTTGGTGAAATGGTATAAGTGGAAGGTCTGTTGAATCAACAGTGCATTTCACCCTCAAGGAAATTTGCAATATTGTGTCTTCTGCACAAGTAAAATCTTGGTGACATATGTGAAAACATTCACAATTTTCTTGGTGTGAAAAAAACTACAACTGCCCTATTTTTATTGCTTCTTGTATGCAATAAAAATATAACGTTTCCTTAACTGACACACATAAATTTACTACATGTTAGAAAAGAGATTAAATCTGAATCCATTCTGCTTTCATCTTATATACTTTCATCCACTTGTCATGCTCCCACACGAAAGATTTCTAATCAATTGTGTAAGTCTGAGATTGTCTTTTTTGCTTTTTTAACACCATGTAACCTCAATTTAGTATTTGGCTATCTGGTACATATGAGATTCTAGCTTATATGGTAGTTTAATTTTTAGAACAATAAAACCATAGGTTGTTTTTGTTATCCAATATATTCTAATACATGAGTAATTGTCAAGAAGGCATTATAAAGCATTAGTAAACATTGAATATCTATATCACAGTTATACTGCTTCATCTAAAACCTTAACAGGTTATTAATAGCATTGGTAAAAGGACACAGGTGCAAACTATCAAAGTGAGCAAATAAGGTCCCTTTTTAGTAATAAAAAGAGAAAGTAAGAAGCCGTCTGAAAACTATGGCATTTGTTCAGTAGTAAATATTAAAATATAAAAAAGCAAAGTTTTAAAATATACTTTATATGGTTAAGAAAATATACTAAAGCACTCTTCAAGATACTTTCTCTTTTTCTCATCCTCCTTAGTAAACTTATTATAAAACCATGAGTACATACCAAAGTTTATTGAGAAAATTTTAGAAGACATATCTATGTATAAAATTTGATGATATCACTCCAACTCCTTTTAAAAGATAAAATATAATATATAACCAAAAGCTAAATGTAAAGAGATATAATATACATGATAAACAAAGTATTAATTTCTATAATATGGAAAGTGCTGTTTGATAATTACACGATAAAGAAAAAATATCAATAGATAGAAAATTCGATAAGGATCCCTTCATGGTCCACTGTGAATACCAGTGGACAAGTGTGGTCATTTATATTTCAATTAATTAAACAAAAGTTAAAATTCAGTCTTTCAGTCACATTGCTACATTTCAAGAGAATACTTCTATGATGGAAGATTCTATGGAAAGCTGCTGCTTCAAATTCTCAGCTGATAGAAGAGCAAATACAAATGGTCAACTGGCAACAACAAAAAAAATGGCCCAAATCACTAGTATATGGCAACAGTGATTACAGTAGCAGAGTATTATTTTACACTCACCACACTGACAAAACAAGAAGAGAGCAAGAGTAGCCTCCTTGCCTGGGATTCACTTATTCTTACTATCGCCATAGACCTATACTGTGGCATACCACTTTTAAAAGCAAAACAACAATATTTATTTAATAACATTTTATAATATGTGTGTGTGTATGTATGTGTGTGTTTTGTATAACTCTCTTGACAGCAGTATCATTCCTGGTAATCTCTCCCACAGAAATAAAAGTCCAAGTCCAAATGAAATATGTATGGCGGTGTTTATGAAAGTCTTGCTTGTAATGAACAAAAACAAGCAAATAAACAGAAATAAAACCTAAAAACAAATAACTGCCCATCAATAGGAAAGCAGCTGAATATATTACATTGTACTCACATCTTGGAATACTCTGCAGACACTGAAAATAATAAGCTCAAACACTACCCGTTGACTTGGAGTGATGCCCACAAAGAGCTATAAGTGAAAAGGGAAAGATTTAAAACAACGTGCATTATATGAACTTATATTTTTCCAAAGCAAAAATGATGAATACATTTATGCACATGCTCACACATACATGCTAGTACATGACTGTACATAAATGATTATCTGAGCTTGCAAATATATGAAGACTACAAAGTAGACTCTGCTCATGTTGTCAACACGCTGTGGAGACGAGGATGGAGAATCCAATATGGGAAAAGGGAGAGTTAAGCATAGAAACACTTAAAATGATATAGGATTTGATTATTAATGTAATCACGTACAATTGTATACACCTATATCTGTGTAAAGACATTAAAATAATTTAAAAGAAAATTCATGCTTTCTAAATCCAGAGAAAAATTTTATAATCCACACTGAATTTTAATGCATGTTTCTTTTCCAAAACACCAAATAAGATTTTTCTCACTGCATACTGCTTAATTGTTTTATTTAGATGTCAGTTATGCTTTTTCTTGTTTACATACAGATGTATCTAACACAATATAGGAAAGGCATAATTGAATTATTATGCCTTTATTATTATAACCTTCTAATTAGAAGGTTAAGATACTATAGCAATACCATCCAATAGAAATATAAGGCACATTGTAAATGAGAGCCAATGTGTAATTTAAAATTTTCTGATTACCACATTAAAAAAAGTTAGAGGAAACAGGTGAAATCAATGTTAGTATTATATTCTTTTTAACTCCAAATATCCAAAACACTATCATGTCAGCAAGTAGTTAATGTAAAAGTTATTGAAATACTTTTCATTACTTTCTCATATTAAGCCTTTGAAAACCCAGGTATATTTTACACTCTCAGCCATTCTCAATCTGCCTGGCCACCTCCTATGGAGCACCCATAGCTGCTGGAGTGGCCAGGGTTGAACTAGACAGCTGGAAAAAAAAGAGGGAACTGATCAAAAAATGTTGCAGTAGTAAAAATTTTGCTCATGATATAGAGGAATTCAGAACTGTCTAATATATTTTTTAATCTGTCCATTGGCACATGCAACATGTAATAGATAGCATTTCCAGAATAAAAATGCTGTCTGATGTTTCACAAATGGTTCCCCCCGCCAACAAGTTTTAGTGAGATACAACTGACATGCAGCACCGTATAAGTTTAAGGCATGCAGCATAATGATTGGACTTACATGCATTGTGAAATAATTACCACAAGAAGCATCCATCACCTCATATAATTATAAGAAAAGGAAAGAAAAAAATGTTTTTTTCCTTGAGGTGGGGAGTCTTGGGATCCACTCTCTTAACTTTCACATACACCATACAGCAGTGTTAACCACAGTCATCAAGTCGTAAAATGGTTTCTTTTATAAGGATCCATAAGGACATTTTTCCTTGGTGCCTGCAAAAGCTGTTCTTCTCTCACACAAATGGTCATTTTAGAAGTAGGTCATTCTCCATTAGAATGGAGAAATATGTATGTGTTTGTGTGTGTGAGTATGAGAGTATCACTGCGTATGCTTCTTGTAGAGTCTGAAATTCTTCCTTTAAGAAATTCATTACAATCTACAGAACTTTCCTTTTTTTAAAAATGCAGAATCTTAACATCAATCCAATTTCATGGATTCAGAATTTCCAACTGAGATATGAGTGCCCATCAACTGACTTTAAAAAAAAAATGCTCACCTCATGATTCTGAGGTAATAGACTGTTTTTTGTTTGTTTGTTTGTTTGTTTGTTTGCAGTACGCGGGCCCCTCACTGTTGTGGCCTCTCCCGTTGTGGTGCACAGGCTCCGGATGCGCAGGCTCAGCGGCCATGGCTCACGGGCCCAGCGGCTCCGCGGCATGTGGGATCTTCCCGAACCGGGGCACAAACCCGTGTCCCCTGCATCGACAGGCGGACTCTCAACCACTGCGCCACCAGGGAAGCCCAAGACTGCTTTTTGATGAACCCTATTTGAGAAGTTTTGCTTCCATTTTTGGCCTGCAGGCATCTCAGCACTCTAGTTGTACAGACATTTCTCTCATGTTTTAGTGTTACACCCACTCTGGATTTATTTATTTTTATTCCAGTGTTATTTTCCCTTCACCTTGAATATGATCTTTCCTAACTTGATACTGACCACAGTGAATTTTCAATACAAGTTATTCAACACAGAAAAAAGTTGAGAAGTATTAACACATCTTTGTGAAATGTCTTTACTAATGCATGACTTGAGGCTTCGTTGCCCTGGGCAGTTAATTTGCCTGCAGAGATTAGTAATGTTAGAGAAGAAATACAAATACATAGTTTCTGCTATGAAAAATAGAATTTTGCAGCAAAACAATTCCCTGTGCAAGCCCATTCATTGTGTGGCTAAAGACTGCTGTTTCCTTTCCCTTTTCATCAGCTTTGAGTCAACAACCAAGACTAGTGCTACCTACCCTTGGAATTCTCCCATGTGTAGGAAGGATAGTTCTTTTGCCACAACAGTAGAGAGGAAAGGGGTATGACATGGATGGGATAAAAGAAAAGCCCGGGGGCCTTGGAAGGAATAAGAGAGGGAGGAAGTGGAGGCAACGCAACATCCTGGCACCCAGGGGAGGGGTGGGGATAGGCTCAACAACTGAGGACAACGTCGAGATCTCCCGTTCAGGATTCTGGATAGCAACCTCCTCTCAGGCCACCATATACCAACATGGGAACACCCGTCTGCAAGGAACATGAGGCTCTGTGACGTGGGCAAGCAGCAGGCGACTTGGGGTATGCCTTTCCACACTGGCCCTGGGTCCATGTGATATATACTGGGGTCAGGCCTTGTAGGCGAATGAGGGGACACTTGCCAGAGGGAGTAAGGTGACCACAGGGATGGATGGAGCCTGTGCTGCTTGGGCTGGGAACTCAGGGAAATGCACAGCACCATGTGGGGTGAGGTGCACCTAGACCCTCCTCCAAGCTGAGCGGAGCACCGACTGTAGACATTAGTCACCAGTGACCCCTGAGCGAGCCTTAGCCGGAGACAGAGTGGTTGGAGGTGAGAGCTTTGCCCAGTGACCAGAGCACAGCGAAAGCATAAAAAGAGAACCAGAGCTCCCTGGTAGTGAGGAAACTGTCATAAAACCCAAGGCCACGAGTCAGATTTTGCAACCAGACACGTCTTAGGGGAGACACTTGGAGGACTAAGGGTGCTCGTTCAACAGAGACTGATAACTGCCTATATGTCAGCTTAGAATATGCTTTAAACCAGATGTGACCTTTAATTAGTGTTTTGCTTGCTCAGAAGGCAGGCCAGATTACTTAAATAAAAATTTAAATTAATCATTCTGCCTACCCATTTTGTAATGAGAGTTAACTTTTGACTTCAACAAATAGATAAAGGAATGAATGATTTAATGAAATAATCATTATCATACGGATATTTGAACTGTGCTGAAGGAAACACAGGGGCAGTAAAACCAAAAAAAAAAAAAAACAAATTTTATGACAAAATACCCTTTTCTGCAAGTTTAAACAACAGTAACAAAAAACCCACTTAGGAGTTAATAACAAGATATGAAAGAAAATATAATTATAGTAAATCCAGTGTGATAGTTTCTATAGAATACTGCTACTAGTCAAAATATACCCAGGAAATAATGCAGTATGGAACCAATGACTGGACTTTATTAAGATACACTTCATTCCATCCCTTAGCAGCTCAACCCACGTCCAGAAAGACTCTTCACTTGCCTACTTAGAACAGAACATCCTCTGCACAGCAATCAGAATATGGCTTGAAAATCTGCTTCTCCTTCTCCTCTTCTACTAAGTTTAAAAATACTTGTTGCCCTAGGAGAAAAGATGATTCTGATATTTCCATTAAAAACCTATATCTAATTAGTAATGACATCATTGTAATTCTTTGAGTATGAAACTGAAAGACTGAACAAGAAGCACAGTCTAGCTCTATTTTTCAGAGATTAATATTGGGTAATTGTTAGTGAACCAACTTGCGGTCAGGCAGTGAGGCCAATATACTGACACTGGGTTGTGGCAAAGGAAAGGGCAGCGTTTATTGTAGGGCGCCATACAAGGAGGACAGGTGGCTCATGCTCAAAACCCCCAAACTCTGCAAAGGGTTTCAGCAAAGCATTCTTCAAGGCCAGGTAAGGTGGGGGGGTGTCTCAGGGTGCCTGATCAGCTCACGCATAATTCTCTGAGTAGTTGATGGTGAGGTAACGGGGCAGTATCACAGGGGTTAACATCAATTCTTAAGCACCAGTAGGTTTGGGGGTTACATGCTCAGGATCATCAAGTAGATAATTTCTTCCATTTGGTGTGCTTTTAGCATCTGTGAAGCAACTCAGGAAGCGTGCATCAGATACTATTATCTGGGTACTTCACAGAGGAGCTACAGCCGAGAATACAGGGGAGGGGTCTGTCCCGGGAAGACCCCAGAGGGTCCTGCTCAGTTACATAATTATAACTCATTTTCTTTTCTTATCTGTTTTATATTCAAGGACTTTTCTAATTTGTACATGAAAGTTCATTTTTGTTCAGTTGTTTTCAGCTGTTCAGAATGTTCTTTATCTTTATCAATAGACATTTACTAAGTAGTCTGCCATGTACTCTGTTAGTCAATGAATTGCCTAAAGGTGATTCTTTTTTTTTTTTTTTTTTGCGGTATGAGGGCCTCTCACTGTTGTGGCCTCTCCCGTTGCGGAGCACAGGCTCCGGACGCGCAGGTTCAGCGGCCATGGCTCACGGGCCCAGCCACTCCGTGGCATTTGGGATCTTCCCAGACCAGGGCACGAACCCGTGTCCCCTGCATCGGCAGGCAGACTCTCAACCACTGCGCCACCAGGGAAGCCCAAGGTGATTCATTTTATACTAAATTCAAAAGGAATTCAATTTCACATATTTCAAAGCATGGACTTGTAGGATTTCAAAAGTATTATTTTATTTATTACCAATTATTATGGAAAATGTCTAATTTATTTCAAAAAGAAGAAAGATGAGCATGAGGAAACCCCATGTGCTCATCAACAATTATCTCATGGCCTCTCTGCTTTTATCCCCACTCCACCTCTTCTCCCTCTTCCAGATAATTTTGAAGCAAACCCCAGACTTCCTATTATTTCATCCAATAATGTTTTTTAATCCTGGGTGGGTGGGGGACACTAAAGGCAGACTATTTATTATTGACAATCACAATTGTTCAGCTCTTACGATTAGAAAAGAAAGAGTTCAAAGGAATTTCTTTTGGCATCACAGTGGACTACATTCTAGAAAATCCACAAACTGCATCACTCCATTTATATAACATTCTTGAAATGACAGAATTATAGAAATTGAGAAAAGATTAGTGGTTGTCATGGCTTAATGAAGGGGTGGGGGGTCGTTGTCGTGATATTAACATGAAAGAAGTCAGGCTTGGCAGCCCACTGATGAAGAGTCCTGCAGGGCTCACTTCCTGCCTGGTGCAGTACTGGACAGCTGAATCTGGGGTGAGCTCTTCATGTCAAACACTGGCTCTACTTCCAAAATAGTTCTCCCAAAGGTTTCCTGATCAACTACTGTCCCCTTTGCAGTAACTTAAGTTTTGTTTTTGTTATTGTGAAAGGGTTTCATTTAGATGAAAATTTGGTCTTTTGAGCAATTTGTCTTACACTGGCCCCTAAATTAAGACCGCAGAAGTCTTCGTAAGTCTAGACTACACTCTTTAATATCGCCACCACATATCTACAGCAGTCTGTTCTTTAAATGTTTGAAACAAAATTAGTTAGATGCACAGCCTTTGCCAAAGTAAAACTTTAAAAATTAGATTCTGTTCATTTACAGAATTTAGATAGCATTTCTTCACAGATTAGCATATAAATGGGACAAACACTTAAAAGTGTGTGATTCACAAGATATTAAATTATGATTCGTTTACAGTAAGATGGATCTTGTTTATAATTTCTATAACTTTTTACTTTTTTCTTTTTCTCTTCTCTAATACCTCAAATCAGATATTTCATGATGTGGCCATAACCCTAGCATCTCTCAATGCACACACAGTGAACAACTGAATATGACAGCTAGAAATTCTGCCCACTGGGAAGGTCTGCTTTCACCAGGCAGACAGTGAGTTCTGAGAAGGCTGTAACCATGCAACAGTTCACTTCTCACTAGGTGCTCATGATTTTGCAGAGCTCCATGTTTTTATTCCTCAGTCAATTGTTTTTATGAAACTTCTGTGAGGCCACTGGTCAGCATTCAAGCTCCAGCTCATGTGGACTTATTTGGACCTTTCAGACCTGCTCAAGCCTGATCTCTTAAATATAATTTCTACACGGTTATGGATTGCTGTTGAGAGCACCCAACCTTATGGTGTAGGGGTCAGATTTCTATCAGTTCCTGATGGGCAATGGTTATGTAAAGTCTGAGACATGCATTCACTGTCTAGCAGATCTAGTAGATCTCAGAAGAAAGCCAGATACAGTTCCTTTAAAGGAGTATAAGGTATGTGTGCAATAGGACATAACTTTGCTCCAGCATTTACATATCTGTGCTGGCACGATCCTGTTTGAGCTTGCCAAAGTCAAGTTCACTTGTCATAAACACTTCAATTATCATTGGACATTCTAAGGCCCAAATATTAGAGAAGCTTCACCAGCCTGGGCCTGATGCAAAGCCTTCTCTTGCTCTATGCCTCACCCAAAATAGCAGCTTAATGGGATACATAGCAAATAGACTAGACTAAATATGCTATGACTACAAATACAAAAAGGACCCACATATATGATGTGCCACATTTTAGTAATTGGAGGTGCAATGTGCCGCATCTTATCTTCTGCTTTGGAGAGGTAGGTAAACACACTCCAGATCCCTGGATGCTCAAATTTCCATGGGCTGCTGGGCTTCTGAATTTTCATGGGGTTTACCCCATATACTCTGGCATTCATGTTTGCTATGAAGACACTGTAATTTTCACTGCTCCTTGCCCCCACAGACTCAATCAGCACAACATCAATGAAGCAAAGCAGTGACACATTCTGTATTAAAATTGTTTTACAGACTAAATTATGGTTGCTTCAGTAGGTCTTTGCAAAGTAGCAGGAAAAAAAAAAAGAGCATTTTCCACATCAAAGGCAGGGTTAACGGATCTATGTTGATTTGCTATGATTAGAGAAAGAGCCATAAAATAAAGCAAACGGTATCAGAATACAAGAATGCATAAAGACAAATCTAATGAGTTAGAAAATAGAGATTAAGGAGAGTAATAAATAAATAAATAAACCCCAAAGCCAGGTTTTTGAAAAATTAATATACAATATATATATGTTTCTATCTAATTTAGATAAGAAAATATTTAAAGCTCAAAATTTGAAAAAGAATGAAGGAAATAAAAAGGTAAGGAAAAGAAAAAAACAAAATAATTTAAAAGAATAATAATAAAATAACTTTCTTAATCTGTTACTAGAATATGTTTTAATCTGGGTGAAATAAATACTTTTTGGAAAACTATAACTTTCAACAATGACTGCAGAAATGATAGAAAATATAAACAGCCCAATTTTAATAAAATAAATAGAAGAAAACTTCAACATTTTACTTTAATACAAAGCATCAGATTGCATAGGTAGTAAGCAAACAATGCTAAATATACTGTGTACAATGTTAAACATCATACATTTAGTCCTTTCCTCATGTGTTTAGTGTTCCCAATTAAATATGATACTGTTGCTTTTATTTTTATTGTATTAAAACAATACTACTTATGTTTTATCATTACATATTTTTACCAAGAACAGATTTCGAATCTTAAAATGCTATTCCAGTATTAATGTAGATCTTCCATTTTTCACTTTAGATCTATGAATATGGTGAATTATATTAACACATTTCTTAATTCTAAAAAATCTTGCATTCTTAGACTTACCCCAATTTAGTCAAATTCTATTATTCTTTTAAGATGTTGCTGAATTCTACGGGCTAACGTTTGGGACTTTTGTTTACTACTTATAAAGAAATTGGTCTGAAAATATCTTTTTGGACCAACATTTTTCATATTTTTAATTTTTCTTCAAATAGATTAGCAGCTTTCATTCTCATATAATCCAGAATAGTGCTGTCTACCTCTCTTAAGCCATGCTTCATTAAAATCCTTTGGTTGCATTAGGTTCACACTCATCTATATTATGGTTAAGAAAAGTTAATGTTATTTTTCCAGATCACATAGTTAGTCATAGAATTTGATCTAAAACTTTCAATAAAAATAGCATACCCAGGGACTTCCTTGGTGGTGCAGTGATTAAGAATCCGCCTGCCAATGCAGGGGACACAGGTTCGATCCCTGGTCCGGGAAGATCCCACATGCCGTGGAGCAACTAAGCCCGTGCGCCACAACTACTGAGCCTGCGCTCTAGAGCCCGTGAGCCACAACTACTGAGCCCACGCGCCACAGTTACTGAAGCCCGAGTGCCTAGAGCCAGTGCTCTGCAACAAGAGAAGCCACAGCAATGAGAAGCTCGTGGACTGCATTGAAGAGTAGCCCCCGCTCGCCGCCAACTAGGGAAAGCCTGTGTACAGCAACGAAGACCCAACTCAGCCAAAAATTAAAAAAAAAAAAAAAAGTCATACCCAGGATTGGCTACAAAATTTGTACGACCCAGTGTAAAATAAAAATGTCGGGGCCCTTGTTCTAAAATTATTAGAAATTTGAAGATGACAACAGCAGAGCATTACACCAAGCCTGGGGTTCTTCTGAGTGCAGGGCCTGTGCCATTTACCAGGGTACAAGCCCATGAAGCCAGCACTGGTAACCCTACACACCCCCGTCATAAAACCACAGGATGTAGCACCAGAAGGGACTGGAAACTGTATCTTGATTTCACAGAAAGTTGAAATAAGGAAGTTATCTTAGGTCATGCTTGCACAAAGTGTTGCTGTGTTACATTAGGCTGGGGTGCGGGGTGTGGGTGGGGTATGGTTGACAGCAGTCTAAGGTTCTAGACTCAAGTTTCTAAGCTTTACCCTGCCAGGTCTAATTTTGGTTTTGCCAGGTATATCCTCAGTTGCAACGCACTGCTGATTGAACTGCTTGTACATGGGGAAGATTGTCCAATTGCCAGTATGTTCTTATTGCTGCAATAACTTAGAAGATGTTTATATTCTCTTCTCCACTTGTGCTGTTAATACCATCAGTGTCTTAGCTCTTTTCATACCATATAGACCTCAGTTTCAGTACTAGCAATCTCTTTTAAAATGACTACATAGCTGTTCTTGAGAACTAAGTAGTGTAACAGTACCTACTTTGTCCTCTGAATTACTGTCAGGCACGTCAACAGTTAAAGCCAGTAAATGTAAAAAGGCAGGTGTAAGGGTTTTATAAGCAAGCTTAATAACCTTTCTTAACTCATGAACTACAGAATGGAAGCCACTCCAAAAATGGCAAAATTAGGTTGTTTGTTTCAGCAAAAATGGCTGGTCCTGATAGACATTTTGCAAAGAATACGGTGGCTTATTATCAGTAAGCAAGTTTTTTGTTAACTAAGTTCTTCTTCCCGTTTATTATGCAGAACCATGGCATAAATGTCCACTTTCAGTCTCTGAGGACTGAAAGTCAAGACTTATGTCACTAAAGAACATTTACTTTAAACCCTCACATTTAACAATTCTATGCCTTCTGAATGAACTAGGCCCTCATTTTTACTTTAAGTGGTGTTAGGACATTTTGTCCTTGATGAATTATTGTCATTTGGGTTCTAAAATCATTTAAAATAACTAAACATATGAAACTTCCTGTGAGAATTAACTAGCAATTACTCTTCTATTGAAAAAGAGAAGTCGTGGTGTAAACCCATTAAATACTCTTTCCAAATTCAAAAACAAGGACCAATGTTCTAAAGTACCTCATAGGTCTTCTTTAATCTTCAGTGGAAATTATTTATGATATTCAAAATTTTTACAACAGTTTAGTTTTTGAGTTAACTTTTAAAGTTACATTGCCTAAATTTTTTATTTAATATAAAAGGGTCACAAAATACTATGATAAAATTATCTTTACCCATGTTTACAGAATTTAACTTGGACTAAATAATAGAAATGAATATACAGATTTCAAAATGGAGACAACATTTTCATCTTATATTTGAATGTAATTAGTACAAGCACACACATTTCTTGTATCTGTAGATTACTGAAATGGCTGAACCTTAGAGATTAATGAAAACAAAGAAAGCCCCAAAGTAAAGTAAGTGCTTTGCCTCAATCATCACACATACTACTTTATATCTGAAAATTCAAAAACCACATGAAAAGGAAAGTTCTTACAATATTCTAATAATGATGTTCAATTCTGGGTAACAGGGATACAGGTACTTTCCTTCTTGATTTATTTTGTCTTATTAAAGTACCTGCTGTCATTTTTGTAGAATTTTGTATGGGCTAGAGAAGACAGACCTTGTCCCCACAAGAATGTTGTTTGGGGATGGGGGGGAACAGAGGTCCTTCTCCGCATTACTGCCATGTGGCAATACTGTAGGTGCTCCCTAGATAGGACAGTTAGAGATGAGGCAGCAAAACTGCAGATGACCTGTGATCCATGAGGCAAGCTTTCCGTGTGTCTCCCTGTGTCTTCATGAAGTTATTAAATTCATGAAAACATGAGTGTGATTGGACTTTTAGCATGAAAATACTAGAGGAATCCAGATCTATATATCAATCAGGATAAAGATGCAATAAATAAAACATTGCACACAGATGCAAAAGTGGAAATGAAGACCAAGAACCCAGAGGAAGCATGGGAGAAGGATGCTGAAGTCACAAAGGCTGGGAAATTGTGCATTTAGCTAACACTCCAGGGCAGCCTGCCTCAAACTGTACCTGGATGCTATCTCCAAATCAGAGGTAGAGTGTGGAAACTATCTAAGATTGGCATCACAGGTTCTGAAAAGATACACTGTTCAAGGGCAGTTATTTCATACAGAGAGTCTGATATGGGCTTACTAAAGAGATGGAATCCAGTAGGAAGGAAGGAAGAAAGTAAGGGAAGGAGGGAGGGAGGGCAGAGAGGGTAAGCAAGCTCCTCAGTGTCTCACCCCTGGTGGATGGTGAACTTGGATTCAATCTAGAACCCATGTGCTTCACAGTAAGGTTTTTGACTTGTTAAGAAAATACTTTGTAGAAAGGATGGCAAGAAAGGAATCTGGAAATCAGTGAATGGCAACATCTTGGCTGATGTTTGTAGGCAGATGCAGACAGATGGAAGCAGAGAACCAAGGGTGACGCAGATGTGACTCAACTCCCTGATGCTGCAGCTTCCAGTGACTCTCGTGTTATAACCACATTTTCTACAATGAGTATTTATTGTTCAAGAAAGTAAGAAAAAAGAAATATAGGGGTTTTATTTTAAAACCATACATGTATGGCACATGAATTCATTTGGGTATTAACTTGTGATTTTTCTGAGTTTTTTCCTCCTTTCCTCCTAAATGGAGCCAGGACCTTTTGTTCCCCTTTGTCAGGCTTGTAACAAGAGTAATATGTGCTTATAAGCAATGAGCGATCCAAAAATGAAATTAAAAATAAAGTTCCATTCACAATAGCATAAAAAAGAATACTTTTTAAAAATAAGTGGAGATACAGTCCATGCTCACAGATTGAAAGACAATACTGTTCAGAGGGCATTCTCCTCAAATTGATCTGTAGTTTCAATTTAATCACTGTCAAAATTTTTTATTTTTATTTTACTTTTGCAGAAGTTAGCAATCAAACTCAATAATTTATATGAAGATACGAAACATACAAAATGGCCAAAATAATTTGGAAAAAGATAAAGTTGGAGGACTTTCATTTACCAATTTCAGAACTTAGTGTAAGACTCCAGTTATCTAGTTAGTAAATGTAGACATAGGGATGCATGTTAAAGAGTTGAGAATCCAGAAAGAAATAATTATATTTATAGTCAATTTATTTTTGACAAAGGTGCCAAGAATATTCATTGGGGAAGGGACTGTCTGTTCAACAAATGGTGCTGGGACAGTGGGATATCCATATGCAAAAAAGGTGAACTTAGACCTATACCTCACAATACCCACAAAATTAACTCAAAATGGATCATGGATCTAAATGAAATAACTAAAATGAAACTTGCAGTAGAAAACATAGAGGAAAATCATTGAGTCCTTGAGTTAGACAAATATTTCTTAGATACAAGACTAAAAACACAGTCCATACAATAAAATATAACCAGCTGGAACTCACCAAAGTTTGAAATTTAAAATTTTCATTTCAAAAATCACCATTAATATATACCTATTAGAACAGCCAAAATCCAGAACACTGACAATACCAAATGCTGAAGAGGATGTGGAGCAACTTAATTCTCATTCGTTGCTGGTGGGAATGCAAAATGGTGCAGACACTATGGAAGACAGTTTGGTGGTTTCTTACAAAACTAAACACATTTTTATCATATGATCCCACAATCATGCTGTTTGATTTGCCCAAAGGATCTGAAAACTTATGCCCACATAAAAACTTGCACAGGAATGTTTATATTAGCTTTATTCATAATTTTCAAAATTTGGTAGCAACCAAGATGTGCTTCAGTGGTTGAAAGGTTAAATAAACTCTGGTACATCCAGACAATGGAATATTATTCAGCAAAAAAAAAAAAAAAAAAAAAAAAAAAGAGTTATCAAGCCATGAAAGGACATGAAGGAACATTAAATGCATATTACTAAGTGAAAGAAGCCAGTGTGAAAAGGCCACATACTGTATGATTCCAACTATATGCCATTTTGGAAAAGGCAAAACTATGAAGGCCGTAAAAAAATCAGTGGTTGTCAGGGGGGTTACAAGGAAGGGAGGGATAAATAGGCAGACCACAGAGGATTTTTAGGACACTGAAAATACTCTGCATGATGCTATAATGGTGGATACATGTCATTATACCAAATATATATTTGCTCAAACCCATATAACGAACAACACCAAGAGTGAATTCTGATGTAAACTATGGGCTTTTGGTGATTATAATGTGTCAATATAGGTCTATCAATTGTAACATATGTACTACTCTGGTGGGAAATGTTGAAAATGGAGGAGGCTAGGCATGTGGGGGCAGAGGGTAGATGGGAAATCTTTGTACCTTCTTCTCAATTTTGCTGTGAACCTAAAACTGCTCTGAAAAATAAATTCATTAAAGAAAATCACCATTAAGAAAATGAGAAGACAAGCAATAGATTGGGAGAGAATATTTGCAAAATATTTATCTGATAAAGGACTTACAGCCAGAATTTACAAAGATCACTTACAACTTAATAAAAAGATAAACAATCTAATCAAAAAATGGAAAAAAGATATAAATAGACATGCTGAAGAAGGTATACAAACAGCTAGTAAACACATGAAAAGATGTTCAACATCATTAATCATTAGCAAAATGCAAATTGAAACTATAATGTGATATTGTACAATTTCAAAATTGCAAGAATGATTTTATTAAATAAGACAGCAGAAAAACAAATGTTCATGGAGATGTGGAGGAATGAACACCCTCATGCATTTCCTGTGGGAGTGTAAAATAGTGAAGTTACTCTGGAAAATGTCTTTAGCAATTTTTCAAGAAGATAAATGTAAAACTACCATATGACCCAACAATTCCACTGTTAGGTATTTACCCAATAAAAATAAAAATTTATTTCCACATAAGACTTACATACTACAAAGCTACAGTAATTAAAATAGCATGGTATTGGCACAAACACAGACATAAAGATAATGGAACAGAATAGAGAGCCCAAAAATAAGCCCACACACCTATGGCCAATTAATCTTCAACAAAGGAGGTAAGAATATATAATGGAAAAAAGACAGTCTCTTCAGCAAGTGGTGTTGGGAAAGCTGGACAGCTGCATATAAATCAATGAAGTTAGAGCACTCCTTCACACCATACACAAACATAAACTCAAAATGGCTTAAGAAAAATATAAGACAGGACACCATAAAACTCCTAGAAGAGAACATAGGCAAAACATTCTTTGACATAAATCGTAGCAATATTTTCTTAGGTCAGTCTCCCATGGCAATAGAAATAAAAGCAAAAATAAACAACTGGGACCTAATCAAACTTATAAGATTTTGCATAGCAAAGGAAACCATAAGCAAAATGAAAAGACAACCTATGGATTGGGAGAATATATTCACGAATATAAGATTGACAAGGACTTAATTGCCAAAATATACAAACAGCTCATACAACTCAATAACAACAACAAAAAACCTCCCAAACAACCCAATCAAAAAATGGGCAGAAGACGTAAATAGACAATCTCCAAATAAGAATACAGATGGCCAATAGGTACATGAAAAGATGCTCAACATCATTAATTATCAGAGAAATGCACATCAGAACAATACAATGAAGTATCATCTCACATCAGCCAGAATGGCCATCATTAAAATGTCTACAAATAACAAATGCTAGAGAGGGTGTGGAGGGAACCCTCCTACACTGCTGGTGGGAATGTAAATTGGTGCCGCCACTATGGAAAACAGTATAGATGTTCCTTAAAAAACTAAAAATAGAGTTACCATATGTTCCAACAATCTTACTCCCAGGCATATATCCAGAGAAAACTCTAATTAGAAAAGATACATGCACCCCAGTATTTATAGAAGCACTATTTACAACAGCCAAGACATGGAAGCAACATAAATGTCCATTGACAGATGAATGGAGAAAGAGGATGTGGTATATATAAATACAATGGAATACTACTCAGCCATAAAAAGAATGAAATAATGTCATTTGCAGCAACGTGGGTGGACCCAGAGGTTACCAAACTAAATGAAGTAAGTCAGACAGAGGACAAATACATGATATCACTTATATGTGGAATCTACAATATGATACAAATGAACTTATTTACAAAACAGAAATAGACTCACAGACATAGAAAACAAACTATGGCTACCAAAGGGGAATGGGGGTGGGGAGGAATAAACTAGGAGTTTGGGATTAACAGATACAAACTACTATATATAAAATAGGTAAACAACAAGGTCCTACTGTAGAGCACAGGCTAATATATTCAATATCTTGTAATAACCTATAATGGAAAAGAATATGAGAGAATGTATATATATGTATACATATAAAACTGAATCACTTTGTTGTATGCCAGAAACTAACACAACATTGTAAGTCAACTATAATTCAATTTAAAAAATTTAAAAAAAAAAGACTTATGGGCTTCACTGGTGGCGCAGTGGTTAAGAGTCCGCCTGCCGATACAGGGGACACGGGTTCGTGCCCCAGTCTGGGAAGATCCCACATGCTGCAGAGCGGCTAGGCCCATGAGTCATGGCCGCTGAGCCTGCATGTCCAGAGCCTGTGCTCTGCAACGGGAGAGGCCACAGCGGTGAGAGGCCCACATACCGCAAAAAAAAAAAAAAAAAAAAAAAAAAAATGACTTACATGGGAATGCTCATAGCAGTATTATTTTTAATAGGTCAAATTAGAAAGAAATGTTCATCAGCTGGGAATGGACAGATGAAATGTGATACACTTATACACTAGAATAATATTCACCAATAAAAAAACAAACTACTGACATATGCTACTGCATGGATGAACCTCAGAAACATTATGCGAAGTAAAAGAAACCATATAAAAGAGAATATATATTGTACGATTTCATTTACATGAAACACACAGAAAAGGTAAATTTGTAGACAGAAAATATTAGATTAGTGGTTGCCTGGGGCTCAGGGTGGGAATGGGGATTTACTATAAAGGGGTATGAGGGATGTTATTAGAAGGATGAAAGCATTCCAAAACTGATTTTTGATGATGGTTGCACCACGTACTAAAGTTACTAAAATCAGTGAATTGTATACCTCAAGTGGGTGAATTTTATGATACATATTAAGAAAATATATCTCAAAAAAGTTGGCAAGAAAAATAACATATGCATGCCAGCTTAAGTAATTTGGGTATTAATTGTTCTCTCTTAATAAAGAAATCGAAATCTATCGGTTTGCATGCAATTGGATTTTTAGGATGAAATAGTAAAGGAGAGTCCATATCTGCATTATCAGTCAGCACAAAACTGATATATTGGAATACATTTGGTTTGTGAAATTTTATATCCTTTGTTTTTAATACTTTTTAAACTGGGGATAGTGTTTCTCTGTTCAGCAATGCTGACGATATCAGGATGGTAAATAAGTGGAAAATAACATGAAAAAATATGTCAGTTAAAGTCATTTCTGAATTACTGTTTAATATATTATTATTACATATTAAATATGTCTGAAATGTTTATAATTAATTTTCAAGCCTTTTATGTCCTCTTTTTTTTTTAATCCATGGAATTCTAAACTTATTTTAGATATCCTTTCTGCCTAGGAAGAAACTGATAATTTGTCAATAGTGAATAAGTTAAAAAGTGTATTTGACATTTGTTTTCTCACTTTCAAGTAAGACTATGAATAAAGGGAAAACGAGCTCATCCATCATATAGTAAAAAAGAGAAAGGATCATTGGTAAACCAAAATACTAGGTCCAGTAGTGATAAAATAAACATAGGATATGGTGAGTCAAACCATGAAGACAGAGCTGGCTTCACGGGTACAAGACCTATGCAGTCACATAAGCCCACCTCAGAAGGGCCCACACTTGCCTTAATGCTCTGCTGTTGCCATCTTGATGTTCTTAATAATTTTTAGCGAGCCCCCTCCCCCCTTTTACTTTGCATTGGGCCCAGGAAATCAGGTCGCCAATACTGTGTGCAGAAAACAATATCTGAGAAAAGGTGGCACTTTACCATATTAGTTGTACTTTAATTGCCCTCATATGTTGAAATGTTTTCTCTTTGTATGCTTAGAGTTAGATAAACAGGGATAAGAATGTGTGCCTTTCCGTGACTGTACTCAAACAGCTGAAAGAATTCATGGAACCTTCCAACTCAGAATAATCATTTTGTTCAATTTACTTAATTCTCTGCAGATATTCCCCTAGAGTAAACAGTTTCTTATTAAAAGCTTTAGAGAAGGTCAGACTGGTATCCACCCAGTACTACCTCTGTTTTGCCAGCGAGCTCTAACGGGCCTGACACACCACGAGCATCTTTGCTGACTGAGAGAAGAGCTGTCCAGAGGGCTCACGCCCGGAGGCTACTCCACTCACAGGTGACACTGTGATAGAGGAGACAAAGGAGGAAGAGGTGCCAGATGGATAAATGTTACTTACTTTGGAACTGAAAACCATAAATATGCTGTATTAAACACACTTGTGAGAGCAAGCTGGTGTCATCTGCTCACGATGGTTTAGCTGCTGTAGGATTACATGAAGTCTATCAAAAGCTTCTTGTAAATGCGTAAAACATTTTCTGGACAGCATATATTTTCTAGGAACTAAAAATGTATTTTCTTTCAGCTTCATATAAATGCTCTTTCTCTCTCTTTTTTTTTTTTTTTTTTTGGCTGCGCTGCGAAGCTTTCAGCGTTCTTAATTCTCTGACCAGGGACTGAATGCAGGTCCTCAGCAGTGAAAGCGTAGAGTCCTAACCACTGGACCACTGGGGAATTCTCTCTTTCTCTCTTTTTCTATCTTTTCTCATCATTGAAATCCTTACCCATCCATCTTTCACCCCTTCTGAAGGAATCTGCAGTTGTGAGACCTCTGTGTCCCCTTTATACTAACACACAAACACACACACACACTCACATATCACCCCTGATTAACTGACAGAGGCTGCCTCAGTGCTGAGATGAGTACTGTTAGCTGCACCCTTGTCAGCAGGAAAGTGACTTGTGATTGATTAGCGCTGTCTCACTACAGGGAAGATGCTGAGATGGTGAGGCTGGGGACACAGGGAAGGGAGGTTTAGGAAAGGGGCGTGTTATGCATTTGGCTGATCTTAAAGAAGGATCTGTTATACTGATACCGACCAGCCTAAGGGCCCTCATGTTTGCAATTCCTTTTCATTTTTGCAGACACTTGTATTTGAGAACCACTGATTTAATAAATGATGCTAGTTTATATTCACTTACAACTTGTTTGATGTTATAAAGTGCGAAAGCTGGAAATAAAGCTGGAACCTGGACTGAAATCTTGAGTGGTGCAGAGGGTGGCTGAAGCCTTGTCAACTGGATGAATACTGAGGCCTCCGTATTTTTCTCCCAATGCTTTTTTTTCCCCTGGAGGGCCCTTGTTCATAGAATAATAGTATTCATTCTTAAAGCCTAGCTAAGAAGTCATCTTTTTCAGTAAGTTGTCCTGTCTTTTCCAGCACAGGTCACTGCTCTCTTACCTCTGTTTTGTTTTTGTTCTTTTCACTGTCAATAATAATGTGCTTATTTTCAAGACTGGCTTCTCTTCTAAGTGGTGAGCCTCACTGACGGACCTAAACAAGGTTCAAGAAGACATTCTTTTCAAAAGACTTATTAGGGAGGGGCCTGTAATTGGGTCTCTCAACATGAACCCCAAAGGCTTTTTTATATTGCTGTCAATATGACTTTATCTTACATGTTACAGGACGTTAACAAGAAGTGTTAAATCATCAGCAATATGCAGCTGAGACGGAAGGAAATACTTAGACCCATCGATACCACTCTCGATGCACCTCCTCCAAATACCACACAATGTCTTCGATTTGATACGAGTTACTAATCATTGCTGAAGGAACTTGCATTGGTTTCCTGTAACAAGTACCACAAACTGGATGGCTCAGCACAACAGAAACGTATTGTCTAACAATTCCAGTGGCTAGAGGTTCAAAATCAAGGTGTCAGCAGGGCCAGGTTTCCTCTGAAACCTATAGAGGATAAGTCTTTCTTATCTCTTCCTACCTTCTGGTGGTGTGCGGGCAATCTTTCCTATTCCCTGGCTTGTAGATGCATCTCTCCAATCCTTCATCTTCACATGGCCAGCTTCTTATAAGAACACGGTCGTACTGGATGAGGGACTCCCTCTACTCCAGTGTGACCTCATCTTACTGCAATTAATTACATCTGCAAGACCCTATTTCCAAATAAGGACACATTCTGAAGTAGCGGAGGTTAAGACTTCAACATATTTTGGTGAGGACACAATTTAACCCCTAACTGACTTATTCTTCAGTGATTATATTTATATTAATATTATGTGTAGACATAATATTTCTAAAATACTTCCTACTTGCAGCAATGATAATGCCTTAAATTCCAAATTGAAGATTTTTAATATTGATTAAAACCTCTAACTTGACCATATGAGTCAATTATAGAAATTTTCATTTTATTTTTTCCTGATTTTAAAACATGGCTGGACTTTACTAAGGTAACAAATGTAATATGTACATTTACACATTAGAATAATTTAGTGTACATTTCAATGATTACATATTGTTTTCAATTCTTTCTGAGTAAAGTCCCTTATAAAATAAAACCAGCTTTACTGATGTCACTAGCAGATTTAGTTTGGGTAACATTTAACCATCATGTAATGAAGAAAACAATGAAATATTCCATAAGCTGTTAATAAAATAAAAATGAATGTTTTGAATAGTTTAAAATCTACTCATAAGTCGTATTTCAATCATTTGGATACAGAATTTCTTTGCCTATATTATCTTAATAATTACTTCAGTTTTCTACTTTATATTTTGCCTATATTTATAGCACATTTTTTTTCCAACAAAATTCTAGTAGAAAACGGTGTGTTTTATGTTACTTTATTTTTGCAGGACTTTTTTTTTTTTTTTTTTTAGTATCTTTATCGGAGTATAATTGCTTTACAATGGTGTGTTAATTTCTGCTGTATAACAAAGTGAATCAGCTATACATATACATATATCCCCATATCTCCTCCCTCTTGCACCTCCCTCCCAACCTCCCTATCCCACCCCTCTAGGTGGTCACAAAGCACTGAGCTGATCTCCTTGTGCTATGCAGCTGCTTCCCACTAGTTATCTATTTTACATTTGGGAGTGTATATGTGTCCATGCCACTCTCTCACTTTGTCCCAGCTTACCCTTCCCCCTCCCCATGTCCTCAAGTCCATTCTCTATGTCTGCATCTTTATTCCTGCCCTGCCACTAGGTTCATCAGTACCATTTTTTTAGATTCCATATATGTGCGTTAGCATACGGTATTTGTTTTTCTCTTTCTGACTTACTTCACTCTGTAAGACAGACTCTAGGTCCATCCACCTCACTACAAACAGCTCAATTTCATTCCTTTTTAAGGCTCAGTAATATTCCATTGTATATATGTACCACATCTTTTATATCCATTCATCTGTCGATGGACATTTAGGTTGCTTCCATGTCCTGGCTATTGTAAATAGAGCTTCATTGAACATTGTGGTACATGAATCTTTTTGAATTATGGTTTTCTCAGGGTTTATGCCCAGTAGTGAGATTTCTGGGTCGTATGGTAGTTCTATTTTTAGTTTTTTAAGGAAACTCCATACTGTTCTCCACAGTGGCTGTATCAATTTACATTCCCACCAACAGTGCAGGAGGGTTCCTTTTTCTCCACACCCTCTCCAGCACTTATTGTTTGTAGATTTTTTGATGATGGCCATTCTGACTGGTGTGAGGTGATAGCTCATTGTGGCTTTGATTTGCATTTCTCTACTGATTAGTGATGGTGAGCATCTTTTCTGCAGGACTTTTAAGCATAAGAAATGCTAAAACTCAAAAAGGAGTCATCAGCAAAATACCTAAACCATATCGACTTGAGTGCTTCTGTAATCAATAGCCATGCTGGCAATCAATGAAGCCTAGATACTCAGCTAAAAATCAATGGAAGGGCTGATGATAATGTGCCATTCATTCTCTGACCAAGACAAAAATGAAAAATATGACAAACTGTCCCACAGTGCATAGCACCTGTGCAATTCTGCTAGCTTCATGTAGGAAAAAAGTGTGAGGTGTAATTTAAGACTAGAGAAGCCAACTCTAACAATGGAAGCAAGTGTGACTGTGATACATCCTTAGACCTAGGTACATCCTTTGGGCTAACACATTCATTAGTAAGGAAACAAAATGGAAAGTGTAAACTGAGCCCCAGATTTAAGCATGAATCAAAAGGAATTACCATCCATTTCATAAACAGTACTTTAATCCAGGGGATAAAGTTTGCTTAAAGGGTGTTTTTATTAGTAGTATGTTATAATGGATTAGAGTGCTTCAGGCTCTGAATCGAAATGACCTGTAGTAATGATCATTATCAAATTTTAGTTATGGTGACAATGATGGAGCTAACACTTGGTGGGTTCCAGTGTTAGTGATTTAAGACCAGTACCTGAAAGTTTCATCACTTCTATTTCAAATGCTACTGAATACAAGCAAATCCTCTTCCTGTTACTATGCTTTGTTTCGTACGAATCTGGCCACAGAGGGTTGGATGAAAGATAATCAACTACCCAAATACACCAGCTACAAGCCAATCATCGCTCTACAAGCTACCCCAGAAAATCTGCATTCACTAAGGTATTCAGTACTTGATAGAGACTGACTGATCCAATCAAGGGCTCATCCCCAAAAGTGTTTTACTTTGGAGGAAATGGAAACACTTGATGGTGACCAGAAGACTAGAGCTAACAAAAACAAACAGAATAATATCATGGCTCAATATTATGGCGGAGCACTATTGTTGGAAGCAGAAGACAACTTCTGCTGAGGTTAAACACATCTTTTCCCCATCATGGTCATACATGCACTGCATCCAGAGAAATTCGGTTTAACTGAGGCTTTTCTGTGTTGCTATTAAGTTAGTTTCCTATCTTCTATTTATTCTTCATGTGGCCTTAAAATAGACCTGATCAACTGAAGTTCAGTGCATCTCTGGTCTTTAAAATTGATACCTGATTGTACTATTTAAAGAAGTTACATCATCTCACCATCATTACTAACTTTGGTATAGCAAATTCTTTTTGACTATGGAAGGTGAATTGCAAGAAATCTTAAATTGCAAGAAGTCTTAAAATAAAAGTATTTTCCTAATTTCCATGTTTCCACTTAACTTTGCCCACCACAGTATTTGTGTTTAAAAGTTCTAACATACGTGGTAGTAAGAAATAAAAAACATTGGAAAAGTTACATTCTGAAAAGAACATGTCCATTTCTGAATAAATAAATTTAATTACAAATCCATAATTGAGTATTATTAAGAAGAGTAAGTTCAGAATCTATTTGGCAAAGTTTTATTTCCACTTAAAATTATATTTTATCAAAATTTTGTCTTTCAAAAATATATATTGTCTTTATATATTGAGAGTTTTTGACTAGATACTTTCTATATAAGATCATCTCAAGTATCCCATCACTAGCAAAGGGATTATATTACCATTAAGTTTATAATGTAAAATGGCACTATTTGACTTACCTAATTCCTAGGCCCCGAGCAAATTAATGGGTCACCCAATATTTAGGGCATACTCTATAGTGGTTGAAAATATACTGAACAGGTCATTTGACCTGGATTCCAACTTTTGCTCTACCAAAATTAGTTGTAGGTTTTTGGTTAAGTTACCAAATTAAAATGAAGAATGGGAAGTCCCAGAGATGTTAAACAACTTTGACTAGATTACTGCTAAAATTTCTAATATTATTTAAAACCTCTGATTCTATGGTATAAATTGGTGTACTATAATACATAAAATAGTATTCTCACTTTATTAGTTTAGTGTTTGGCTATGATTTAATGCTTCATTATCCAAGCAAACATTATTAATCAATCTACAAAAATGAAAGGCGATGGATTTAAAATGTAATCACAGATTAAAAGATGAAGTCTTATCATCATTCTTTGATACAAGTATAGTTTTAATGAATCTCATAAGATTTTCAAGTTGTCTACTGTGATGTGTGACATAATTGCCATAGATATATTATGGTGTCATTCTTCATGTCTATTCCTTTAAAATATAATAAT
The DNA here is from genome assembly GCF_964341445.2 of Mesoplodon mirus. Lineage (NCBI taxonomy): Eukaryota > Metazoa > Chordata > Mammalia > Artiodactyla > Ziphiidae > Mesoplodon > Mesoplodon mirus. The sequence goes on along the minus strand of NC_138993.1, from coordinate 74,466,990 downwards.
ACATACAGTTCAGTCTCTGCAGAATGTAAGGTATATATAGCAGGTGTTAACAGGGTGTTTCTGTTCAGAGAATCTTGGCATTGTCTTAGTATTCATTCCATTTTACGTAAAAATAGTGACTTGCTCAAATGCAATTTAAAATCTAAATATAAAATCAGTTACAGTAACACCCCAAGTAACCATGTCTTTTCCTTTAGGTATCACACACCATTATGGTGCATACCTGCTCTCTTCCCATCACTTACACTCTTTCTCAACTGAAGCATTTTATAAATGATTCATGTAATTACAGCTTACTTAGTGATTTGGTGAGGTCACTAGAAAGGAGAAGATTTAAAATTGTTTTATTTTTACAGAAATTCAGTATGAAATAAAATCATCAAAAATTATACCTTTTAGCATTCAAATTTTTCAATACTACTTTATTTTATATTAATGGTTCATTAAATTATCATCTTCCCCCAAATATAATATCAAGTTAAATTTACTATTATTGTGGTAAAAATGTTGGGGTCTCAGTTATCAAATGTGAAAGTCATCTATTGTTTTATTCCTTGAATTCATTAACTGTTATTTAATCTCAAAGCAAAGCTAGCCACGTAAGGTTCTTATTCAGTTTGAAAATGCACATTTGAATTACAATACTGGAGTGTTATCCACCTAATATTCCAGCTGGATCTTGCAAAACTTATCTCACATAGTAACAATGAAGAGCTGTAGAACGTCTCTGGGATCTTAACAATATTATTATAACATTAAAAAAGTCATTGTACATAACTTCTTCATGATTTAGGAATGTGGAAATGATTAGTACTTCAAGTAAATCTGTAAGTATCCTGGATGTCTGGGATGCTCTGCAGTTTCCTACGGAGGCTCAGGAGACAATACCTTCTCCTGTGAGGAAAACATTCCTCACAGAATCAGGATCCTGAGTTGAAATCCCTTAATATGCTGTGAGGCTTGTAGGACTCACTCTTTCTTTCTCACGTATAAGGACAATAATATCTGCTTTGACCATTTCCCACAGGTACTGCCAAAATGAAATGAAATATCAGATAGCAAATAAATTTGAAAAATATGGAAATGAGATGCATGTTCAAAGCTCAAAGTTTGATATATGGAGTAAAGATCAGATACCAGTATGATTTAAAGAGGTACTTTCAGAATAAAAATTACTTTATTGAGGATAAAACTAAGCAAACATTCCAAAATAAATTAAAGTGAATAATTAGAACATTGGCTTATATTACTGTGTTTGTATCATTAATATTACTGGTTATTTTTACGTCTGGAGACCTTGAAAGTAAGTCCAATGCTTTTCAGAAACTCATGTGGTCAAGATTGATGGAGTTCTTGGCATGGGGCCACCTTGTTTATGACAATCACAAGTCAATGACTCACACAGGAGTAAATGTGCTGTTGAAGATGGTATTTTTACTTCTTCATGTATCAGTTTTCAACCATATCTCACATGCTTAAAGATCAAACATTAGGTTAAGACCATGAAAGAAAAATTACATAATCTTTCAATGTTGAATATGTATACTTTTCCCAATCATGAAAAATGCATTAATTACACTAAGTCCAGCTTTTGGATAAAGAAGTAATATCCCTGTCATATCCTCAGCATTCCACTGCCTTGAGTATGCTGTGCATATATGTTGAGGTCCACTTGATACCTATGATGATACCTGGATCGATGTTAAGGAATCTAACTGAAAGGAGCATGGAGGGGGATATGGATTCATCACCTGCAGTGACCCTCCAAGTGTCAGGGCAGTACTATGATCTTAGGCGATGTAAACTTGTCAAGACTGGGATGACAGAATGAAAACAGGAGCAACCCTTGGAACCAGCTAAAAGACTTTTTTGTTGGGATCCTATAAATATTTGGCCCATCTGTACTGTGACTAGACCTCTTGACATTTTGTTGTCTTCTCCCTTTGATTTTATTTATTTATTTATATGTGATTACTCTTTTTAAAAAATTATTTATTTATTTATTTATTTTATTTTTGGCTGCAGTGGGTCTTCGTTGCTGCGCTTGGGCTTTCTCTAGTTGCGGCGAGCGAGGGCTACTCCTCCTTGCGGTGTGCAGGCTTCTCATTGCCATGGCTTCTCTTGTTGTGGAGCACGGGCTCTAGGCAGGTGGGCTTCTGTAGTTGTGGCACGTGGGCTTAGTTGCTCTGCAGCATGTGGGATCTTCCCTGACCAGGGCTCGAACCCGTGTCCCCTGCATTGGCAGGCAGATTCTTAACCACTGTACCACCATGGAAGCCCTCCCTTTGATTTTAGTATGAATTATACTTTTTAACTGGGCCTTGTCAGAACTTTTTCCTAATACACTGTACTAAATTCCAAAAAGTACACACCTCAGAGTTGTTAATTAAAAGGGCCTGCTGGTATAAATAAACACATATGCTGCTGATTAGCCACCCTTTAGGGGTCAACAGTGGGGAACTCCTGCTGGGCTTCTGTTAATTGTTGTCCAAAATCTTAACAGGAACTGTCCAATGATCTGGTATGGCTGTGGCCATCTGGCCCTCTGAGTTCACCTGCCAGTAAATAGCCAACCTTTAGAAAAAGAGAGAACTCTCTCTTACAAGAGGAGTATCTTATAAGATATAACCTAGCCATCCACATGTGTGCATTAAGGATGGGTTTACCTTAATTTGTTAATCAAACCTCATACTCCTAATTTAAGTTGGCCTTTAGATTTATTCTGATGTCAACTGCTTTAATACTAGCTAAGAACCAGATTTTTTTGCTTCTTTTACATAAGTAGCATTATCAGGACTTGCTAGTATTGCATATTTTATATTTATGGCCATAAGCAATGAAGAATGCTTTTAATAATTAATATTTCTGAATTTTGCCTGAAAATTTTAAGTAATGGTACATCTTTTTCTTCCAGTCAGTGGGGGTACTGTGGAACTCATGACTAGGTGCAAAATCTAGTTTCATATATTCTAAAATAGACTTAGGATTTTGGTTGGTGTTAGCCCTCTAAATATTACAAAGCTACAATATTAGCTAGTTTTTCATGAAATCATCTCTGCCATTTGTAGCTGAATGTTACATAATAGAGTTAACAGATTTAAAGCAGCTAGTAAGAGAATAATCTTCATTCATGGTAAGACATTGTTTTAAAAACCTCTGTTTTATTTTTCTCATTTTTCAAAGAGCTGAAGGTCTGGATATAGGGGAAGAGATCCTTCATCTCAAGATGCATATGTGTATATTTTATTCATAGATAAATGTGTGCTGAAGAGAAGACTATAACTGGCCACATTTACTCTCATGTTTAATCTGCTAGTACACTATCCAAAGAGATCTGGCAGTACTTTAAAATTTACCTAAGCAGTAGAAATGGAAGTTATTGTTTTTCATTTGTATTGTATCTCATTGGTGTCTTGCTTTGTAACAAATAGACACTTTTCTTTCTAAATTTTCAAACTACAGTAAGTCGCTTACATACGAACCTTCAAATTGTGAACTTTCAAAGATGCGAACGTGTGTTCCATCAATGTCAGGCATGAGTGAAACTGCAGCTTGCCCTCCGTCTCCTATTGCTGACGACCCTTCAGCTCTACCATCTCCCACCACCTCTCCCTCCTCCAGTCAGTAACTCTTCTTGCCTGTTCACTAGATGCCAGCCCCTGTATGCCAGCTGTTGTACTGTACTACAGTACTTTTCAGGGTACTGTACTGTAAGATGAAAAATGTTTTCTTTATTTTTTGTTTGTTTGTTTTTTATGTATTTGTTTGAAAAGTATTATAAACCTATTACAGTACAGTTCTATATAGCCGATTGTGTTAGTTGGGTACCTAGGCTAACTTTGTTGGACTTATGAACAAATTGGACTTAACGAATGCGCTCTCAGAAGGGAACTTGTTTGTATGTAGGGGACTTACTGTACTCTCTTCTCCAGATGATATATTTTTCACCTAAGGCTTTGCTTAATTGGTGAGCACTCTTTAAAGGAAACTAAGTACAGACAGAACAATATTTGTGACAATGTTCACTTTGACATATGATTGATCAATGTGGTAGCATGGATGGCAAAATATAGCCACACTGTGACTATCAATCATAACACACATCATGATTGCTTTTTAGTTATGTTGCCCTAATTCTGAAAGAAGAACTAGAAACTCAACTTCTTTCAAAGGTTTTATAAACAAATTTTACATGAGGTACAGAATGTCAAACTCTTTCATGTTTTGGGTTTTATTCTACCTCTCTTTTTTCCATGGCTCCTGCTAGCAAATCTGAGGGTTGGATGGGAAATGAGAAATCAACTAAACTAACCACAAATTTTTCTAGAACTATCTTCATCCAAAAAAATTCCATCAGGACACTTTCCAATTGCAAAATCAAACATCTGTGTCTATAAAAATTAAACAAAGATACAAACAAAAGAACCCTTGGATGATTCAGATCCTTAAATCTCTACATCCCTCCAGATCCCAGAATGTAGGCTGCCATTCTACTTGCTTTGCTGTCCTTCCACATCCTGGTTACAGTACTCATAATCTCTGTGGAAAATCAAACAGTCTTCTCATATTTTTTCTTCCACACATTTCTGAGTCCCCTACTGATTGATTAATTTCCACATACTTGTGAAATTTCCATATTTCCTTATGTTACTGATTTCTAACTTCATTTAATTGTGGCTGAGGAATACACTTTGTGTGATTTCAATATTTTTACATTTATTAAGATTTGTTTCACATCCTAAGACATGACGTATCTTAGAAAATGTTCCATGTGAACTTGAGGAAAATCTGTATTTTGCTGTTGTTAGGAAGTGTTCTTATATCTGTTAGGTCTAGTTGATTTACAGTGTGGCCAAGTCCTCTAGTTCCTTGTTATTCTTTTGTCTAGTTGTTCTATTCATTTTTTTTTTTTTTTTTTTTTTTTTTTTGCGGTACGCGGGCCTCTCACTGTTGTGGCCTCTCCTGTTGTGGAGCACAGGCTCCGGATGCACAGGCTCAGCGGCCATGGCTCACGGGCCCAGCCACTCCGTGGCATGTGGGATCCTCCTGGACCGGGGCACGTACCCGTGTCCCCTGCATCGGCAGGCGGACCCTCAACCACTGCGCCACCAGGGAAGCCCTTTAGTTATTTTTCTTAATGGTTGTGCTGGGGTTTACAATTAATATCAAATTTATAACAAACTAGTTTGAAAAAATACCAACTTAGCTTCTATAATTTGCAACATTTCTGCCCCTGTACAGCTGTATATCCCTCCCCCTTTATGTTGTTATCATATATTACACCTTCATATGTTGTATGCCTGTTAACATAGATTTATATTATTCTTGTATGCATTTAAGAAAGCCATTATCATTAGATGAAATGTGTCTCCTCCTGAAGATACCTGTAATGTGATTTTATTTGGAAATACGGTTTTTACACAGTTAACTTAAGATCAGGTCATTAGGTAGGGTGGGCCCTTACCTAATATGACTGGTGTCCTTATAAGAGAGGAAGACGGCCATAGGAAGACACAGACACACAGGGAAAAGACCAAGTGACAAGTGAGGCAGAGACTGAAGTGCTGCAGTTACAAGCCAAGGGTCACCCAAAATTGCTTGAAAACCACCAGAAGTTAGGAAGAAGAAAGAATTCTCCCTACGGGTTTCAGAAGAAGCATAGCTCTGCTGACATCTTGATTTCAGATTTCTGGCCTCCAAAACTTAGACAATACATTTCTTTATCCAGTATATACATAAACTTTACAAAGTATTAGACAGTGTCAGGGTTTGTTTCAACATTCACAGCTTTTGCTTAATTTGTGTAGGAATGACTATGAAAACATCCAGGCACAAGAATATTTTAACTAGACACATTATATCATGTGTGCAGGAGGAGAATAGGAGAAAGATGAACTAAACTGAAGATGGGGTCAGAGAAATCTTGACAGTGGAGAAAACATTTCAGTTGGGATTGAAATGATGAGAAGTGGTTAACTAAGCTGAGAGGCAATGGGAGAGGGTTCTAGATGAAGGGACTTGTGCCAAACCAGGGAAGTATGAAATTACATAAGTTGTTTGGCAAAGTATAAGAGGTCCAATACTGTAGAATATTAATGTTTGAGATGTAGATGGGAGAACTATTAGTAATGACTGATGATGTATTATTAAGGAAACTTGCCTTAACTGAATTTTGGGGGAACTGAGAATGTACTTCCTGACCTAGCCATATCTAAGGATTTAAATCACAGCATCTAGACTCCTGTTTCCATACCGTGCCTCTTCTTTCTTCTGTGTTGGCTTCATGCTCAGTGAATTGACAAAGACAGTAGCTAAAGCTGAATATTCCTATCCATCAGTTTAGCTAGAGGATGAGAATTCCTGTTGCTACTGTTATTGACATTGCAGTTCTCCTAACACTACAGTAAAAGTTCCAGGTAAGACGTGGATTGGCTCATTTGGGGTCATTTTCTCTTTTCTGAACTAATTACACTTGACAAAAATAGAGGGCACTGTGACTCACTGAGTTCGCTCTCACATGCCCATCTCTGGGGTAGGGCAGAGGCAGTGCTGACATCCTTCTAGTGCATAAAATGAACCAAAGTATTGCAAACTCATACAGGGATATAACCTCCAAAATAGGTTATGAGCAGAAATGGAAAAGACAGAGCCATAATAAAAGAAACCAAACAAACACCAACTCCTGAGGAAACAGGAAATGAATATGATGGGTGGGCAGAACTAGACCTCGATATTATAAAGAAGGAAGTCTGGGGCTTCCCTGGTGGCGCAGTGGTTGAGAATCTGCCTGCTAATGCAGGGGACACGGGTTCGAGCCCTGGTCTGGGAGGATCCCACATGCCGCGGAGCAACTAGGCCCGTGAGCCATAACTACCGAGCCTGCGCGTCTGGAGCCTGTGCTCCGCAACGAGAGGCCGCGATAGTGAGAGGCCCGCGCACCGCGATGAAGAGTGGCCCCCGCTTGCCGCAACTAGAGAAAGCCCTCACACAGAAATGAAGATGCAACACAGCAAAAATAAATAAATTAATTAATCAAAACTCCTACCCCCAACATCTTAAAAAAAAAAAAAAAAAGAAGTCTGTCTGTCTTATTCTGTAGAAAAGAAAGATACATTGGAAAAATACAGAAAGGACAATGACAAATTGCATTTTCATGTTAGAAAAAGAACTCTGAGAACTGTGTGGAAGACTTGTTGGAGAGGAGTGAGACGGAGGCACTCTGGCCCCTGCCAAATATGTGCCCCAAATACAGACTTTCTTTCTTACCTGGATGCATTTTTCCTAATATTTTTCATATTCTTTAGAGACCTTGGGAAATGCCACAAAAATGCTGGCCAGCTATTCAAATACGATTCAACTATGAGACATAAATAATATATATAATATATATTACATATATAACATTATATAAGACTGGCTTTGTTCTTTTGAGATGCTGCATTTTAGAAAAATGCTAATGCTTTGCTTCTGAATTGACTATGTCTGTCTCTAGAACATTTTTATTTCCTGTACACTTCCATGTGTTTATGCATATATAATGAAATCTGTACTATTTTGGTATACACACTTTTTATGTAAGCATTGTATGTTCTAAGGAAGATATTTTGAATAGTGAAAGCAATAGCCTTCTGAAATAATATGATTTAGAAAATAGTAAAATCAACCAGAAAAACAGTGAATATTCATTACAATTCAACATGCTCTAATGACATCACTTATTAAATTTAATTTCTTGATTATTTTTATCTCTTTTAGTGTGTATTAAACATTAGCCAGCAGTGCTGCTCTTTACATAATGAAAGATTACCCATACATGAAGGATCTCACAAATATTTACATTTATTTTAGAACAGTAATCTCATGTGAGTTTTGTGTAAAAACATACCAGATCAAAAAAAAAGCCTCCTACTCAGAATCTTGCAGCAGAGTATATACATGAAGACCAACACTTTAAAATTCCTTTGTAAACAAAAAGACTTGTATTACTGAACCACAAAATATGTCAAGAGAGTGTGCTTGCTTATTTACTTTTCTGCTGCAAATTATATTGGGCCTTTTCCTAAGTTTATATTTGCATAGTGTTAGGCATGCAAGGAGAAGAGTGTGTCTATTTGCATTTTTAACATTTGGTATCTTTGGCATAAATGAAGGTAGGCAGTTTGCCCTCATATTCCCTCAGTACATTTCTTGACATGAAAATATCTTTCCAGTGATTCACTAATGTGGTCTGTAGAAGAAGCAAGACTATTATTGAGGCAATCTTCACATGTCAGTTAAAAGTTTAGGCTCTTGGTTAAATCTACATCTCAAGTGTAATTTTTTAAATGCTGTGATGTGATTTAGTCACGCTCTCCTTCCTCAGACACCCCATCCACCACCTCCAACAATTCCATGTGTTTGTTGATACAAACTTTTACTGGACTCAAATATCTGTTTCTAACCACGAGGAATGATGTTACTTGGAATCTTAAAGCAGATCAATAAATATGTTGATTCATTTAAACTAATCTTCTAAGGCACAGGGCAGTCTGAATGCAAACAGGAGAAACAAACAAACAAACAAATAGTAGTGGTGTGTTCTGAAGATAGCCAGAACTGGAGATTAGGGTACAATTCACATACCTGCTAAATGAAGACAGCACAGATATAAAGGCTTCAGATACAGAACAGTGGGCTCAACTCCCAGTTTTGATGTTTATTCATTGGAGGAATTTTGGTAAATTTATAACTTATTCATTCATTTTTATCCACAAATCATTTATCCAACAACTATTTAAAACAACCTAGAGTGAACCGGGAATTTATTGTGTGAATTTCATGTATGGGCCATTGTGAGGGATTTGATACATATTTGATAAAGAAATGAATAGTCTGAATAACATTAATTAAATATGAAAATTATTCTAAAATAAAAGAACAACTTTATTAGTATATGAAACAATCTTTTTAGCTAAGAACACATTAGTTTGCACAGGGCTATTTAGAAATTCAAAGAGAAACCAAACAAGTGATGTTTGTCTTTTTTTTACCACTCACAGTATTTTTATTGTGCATACTTTGGTTTCTAAAATAATTGTAGTGCCTCAGCTTACTAGCATTATCACATTATCACCACTTTGGCAACTCTACATAATTTTTGTTAGTGTATTTAAGACAGCAAAAGCATGGCACAAACTCTTCAAACCCACCATAAAGAACTGCACAATGTCTCAGAACGACATAACGATGCACCTCCACTCAGGTAGTTTTTTTTTTTTTTTTTTTTTTTTTTGCGGTACACGGGCCTCTCACTGCTGTGGCCTCTCCCGTTGCGGAGCACAGGCTCCGGACGCACAGGCTCAGCGGCCATGGCTCACGGTCCCAGCTGCTCCGCGGCATATGGGATCCTCCCAGACCGGGGCACGAACCCGTGTCCCCTGCATCGGCAGGCGGACTCTCAACCACTGCGCCACCAGGGAAGCCCTCAGGTAGTTTTTTGATTATTAGCAATGATGAAAATTTTTCTCTAGCAAGTACAGTTTTGACCCTTGAACAATGCAGAGGTTAGGAGCGCCAACGCCCTGAGCAGTCGAGAATCTGTGTACAGTCTTGCCTCAGTGTCCGAGGGCGGCTGGTTCCAGGAGCCAACATGAATACCAAAATCCCAGGATGCTCAAGTCCCCATAGTCAGCTCCCTGTGTCTGCAGTTCTTCATTGCAGGTTCAACCAACCACAGATCATGTAGTACTGTATTTACTCAAAAAAAATCCACATATAAGTAGACCAGCGCAGTTCAAACCTGTGCTGTTTAAGGATCAATTGTAGTTTGTTATTAATGAAAATCTGTATGTTGGTGTCCATTAAGAAGAGAAAATTCAGCAACTGTAATAAATATTTTGTTTTAAAAATGTTAGGAAATATATCGTGCATAAAAACGTGTCTACGGCAAATAGATGAAGTTAAAGAATAATAAAAAAATGAACCCCATGAATCAAAGCTTTGCTAAATATGTTAGTCCTTTAGATTGTCCTGTGGGTGATTCCCCAACCTTGTCCTTGTTGATTCCTGGAGATAGTATCACTCTTCTTAATTTGGTGATAATCATTTCCTCCTGTTTCTTTGTAGAATTATCACAATAATAGATAGCCTTGAATAATATGTACATGTTTTAATTTTGCTTCTTTTCATATTTATAAAAAAGGACTGATACTGTGTTAATTCATCTCTGACCATGTTTTTTATCTTTCAGCATTGTTTTTAGAGTCACCCAAGATGATTTAGGTAGCCCTATTTCTATCATTTTCATTGCTCAAAAGTAGAAATTCTTAAAACTTTTGGCCTCAGGACTCTTTTTTTCTTCCCTCCTTACTAGATAGTAAAATTATATCCCCTGCTAATTTCAGGTTACCATTGTCCATATCATCCCCCAACAAAATGACCACACTTGCCGGTACTCATACTCATGGTCTCTTTCTCCATTCTTGACTGCTCCACCCCTCCTCTGCCAATGTACGATAAAAACATCTAGAATTTTAGATCTAAATTGTTAAGAATAGACATCTGTTGCCTGCTTTTTTGTTTTATTCTGTTCCTTACTTTGTGAGAAAACATTTCATTTTACTAAGTTACGTGAAACCATTACTTCCATTGGCGCCTATCATCCTCCATGATACTGCTTTCTTGAGTACTTCCCCCAAGGGTATTTATAATTAGATCTTGGCATGGTATACCATCTGATGCCTTGAAAGATGAAATTATCTTTAACTATTAATCCAGTGATAATTGAATTGAATACAAAAATACAGTTTTAAAGTTACTTACTTAAACATTTGAAAATACTACTCATTTTCTTCCTCCATCAAAATTGCCATTGAAATTTGAAATAGATCTGATGGAATTTGTTTTCTGTCTAGGGATGAGTTCTTTCATCTCTGGAGGTTTTGAAACACACTTCTTTGTCTTTCATTTACTTAAATTTCACAAAAATATTTCTAGGTGTGATGCCTGGAGCACTCTGAAGCTTTTCAATCAGTTAGCAATGATTTTTCTTATCCTTGTAAATTCTAGGATAACACTCCTTTAAAAAAATTTTTGTTCTGTCCTTGAGTATTCCTTTCATGTTGATGTTAATGCATTTTTTCTGTCCTCAATATTCCTAGACTTTTCTTTTGTAGTATCCACTTCGTTATCTCTTTCTGACACCTTCTAGTAAAGTATCAAGATCTGAACTTCAAGTTCATTAATTTATCTTTAGATTTATTCTACTCCTCCCAATCTGTTATTTATTCCTCAATATTAATTAATTAATAATAAAAATAAATTAATACAAATCTGACTCTTGGTTCTCCTTATAATTCCTTACATTTCCCTATCTCCTTGAGAATACTTAATGTGACTAAATTAAACTCTTCAGTTATGTGTTCCATTAATTTTACTTTGCCTGGTATAAGTGATTCTGTTCATCTTTCTTTTATATAGCTGTTCTCTTTATTTTTCCTCCCATTTTCAGTGCCAATTTATGTTTTCTTAGTGGTATAGAGATTATGTGATTTTTACAGTTATTAGTTTCTCATCTGATCCCATGCCCCCATCATTCGTCCCAACATGCAAATTAAGAAAACTAAGCACAGGGTCTCACCCGAAACAAGGTGGCTCATAACAGTGGAATCTCTCAGTTTTGAAGGCATAATGCATTTCCCTCTAAGTCAAAGATTTTGAACTTAGAAGAACACTGAAAGGTTTGTATAATTATGCACTTTTACAAATGTGGCATCAAAGTTTACAAACAGGAGTCATACAGCAACACAGTGCTCCATTTATATGATATTCTAGAAAATGCCAAGGAATAGGGACCTAAAGTAGATCAAAGATTAAGGGTGGAGAAGTTCAATAAAAATGGGCAGTATAGGGCTTCCCTGGTGGCGCAGTGGTTGAGAGTCCGCCTGCCGATGCAGGGGATGTGGGTTCGTGCCCTGTTCCAGGAAGATCCCACATGCTGCGGAGTGGCTGGGTCCCTGAGCCATGGCCGCTGAGCCTGCGCGTCCGGAGCCTGTGCTCTGCAACGGGAGAGGCCCGCGTACCGCAAAAAAAAACAAAGGGCAGTATAAGACCACTGTTTTCCCATGGTGGAGTGTTCTCCATTTCCATGGTGGTATAACCATACGTTGGTGAAAAACTCACAACTCTACTTAAAGTAGTGTGTGTATATCCTACAAACAATTAATGGAAAACAACAAAAATGCTTTCACCTGCTAGGAGAAAGTTAAACTTTCTGAACCTTGGATTTTACATGTGTAACACTTCCTTCCACCACCTTGGGGTCCCTCTTAGGAAGAACTGGAAGGATCGTGGAAGGAGGACACGGGCCACAACAGGCCTTTCTTGGAACCAAGTCGGAAGTTAGAAAACACTCTCTAGGGCGACACCTGCCCTCCTGTTATTCACACAACTGGTGAGAAAGTGACAGGACTCCAGGGTCTGCCTTTGGGTTGACATCAGGTTTCTGGGGTCAGATTTTGGGAAAGCTGTGGTCTGAAGCATGGGGTGCATCTAAAAGACCTCCCCATGCGGGGTCCGTCCGAATTTATCCTAATCCTTGGGCATCAACATCACGTATTCCCAGAGCAGGTCTTGAGGTCAATCCCAGCTCTTAAACGTCCCATCTGAAGCCCCCTCTGGACCTGCTTTCCGAGAAACATTTTGAAAACACAACACCCGTCCCACCCTGGAAACCTCTGTTGCAACCCTGTGCGATTGTGATCCAGGTAAAGCAGCAACAACCCAGAAGCCACGTACCGAGGCGCCGCGGCCACAGGAAGTGACGTGAAACGCTGGAGGAGGCTTTTGCCCTGAGGCCCGGGTTCACCTCAGCGAAGGCAAGGTGCGCCCACTGCCTCCCGAGGGAAGGAGCCCGGAGGAGGAGCGATAGCCTCCAGTGCCTTCCGGGTCCCCACGGTGGCCTCTGGAGACCTGGGGCCCGGGGTCAGCCTCCACCCTCCCGGACAGCCGGCGTTCTGGCGAGCAGCGAGGGAGGCCTCGGTGGGAAGGCCGCGCAGGGCCGACGCAGGTGAGAGCTCGGGGGTGGGGACGCGCCGGGGGAGGCCCGCGGGCCGGGCGCCCTCCCTGGGTGCGGCTGGACTCCTGAGCTTGGGCTCCCTCGTCAGCGCTGGGCCGCGGGCTGCTGCGCGCGCCTCGCTGAGACCGCAGCTCCGCCCCGCGCTGGGGGTCGCCGGGGGTGAGCCTCCCTGCCGCCGCCATCTTGCCTAGCGGCTCGGGAGATGCGGGATAGGGAGTCGGCGCCGCCGTGTGTGCAGTTCCTTCGTCCCTGTTTAATGCAGCTGAGAGAGAAGCGCTCGGAACACCCGCCGTTCCTCTACCCTGGGCGCGTCCTGTCCCCGCCTTCCTCCTTCCAGAAGATTCTCCACCCAGTAGTTTGGGCGGCGCCTTGTGTTGGTTGGCAGCTCCGTCACCTCTCCGCAGGTCTTGGCGTGGGTGTGGCGGGCCCCAGGGCTTCCGCCTCCGTCTGGGAAACACCAAGCCCGGTGCTTGACGACCTTGAGATGAGTGACTTAGCCGTCCCCGTCTCGGGGACTGATGGATGCGGAGGGGGAGTTGGGTGGGTGACGCCCGGGTGCTCTCCTCTTCGGTGACTCGTCTGTCTTGTGTCGGGAGTGAGAAGGTGTCTGTGTGCCATTCATGCGGCGTATTAGGCGCAGCTGAGGCAGGAGATGATCCCATCGCCAGTGGCAGCACGCGCTGGGTGAGACCCGCCAGACACAGGGAGGTCATGCGGGAAGTCTGCGCATTGTGCCGTCCAGAGGGACACCTAAGAGGATTGGGCCAGAAATCAGGTGGCTAGGCAGCCACCGGCTTGCATTTGGTAGAGGAAGATTTTTAAGTTCTAAGGATAATTAATAACTCCAACAAGAGGTTCATGAAAGCATATCTTTGAAGAAGAGAAAGATAATATTGTCCCGAAAACTCGAATAAATAGCTCAGCATTTGTTCTTTTAGGAATGGTGAATTTGCTTGAACACGAGGTGCAAATATATAATGTAATGAAGAGTGAGTACGGGAACCAGTTGAAGACCTCCTAGAGCTGACCTGAAGTTCCCGAGTAACTCAGTTTCGCTCTGAGGATGTTGCATTTCTAGAGAAGCTGTCCTCCCTGAAACAGATTTCACACCTTTAGGTCAGAGGCCCAGTGATAAGGAGACCAGTGCAATGACCAGAGGGCTTCCAGGCTTTCTGGACTGATAAAAACACTGAGGTACCTCTGATAAAAGGATTTGATGGGGAGACCCGAAAACTACACTTCTCTCCATCATTGAGGTGAAGGCTCTCAAGCCAGAGTTGCTTTGGTTACATAAATTAAAAAGTGGCACTTCTTACTCTTTAAAAGCTATGGCGAAATCCAGACTTAATGTGCATGTGTACACACACACAGACGCACACACGTTAAAAGACCATAACAGAAAAATACCAAGAATACCAAAATGTTCAAAAAGTGCTTCTCTCTTAGTGGCGGTAAGGGAAGCAGTTATTTTCTTCATACTTTTATGCATTTTTCCACAATGAGAAATTACTACATTTGTTATTGGAAAATAATTTTTAATATAAGAAGAATGTAAACTAGTCTATAATCATTCTTTCTGCTTTCCTGCAAAGCTGTTGGAAAAAGCCTGCCATGACTTCTGCTGAATTTAATATTCTTTCTCTTGTTAAGGCCAGTGTTCAAAATGAACTATATTGATAATATGGATGTTAATTTATAGTAGTGGAAAGAAAGAGGGGGGGATGTACCACTGTGAAAGGGCCATGTAGTTAGTAGAACATGACACCAGGCCATTTATGGTACATGGTCAGCATAACCCAAACTTTGATCTGTTCTTTTGCCAGTGCTCTGATGCTAAGAGACTGGGTTTTGACATTCTTGGCATTCGATTTAGCAGCTTTTCCTGCACACATGACCCTAAATTTCAAGTATTCACCAGTCTGGAAATAATCATGTAACAAAAATGTCTCAGGGCAGTGTGCTGCCTAATTTTGTTTAAACTGTGAGCAGACCGCCCTGAAAAATGAACACCAGACAATAGATTGGGTATACATGTGTAGCCCTTATTCACACCATCATATAAAAACCAATTTGGTAATTCATTCAACAATTGTTAATAATTGTTAATTTTTTGTGACACAAACTGTTTTAGATGCTGGACGATCATAAAATGTCCCTGGCCTTGCAGAGCTAACATATTAGGGGCAGAGGCACATAGCAAGCGAGTGTACAGACATCCTCAGTCATAGTCACAGATCTTTCTTGACTTACGGTGGGGTTACCTCCAATAAAACCATAAGTTGAAAATATCTAAGGTGAAAATGCAGTTAATATACCTAACGTGCCAAACATCGTAGTTTAGCCTAGCCTATCTTAAATGTGCTCAGAACCCTTAATATTCATCTACACTTTGGGCAAAATCATCTAACACACAGCCTATTTTATAATAAAGTGTTGAATAGCTCATGGAATTTAATGAATACTCTACTGAAAGTAAAAAACAGAATGGTTGCGTGGGTGCAGAATGGCAGTTAATGCATGGGTTGTTGACTCTCCCGTGATCCTGTGGCTGACTGGGAGCTGTGACTTGCTACCGCTGCCCAGCCCCACAAGAGCATAGTACTGCATGTTGCCCGAGAAAGATCAAAGTTCAAAATTCGAAGTACAGTTTCTACTGAATGCTATCACTTTTGCAACACTAAAGTCAAAAAATTGAAAGTTGAACCATTGTAAGTCAGGACCATCTGTATATGAATAATGCCCTTAGTACGTGACCTCTATCCCCTAAACATATCCTGAAGACCACAAGATAAGCCCACCATTCGGCAACTTCAGAATGTTATGTAAAAATGGAAATATTATCAATTTGACATAATCAAGCCTCTTTTTTTAAATCTTTTTTACTGTTCAACTTTGAGCAGCAACTTTTTAATCTCCAGGCATATGCACACATAGTATCTGTATCCAGGGACAAACACTCAAGGTATTGAGCGTCTTTTCATTCTGTTCTCACCTTTCCTTCCACAGGTTTTGGTCTCAAGGGCATACTTTATAAACATTTTTCATGCTAAACTCTCTCACGGATTATGCTTCTCAAGATCCCAAACTGCAACACACAGGAAATTAGGCTCTGGAAACAGAATAGCCTTTCATAATTGTTTTGAGTTGGATCAAGAAGGCCAGGCCTGGCGTCAACCAGTCTTTGGATATGGGCCTCAGAGGAAAGGAGTTGACCTTGGGCAGGGTGTATAGCAGCTCTGGCCAATGGGCTGGTCCCTTCTGGATGCAGCCCACTAACTCAGGCATCCTTGGCAAGTGACTGATGTCCCTTTCCTCTTCCTCATTCCAGGGCAAGAGTGGACATAGGGTTGAAACTCTAGTCTGTGAGGTTGCTGCAGGAGGGAATGAGGTGGCATGAGATGGATCCATAGCAAGATGGGTGCAAAGGTTTGGTGAGAGAACACTGATGCATGTCTCTGGAATTGTGAGATGCTCTGGATTATGTTCATGGAGGAAAAGAAGGAAGTACAGGAAGAGTGCAGCCGAGCCTGAAAGTACCCATCCTGACCCTGTCACAAAGTGATTTACAAACATGCTTACCAGTATGACCTTAGAATTTTGGAGAGTAAGAGAGCTTTACCATAGCCAATGCATTAGAAAAATGTGAAGGCAGGTCACACTAAAATATGTCCAGGGATCACAGTTTGACTCGATTGGAAAATATGGCATATATTCTAAAACAAGTGTTTGCAAAGGTAGTTTGGGGACCATGTTTTAGAAAGCTTTGAAAGCAATATGGGATGCATCATGACTTTGAGCCAGGGGATAGTATCGTTAGCCCTAGGCTTTAGAAACGTTAATCCAGGATCAAGGTTTGGGGTGAATTTAAGTGGTTAGAGGTGAGAGGTTGACCGAACTGTGAGGAAATGTAAATGAGCATCAGAATGAGGATGGAACTACATGGTGGCTCCCTGGCTTGTAAATTATATGACTCTGGCCAAATTTCTTAGCTGGTCTCATTCTTAATTTTTTAATGTCTATAAAGGGAAAGAGAATATCTACTTCACAAAAGTTCATATAAGCAAACAGTAAGACAAACGTTGTAAAATATGAGCATATATTCCCAATAATTACTAGTTCTCTCTGTCCGTATCAATCAGCCATCTAGGGTTCTGTTTTTCAAACTATCCTGGGAATAAAAAAGATGTACCATAGAGTGTTAGTGGTGAGGATAAACAGGGGAAGAACATAACACTTAAATAGCCTGCATCCATGATTGTATCCCCAACAGGAAATGATTCTTTAAAATTAATAGCAATCGTCAAATTGTGGCAAATCATCTTGGAACTTGTTTTTCACTGAAAATTATTGGTAGAATAGAGAAGCCATGATAATTTCATAAATGACAAATTAAAAACCTTAATATCCCATGCATTTTACCTTGTCAGTTCTTCCTCGTGGAAAATTTGAGGCCAAAAAGTTCTGTATATGGGGTTTGCTGATCTGTGTTGATGCTCAAAATGAACTTTCAGAATCCTGGGGGAAATTTGGTGATTCTGACCAGAAACATTCTGAAGACATTTTGGCCATGAATCAAATGGATAATCAGAATTCAAGGAGTCATTACCAGGGGGAATTCTGTCCTTTCTTTGCAAATAAGATTGGTCTTTGGTTATGAAATGTACCAAGTTTAAACTGTTGAAAGAGAGAAGACTGTTTTTAAGTTGTCTTAGCTTATTCGTCAGTATTTTCACAGTAAAAAATTATCTCCTCCACTTCTTCCTTGAGATGGTCCCAAAGGCTTACAAAAAGAGAGAGAAGAAACCAGTAAAAAGAACAAAGTAACCTTGAAACCACATGGTAGAATTATGTAAAAGAATGGAAAATAATGTAAATTTATAGATATAGATTCATAAGACAAAGTATATTCTCTTATATATGTCAAACAGCAATATATGTATATAGCAAACAACGTTTCTGCAGTCTTCCTGCACAACCGTGTCCATCCACACACACAGGCATGTGTATGTATGTGTGTGGACGTACATGGCTGTGCAGGGAGACTGGAGAAACGTTGTTTGAGTCCATACTTAAGACAGAGGATCAGTAGGACCAGTAGTACCAAAGGCATGGAAGGATAATAAATAACAACTTCCTAGAATTACTTGGCCCAAACAACTTTTTATCTGAATTTAAAAGTAATATATATTTTTTTAATTAAAGAAAAATTAACTAAAAAAGCAAGCTATTACTCAAAGATAGTCACTGTGCAATATTGTGATGTGTCTATTTTCTTTGAATACATTATAGATTCATAAGATAATAGCATATAAATTATATATATATATAATTATACCTTTATAATTTAACATTGTATCACCAGCAAAACCATATATTAGTGTCTGTTTTAGAAAAAATATTTTATCGTGGCTTCGTGATATTCTGTTGAGAGACTTTATCAGCTATTTCTTGGTACTTTGACATTATGATTGCTTCTAAAGTTTAACTATTATAAACAATATCTCATAGAATCATATTTGTTCTAAAAACAAATAAACAAACTTTTAAATGGGTGCACTAAGCTACCAAAAGCACTTTTTTAAATAACAGAAAACACAAAAGATTGAACTCCCTTTTGTGGGCATTGGTTTGCAAAGGGAAGCAGAGTGTGTGGTTGCTCCTTTTTTCAGAGAAGTTAATGGGTAAAGAAAATCTATTCATGAAGAATGAACTAGTATGGGTTATTGCAAAGAGACTTTGCAGCGATGTTTCACATAATATTATTACTTAACATTAGTTGAGTGGTTAATGTGTGCCAGGCAATATTCTAAGCTCTTTATATTTAAACATTTGTTTGATCTTCACATTAAACCTCTGGCAGGTACTACTATGTATCCTTATTTTATCAGTGAGGAAAATGAGGAATACATACACACACACACACACACACACACACCACCTCCTGCATAGAATGAGTAAGTTACCCAAGATCACTCATCTACTAAACGGAAGTGTCAGGATCTAGACCAGTTTGCCTGAGAGCTCTATTCATGCCAGGTATCTATCCGGTAATAGTGTTGAGCTATTAATATTGTCTGTGCTTCAACTAATTGATCATGAATCACGTGAGAATTCTTATTTGCAATCCTGGAAGCTAGAAGGCAGTGGAACAATATTTACAGATTATTCAGGTACCGAACTGCCGTCTGAGAATATTTACACACCCAAGATAGCAGTCATATGTGAGGGCAAAAGAAGGATAAAATCTGGTATAGCAGGTGCTTAGTGGGTGTACCATCCAGGGTATCATTCTCAAGGAACTGACCAAGTAAATTCTCTAAACAAAAAGACATGGCATCAAAGCAAGATTGAAAGATAAAAACAGACAACATGTGCAAGAAAAAAATGTGTCCAATGAATTTTATGTTCTTAGCTAAATTTAAATGGATAGAAATTTGTTCCTAGCTGTGTTGAAATGACAAGGACTTGACTTAACCTACTGTCATAATTAATTAGAAAAGTGGAAAAGTACATGAAACAACCGTTTTCAGGTGGTGGATATCAAGTAGCCTCTGACTGTGATCTTTGAGAGAAAGCAAATAAAATGTGGTGAGTCCTAGGATTGTTATCCAGCTTTTTGCCTGGAGGCAATTTTTGGACCAGGATCATGAAGTAGGGGCAGGGAGGTAGAGGCCAGCATTCTCCTTGGACTGGGGAGGAGGTGGGACGTTAGAGAGGTGGAGGGGGCTGGAAGCTGTGGGACAGAGCTGCAGAGGAAGGAGCCCCGTGGTGAAAGAGCACTAGAGATCAATACAGGAACATTGTGGAGGCATTGCTGAGTACTAGGCCATGCGTACAAAGGGGGGACCTTAAAAAAGCCTAAGTAAAAAATGACCAAGGGGTAAGCTGAACACTTCTCAGAGCTAACGCAAGGTAAAAACACATTCCAACTATGACCAGACTGATCAGAGAATTCTCAATGATTTGCTGAGGTGTTTAGCAAAAACCCCAGAACAGTAACACCTTGTAGAAGAGCACATCTTTCTCTGGGGTGAAGTCTACTCCATACCTATACCAGCAAAGTATGAAAGTAGAATGCAGAGGGAACTCGGGATTTTTTTCTGCAGAAAGTTTTCACAGTAAATGGGTTTAAAAAATTTTTTCCTGTTAGTTTTTATACAGTTTTGGAAAAAAATAAGTAAAATTGCCTTCATAAATTAAAAAGAGATATATATATAGTGAATATAATTTATAAGTAGATATTTATGTATTGGGTTCATGCTCAAAATTTTATTGGAAAGACTATACAATCTGAAAAGTTGTAGACCAATAATAATGTAGAAGAGTAGCATTCAGTCTAAAGGTCCAATAATAGTGGGCCATCCATTTAAAGAAATTTGATGTGTCTATTTAATAGATGACTAGAAAGCCACTAAATTCACCACTAAATTACATGGAAAAGAATTGTATTTCATAGCAGTGAAAGAATACTTAAGAAAGCATATATAAATATAGAAGTTTAATGTGTATTTTTATTTTCACATGAGTCAAAAATGTAAAGTTATATAATACAATTTTAATTCTGTGAGTATATGTATGTATCTGTTTCCTGCATTTCTTCATTCTTCTGTGTCATTTTTCTATGTTTTCTATAAGTACATGGAATACTTTTTAAATTAAAAAATATGTAGGTATTTGAAGGTTATGTCATGTTCAGATTTATGGAACTCACATTCTCTAGGATATTGTTAGCATTCAATTTATATTTAGTGAATCCTTGGATGGATAAATGAATTAATGAATAAAAATTTTATTATTGTAAAAAATTATTTCTCAGAGATAAATACATTATTGGGTATTCTAATTAAGCAACACTATACTAAGTATTCAAAAGTAATAATTTAAAATTCTGAGTAGTCATCTGTTGCTCTTTGCTTAGATATTTTAAAAAATATTGATCGTGCTTGTGCCTAACTTTCTCCTTGCATTTATATGCACAGAATTTTAGAAAAATCTGGTGGTCCTCTGGTGGTTCATTAGGATTGAAGGCTTTAGCAGTATTAATTGATTGAGAACCAAAGTTTGATTCTGAGCACAGACTGAGTATTTATGATTCTCTGGTCTCTCTTCAAGTACTACGATTTTTATTACGTTATCTTTATAAAATGTAATTTGTAAGTGTGATGGACACTATGACTCATTAATTAATGGAAAGTGTCAGGGAAAAGGAGACAATAAGAAAAGGGAAAATAGGCTATATAAACCGTAGATTCATCTAGATAAACAATGTGAGGGAAAGTGAGGCGTGATGAATGGAAGGAAAGATGGGTATAGAGAGAAGAGCAGTCAGCAAAACAAGCAAAGCCAAATCACGATAATCACAGTTGTAAGTTATTTTTATTCAGACCTTTGTGTTTAATGGCATGAAAATTCAGTGAAGCCTTATTCATGAGTTTCAGCCCCGCCCCCCTTAATCCTATCCAGTTTATCAAGCTTCAGAACTGATGACAGAAAAATACACAGTTGTGCTGAGATACCAGAAATATTTGTAAAACAGAGATAATACTTTGCAGGAAGAAATATTTATAACTAAAATAACTTAATATTTCTACAGAATTACTCTTAATTATCATCATTTATTAAGTCTACATTTATTTACAAGAAGTTCTGTATCCATTTTGCACTTACATAATTAATTGTTAAAAGTAAGAGAAAAGTAAACTAGAGGATGTACATAAGATAACGTTTTAAAGTTGACCAACAGAACAAAATTACAAAAATTCGAAACAATCAGAAGAAAAACACACACACTAATACACTCAAACAACATAGGCAATATGTTAAAAGAATAAAAAACAATAGAAACAGAAAATATTACATAAAGTATTAATTTGAACCCAAGAAGAACATTGATTATATTAAGAAACTTTAATTGTTTTAACTCACCTATTAAAATTCTGTAACTCCCAAATTGAATTATTGAATAAAATGCAAATGTATATGGTATGTAAGTTACTAAAACAAAGTGACTCAAAAGTCACTGAGAATAATCAGATGTTTAAAGCATGCCAGGCACAAATTGAAAACAGGAGCCATGATATCAGTCAGTGTTAAATTTAAAGTTATTAAGCATTATAGGACACAAAAGCCCAATTTATATTGATTAAGTGTGAAATCCACAACAAAAATCTAAGTTATTTTGCATGTGATAAAATATCATAAACATTCATAAAATAAAACCAAGAGGCAATTCAAGCAGAAATAGGAACAATGTAGTAGGCAATTTGATGCATACCTTTCTTGTGGCACAGTATGTAGACAAAATGATGATAAAGGTGACCTAGGTAATTTGATGAATAAAAGATCTACTTGATATAATGAATTCAGTACCTTCAAAACAGAGAATATGCCTTTTTGTCAAGTGACCATATGCCCATCCACAAGCCCAAAGAAACTACAGGTCGTGGAAGGCATTTTAAACATGATCTGGTAGCTATCTGGAAACTTGTCCTTTGTCCTGGTTCTCAGACACTAAATTCATGAATTGACTCAGGCCAGGTTGTAGAGCCTGAGTCTGTGAGTGATGGATGAGGACTTCAGGTCTGAGTGCACTGTTGCCCTGCAGTGATTCATTGCACAGGATAGCTCAGAGATTGATGAAGCACACCTGGCCCAGGTGAGATGTTCTCTGGCATGGATTCAGATTTGACTAGTAGTAGGATTTCTATAGACTAATATACTAGGTTGGACCTAGGAGAAATTCTTAAGTTTCAAGAAGTTCTTTCTAGAGTAACCTTCATTCATTCACATATCATCAGTTGTTTGCAGCTTTATATTCTCCAGTGAAGGATTTTAGGGTCACATTTTCACCCTGTTTGTAAAAATATTGCTGATATCCTGGCTACCTGCCAGTAGTGTGCTGATAGACCTGTATCCTTTAGGTAGTTCAACACTAGTTGATTTACCTGTACCTTACCTACTATTGACTCTTGTCAACAAAGTGGCCATTCATCTTTAAATAGTCACAAAAATAGACAAAGAAGACCTCAAACCATTCCAAAAAGAAGAAATAAGAGACATTATTATCTTATCAAAATGCAATAACAATGAATGAAGAAAAATGGGAAAATAAAATATCTTATCTTCTAGAATTTGAACATTCTCCTCAAAGACTTTTGGCAAAGACTCTGGAGTGGGGAGGGATGGTGGCAGAGAGAAAAAAATTATTGCAGAATATCTTCAAAATAATTGTAATAAAATATTACAGTTTGACCTTTGATGGAAAAAAGGCACAATAAAGTACATAAATCATTAGCTAACTCTTTCCAAGGAAAAAAAAAAAAGAGAAGCAAAGCCCAGCTATTCAAAAGCAGACATGATAAGGAGAACTAATCACAGACACAGGAAATTTAGACTCATGAGACTTTTTTGTTCAACACTAAGCAAATAATTTTGAAAACATGGGTGAGATGCGTTATTTTCTAGAAAACTAGGAATAACCAAAACTAATCAATGAAGATATAGAAATTCTAAACAGACCTTAGACAAATTAGGGAAAGTTACCAAGCAGCAAAAACCCGAAAGATGTTTTAGTCCCAGGTGCTTTCACCAGCAGAGAGCTGTGAAATCAGTGCAGGTAAAATGTCTGGATGATTTACTAGTATTTTCTTGTGTAGAAATGAAAGGGACTTTGATGACAAAACCTCCCCTCACGCCCCAACAACTGATTCTGGTCATTCTAAATCTTACATTCAAAGGCTTATAAAAAGTACCAATTAAATAAATGAGTTGCTGGTAAGAGGCAGGAAGTCTCCTGTGACTTCTCTAAAAGAATAGGATTCCTGGGCTTGGAATAACGGAGTAGAAGCCCAGCAAATGTTTTTAATAAATGGGGTTGGCACATTTAAATGGAAGTAGCATCACAGCAGGCATCGGGAGACTTGGGCTATATACTAGTTCTATTAACCAATGACCATTTGACCTTGAGCAAGTCATGTACATTTTTGTGAATTGATTTATTTATGTTTTGGTTTGTATAAATGGAAGGTATCTGTTTTTTTTTTTAGAAGGGGATCTTTGATATATTAATAGGTTTCCCACAAGTGTTTGAAGGATGCTTAAATAGTGATAAATTGAAATATTAAAAGAATAGAGAAAATTTAAAGTGTTGCACACCAAAGTGGGTGGACTGTGATTGGTACCACCCCCATATGGGAATCTTGCCTTGGATTGCTAAGAATATTTTATGGAAAAGAGAAGAATCTTGGACTTACCAATATCATACTCAAATGTGCAAAGTAAATTAACATCTTTCCTTCTTTTATACTTTAAACAGATTCCTTTCCCTTAGAGCTCCCTTCCCACTGGGAAGTGGGGAAATATAATTTAACCCCAATGTATTAAACTCAGTCCCATGGGATAATTCAGACAGTCCTTTGAGAAATCGCTCAATGCTCTTAGGGAAACATGCTTAGTCTCTAATATTACCCCATCCTCATTCCTCCTCTTAAGACGACACCCAGGTGTATGAGGAGCTTGTTCTATCACATGGCAGCAGAAGAGTGGAGATTTTCCATTCACGGTTGGGTTCTATGGTTTTTCACTGATCGTCTCCGTAGAGTAGTTGGTTAAAGTCACTCCCTGAACATCCTGCTGACGTTTCTGCTAAAGATGGTACCTGGTAAAATGTGTAGCCCATTTCCTTTTAGCTTGATGAAGCCCTCATCACCTTCCAAAGCTGACTTTACGCACCTGGGTACTTCTGGTCTGGCAAACCCTCTCTGTTACCTCTGCTTCCACTTTCCATCTTCTGGCCAGGCTATCAATGGCACAGATTTGACTGTGAAGTCATCCTTCCCTTCAACGGTTCAGACCCTGGAAGCAGACCTTAACCTTACTACCTAGCTCATAAGGAGACTTGAGAACTTCTGGGATTTGTCTACACCATTCAGGAAAATTGGATGACTTGGAGAAGTTAAAGTCTAGCCTGACAGAAGAAATAATTACATTGTATAGCCAAGTCTACTTTATTTGGGGGAATCTCCTAAGTCGGTGTGGGGTGAGGAAAAGGACATCCGAAATGTTCTAGAGACTCATTTCCTCCTCCCTTTCAGGAGTCTGCCAGAATCGGACTCAGCATGCACAAGAGTCAATGGAAGAACAGCTCCAGAAACTCTTATTTTCAAACAAGGTTATTTCCTCAGCAGGCAGCTTGATTGTTATACGAGACACTGCGTGTACTCTGCTCTCCTTTCTCTATAATACACAGACTGATACTGAGGATTAAATCTTTTTGGTGCACTTCATTGATGTGGTCAGCTCTGCCCAACACAAGCTGCCTCTGTGGATAGCAAGAGAATATGGGAACACTGCACCATACTCAGTAATCCTAGTTGTACAGATAAAGTACACAGCATTCTCATTGCTGTGTGTCTGTGCCACAGTTGTACAATGAAAGGAAGATTGCACACCTTACTCAGGCCAAGAGCTGCCATTTTAGGGAATCGGACAGCATACCCCTGGCTCATTGTAATCTAAGGCAAAAATATAGAGCCAATGTCCAGTGGTGTGCTGGAGTGGGCTCCTGGCAGTGTGTGACAGAGGATTGTGAATGTTTTAACACAGCCTTTATTACAAATTAAATTATATGAGCTTGTAATTAAATTTTATTAAAACAAAAATAAATAATAAATGCTCGACAGTCATCATTGATTAACTATTTTACTACTATCTATGCTTTGAGATTACTTACATCTATTATATTTTTACCGTGGATCTACTACATCACTATGTACTACTGCACATTTCTTCCCACCTCTGCATTCAGTGATACTGTGTTGTCAGCTCCAAATTGGACATGATAGGTGTATTTACACTATAGAAATTGGCAAACACATTTCTCCAAAGAAGACAACAGATGGCCAACAAACACATGAAAAGATGCTCAACATCACTAATTATTAGAGAAACGCAAATCAAAACTACAATGAGGTATTACCTCACACGGGTCAGAATGGCCATCATCAAAAAAATCTACAAACAATAAATGCTGGAGAGGGTGTAGAGAAAAGAGAACCCTCTTACACTGTTGGTGGGAATGTAAATTGATACGGGCACTATGGAAAACACTATGGAGGTTCCTTAAAAAACTAAAAATAGAACTATCATATGACCCAGCAATCCCACTACTGGGCATATACCCTGAGAAAAGCATCATTCAAAAGGGTCATGTACCACAATGTTCGCTGCAGCACTATTTACAACAGCCAGGACATGGAAGAAACCTAAATGTCCATCAACAGAAGAATGGATAAAGAAGATGTGGTGCACATATGCATGGAATATTACTCAGCCATAAAAAGGAATGAAATTGTGCAATTTGCAGACATGGATAGACCTAGAGACTGTCATACAGAGTGAAGTAAGTCAGAAAAAGAAAAATATTGTATAATATTGCTTATATGTGGAATCTAGAAAAATGATATAGATGAACTTATTTGCCAAGCAGAAATAGAGACACAGATGTAGAGAATAGACATATGGATACTGGAGGAAATGGTGGGATGAACTGGGAGATTAGGATTGACATATATACACTACTATGTATAAAATAGATAACTAATGAGAACCTACTGTATAGCACAGGGAACTCAACTCAGTGCTCTGTGATGACTGAAATGGGAAGGAAATCCAAAAAAGAGGGGATATAATGTATGCATATAGCTGATGAACTTTGCTATACAACAGAAACTAACACAACATTATAAAGCAACTATACTGCAATAAAAATTAATTTAAAAATTTTAATTAAAAAAATTAGCAAACACTAGAAACATGGGCATTATTTTTTCTCTTGGATTGGATCGCTATCATTAAACATTTGACAGCACACGACTGATATAACTCTCCCCAAATGGAGACCATTGTTTGTTGATGACTAGGACACAAGAGCTGAGAACTATCAACATGGCTGTCAGTTTCTGAAAACTAAGCTCCTAGGAAACGCTGCTGCACAGGAAACAAAGCAAACTTTTTCATTATGGAACTGTAGCTGAGCTAGTCGCTAGGATATGTAATCTAGTCTCAGTTATATGCATAAATAAAAATTAACCAGGAGGAAAAAAATATAATCATTTCAATGTAGCTTTGTAATCCTGTATTTGGCAAGGCATTTACCTTTCCAAATGTGTTTAGTTTAACTCAATTAGGTATTAACCATTTGGGCAAATACCCTTTTACAGAAGGTCTTTGCAGCTTATCCTGGGAGAAAGAGGAAAATAGCCTGATTAACATGTTTTGCTACAAATAATGCATGCAAGAAAAATAGTATTCTTGCAATTCTTTTCATGCCAAGATTCTAAAGTTGTTTGAAGTTAACTCTTCTTTATTTTCCTATGTTTTGATTCTTTTATAAAAATCTTAATTTATTCTTTTATTTAACACATGCTTTAAAAAAAAGATGGAGGCTCAGGGATGAATAAGGAGTGGTCTCTGCCCTCAAGGCAATTATAATCTAGTTAGACGAGAAAGCCAGATAAACAGGAAATACCCAACAACAAAATGAGTGCAATGATGTAAATGAAGCATGGTTTGTGGGAGTACGTGTGTGTACAAATATGACTTCAAGTATATAAACATGGTATTGCCCTTCCTCCCTCCCTCCCTCCCTCCCTCCTTTTCTGGTATACCCTCAATGCTCCTGCTGGGTGAATCCATCTGAAGTATATGGTGATATCCCTCATCCTCGGTTGCTTCATGTGGTACTGTGAAAACAAAACCAATTTTAGCATCAAAGGATATTTTCAAGTATTTTTCTTCACTAAGCAAGCTGTAAGAATCTTCAGCTGTTTTGTTGCCATGGTGAGTGGAGTTGAAGTGGTATTTCTAGTCAGAGAGGAAAATCTAGAAAATGAATGCTAATATATATGAAATAAACTAACAGCCATCATCTTTTAAAGCAGGAAAGGTTAAATGTGAGAGTCATCACCTCCTCTCAGACATACAGAGAAGCATGTAATTGTGCCTGAAGACTGGGGGGTAAGGGATGCCCATTTTCTCCTCTTTGCAAATTCAGTTTTGAATACAGCTAAAGTTTTAAATTGTACTTTATTTCAAGAATGGGTTTAAAATTTGGTTGTAGTGAGAAAATAATTTTTATGGGGATGGAGGACTAGGTTTTGGTCAGTCCTCCAGAAATTATTACCAGGGAAATTTATAAACTTGTAGGAGCTCATTTTCTTCATTTACAAAAAAGAAAAAAGAAAAAGAAAAAAAAGAGGAAAACTAATAATTTTTGTCCTTACAGAATTATTTTAATAGTAAGTAATGTAATGTGTCCTAAAAGGCTTATTAAACTGTTAGACCCCAGACAAACATTTAATTTTAGTATTGGCACATGGTAATACAACACACAAAAAGGTGTATTATTGATTACAACACCTGATGAAATAAATACAGAATTCTAGGTGAACAGTGAAATTCCCTCACCATTTCAGGTAACCCATTCTGTGCCTTTCTTTTTACAGTCTGTGAGATAGCATGGTTCTTTTTTAGACTTCTATAGCTGTAACAATATTTGGGAGACTAAACAGGTCTTTTTGCCCATTGTTTTTATGGAGGTTTTATCTTCTTACTAGTGAGTTTTAAGAATTGGTTGTGTTTTCTGGATATAAGTCCTGTTCTGTTTAGACACTGTACAAAAAAGACATAGGAATGGCCAATAAGCACAAGAACAGGTGCTCAAATGCATTAGTGATTCAGGAAATGCAAATTAAAACCACGATTGACGTACTCGTTCACAACCATTAGAGTGAATACAATTAAAAAGTATTGGCTAGAATATGAAACAATAGAACTCTCATATTTTGCTAATAGTAGAGATAAATGGTAATTTGGTGAATTTTATTGCACTTTCTTTAAAGTTAAAGATACACTTATCATATATTATCCAGAAATTTCATTCCTAGGTATTTTTCCAGAGGAATTCCTTCTGTAAATCCAATTTCATGTATGTAGGTTTATTTGATTTCCTACAGGTCTCTGATACTGTATTTGATTTCTTTTTCTTTTCTTTATTTTAATGTTTTATGATTTGAATGGTTCCTACTTACCTTTATTTAAGTTCACTTAATCATTTTTTCTGCTATGTCAAGTGTGCTGTTAATATCATTCAATAAATAATTTATTTGATATTTTTTATATTTTAGGTCTGCAATTTCTGTTTAGTTTTAGTTTAGAGCATTTGTTTCTCTGCTGAAATTCCCCATCTATTCACACATTCTAACCATCTTGTCCTATCAATTAATAATTTTCTCCATTAGTCCTTTTATTTAGTTATTTAATTGTTAATGATTTTATCTTAGCCTTTAATTCTTGCTTCCTAATTCCAACATCTAGGACATCCTTTGTTCTGACCCTGTTGACTGGTGGTTTTTTCTTGATTATGGGTGACATTTCCCTGTATATTTGTATGTCTAATCAATGTAGTATGCTAGGCATTTTATATAAAAATTCAGCAGAGACTCCAATAGATAATTTTGTTTTGTTTTGTTAGGCTCCACTGGAAACATACTTTCCTTTGTTAGGAGCCTAATGAAGTGGCTAACACCGTGAGTCGATCTGAACTGTGGGTGGACAACTACAAATTTAACTAGTTTTACTTTATCTCTGGTTTTAAATGAGGCAACAGGAAATGTCTTCGCCTTTTTTCCCAACCATCAACGTCTTGAATTGACTGAGGGACTGTACTCTTTGATCTTTCATATATTCCTTGGGACTGAGTCTGTTTGTAGCTTTCGTTATATTCACCTTAGCTGAGTTCAGTTCCAGTTGTGCTCTGTTTCCAGCTGTGCTCTGTCTCAGTTAACTTAGCAACAGTCCAGTGGAGGGTAACTGTCAAGTCAAGATACTCATTTTTGTTTGTTTGTTTGTTTGTTTTTGTTGTTGGAGACCCTTCTAGTTACTGACCAGATTTTCCAAGCAACAACGTTAGTAAACATTAGGCTACTTTCTCCTTTTCCTAGAAAGGTCTCTCCAGTTTCAGCAGTCATATCCTTCTACTTACCATACCTAGGTTAGGCAGCTGGTCCATATACAACAGCAACTGTCTCTCTTTGCTCACTGATGAAGGGCTTATCCTTTGCAGAATGTATTTAATTTAGATTTGTTTGCATGCATTGCTCTTTGATGGCATTAAAGACAAGCATGCTTTTGTTTTATCCAGTGTTTTCTTCTTTCAATGGGAGCAAGGGACTTTGACTTGAACTCAGTGACTATTTTTATTTTGCAGTTTGCTTTTTCCTTTATCTTTAACAGTATACATTTCCCCTATCTTCCTATAGTGGACAGCTCTCTAGATGAGTGCACGTAGCCCTGCTTCATTATTTCCAGTGGCTGAATGATATATCATATTATGACAAGACCAAAATGTATCTAAATTTATCTCCTGTTGATGGCCATGACTGTTGATACTTCAAATAATCACGGGATGAACAACCTTGTATATATGAGATACATATTTGTCTCAGACCTTCATGTGATTTTTTTTCCCTTTGGTATATTACTGGGATTGGAATTGTTGACTCAAAAGGAACATTAATTTTAACTTGTCGTAAATATCAACAGATTATGTTTACAAATAAGTATTATCAATAAATTCTTCAAAATTTTATTAATTCTCAACCCCCCTCCTTGTCACCACTGTGTATTTCATTCTTTTAACTTTCTGCCAATTTCACAGGGGCAAATTTCTTCCCACACTCATTTCTTTTAGTATTTAATTTTCTTGTTTGTTAGTGAATTTCATCTTTACTAGTAACTAATAGTTAAACTTCATCTTTGAAGGCCATTTATATTTGCCCATACACTCTTCCATTGCATCCTTTTCTAGTCCCTGTTGATTTTGAAGAACTCCTTGAACATTATGGATATATAAACATACATATTAGAAGTTATTTCTGTGTCTGTATTTCTTAGCTGGGTAGGAACTTCTTGACATTAAATACAAAATCATATTAACCTTTTCATCTCCAGGAAAATTACAGTTGCTTGCCTAAAGTGGATGTTCAAATATTGACTAACTGAATAAAATTGACACAGAGTGATATATTCCATATTTATTTCTCTAATAAATAATATATACCCACATATCCTATTATATAAACAATCAGTTTGTTGAAATAGATCCCAATCTATTCTGCCTTCTATTTCAGTAGTTGTGTTCATCTACATGCTTTTTAATGAACTTCACCATTATAATTCTGCTTTAAGTCCTACCTAACCAGTCATCTGGACTACCCTCAATGTCTGTAAAAACACTATTTATCATTTACTAATGATTCATCTCTTTCCAGTGTATCACTTGTTCTTTTGGACTCAGTGATCTTACTCATAATATAGATATGACCTAAGAGCCCTTTAAAATTGAGTTTGATCAAAGCACTTACCCAGAGTCCTGATGGTAAAATATGTTACAGTCATTAAATCTAATTAAGAAAGAAAACCCTCTTAAACCAGTATGTATAAGTATAGACACGACCCAAATTCATTTATATTTTTGTCATTGAAAGCTAACCATGGGACAGTTTGATTGGAAAACTCGACTAAGAATGGCAAAACATAGCAGGTGAAGCAGATGTTTCACTAAAGGAGCCTCAAGTGTTGACTGCTCGCATTTCCTACTAGAACAGCTTTTCCTGGCAGTGAGTCAGGACACACCTGTGTCTTGATCAATTATTGAATGTATGGAGAAACTAAAACTCTCAGCATATAATTTCAGCTGTGCAAAAGACATATAACTTTTTCTATTATTCAACTTAATGTTTAATTCAAAACTTTTATTCTGCTCAGACACAGTGCCCTTAAAAATGTCCCCTCTCACTTTGGGACATAGCCATATAGTTATAAACATTGCAAAGAAATGGGGCCAGGTGGAGTGTGGAGAGCAGGTAGAATATGTTTCTTATATGTCTTATTCATTGGTCTACACATGTTGCTGCAAATTCCTACCCTAAAGGCTTATTATGCCTGTCTCCTGTCCTGCCATACTCCTGTCCTCAGTTAATGAGTGAGGAATCACTCATATGAATGGACACAAAGGAATAGGTTAGAATAGAGGGAGGGAGAAAATAAAATCAAAACTATCATATATGTGGGTAAGAAAATCACTACTGAATATTGTAAAGTATTTGCTTTTCTATAAATACATACATTAAAACAGATGCAATTTTTCCATCAAATAACAATATTCTCACTAACTTGCATTTGAAGTTGTCTTTTTGAACTGGAGAGAAAGAAGTGATTTACACAGCATACAGAAATATGTACATAACAAAAATAATTGAAATATGTAGTTAGTTACTTTGGATGAATATTGCTGTTCTTCAGGATTTGTGGCAAAAAAAAATGTAGATTGATTTCCCAACAAAATTAGCCAAGTTGAGTATAGAAAATCTGGGTATATCATGGAAATGTGTCATGCATGAGAATATCTTCATTTGTGCCTGCAACAGGAAAAAATGTGTGGAAACTATTTTATAGAGCAAAATGTAATGGGGCACGGCAGCTGACAGATAGCAGTTTAAAATAAAACAAAAGAGTTAGGAAGTATACATTTAACTAGACTCCTTCAGAAAAAGTTTTCAGGAATGAGTGGACAGCAATAGAACAGAGATGTGTTGGTTGTCTTTCTATTTAATAGATACATTTGATCCTCTATTCTGTGCATTCATGAAAAATATGCATTTAATGGGAGTTAGATATCCAGGCATGGGAAACAAGGACTCTGTGACTATCAGGCAGCAGTAACTAGAGGGAAGTGCAGGACAGTGTCATGTTCTACACTAAACCATAATGCATGTGCTCACCAACCATCCATTATTATTAGCTCCAATTCCAAAATCCTGTGAGACAGCACTCAGCTGGCCAGGACTGTCTTACGTGTGCCTCTTGATTATGCCATTGGGAAAATGGGAATCAAGCCTCTTTGATTTCTATAGAGGAAGGCAGCCATTATCTCCCAAAAGTATCCAGGAGACTAGATACTGGTTACCCAAAATATGAAAAATATTTATTACACAGGATCACAAGAAGTATAAGACTTGAAAGCAGATCAGTAAACTGATCAAAGTTGATTCTGCTGCATATGTACACATCATAATTTACATAGCTAGTCTCTTTTTTGATAGATGGTCAGATCATGCTCTTTATCTTTACTGTTTTATTTACTATTTTCTAAAACTTCCAAGTAACATCTGTATGCATAGCTTTTTTTTTTTTCCTAGCAGTATTTCCTTCAGACTGTTTCATGGAAAAGACCATTTTCGAATAACATGTTGTACTCATTTTACATTGACATATATTGCCAAACTGGTCTTCAGAAAGGTTCTTTAAATTTATACAACCACCCATAACTTTTGAGAGAAACCATTTTACTCCCTGTTAAGAACAATTTGGCAAGAGCAGGTAATATTCAAAGATGGTGTGAGTGCAGCAAAAACTCAAGAAGAGGGGTTGGTATGTGGCTGGGATTATTACTGTTTACTTTGGGGTTCTTTATAGAGTGTGGTCCCTCTACTAAGAAATTTGAGTTGGAAGAATAAGAAGATTAAATAGCAAAATTAAAATATAGAACAACTGCTTTGAGAATTGTGATTGGAAGTGAATCAGGATGAATAAAATGATTAAAAAATGGTAGAAAAGGCAAATTTAAATTTAGAAAGCATAAATCTGTATAGAACATCATCCTGCTTCTTCCTCTGTGAACTGCAAACACTAAAGGAAAAAATGAATTGGAGGCAGGGTAAGAGTGTAGGGTCTTGAGTTGGTCACTGTGTTCTAAGCTCACTGAGAGGGCTGAGTACAGGTATTTAGGCATCTAGGATACCAGAGAAAGTACCATTGAAATAACATTAGAACATCTAAGATAGTCAACAGTACAGTCAATAATGTAACAACTGGACTGGGAAAATTAGGGGAAGATGAAGAATTAAGCACACTTTTTTTACTAGAATGAACATTCCTAAGTGAATCCTATGTAATGTCCACGAATCAAAACATATTGCACATTCAGTGCTCAACAAGTATAAATAAAGAATATCTTCTTCTGCAGACGTAGAGAATGGACTTGAGGACACGGGGAGGGGGAGGGTAAGCTGGGACGAAGTGAGAGAGCGGCACGGACATATATAGGCTCCCAAACGTAAGGTAGATGGCTAGTGGGAAGCAGCCGCAGAGCACAGGGAGACCAGCTCGGTGCTTTGTGACCACCCAGAGGGGTGGGACAGGGAGGGTGGGAGGGAGGGAGACGCAAGAGGGAGGAGATATGGGGACACATGTATACGTATAGCTGATTCACTTTGTTATACAGCAGAAACTAACACACCACTGTAAAGCAATTATACTCCAATAAAGATGTTAAAAAAATTCTTCAAGAAAATTCTCTAAGGATGACCAACATTGTGAGGCAGACACCTGAAAGACAGCAAGGCAGACAAACACACCCACTGCCTTAGGAATGGAGGTGCAGCAGGAGGAAAGAGCCAGGGAGATGGTGGAAGGTTGTTCACTGCTTCACTGATCCCCTCCCTGTAAACTTTCACTTGTTCAGGAACATACAGTATCCAAAGTATGATTGTGAAAGGACACATTGATTGAGACCTCGGTAGGCTGAGCGGAAATGCAACCAGGGAAATGCCTGGTAGTCCAGTGGTTAGGACTCGGCGCTTTCACTGCCGGGGCCTGGGTTCTATCCCAGATTGGGGAACTAAGACACTGCAAGACACACGGCATGGCCAAAATTAATTAATTAATTAATTTAAAAAGAAAGAAAAAAATGCAGCCGGGGCACATGAAGAGAAGCAGAGCAGATACAAAAATAAGGTTAAATTTTCTTAATAAAATAAAAAAAGATTAAGGGGTTTAGAGAAACTAGAGATAGCTTGGATTTTTCAAAGCTCTGGAAGAGGTGCTTAGAGCTAAATCTGTCCAATCTTGAAGCACCTGCAAGTCTTCAGTGACATGTACTGTTTCACACAGGATTTTTGTACTAAGATGAAGTACCCAGTATGTTTTAGATTAAACCATCCCTTAGAACTGAATTGAGAATGGACTCACTGTGCCTGTTAAAATCCTTGGATGTGAGGTGATCAGAAGTTGAGACAGATCAGGCAGGACCTGTAATGATCCTTATACACCACCTCAGAGTCAGTGACATTATGAAAGCTTCTCTGAAAGATCTTAATTGAAACTTTTGTGAGTTGTACCTTTTAAGACTTGGTGTTTCAGGTGGAGAGCCAGGTTCTGGAGCTCTGTGCGAGTTTGCTAGACAGAGAAAGGCTGAGAAACCATGTGGTGATAGGAAAAATGTGAACATTGGAGCATAAGCAGTTTTGAAAATGAACACTTTTATCAAGAAATTGGATTTAGATGTCTAACCATGAAAAAAATGTCTATGGAAGATACATGTAGTGTGATGAAAGCCCTTTTCTTGACTCAGAAGGCCCGCAAGGCTGGTTAGCTGCTGTGGGATTGGCTCTCAAGTGTGGTTCTGAACTCCTGATGTTACCAGAATCTAGAAACATTAGTAGAATATACAGTGCCAGAACACAGGAGTGGGGAATTTTGAGTTGGCGTTACAGTATGTCACTGAAATTTTAGAGAAATGACAGGCCTTACACTGGAGAAGTGACATCTATAAATGGAAAGTTTGCAGGGCCTGGCATTAAGAATTATATCTGTCACACACTCTCAAACTCCCCCATTTCTAAACTGATGCACAGTGCACTTGAACCTAGTATAAAGTATAGGTTCCCAGAATTTTGGCATCGGTTTTCTTCCATAGCAAGCACTGCGGAAAATACTTCTGCTGTAATGCAGAATTTAGAAAATCAGCCCTGGTTAGGTAAAACTGTTGTGGAAGCAAATTCTATATATTTTTTTTGAATTTTTGAATTTTATTTTATTTACTTTTTTATACAGCAGGTTTTTATTAGTCATCAGTTTTATACACATCAGTGTATACATGTCAATCCCAATCGCCCAGTTCAGCACACCACCATCCCACCCCCCAAACTCTATATATTGAATAAAGTATTTTAAAAACCCAAAAAACAAAAGAGACTTCCATGAGACATTAAAGAATCCCTAAATTCTTGTGATTATTGAAACTAATTCCATAGAAACAATGGTGGAAGGCAGCACTGAATGGTAGAAAACAAGATCCAACAGTGTTTTTGGCACCAGAGGCACCAGCTTGGGATCCGGAAGCTGGAGCTGATACAGGTGACTCAGCCCCGGTGGAAATCCTGGAGGTCATGGAAGGCTCTCTGCTGCTGTTTGCCCTGCTCAGACTCTGGCTAGAGACCAGAGATTTGTTTCTGATGTGCAGAGCTGGTCACAAAAAGGCAGGCTTCAACCCATTTGAAATTACCCTCTGACTCTTAAAAGACTTCTAGTAACAGTGGGATAAATTCTAGAAAGAAAAAAGAACTCATGTAGTAGTGTACTATTTACTATTGAAAAAGATCCATGTGTAAATGGACCTGCACAGATCAAACCCATGTTGTTCAAGGGCCAAATGTATTTGGATTTTAATTAATTGTGTAACATACAAGTATGAGAGGCAGTCAGGTACATATACTGCAAGGTGAAATTGTGGGGTGTGACATTTGGATGACTTATGGAACGTCAGATCTCTTAACTGCAAGGGACAGTAAAGTTCATCCAAACAGTTCTAAGCAAAGAATCAACTCACTGGCTCAAATAACAGTCAGTTCTAAAAATTGTTTTTATTTTGTCCAATACAGGTTCAAAAATTGCTATGACCTCCTGAACACAGAGTCCCATATTTCCATTTCTTAGCTCTGCTTTACTCTCCTTGGGCCTCCTGTGACACAGATTTTCTTCTTCTTCTTTCTATGGCAGTATGGCTACCAGCAGATCCATGCTTAAGTACTCTTCTCTCTTCCCAGAAGTTGTAAAAATCCTAAGACTGAACCTCAGGGGCTCTTTTGGCTCAGGCCTGTCTATTAAACAGTCACTCCCTAGAATCAGATGCGATATTGATTGAGAAGGCTTGGGTTCCAAGCTCACTTCTGGATGCTATGAGAGTTGATGTTGAACTGAGAATGAGGGGTGAGTGGCCCCCGTCTTCCTCTTCCCTTTGGAGATAACCACTCTTCAGTTGTTACATTTCTTTATAGTTTTACCATCTGTATCCATCTTTGATTTTGAGTTTTATATAAGTATAATCAAACATCAGACAATATTTTAACTGGCTTCTTCGGCTCAATATTATACTTGTGAGATTCATGCACAGTACTGATCATTGTTATGGTTTATTCCTTGTCATTTATGTATTATATTCCAATTTATGAACAGACTAAACTTTATCTATCCGTTATGATGTGGGTGGGACATTTTTTGTACTTTCCAATCTGAGGCAACAACCAAAAAAAAAAAAAACAACAGTGCGGTGACCACATATCTAAATCCATACGAAGAACATACATTTCTCTCAGACATATACCTGGAACTGAGTGTCTGGGTCATAGGATGTACATGTTTTTACATTTAGAAGATAAGGCCAGACTATTATCCAAAGTATTTGTATTGTACATTCCTACCAGAAATGTATGACAATTCCTGTTGCATTACATCTTCATTCCACTCAGTATTGTCAGATTAACAAAAAAAAATTGTCAATCTGTTGACATATAATTGTATCAAATGGTGATTTTTCTTGGTGTTTCTCTGATTAGTGAAGTTAAGCATCTATCACATGTGTATTAATCATGTGACTTTCCTTTTCTCTGAAGTACCTCTTTACTCTTAGCACATTTTTGTTGGGTTTTACGTCTTTATCATCTACATGCTCTCTTTACAGATTTAGGTAGTCTTCAAGTATTATGATACTAATTCCTCAATGCCTAAATAATGTACATTATGGGTAGTGAGTGTTTCCTGTGTCTTGCTTACACCATTACTTCCTATCTTTAAATAGGGAAGCTATTTTCCTGTATTCTTAGTTTTATAATTTTCCTTTTTACACTTGATTTTAATCAATTTGGAGTTTATTTTTTGTAAGGTTAGAGCTAACCTTCACTCTTACCATATGTTAATACAGTTATCCCATAATCATTTATTGATATCAATTATCAAAATGTTTATTGAAATATTTTCCACTGTCTTACATGCTATGTCTCTCATAAACCAGGCATCCATATAAGAAGGATCTCTTTCTGCTTTTGCACCTTCCATTCTGTCCATTGGTCTTTATGGATATCTATCATCTAGTACTGCACCATATTAGTTACTACAACTTAAAGATTAAGGTGACCATATAATTTACTTTCCAAACTGGGACAATGTGAAAGTGAAAGAAGTTACCAAAATTAAATTATGTGAGTTTTAAAAATATTTATTCATGTGTAACTCAATTTTATTATATTGGTGAGCCTATGGAAATGTCTATTCAAAATGATTTTTAAAAATAAAGTTATTTCTGAAAAATAAAATAACATTTATACAATGTACACATAGTCTTTGTTCTAGCTGCTATTTTAAAATGACATACACTGGGCAGTTTATAAACAACAAAAATTTATTTTTCTTGGTTCTGGAGTCCGGGAAGTCCAAGATTGGGTGCTAGCGGGGTGATTAGAGTCTGGCGAGGGTGCGCTTCTGGTTCATAGATGGTGCTTCTTACTGTTATCTCACAGGGTGGAATATGTGAGAGTGTTCTCTGGGTGCTCTTTTATAAGAGCATTAATCCTATCATGTGGGCTCCCCCCTCAAGATTTAAGCACCTCCCAAAGGCCCATTTCAACATATGAATTCTGGGAGGATGCAAACCTTAAGTCTGTAGCAACATTACACATATTAAAGCAAATCTTTAAAATCTTTTATTGACTATCAGCATTAAAAGATAACGCAAACAGAATAATTAATCTTGGTAATATTCACAAAATCATTTCTTATCTACATCTGTTCATAATAGCCTGTCACTGTATTTTAAAGAAATGTTACTTTTTTCAATATGATATTATCACTTACAATTGGTTATAAAATTTACTGAGATCTTCAAAATTTTAATGATGGTTAATAATTTTATATTTCTTGAGACCTTTATTGACTTTCCTCTGTATACCCAAACATTTTTGAGAAACTGTTCCTTTCGTGTATGTATTTTTAATATTTAAAAATATTAAGTGTGTAATTCTTTTACCAAAATTTTACCAAAAAGCCTCTATTCAGATCACCAATATTAAAAAAAAAATTTTTACAAGAAAAAAATTTCTTTAAATCAGTTGATTCTAGGGCTTCCCTGGTGGCGCAGTGGTTGAGAGTCTGCCTGCCGATGCAGGGGACACAGGTTCGTGCCCCGGTCCGGGAAGATCCCACATGCCGCAGAGCGGCTGGGCCCGTGAGCCATGGCCACTGAGCCTGCGCATCCGGAGCCTGTGCTCCGCAACGGGAGAGGCCACAACAGTGAGAGGCCCAATTAGCTAAAAAAAAAAAAAAAAAAAAAAAATCAGTTGATTCTATTTATGGTTCTTTTGAATGTTTTACCAGATTTATATGCTGGAAAGTCACAGCCCTTCTTGTTTCATTCTGTCCCAGTCAGAGTATAAATTTATCCAATTAAAGTAGGAACTTCATCAAAAATTCTTCTCACAATCCAAGATATTCCACATCACACTTGTAGAAGTTAAAAATTAAATTCTGTACACCATCTGAGCTCTAACTCTTTGATTTGTTCACTTCCTCTTTTGCTTTTGTCAGGATAATTTTCAATGTCTTCTAGTTTTCAAGGTCTCTTTTCAATAATTGCAGTTCAGCCAGTTATTCAAAAGCTGAAGTTTCTCTTCATTGAGTACTTGGATAAAGATTTCCAACCAATTATGTGCAAATTAGGACTAATTTTTCAAGAACTCATTTATAAAATAATTCAATAATACATTATGTGTTTGATTTAGCTACATCATTTCTGAATTTTGCTGGTTTTGATTGGTTATTTCAAAGCTTTGATTGATTATTAATTCTTCTAGATTAATATGAAGTGTTAGACTACAGTTCCATCTGCTTTGTGGCCACATATTTCTGATGTCTTTTCATTATTTCTTTTTTTTTTTTTTTTTTTTTTTTTTTGCGGTACGCGGGCCTCTCACTGCTGTGGCCTCTCCCGTTGCGGAGCACAGCCTCCGGACACGCAGGCTCAGCGGCCATGGCTCATGGGCCTAGCTGCTCCGCGGTATGTGGGATCTTCCCGGACCGAGGCACGAACCTGTGTCCCCTGCATCAGCAGGCGGACTCTCAACCACTACGCCACCAGGGAAGCCCCTCATTATTTCTTAAAATGTTAATAGGATTATTTTTTATCTTTCTCCTTGTAATTCTTCTAGTAACCTTTTTATGGATTAGAATATATTCCCTTTTTTTCCTCCCATTGCAAAAGATGATGGGACGGGGATGGCCTAGGGAGGCTTTCTCTGTTTCCTGGCTGGCTTGTGGGCTCCCCACCTTTCCTGAGGGATTCAAAATGTGGCCCCACCTCACTCAGGTAGCCATTCCTCAATTCCTCTAAATGAGGTATTCTCGGAATGATTGTTTTCCTTTTGCCCCATGCCACAGGCTCTCACCTTAGGCATTCTCTTGCT
The DNA here is from genome assembly GCF_964341445.2 of Mesoplodon mirus. NCBI lineage: Eukaryota > Metazoa > Chordata > Mammalia > Artiodactyla > Ziphiidae > Mesoplodon > Mesoplodon mirus. The sequence goes on along the minus strand of NC_138993.1, from coordinate 74,426,304 downwards.
TCCCAGGACTTCTTAGACCTGCTCCTGGGTGTCTCCCCTTCTGGCCATCTGAACCTTCTCTCATTCCTGGTGTTCCTTCGGTGCTCAATTTGGATCTCTCAGGAGGAGCCTGTCATCTTCTGGAGGATAGTCTCTGCAGGTATTTCTTAGGCTACCGTGTTTCATTCTACCATGGCAGTGTTTGAAGTCCTGTCGTATCCTGGCTTCTTGTGCTTGCCAGGAACTTGGCGGCTCTGATGGTTTCCAGCTATACCTGTGGCTCTTAGCCCTCCCAGGCTTCTAAACTCAAGTCTCAATCCTCTCTTTGGCGGGGAGAAGGGGTGGACATTACATTGTATTCCACAGGGTTTATAGGTTGTGGATTGGCCCCTTTCATGGCCTGACATTCCCATCTCACAGATATTGATTCTTACTGGTTTGGCCTCACCCAAATATTTCCTTGGGAATTCTTTGTTATCTACTTCTGTGGAATATGCCATCATCATTTTTCCTTTCACTACCCAAATTTATTTCTTTGTTTTTTTTCAGGAAGAATATTTTGGATATTCAAACATTATGCTGCCAAAATGATCATATCGCTTTAACTATTCATGAATTTTAACTAAATGATATAAAGTAGAAGTTCCCATTTTATCTTTCAATCCCACTCCCCCAGAGGTAAACATTATTAAGCTTTTATTGGATTTTTCATATGGTTTGTAAGTTTAAACAGATATAGCCGCATTTCTATGGACTAAAGTGTGTCACCTCAGAATTCTCATGTTGAAGCCCCAGCCACCAGTTTGATAGTATTGGAAGGTGGGGCTTTGGGGAAGTGATCAGGGTTAGATGAGGTTATGATGGAGGGGCCCCCGTGATGAGATTAGTGTCCTTCTCACAAGAGACACCAGAGAGCTTGCTTCCTCTCTCTCTTCTCCACGTGTGGACGGAGTGAGGAGACCTGCAAGCCAGGAGGAGAGCCCTCACCAGAGAACTGAATGGACACCTTGATCTTGGACTTCCCAGCCTCCAGAACTGTGAGGAATAAATTCCTGTTCTTTAAGCCACCCAGTCTATGGTGTTTTGTTATGGCAGCCCAAGCTGACTCATACATTACCATATTCAAGTCCTTACTTTATTCAATCACGTACATGCCCTTTTTCTACAAAAAAAATCTATTTTTAAAATATAGATGTTTAGAGATTACTAAAGAATATGAGAATTTTAAATTTTAATCAATACTGTTAAACTACTTTGCAAAACAACTGCATCGATTGCCATTCTCACAATGAATTTACTAAGAAGACTTCACTTCATGTATTACCTCTAGTATCAAATTCAATTGATCAGAGATATACAGTGCCAAATAGTGTTGTATTTAGATGCAGCCTGAAGGTGTTATTTGAATTAGAATAGTAATACTGTATCAGATATACAGTGTCATTTGTTCTAAACTTTGTGTCTTGATCAGCTGTTATGTTTCTGACTGCTAGTTCATGATAAAGCATGGGCAAAAGGCAAAACAAAAACAAAAACAAAAAACCTCAGAATTCCAGTGGATGAGAAATATAGATAAAATAGGTAAAACAGTTAGTTAAACACACCTGGTGAATATTGAGACTTAGGACATAACACTGGGAAGGCAAGCATTGAAACCTTAGTAGGAAAAATACAGGATATTACTGTCTACAGGAAGGAGGGAGTGCCAGACTGAGGTTGGCACTGGCCTGTCTGACAACAGTGATATCTGCTTTTAGCCTGTGATTGAAAAGACTTAGACATCTAATAGTTGGGACCTTGTATGGTTAGAAAAGCCAAATTTCCAGTCCTAAGCTATTCAGCCTAAGCTAGACACAGGCATGGAGGGTAGACGTTTAGATGTATCCTGGAACCTGAGAGAATCCTGATTCTCTAGGCCTATCCTTGGAACCTCCTGTTACTCATTTCTGCCAGACAAGGAGCCATACCCTTAGTGTCAGGATGGTACCAGAATGCAGCTCAGGAACCAGAGGAGGACTTTTTTACCCCCAAGCCATTGATTCAAACGGCCTAGAGGCATAGGCTAAATTAGAGACCTGTAATTCAAAGGCCTGAGCGTCGATGCTTATGAGTAAAGAAAAGGATATTCACAGACCAGATTCTAAATTCACAGATTATAATTGAGCAAGATTTCTGGCTTTGGTCAATATCACATGGTCAGTATCCCATGATTTCCATAATGACCAAAAAAACACCAGTTTGTTTTTAATGTATTAATTCATTTACTATTATTTAGTAGTTACTCTAGATATTACAGGCTATATCTACCCTACCTTTATAATTTTAGTTATAGACTCTGTTTTATTTAATTTTAGAGTTTCTAGTTTTCTGACAAAATTCTTCATTGTGTTATCTAATCTCTTTAACATATTAATTAAAAATTACTTTAAATTTTATGCCCAATACTCCAATTTCTGGATCTCTAGCAGATCTATTCATATTTTAAAATTTTTCTCCTGAAATTCTGTCATGAAGTTTTCAGATATTCTTGGTCATTTTATATTACATTTCAAATATTGATATGAACCATTGTAGACATAATTTGAGACTCTGGTTGATGTTTGATTTCTCAGGATAGGTTTACTTTTGCATTAGGTAGCCAGTTAGGGTAGACAAAGGATGCCTCAGTCTAATCAGGGCTTGAGGTGCTTCAAATTTGGGCATCAGATTCCATGAGGGCTTTCTTTTTTCTAGTTCTCTTTCTTACATATAGTGTGTAAACATTTGGGCTCCCATTTGAAAGCTGGAGATATCTACCAGGGTCTGTCCTCTTTAGTAGATGCTGACTGATCTGTCCTATCCTCACCCCCAGCCAAAAGAGAGGTGAAATCCTTTTCAGTCTCTCAACTTCTTAGTTGCTCCTGTCAGTTTAGTTTTAAAGCCTCTTCACTGTTGCTTTTTTTAAAGTAACTTTATTTATTTATTTATTTATTTTTGGCTGCGTTGGGTCTTCATTGCTGCGTGTGGGCTTTCTCTAGTTGCAGTGCGTGGGCTTCTCACTGAAGTGACTTCTCTTGTTGCAGAGCACCGGCTCTAGGTGCACGGGCTCAGTAGTTGTGGCACGTGGGCTCAGTAATTGTGGCTCGTGGGCTCTAGAGCGCAGGCTCAGTAGTTGTGGCGCACGGGCTTGGTTGCTACACGGCATGTGGGATCTTCCTGGACCAGGGCGGAACTCATGTCCCCTGCATTGGCAGGCAGATTCTTCACCACTGCACCACGAGGGAAGCCCCTTCACTGTTACTTTTGGATTGACAAATTCCTGAAGAACAACATAGAATGTTGGACTTTCTGTAGTTCATCATCGCCTTCACACAGATGTATTTTGTATTTTATTCAGCTTTCCTAGCTGAAACAAACTTGTTTTTAAAAATGGAAGTGGAAGTCTCTCCTCGTTTATTAAAAGACACAGTAGCTCACTTCCCATGATGCGTTTTGGGGAGAGGGCAGGCATGTTGTTTGTGTCTGAGTGGTCAGGCACATTCATTTCATATCCACAATTGCCAGGCCTTGAGAAGCCACATCTGTGCCTGAGATTATGACATGTCAGTCAGATGGGAAAGTAGGCTATAGTATTTGAATAATTATTGTATTTTATGCTCAGTATCTACTTGCTTCTTGTGGTCACAATACCCTGACTTTATTTGGGAAATCTCTCCTTGTTTCTGCAAAACAAACTTCACTCCTGGGCTCCTGAGTACCACACATGTCCAGGCTAAGTCCTTCAGCATGTTCTATCCTCTTGGCCATAGTGACTGGTTCAAGGATGGGCTCCAGGACCAAGATGGGCAGAGCAGGAGCAAGAAATTTCAAAATTGAGATTTAAGGGGACATTAATTTAACCTTGGAGCTCCAAGAGACCACAATGTAAATCCTAAGAATGCAGCCAGCACAGTGGAAGGAAGAGCCCAGAAAACAGAGAGGCCGACCCTTACTCACCTTGGTTGACTGAGTATGGATGAATGTAAAGGTCTGTCCCTGGACATTTTGGTAATAAAAACCAATATATTCCTTTTTCTTTTCTCAAAATAGTTTTAAGTAGATTTCTGTGACTTGCAAATAAAAGATCTCACTGATGAAGCCTGTCTCTATCTGGAGATGGGAGAGAGCAGCTTATGTAAACCTGTGTATTTTGAAGGATATGGATGGGAGCGAGGATATGTGGATGTTCGGGAACTACAGTACAGACTCCTTGCCATTCCTGGAGTGTTTTGCATCCACTCACCCTAGACCACACAACAGCCTCAGATTTTCATTTACAGGTGAGCCACTCTTAAGTTCAGTGCATATGGCTGGGGTGGGGGATCAACTCCAGTTCCAGGTGTGGATCATGTGAGGTAGCCTAAACCATAGCCATCGCATCAGATGTGAGCACATGACTTAATAGTCTCCAACCGCAGTTAATCTCAGGACTTCGGTGGGAGCTACTGGAAGAGGATCAGTCATTTCTGATGATCTTGAGCTTTGAAGTCTGTGAGGTAGCGGCTGCTGACACAGTCCTTCCACATAAATGAAGCACCTGCATGTGAGCATAGCCAACAAATTAGAAGTCAGAGCAGAAAGTTGGACAGTAAAATTAGCCAAGAAGACAATGTTCAACCCTAAGAATCCATCTATGCTTGAACGAAGGCTTACGCCTGGACTTTTCAGTTCCGTGAGCCAATAAAGTGATCTTTATTTAAACCTGTTCAGAATTCTTTTCCTGTCACTTTGAACAGAAGGAATCCTAACTGATGCTGTATGCAGTCACTTTTCTTTGGTGTAGTTGCACTGTGTGGGCATAAGCATCTTTCATGGAGCACGTATTTGAGGAAAAGTTATGTGAGATCCTGTTGAATTATTTCTCCACACATATTCACTTTCACTCAATAGATATTGATATGTGCTATTAGTCTGTTAGCTGCAGTAAATGCAAAAAGACATTCTGCCTGAGAGGAGCTTACAACAAGGTGTTTGTTTGTTTGTTGCTATTTTTAAAAGGGAAGATGTATAAGCAAACTCAGGCAATACTTACGGGCACATGCCAGGATGGAAAGGTTTACAACAGGTATTTTTTGACCTGATGTGAATGGCCTATGATGGAGTTTCAGGAAGTCTCTGAATGTTGCAAAACTGTAGGCAAAATCTTGAGTGTATGAGCAATAAACTTCTTTTGGGGAGAGTGTGCAGAGTTTTCATCAGAGTATCAGAGATACTTCACTCCAAAAATGGTTAGGAGTCACTGCTGTATAGAATATTGTGGAAAACCTAAAGAGGGAGGTAGTCAGTAGTAAAATTGCAACTATATTCAGAACACGTTGAGGACATATTTGTTCATTTATATTCCTATAAAGACAAATAATAGATATGCAGTATATATTGGCTAAATAGGTTAATGAATAAATTTAGCTCTGTCTGGAATGGTCAAGGAAGGCAGCAGGGAAAAAGTTATGTCTGAGCCAGGTCTTAATAGGAGTAGGAATTCACAAAGTAGACTGGATTGGGGACACACTTGCTCTTTTGAGCAGATTAGTTTACAAAAATGTAAAGCCCTTAAAACCACAGTATAAAAATATCTACCTCTATTTCTAGACTGTAAGCACCGTGAAGTTAAAGAAACATGTCTACATGTTGATCTTTTTAGTTAAGGAGACTAAGAAACTTACCTAACACTTAGTGACTGTGCAGCTAGAGTGCTTTATAACTGAATGGATGAATGAATACACTGCACAGTATTTCAGAAACTCTGACCCTGTATGTTTATAAGCTTGTGGAGGAAATGTGTTTCAGTATCAGGGAATGAATCAGCTACATGAATGCAACACCCCTGAATAAGTAAGAGTTCATTTTCCTTTCAGTCATAGCTATAATTTTTTACAAACAAAAGATTAATGATTTCACGAAGTTAAATCTTATAATTTATCACATGAATTTTTTCATTGGTTTAAGCCTTCCTCCATATTTTCTCCACTCTTTAAGTTTTCATATTTAATTATATAACATGTCTAGAGACTATGCTAAAGAAGTAAATATATAAATGAACTCATATATCAATATCTAATCCATTGTCCCAGAACTATTTATTGTGTTATATTTTCCCTAATCCTTTATCATATGCTAACTCTTTATAGGTCTTGTTTCTGTGGTTTTTATTTTTCCCCATTCTTTGCCTACTTTTAGGCCACTTACACGTTGCTTTAATTATTAGATAATTAAAATATGTTTTAGCACATGGTAAGGTTATCACCCTCTTTACTTTTATTTATTTATTCACTTTAAAATTCACCTGCATTCGAAAGCTCCCAACTGGGTGGCCACTCCCTTTGGATGTAGATCTCTAGGTGTGTTCTCCCTCCTCTCTGTTTACAGTTGATTTTCTCCTGACCTCTTGTCACTACCATCTGTGTTGATTTTAAAGTCTGAGAGCCAGAGAGAGAAATACATCACTGTCTACTCTGAGGTGGATGTATCTGATTTCAGTTTGTGATTAAATCTGTAGCTGGTGTCACAAATCCATTCTCTTTATGGTGGTGTGAGAACAGCACTACAGTATCTGGGAATCACCATCCGGGTATGGTACTCAGAGATCTGTCCAACTGGCCTCACTCACCCAAGCTCTGGCTGGAGAGTCTCTGAACACTGGAGAGATATGGAGGGGCAGAGGCTGGATCCTGCATCAGTTGTTCATGGAATGAGTAAGTCACCATTTATATCCCCCTCCTAGTCTGCTTTCCATAATAGCCTATTGGGTCTTGTGATGGAGAGGCCAGTCACGAAGGGAGAGCCATGGAGACGTCCTGTCTCAAGGGCAGCTGAAGGTGGAGGCAGACGTTCCTGTGCATGAGCACATTCAGGGAGGATCCATTCTAATATCTACTTATGATTCCAGATTACCTTTATATCTTGTTATCAGTTTCTACAGAAAATTCCTGCTTTAATTGAAATTGTATTAAACAAACCATATTTGTCCCTGAATATAAGGGAAACCGAAATAGGATGTGTCTAAAGCCTATCCCTTTTGATGAATCAGAAACTTACCCAAAAAAGGCTTCTATAAGCTTGTACTTATCAAATTTAAGGATGAAAATGAAATTAAATAGCAAATGTCTACTCATAGCATTTTATGTATAGATTTAGATACACACTTATTTGAGTTAGTACATAAAGTAATACATTAATTTTGAAACACCTTTTTATACTCTCACAAGCCAACAAAAAATATTACTCAAACTCTCCACTTGCATTTTTGTGAGTATCTGAACTTGTGTCACCACTAGAGACAATAACTGTCACTAACTTTACTCTGTTTCTGCCTGATGGGCAGCACTCAGATGGTTCTGTGAGGGTGCCCCTGGGAAATTTTGTGCCAAACCAGAGAATCCATTTGCATAATGGTGATAATGTTCTTTTCTCTTAAAAAAAAAAAAACCCTGAAAATGTATTCTTAACCACTGCCACATGAACATTATATTGTTTTCTACTGTGATCTTTGACATCCTTACTTAAAATGACATCTGGTATTTAATATTGTGGAATCATTACCCCAGAAATAATTACTAAATTTACCTCCTTTAAAAAAGTTTTCCTTTGTTAGATTAACAACTCCCTTGGGTATCCTCTATAAGCATGTAAAATTAACATTGGTGGGTCTTACTGTAGGGGATGTGTCTTCCCCAGAAGAAGTTTGGGGTAAAGTAGAGAGAGGCCCCACAGCATGAAACGTTTTGTAAGCGTTCAAATATTAGATGGCTCCCTCTTATATGGGGATACTTTCAGGAAGAATAATCTCACCTTCTTTTTAGGCATATGTACATTAATTTGGGAGAATTTCCATCTTTATAATAATCATCTTCCTATTTAGACACAGGCTGATTTTTCCTGCTGTTCAAATCTTCTCTTATATTTCTCAGTGACTTTTGTTCATTTCTCCATTTGGACCTTGCCCTGTGCATCTTGAAGGAAGTGTTTTCCCTTTGTGAGTTTTTTACTGACAAAATTTGGTGTGTGTGTTTACACATATACTCAGGACAATATTTGGCAAATAATAAGTAATTTCTATGATGATGAAGTTGTAGGTTTTTTAATGGTATGTGTTGGTGTACTATATTTGCATTCTTTGGAAAGTGTTCATGAACTAACCCTCCATGTGCTAACTCTTAACCACAAATACTATTATCTAACATTACATCCTCTAACAGATGGATCTTGATATTGGTTTAGAATTTAGAGTGTGTACTCTAATTTGACTGACACGGGCTGCTCTATCCAGCAGGGCTGTCACCGTGGATAGCCGGATTCACTGGTCATACAAAGTTACCAAGAGAGACTTGTTAAAAATGCAATTTCTGGGGCTTCCCTGGTGGCGCAGTGGTTGAGAGTCCGCCTGCCGATGCAGGGGACACGGGTTCGTGCCCCGGTCCGGGAAGATCCCACATGCCGCGGAGCGGCTGGGCCCGTGAGCCATGGCCGCCGAGCCTGCGTGTCCGGAGCCTGTTGTTCCGCAATGGGGGAGGCCACAACAGTGAGAGGCCCCCGTACCACAAAAAAAAAAAAAAGCAATTTCTCTGGACCTCATCCTAGTCCTACTGAAGCAGGTCTCCGGAGAGTGGCACAAATTTCTAAGCCTTCGTTTGTTTTTTTTGCCCGCCAGTGTCTGAAAACCACGAGCTGGAGCACACTGGAAGGGAGAGAGCAGGTTCTAGTTATGCCCAACCAACCAGTCAAGCCAAGGTCTGTTGAGGTTCAGAGCGACTCTGGCACGTTTACCATTGTTGGTAATTAACCGGAGCCCTCAGGTACCTGATGGTGCTAGGACCTGCCCTTTTCTTTAAAGAGAGTTTTTATTAGCAAACTATAGTGGGCCTAAATCTAAAGGTTTAATCTTATTTTCTTTATAAATAAGCTTAGCGTACTCTTCATTAGGTCTTTATCCATAATTTGTTTTTAAAAATATAGATATGTTGGTCAAGAATTTGCACGTTATCTGTGAATTCTGAAAGCACAAAATGCCCTTCTAGAACAATAGGTATATAAGAACATGATCTGTTTTCACTTACATGTGGCACATAAGCAGTGTCATAACAACTAAGAGGAGGTGCCTATTTTTGTGCATCCAGAAGACATGCAAAGTGAAAAAAGAAAATAGCTCAGGATTGTTAGATATTTGATTTATGGAGTTGGCATATTCACGTAATGGTTTTCACTAGAAAATAAAATATTTCTTCTCGGTTTGACTTTTCTATGGTAAAATTATTTGGTAGATAATTAACTCTAAGGAATAAAGGTAAATTTTTGAGAAGAGGACAAAACATGTTATTTTAATTATTTTTATAAAATGGAACCAAAATAAAAGAAATATCTCCTTTCCAATTCATAACAATTTAGCCATTTAAATAGGAATAAAAGCAGTCTCATGAAAATAAGTATAATCAAATAACTTCAGCACTTTGAATTCTTTGAAAGATATAAGCATAAATGACACCCAGAATAGTAAACACAGAGCTATGATATATATGTAGATTATTTCTGCAACGTTGTCTTGTAAGAAGCACGTTTAATCACCAGAACCCTCAATATATTTGCAACTGGGTACTATTCAGCTGTCTTCTGAAATGTGCCTGTGCTATTAAGCTACTCTGTGCTGTTAGTCACACTGTTAGGTAAAACCTGCGTAGGAGTTTCTAGACTCCACAGCCTACTTTTTCTGATAAATGAAACCTACATACCAGCCAAGCTATTTGCTCTTCTTTTCCACTGTGCTACATTTGAGCTGATAAGCTAAGAAGAAGCAATGTATTTACTAACCTGGTTAACTAACACCTTCCCTGCACATATTTCTCATTTTGATTTTAGTGAACGGTGATGTTAGTGAAAACCAGCTTTTAAATCACTATCTAAATTTCCTCAGTGAATCCCAGCCACCTTCAGGAGAAGAGCCAGATCCTTTGCTCATGATACATTATCATTCACGAGAGAGTCCAGCCCTGTTCTCTGGTCTCTTTCTTCAACTTTGCCATGCGCCCTCACACTCCAGGCCAGCCCACTCACCTGTCGGTCCTCCAGTGCCCTGGGGTCCTTCAACATTGGGGGTCTTCTTCAAGAATCCTCCCTAATGTCACTCAATGCCCCCAATATCTTCCTAACCTGGTCCCTCTCAAAATCGGATTGGAGTTCATCCCTTCTCCTCTGAAGCCTCCCAATCGCTAATCCTTTAGCATTCCCGGCCCTGTTGTGGTTGTGTGCCCAGTCCCTTCCTCTCGCCCTTGACTAAGCTTCAAGAGGCTGGACATGGTCTCTCATCTCAGCCTCCTCATGGTTCATTCTGGGACCAACACATAGCAAGCAGAAGTGGGATTGGTTGTTGACAGTTTACTTTCAGAGGGCATGTACCCTTAAAGTCGTCTTATTTTAAAACATCCTAATTCATGGGAACTATAAGAGGAGGGCAAGGTCCAGATAACCTAAAAACAAAGAATTGACTATAGGCTATTTTAGAAAGTATTATTATTCTAATTATTTAAAAAATTAGTAAAACGCTATTGCAGTGTATTAGACTTTTACTAAGCATCATTGAAATATCTTGTGAGGCATAGTTTGGCTAGATATGACTAATAATAAGATTAAAATAACAGAGCCTGACTTTGCTTCTTCCCCTTGTTTGAGAGTAATGAACCTTTAATTTTATATATTGTTCATTTCTTTTTTTCCCCATTCCTAGTTCTCTTTCTGATTTAATCACACGCTCAGCGAAAAAGAGAGATGCTAATATTTTGAGACACCATTAGAATTCATGTGTCTCTAGTTAAAATTAACAATGCCGTACTGAGGGGAAAATTTATTATCTCGTACATGTGAGTACGTATGCTATCAGACTTCCTACTTCAGTGCTTAAAAGAAATCTGATTTAGTAAATGTCACAAAACGGGTTTTATAATATAAAATAAATGTTAGAGAGATACTGCAAAATGGAAATAGCGACTATATCTGGGTGTTGGGATTACTTAAGACTTTTTAAATTGTTTGCATTTTGTAATTTTCTACAATGTGCATATTGTATTTAATGTGCATGTAATAACTGTAATTACATTTATGAACATATACACATATATTTAGTTCAGTTTATTATATACTATGTATAAAGTACAAACAGACAGTTGCCTGATTAATAAACAGTCTGGTTAATAAATAATATTTTAACGGGATTATGGAGAAAAATTCTGACATTAATCAGATATACGTAACTGTCACTTATCCCCTTAACTTTCCATAGAGAAGAGAGTGAGAGGTTAAGGGAGTTTCAATATTTTCAATATTAGTCTTTTAAAAGTATTCTATAACAAGAGATGTATGAGGAGGTGGTGATTCTGGGTGACGATTGTAAGTTCCCTGTATATAAAGCAGAAGTTACAGGTTCATCTGTGATGCCAGAACTTCTCCCAGGCAGATATGTATTAAGAAACCACCACTTTGAGATGTTTCTAGAGCAGTGGTTCTCAACGAGGGTGATTTTGCTCCCAGGGGACATTTGGCAGCGCTCGGAGACATTTGTAGTTGCCGAAACTGGGGAGAGGTGCGTGGGCTGCTGGTGTGCTGTGAGCAGAGGCCGGAGAGGCGGCTGAACCTGGTGCGAAGTATAGCTCCTCCCCACACCGGAGAAGCGTCTGACCCCATGTGTCAGTAGAGGCGATGCCGGGGGACACTGTCTGGAGTGGTCGTGAGTGCTTTGATTGCAATAGCTCTGTTGATCCTTGGCTTTAAAGTCCATCCCCTAGGTAATGAGTCTGTCTGTCAGGAGCGAGAGCCATCAACAGAGAGCACGACTCCAGGCTACCGGACGTGAAATTTGAAGCTGAAAATGTGCATGGAGTGGTGCAGTTGGGGAAGAGAGTTAGTAAGAATTGCGATGTGCTGGACTTGGGACAAGAAATATGTGTTTTGAGGGGAAAAAAAAGAGCAAGTATGGTAATTCGTTTCAGTAGAACATCTGCCACTTTTTCCTTGGAAGCGTAACTTCAGGTCACAGGGCAGGAGGAAGCAGGGTTGGGTGGTGCACAGCTGGGGAGTGGGGGTCCAGTCAGGCACTTCAGCCTTGGAACCCTAACAGTCACTTTGCCCACCTCTCTCCCTTCGGGGTAGCAGAAGGGCTCTGGCGGATTTTGCTTTCTTACATTAAAAAGCCAGTCACCCTCAGATCATCTTTTGCTCTGAAACTCAGTCCAGTCTGCCTATGAACTTTCTGTGTGAGCTTCCCCACTCAAGGACACCATGTGGACTTCCTTAGCCAAGGATTTTCTGAGCTTTCTAACTTGCATAGTAGAGATCAAGAAAAATATAAACCTGTCCAGGCAGCATCTTTAAGTTAGGAAGAAACAGGGTGAAGAAAAATGAAGAGGTAGGTAAGAGAAAGAAGTATGAAATTAGATCCTGTAGCCCAGCTATTAAACAACTGCCTCTAGATAGAGATAAAAATAGATGGATAAGCAAAAAAATTCCTTAAATTTTTTAATTAAAAAAATCCTCTCACCCTGTGTTTATAGAAAGAAAGGCCTTGATTGTTATACTTCATCTATATTTTATCACAAAGGGCCAACAAGTTCAAAACAAAAGAGAGGGAGAATCATTGCAGGATTTAGAATATGATATGTTCAATTTCATGTTCTGCAAGGTCTTTTATCGAGAAGTAGAAATCAAGACTTCTGATATTATCTTCCACATGTATTATATTTATTTATACAATAGAAAATGCCACACCGATATATTCACTTATGTCTACAAGCAGACTTTATGTATACTTAAATCTGATTTGGTTTAAGAGGGTTGAAGTTTTAAATTTAAGAAACAAGTAGAGGACCAAACAAAATGCTTTCTAAAATTTACAGGGATTTTTCCAAAGGATATCTTTATCCATATCACTGGTTGAGAGAATATTGTATTCGATGTCAGAATAATTTAAACTATCAAAAGAGAGAAGAATTGAAAAGACTATTTCCTCAGCTTATGTTGGCTTCCTATACAAAGCTCAGATAAAATGTTTTCATTTCATGTTTAATTTTCAACATGGAAATTTGCTTACTGAAAGGTGCTATAAGGTAAGGACAAACCTGCCATAGAAAGTATATCTTTTAGTTTCTAGATCTTTTATGTAGCTAAAATTCAACACATTAAAAGCCAAAGTACCAGAATGGTATACTTACACAGGTTGTCTTGTAAAACATTACATGACACAGATCAACAGGCTGTCAAATTGCACCAAGCTTTGACGGTCACTGCATATCGTTTTTAGAAACTTACAGTTTACATGGGTAAAATTTAGTATTCCGCAGAAAGGACTGGTTGGTTGAATCCGGCCCATTATCTTTTGCAACTCGCCTTTTAAAAAATATCTACTTCTCCCTCTTGCCAACACTTAAGGAATGTGAATACGGATGATCCATCCTTTTGGTTTCTCAACATAGCTGCTTAGAATGATGGCACCCTAACACTGCCCATGTGAATGTGCACCTTACAGAATAGTAGAGTCATTAGAAAGCAGGGAAGGGAGGTTGACACAGTGAGTGCCCGGTGGAACAAACCGCTGTCCTCTGCGACAGCCAGAGAGAGCTCAGGACAGTGCTGGGCTGCGGGTGCGCGCGCACGGGGAGGCGCACGGTCTCCTGCCCTCGCAGCGCTGGTGGGAGTGAGGGGCGAGCTGGGCAGGGTCTTCAGATAAAACGAGACTGCTCTTTGCCCCCAGCACTGATCCACGTGAGGCGGGGTTGAGAGAACCCCTGGTTTTCCCAGCGCGACTGACGCTTTTCCTTCTCGGAACGCCGAGAGCCAACGCTAAGGGGCACCAGAGGCTCGGGTTGCCGCGGCTGCCACCCGGGCAGCCTGGTGGCCCGCTGCTGCGGAAGTCCTGGGCGACAGCAAAGCCCCGCTCGGTGGGGGCTGGGGCGCAGGCCTTCGGAGCGGGAGTCCCGGGAGCTTGGGGTGCTGCAGGCTGGAGGGGAAATCCTCCGAGGTCAGGGTGTCGAACTCGAAACTCTGCGCTGGGCAGTGAGCCTTGGTAGCCGAGGTCTTACTAGTTTTTCCTAAGACTCTGTTGAGGCCACTTCTAATCTCCTTCTACTTTATGAAAAATGTCGCTGTCCTATATACAGCTAAAGTTGTCGATGCGCACACATATCCCTTCCGTATACTAAAATCATTTAAGATGATTTGATGCACGGAAAGCTGTTGATCTCTAGTTGTCTAGGGATCCTGAGGCACATGCAGAGGGATCATATGTCACCTCCTCCACCTCCGCCAGCCAATTCATGTTCACTCTCATGCCCCCAACCTTTCATTTGAAGTCGACTATTCTTTAGTTAAGGAGGTGACACCCAGACCCTCGCCCCGCTAGAAGCCTCTAACCACCCGCCGGCAACTCGGACTTTTTCCGGAGTCAGAGAGGGAGCGGGAGATGCTGAAGAAATTAGCAGGCGTCCTCAACCTTGCGGTCCGCATTCTGACTTTTCCCAGTGATAACAGTAAGAAGAAACCCAAAACGCGGGGAGGGGTGTGCGGAAGGGAAAGAGCGAGCGTCGGAGCGCAGCAGTGCAGACCCCCGACCCGCGCCGGACCCCGGCGTCCGCGCCCTCCTCCTCCGCCCCGGCCGAGCCCCGTGCCAATGCGCCAGGATGGAGACATCTCGGCGCGGGAGGAGATGACGCAAAACCCAGCGCTCCCCCCCAAAAAAGTGTTTCTCCAGGACGAAGATGGCGGCAACTTAGCCGGGGACTGAAGATGACTGTGGCTCTCCGGAGGCCCAGCCCCGGCGATTCGGCCCCGAGGTCCGGGGGAGGCGGCGTCAGCAGTCGGAGCCCGGCGGCGGCTGCGCCCGCGGGCAGACCTGCGGCGGCGGCGGCGGCGGCGGCGGCAGTTGGAGCGCGGGGTGGGGGGTGGGGGGGAGGGAGAGCCCTGCCGGCGGCGGCGGCCCAAGCTCCGGACTCGCGGAGAGAGAGCGAGAAGTAGGAGCAGGAGGAGGAGGAGAGGAGGGAGCTGGGGAGGCGCTCTGGTCGCCGCCAGCGGGCAGCGGAGACGCGGCATGCCCCCGGCGGGCGAGAGAGGGCTGTCCTCGGCGGGGCCATGGGGACGCGCGCCCTGACAGTGCCTGGGTGAGAGGGGCAGCGCCAGCCACTCCGCCGCCTCCACCATCACCTCCTGCACTCCGCTCACCGCCGGCCGCCAGCCCCAGCCTCCGACTGTCTCTCTCTCCCCCCCCACCTCCCTCTCCGCCTCTCTCTCTGCATTATTGTTTCCCACTCTACAGAGGATGGGGTCGGCTGATGATTAGGTCGGAAACAAGTCATATCTTCCTCCAAAGCCTGGTAATATTTATGTAGGCAAAACGACAGAGAGAGAGAGAGAAGAGGGAGAGAGAGAGGGAGAGAGGGAGAGGGAGAGGGAGAGAGAAGAAACGGGAGGAGGGGATAAGGAAATTAAACCCTTTAAGTCAATGCATATCGTGGTGACACCGGCACAGGAGCCCTCACGGTGGAGTCGGCCAGGGCTGTGCGTTCCCAAAATATGACCAGGGGTGCTTGGATGTGTCGGCAGTATGACGACGGGTTAAAAATCTGGTTGGCGGCACCCCGGGAGAACGAGAAACCGTTCATCGATTCAGAGAGGGCTCAGAAATGGCGACTGTCTCTGGCATCTCTCTTGTTTTTCACAGTCCTGCTCTCTGATCACTTGTGGTTCTGCGCCGAGGCCAAGCTGACCCGGACCCGGGACAAGGAGCAGCAGCAGCAGCAGCGGCAGCAGCAGCAGCAGCGGCAGCGGCAGCAGCAGCAGCAGCGGCAGCGGCAGCAGGAGCCCTCCTGGCCCGCGCTCCTGGCGAGCATGGGGGAGCCCTCGCCCGCCGCCCAGGCACACAGACTCCTCGCCGCCTCCTCGTCCCCCACCCTGCCCCCCTCCCCGGGAGACGGCGGTGGCGGCAGGGGCAGCCGAGGCAGAAACAACCGGGGCAAGGCTCTTATTCTGGGCAACTCTGCCAAGCCCGTGTGGCGCCTGGAGACCTGTTACCCCCAGGGCGCCTCCTCGGGCCAGTGCTTCACGGTGGAGAGCGCGGACGCCGTGTGCGCCAGGAACTGGAGTCGGGGGGTGGCGGCCGGGGAGGAGGAGCAGCAGGTGAGGGGCACGCATCCAGCCCCGCTCTGGAACTTGTCGGATTTTTACCTTTCATTTTGTAATTCCTACACACTTTGGGAGTTGTTCTCGGGGTTGTCCAGTCCCAACACTTTGAACTGCAGTCTGGATGTGGTGCTCAAGGAGGGCGGCGAGATGACCACTTGCAGGCAGTGCGTCGAGGCTTACCAAGACTACGACCACCACGCTCAGGAGAAATACGAAGAGTTTGAAAGCGTGCTCCATAAATACTTACAGTCGGAGGAGTACTCGGTGAAATCGTGTCCTGAGGACTGTAAGGTAGGAACACTGGATTTTCCCCATCCTTGCGCTTTTATATCCGTGTGTGTTTGGCTGAGGCATCTTCTAGAGTGTTAAAATGTTTTCTGGACTCTGGTT
Source organism: Mesoplodon mirus (assembly GCF_964341445.2). Lineage (NCBI taxonomy): Eukaryota > Metazoa > Chordata > Mammalia > Artiodactyla > Ziphiidae > Mesoplodon > Mesoplodon mirus. Next base: position 74,409,765 of record NC_138993.1, on the reverse strand, counting down.
TTTTTGTTACTTCACCGTTGTTTTTGTGGTTATAAGAGCTTGACTTGCTGCTTGATTTGGGACTATCCCGTGGATTGCTGGTGGACTGGTGCCTTCTTCTGGGATCCTGGGAAGGTCAGGAAGACCCTGGTCTTCTAAGATAATAAAGCCAGTGCTATGGAGTTGGTTCAAACTGTGTTGCCTTTTTTTTTTTTTTAATGGAATTTGAGTGAAGCTTGTTAGGAAGACAGTGATGGGATTGCATACTGATGACCGCAGCTAAAATCAGAATAGTCTGAGACAGGCATGTATGGTCTGGCTTATGGGCCTTACACATGAGCTCTCTGATTGTGACATCATTCAGCTGGTTGGGGACAAGAGAAAGTGTTCGTGGCTGTTCATGTAGGAAGAGCTAAAAAAGTGTTTTACTTGTTTTACAGGGGTAGTTCTGGCTGTTTGGAAAGTCTGTGGGCCTACCTAAGCGTATTTACTCACATACGTTTCCTGTTTTCTCTTAGAAACTTGTATAGTTGTTGATCGGAGACTCATTATGAGTAGAAAGTTTTAATTAAGTATCTGGTGATAACTGATCGATGTTAGATTTTTTATCAGCCACCTTATGTAATTAGCTTGAATTTTCAGGATGCTCTCCAGCAGTACTAATTGGCAAATGCTTGATCTATGAATGAAAAATACTGAACTGATTAATAACATATATTACCTTTAACCCCTTCCTATTAATATAATAATGGCTATAATCCTTGCTGATTCACAAAGAAGTGTATGCAATTTTCTTAAGAAATGGCTAATGCAACCATGGGCGGTTGTCCTAGTAGAAGTGTTGCTGTCCGTGGTGCTGAAATGAGATTTGCTCAGAGCTCTGTTGAAGATGAAGATACTGCAGTGACCTTTTAGTAGGGAAGAAATGATGACAGAATCTCAGTAAGCCTTAATGTTTTGTTCCAAAGGTAATTTCTTAAAGAGTGCAATAAAATAGTATTGCTTTTCAAAATAAATAACACACCACATTCTCTCTCTCTGCCTTTCTCTTCATTACTTCCCCAGCCTCTCCAAAGGAACACAGCAAATGTCCCTTTTTGACCTCACTTGCTTTGTACTCAGAAAGCGTAATCAGGGGCAGTATGGATCAAACGATTCTATGATGCTTTCACAAGAGAACTGGCCTAAGGGATACCTACTTAAAATGAACACAGTTCAAGGGCTGTATTTTAGTTTGGATTGATTAGTTGTGCTTTTGACAACTAAGCTAAACTAAAACTAAACTTGTTTTGCCAACATTCTTTAAGACCAGAAACATACCTTCTTTGCAAATAATAATGTTGCATTTACAACATTAATTTAGAATGCTACTTCATTAGATAAATGGATTTTTAAGGTTTTTTACATATTTTTCTTAACCATACCCCTGTAAGTCATGCCTGGGAATTGAACTTAATCTTAATGGTAGAAGTTAATAATGAATGACTAGTGTATTTATTGCAGTTATTTATTTTGACAAGATACGTTGCATCAGAATTGCAAGGAAACTGATGTGCCTGCTAATTCTACTGCTAATAAAAAGCTTGCAAAGGTTTCAGTATATTTATGTTTAAAAGTGATCCCTTGTAATAATTTGAAGTTGCTTGCTTCCTTGACTGTAAACTCTCATAGAAATTTCTAGTAATTCCAATTTGTATAGTTTCAGTATTTAAATGATAGTCTACATTGTCAATATACTAGAGCATATTTTCAAATAAGTCTGGCAAATACGTTTTTGTTTAAATATTCAAGTTTTAAATATGTATAAATGTATATTTTCCTCTTGACCTGAAATCATCACCAACTTTATACTTATATCATCATAGCTATAAAGTACAGTGTAGGCCAAATTAATGTGTAATGCTATGAACTACTTCTGGATTGTGTTCTCATATAAAGTAGTAGTTGTGAGCTGTATACACAGAAGCACATTAGAAAAATCTGAACTCCTTTTTAGAAACATTTCTTCACACTGAGAAGTAAACACAGACATTTGAGTTTTTCATCTCCACAACACAGGATTTATTACTTGTGATAAGTAATAGCTATTTCTTGGTTGTTTGTTTGTCAGCTGGAAACACTTGAAACATTTATTCCACGATAACTGTTCTCACACAGCTTCAGATTTTAGGTGCTGGGGGTTGGAGGGGGGCAGTGTTTGGTGTTCTTGGTTGATAACTCACAAATCTGTTGATTAGCTCCTGAGCTTAATATACAGCTTCTTTATGATTCTGCAAAACCACAAACACATCCACATACCAAGTATATTACATGGCTTAGAGTGCTACTTGTAGTCTTTGAAGAATGTGTCTGAGTTTCTTTCTGAACATTTTTACTTATTTCAAGCATACTTATAATTATGAAATGATGACTATCTTCAGGAGCAATGTTCAAGATACAGTCTGTGCAAAATTTTCCACATTTTAAGGTTTACAGCAAAGTCTTAGGCTACATTAAAAGTAAATGCATTATATTTCTGGAATTGGTAATATAGTCATGAAAAAATCCAATTTAATAGTTTATTAGTGTATTTATAAATTTATAGACAGGAGAATATATGCAGTAATATTAGCTATACAAATTAGTAGAATCCATATTTTAGGAGCAATATATTAACTCTGGTATACCCATATATAATTAAATGATTAATACAGTGATTTCTGACTTTTAAAAGTTAGGTCATGTTATTACCCTCTAGTTTTATAATCTCCCCTGTTAAAAAAAAATGCCACAGTCCATATACATATAAAATTAAAATGGATTAAATTTAATTTTTATTGAACTTGATTTAAAGGGCTTTTGGCCCATTATACTGAAAACAAAACAAAACAAAAAACACCTTAATATTGATCTAATCCAATCATACTGTCTTGGGCCCATAGTAGTTGCAGATCAAATATAGCTTGGATTTTCTTTAGCGAACCTTTGTTTGCAACATATAATAGGAATCATTTGCACCCAAGAATATTTTTTAATATTCATAGAAATAGCTGGTTTAATTTTTAAAGTAAATATACACTTTTATCGAGGAAGTAACTTATAGTAAAATAAAGAACAAGAACTTCTGCATGTATCATTTAGACTATAGCATTCAAGCTGCTATATTACATAAATCAAGTAGCAAAAATTTGACAGTAATTCTTCTCTGGATTTTGTAGTGTTATTCAAAATAATGTTTTTGACATACAATAAGAATCTGAAAATCTTCAAATTGGCTGGAAATATTAAAAAATACACTATTCTAAACTACAGAATTATATATGTATATTATTAACATGCCTGAATTTTTACTTAAATAAAGATGTTTTCTTAAATATGCCATTCTTTACCTCCTAAGCATTCTTGAAATTACATATTACAAAACTGGGATATTTAGGGAATATAAACTTCTATGTTACAGGTAAACTTTTGTTAATGATAGTTTTATTGACTTACTATTCCTTAAGACAGATGGTCAGGGAAAGTGGGTGTGAGATTAGATTCTAACATAAATCACTGCATCATCTGTATTTTAGTTCTCTCAGAATAGATTCTAATCTTTATACTATCAAGAATTTATGCATTCTTACATTTTTATATTATAATTTTGTATTAAAGCAAATTATATTGCCTATTTTTATTTAACAGACAATGACCAAAAGAATACTCTGCCAGTGTTCTGCATATATAACAATCGTGATACTCAGGGCTTTCTGTATTGTTTGCAGAAATGACTCAGAAACATTAACCAGTTTGAGGACATAGAATTTGGGTTACATAATGTGCAAGTTAAAAAAAAGGCATTTTTAAGTCCTTATTTATTTTGATGTCATATACTATAGATTCTTAAAAATAGTTTTTATAAGGAAATAAAATATCTAACAATTCTTCCCACTTAAATATTGAATCTAAAATATTATTTTGCTCTTACTTGGTTAAGTGCTATTGTACATATTATGACACTGTCCAGAGTGTGGAATACGTCTGCAAATAGATCTCTTTTATATTATACCACTGTGTTATTTTTAAATCATATTTTTATAGATGAATTGCTTCTCTGTAAAATCAAACAGTCTAACCTTCAGATGATCACATTAACCATTAATAAGGCCATTTATAGTATCAAAGCCACTTTCATAACTGTTTTTATAACCCAGATTTTCATTTTCATGTTTTTGCTCCGTATATAACTACTGATTTATGATATGTGTTTTATTTTTATCTTAATTTTATTCTATTTTTATCAAATTTTATCTCAATATTATATGCTGTTGCTTTATAGACCAGAGAATGACTATTCTTTTTTAACTTTGGACTTGTAACTGGGTCAAATTAGTAGCTATATAAAGTTTTAATAATTGCTGTTATACCTTGGTTTTAATCACTTTAATTAGATGAGGTTGGTGTCTGCATATGCAAGGTGAATTAAAATGTGAAGGAAAGGAAATCAAATAATTTTCTCAGTCTCATGCCCCCCCCACAAATAAATTATAATCCATTAAGATATATTTTCATACTAGATTGAATATAAAAGAACAAATATACAGATAACTATTTGAAACACAGTACTATTTTGGTTTGAATTATCTGACCTATTGCTTTCATTTCCATTCCCAATTTCCTTTTTAATCTTAATCTTCTAAGTTGACCTCACATTGACTAGGCTCCAATCATGTTGTTGTATGCTTTCTATTAATTTACACTGAAGAGATGTTTCTTCAATATCAGTAAACATTTACTCTAGATTAATGGTCCTTGGGGTCACATTAGAATATCCTGGGAATCTTTGAAGACACCCCCAGCCCCAGGAGATTCTAATTTCATTGGTCTGGCTTGTGTCATGAGCTTGGGATTTTCCAGTTTCCCTGGTGATGTGCAGCCCAGGTTGAGAACCACTGTTCTAGTTGAGTGCCAACCAAAGTGGAAAGACCTTTTAGCTCCTGCGCCTCGGTAATTAATACATAATAACCTCATTTGTTCAACTGATGAAAAAGCAACTTAATTTCTTTAAAGTGGTAAAGGCAGTAGGTAGGACATAGCCAGAGGGCAGGGGAGCAAATAGGTAGTGACTGGACTGAGGAAGTAGATGAGAAGTGAACCAACTGGGTGCAAAGTTTAAGGAATGTACCAGGAGAGAACATGGAGAGAAGCAGAAGGATGCATAGAGGACCAGAGTCAAGGCTGGGCCTCTTGGCTTTGGATTTTCTGTCTTTTAGCCAGAACTGTCACTATACTAGTGTTCACTAATACACTGAGCACATGAATGCAGAAATTGGATGATTGTCTCTGTGAGACTGATCAACTATTTGATTAGAGGCGCCTCAGCCTCCTTATTTTTGTCTCTAATTTTAGATTATATAAATGGCTAAAATTTAGAATTTTTCAGAAGTATGGGTTGGTTTTAAGAGAAAACATTGTGGCTTTTCATAGTATTTCACATAGTTCGGGTTTATTCTTTCTTCACCTGTTCAGTTTATTAAACCTAGGAAATTACTAATCCTTTTTTACTTTTCTTTTAACATTGTAATGATGAGCCATGTTTCCTTTTTTACTTATTTCTATCATACTGGAATAACTAGTTGATATTCATATAGTGTTTTGAAGATACAAGTTGCTAAGTAGGCACAGAATACTACCACACCTAATTTAGGAATTCATTTTAGAGAGATCTTATCATTGTTCTCTTTTGAAGTGATTGTAACATAGTCATATTTTTTTAAAGTTTACATTACAAGATGCTGTGAAACACTAAATTTAAGTTTTACCTTAAATTAATAAGCAATTAAACCTTACAATCCAAATCATGAAATTATAGTAATAAAATGTTTTAATTTACTCTGATTCTTTAAAACTGGAAACGAGTTAACATCTGCCTTTCTTTGGTAATAAATAGTTAATGACTTATACTATGTATTGTAGTAGAATGCATGAAAATATTTTACTTCTTGGGTGTTTAAAGTGTTAAAAGGTAATAGTTGATTTTTCCTCTCCCTTGGTAGTCTGTTTCTACACACAGTCATTTATTTAAAAAGAAAAGTTGTAGAGGTTACCACAGGGGGTAAAAAGAAAAATATCCTGCAAAAAATGCAAGTTTACTACGTGTTTAAATAGTGTTATCGATCTTAGCAGCAGCAGTAGTGTATCTACATGTGTGCGTGGCGGGTGAATGCAATAATTACTTCTTTGGAAATACTTTGGGATTTTATATGTCAGCTGTTCTGCCCTGCTTGAGAAGGAAATTGGGCTCTGCTCAAAACTCTGAATCTTCACCCCTTGGTCTCCTCTTCTTCCTGTCAGCGTGCCTTCTTGCTCTCATCTGGCTGAATCCTCTCCTGGTGTCTGGAAGCTTCACTTGCAGGGCCTGTGTCCCATAGGAAACCCGAAGTTCAGAAGTCTTACTTCTCTGCATCTCTACTGACATCAAAAATGATCAGTCTCTTTCCTACTGAACCATCACTGACTTAGTTTCTTTGAAAAGAAAACTGAACTAAGACTTAAATGGATGATCATGACAATGTGTTATTAGTTTTCTCAGAAAGTGAGTTGAATCACTCAGAAATTTAAGTGCTGGAACGAGCTTCAGTAGTAGCTAACAAGCTTTAGAGTTTATTAGAAGTCAGAAACTAGTCTAACTCATTTAATAGTCACGTCATCTTTATGAGGTAAGTACTATCACATATTTTACAGATGAGTAAAGCGAGGACATAAAGTTAACTGTTCCAAGGTCAAATAGCTGGTAGTGTTAAAGATCAAGTTCACTTCCTCACTTGATCATTATTTTCTTTTTCCCCTTCGTTATGATCATTACAATCATACCAAAGAGTGAAGAGATAAGAATAACCCACAAATAGATTTAACACCTATTGAAAACCTCACCATATATACTTCTTTTTATTTTATCATTAAAAACATTTTATAGATGATACAGAGAGCTAAGATGACAGAAATTTTGGAGCCCTAGACAGCTGGAATGAATGGCCAGGAATTCCTGGTTCATCACTGCGAAGTCTTAGAGGGAGATATGAATATGAATAAATGGTGTGACGATCAGCAGAGTGCTTAGACTTCTGCTCTTGTTTTTCGAGTGGAGCAGAGAAAGGATAAATGTACAGCTTTGCAGGGAAGGAAGTGAACTTTGGAAATCTGTGATAGTTCCTGCACTGAATTCATGTTAGATAAGATACAATCACTTTCTGTTTATAATTTTTAAACAACAGTCCAATTTTTACCATATTGTTTTAAAAGATGTTGAGTTTATTAGTTGAGAATTGTGTACACGTTGCCTGACATCTATAACACTTAGGAATTTTAACATTTATCTAACCTTTATTAGCTTCTTATAAGCCTTATCTCCAAATATAGTCACATTGGGGGGTCAGGGCTTCAACGTATGAATTTTGGGGGACATAGTTCCACTCATACGTTGAGTAAGGTATGTGGCAAGGGCTGTAGGAAATACCTTGGAAAGATGGTAGTGCTCAGTTGTGAAGAACCATGTATCCCGTGCCAAGTCTTTTTGAACTTCATTCTCTGTGTGATAAAATATCAGAGAGGAGTTTTAATCAAGTGATTTACTTGGGATGGTTTGTTTTTCTCAAAACTTAGCCCTGACAGCAATGTGGTGATAGGTTGGAGGAGGGAGAAGTGATGCCAGAAACTAAATTTTAAATTATACTTAATTTCAATTAGTTTTAATTTAAATAGCCCCATGTGGCTAGTGGCTACCATGATGGACAGAAAATTCTAAATGACTATGATGGCTATGGAAGTGGAGAAGAAAACAAGATTCAAGAGACTTTTCTGAGTTCAAATTTACCAGTTACTGTGTAGAGGAAGGATTTGAATATTACTTAGCCATAAAAAGAAACGAAATTGAGTTATTTGTAGTGAGGTGGATGGACCTAGAGACTGTCATACAGAGTGAAGTAAGTCAGAAAGAGAAAAACAAATACCGTATGCTAACACACACATATGGAATCTAAAAAAAAGAAGAAGAAAATAAAGGTTCTGAAGAAACTAGGGGCAGGACAAGAATAAAGACGCAGATGTAGAGAATGGATTTGAGGACATGGGGAGGGGGAAGGGTGAGCTGGGACGAAGTGAGAGAGTGGCATGGACATATATACACTCCCAAATGTAAAATAGACAGCTAGTGGGAAGCAGCCGCATAGCACAGGGAGATCAGCTCGCTGCTTTGTGTCCACCTAGAGGGGTGGGATAGGGAGGGTGGGAGGGAGACGCAAGAGGGAGGAGATGTGGGGATGTAGGTGTACATATAGCTGATTCACTTTGTTATACAGCAGAAAATAAAACAGCATTGCAAAGCAATTATACTCCAATAAAGATGTTAGAGAAAACATGCGAGGGAAAAAAAAAGCTTTATAAAAGGTGAGACTCTGGATGTGGATACATCTAATGAGATAGGAAATACAGGAGGAGGAACACGTTGGGATTGAGACTAGTGAAAGAAACAGGAGTCCATTTTTGGAGAGAATGACATCAGGAGATGTCCAGTAGATAGTATACCATGTAAGTAGGGCCTCTGGCTGTGAAGTTTACTCTCTGCGCGTCGTGTAGTTTGATCCAGGAAGCTGTGGGCAGAGATGAGATGATTGAACAAAACAGATTACTTGGAGAGAATGTCAAAGATGAATTCTGAGCAAGAGCAATATTAAAGGGTTTGGGCAGAAAAGGGACCAAGAATAGAGACTGAGAAGAAACAAGAAATGAGAGTGAAAATGGGGGAATGAGAACAGAAGAGAGAATGGAGGAGGGTGGGGGGGAGAGGCAGAGGTAGAAGGAAAGGAGAGAGAAAATCATTAGCACGTGATGACCTGAACAATACAGGGAAGCATTTTAAGAAAGATACAGAGTCAGTCAGGAGTGTCATGTTGCAGAAAGAACATATAGGATGAAGCCTAGAAATAGGTCACTGCATTCGGCAGTTAAGTCTTATTGACCTTGTAAGAGTAGTTTCGTAGAATGATGGAAGAGATGTCAAATTGTGCTGGATTAAGGAATGAGTTGGAGTGGAGGAAATAACAACTAGTCCAAACTGTTCTTCATTAAGTTCAGCCATGAAAAGGAAAATAAAATGACATAGGTGGGAAGATGAGAGTTTAAATAAATAAATCTTTTATGATGAAATAAACATGAGAATATTTGTAGCTTTTGATCTAGGACCCAGATGGGAGTACGATATTGAAAGTACCACTTTCAGAAAAAATGAGTGAAGGCACCAGATCCCAAAGAAGAGATGCTGGGCTCTGACCTGTTGCTTACTCTTGGGGAGGAGGGACGTTTTATCTTGTACATTGTGCTGTGCATCTAAGATCCTTTGTTTTGTTGTTTATATTTTAAACAGGAACAATGCTTTAATTTCAGGATTTCAGACAATAAGCATAATTATTATCCTGAATATGCTTAACTAAAGTAGAATATTCATTTTCAAATAGTATAAAATAGTTACTGGCTGTAAATATGAGATCATAAATAATTATATCATGTGTGTTACTGCAAACTATTTTCTTTAGGAATGTGCTGCCCTGGGGTTCAATGACATATTTAGAGAGTCTATGGAATTAAATATGGCTATCTTGTTATACGTTTTCTTAAAAAATACTGATATGTTTGATAGAAAGTTCTAAAAATAGAAATTAACTTAAAAAATAAAAATAGAAATTAATTTTAAACCTAATAGAGAAGTATAGTAAAATGGTTAAAAGAAGTATTGAGGAAAACTGGGTTCAACTCCAAGTTTCATCACTTATTAGTTATATGACATCATCCAACTTAAAGTAGGGATTCTAGCATCTCTTTCATAAGACAGTTATGGGGAGAAATCAAGAGACTCCCATGCAGATTAAAGTACCTAACCTAGGGCTTGATGATGCCCAATAAATGGTAGCAATTCATTAAAACAGAAGCCATGGGAAAATCAGTAAAATTGCTTCACTTGAGATCTCATATAAGTTTTCTGGTAAGCACCACTCATTTACGAGAGTTTTATAAGCAGACTTTGCATGCTGCATGGTAAAATTCTCAGTTTTATTACATCTACATTCCTTCTGCTTCTCTAGAAAGGTGACTAATGGTGATTCTTTAGAGTGAAACAGAAAACAAAAATTCAGCTAGGGTGAAAATGTTTCATTCCTAAAGCTTGACTTTTTTCCCCCTGTTATTTCAGATTAAAAATTAACATGTGCTGGGTTGTAGACCGAGTGGATCCTCTTAGACTGCTGCAAAGAAACTTGAGCCCCTTTGTGTACAAACCTTTTGGGGAGGACAAGTGGAGAAACCATTGTAATGACTCTCCATCTCCTGGAAACCTCTGGGTAAAAATAATCTTGGGGGAAATTCTTTGTTTTGTAGTCTGTCAGGCATTGCAAAGTCTCATGTGCCTCCAAGTTTCATTTTAAATGTTGGAGCCCTTTGCTCTACCCACTAGCTCCCTGGCTTTGTGTTTTGTTTTGGTTGTCCATGTTATTTTCCGCTCTTCCCCCGGAAGTTATGCACTCGGCCATACTTAGTAAGTTTATTGATTGGGGAGGGAGAGGAAGTAGAGTAAAAGATTGTCTCGGCATTTGAACTAAAGCTAGCAGACAAGGCAAACATGGCAGGTGCCAAGATACGCAAGACTGTGTGGGCTAGAATAAAAGACTGTAAGCTGTGCCCCACGAATGGGAACATGATTGCCCTGAGAAAGAGAAGACGCAGGGAGACATAGCGAGGCTCTTTAATTTGATAAAACTTGTCATGTGGAAGGGGAGTCTTATTATCTAGTACTTAGTTTTGGTCTAGGGGTAAGGATGAGGCTCTATAAGCAGGTGTTTTAGAAATATCTCTCCTCTACATAAGAGAGAATGTTCTGTTAAAGGATAAAATGGAACAATCTGTCTGGAGAAATCAGGTGCACATTGCTACAGAAGGTGTACAGATAGGATGGGAGCTATCTGCTATGACCCTAGAGGGCATCTTACCTATGTGTTGCAGGTTGGCCAGAAGATTTTAAATATTCTGTCTAACACTCTTTGGCATAAGATGAGGCACCCAGAAGTGGTAACTTTGCACAGTGAGATGCACTATATTCTTTGCCTCACACCTCGCTCATAGTAATAGTTCTTTGCTTTTAAAAAAGGAAGTCTTGACGACTTCAACTTGGTTCCCATTCATATTGTTGTCAACCTGGATAATTTTTAAAAAGAATGAATCAAATACATGTGCGTATCCTGAAGAAATATAGGAATTGAGCTGGACTAATCTCTAAGTAAATTTTTTGTTATTGCTGATAACAAGAATAAATACTCATTCTTCTCTCCTAATCACAAACACATCAATCACTTTTATAAACTCTCAAATGACCTTTTGAGCAAAGCAAGACTCGACGACATGGTCAGATCTGAAGGGAAGTGGGTGTGGCCTTCCTCCATTGGTCTTGCAGCACTTCTTGTCACACGTGGATTCACCCCACATACAGTTTCTGTGGGGACATTATCACTAGTAATTAAAACCACTGTATAAAATTCCCATTCTTGTGGAATTGTACACATTATGTTTTTAAAATAAACAAGTTCTACACGATAACTTTAGCATCCTTATCTTATTTAATCCCCACAACAATCCACCATTATGGGCAAAATTAGCTTTCTTCAACAAATGGGTTAACTAAGGCTTAGAGAAGGTAAGAAATGTGCCAAAGTTCTCACAGGCAAGTGTGGCGTAGACCGAACTCAAACCAGTAACATCTGGCTCTTAATCTCATGGCCCTGACTTTACTGTTATAATATCCTGTTCACTCTGTCACAAATCACTGCTCATGTCTAGTTCTTTAAAAAAAATTTAGGGGGAGAATGTGGGTGGGTGACAGCAGGAGTGGATAGAATATAAAGTTCTTTGGCACATGAAAGAAAATGTAACTCACTTCGTCCAGTTTTTCTGTTGCAGCAGCTTGGTGTAGGAAAAGAGCATGGGTCTAAAAGTCAGGAACGCCTAGATTCAAATGGCTGTTCCATCAATCCTGTAAGATGGGGATACTTATATATCCAGGTTGAGGAGTCACTGAGAGAAGAAACAGAGCAAGTGTGTAATAAAAAAAAAAATGAAGCTGGTAGGTAGAGTTGTCGTCTTTTCAGTCCAAGCTACTCTGAGAAGAGAGGGGGGCGTCACGCTGCAAGGCATACTCTGCTCTCTTTACTGTTAGACACTGAGCTGGTAGAAAACATTGACAAGTTTGTCCTTCTAATCCAGTTGTTGGTTTCTGATCAGAGCTGTCCTAGTGTAGAGATCTTGGATTTAGTTTCCATAGAGGCATTTAAAAAGGCACTGGTGACATATTTTATCTTGGGAGTCACTATGACTCTAGATAAGCAGTGAGAGACTGTCTGAAGAGAAGCAAGTGTTTTTAAAAAGGTAAATCTGAATCCTAAGCCATTTAAAAACAGAATCTCTCCTTCGGCATAGTGAAGACTGGACTGGTCACTATGGGCCATTGGGTAAGGAGGTGTGGCCCACCCCCGCCCCCGTGCTTTTCGAGGCAGTGGCTTCAATGCAAAGTCCAGGTGAAATAATGGGAAAAAAGACTACCTGCAAATGCAAATGATCTTGCTGTCAGTGGAGCTGTGGGTTTTTATACCTGACTGCTTTGTAGAGGGTTGGCAAAGAAATGGCACATTTCAGGTATGTTCTATTTGTCCTAAGGATTTCTAAATACATATTGAAATTTTAAGAGTCTCTTATGAAAAAATGAACCCTTTCCTATCATTTCAGTTTAGACTTTTTAAACTAAATGTTCATTTTTATTCAATGTATCTGAAAATTCCAGTAGGATGGAATTCAAGTCTGAGTAAACAAAATCCTTGTCAACATAGTTTGCTTCACTGACGAATATAGATTATTTTCAGCTGTCATAGTTATAACTGCTCAGCCATGGACTTGATTTCTCTATTCGATTGACTGGCTCTTTAAGATTATTAAAATAATTGATTCAGTCTTTAGGTACTTGATATAGTTTGTTCTTATGACTTAATGGATAAAACAGGCCAATAAAATAGCACTTTGTATGTGCTATTTCACCTACAAGGAGTCAAAGCAGCTATTTATCTATTTTTTTTTGGCAAAAGCAAACCTTTTAAAAGAGTACCCAGTACCCCGACTCTTATTTGTCTATTTAGTCTTTGAGAAATAAATTTCTCATTTCCAAATAACTTCAAAATCTAGGGAAAATTAACAAAAATCCATATGAATATTTATGTATTAAATTTGTAATTTTACATTTCATACATTATATTAAGTGCTTGATCTTTTCATAACAAAAATCTAAAATGGTTCCCCAAAGATAGTGGGGTTGATTTTTGATGGTCCTCAATTATTTCATAAAGGTAGAGATTTTAAAAGGCCCTACATACAGGAGTAATTCTTAACATGGACGAAGAGGTCGGGCTTTGCCCCAGTCGCACTGTCCAGACAGGCAGCACCTCAAAAGTGCATGACTGAGTTCACTGATCACTTGGTTCACTGTTACAGCTTCTCCAGTATTACACTCTAATTGGATGGATGTTTAAGTTTCTCACAGTATACGCTTTAAACAGATAAATGCAAAAGCTAAGCAGTGCAAATTTGCATTTCTTTAACAACTTGATTACATTAATAAACTGAAAACTATATAGCTAAAGGAACCCAACAATTTACTTTTTTTTTTTCAAATCAAGACTAGATTTTGTTGTAGGTGAACTGTAGAAAAGTTAACTCATGATAGATATTGTTTAGGGAGAAACATTCTATCTTCATCCAAATATATTAATTTATCTTAATGGCCGGACATTTGACATACATGGGACCAGATGAAGGTGCTGCAGATAGACCGAGGGAAGCACACAATGATTAATGAGAGTCACCATTTCCTACCTGTGATCGATTGTCATGAATTTACTTTTGTCTGTGTAATGCTGTCTCCATTCTGGGCTATTTTGTACGGCCTTGAGCCTATTCCTATTCTACTGTTTTTTTTTTTTTTTTTTCCTACCGTAACAATATATGATGAATTTAATGTGGTAAGTTATTAAAGAGAATTTCCCAAGGGGCTGTTCAACTCAGTTCCTCTGACTTCTCCAATTAATGGTGAAGGGCCATTCTCAGGGCTGCTGGTCGATGCTTGTTGTGGAATGAGCAGGTGAATCATAAGGACCAAAGAAGTGTCAGCACTGAAGAGAACACATGCATTTTCTCAGAATGATCACAGTGATTATTTGCAAAGGATATGATAATTGCCATCCAGATGTATTAAAGGATGCTTCATAAAGAACATTTTAATAACTTAATTTGTGATCATTGTCTCTGGGAATGCATTATGTCATACAATTTTTGTGTGCTCTATAGGAAAAAAAACAGTATAAGGACAAATGAATATTTCCTTTTAAAAATAGATCTTTAGTGGAAGCTGTTCTTAGATAATTTGAGCACTATTATTATATGGCAATAGTAATTTAGGCACTGAGATAAAAGATATCCCACAGTGCACCTAGTTTAAAAAGGAATAAATAATCAGATGCTTCATCATGTGTGACTCACATATGGATGTGAAAAAAAATGTAAGAAATTTATATATAAACAGCATGTTTACTAAAGCAAGCGAAGGAAAGAATGTGAGCAAAAATCAAAAAGAATATTTGATTTTCTTTTTCTAGGTACATGTTTATGAGAACGAGATTAAAAGGCATGTAAATCTCTTAATCCAAAAACTCTTGTGTTCATAATCTGCTACTGAAAAAAAAAAATAACCAACAACTTGGTAACAAATTTTTCTTTTCACATGGTCTCACTTTCAGCCTATAAATGAAAATTAGATTTCATGCAGAGATTTGAAATCAGGGCAGTGTTGCAATTTCAACCTGAAATTGTTCCTTCTAACTTGCTTATGAGAAGTTCATTGTTTCCCTCTTAAAAAAACAGTTGGCCCTAAGTCAAATAATTACAAAATACCAATTTTATAAAATACGGTGCTTGATATCTTTGTTGCTGAACAACAGAGCTTTTTATATGTTAAATATAAACTCAGTATTTTATTTCTACATGCTTCTTTATGGGTAATTATGGGTTTGAAAAGTAATAAATAGCAGTGTAATTATTCCATAGCTTGCAGTGGGGATGTGTGTTTCCTTAATCTGACCACTTAAAGAAAGAAGTAGCTATTCATCTCTGAACCTTTCCAGAAAAGCAATTTTTAAAAAAATTCAATGTCTTTTTCCAAATTTAGAAGGCTTTAGAAAAATATATCACTGTTTGGTTCTGCTGATAAGTTCATGATGTTTAAGAGACTGGAAAGATACTATAACTTTACAATGTTGATTTCATCTGAGAAATCACCTGGACAGGTCAAATAGTTCCAAAAATTCAAATAATCCACAGACAAATGTTTTAAAATATCACTTTCCACTTAAGGAGAGTGTTGTGACATCTGCAGCTTACTTTGATATGGTTTAGGCAGAAAATATAAGTGTAATTATGGAAACATTTGCCAAATCTAGGTTATGGTTATATGAGGGTTAGTTATTAGTCTTTCAACTTTTCTATATGTTTAAATTTTTTCATAATTAAAAAGTTTTTTAAAAGCAAATCAATGGCCTACAGGGAGGAAAATGTTCACTACTTTGGGGGTTGTTTTTTGTTTTTTTGTTCGTTTGTTTGCAAAGCAAAAAAAAAACACTCAAGCTGCTTCACTTCAACTAAAACTTTAAAAAGAAGTCGAATATAATATCGTCTCATTTTTGAAATTACTTATGAAAACTGACAACCACTCTGTTGAATAAAATGTTTAGTAAATTACTGAGAAAACTGATGGGTTCTTTCCTTCATGATGCTTGTTTGCCTCTCCCTGTTCTACCCGACGTTTAGATAATGCCACTTGCTCCTGATTATACCATGCCTGGGCTTCTTTCTTGATTTCTGGCCTTTAATTCTTCCCAAAATATTCCAGATAAATTGAATGTGAAAATTTGTTCAAATGATGTTTAGAATATTCCAAAGATATGGCTAGTAGGTGGATGATACAAGAGGTGGTGATTTTAACATGTGAGTGAAAATGTAACTGTTTTTTCCTAAAGAACAGTTAAAAACTCTGTGGCTGAGACAGAATATCATAATAATCACCCACTTGAAAACAATTAAAGTTATAAATGCAGAGTAAATTATTCAATTTCAAGTGGACTAGTTCACTATAATTCCTTAATTAAAAAAACATCAAAACATGAGGATTTCAACTGAATATTCCAGATAACACGGCCTTAAAATTACTCTTCCCTCAAAAATTTCAGCAAATATATTTGGTACTCTATTTATTTGGACAGTTATACTAATTTCCGTTTAACTTGCCACATATGGACACACAGTGAAACACATTAGTATAACCCAATGAAAGAAGTAAGAAGCTCTTTGGAGAGGACTCTGCTGTATATCTTTCCATGACACTGTTCATATGCAGCCTCAAACTGAATCTTTTCAGTTGTATTGTACACAGCTTGCTCATAGGCATTGTTAATCTGCTTAACATCATGCATGTCAAAACTTCTCAGATGATGAATTGGGTGCAAGAGTCCATGCATGAATATTGGCTACTAAATGAATTAAATGAACTGGCAGGAGAAAATGTCATAAGAACAACTTCAAGAAACTGCTTACCAGCATTGCTAACCAGAGAGGGAAAGAATTCAGTAAGGTACATGAGGCCACATAGGTTTCTTTTATTTCAATTTTCATTAGTTTTACTCAATGGAACCTCTAACCTAACGGAGAATCAATCATTCAGCAAGCTGTTATTGAACACTGTCCTATTATCTGTTGCATAACAAACCACTAAAATGTAGTATAAAACAACAACTGTTTTATTACAGTCTAGCATTCTGTGGATCAGGAAATCAGACATGGCATAATGGGGAAAGCTTTTCTGTCCTCCAAAGTATCTGGTGCTTTGAGAACATTTGAAGGGCTCCAGGTGCCTTAAATGGCTGGGCATTGGGCTCATCTGGAGACTTTACTCACATGTATGGCACCTGGCCTGGGACAGTTCAAAGGCTGGACTCAGTCGAGACTGTCTACGAGAAAGCCTACCCATGGCCTTTCTATGTGGCTTGGGCTTCCTTACTGTATGGTGGTCTTGGCTTCACTGACTGCCTTAAAGAACAGCCCAAAGCTTCAAGAATGCATGTCCCAGCAAACAAGAAAGAAACTGCATAACCTTTTATCACCTGTCTTGGAAGTCACAGAGCATCACTTCTGCCCTGATCTTTTTAATAAAGCAGTCCCAAGCATAACCAGATTCAGAGAGAGGACATGCTCACACCTCTCAGTTGTAGAAGCATCAAAGAATCATGACAATGTTTTTTAACCAACACAAGCTCATTTTCTTCTTTCTTTTCTTCTTTACAAGTGATTAGACAAAAAATATGAATAAGACATAACTCCTAGCTTTTTTTTTTTTTTTTTTTTTCTTTGTGGTACACAGGCCTCTCACTGCTCTGGCCTCTCCCGTTGTGGAGCACAGGCTCCGGACGCGCAGGCTCAGCGGCCATGGCTCACAAGCCCAGCCGCTCCACCGCATGTGGGATCCTCCCGGACCGGGGCACAAACCCGTGTCCCCTGCATCGGCAGGCGGACTCTCAACCACTGCGCCACCAGGGAAGCCCACTCCTAGCTTTTTAAGAGTAGTCTCAGAATCTAACAGGAGAAACAAATGGACTAGTACATATGTACAAAATCAATATTATGGACTTATCATGTAAATCATCCACATGTTGCTAGAAATTGTCTTCAAGCTAATGTTTTCAGTGATTTCCTACTTTCTTTCTTTCCAATAATCTGTAATCTTTGAAAATCAGGACTGTGTCTATACCATAGCAATGTAATAGAAAACAAATATAAGATAATTGTTAAGAGCTTTAATTAAAAGTCTTGTGCCCTTTGTTTATGTTTCTGCAAAATGGGGATAATTATCAGACCTACTTCAGAGAATTAAATAACTTGGTCTATCACTAACACTAGGTGCTAACTGTGAACTATTATGATCTTAACAGAGAGGAAAATTGTCCTCCAACTTTGGGCATAGCTTTGCTGCCTACCCACGAATCAAATTAAAATTAAAAAGTAAAATTTATATTTACAAAGACAGAGAAGTAGATTTTCATCAGTTATTTTCCCTATACTTGGGTTGTTGACTGATTAATAACAAACTTTCTTCAAATCAGATGACCAAAGCAGTCACTGTAGAATTAAAGGCCAGAAATCAAGAAAGAAAGCCAGGCAAGGTATAATCAGGAGCAAGTGGCATTATCTAAACGTTGGGTAGAATAGGGAGAGGCAAACAATCATCATGAAGGAAAGAACCCATCAGTTTTTTGAGTAATCTGCTAAACATTTTATTCAACAGAGTGGTTGCCAGTTTTCATGGGTAATTTCAAAAATGAGATATTATATTTGACTTCTTTTTAAAGTTTAGATCGAAGTGAAGCAGCTTGAGTTTTTTTTCTTTTTTTTTCTTTGCAAACAAACGAAAAAAAAAAAAACCCAAAGCAGAGAATTCCATTGTATTAGTTATCTATTGCTCTGTAACAAATTACCACAAATGTAGAGATTTAAAGCAATGTACGTTTATTATCTCACAATATCTGTGGGTCAGAGTCTGGCATGGCTTTGATATGTCCTCAGCAAGGCTACAATCAATGTGTGGGCCAGGGCTGGGGTCTCGACTGAGTCTTTACTAGGGAAAGATCAGATTCCAAACCCACAGGATTGTTGGTGGAATTCATGCCTTTGCAGACTGTGGAACTGAGGATCTGGGATACTTACTGCCCATTGGCTGGCTGCTGGCTGCCCTTGGTTCTTTGCCAAGTGGCCCTCCCTAGGGTAGCTCACAACCTGACATCTTGCTTCTTGCAAGACAGCAAAGGGGAAGGTTTCTCAGCAAGACGAATGTTACAGGCTTTTGTAATGTCGTCATGAAAATGACAACCATCACCCTTGCCCTGTTTTATTCTTTGGAAGCAAGTCCCAACCACACTGAAGGGGAGGAGGCTATCCGAGGACATGAAGACCAGGACAATGAATTGTGGGCACATTAGAGACTGTTTGCACATCCATTACTGTTAAAGGTCCTTCAAAGATATTATTCTTTAAATAAGCAGAGACAATTTCATGTATTTTTAAATCATCTCAGGCAAGATACATCTTCATTTTTGTTTTGTCACTAAGTCAATATTTGATAAATATTTAACTATTAATGTAGGATTTCATCAGCATTATTAAGTACAAATGTGTTTTATTGCAGGGACATATGTAAGTAAAATTTTATTAGGCTTGATTCTGCATAGAGAAAATGGAATTTTAATTAAAGAAATTGAAAGTGGTCATTTTCAAGCCTTCTTATTTCTTCCAAAATTGTTTTTGTGTAAAGTCAACATTGTAAAGCAACTATACTCCAATAAAATTAAAAAAAAAATTCTAATTTAAATTTTCTTTATAATATTTTTCTTTAAATTTAAGAGATTTGCTATAATTATAGAATGATAAATGTCACATAATTGCTTTAGATGAATACAGTCCGTTTCCTAAAATGTATTTTTAGGGTAAATTAATGAATTTTAGAACCTGTAGTTTCTAAATGGTGACCTATAATTCCATAATAAGATTGACTTGTTTAGACCAATAGAGTAATTGCATATGCCTATTTAGTCATCTGTATAAATCTCATTTGTCTGGAATGCTGCCCATAATGCTGAATTCAGATTAAAGTTTTCAGCAGTGGGATCTGAAATAAACTTGAAGGCACTTTAGGGCAGCTGCCTTTATGCATAGAGGTCTGGAAACTATCTCTCTTCAACTATTCTGATCCAACTAGAATACTTATTTCTTTTTACCATTCTGGAATGGCAGATATTCTTCTAGGAGCTGCTTTTTTTTTGTCTTTAGTCCTGCATCCTCATTAAAGTTCAAATTCTTCACACCTAACACTGCCATACATTTACTTGAGTAAAATGGTTTTCCATTTCTTGCTTACTGTATGGTCTTTTTTTAGGGAGAGGAAAAATATACCTGGGGTAGGATTGGGAGTATTGAGTCAAACTTGGAAGGTGAGAAGGCTGTATCAGTCAGGATAGGTCAGGTTATGGTGAATTAATAAACATCCCCAAATGTCAGTGACTTACAACAATAACATCTACGAAAGATTTCTTTCTTGCTAACAATATATGTCGTTGTGGATTGGCAGTGCCTCTGTTATACATTTTCAATCCAGAGTTCAGTCTGACAGAACAGTCACTGTTTAGAACATTGTCAGCCTTGTGGCAGAAGGAAAGGAGACAGGGTACCATAATCTGGTTCATAAAAGTCCAGCTCAAAAGTGAAACATACCACTTACAGCTACGTTTCACTGACTGAAGCAAGTCACAC
Source organism: Mesoplodon mirus (assembly GCF_964341445.2). Lineage (NCBI taxonomy): Eukaryota > Metazoa > Chordata > Mammalia > Artiodactyla > Ziphiidae > Mesoplodon > Mesoplodon mirus. Next base: position 74,389,335 of record NC_138993.1, on the reverse strand, counting down.
TACCACTCCTGTGTTCAACAGAGTAGAGGGGAAACTAGGGTGTTTGTCAAGTGGTGATACAGTCTACCAGATATAGTAAGGATAAAATTCAGAGAATCTGGGCTCAAAGAAGATATATTTTTATATTTCAGGACTTTGCTTATGGTTGGTACTTTTTAATGTATTTTTTTAAAAATTGTATATTAAATCCAACTCTGCCATTATCTTCCAAGTTTTTTTCAGGAAAGTGTTCCAAAGATTACCATATTAGTGGCATCCTTTTGGATGGTATGATAGTGGAGATAAAGTTGACATAACGGATAGATGAGACTTTTCCATATGTAGTTTTAAAATGTAAGTAGTTTGAAAGCAAATTCTAACTTTCTGAAGAGTGGGAGAAGTAGAGTGGGGATATGTGTAGAGCAGTGTTTTGGAGTCCTCTCCCCCAAAGCACAGGAGTTAAAAGAATCCCAAGATTTAAAAGGGTATTCTCAATTACATTTCCCCATTTATATCACTGTGGTTTTATGAAGTTAAATTATCTAAATAGATATGCTTAGTATTGAAGAATGCTTAGTATTGAAAATGGAGAACACAGTTTGGAGATAGTGCTCTAATTTCTGGATTTATACTCATTGAGGAACTGGTATGGTTTTGTGTGGAGGAGCAATTAGATTGGCACTTGGGCAAACAGGGTGGGGTTAAGGTTACCACCGTTCTGCCTGCCTCAGCTTGCACCCATTCTTTGTCATCAGGTATCCCTGTGTCACTGCACAGACCAGACCTTTTGGTTGTTTAAAGAAGCTGAAGTGGGTCACTATTTGAAAAATGAGTCCAAACATATGCCACCCGATAGCATCATCTTTGTATTTAAAGGAGAGAAAGGAGTTAACAGTCCTTCATCTGGACTTGGGTCATGCCAAAGTGGTAAAAGAAACTAGTACAAAATTAAGAATTTAAAAAAGTATTTCTGGATTTTCCTTTTGCCATAAATGGAATCATATTCTTGGACATTCTGAACTTTTAAACTACATATAAGTTGTTCATTTTTCATATGCATAATTATTGACTTAGAATTAATGTGCTATGTAAAATTAGGTCCAGGTCTTTATTATTTATCCTTTCAGGACAGTTGGTACATAATTATTCACTAAATATTTGTTGAATGGATATTATCCATTTGGAGAAAATCTAATTTTAATTGCATAATCATAAAAAAGTGGGGTAGCCAAATCTGCTGTGACTCCCAGAAGCACGTATCCTTATGCTACACTCTTAAAATCAGGCAGAATTTAACTACAGTCTTTTTCTGCATGGTTTTTAGGTGAAGTCATGTTGGATCAGAGTGTCAAAATCTTGTTTGAATTAGGAAAAAAGAAGTTAAGCAAACCCATGTCTTCATTTCAAAGTATATTCATTCTATTGTCAAACTATCAGTGGTTGCTGGATTTCTTCAAATCAAAGCATGATTCATATAATTACTGTATTATGATTAGCTTTATTAAGGGACTGAAGGTATTTTAATGGTTTGTGATGAATGAAAAGAAGATGGAGTATGAAGAACTAGTCTGCAGTGAGAAGTGCTGAATGTTGAATTCAGTTATAGTTATTGTTGAATATTCTTTAAATAAGATTGAATCCAGAGGCAAGACATTTTGTTCCTTAAAAAAAACCCATTGAAATATATTTTAAGAATGACCTACATAGTAATGAATTTTCAAATTCTTATTAACATCCTGCAAAAAAAAAAAAGAGAGAGACAGAGAAGGAACTCTGGCATAATTACTTTGGCTTTTTAAGTTTAAATTGATGCTCAAATTCATTTTAAGTTTTCTTCTGGTCATTTCATAAGATTCTCTTGTATAATTACTGATTTTATAGATTTTCTTTAAATATGTATTTTATTAGTGGCTACTTACAACTTGCTACTTGACAGATTGTACTTATTTCTAGTCACAAATAATGGAGGAGGGCATGTTCAGTTATATTCTAATTAACTATTTTTAGAACACTTCAAAAAGGAGTTTCCTTTAGAAATTTGATGAGAGTGAATATTAATGTTCATTATTTACTAATTTACATCAGATTTGACTATGCATAAAGTAAAGACCAAGCAAGTTTGGCTGCTTCAGTACTTGAGTGGAAAATAAGAAACATACTTTTACAACACTTTGTCTCTTTAGAAGCATTTAATGTTAGAGGCAATGTCTGTTTTGTAAAATAACATTTTTGATCATCAGTTGATATGTAGTTTCTCTCCAGATGTCTTTAAAGTGCTTTTAAGTTTATCTTCAATTTATTTTCTGCTTGACTCCATTCACAGATGGCTTCTGTTTCTACTGGCTCTTCTTAATGAGTTTTTGGTTAATGTGGCCTCTGTCCCAGGAAGACAGCACAGAGGTCTTCCATGTGCACATTAGAAGTTGCAGGATGTATCTGATGGAAAACAAAGCTGAAATAAGGAATTATAGTGATTAGGTTTGTTCACTTCTAGATTTCATTTCAAGGTGAACCTCTTGGGGAATCTTATTAAAATACCAAGTCTAATTAGTAGGTCTGGGCCTGAACTTCTGAATTTCCAACACATTTCCAGGTCATTACCAGGATTCAGGGACATGGAATGGACCATGTTTTGTGTTGCAGTTTTGTGGGGTTTGAGGGAGTCGTACCAGTGAGACTTGCTCACGTCCCACCTGCCTTTGTTTTAGCAGCCCCTTGGCATGTATAGTTTAACATTCAGAGTTTGAAAGTCCATTACTTGTAGGTTTAATTTATAATATTACTGAGATACAATTTTGAATTGCAGTTTTGATAATAAGTCATTTATCAATTAAACATATATGTATTGATATCCTACTTCATGCTAGGCATTCTCTTAGGTGCTTGGTGACAAAGGCAAACAAGACTCTCAGACAAGCAAATGGATAATTGGAATATAGTGTGATTATTGATACCCTGAGGGATGTCCAGGAACTATGTGAGGCTTTGGAAAGCCTACTTAGAGGAACCAGTGTCTAAACCGAAACCTGAAGCCAGCAAGGGTATGTGTGTAAAAGGACAGAGAGACGCTCTGGGTTCCCTGCTGCCCAGAGCGTGTTCCATAGATCAGCAGCGTAGCCCTGACTGGGGAGCTTGTAGAAATGGAGTCTTGGCCCTGCTTTGGACCTGCTGCATCCCTGATTAGAATCTGCATTTTAATAAGCTCTCCAGGTGATGCATGTGCACATTAACAAGATACCCAGCTAACTCAGTCAAGGAAACACTGACTGTAGGTGAGAGACAAAAAGGTACTTTAAACAGACTACAATAAATTTATTTCATTGGAGGAGACAGCTGAGCAAACCTCAAAGAGCTGGCACCTTGAAGGCCAGGGGGTGAAAGAGGTTATTCTTGTGTTTTTAAGTCAGTTTATCACAAAGTACACATTGTTTTCATTGTTTTTAATAAACTGATAAAAATGTCTGGAAATGCTAGGTACAAAGTCCATTGTTTGCTGGGAGCTCTACCACCTTGAGATGCGGCTTCTGATTATGGGAGTTGGTCCTCTCTGGCTTCAGGTGCTTTACTAAATTCTCCATACTAGGTCATTCAGGGAACAATCTCTGCCTGAAAAACCTTAAATTATTTTGCCAGCCATAAGAACGTTGCTTATGCCAGTCTACTCTAAGAAAGGTGTGTTTCTTAAAGACCCTCACTCATATGCAACACGCTGTACTTCACGTCAGGATCCATTTCCAGTGATGCAGATTAAGCTGTGGCTCTTCCTGATGGATGCTCCCCATTTAATTTCAGATGTCAAACAAAATAGACTGGGGTCTCAGGAATATAAATCATCATGTAAAAGCACAAGACAGACACAGTCTTCCTGAATTTGGCCACTTCCTATGATGGAGTATTTTAGGCTCGTTGAATATAATGTGTTTACTTTCCAATGTAGAAATCTGACCACTGATGATGGATCATGGGCCTGCTATGGTACTGGGCCAGCCCATGGTGTCTGGTGAGAACTTTTCACCTGGACTTGGATCAAGGTAGCTTTTACTCTTTGGTATCAGAAAACAAGCAGCGTGAAGGTATAAATAAGGAAGAAGCACAGGGGGTTGTCAAGACAGTTGATTTCTTGTAAGCCCCGTGTATATACCAGAAAGGTATATGGAGACACATCCACTCACCTATGTGTTTGCTGCCTTTTCTACCTCTAGCCACATCAGCACAGAAATCATTTTTACTTGCATATAAGCAGAATATTCTAGACCTTAAAGTGCAACTTGGGTGAGTGCCAGAGCCACCTCTCTTTACCTGCCCTGTTCTTTGGCCAGAGATTTCTGTTTCCGTTTCCATCTGCTTTGGGTCTCTTCATGAGCAGGCTTGACCACAGCCTCCTGCTAGTAGAGTACTGTGGTTTCATGTACTGAGGAGATTACTGATACAGTTCCGAGCTATTATGGGAGAAGAGGAGAGTGATATCAGTCAAATGAGGTCCAGAATAACGGTTACAAAATTAGAAGATGACATGCATATGGGCAACTATTCAGGCATTAAAAAAAAGCACCAAGTAGAAGTTGAAAAAATATCCAAGCTTGCATTTTTAAAAGAAGTTTCAGAATTTAAATAATTTCACAAAAAACCCACTTTTATAATCTTAAAATATTATTGTATTTTTATCTTGAATGTATAATCCCTCACAAGCTGTATAAAGAGACCAAGACTTGTTTCTTTACAGTGAGGTTACCCTGTCCGTTATTTTGCAGAGGAAGTTACAGGTGCTTAACTGTATCTTAGCTGAGGTTTTTCAAGAGCAGCTCTAGTGCTGTTCAGAATAACCTTCCACAAAGTCAGTTATACTTCAAAAAAAAAACACCTTCCATGATAATAGAAGTGTTTGATACCGTCACTGTCAACACAGTAGCCAGTAGTCACATGTGGCTGTTGAGTATTTGAACTGCGACAAGTATCACAGAGCGACTGAATCTTCAGTTTTATTTAAACTTAATTAGTTTAAAATTTAATTTAAATGTCCATATGTGGCTAGTGGCTGCCATAGTGAACAGCACAATTCTAGAAAATAGTAGTTATCTCATAAGTATCTGAATGGCTTTTTGTATCTCCAAGGCAGTATCAGGGTAACTTGTAGAGACCCTGTACTCAGTTAATGATTAATAAGGTGAGGTGTAATTAAAATTCATTGTGCCAGCCCTTACTAAAAAGTCATTTTATCTGCATGAAAGTCAGAATATATAACCTTCAATAAGAAACTCTCAGTGATTGTCAGTTCTTTGATAAAGTCAAATGAGTTTGCTCCAATATTTTTAGGATCAATATTATAGGATCTACTATTATGTGATTGTGCTACATGCCACGAATAGAAAGATGTGACTGTTGGTAAGGTGAGCTTTGAGGGGCTCCTGTCATATAACACTATCTCCTTTGGTGGAGCTGCAGATCATAGGGATAATTCTCTCAAGTGTTGCTTGAGCTCCGTAGTCAAATCTACATTCAAACTTTGTCTCTGCAGTTTACCGCTGGTGTGGCTTAGAGCCATTTACTTAACTTTTCTGACTCTCAGTTTCTTCATTTGTGATAAAAGGTTAATCACAGCACCTAACTCCTGGGGTTGTTAATAAAGATTAAATAAATCCAGATTACTAAAGCGCTTAGAATAGTGTCTGGCACACTGTCAGTGCCATAGAAGAGTATTTGCTAGATAAATAAAATACGCTTGGCATGGAAAACATGCAGCCAGCCGTTAGTCACCAGTGATGTTCTGCTAAATGTGGTTAGTTAAATGTTACATGTATTTCTACTACCTAGGGAAGTATCAGTGGCCTGAATAACATGCACATGACCCATGGAGCCTGAGCGCTTCCCTGGCTTGTCCAAGAATATCTGGGTGATGCTTTTATTGAAGAGGACACGTAAAAGCTGATTAGGGTGTAGGGGGAGGGTCCTGGTGATATCTAAATAAACAGCTGGGCATAAATATCACACTGGCAGATGTCGTCTTCCCAGAGATTTGCCAAGATTGAATTAGATCGCTGTCAAGTTTTCCCAAAGAGTGTGCTGGGGAATCACTGATTACACAGGAGGTTAAAAGATGTTGAAAGATAAGGAATGTTGTCCTCAAGTGTGTCTGAGAATTGGTAGCTTTAAACATAAAGTTAATTATATTTCTTTACGGCAGGCCTACTCATAGTCTTTCACGTATCAGTGTGCTTTGTGAGTCTCCAAGCTTGGTAAATGTACAGATTTCTACCTTTACTCTTTATATGTAATATACTTTCAATCTACATATTTGATTTTGAAAACAATTCAAATTTTTGCATCATAATGATTGACAACACTTAATAAATTTTAAAATGCCAATATACCAAACATCTGTAGTAGACACATTATTTCTTCGTGACCTTGCACAAGTAATTTGATCTCTCTTGGCTTTGATTTTCATTTGCATACAAGTAAGTGATGAAATGGATCTTTTTATGTTTTAATTCTGATATCTATGAGTACATGAATCTTGGATCACATTTGCTTTAATGATATATTGGGTATTTCTGTCACTTGTCTTACCGTATTATACTTAGAAGCCAAATTGGCTAAAATGTTTCAAAATGAGATAAAAACATTTTTTAATTGTTATGTGTATGTGAAAAGAATATGATATTTCACCAAGTTATATGTAAGAAGGATTTCATAAATATAAGCAGAAAAAAAATATTTTTGTTTTAATAGATAACTTCATTATTTTTGTGTACTTCTAAAATGATAGAAATTTAAATATAGATGCACATTTCTATATATGGTTTGTGAAAAGCATTCTTTTGCAGGAGTATTTGAGATTTCAGTGACACTTCAGGCATGCAAAAAATAATGTAAAAAGTAAAACAGGCGTATAATCAACTTCTTTCCCAGAACTTATTCAAATAATATGCTTCCCCCATGGCAATGTAAAAGCAGTCTTTGTGAAATGTGTTGTAGGAAAACAAAACAAAGCAAAACAAAGTTAAACAAGAAATAGAGAACATTTATATTTTTTCTAGTTTGGGGTTTTAAAAGAATTTGACAGAGATTCCAGCTTTTCTTTTGCATTTCTGTTTTGTATGCCCCGAGTCATTCTCAGAGAAGAACTAAGGACTAATAAAGGAGAGAATATCTATGAACCGCAATACTTATAGAGATTATTTCAGTGCTGGGATGTTACCATTTCCCCCCCAAGCATTCTAATATTATTATTATTTTTTTCTGTTAAATGAAAATACTCATGAATGGTGCATCCTAATGGCATCAAATGTGCTAAATGGGGTGTTGCCTCTGAGTAGCTCTTTCCCCTTTGTGATGGTCCCTTGAGGGCACACATAGTCGGGGCTCTCATTCCAGGGCAAGCTCCTTGGGCAGTAGTTTTGGCAGTCACAGATGGAGGAGGCACAAACATTCCCAGATTGCCTTGACTCCTCATTGGGTTGTGAAACCTTAAGTGCTGTTGAAATTGTGTTTGAAATCCACTTCAGTGTAATTGCATAATTTACCAAATATTTATTGAACATCTTCTATATGCAAAACATAGGGGGAGGTGCCCGTAATAGTCCCTCCATTCATGTTTGCTACATGCACGAATAAATTACATGCACTGATGACCCCTGCCTCCCACTAGCATATCATTTAATGGGAGAAACAGAATTGCTTAAAACTATTTGTATTCCAAATCAGGATGCTGTGAATCACTAGGGAAAGGTCAAGTTCAACAAGAAAGGATTAGGAAAGATTTTATTTAGGAAGTAGTTTTAAAATTAAACCATAAGGACAAGTAGGGTCATAAATTACACAGAAATAGTCATTTTTTTCTTTACTGTTTTCTAGTAGAAACCCAATATCCTGAACTCAGTTGTAGTTATATGGGGCCATGTGACCAAGTAGTAGCCAATAAAATGTGTTTAGGAATTCAGTGTAGTCTTTCAATGGGGTTATCTTAGAGGGAAAGGGCCTTTCTTTATCTTTTATCTCTCCACTTTTCTACCTGGAAGGCAAGTGTGATCTTCTTCAGCTCCAGAAGGCATCCCGAACCTTAATGAGGAAGGTCTGTTAGATCCTAAGGATGGTGCGGTTTAGCCATGGGATCTGATGAGTATTTTGAGTTACTATACCCAAGTGGACCACCTGGTGCCAAAATTTTTCCATTTTAAAGCAAGAAAAAAAACCCTACCTGCTTGAAACCACTATTATTTGGGATTTTACTGTTACATGTCTGAGAAAATATATATGGCAGTGGCATTGCTAAAGAGCTTTACCAACTGTGCTCATTTCTTTTAGGTTATTCATACTTAGATCTTAGGATATTCATAAGATCAATTTGTAGATCTCATTTTATCTACACAAAGAACATAGGAAGTCCACAGTATATATGTGTTTTAGAGTATTTGCATTTGTATATTTGTCTATTAAAGGGAGGGAGATACAAGTTTAAATGTGAACTGAATATAATATGCTATACCCTGTTACCACTTTAAATTAAGCACCGAATATTCTTAAAATTATACATAAGGCATTAAAAATAATGGCCTTTAGCCGTCTTTATTTTCTCCATTTATTCCTTGTCTTCAAAATTTACTCCTTATCTTACAATTTTTTAATGGGTAATGAAGATCCTTATCTAAAATGTAAGTAATGTTTAAGAGATATTTTTGTCTTAAACATGCACACATTTTTACACTGTGGACCCAGAGCTGGGAATCCAACTCTGTTGCTTCCTAGCTGCGTGACCTTGGGCAAGTTTCTTAAACTTTCTTTCCTTTAGTTTCCTTATGGGTAAAATGAAGAATAATAGAATTTACCTCAGAGGGTGAACTGAGTTAATATATGGAAAGTGTTTTTATGGTACTTGGCACCAATAAACACTATCAAATGATCAGCAATTATTCTAGTGGTAATCTTTTCACAATAAGCTATAGAGTTTAGACTTTATCCACATGTAAAATAGCAAACAATTTAAATGGGCAGTGGAAGCATATTAATGAGGAAACTGGGACTCCAGGTAGGTTAAAGAGATTGGAGTCTGGAAGATGTATTAAAACAAGGGTAAAGCAGAGATGTCAGATCGTCATTTAAATGACAGCTGAGCTTACACAAGGAGACTAGAATAAGAGCACTAAGACTGCTTTCATCTTCATGACATGAGAATTGGTCCAAGCACTAAACTAGCTAGGCCAACTAAATATCACTCCTTTACCCAACATCTTATTACAAATCAGGTATTTTTCTCCCAGCAGGATGGCAATTATTAACTTACTTTGGGGTGGTGGAGGTCATCATGAATCCTCGCTCTCTGAGAGGGTAAGTAAGACCCAGAATCGAACACAGAACCGGAATCGGAATTTTGCAGTCAAAAATAAGGCACCTGCAGATTCCTGTGGGGGAAGCATCTATGTGCTCTCTTTCTGCAAGGCAGTGCTGTTAATTCCTCACTTGCTAGAACATAATAATTACTCACCAGTAAAATGTGATAGAAGAGGATTTGTTTTCGTATAATGACTTTCATACTCAAAACATCCCCAAACTCCTCGCAGATGAGTGATTGAAGAGCTCCTCATCACCCTCCCACCTGCTCAGGAATAACTGGATCCTCTAACAGCCTGTATCTTTTGAAGCCAAGTGAGATCACAAGGGGGGAGGACAAGAGTGGAGGTGCGTTTGCATGAATTTAAATGATAGCTTGAATAAAACATCTCTAAAGCACTTCTTGCTGTCTTCACTGTCCCTGCTAAGACCTCTTTAATCAGTGATATAGCCTGGATGCATACTCACACAAGCATGCTTCCCACCAATTAGCTGTTACCTCCAATGACTTTAAGAAATGTGTCCCCAAGCTCCCTTTGAATAGGAGAAACAAAATAATTTCCAAGTGTAGGATGCTCTGTAGAGTGTAAGCAGTTACAGGAAAAAAATACTGGTGCTGAAAAGGAAAAATAAAAACATTCAATGTGATTTTATTTTATTGCTTAAGGAAAGAGTAATCCATGGTGGTGCTTCTTGTGTTATGTATCAAATCACCTGGGGATCTGTTAAAATGCAGATTCTGATTCCGTAAATGGGATAGGATCTGAGAGTGCATTTATATCAAGCCCCGCCCCGGGGGGGATGCTGATGATGCCGGCTCTTTAGTTGCGCTCAGAGTAGCAAGCATCTATGGCATAAAGGCGTAATTTGTTAGTAAACGTGAGAAAGAGTCAAAGCCAAGCTCTTCAGAACCCTACTCTTTCATGAGTGGTTCTTGTACTTGTTTTTACTGGGCTTCCAGCATTTGGAAGTTGTCTAAACAGAAGTTACAGACCTTTCTACTCACATTCTGAGCACCTAATCTACATACCAAACCAGAGCTCATTTCTGAAGCATCTTGGGTCTAACATGCGTTTTTGGACCTATGTTTAAAAGAGAGCTGCCTAATCTAATGATGGATGCTCTCTTGTAAATCAGTTATGACTGCTTTCTCTCAGAGAAGCCTCTGTGAAATGATCTTCGAGGTTTTCAGGGTATCTTTTTTTGCAGAAAGAACTGGTAAAGTATCATTTCCGTTCATCATCCTCATCAAATGTCTTTTCTGAAACCCGGATGGTGCTGTGAAGTGCTATATCAAGAAAGTGATAGCAGATGTCATGCTGACTCCTGGGAGAGTCGGTGCAGCTGGTGGGGCATTCAGGGTCCCAAAGCCCTCCCCAGATTGTTTCAGGTCATTTGTATTGCTCAAGCTTTGATATCTCTCAGCGTTCTCAGCGTCTCCCCTCTATTTTCAGGACCCATTCTCTGCAACAACCTCTGTGCTTACAGAGCTCATCCCAAATCCTTCTAGAAGGTAGATGCCTGAGGAAACTTGTGGAGGTGCGTTTGATGTTGGGAGGAAAAGGCTCTTTATTGCTACAAAGAGTTATCATTGTGTCCACATATTTCTTCATTCAGTAAATCAACTTGAAGCTTTGAGAGTGTTGTCTGCTGCTCTGTCTTATCCTCTCTGGGCACCAGTTTCCACATGGTAGATGCTCTTTGAGATTGATGAGTTTATAAAAAGGGTTGTGAATAACATCTCCTAGTGTTAGCAACATTCATCGTGTGCTTTACCATTTACAAAGCTTTTCATATAAATTGTCTCAACAATGAATGTAGGACAACTTGCCTGAGGTCACTTGGCCAGTGAGGATTTTAAAGGAATTCTGAAGCCAGGTCAGAATTTTCACTGCTAGAAAAATACTGTTAATTACCCTTCAAATGTAGAGTAGCATTTAACCCAGAATGTTATGGAATCCTGTTTTTCTTCTGTTTTCATGTTACGATCTATTTCTACTATTGTCCTAATTAAAACTATAATTAAAAAATTTAAAACCCCACTCCATGAGCAAATGTGCTAATTCGTTTTGGGAGAAATTTCTCATTCTTGATGATGCCTTTGTTGGCATATTTAACAAGAAAATAACACTATTAAATGTTAACTACCTTGATTTCAAGGTATATTATACTTTTCTAAGTGCTTTTTTGGTATCAAACACAAAGAATTTGATAGTTTTGCAAGCAAAATGTTTCCTAAAATGTTTAGGAAATTCCTAAAATTTCCTAAAACTTCTGTTCCCTAAAACATAAAATTGCTTCTGTGTTGTGCTTAAAGTCGGGCTGGCTCTCTGTGTCACTGCCTGGATTCCAGTTGTTGTGATTAAAATGAGAATGTACAGCACACAGCCTAGTGGAGAGCAAGCATCACTGAATGCTAGCTCTTAATTCATATTGTCATTTCTCATATTTTATGTCATGCATTACTTACATACTTTAAAATGTTGTTAATAATGAGCTAAATCCTCAGCCACTGGTCTGCCTGTTGATCTTGTGCCTGCTCTTAAGTTTACTCGAATGGGCTAACTACAGCGTTTATGCTTCCCACTGTCTCAAAATCGGTGTCACGAAAGACACATGTCCCTGGATCCCTCACTCTCAGGGCAGAATTGGCTGAGGGAAGGGACAGGCCCAAAGTCCGATTTACTCTAACAGTTTTGGGGAGGACGAGTGGGTGGAGTAATTTTAAATTTATTTTTTTTAATTTAAATTAAATTTAAAAAATTAAAAAAAAATTAAATTTAATTTAAATTAATTTTTTAAATTAATTTTTAAATTAATGCAAATCATGCTTATTTGTAAGAGCTTTCACAGTGCAGAAAGTTAGGGGGGGAAAAGAGAGGTTAATCTATCTTTCCATCATTCGGTGGAGAGGAGATATTGATGACATGTGTAAAGAGATTTGTAAGTGTTTTTATTTTCTGTGTATCTAAGAAGAGAAGGATGTTCCCAGGAGCCATTTTACATGTGAACTTGTGCTCTCATGTGCTTCTGTGTCCTCCATTTCTAACCTGACACTATATCTTGACAGCTGTCTTGTAAATAAGTACCGTGCTACATCAAAGGGAAAAATAAATAACTACGTAGTAATTAACCCTGTATCAGACATTGGGGATGACGTATGATCATATATTTCCATGACAAAAGAAACAGAAGAAAAAGGAAGATGCTAACCTATGTATGACTGCTGTGTGTTCCAAAATCAATCCTGAAAGCCGATCATTTATAGCCCATCTCCTGTAAAGTTCCTTTCCTTTCTTCCTCGGTGCCACTTACTGTCATATTAAACCTGGAATTAGTTTGGTGTTCTTGTCTTGTTTCCTTAGGAACCTTTCTGAGTGATTCGTTATACAGGAAATTATCATCCCACAGTGAGGAAAGTAATCTTAGAAATGAATAATGTTTTGACAGGATTTTCAAAATTAAATTGCATACCATACCTTAGCAGAGTTGAATTATCTCAATGTATATGTTCCTGAGAGAGTTATCTTTATCATCCACATAGGGAATATGAGAATGAGAAGTGATTCCATTTTTCTTATCAAAAACTGGAGAGCAGAGCTTTTCTCCAGGCAAGTAATCCAGCTGTCTGGGGTAACAATTAGACATGAGAATCAGAATCCTTTTAATTACACTCGTTAATTGTTTACCCAGTTAGTGCATCATTAATTGCCACCCTTGTTGGGCCAGTACCCTGATGACTACCGTCTCACAGCTCGGCTGATAAGCAGGGGATGATTCATTGCATTTCCCTCTACTCTCTTGACATAATGGTGAGAGCTTTACTGTTACTAAAAAAAATAGCTAACACGTTTAGTCTCATGTTCTCTGACTCAAGTATGAAACAAAAATGGTCTAATTTAGTATTAGGTTTGAAATTTGTCACAGTTGCCAGAGTTAATACAAATGTTAGTGAATGGCATTATTAAAAATAAAAGACACCTATCTTAACTATACAAAAAACTGAAATTTTAAATATTATGAGAAGAAAGTAAAATGGTTTCACGGAATAATACCTTTTCATGGGAAGCATTATGATGGCAGATAACAAGGGGGTCAGAAATCTTAGTTTTCATTTTTCTTATTTTTTTTTATTGTGGTAAGAACACTTAGTATGAGATTTACCCTCTTGAAATTTTAAGCACCCACTAGTGTTGTTAAATATAAGCAGTGTGCTGTACTGACGATCCCCAGAAATTACTCATCTTGTGTAATGGAAACTTTATATCCCTTGACTAGCAACTCCCCATTTTCTCCTTACCCAGCCCCTGGTAACCACTGTTCTACTCTGTTCATATGAGCCTGACTATTTTATATACCTTATTAAGGGAAAGTATTTGTCCTTCTATGTCTGGCTTATTTCACTTAGCATAATGTCCTTCAGGTTCATCCATATTGTCCCGTATGGCAGGATTTCCTTCTTCTTTTAAGGCTTAATAATATTCCATTGTGTATATACAAGATTTTCTTTAATGTTATATGCCACATTTTCTTTATCCATTCATCCATCAATGGACAGTTAGTTACAGAAATCATGGCTTTCACTTTGATACTTTCGCTAATTGGTTGAAAAATTTCGGGCTCATTATTTAATCTTGCGATCCTCCATTGCTTTGCTATGTAAAATATCTTATTTTTAACATCTTTCCATTTGAGAGAATTATGAGGGGAGCAGTGACCATTGAATATGAGGAAAAATAAAGTTAAATATGGCACACAAAGAAGCTAAATAAATTTGAGAGTTCATCATGATTGGGAGGTTGGAATGTAGAAGATTAGTTGTAATGATAGAAGCAACCAGTGTAATAAGAGAACTAGCAAGAATAGTTTCACATACATGCAGACACATAAATTCTGTAAGTGGGGAAAAAAAGGGAAAGGTGACTCTTCATCCAGCTAATAATACACGGTGTTCAGCAGAGTGCTTATTTTGAACCTGATAGAAAATTATACCAGTAACATTCATATTTGTACTCAAAAACATGTCTATCTTCCTAAGGCCAAAAATTTCAAATTCATAGAGACAGGAAATATAATGGTTGTTGCCAGGGGCTGGAAGGAGGGGGAAACTGGGACTTTTTGTTTAATGGGTAGAGAGTGTCGGTTTGGGAAGACAGATATTTTTGTCTGCACAGTGCGAACTATCCATCATACCAATTTGCTGACCATACAGTGAGTCAGACTGCTTTGAACACCCGAAAGGAGGAAGTAGAAAGGGGAGTGGGCCATGGGCAGGTGAGTCAAAGTGGTGTCAGTGTAGTTCTCCTGCTTCTTTGACGAGGGTTCCCCAGGTTAGTGATAGCATTCTTGGATCATGTAAATGGAGTCTTGTGTGGGATAGGGTTGGAGTAGGTTGCCAAGCTATCATGTTCCCTCCTGCAAAGCCTCACTGTGACTTCATGTCCTTCTGAACACAGTGACACTATGGATTGAAATTATATGCCATCTCTGTTACAGAAGACAGTTGCATAAAGAGAAACAATTTATGTTTATTGCCATATACCCTCCTGTTGCAACACAAACCTTATAAAATATAGTGTATCAGTGATTTTGAAAAGTATATACACGTAAACTTCACTGATGGAGAAAAACATGTAAATCTATTAGTATGTTTCTTGCCAGCAAATGTTCAGAAATGAGTCAGCTCATGATCTTTTTATCATAATTTATTCTGACACAATGATAATACCTTGAGTTCAAGATTAATATGGTTATCTTAGATTTTATTTTAATTAATTATCATAATATCAAGATGCAAAAAGGAGATTCTGTTCATAACATGACCTGATAAATGTCAGTGCTTTTGTCTGAAAGTGTTTGAAGACGTGGTTGTATGAAAACACTGCTAAGAAAAATTACTTGAGTTCTAAAAGTTATTTCCTTGCTATTGTGGGTGTGTATTATTTCAACATTGAAATATTGAAATGTCAGGTTCACTGCTGTATTTTTGGTCTAGCAAATTTCTGAAATATGCACGTGATGTGATATGCTTTGTCAGAGCCACAGGCTAGGCTTTGACTAACCAACACTATTAGAAGCAGATCAGTCACTGCTTAATATTGTGTTTCCTTGCTAGAGTGTGGAGCAAAGGTGGAGCTGGATGTAGGGGGAGGTATTTTTATTTCACCTCCATGTCATCCTGACATCTCCCAAAGACCTTTCTTGTCTGTGCTTTGCATAAGCAATGATGGGAAGTGTCTCTGGTGTATATGCCTTACATCCTCAGATTTGCCTCTCCATTTTTGCTCGTTTGGCCAGCTGCAGACTAACCTGCAGAGAAAGAATGGGCATTGTCATGCTCCAGCCACCTCTGAAACTCTTCTAAGTGGCGACCATGGATACCGGTGTACTGAACCTTGGGCCAGGAAAAAGCAGTGCACGTAATCTAACTGCTTAGAGAAATGTCTTTGTCTAGGTGATGATACACCTATAACCAAAATGGTGAAATCGGTACCATCCCTCCAAGCAGATCCGAAGCCACGTCCTTGTTCATGTAGACTGAGTTGCTAGTTATCAAGTGAAAATATAAATTCATACCTGTTTTACATGGTTTTTGAACAGGTGACCAGTTGTTAAGCCTTCATTCTTTTATCTGCTTCTCCAAGCAGAAATAAACCTCTGAAAAGAGATATTGGATTGGAATGAACCAGACATGGAAATTGTGTTTGTTGTTAGGGGAGACTGTGTGTGTGTGTGTCTCTGTGTGTGTGTGTGTGTGTTCTGATTAAATTTAATGTGAATCACTGCATATTCTGAATTTCCTCATGGTATTCTTATTTTACTTCTTTATATTATTCTTCTTTATTCTACTTTATTTTCCGAGTGATTTGATGTAATCAACTTAGATAAGATGGGTTACAGACAAGTATTTAGCACACAGTGATGTATGCAGGTGCAGTTGCTGCGTGGAGCCTAACCTGAGGCCTTCTGCTGCCTGTGCTCCCCACTGTGACTGCAGAAGAGAACCACACACAAAGACACGAATATGGGCCAGATAATGTCAAAATTTGGAGTGCAAAGGATACTAAGGGGAGCCTTAATTCTAATCACTGATAAAAACCTTTTCAAAAAGAAAGATAGGATTGTGTAGTTTAATAAAAGTGCTATCAGCATTTTAAGACTAAGCTGAAAATTGCCCCAATGAGAAATAATGTGAAATCTAACCGACAGATCCCTTCGGTTTGCTGGGGCAGTGTAAGATCCCTCTCTGCTGAGTGCCCAGTGAGAGGCATACACATTGGCACGGCAGCCCAAGCGGCAGCAAGGAGGTCCTGACTGAGGGACAAAACGCTTCCTCATCTGCTTCAGCCTTCTTCAAATAAATATGTGAGCATGGATATGCCCAGAAGAGTTTATCTTTTCTGTGCTGAAATAGTTTAACTGCTCTTTCCAATATTTACCAAAGTGCAGTTTTCTTAAAACTATAACCAGGATTTATTACATGGTGTTTTTTTTTTTTTCAATTCACTACTGATAAAGAAAGAAAGAATTGTTTATCTCCTTTATATATGTCTGTGGAAAATAAAACAGAGTGGTTATAAATAGAATTTTTTAAAAAGCATGTTTGTGGAAAAAAAATTAGACTGTTGATTTGCAGGGTACCATAGACTGAACGTTTGTGTTTCTTCAAAATTCGTATGTTGAAACCTAACCCCCAAGGTGATGGTCTTTGGAGGGGCTGCTTTGGGGAGCTGATTGAATCGTGAGGGCAGAGCCCTCAGGACTGTGATTAGACCCCGTATGCAGGAGACCTCAGAGAACTCTCGCCCCTTCAGCCACGGGAGCACACAGGGAGAGGTGGGCAGGTGAATCAGGAGGCGGGCCCCTGCCAGACACCAGCTCTGCTGGCACCTTAATCGTGGACTTCCCAGGCTCTAGAACTGTGGGAAATAAATTTTTGTTGTTTGTCAGCCACCCAGTCTGTGGTAGTTTGTTATAACGGCATTAATGATGGTGATACAGGGCAAAGGTTATACAGGCAAATAACTATAAAAACAAATAAAAATGTGGATAGTAGTTAATTAAAAGTAAATGGAATGGGGCTTCCCTGGTGGCGCAGTGGTTGGGGGTCCGCCTGCCGATGCGGGGGGCTCGGGTTCGTGCCCCGGTCTGGGGGAATCCCACATGCCGCGGAGCGGCTGGGCCCGTGAGCCATGGCTGCTGGGCCTGCGCGTCCGGAGCCTGTGCTCCGCAACGGGAGAGGCCGCAACAGTGAGAGGCCCACGTGCCACAAAAAAAAAAAAAAAAAAAAAAATGTAAATGGAATGAATTGGCCTAGAGGTGCATAGCACTTACCAGCCTGGGGAAGTGAGTTTTGGCAGTTGAGTTCTAATGCTTCCTTATGACCAGGGATCCTTGCGGGAAGACACTGGGTTTAGTTCCTAGGAATAGGTCTGTTTTCGGTGATTTTGCAGCAAACTCTTTGACTCTGACAAATATTATTCCTGGGTGGAATCCTTCTAACAGAAAGACATAACTCATTTAATAAGGAACCCTTATGCTCCTTTAGCTCAGACAAACTCTCAGCTAGCTGAAAAGTAAGTAGGTGAACAGAGGAAAAAAAGGCAGTCTAATGCAGTTAAGAAGACTACTACATGTGGCCCTTTATTTATTAGGAAAATACTTTAATTCTAGAATAGATACTCGAAAAATATTTATTTCTATTTCTGTAATATGAGTCAAATAATATTAGATTTGATTGGTTAAAACAGGTGTATTGCAATATTTGTAGTTTTAAGAGCACATCATAAATCCTAAGGCAGTGTCAGAGGTTATGCTCAGCAGGATTTATTCCAGAACATGGTGGATGCTGAATCTGGTAAATAAATAGGTTTACATGCATTAGTAGCCTGAGGCATTCTGACATAATTTGATATGCTACCTTGCTTTCTCTTATAATTTTATTTCCATGTGTGTAAGGTCTTGTTTTTCTCATGAATTTATGAAGATCGAACACCTACTATGTGTCAGGCGAGGCACAAAGCCCACTACATATTTTTTTCAACAACCCTTTGAGACATTTGAGGCCAGTTATTCCAATGAGAAAACGGAGGCTAGGAGAGTTGTGTGTTTTCTCAAGGTCACGTAAATAATAAGGTGGAACAGAATTTTAATTTAAATGTTTCTGCATCCAAAGGCCACCTCCTGTCCAGAGGGAAATGTCCTTTTGTCTGTGAGGTGACCGTGGTCTTCTCCCCTAGTGTCCTTTATGTTTTATGCAGGAAATTGCTCTGACATTAACAGTTATAATGCTAGAAAGACTTCCCTACCCTTGCTGAAAATTGTTTATAAACTGCCTTCTCTTTTTATGAATTTGTTTTTCTGTTTCATACTGTCAGCCTGGAGCTGCCTGGCATCTTTCTGTTCACACTGAGCCATTATAGATGGTGCTTCTTTTCTGCTCTTTCTCGGCATGCTCTTCTGTGTAGCCTGCAGTATTGCTCCTGCTGTCTCTGTTGCTCATGGTCCCCCTGCTGCGTTTGACAGCTTTGCAGTTGCTGGTATTCTCTGAGGCACACTCCCCCAGCTTGTGCTGTTGGCTGAGTGGCTTTGCACTGTAGTAGGGGCTACACACACGCACACGCACGCACGTAGGATGGTGCACATACAGGAACGGGATAGCTCGGAAAGACCACTTTGCTAGGACCTCAGATGAGCCTTTCCTTCTCTCTCTTTCTCCCTCCCTCTCATTTTCTCAGTCTAAAATTCTACTCTCTTCTCCAGCAAAGTGGCTACATTTAAAAGACTACCAGCTGTATGATTTTGTTCTTTAATGAGTTATACTAGTTTTAGTCAAAATACAGCTACCTTACTGGACCTTTTTGGAATGGTAACTGCTCATTTAAAAAGTTTATGAAGTTTCTCTTCTTTTTATAGTTTTGCATGGGTGAAGAACTGTTTATATGAGTGATAATGGAAGTCATTTATTTTCTACAAGCATGTGAGTTTATTTTGAATTATCTCTGTAGCTTTGATCATTAAATAATATTTTCAGGAGTTAATGCTCACTGTGAATTGTATTCTTAACTTAGAGCATAGGCCTTGAGGCCTAACTATGGATTGAGGCAAGAGTTCAGGTAAAGGAAAGAAGATTCTAAGGAAAGATTATAGATTTTTTAAAAAGTTAAGGAGCCTCAGTATTATTTATTTATTTATTTATTTATTTTTTTGTGTACGCGGGCCTCTCACTGCTGTGGCCTCTCCCGTTGTGGAGCACAGGCTCTGGATGTGCAGGCTCAGCGGCCATGGCTCATGGGCCCAGCTGCTCTGCGGCACGTGGGATCCTCCCGGACCGGGGCATGAACCCGTGTCCCCTGCATCAGCAGGCGGACTCTCAACCACTGCGCCACCAGGGAAGCCCGAGCATCAGTATTTTTTTGATGTCATAAAACATTTGATATTGAAAAATGGTATTTCACAAATTATATAACATGATTCTTTTAGGTTAGGTTAGAGACAAGAAATTATATATATATATATACATATATATAGTGAGAAAAACAAACAATTATACTTATAAAGCCTTTTGATCATTGGGGATCATTCAAAGTAGACCAGTATTCTCATTTTACAGTTGAGGGGGTGTCTGGAAGGTAGATTTTTGGTTACTTATCACAAAACAGCAAAGCTAATTGGAAACAAGGACAGGAAGTCTAACTCCCCCCGACCCAGGAATGTTCCTTTTTTACCCTAGGAATTGACAGTTGAATTTTGCTTTTGAGAATCATGAGTTTGCTATTCTCAGGTATTGCCTTTCCTTTCTAAACATCCAAAGTACTATTGGAATCCAAACAAACAAGAAAATAAATAACAGCAGCGTAACCACTAGATTCATGGTTTTGGATTGTGTCCTAGCATTCAGGAGAGGTGGAAAGCAATTTATTTATCCCTACTTTAATATTTCTGACATTGGCCACTGAAGTGGCAAACAGAAATTCATAAGGGCAGTGGTGCAAAGCGAGCATGATTCACGACTACAGGGTGATGGACAGGCCCGATACACATGCTGGGAAAAGTGTGCACTCACACGCTTATCAGGTTCTCATCAGAAATGAATTGCAGCTAGGCTCCTGGCTTCTTTTCCCAGAACTCTGTGATTTCCTATATTTATATATGAAAAATGGAGGAATCCACACATGAAGAATGGAGTTGAGAGGCAAGCAATTTTCAGTTTGAGTCAGTTATTTTAATCCTTTAGTCTGGATTAGTTTAGGCCAGAATTTCCTGCTTAGAATATCAGCCTCATGACTTCTGTTTTGCCCTTTATCTTCCTTGTGTTCTCAAATCTCAGGGATGTTTCCCCAGGCTTTGTATGAATGGTAAATGCATTCCGTTACAGCATTTTCAATCCAGTGAAGCATCACCCAAACGGCAAGCAGTTAAGGAAATTATGGGAGAAAAAGGATTTAAGACATTTAATCTATTCACGCTGTATTTTAATTGATTTCCTAATTTGTTCACTCATTCAATAAATATTTACTGTATGGCTTTCACTGTTCAGTCTGGAGTCAAAACAGATGACTTTGACATAGTCCCTACTCTTAACAGTCAGGCAATATAATGAAAAAACAGAATTGTGTACTTAGAATAAGTATTTTAATATGTGCTAAATATAATAATAGCTGTAGCCATTTGTTTATTCAACAAACATTTTGTGAAAGCCAGTCATGTTCCATTAATATGTTACAAAGGTGAGAACACAGAAACCATCCTTGTCTTTAAGGAGTGTATATCCTGATGGGGGTAAGAATAATCACAATAATAATACTGAGCATTTTCTAGATGCTGGCACTGCAAGAAACACTTTTCATGTATTAATTCATTGATTTCTCCCAACAGCCTTATGAAATAAGCATTACTATTATTCCTTTTTTTTTATAGATGGGAGAATTGAGAGCAAGGAGGTTAAGTAACTTGTCCAGCATCGCACAGCAGGTAAATAGCATAACTAAGATTCAAATCCAGGTTTCCCAGCTCCAAAATCTATAAACTTATTATATAAACGTACGTAAAGCTGCATGGAAGGAAGAGCACAGAAGGTCTCTGGAAGGTCATAGAAGGCTTCTCTGAAGACTGAAGCTTTGAAGGACACGCAGGACATAAGTTGGTGGAGAGGGAGAAAGAGCATCCCAGGCAGATGTGCAGAGGCCCTCTGGAGAGGGTGCACAGGCTCTAGGACGTGGCAACAAAAGCCAGTGGGACTAGAACACGGGCAGGTGAGGCGGGAGGTGCAGGCTTCTTGGCCTTCATGAGGAAATTTGTTTTTAACTTCAGAACAGTGGGAAACCAGTGGGCTTGCATGATTATGTCTGGAGAACAAGTGGGACAGGGCAGAGACTCTCGTGGAAGGTGAATTAGAAGAGTATCTCCCTTACCAGGTGAGAGACGATAGCAGTGCAGACAGGAGGGATGGCAGTGAAGTCCACAGTTTGCTAACTGCCTAAGGAGTTTTTAAATGTATCCAAGTCTCTGTGAGAGAAAGACCCAAAGGAGCAGTAACAGGCACACTGGGCCCAGAAGGCAGGACTTTGCCAGACAGACAGGGAGGGTGACTGGCCATTCTAAGTAGAGGAGAGAGAGATACTGATGGAAGAAATTCGGGTAATTGAACTGTCACAGTAAAACCAAACAAATGCTCCTGGCAGCAGCGTTTCTCTTGGTCAGCTGCATCCAGCACTTTTACACAGATTCTCTTTCTCAGCAAACTGCAATAGTGTTGGCTTATTTGTTATGGCCAGTGGCAAATGCTTTATTAAAATCCAATTTGAATAGAGAGCAGACTTCCTCAGAAAGATTAACTAATATTCACACATCATAAGTTTTTGGCTTAGCTATAGCAGTTTAACTGACCGTTTCAATCTTTGGGTTAATCTTTTTTTTTTTTTTTTTTTTTTTTTGCGGTACACGGGCCTCTCACTGTTGTGGCCTCTCCCGTTGCAGAGCACAGGCTCTGGACGCGCAGGCTCAGTGGCCATGGCTCACAGGCCCAGCTGCTCTGCGGCATGTGGGATCCTCCCGGACTGGGGCACGAACCTGTGTCCCCTGCATCGGCAGGCGGACTCTCAACCACTGCGCCACCAGGGAAGCCCTGGGTTAATCTTTTGAAGCCATAATTTTTCATTGTTCTTTTTATATTTAACAACGTCCCTAAGTCTTAATATCTTTCCAGAATGTCATTGCCATCTATCCCTTTAACTATAGTGCCAAAACTTGGAAGATTTTCAGTCACCTTAGTGCTAAAATATAAGGGAAAAAATATGAAAGGCTATAAACAGAAGGAGCTCAGGACTTTAACAATATTTGTGATTTGTCAGCTGCACTGATAAAACTGCATTGCTGACTATGTTGATGGCGTAACTGTGTTCACATTGAGTTGCTTTAACGGTGAAGTGCTGGGTCTCACATTTGGGTGTGTTGTGGAATCACCTGTAGTAAGAACACAGATTGCTGCACTTAGCCTGGAGGGTTTATGATTCAGTAGTTTTTTTTTTTTAATAAGTTTATTTATTTATTTGTTTATTTTTGGCTGCGTTGGGTCTTTGTTGCTGCTTACAGGTTTTCTCTAGTTGCGGTGATCAGGGACTACTCTTCACTGTGGAGCAAATGGACACTCTCTAAAAGAGAGGCATGTTTGCAATTAATTTTTATGTACAGAAGAGGGGGTAAATGATATAACAAAAGAAAATGTTTTCATGCATCACCATTGTCCACACCAACTGTGGTGCTAGAGTTATTTTGAAGATTATATTGTGTCATAGCCATTGGTTCATTATAGTCCTTTGAAAATATGCTCCAATGTAAAGATGAATCATGATATGATAAAGATAAGTTGTTTAAAGGTTTAGGAAAGGGTATGGAAAATAAACAACAGTATTTTCACAAGTAAACAACTAGTTTAAATTCTTATTTCCTTTTTTGTTAACACGGTTAATGATATGGATTTATTTGGATTTCACCAGCTACCCCATTAATGTCCTCTTTCTGTTCCAGGACCAAATCCAATCCAAGCCACTACATTGATTTAGTTGTCTTGTCTCCCCAGTCTCCTCTTGTCAGTGACAGTTTCTCAATATTTCTTTACTTTTTCTGACTATGAGAGTTTGAAGAATACTGACCATGCATCCAGTAGAATGTCCCCAAGCTACATATGTCTTAATTTTTCTCAAGATAAGACTGGGGTTATGGGTTTTGGAAAGAGTACCACAGAGAAGAAATGCTCTCATAATATCATATCAGAGGATGCATGATATCAACAGGACATCACAGATCTATGCCTGTGTTTATGTAACAGGCAGGCATAATTACTTAATCTAAGTGCTAATAATTGCATAATAGTAATCACCGGAGCAGATTGGTATTTCAGTAGCTGAAGGATATCTGTGTAAGCTATCAGCAAATCAGGTAGAAAATTCTCTTATAAATGTTGCTATAATAAACCAAAATTTATGAATTTCATTAACTTCAAATAAGTAAACTTCAAATAAGTAAAAGAGTCATATTTAAGCACAGAAATATTTTTTGTCACTAAAGAAACATTTATTTTCACCTCTAGAGACATATTTTACATTGAAGAACATAGGCAGTGATGCTCGTGTGCATATAGTGACTGTAGTTTATGCTTATATTTCTATTTTTAATGACATGCTAAGGGGAGGGAGTATGCAAAATAAATAGCTATGCATTTTATCCCCGTACATGAGAGTGCAAGTAACCCAAGACACAATTTTTGTTAATACCTGAAGTAAATATCTGGCAGGGGCATTTAGCTCCCAGGTTTCAAACATTGATAATGAACTACATGATGGAATAATATCATTTTTTTGCCAAATCAGTGTCTCCTGTGGTTATTAAGCTACAGACTAGAACTAGAAAATCTCTGTTAGCAGCAGTCACTGTGACAGAAATACCAATGTAGTGAGAACAGGGAAACAGATATTTCCTATTAAAATGTGAAGCCCTTGAGCATGAAGAGAAAGATTTACATGGTAGATAAGGGGAAATAGATTAAGTTTCCCAATATTCATTTTGAAATTATCATTTAGATTTTTGGACTCACTGAATACCATAAGCTTCTGCCTGGCAGGCTGTGAAAAAATAAGTCTGTGTGTCAGCACCTTGACAAGGTAACAAGGCTGAGGGCAATTTTAGCCAGCTTGTGTGATGCACCATGAAGAGTCTGGAATAATCCATTCAAAGTAAATGTCAGATCTCTATGCACATTCAGTTTTAAAAATATGAGTGTGATTCAGGCCACTAGAATCAGTTGTACTCAAGGAAATATATGATTAGCAGTGAGTCCAGTTGACTATAAAATATCTTTGGAAGAATAGGAAATTCTCGCATTCACAGAACATCACACATCATTCATGAAACATGTATTTATTGAGCTCTTACCTTGTGCAAAACACTGTATGAGGCGCTAGAGATGATGCAAAAGATACATGGCATAAAGGATCTGCTCCTAAGAAGCGTGTAAGTAAAAGCATAGCTGTCTGAACGTCTTGTCTTTTTGGGACTGAGAAGGGGACATAGAGTTCTGACAGGCTGTTTTGCATGAAACAGGGCTACGTTTTGGAATAGAAAGCTTTGGCTCTGAGATCTGAGCAGGAAGTCTGCAATCCACATTTCAAGAATTTAGCCTCTAAATTCTCTCTGAATGCATCTATTATCGGAGAGGAAACTGATAATAAGCTAGAACCGGTTTAGACAACTATATAAATAAATGACTGCAAATCAGAAACCCTACAAAATAGAAAGTGACAAGGTATAGATTAATCTATACACAAGGAGATATAGATTAATCTATACATGAGGAGGTGTAGGTTAATCTATACACGAGGAGGTATAGATTAATCTATACACGAGGAGGTGTAGATTGTACACGAGGAGGTGTAGATTAATCTGTACACGAGGAGGTGTAGATTAATCTATACACGAGGAGGTGTAGATTAATCTATACACGAGGAGGTAAAGATTAATCTGTACACGAGGAGGTATAGATTAATCTGTACGCGAGGAGGTGTAGATTAATCTGTACGCGAGGAGGTAAAGATTAATCTGTACACAAGGAGGTATAGATTAATCTGTACACAAGGAGGTAAAGATTATACACAAGCAGGTAAAGATTAATCTATACACAAGGAGGTAGAGATTAATCTGTACACAAGGACGTAAAGGTTAATTATACACAAGGAGGTATAGATTAATCTATACACGAGGAGGTAAAGATTAATCTGTACACGAGGAGGTAAAGATTAATCTGTACACAGGGAGGTATAGATTAATCTGTACACGAGGAGGTAAAGATTAATCTGTACACGAGGTAAAGGTTAATCTGTACACGAGGAGGTAGAGATTAATCTGTACACGAGGAGGTATAGATTATTCTATACACAAGGAGGTATAGATTAATCTATACACAAGCAGGTATAGGTTAACCTATACACAAGGAGGTATAGATTAATCTATACACAGGAGGTATAGATTAATCTGTACACAAGAAGGTAGAGATTAATCTGTACACAAGGAGGTAGAGATTAATCTGTACACAAGGAGGTATAGATTATTCTGTACACAAGGAGGTATAGATTAATCTATACACAAGGAGGTATAGATTAATCTATACACAAGCAGGTATAGATTAATCTATACACAAGCAGGTATAGGTTAATCTGTACACAAGGAGGTAAAGGTTAATCTGTACACAAGGAGGTAGAGATTAATCTGTACACAAGGAGGTATAGATTATTCTGTACACAAGGAGGTATAGATTAATCTATACACAAGGAGGTATAGGTTAATCTATACACAAGCATGTATAGGTTAATCTATACACAAGGAGGTATAGATTAATCTATACACAGGAGGTATAGATTAATCTGTGCACAAGGAGGTATAGATTATACACAAGGAGGTAAAGATTAATCTGTACACAAGGAGGTATAGACTATTCTGTACACAAGGAGGTAAAGATTAATCTGTACACAAGGAGGTATAGATTAATCTGTACACAAGGAGATAAAGATTAATCTGTACACAAGGATGTATAGATTAATCTGTACACAAGGAGGTATAGATTATACACAAGGAGATATAGATTAATCTATACACAAGGAGGTATAGATTATACACAAGGAGATATAGATTAATCTATACACACGGAGGTATAGATTATACACAAGGAGGTATAGATTAATCTATACACAAGGAGGTATAGATTATGGAATGTGTTTGAGAGAAGGAAGAGAAGGAGGGAAGGTAGAGGAAGGGGAAGAGAATCAGAATTTCCAGATGGAGGCTGGCTTCAGGTCGTGGGCATGTAGTGTCAGAGAACAAGTAACACTCCTACAGTAATTTAAGTCCAGACCTTACTCAGTGGTCAGTGGTAAGTGATTAATATTTACAAGTACTAAAATAACATAAACAGACTTGTACTTTAGGAAGATTTAGCAGTTTATAATATAGATTTTAGGTGGGTAGGGCACTGCATATACTTTCTTAGTATGCAAAAGGTGATGACGTCCTAAGTTTGGAAAAAAGAGGCTACACGTACAAGAAACACTGTTGTGGTAGACTCTGACAAATTATAGATTTTTATAGAATGATTCATGTTTAAGGGTATTTATTGAGTGCCTATTCTTTATGTGATAGTCACTGTGTTAACATTGGAAATTCAGAGTGAACAAGGTAAATATGATCCCTGACCTCACATTACTCATACTCAAATGGGAAAAAAAAGACTTATTCAATTATGTGATTACAAGTCATTCATTCATTTACTCAGCAGATATTTATTGGGAACCTAACTCTGCAAGACACTAAGCTCAGTAGATAGAGCAGTGAACCATGAGATCATGATCAGTGCTGCAAAAGTGAGTATGCATCAATATGTGGACCTGTTCCAAGGGAAACAACAGCACAATAACTGTGTGCCTTTCAGGAGCAAGCTGTCATTCTCCATGATTTCTCAGCATTCTCTTCCTGCAAGAACATAGCTGGATGTTTCCACAGTTAACACTGGAGTTCTCAAACCTGCTCAGTTGGATTTTTAGGACAAATTCTGACATAAAGTGAAAGACATAGGCAACTTTAACTGCAGTCTACAGCTCTGCACCAGGTGATCTGTGTTGCCTGATGAGGGGCTCTCTGGGACTGGGACTTATGCCTGGACCCTACTTCTTCCAATGTCGCCAGGGCCCTCATTCACACAGCCAAGATGCACTGAGCACTTGCTGTTCCCAGCAACCCCTGTGAAGGGTGGCCTCGAGCTAAGGTTATTTGACACACAGGCTCAGAGTGCTTTGTGCCATGCCCCCCACCCCTTAAAAAGAGCAGCCAGTGGACTGAGTCCTGCTTGTGATTGCTGCCCCTTGTCCAGCTGAACAAGAGCGAGCTTAACTCTTCCCAAAATGCCCCCAGGAGATTAATGCACCCCTGACTCTGGCCAGGGAATGCTTGTTGATGGGCCTCAGAGTCCCTCATCTACCAGAGAAGAGATCTTTATAAGAAAGACAGCATTGATCACCATACGACTTACAAGGAGAATTCAAGAACGATAGGAATTGATCTTTTATTGCATGTCTGTCTCTACCACCAAACAGCAACTTGAGAGCAAGGAGCTTGCTTTACATATCTTTATATTCACTCCACTTGGACTACCTGACAATCAACAAATATTTGTCTAATGATAGATGGATGGGTGGATGGATGTAGAAAGCAAAAGCCTTTGTGCTACTACAGTACAAAAAAGCAAATGGAAGCTAGATTACATGGATGCTGTGTTGAGGAAGTGTAGGACTCACAAGGGCAGTGCCCCTTCAGGAGGTTTGTCAGTGATGTGGAGGGGGACCATGTACAGCAGAAGCACTGTGAAGTTATAGGAGTGTGCGAAGCCATTTAGGAGGCTGGAGAATGACTGCAGACTGATGGGATGTCCTCTGTGCTTGGTGAGATGTTGAAAACAAATCTTAAATGAGGAGAAGTGGAACAGATGGATGAATTACCTACAAAAGGAAGAAAGATTTCTTTAAAAGGAGAGAATTGTGAGAGAAGATAGGAGAGATTATAGAGTAACTATTTCTATACTCTCCATGGTGAATGTTTTAAAGGTAACATTTCTTAAGATATCATAATATGTTTCTTTGTATTAACTCTAGTGTGTGTCATTAACCTGTTTGTACTTCTTTTATCACAGATCTTGGTTTAACTCTACCTATAATTTAAGAAACATCATTCTAAAT
This sequence comes from Mesoplodon mirus, assembly GCF_964341445.2. Lineage (NCBI taxonomy): Eukaryota > Metazoa > Chordata > Mammalia > Artiodactyla > Ziphiidae > Mesoplodon > Mesoplodon mirus. The sequence goes on along the minus strand of NC_138993.1, from coordinate 74,360,752 downwards.
AACATTTACAAAGATAACATAGCTGTTATATATTGTTGTTTCCATACCTATAATGTGTCATTTTGCACAAATCACAATTTCAAATGCATTTCATTCCTTGACAGTCTATTAAACGATAACATTTTCCATTTTTATTTGTGAGATATATTTTAGTTGATTCTTACATGAAGATCTTAATATTTATTTTTTATTAACCTATTTACTTACATTTTACTCACATATTTACCTCTTCATTTATTGACATTGGTATTCATATTTCGTATAATGCTATCTCTTTCTTCCTCCAACCAAGAATAAAGTCCTAAAGAAATTTAAAAATTACAAAAACATTTGTATTAAATTCCCTGAAGAGAAGTCCATGTGTATTATAACAGAATAAGGAAAAGGTGAAATAATAGAATGAGTTTGGAAATGTCACTCATAATTGTATTTGTTTGATTAGCTGACTGCCATTTTTTGCTTTTAAGTGGCCCTGGCTCCTTCTGTATGCTAGATAGAAGTTAATTGTATGAATTAGGTGGATACATCCTACATAAAAATAAAATTCAACAATTTTATTGCAATTTGATTTTAAACTTATTTTGTTTTATTTAACATTAAATAAATCAACAATTCTTGTCATATAGACAATCACATATGCTTTATTGTCAATAAAAATCTTTTGTATAACAGCTTTATTGCTGTGTGATTCACGTACCATCCAATTTACCCTTTTAAGGTGTACATTCTAGTGGTGAATACTATGTTCACAAAGTTGTGCAACGCTCACCACAATTACTTTGAGCACATAGTCCTTACTTCCCAAGGAAGCCCCATCTCTATTTGCAGGCACCCCTCTTTCCCCTCAATACCCCCAGCCCCATGCAACTACTAATCTACTCTGTCTCTGTAGACTTGCCTATTTTGAGTCTTCTATATAAATGAAATCATACAATATGTGGTCTTTTATAACTGGATTCTTTCACATATGTTTCACTGGATTCTTTAGCGTATGTTTTCAAGGTCCATCGTATCTTAGTTTGTATCAGTACTATATTTATTTTTATTGCCGAGTAATATTCCATGGTAAGGGTATGCTACATATTTTTTATCCATTCACCAGCTGATGGACACTTGAGATGTTTACACACAGTAAATATAAATATTAAAAAATATATATTATGTATTATATGTAATAATAATGTGCAATAAGCAGCATCTAATATATAGCCAACCTTATAAGAAAATGTAAAATTACATAAGTAAACATTAAAACAAGTTTGAGTTTCCCAAAATTTATTTTATGGGTTTTCAAAATTGAGATTGTTATAGGAGGAATTAAATACTTTTGTTTCTCCAGGTAGGTTTGTATGTTTCATGTGTTGTTTATTTATATAGTAAGCTTATGCTTCTAAATTAGCCCCCTTTAAGACCTATAATTCTATTGTAGAATATAATAGTCATTTTTTATCAACTTAATTATAGCTTTGGTTTCTTTGTTCATTGTGATAATTTGCTGTGGGCAAATGACACATACAAATAAGTGTATTTATTCAATGCTCACAATTCACAATTTATCAAAATTTGACCAAGCCTGTGTCACAATGATTACTTATTAAGACAGTTGCTAATCTTATCCCAGTAAGGCCAAGGCAGACTAAGCTTTCTAAAATTTTATTATATTGCGGCTAGAAATAATGCAACATTATTTCAAAATTTCCATAAAATTATACTCCTTGAAAGCAGAAGCTTTGGCTAGGGAAAAATAAAAATAAATACTACTTACAGTCATGAGGAGTTTTACATGACAAATATTAGATAAGTTGTATAAAGCTCTAGATGGATCCATGATTGAAAATTATAAATCGGTGAGGAGAAGTTTGAATGTTAATATTATAACACAAGACTTGTAGCCATTATCAGAAACGCTCTTTCACTGACATGGCTAAAAAAAAAAAATCACATTTCTCAGCAGACCTAGTATGAGGTATGCAGTGTTCCATATTCTCTGCATCTTCATCAGATGAACCCATTTCAGGTGGTCTTTTTCACTAAGTGAACAAACTATCTTCATATATCTCAGCAGTGTTCATTTGAGTGGTCAACAAATATTATTATGGTAGAAACATTTAATTCATTGAAGCATGTCAATGATGTTTAGGTTGGCAAAATTTGGTTATATTTACTTAATCCTAATAAAACTGCATTTATACTGGGTATTATAGCATCTATTCTACATACAGACTTTTCATTAATTTAGCATATATCTAGCGGAAATGAGTGAAGTTTATCGACAATTTTAAAATTCACTATTTTAAAATAGTGAAATTTTAAAATTTCACTATTAATAATTATGTTTACATATTCAACACTATGTAATATTCAACATTAAAATATTTTCTATTAAATTCTATTTCTCAGGCCTTCTGAAAATATTGAATAGAAAAAATTTTCAATTTCCATGATTAATTTCCCTAAATGTCAGTGAAAACAATTTAAAGTGTAAATATGGAAAAATGCTAAGGGATTAAAGTTTAGCCTAATCAAAAAGCCTATTTTAGACGTTAGGAAGCTGTAAAGATTAATAAGATATATTTCCTGTCCTCTGCAAACTCATAATTTAATAGAGGAGATCTATATGCTTTATGTATATGATGTCAATCAACATAAAATATAGAAAGTGTAACGTAGAGACTAAAAGGTGTATAGTCAGAGTGAAAGGAACAATTATTTCTGATTCAGGAGTCAGGGACAGGTGTTGCAGGTGTTCGCATTTCAGTTGGGGTTTGATGGGTCAGTAGAATTTCTTCAGTGGACAGAGGGGAAATAGCATTCCTCCTGAGGAAATAACATGAGTAAAAGCAAGTATGAAATTGCATGCCACGTTTCAGTAGCAATTAATTTTCCAGTGGGCCTGGAGCTTAGATAGTGTTCTCTAGGGGGGTGGGTATTGATTTAGGAGAACAAGCAGTCTGAAAAGCTAATCTAACAGAAGGCCTGAATTTCATATGGAGGATTTTGGATCCCACTCTGTAGGTAAATATTTCTGAATAAAGGTATAATGGGTCACCATACATCAGAGGATATATTTGCTCATTGATTCATATGTTAGATTACACATATATGATATATGTATAATTATATGATTAACATAAATAACATGTATGGAGAATTGTACAAATGTTAATCTGGTTGTAGAATGAATAGAATGGAGAGGCAGAAGTTTGAAGGAAGGTTGGTCACGATGCCAAAGCAACATCCCTAGAGAGAGACACTGAGGACACAGATTACAGAATGACATTCCGACGCAAAAGGAAAGAGAGGATGGGAGAGATTTTGAAGTAAGAATTGGCAGGATTTGGTGGCTGACAGAATGCAATGACTGTAGGAGAGAAAGCAGTCTTAGACAAGCATAAAGGCTTGGCTCAGATTATTAAAAGAGTGATCATGGCAATGACCAAGATAAGATGGAAGAAGTTGTTGTTTTTGAAAAACGATAAATTTGTTCAATCTCTATGCAGTTTGCAATGTTATCAGCATATCCAGGCATAAATGTGCAAGGTGCTATTGGAAAAATGTATATAGAATTCAGTGAAGAGATCAGGGCCAAGATATAGACTTGGGGATTATCTGCACAGAGGCTATGGGAGTGCATATATAAAGCATGCAGAGAAGAGAAATGATTTTGGAAATCTGGGAGAGATCATCTTTAATATGGCTGAGTAGAGAGTGAGGAATAAAGAAACTGAGATGAACTGTCACTGACATAGAAAGAAAAGCAGTACTGAATCATCATAAAAGGACAAGGAAGGACATAATTCTATGATTGGTCGAAAGTATCAAATGCTGTGGAGCTATTGACTGGTGTGTAGACTCTGAATTTGCCATCGGGAAATGGTTGTTGATCTTGGAGAAAATTTCTGCAGAAATGGAGAAATGGAGAATAAACCAGTTTGATCGTATTTAGGAAAGAGGAAATTGAGGTAGTAAATGTAATGAATGTAAATTATTTTCTAGAAAACTTTGTCAGTGAAGAGCGTTAGCTGGAATAAGAGTATACCTGGTGGACAGAGGAAACATAAATATGCCTGACAAGGGGAGGGAACAGTAAGATATGAGAGGAAATGGGCAGGAAAAGATCAAAAGTATGATGGAGCAATTTGCCTTGAAAAGGATGAGAATGATTGCTTCCTTGAGAGAAAATGAAGATGATGACTGAGGATAAAAGAAAAATTGGGGGTGTAAGTGAGATATATGGGAACGTTTACATGAATATGACCTCTGTTTTCTCTAAGAGGTGTGCAAGTGAATACAAGCTGAGAGCCAGTTGTAGGAAGGAACATGGCGTTTTCACATTTGGGGAGTGAAGATCCTGCTTGGGAAATGTACCATGAGTATATCAGTTGGCTTAATATTTCAGGTCCAGTACCAGAGGGGTGAGCACAGCAAAAGCAGGTCTTCCAGAAATTGAAGGTCCATCCCATGTTCCTCTAAGATGATAAAGCTCACCCCCCAAAGACAACCAAAGACAAAACTACCTCTTTTCATTTGCTGCAGAAAGGGGAACTGTGGGCATTTCAGTCAAAGGCAATGGAGAGGGCTTTTTCAGGGTTTGAAGTTTTGCTGAATGACTGTAAGAATGTTGCGAGTGAACCAGGGGGTGACTTTAAGTGGCATTTGTCATGAGTCAGTTGCTGATCTCAGTAAGTCTGCAGAAGGTTGAGGGGACTGAGAGGGATATCTTTGGAAAGAAAGCAGTGATTGCACAAGAAGATGGGATGTGTGTGGCTTGGGAAGAAAAATTATCTACATGGCCCTGCCCATATCTAGGTAAGGACATCATTTTACGTTCGGTTAGGAGATGCATGATTTGATTAACGGTAGTGTTGAGAAGTAGACTTGGGGTTGGGGTTCTGTTTCTTTGTAAACTACATGATTAAGAGAACTGTGGAATGTTGAATCCAAAAGCTCCCAGTCTGAGGCTCTGCATCTTGTTTTGGCAACAAGGCTGCTTCCCATTGTCAGGGAGCAGATTCCCAGAGTAGATTGTTTCTTTTTCACCAGTATGATTTTCACTGCAAATTCTGCATGTTCTGTGATTTCAGAAAACAAGGTTTCTTAACCTTGTATTTGATGTTAATCCATAAAAACTGGCTTACACGTTCACAGACCTGTTTCCAGCTCTGGGAGTTGGTCCTGGATTGGACAATCTGGTCACAAAGTACTTTGATTTGAACCTGCCTTATGAGGTTTCTCGACCACATCCCCTGTTATGTCTAATACTGTGAGCAGAAGCAAGGAGATAAATGTGGAGAGATTTCGGGAAGATAACTATCTTCCAAATGCCTTTTCTTTTACTACATAATTTTCCACATTGTTCTCATAATCTGTCCAAGGAGTATTTTTTTTTTTTTACTGCATAATGGGAATTCTGTCACAACTAGAAGTGAAAATGGAAATAGGGAAAACCACTCCCTCTATCAGCCAAGCTTTCTTTCCTCCTGAGTCACCTGTGTTTCTCTGAGAGCCTCTGTCCATGGTTGCTGTTCATAGTACAGGGGTCTGTTGAAGCTAAAATAATGATGTTGGACAGGAGGTCAGGAGAAAGAGAAAGACAGACTAAAACAAGCCAAAAGTAGGAACAATCTTGGAAGAAATTTCTAAAAAACTAACGGAAATTTATATTTTCCAGGATTAAAATAAGAAACATGGATGGGATAGATTCCTTTAATGTAGAAAAATCTAAATAAATATTATAAACATTTCATTGTAAGCACTGGTTGGTACCATCATTTATATGGTAGTCCTCATAAGGTATTCTCTGTGGGGTATACATCTAGGCTGCAAAAACCCTTGTGTCTCACAGTACCCTTGCAAATTAAGCAGTCATATGGTTCCCTTTGATAAATAAACTAAAGAGAAAAAAGGTAATTTTCTAAATCAGACAGCCTGTTAATGAAGGAGGCCTACAACTCACTAGATATGCTCCCTATATAAATTATTGTTTGTAGAAGGAACCACTTTGAAATCTGGTGAGTTCATTTACCATTTATGCATTTACTGTTTTATCACAATATGTAGGTAACGCAGTGTGGAAAGAATAATATAAAATCTGCAAGTGCTGCTTTAGTGGGAACCATCGGTTGGCTCTTAGCGATTTTTCTTTTTGGTGAAAATACTCATTTTAAAAAGTTGCATATTTTTGTGAAACATTTTTGATATTTGTGGCTCGTTTATTTGATGTGCTAAATAAACCTTTTGTTTTTACTTATTTGATTTTGTCAGGCTTTGCAGAATCAGTCAGGTGCAGTAATACTATTCAATAATTTATCATAATAAATATTTATGCATGGTGATAGTTTGTATTCTAGATGCACATAGTGTACATTACATGTTGAAATAATATTTTGCAATAATTCAAAGTGTTTTATGAAGCTGAATAAGCAGACTCTCATACCAATGAAATCATACATACTGAATATTTTACAGATGAATTTACAAAGAAGTCAGGAAAGGATTAATACTAAAAGAAACTAAATAACACTGTTCTGTTCTTTTGCAAGTAGATGTCAGTATTAAGTATTTTAATAAGTGTCTACAGACTTACCTTGATATTTAGGGTTTGAAATACATGTTAGAATTCAGCAAAACAGAAAATAAGAGGACTTGCCCGAAATCATTTTAACTTTGAGAAAGGATCATAGAATATCTACTAGCAAATTAATGTAATTTATAAGAATGATTTTGAAAGAAAGGAAAGAGAGCATAGTACCTATGAGTCAGGGGTTTTAAAGCGCATGTTATTGATTTCTTACATTTAAACTCTTGGGGTTAAAAAAGTCTTTGTTTTCAGTTACTTGTAGTTGGTTGGACACATACACAGAAAATAAAATGCAGAGCTTTCAGTGTCACTGGAAAGTATCATAACTGCAGGTCAGAGATTAAGAAATGACTTTTATAAATAAGAAGTGTTCTCAAAGCGAATTTCAATTTTTTTCATCTACTTGGTATACTGAACAACCCCACATAGAGACATTTTTGCTTTTCTAAGATGTCATATTTTGGCACCATATTTAATGCTAAATGAACAATCCATTGCTTTATAAAACTCATAAAATTATATATTTTTATCATGTAGAAATTTTATGAAATTATATTAGGAGATGGGCACAATCAATACATGATTGACTTTTTAAAAAAATTGGTGTGCCTCAAGATTCATTCTTCTTTTATAGTTCTCTTCTGAGATAATTTCTTTAATTTTATCTAGAATGTTTTAACATTTTTTACACATAGAAAAACACAATATATTCTATTTTATGTCCCTTAAATAAAAAGGTCAGTATGAACCCACATCTGTCAGTGACTGCATTAAGGAAACACCTAAAGGCATAGAGAATTTTAAAGCTGTCAGTAACAGAACCCAGAGCACAGAAGAATATTTAGTATTAGAAACTAGGTCATCCCTGCACAAATGCATGTACCTTCCTTTTCTCTCTAGGTCACTTTGAGGTTTATATGCTTAGTTCAAAAATATTGGGTTGGCCAAAAAGTTCGTTTGGGATTTTCCATAAGATGTTATGGAAAAACCGGAGCAAACTTTTTGGCCAACCCAGTACTTGCAATCTGAAATCGTCACAAAATGGATGAGCTTTCTGAAGGTTTCTCCATGATTCTTTCTATATAATTCTACAAAATCTATTTTTAACATTAAATAACAGTAAAAATGTATTTTAAGACATTAGATCTGTTTTCACCTTATTATTTTAAACCTACAAGTGCTGGGATTGGCCCTTTTAGTTTTGTGTATGACCAGAAGCCCAATCCATGTCAGGGATCTGGGCCAGAAGAAGCCACAGATGATAGTTAAACTGAAAGTCCACACTGACAGGAGTTAGAATTGTTACCAATTCATTAAGAAGATATTTCCAAAATGCTTATCCAAGACTTCTAAGACTATAATAAATGACTTATTTGTACATAAATTTACTCTTGTGATCACTAATCTGGAGGGTTCATTGCACATAGGATTAAATAATGTTCCATTTCTCAACTAAATGTGTATTTACTCGTGGATTGTAATTTAGAAGTTTTGAAGCCATGAATTTTTTTCCCTGCATGGAAATGAAGGGTTGGAAGAAGGTGGATAGACTCTGCAGTCTATTAGAGCTTTCTCCCACCGCCCTCCTTTCCCTCTGTAAGAATAAAAGAGCCTCTCTGACGGTGGAGAATGAACCTGTTTATTTCATAATTATAAAGGCATAAACATATCTTGGACATCCTAAAATATTACCTATGCCTATGGCATAGAGCATGCAAGTGAAACGCTGCAAAGAGAAACATGGTTGAACCTGCCAGGGCTGATGACTCTGATAGGATTCGACTCGCTTGAGGGGATAATCGATGGTGATATCTGTACATTTAAAAAGACTGCAGGTAATATATAAGTAAGCTCTTAGAAGGCACTACAAAATGGTGCATGACCTATAGAATTTATGGACAGTCTGATGTAGTTAATGCCATCTCAGATGTTACACAATTGGACCCATAAAAACACACACCAAGGATAATTACACTTCTCTAAATGTATTTCAATTACTGTTTTCAGCTGCCTGACTCAAGGATAATTATTTGATGTCAGTTGTCCAGGATCTCCCAGCAAGTCAATGATATATTCAATGATTTAAATTATTTAAATTTAAATACATTTCCATTTATTTTGTATGGTACATAAATTATGATATAAATTTTACTCTTCCATGTTACTGTACTTAATTCCTTAGGTCCCTTAAAACGTAATTTGAAGCAAAAGATTAAATATATAAGGCCCAACACCATATTTCTTTGTTTATATTGACAAGTAAATATTTTGATTTCTATTTATTTGTCGTTCAAGGCAATAAATCCCACATGCACATACTTTTGCGACAACTAACTGAACACATTTGAGATACTGTGACACAGTTCATTATGCCTTAATTTTTCTTTGTAAATTTAATGCTTGAAATTTTAGTAAACAAATATTATTGTTTTTAAAAATAACCAACATGGGGCTTCCCTGGTGGCGCAGTGGTTGAGAGTCCACCTGCCAATGCAGGGGACACAGGTTCATGCCCCGGTCCGGGAAGATCCCACATGCCGTGGAGCGGCTGGGCCCGTGAGCCATGGCCACTGAGCCTGTGCATCCGGAGCCTGTGCTCTGCAGCAGGAGAGGCCACAACAGTGAGAGGCCCGCATACCGCAAAAAAAAAAAAAAAAAAAAAAAAAAAAATGACCAACATGTATAGACATTCAAAGAGACCTCACACTGAGGACATCACCACAGTGTAGCAGTGTTCTTATGTGGTGGGGGAAGAATCTGTTCAGTCCAACACGTATGTACTGAGTGCCCCCTGCATGGCGGGCTTTGTGAAGGGCTGAGGCACATGGTCCCTTTCTTTGGGGAGCTCATCTACAAGTGGGGGACATTCCACCACAGATGCGGAAAGCTATGCACAGGGAGGATATTAAACAGGTTTATACTGGGGCAGGGACTGGAGAAGGCTTCTCAGAGAAAGGAAATGGCCTTTAAGCTCCACCTGAAGGAAAGAGAAGTGGAAAAGATTGAGAAATAGAACCTGTGAACCATTGTTCTCCTGCCTCCCAGCAGTAGAGAGGTGTCTTGGGCTTAACTGATGCTGAAAGCATTTTAAAATGGTTGACTAAGGAGCATTCAAGACAGAAGATGGGCGTGTGTGAGGTCTTGAAGGCAGAGAGTGCTCAGAGCATTTCTGGAGGGGCACTTGCTGGCCCCAAGGTGGGAAGGCGAGGGAAGAGCTGTGAGATGGGGGACAAGAACTCAGGGCTGTATTTTAGTCTGTGCTGAGTTTAGCATCAGAGCAGGGGCTTATAGCATGGGATTTGTGTGATTGCATTTTTGTTTAGGAAAGAAAATTCAGGGAAAGTAGAGGAGAGGACACAATGGTGACATATTGTGTTGGAAGAATGGACAGGACTTGGAGATTCATTGTGATGAGGGAAAAGTCAGTGAAACTACCACTTGTCTGACTGGCAATTCACTGAGATTGGAACCAGGGAAAATGGACCAGCTCACTTTAAAATAAGGGAAGGAGAGGAAAATATTGGATATTACCCTATATCTGAATCAGTGATTCAGGAGTAAAATGTTCACCATGGTGGGTATGCTAAGTTTGTTTTGCAGAAAAGCCAAGTCTGGAAAATCTAAAGCAAATCCCATTTCTTAGTATAGGCAACTTGTCTGTCTCACTTTGCTAGGGTCAGTGGCTCCTGAAGTCTTAATTTTAGGTTTTCATTGGGATCTGCAGTCCTAGACGTGCACCTACAGTAACTTCTCTATAGTTAAGGGTAAAGGAGATCAAAGGAATATGGCCTGAGTAACAAAACCCACTCATTTTAGGAAAGTTTAGTGCCATTCTGGGTCTAGAAAAGCTTAACTACCTCTAAAGAGAGCTCCCAAAGCTCCCATTATTCAATATCAATAAGCTCTGGTACAAGATGTCCAAAAAATAAATGGGCAGGCGAACCCTTCCTTAAACGGAAGCAATTAATTTCCTGCCCACATGCTTCCACCTACATTGTTCTGTGTCTCCACTGTCACTTAGAAAACAGAAACAAAGTTCCTAGATCTGTCTAGCTGAACCTTACGACAGTGCAATCCTGAGCTGTGGAGTGATGGCGTGCACAAGGAGAGAAGCAAAGATGTTCCCCTGCAGGACTCAGAAGGAATGACAGAGGGAAAGAAACATTTAGGTTTGGTGAGGAAAGAAATGAATCAAACATTAGTCATGTCCACACAGACCATGACATTCCAGGTAGCTCTATCTAGCACTCTGGTTCTGTCTCCCTCTCTGCTCTGTCCAAAGACACAACACCCTGAGATTCATTTTCAGTTTGAGGTATAGTTATGATGTATTTGAAATATTTTGCTCTGGTGAATTCTTACATTCACTTGAAACAGAGCTGAGTACCATCCTTCACCATTGCTTTCCAAGGCAACAAGGCTTGAAATGTCAAGGTCTTTCACTCCTCCCTGGCCATTTCCATCAAATCCTCTTCCTCTGTATTGCCTCACCTTACTTCAAATCCTACTGCATCACATACCACAGAAATGGAAAATGATCAATTTCATGCATAAATTATTCCCAACACTACTGTTGCTTTAGAGAATATACAAGAAACATCAAGACACCCTTCCTCAACCAGCCATTGGAAAACCTCAGCTGTTAGGACCCAAACCGTAAACTTTTAGAAAGGTCTCCACAATGACAGTGTCCATGTGGAGTAGTCAGAGTGCACTGATTCTGCATTGAACACTCTGTGCTGGAGATTTAGGAAGTTCAGTTGTATGTCCCAGAAACCATTGGTTGAGCTGAATTATGGAATCAGCCCATGGTGCATGAAAAGAGCCCTAACATCAGGGCCAGTGTTTGGATCGGGCTCTGCTGTTTTCACTTGCATGTACTTGGGCAAGGAGCCTCCCCCTTGAGTCTGCCATATTTATTGTGGGAGTTAAATTAATTAATGCAGATGAAAGTGCCAGTATATAATGGCCTTCGTTACAGGCTTGCTAAATTTGTTGTTTGGAAGCCATTTTATTTCTAGTTAGTTTAACAAATTAAAATCATAAACACAGATAAAACCCCCATATTTTTGAGATAACTTTTCTAAGGGAGATTTTAGTTCAGAGAGTTTAGCACTTGTCTGGGAGAATGCATCACTCTGTACTGTACATCATTATAAAACTATGTGCAGAAAAAGACAGTAAAGTTCACATGTAGTATTTTGAAAATGAATATTCAGATAATGCAAATATTTCTTAATGATTTTTATCCTGATTAATACAAAGCTATTTTTAAAGGTCTTAATCCAGATTAGAGCATAAAATAATAATTTGACTTCTGTTACATACTTTTGAGCAAGTTGCCAGTTAATCCTCATTATTATTTCCTGGAAACCAACTTGGATTCTGAGGGAAATATTGACCAAGTTGTGTTAATCTTAGCAATGTTAAATTTAGAAATTTGGTGTCATTTAATTGTCATTTTTCTTTGAATTCTTACCAACATAATTTACAAATTGAATCCAGTCTCCTCTGGTTTTCTGAGCTGTTCATTTGATATTTCAAATAATAGGGACAGCCCATGTATCTGTTTGCAGTCTGAGAAGGCAAGGCTCACTCCTTTCATGTCTTCAACAATGCTGACACTTAAAAGGGGCTTAGTAAGTATTTTTGAATAGCAGTATGCATGATAGAATGACACCAAATTGGAGATTTTCTAGGCAGCTTTTCCTCTTGCTCCATGAAGAGATCTTTCCATTTCTACATGAAGGATGTGATGAAGGTTTCAATATCTAGTACAATTGAGTTTATTGGTCATTGAATTCATTTGAACCCAACTTTCCACTAAGATTTTTCCTTTTGCTCTGTCAGGCAAATGATCATCTTCAATCTTAAAGTCAAGCATTTGAACTAATAAAATTTCTAGCAATGCGGATGGTATAAAAATGGCTTCTCCCTTTTTATTCTGTCTAGCACATTCTGCAACCTTCCTTTTATTCACTTATCCATCTACACCCTAACAATTTATGAACTATATACTCTCTGCTAAGCATTGTGTTAGGTACCACAATTGATATACCAAAATCATGGTCCCTTTCCTCAAGGAGCCCATGTTTTATACATCTGTTTTTTCTGGGAAATGTGTATATATGTATGTTATGCACTTGAGTAAATTTTAGATGACTGTAGAAAAAAGAAAATAAGAAAGGGGTTGGAGAAAAAAATACAAAACATTTTATATTTTACTGTTTTTAAGATTTATAGAATTATTTGCAGATTGTGATTAGAAAATTGACATGCAAAATATATTTATAAGGATCTATTTTACAAATAGTATGATTTTGATATTGTTTGTAAAAGTTGTTTTTATTTTAACAATCTGTAGTATATACAAATATATTTACAGATATTTTATATATACATATATCTACACACACATACAGATAAATTAGCTGTAGGCTGTAAAAGGAAAAGTGAAAATATACCAAAGACATATTTTGGGAAGACTAATTTTGTCATTTCTATTTGTGGTAATAAAATATTTTTCTAGGTATATCTACACAGCATACTCATTTATAATATGCTAAGTGAATAATAAGTTTACCCAAGTGAAAAAAAAGGGAGAGGTTACAAATTGAAACAAAAAAATTATAAAAGACGAGTGACCTATATGGAACTTTGATACACATATCTTTTCTTTATCTGTGAGAGGAGACATCTGGCAACCAACTTCTTGATAATAGAGCTAAAGATATTTCTAGTGAGAAGTTTTTCATGTTGAGATCTTTACATAAGACAGATTTCATGCAAATTTCTATTTTTAAAAAATTTCTAAAACATATTCGCATCTAACAACATGGGCAAATGAGATGGGTTCTCAAACTACTTACACACAAATAGTTAGAGACTTGAGCCAATGAAGTGTGCAAAAGGCAGAGGTAACTCACAGTCATTTCACTCAGCCAGCACAGGGAGAGGAAAGAAAACATGCTGGGAGCCAGGAGGGCGAAGTTTGTGCAGGGCCTCACGGCGAATTTTCGAGAGCTGACTGAGTAGACCTGGTTCATCCTTGAGAGACATTTTTGAAATTGCTCTCGATCAGCATTAATTAGGATATGAAATTAAAATCTGTTCACATCCAACTGAATATTATGTCAGCAATACAGGGCACATCTTTAGTTGGCCCCTGACAGGATTTTAGTTTCTGCCGTCAGTTTCTAGAAAAACCTTGTAAGCAATGGAATGTGCTGATCTATATTTTGTACTGACGGCTGCCAAGGTTCTGCCAAATCCATCTGTCTTGCTATGATTACCTTTCACTGGATGTCCTTGGAATTCCTTGTACATAAAGAGAAGAACAGTACCTGAGCATCACCTGTGACTGTGTTATAATTGCACCACAGCCCTCCTCAGTGATTGCTCATCTATTCAAAACCTTTCTTGCAAATATTTTTAAACAAATTGACATCACCCTAGTACACCAGTTAATCTACTCTTGTGTGACATCTGGGAGATGTCTTACTGCTATGTTTTGTATGCATTGGGTAGCTAGGAAAGAAAATTAGCTATGGAGGCAGTGGAGAATATTTTAATGAAAGAATTATATTCAGTCATCTAGAATCCTAGATGTCTATGAGAGCAGTGACACAATTACAGTTCTAAATGCTTTTCGAACAAATATCTTAATATTATACTATGTAGTGTACCTTTTAATTTTTATTTTAATGTGTAGAAAAGACGCAGGACTAGTCAAAGCAAACGAAAGCAAGTATTATTTAAGGAATTTAAATAGTTTAACTGACAAATTGTATAGAACATGTAGCCAGATAATTATGAAAACCAATTTCCTTGAAGTGTGACTAAGGAAGTGGAGTTAGTGCCAGACAGTTTGTTGACGTCGCTGATTTTCTTCTGTTGGATAAAAGATAATTCTAGAGCAACCACAAAGCTTTGTTCTGAATATCTGTGGTTTATTATTTTAGAAAAGAAATATACTATTTTAACTCAATCTAAATGGTGCTAAGAGGAAGAGTTAATGTTTCTTCATTTGTAATTTACAAATTATTTTGACTTTTTTTTTTTTTTTTGGCGGTATGCAGGCCTCTCACTGTTGTGGTCCCTCCCGTTGCGGAGCACAGGCTCCAGACTCACAGGCTCAGCGGACATGGCTCACGGGCCCAGCCGCTCCGCGGCATGTGGGATCTTCCCGGACCGGGGCATGAACCCGTGTCCCCTGCATCGGCAGGCGGACTGTCAACCACTGCGCCACCAGGGAAGCCCTACTTTGACTATTTTTTAATTCATTTTAGTTAACTGTGTGAATGCAAGCTAGGAGAGAGCTTCTGGAAAAATAATATATAGAGTAATAATAACACAATAAACTAATTCAAGAGGATTTTCTACAAAATATCAAATATGAAAGTCAAGTATCTTGAACTTTAAAAAAAATATATTTATTTATTTATTTTTGGCTGTGTTGGGTCTTCATTGCTGTGCATGGGCTTCTCATTGTGGTGGCTTCGCATTTTGCAGAGCACAGGCTCTAGGCACGTGGGCTTCAGTAGTTGTGGCTCGCGGGCTCTAGAGCGCAGGCTCAGTAGTTGTGGTGCACAGGCTTAGTTGCTCCAGGACAAATGGAATCTTCCTGGACCAGGTCTTCAACCTGTGTCCCCTGCATTAGCAAGCAGGTTCTTAACCACTGCGCCACTAGGGAAGTCCCTGTCTTGAACTTTCTACTTCACTTGAGCATTCATTTTCTTGCCCACAAAAGTTAGGCGATGAATAACTCTGAATGACTCCTAAGAGAAATCTTTAGACTGTACTACCTTTTTCTTTTTCTTTTCCTCTTGCTCCTTCTTTCTTAGTTCTGTACTTCAGCCAACCAACAAATGTTAACCAGATGCTCTTGAAGTGTGAGGGTTGTGACAGACGTATTAGGCATAGTTTGATTCTCCCTCCCTTCCTTCCTTCCTTCCTTCCCTCCTTCCTTCCCTCCTTCCTTTATTTTCTTTTAAATCTCTCTCTTTTTACCCTCTTTTATTTCCTTTCTCACTTTATTTTACTTTTTCTGACATTCTTCAATTTTCATGGCTTTCTCCTGTTTCCAATAGTTAGTCAAAAAAGATGTAACTCAAATTCCAGAGAGTCTTAACCTGTTGTTGTTTTTCCTTTCTTTGTAAAGTACAAGAAATCTGAACAACATTTGGATCCTCAGCCTTGCTATTTTGCTTTCACCTACTAATTGTAATACAGTTTTCAAATTTTCAGCATTCTTTTGATGCTCTTTTGTATAAAATTTTTAATGTGTGTTAATTCTACTTTTTTTTTTTTTTTTTTTTTTTTTGCGGCACGCGGGCCTCTCACTGTTGTGGCCTCTCCCGTTGCAGAGCACAGGCTCTGGACACGCAGGCTCAGCGGCCATGGCTCACGGGCCCAGCCGCTCCGCGGCATGTGGGATCTTCCCAGACCAGGGCACGAACCCATGTCCCCTGCATCGGCAGGTGGACTCTCAACCACTGCGCCACCAGGGAAGCCCAATTCTATTTTAAAAAAGTAGCTAAGAATCAGTCCATAGATCCTTCTACCCTAAGATTTATGATTGTAAGCAAAACAAGCCCCATTAATTGTAAGGCTTACTTGTAGAAGTAAATAATGAGTCCACGCTTCTAGCCTTTAGCCATGATGGTGGTTGGGACTGTAGAGAAGCTGATGAACGTGGAGCCCCTTCCATTGCTTTCATCACTCTCGTGTTCTCATATGCAGGGGAGCGGGAGATCAAAGGAAGTGCAGGCAGACGAGTATCTGTGGAGTGCCCAGCAGGCCCGTGGCCCCGTGCTGGACATTGCACACATATTACCTCATTCAGAGGCAGGCCCCATTCCCATGAGCACCAGCGAGGCTCCTCGGCGGAGCTAGCCCCAGGAAAGAGGCTGAAAGTAGGGCATAATGAGAGGAGGCTGGTGGCGGCACCAAAAGGATTTGCTCCTGATTTTGCAGTGCATGTGTTCATATCCCAGCAGAAGGCGTTTCAGTCACTGCAGTGGATGTCTAGGGCCACAGTCCTTTTTGCAAGGTTTCCCCCGATGGGCGTGCAGGGATTCTGCACTAAGTAGATGTGAATACCACAGTTAGGAACAAGCTTTAGGAATAAACAAGACCAGAGGGACTAAAGTCTGCCCTTTTTTGGTTGTGGGACTTTATTAAATACATTAGGCTCTCTGAGGCTGGCTTCTTCTATTTAAGAAAAGGCTAATTATGAGAGAGTTATGAACTTAAAAGAGAAAACACAGTTCCTGGCATATATAAATGTTTAAAAGGCCATAATTTATATATTTACTATTATTACTAATTTGGCAAATGTTGCATTTTGTTCTATAGTATTTTGGGGCAGATTGTTCATCTTTATTTCCAGGACTTTATAGACAGTGGGCTGCATTCGAAGTCTGACAAGCCAGAAAGATACAGTTCAGAAAAGAAATATTGTTTTATCCCACATTAGCAAACTTTATTTAGAAATTCTGAAAATGAAACTATAAAACCATTCCAAATGGAACAAATTTCCCCTCTGAATGCACTGTTTCTAATAAATTAAACTGCACTGTCAGTTGGCTCATCTGCTTGTGAGTAGATTTCAAAATTCAAAAGAAAAGACAGGACAAAAGAAAGTCCTACTGTTAGGACTACTAGGACCTAATTCTGAATAAAAAATCTCTTAATCTCTAGAGACAACAGTCAGCCTACTTACCTGGCAACATATATTTAATGTGCATTTTGTTTTATAAATTTTGCTCTTTGAAAAATAATTCTGCAAGCAAAGGACGAAAAGATACACAAAGCTAAAAGCGACTGTCATCAGCGATTAATGATCTGTACTAATTGTTAGTGAAAAGACAGATGCCAAAGTGTCCCATATTCAAAGGGCAAAAGCAGGAAGCATCAGTCGTGGGGAGAACTGTGTACCCTTCCTTACACATCCACATGTCTCTGAGGCCAAGAACATTGTTTTTCAAAGCATAGTGGCATGCCTTGCTTTTGAAGGACTCACACAGAATCTGCTGTAATCCAGACTGAGGAAAAACCGGGATGCAATTTAAATAGTTGCAAATTGCTTTCAAACTTTTTAAATATAGAAAATAATAGCCATTTTGGGCCATTTCTGTTAAAATGTATTTCATTTGCTCTGTTAAATTCTTTCATGTGCACCATAGGAAGACAACATAGGGAGTCTGGTGCACAGTCTTGCTGGAAGAGTACCAGTTGTCAGAGGTTTGCATTTCCTGTTAAGGAGTTTCTCTTCATTCTATAATTAGAGATGTGATATTGAAATATTGTATTCAAGTAAGCCTAAACAATAAATCAGGATGGTATTTTAGAATGATAACTTTGATAGCATCTTGGAGGATACGTCAGGATTGAAACATTGGGAAGACACAGGGAGGATAGATACTCTATGACTGGTGGGGGAGGGACTGCGCTAAGAGCATAGAAGAGCGACCCAGGCGCTTAGAGAAGCCAACGGACAACAGAAATCAGTGGAAAATGCAGAGCTTAAAACTGCCAGAGATTGTTAATAATCCTGTTTGGAGATTATTCCCAGAGAAATACGGGTTTCACAGAAAATTTAAGTGGATTTGGAGTAGCAGCACTGGTGAAAATTAGGGTTAAACACTCCTCAGGCATTTATTCATGTCAAAATAAGAGAAGATTTGGAAAATAATAATGTCAAAGAGAATCCTTATATTAAATACAAGCAAATACTAAAAAAATATTATATTAGGCTAGAAAAAATTCAATGTAAGAAATATAACTGTGCAATCCCAGACCAGGGAATGACGCATTGGATGCTATTTGATAAATAGCATCCAATTTGATAAAAACTACACTGGATTTATTATAGTACTCAAAAATTTGAAAGAAACAAGGTACATAAGATAAATAAAAGGAAATCCAATCATCATGACTTCAAATTTTAAGAGGGAAATATATTTGAGGAGAATTATTAGTCTCCATTAATTACCACATACAAAGATTACCTTACATTAGTCTTAAAGCATGTTTTGATGTAAAAAATTATTTACAGTTGATGTTTTTAAAAAATAGTGACATAGGAATACAGTAAGACACTCACCAATATGAACATTGGTGTACTTTTGAGTCTGGTGGTCATCAAACTGGTATGAAATTTAACAGGTAAAAAAAAAACAGTTTTAAAGACTACAGAGGAGGAGGAAGAGGAAAGAGGAGGAAAGCAAAGGGAGAGGAAGGGTAGGGAGAAGAAAGAAAAAGAAAGTTCTACAGTTTAGGAGAATCCTGTTTGGAGAATATTTTTTCTCACTTGTACTGACATAGCACAAGACAACTGAGACGAAAAGTACAGACGAGAAATGTGTTTTATATTCGAGGATGTTACAGTCAATGGAATACTGGAAATGTATATTAAGTCCTCATCCATTGTTAGTTTAGGATAATTTGGGCTTATAAAGTACAAAGTACAAAGTGATTTATGAACTATAACATTATTAAACATAATCAAATAATTATTATGTGTATAGCACTGTGCTAAGATAAAGAGAGAGTTTTGAAATCACAAAACAGTCTTCTACCTTCTAAACATGGAGTTTATTTGAGGAGAAAGGCTTCATACAGAAAAAGGTAAAGGTCTTTTCTTCCAGCATTTTAAACCTCAACTCGGTCAAAGGCTAGAGATAAGTGCCACTAGAGGAAAACCTTGGACTAGGAGGGATGGACTGCTCTGTTTAGTGAGAGCCTTCCATCCCTTTGCTGACCTATGGCTTCTACGAAAGGATGCCTAACGGGATACATTGCCTGTGAACAATGAGCCTTATTAATGCTTTTCTATTCTTCCCAAGATCAGTGGCTTTTTCCTCCTCTTTCACAAGATGGGTACTGATTTTTTTTTTTTTGCTTGAGAATGAAAAAATTAGATTGACCTAAATATTAGTTGACTGTAGTTTATTTTATCTAGAAACACTGGCATGGTTTATAATTACCCTGGTGCTCTGAATAAAAATTACAAATGCAGGACTCTCACATTACCTTAGCTAATTTTGCCTGCTTTGCTCAATGTGCACTCTTTTTTTTTTTTGCAATTATTTGTATATGCAAATAAACACTTTGTAAAATTAATGTGCATGTTCACTTCACCTCTTTTGTTTTATTTTGTTTTTTTCTTTTTGTTCTCATTGTTATGCTGTCAATCAATAAGGTGACTGGGAATAAATGAATCCAAATATTTTCCTGTCTCTTCAACACTAAAAGAATGTGTTTGGACAGATAATTTTCCTATTGCTTAAGAAGGTAAACCCGTTATTTAGGCATGAATATATTGTACAAACATTCAAAATATAACTTAAAGAACGTAAGTAAAAATAATTATTCAGTGCTTCCTTTGTGACAGACGTTTGCCTTAACAGTAGCTTAAATCCTTAAATGATCCTGTAATGGAGTCCCCATTATTTCTGATATTCCATAGATAGAAAGTAGTGCTAGTGAGAATTTTTTAACCTAATTATGTAGTTTCCAAGAATACTTGTAGAAACTGGCAACAGAAGTCAGATTTTAATAGAAATTTTTTTCTTTTTTGGGTGAAAGAGGGAAGTTTTGAAAAAACAGTCTTTCAATATATTGACATATTTGTGTCAAGCATTTAACATTGGCAATGAAAAGCAAACAAAGAAACAAAAAAAAACCCACATGCTAGTCTGAATAGAGAATAAAGGACTTTTCCCATTATAAGCAGCATTTTCAGATCCTGTGCAGCTCTATCCAGTTTAGGAGTCCAGCAGTTAAAAGTGGGAAAAGAAGGACACAGCAGTTATTCAAGAGGGGAGAGGTCAAAAGCTCACAGGAAAACAACCATGGCTTCGACTGGGGGGGACAAAGAAGCCAAAAGACTGACATGACCAAGAGCTTTCAGATCCAGTGAAAGGGTAACAGGCAACTGTTCTTCATTTCCGAGGGCATAGAACAAGAAATAAGGGGTATGCTGCTGTGCAATGGATTTAAGTTAAGTGTAAGTTGGCTGTAGGTAGGTAAATTACCTAAACTCTTTTTCCCAGATATATTTTAAAACAGTGCAGATTCTCACACCTGTTTGGAATGGTATTAGTTACCATGCTTAAAAATAAGAGTGAATAGGATCAGTTAATGAAGTTCATATTCAAGCTCATCTTTTTTTCAGATAATTTCAAGCAGCTTTTAAAGACTGAAATTTTTAAAAAGACTGTAGTGATTCACTGTCAATTTAGAGACTAAAGAAAGCAGTTAAGCTGAGGTGGGTTTATTTGTGTCTGGATACCAGAATTTATAATAGGCTAGGTAGGTGGGACCGACTTTATGACCTAAAATTTCAGTAGAAATTGATTCAGAATAACTAAGTCTGATTCAGACTTATGACTAGTTAATGGCAGAAACTTTGAAGCTGAGATTAAAACACAAATACTAAAATTTTGACACAAATCTGCTTCCTAGCAGAAGCAGAATCAAGTATTACTTGCTCTCTGCTTGGTGTCAAAAAACGTAGCTTGGGAAAATTATGAAAATAGTTTAAGTAAAACATTCAGGATAACATTTTGCAGAAGCAAAATCCCATCCTAACTGGAAGATAAGGATGTAAATATGAGTTAAGGTTTCGTGAATCACAGTAATGGATGAAGCCACCAGGTCTAAAAAAAAAAAAGGAATTATATCACCTAGGAAGATTTGATTAGGAGACACGCTTATTAGTAACTTAAGCACATACAATGTAGCTTTCTGAAAAGAGTGGCTTTGTTATTGCTTAACCCATAAGCTATATATATTAGGTTGTGAGAGAGTTCAGACTGGTAGTAATTTTCTTCTACAAAGAAAATAACTTTGTAAATACTTTATTTTACTTACCAACTTATTAGAATAAATGATATACTAGTTATAGTAGCCAGAGTTAGGTAGCTCTGAATTCGGTCCCTAAAACTCCCAAGAAGACATACAAACATTGGCAGTAGTTTTTAATTGCTTTACTAGGAGCCACATAACATAGATCTGGTAACACTGGTTGTAAAATTAAAGACATATAAACTGTGAATCATAAAGAGAACAAAGGGCATGATCAAAACTCAACTCATGTGAATTTGCAATGCCTTTGAGCCTCTAATGAAGTCTGTATTTTTGAAAAGTCCACTTATATAGACATTCACCATCTGCAGCTATTATTGGAAACATTTAAGGCTAGAATTTCCGATTGGTCAAAATAATCGGTGTACATGCATATGTACAGATTTCTCATCAGTGTAAGATGTAAAATATTCTTACATCAGTGTAAGAATATTTTCTCCCATGTCTGTACAACAGAACTGGTAAAAAGAATTGTTAAAATCCTCAGTAATGAATAGTGATGACAGTTAAGTATAACAATAAAGAAATACCATTAGATGTACATGATAGTCTAAAGCTTGGTATATTTTCAGTGTTGGTTAGTAGTAAGCACAGACTGGGAGACAGAATAATCATGTGCAATGATTATGTTAAGGTTCCAGAGTATCTCTCTACTAAGTAGGTTTGTTAACCTAGGTCTGGAGTCCAGTGTTCTGATCTCTAAAATGAAAATGGCGAATACGTGTTTGTCCCACCAGATTCACTTTCCACCACTGTCCACTCTGCTGAGGGAGGTGGACCTGTAATAGCTACTCTAAGCTTTATCTCAGTGAGTTCCTTAGCCATTTGAGTTAGGCAAGCCGTTGCCTCAGGAGAGATGAGAGGGAGGGAGGAACCGGTGGTTAGGGTATTCGTTCCTTGGTTCCCTTCCTATGATGTTGCCCTGTGTCCTGGATCTTCCAAGGAGACCCTCTCTGGAATTTTCTTTCCTTCTCCATCCTTTCCTTCTCTTTGTCTTTTTGGGTGTTGGCTGTGGGAAAAGCTAGCCCCGTGCTTTTACACTACCCTTTATGGTATCCTTACATCTTGCCCACAATTGTCTCTTTGTACATAAAGCCTCCCCACATTATCCCAATTTGAGTGCCATCTATATCCTGTCAGATGCTGATTGATACAGTAGTCTCTAGAATTTCATCAAGGAAAATTATTCGTTGTTTCCATAGGTTTTGAGAACCGCTGTCATCAACGTAAAACCATTAGAAAGTCTGTTCAGAAGAACAGTTATCGTAGACACTTCTTTGCATCTCAATGGAGTGACACCTTTCACCAGTTTCATTTTAAATATTTATTAAAGCAGGCCATAAACTGGTTCAAACTGGTTCATTTTAGACAGTCTGAGAAGTTTTCTTTTCTATATAAAGAAAAAAAACCAGTCAGTGATTTACTGGGAAAAGTCTTCCTGAACTGACAGGTAGGAACAGCTATTCTGGTGTGTGTGCATGCTTTTGTGTAACCACACAGGACAGTTGCTATTTCAGTGATTACTAGCAACATGCAGTTTCCATGTCTTCACTTCCTGTTTTACTGCTTAAAATCACAATTTCTATTTGAGATGCATCACTTGGATTAAACAGGGGAGGGGTTATTTAGGTCATGCCTTCATGGGCATCTTCTTTTCTAAAATATGTGTAGACTCTAACATGTACAGGTTTTCCTGATATCCCATGTAGCTCGTCATCTCATACACTATCTGCAGCTGTCACCTACTTGTGACTCTTGGGAAGAAGAGTTAGTTCTTGAGTCGCTCCCCCTAATTGAAGGGAGCTGTGGTGTGGACTTGGTTCTCCATAACCCAGGCTAGATCTGCTGGTCTCCCAGGGGCTCAGTTCTGTCAGGGTGCTGTGTAGAGAAGGGGTGAGTTCACCTCTAAGATTTAAGATGTTTTCATAAGATTTCTTTAAAAAATTGGTCCACAGAAATGTAACCTGGCATTTACAATTTTTATTATCTCCTAGGGAGTCAAACACCAAACAAACAAACAAACAAAAAAACAGTGTTTGGTACATAGTAAGTCAGTTTTTTACAGAAAAATAATCATAAATATGACCATAGATTAGTTGGTTGTTTGGTTCATTTATTCGTTCAACAAATTTTACTGAGCTAGGCAATGAGGATATTATTATGATTGAAGCATATGTACTTATTCTCCACATAATGATTACGGTAAGTGCATATGACATTCAGTTAAGTAAGTAATTAAAATCAAAGAGCAGAGCTTTTAGAGGCATGTAGCAGAGGCATCTAGCTCAAAATTAGAGTCCCAGGTGAAGGGCTGTAAAGAAGAAGTGCTTCTGACATGGTCTGGTCAACTGGAAATTTTGTGCCTTTGTCAATTAGTGGGAGTTACCGATAGATTTTAAGTGATCATACCAAACATTACACTCATAAAATACAATTCAAACGTAATATTACTAGTGATGGTGGAACAGATGTGGACAGACTCAAGTAGCCCCTGGAGTTAGAAAAGGAAGAGAATTTACATGTGGTGGTTGGGGGCAAGCTGAATTAAAGTTCTGTACAGATCCAAGATGTTGACCAGATTTAAAAAGCACCAACAAATTACTCATGCTGTTTCTTCACCTGAATGTTGATTTTTAAATCTCTTAAGGCTTAGGTAATACAGCCTCTGATCCAGGAACATATACTCTCCTATAGAGCCTTGCTTTGCCTTAGAATGATTAATGTGGAAAAGATTCATTGAATTAAAAATAAACTTTCTTTTTTGAAGAGACACCTCTGCTTCCAAAAATATACAAATGAAATTAGAACCTTTGCATAATAATATTACCATAGACAATATTGGTTATGTTTCTTCTTGCACAAGAAATTTGCAGTATTATCAGAAGTAAAAAGCAAGCTGCAAATCCACCATAAATTTGGTAAATATTTGACATTTCTGCTATGTTCTAGTTTATGCAACTGATAAAGTTCTTAGCAGGTATTGATTAACTAATTCAGTATTTGAGCATTCTAACATACGACAGGCAATATACTAATGCTAGGAATATAAAGACGAATACAAACCTGGTTTCCATCCTCCAAAGCTCACATCCTATCATTGAAGGCATTGCAAACGAGATTTTCCCCCCAGGTTTGTTGAGGTATCATTGACCTATACCACTGTATGAGTTTACGGTGTACAGTATGGCGATCTGATACACACGTACATATTGTGAAATGATTACCACAGTAAGGCGAGCTGACATTCTTCACCTCACAGAGTTATCGCTTCGTTGGCATTGGTGGTGGTGTTGCTATGGTGGGAACATTTAAGGTCTACTCTCATAGTGATTTTCAAGTATACAATACAGTGTTGTTAACTACAGTCACCGTGCTGCACAGTAGGTCTCCAAAACCTGGAAGTTTTTACTCTTTGATCAATATCTCCTTATTCCCCCCACCCCCCCAGCCCCTGGCAACCACCAGTCTGCTCTCGGTGTCTAAGTTCATTTTTGTTTTGTTTCTTCTTAGATTCCACATATAAGTGGAGTCATAGAGTATTATCTTTCTTTGCCTGGCCTATCACATTAGTATAATGCTCTCAAGGTTCATCCATGTTTTCTCAAATGGCACATTTTTATAGATTTCCTTCTTTTTTATATGTGAATATTGTCGCATTATATATATATACATACACACATCGCAATTTCTTTACCCATTCATCTGTTGATGGACAATTAAGTTGTTTCCATGTCTTGGCTATTGTGAATAATGCTGCAGTTAACATTGGGGTGCAGTATCTTTACAAGATAGTGGTTTCACTTCCTTTGGATAAATACTCAGAAGTGGGTTTGCTGGATTCCACAATAGTTCTGTTTTTAACTTTTTCAGGAGTGTTCATACTGTTTTCCACAGTGACTGTACCAATTGACTTTCCCACCAGCAGTGCACCAGGGCTCCTATTTCTCCACATTCTCACCAGCACTTACAATCTCTTGTCTTTTTAACAATAGCTATTCTAACAGGTAT
Source organism: Mesoplodon mirus (assembly GCF_964341445.2). NCBI lineage: Eukaryota > Metazoa > Chordata > Mammalia > Artiodactyla > Ziphiidae > Mesoplodon > Mesoplodon mirus. Next base: position 74,335,293 of record NC_138993.1, on the reverse strand, counting down.
GAGGTGATATCTCATTGCAGTTTTGATTTGAATTTCCCTGATGGTATTGAACACTTTTTCATGTACGTTTTGGTCATTTGTATGTCTTGTCTTTCTTTTTTTTTTTTTTCTTTTTGCTATTAAGTTGTTCCAACAACAAGAAGAACAAAACAGCAACAGGGAAAAATGTGTGTTTTGTATATAGAGATCAAAGTAATAATAGCACTTTTTATATAAAAATAAAAAAATAATTCTCTTTTAACTTTTATGAGTACAACTTGTTTTCCAAAGGGCTTAAGACCACGAGTCATGCTTTAAATTTTATAGCAGAGGGTGTCCAACTTGAAGATCTCAGCATGAAAAGGAAAAGAAGTATTGAAATGGTAGTATCTGCTTCATAAGAAAAGGAAGTGACCTGAGGTTTTAGGAGAAAGTAGAAAGAGAGTAAGTGAAGGAATTTCAAAAGGCAGCTTGAGAGGGTTGATTAAGTCATCCAAGTGTGGAGACATCTCAGGTAACAGTATGAAAGTGTCATGTAAAACTTGGTCTAAAAGGCAGAAGAGTAAAGAGCTCGCCTTAGGTGTGCTGGCAATCAGCGTTCCTTCTCCAACTGTGAGTGGTTTGGCTGAGAGCGGATGTGAGGAGGGAAGGGTATCTCCAGGGAAAGGGGCAGAGGGGCCTCCCTCACCCTGCTTGTTATAAGCAGAAGAGCACATGGAAAAATATCAGTGTTTAAAAGCCACTAGATCTGGTTTTTGGAAACAGTATCATCATACGTGTGAATCAGAGATTATGAAGTATCTGATTTGTAATTGTATATTCCCTCAGTGAAGTATGGAAAGAAAAATTACTTAAAGATATGATACCATTCAATATGTAGCTCTGAAGGTGGTATTAGCGATGGACTTTCTGGTTCTGAGCAAACGCTGGAAGGTTGACGTAGCCTAAGAGGACATCATGAGCTCAGGTGTTTGAGTTAATTCTATAATGATGCAGGTGTTCATCCTCATTTAGGTCAATATGATAAGATGATGGAATATACAGCAGAAAAATGAAGGAAGGTCAGTGAGCTTTGTGTATGAAAAAGCATAGAGCAATGAAAATATTACATCTGTCTTCAGTAACTCAGCCAAAATATTCTGAATATGAAATGAGATTTGTATGAACTTTATGGACCTAAAAAAGAAAGAAAAAGCAGAACTTGATGGCATATTGATTGCAGAGAATGTAAGATTAGGAACAATCAAACAGTAATACTTTTTTAGTGAAAATAATTGGAACTGGAAAAATGTGAGAGTTTGTGGCTAAAAATGTGAATTTAGGAGGTGATAGTTGGCTAGTGAGAGCTGAAGCTGTTGAGAGCCATTGGCTGTTTAGAAAGAATCCCTGAGAAACTGGATGCTGGCCGGAGTGCTTGTTGATCCGGAGAATGAGAGGTAAGAGAAGGCAGAGGAGTCGGCAGGAGATCCGGGAGGGAATTTCAGAGTTTACAGCCTCCACGTTCTGTCTGTAGAGGAAACTCGTGCTTTGACCTTTGAGAAACAGGGAGCCCGCTCCTCCACCACAGTATCCCACTCCTGTCTCAGCTGTGGCCTGCAATCTGCCTTCCTCGAAGGCCCAGCCGTTGCTTCTGGTCTGTCTTCAGTCCCAGACCTTTGACCTGTGAGCTCAGCAGTCATGGGCCTCCCAAACGTCCAGTCCAACAGCTCCAACATTCCCTGTCGTCCCTTTAACCAGCCCTCATGTGGTGTGCCTTTACCTTTCCACTCTCCTGATTTTCCTCCTCTGGGCACACTCTCATTAAGTTCCTTCCTAAACTGTGGTGCCCAGATCTAAACACGATGCTCCAAATATATTCCATGCATTAAGGAATAGAGGGAGGCACGTGTGTTTCCTTTGTTCTGAATCCCGCGTTTCTATTCGCGCAGCCCAAGTTCACAGGGAAGTTTTGGCATCCGAGTCTTTCTCTTCACTCCTGTTAAATATGCAGTCACCCTAAAGGCCCTGGGTATTCTTAACAAGTTTTAAAAAATTTATCCAGGTCTCCTTGGGATTTGGATCAATGTTTTAAAACTTAACACATGCAAATTAAGTCTATCTTATTAAATTTTATTTTTAATTCATCAGCAGATAAATCGTCAGATAATTTGAACAAGACAAAAAGTAAGCACAGTGTCATGTCACAGTCATAGGAAGCACATTTCTAGGAATATGTTATAAAAATATGTTTATCACAATTTTTAAACATACATTACATAAACTCTACATAATATGTTAAGGGCTTGTTGAAGTTTATTTTCTCCGATTTCTTTAATCTCTCTTTTTTGCTTCCTTTCCTATAATTTGCATATAATTAAAGCTCTGTTTTTGAAAGGCATTGGTGGGTGCACTTCCTTTTCTTTGCCTCCCTTCTCCATTGGGTGATAGAGCTTAAGAGGCAGAATGTGGCTGACCACTTACTACCTACGTGTCTAGGGTGAATTTTAAATTTTCTCTTAACCTTAGTTGCGTTACCTGTAAAATGGGTAACAGTAACAATATCATCCTCATCAGGATGCTTTGACAGTCATACGTGATACCTTATGTGAAGTGTTGGACAAATTGCCAGATTCAGAAAAGACATCTGTAAATATTAGCAATTTTTATTGGGCCACCACTGAATCTGGATTTTTCTCTATTTCAGCACTTACATTAAAGCATATTTCGAGCATATTTCAAGTATGTGTTTACATTTTTGTCTGTCCTAAAATCTGTCATGTCATTAAGGGAACTGTTTCTTACTCAACTTTGTATCCATAAGGTGGTTCCTGGCACACAGTAGTGTGATTGTGAAATTAACATAATAAATGGATTAATCGGTGAAATTATGATGCAGTCTAAGAACTCTCGAGTCCCACTAGACTGTTGTTGAGTGGCGGTGCTCATCACAATGTAATGCTGGTATAATCCCAAGACCTGTTCTTTATGTGTTAACCACTGTATTGCTGTTATCACTGAAAGCTCACAACGTGCCAGGGCTGTTTATGGGCACTTTCTCATTGAATCCTCACCACAACCCTGTGAAGTAGGTTTAGTCATTTGCCTCTTTTTACAGGCGAGGAAGCTGAGGAACAGAGGAGATGAGACTGACCAAAGTCACTCAGCTGGTGAGGGATGGAGAAGGGATTAGAGACCAGCCTGTCTGGCTCCAGAGCCAAGATCACCCATCACTGCCCACTGTTGCCTCTCACCTGCTGAATTGCTCAAGTTCAATCTTTCTAATGATAATAATGATTTAAAACACAAGACTTTCCCCCAGATTTAGGTCAGCTTATACATTTGTTTTGTGCTTTCCTGACTGCTTTCAGAAGCCACAGCTGGTGGGCCATGGCACTTTCTTCTTCCCTCTGGCTGCCGAGGGCAGCAAGTCTTACAGTTCACATGTGAGAAAAACAGGGTTGGCTGTCACTTTAGGGCACCTCTTCTGTGTGAGTGTTACTGAGATATCACCGCTGAGCTGTTATAGACTAGGTGTGTAACAGCCAACCTGCTATGACAGCCAAGCTGCGTGATTCCCCAGCTAGCTAACCTCAGAGACACTGTTCAGACTTCCTCAAACTCAGTAGTTCCCTTATCTTTGAAAAGGTGGATGTGATACTTTTCCATATTGTTGTAACGAGTAAGTGAAATCACATGTGAGCGCACCTAAACTATCGTGTACCTCAGCGTAAACTTTGTTTCTCACCCAAATGAAGTTGATAATCCAGTGGGAGACATAGGAATTTACATCAATAACTATAGTGTGATGGTCTCTGAGATATATTGTACTGGACATATGTAGAATATAGAGATATTAGGGAGGAAAGGTCCCTCCTGGTTCTGGAAAAAGGGAGGAAAGTCCATAAAAATGGGATTTCTGGCTGATCCTTGAAGGAAATTTTCAGCGTCTTTGGAGCATGGCTAATTTAATAGCGATTTGCTCCCATGGACTCCATGAGGGCAAAGAGAAGGATTGTTTTCCCAACACTCCAGCCCCACTGTCTAGCAGCATACCTTACATACAGTTTTAACAAATATCCATTGGATGAGCTAGTAAGCAACAGAGAATGTAATAACCACAGTGACATACTGTGTGTTAGGTCAGAAGTATTTTTAATTCCATTCCACTGGTGAAACATTTAGACCCAGAGATGTTGTGATTTGTCCAAAATAGTTCATCCAGTCAGGAAAAGAGAAAGGAACATAGAATTTCTGACTGTAAAATCTGATTGTATTGTATTAGGAGTTTTGTCATCCTAATTTGTAAAGAAATGAATGAAATCAAGTGTTGAGATTGCTTTTGGAATCCAGCAGTGATTATATTAAGGACTGCATTTTTCTAGCTGATTTAAAAGCTTGTTGGAACCGTGGAGAGCTCCCTAATAAAGAACTGCCACTAAGATTTGCAAACCGTTCAGAAAAATGCATGACATCACATCCAGGATCAGAGCTCTATAACACATGTATGCACACAAACATAAATACACACACTAAAATTGACTCAGAATTACTGCTACCATAATGAGCCACCTTAAATATGTGGGAAACGTCAAGAGAAATGAATGAAGTGACCGCTCTTCTTGCATTCATTAAGGGGTAAATATTCTAGCTCAGTATGTGTAGCATAGTAGACCCTCAATTAATAGTTGACAAATAGAAGCGTAGCAGGTATGCTGGAAACATAACAGCATAGTTAGGTAATTCATTTAATAATGAACTCTTTAAAATGCTTGAAATTGATCTTTTAAGGGGAAAAAGAACTGTCTTTAGCAGGACTGTAAATGTAAAATAACCTTTACAACCTAGTTAATCTTAAACTTATACAAAATAGTGATACTTACAGTTATTTTATTTAAATGATAAGGAAATCGAAACAAAAAACAAGCACTGTAAATTAAATGTAAGAGAAATCTCTTGTAGGATAATTTTTTTTTGGTTTGGTTTTAGAAAATTTATTGAGAAATGGAGGGGTATAATTAGAATAAGAACAAAAACTTAATCCCCTGAGATTATTTTATAAAATTCATAGTTTGCTCACCCCATGGCAAAGTAATCACAAGACTAATCTACTAATAACTTCAAGGTATAGCCCTAGAGTAGCTTTAAACAAAGACATTAGTCTGTATTCAGCATTATTTTCAACCTGGCTTATTCTGTGAGTATGATTTATAACCCTGAACTATGATTTATCATATATATCAAGATAGATAGTTTCACATTTTCTAGTGCTATCTTTGTTTCAGCTCATGTTTCTGATAAGAAAATTGCAAATAATTCATCAAGGTGGAATATGACCAAGCTGGAATATGTCAAAATGTGACTAAAATATAGATCACAAGTCAAATGGCTTCTACAGACACGTGGCCAATATACTGTTTACCTTAATTAAGAACCAGTACTTTCGTTTTAACCTTTGATAAAAATAAGCTCTTTAAAAGTAAGAACTGTGAATTATTCATCCTAAATTACTTGTGCTTGCTTATCAAGGTACATTCTAGATACTTAATGCTCATTAGGTAACACAAATATAAGATTTAAGAAACCTTTTTTGAAATGTAATAGGTAGTAAAGGTCTATACTGAAATGTTCTATTCCATAAATTTAAACATTAATTTTTAACTGAGAACAATCACAAATCAATTGGAAGAGATTTTCCTATATGATTAAAAAATATCAAATTTTAAAAGGTGCATTCCATAGAACACTGCTTTCAGAGTTTAACGTGTTTTTATCACGTAAGAACCCAAGCTCTCAAAGGTTTTATTATAATAGGCTGATATGGAAGGTCATGGCTCAAGAAGAAATATAATTACTGTGTTTCCCATGATTATTTTACCACAGAATTTTTTTTCATTGAATATATTTTAGGAAAGTTCGATGTAAATGATGCTGCAAATTTCAGGTTAGTTTATTTTTTGCTGATATATTTTCTACTTTTTTTAATAAGAGATTTTTTTCACATAATATTTCATACAGCTCCTTAAAGGCCTCACTGAACTTATGTTTCAGGTTGAATTTATCTCAGAAAATGGAAACATATTGACGGTATTACTTGTGCCAGGACAGGATTTTTTTTTCCCCACATCATTTGTAAGCTCTCCAGAATATATAACTGTATGTGTGTGTACATATATTTATACATATATTTTTTAATTTTTATTTTTATGTATAATCGAATTCAATTTATTTGATAACCATTAAATGTTATATATTATGTTCATAATTAACTTTCTAAAATCTATATGTTCAATTGCAAAACATTTTAAAAATCAAAATCCAAGGACTTCCCTGGTGGCGCAGTGGTTGGGAGTCTGCCTGCCGATGCAGGGGACACGGGTTCATGCCCCGGTCCGGGGGGATCCCGCGTGCCATGGCGCGGCTGGGCCCGTGAGCCATGGCCGTTGAGCCTGCGCGTCCGGAGCCTGTGCTCCGTAATGGGAGAGGCCACAACAGTGAGAGGCCCACATACTGTAAAAAAAAAAAAAAAAAAAAAAAAAAAAATCAAAATCCAAGTACTTATCATATACTAATAAAAGCTTCATATAAAATTCAATCTCAAATCAACCTAGAGATTTGAGATTTGGAAACATCCAGAAAGTAAAAATAAAAGTTTTGTTAATTTTATATTTTTGTAGATTTTTTTAACTTTAATCACTAACCTGCAAGACAATCTAAACTGCAAGATAAAATGGTATGCATAATACTGTAAGTACATGTACCATAAGTACATTTTCAAATGAAACTGTTTTATGCCCCTTTGAAAAAAACAGTGTGTCAAGTGATTTTATTTAAGGCGCTAGACCCAAATATCCTAATTCCTCAGAAGGAAGAAGGCAAATAACTGCAAGGACTCCTAAAGGTCAAGGAAAATTTAGGCCAGAACCAAGAATGCAAGAAAAGAATTGCCAGAAACGAAGAAGACATAGTGAAAAAGGAAGTCAGCAAGTTCTTTAAAAAGGGAAGAGAGGGGCTTCCCTGGTGGCGCAGTGGTTGAGAGTCCACCTGCCGATGCAGGAGATGTGGGTTTGTTGCCCTGGTCCGGGAGGATCCCACATGCTGCGGAGAGGCTGAGCCCATGAGCCATGGCCACTGGGCCTGCGCGTCCGGAGCCTGTGCCCCGCAATGGGAGAGGCCACAACAGTGAGAGGCCCGTGTGCTGCAAAAAAAAAAAAAGGGAAGAGAAAAATGAAAGTTTAGGTCATTAAAGATTTAATTGACTAGTCAAAGTCAGCGAGAACAAAGTGATCAAATGAACTTCTACAGTGGCCCCATGGAGATTCCACCCTGGCCATTAACATATCTTCCTAGGCAACTCTCAGACAGGCTGTTGGTAAACCCTGCACGTTTGAGAAACATAATTGGATAATGGCTTGGAAGCAATTAGAAGGATCATTGGATAAGACAGTCTTTATTATTTACTTGTGAAACCATAGAACTTTGAAATTAGTTTCAGAAGTTAAAGCCCAGTTGTAGATACTTATGGAAAATATATTTCTTTAAGAAGTAGAGCTCTTCTTGAGAGACCTTCAAGATGGCAGAAGAGTAAGATGTGGAGATCACCTTCCTCCCCACAAATACATGAGAAATACATCTACATGTAGAACAACTCCTACAGAACACTTACTGAATGCTGGCAGAAGACCTCAGACTTCCCAAAAGGCAAGAGGGAGGGAGCTGTGAAGGAGGAAAGGTTTCCACACACTAGGAGCCCCTTCACTGGCAGAGATGGAGGGGTGGGTGGGAGGGAAGCTTCAGAGCCATGGAGGAGAGCGCAGCCACAGGGGTGCAGAGGGCAAAGCAGAGAGATTCTCGCACAGAGGATTGGTGCCGACCAGCACTCACCAGCCCGAGAGGCTTGTCTGCTCCCCCACCAGGGTGGGCGGGGGCTGGGAGCTGAGGCTCAGGCTTTGGACGTCAGATCCCAGGGAGACGACTGGGGTTGGCTGTGTGGACACAGCCTGAAGGGGGCTAGTGTGCCACAGCTAGCCAGGAGAGAGTCTGGGAAAAAGTCTGGAGCTGCCGAAGAGGCAAGAGACCATTGTTTCGGGGTGCGCAAGGAGAGGGAATTCAGAGTGTTGCCTAAATGAGCTCCAGAGACGGGCGCGAGCCGCGGTGATCAGCGCAGACCCCAGAGATGGGCATGAAATGCGCAGGCTGCTGCTGCAGCCACCCAGAAGCCTGTGTGAAAGCACAGGTCACTATCCACACCGCCTCTCCCAGGAGCCTGTGCAGCCCGCCACTGCCAGGGTCCCGTGATCCAGGGACAACTTCTCCAGGAAAATGTGCAGTGCGCCTCAGGCTGGTGCAAAGTCATGCCGGCCTCTGCCTCCACAGGCTCACCCCGCATTCTGTACCCCTCCCTCCCCACAGCCTGAGTGAGCCAGAGCCCCCGAATCAGCTGCTCCTTTAACCCCGTCTTGTCTGAGTGAAGAACAGATGCCCTCAGGCGACCTACATGCAGAGGCGGTGCCAAATCCAAAGCTGAACCCCAGGAGCTGTGTGAACAAAGAAGAGAAAGGGAAATCTCTCTCAGGAGCAGCGGATTAAATCTCCACAGTCAACTTGATGTACCTACCCTGCATCTCTGGAATACATGAGTAGATAGCGAATCATCCCAAACTTGAGGCAGTGGACTTTGGGATCAACTGTAGACCTGGGGTTTGCTTTCTGCATCTAATTTGTTTCTAGTTTTATGTTTATCTTAGTTTAGTATTGTATTATCACTGGTAGATTTGTTTATTGATCTGGTTGCTCCCTTCCTTTATTTTTATATATATATATATTTTTTCCTTGTTCTCTTTTTGTGAGTGTGTATGTATATGCTTCTTTGTGTGGTTTTGTCTCTATAGCTGTGCTTTTACCATTTGTCCTAGGGTTCTGTCTGTCCGTTTTTATAAATTAATTTATTTATTTCAGTATAGTTTTTAGGACTTGTTATCATTGGAGGATTTGTTTTTTGGTTTGGTGCTCTCTTCTTTCTTTTTTACTACTTTTTAATTTTTAATAATTTTTTAATTTTTAATTTTAATAACTTTATTTTATTTTTCTTTCTTTCTCTCTTTCTCCCTTTCTTCTTTCTCTTTCTTTCTTTCTTTCTTTCTATCTTCCTTCCTTCCTCTCTTTCTCTTTCTTTCTTTCTTTTTTTCTCCCTTTTCTTCTGAGCTGTGTGGCTGACAGGGCCTTGGTGCTCCAGCCAGGGGTCAGGCCTGAGCCTCTGAGGTGGGAGAGCCAAATTCAGGACATTGGTCCACCAGAGACCTCCCAGCTCCACATACTATCAAACAGCGAAAGCTCTCCCAGAGATCTCCATCTCAACGCTAAGACCCAGCTCCACTCAATGACCAGCAAGCAACAGTGCTGGAGCCCCTATACCAAACAACTAGAAAGACAGGAACACAACCCCACCCATTAGCAGAGAGGCTGCTTAAAATCATAATAAGGTCACAGACACCCCAAAAAACACTACCAGATGTGGTCCTGCCTACCAGAAAGACAAGATCCAGCCTTATCCACCAGAACACAGGCACCAGTCCCCTGCACCAGGAAGCCTACACAACCCACTGAACCAACCTTACCCACTGGGGGCAGACACCAAAACCAACAGGAACTATGAACCTGCAGCCTGCAAAAAGGGGACCCCAAACACAGTAAGTTAAGCAAAATGAGAAGACAGAGAAATACACATCAGATGAAGGAGCAAGGTAAAAACCCACCAGACCAAACAAATGAAGAGGAAATAGGCAGTCTACCTGAAAAAGAATTCAGAGTAATGATAGTAAAGATGATCCCACATCTTGGAAATAGAATGGAGAAAATACAAGAAACCTTTAAGAAGGACCAAGACAAACTAAAGGGCAAAGAAACTGATGAACAACACAATAAATGAAATTAAAAATTCTCTAGAAGGAATCAATAGCAGAACAACTGAGGCAGAAGAATGGATAAGTGACCTGGAAGATAAAATAGTGAAAATAACTACCGCAGAGCAGAATAAAGAAAAAAGAATGAAAAGAATTGAGGACAGTCTGAGAGACCTCTGGGACAACACTAAACGCACCAACATTCAAATTATAGGGGTCCTAGAAGAAGAAGAGAAAAAAAAAGGGACCAAGAAAATATTTGAAGAGACTATAGTTGAAAACTTCCCTAATATGGGAAAGGAAATAGTCAAGTCCATGAAGCACAGCGAGTCCTATATACGGTAAATCCAAGGAGAAACATGCCAAGACACATATTAATCAAACTATCAAAAATTAAATACAAAGAAAAATATTAAAAGCAGCAAGGGAAAACCAACAAATAGCATACAAGGGAATCCCCATAAGGTTAACAGCTGATCTTTCAGCAGAAACTCTGCAAGCCAGAAGGGAGTGGCAGGACATATTTAAAGTGACGAAAGGGAAAACCTATAATGAAGATTACTCTACCCAGCAAGGATCTCATTCAGATTCGACAGAGAAACTAAAACCTTTACAGACAAGCAAAAGCTAAGAGAATTTAGCACTACCAAACCAGCTTTACAAAGAATGCTAAAGGAACTTCTCTAGGCAGGAAACACAAGAGAAGGAAAAGACCTACAATAACAAACCCAAAACAACTAAGAAAATGGTAATAGGAACATACATATCGATAACTACCTTAAATGTACATGGATAAATGCTCCAACCAAAAGCACAGACTGGCAGAATGGATACAAAAACAAGACCTGTATATATGCTATCTACAAGAGACCCACTTCAGACCTAGGGACACATACAGACTGCAAGTGAGGGGATAGAAAAAGATATTCCATGCAAATGGAAATCAGAAGAAAGCTGGAGTAGCAATTCTCATATCAGACAAAATAGACTTTAAAATGAAGATGAGTACAAGAGACAAAGAAGGACACAACATAATGATCACGGGATCAATCCAAGAAGAAGATACAACAATTGTAAATATTTATGCACCCAACATAGGAGTACCTCAATACATAAGGCAAATGCTAACAGCCATAAAAGGAGAAACCGACAGTAACACAATCATAGTAGGGGACTTTAACACCCCACTCTCACCAATGGACAGATCATCCAACATGAAAATAAATCAGGAAACACAAGCTTTAAATGATACATTAAACAAGATGGACTTAATTGATATTCATAGGACTTTCCATCCAAAAACAACAGAATACACTTTCTTCTCAAGTGCTCATGGAACATTCTCCGGGATAGATCATATCTTGGGTCACAAATCAAGCCTTGGTAAATTTAAGAAAATTGAAAATCATATCAGATATCTTTTCTGACCACAATGCTATGAGACTAGATACCGATTACAGGAAAAAATCTGTAAAAAAATACAAACACATGGAAGCTAAACAATACACTGAAATTAGAACTTTCCCTAACACCATACACAAAAATGAACTAAAAATGGGTTAAAGACCTAAATCTAAGGCCTGATACTATAAAACTCTTAGAGGAAAACATAGGCAGAACAGTTTATGACATAAATCACAGCAAGATCCTTTTTGACCCACCTCCTAGAGAAATGGAAAGATAAACAAAAATAAGCAAATGGGACCTAATGGAACTTAAAAGCTTTTTCACAGTAAAGGAAACCATAAACAAGATGAAAAGACAACCCTCAGAATAGGAGAAAAGATTTGCAAATGAGCAACTGACAAAGGATTAATCTCCAAAATTTACAAGCAGCTCATGCAGCTCAATATGAAAAAAACAAACAACCCAATCCAAAAATGGGCAGAAGACCTAAATAGACACTTCTCCAAAGAAGATATACAGATCGCCAACAAACACATGAAAGGATGCTCAACATCACTAATCATTAGAGAAATGCAAATCAAAACTTCAATGAGGTATCACCTGACACCAGTCAGAATGGCCATGATCAAAAAATCTACAAACAGTAAATGCTGGAGAGGGTGTGGAGAAAAGGGAACCTTCTTGCACTGTTGGTGAGAATGTAAATTGATACAGCCACTATGGAGAACTGTATGGAGGTTCCTTAAAAAACTAAAAATAGAACTACCATACGACCCAGCAATCCCACTACTGGGCATATACCCTGAGAAAACCATAATTCAAAGAGTCATGTACCACAATGTTCATTGCAGCTTTGTTTACAATAGCCAGGACATGGAAGCAACCTAAGTGTCTGTCAACAGATGAATGGATAAAGAAGATGAGGCACATATATATAATGGAATATCACTCAGCCATTAAAACAAATGAAATTGAGTTATTTGTAGTGAGGTGGATGGACCTAGAGTCTCTCATACAGAGTGAAGTAAGTCAGAAAGAGAAAAACAAATATCGTATGCTAACACACATATATATATATGGAATCTAAAAAAAAAAATAAGTTTCCCATGAACCTAGGGGCAGGACAGAAATAAAGACAGACGCAGACATAGAGAATGGACTTGAGGACACGGGGAGGGGGAAGGGTGAGCTGGGACGAAGTGAGAAAGTGGCATGGACATATATCCACTCCCAAATGTAAAATAGATAGCTAGTGGGAAGCCGCCGCATAACACAGGGAGATCAGCTCAGTGCTTTGTGACCACCTAGAGGGGTGGGATAGGGAGGGTGGGAGGGAGCCGCAAGAGGGAGGAGATATGGGGATATATGTATATATAGCTGATTCACTTTGTTAGATAGCAGAAAGTAACCCACCATTGTAAAGCAATTATGCTCCGATGAAGATGTTCAAAAGAAAAAGTAGAGCTTTTCTTGAAAAACAAACTAGAGTTACTATTTTATATATCTGTTGAGATTTACTGTGCATAAGTGATATTGAATAATGCTTTCACATTGAAAACTTGAGGCCTCAAAAGTCTATGTCAGATAGAACGTTGACCTTGACCCCTCATCGGTACTTACAATGCAAGACAAAGTGGATTATGAGACATAACACAACTGCCCCTGAGTTGTAGGCAGCTCCCAACAACAGAAATAATGACAAGGACGTTTTGGGGAACTCTGGCTATTATTGGAGATTATCAAAATCATAGAAAAGCTAAAGTAGATTTGGAAGTTTGAGATATTAGGAGAGTCTACACTGATGCAGTTTTCCAAGTAGTGCCCATAGCCTGCTGCAGTTAGTCTCAGGGGCAGCACTTCATCTGTGTCCATACACAGCCATTGATCTAATGGGGGACTGGCTGGTTTAATTAAGGTTAATGAACAGTTTTTAAGGTTGAGCACTGTATTTATTTCTAAATTCTGAAGAAGTTTCTATATCTGCTAATGAGTTACTATTGTTTATCAATTTTACTGGTAGCATTAATTTTTAAAACTTACACTTCTACTTCCAAAAAAGATTTGATTTAATTTTCTTCTACTTGTGTATCAGGTGTTAAAGATGGAGGGAAATTTATTCAGAGAATGGTTCAAACTGTCCATCCTTGTTCTTAATAAATGTTTCTGGAGATCTCAATTAGTAGAAAAAAAATAATTCTCAATAATTTTGTTTACATCCAAATGTTTTTGAGACTACCATGTATTGAAAATTTGTTGTGCCCCTTAGTGTTAGGATATTTCCATAGATTATCTCTAGTCCCGAGAAGGAGTCCCAGGTATAGGTAGGTATGTTTACTTTTACTTTGTCGAAGAAAAGTCAGGAAACACAGTAGTAAAATAACTTGCCACAGGTGTGCAGTACTTCGCCTTTCTGAGCCATAGTTTTAGAAATAACCTTTTATTCATTTATTGAGTACTTACTACAGCCCATATACTGTTCAAAATGCTGTAGATGTAATGCCTAATTTTATTCTGTAAAGAATCTTATAGGGTATGTATCATTGATCCTCCTCTCAGTTGTAAAAACTGAGGCTCAAATAAGTGAAATAATTTGTTAAAGGCCACAGGACTCTTCACTGACAGCTGAGATATGCATTCAGGTTCATCTGCCCCCCACCCCCGCTCTAGTCCCCAGGAGTGTTTGAAGGAATGACAGCCCAGTGATGGTTCCTGGGAGTTTTGCTTTCTCAGTGTCTCTCTCCTTTATGCATGTCTCCTCACTCTTTAAACTTAATTCTTCTTACATAAAAACATAAAAATGAGAAAAACACTCTGTGAAGATCTAGCACTGCCTCAGTGTATGTACTAAAGCAGGGTATGATATCATATGTAAACAGAAAAATTCTATCATGAACGGCATTACAGGGTTATATAAGCAACCACACATACACATGTAATGTATATAATATGATTTATATGAAATGACCTTTAGCAGCACCCATATAACTCTTACACTATTACATGAAAGTACATGATACAGTTAACATTCTCTCTAACTCTATGGTAGTAATGCAATTCTAGGATACTTTTCAGAAGGAACACAGCTGTCCCCTAACTGATATACAGATATGGGACATCCTAGAATACTCTGATGTGGACCAGGAAACTAAATCTTGCAAAGCCTTTATAGAGCATTTTAGGACAATGGACTAGCATGTAATAACCAGTCATTGCTACTGTCCTTGGATGTACAGCAGGGAGAGGGAATCCTGGGCCCTTGACTTCATTTCATCTGGCCCTGAGGGTAACAGGAAGTAACAAGCCATTTGTGCATCCAGTCACAAAGCACAATGTGACCTTAGAAAAGCTACCATAAGAGGTCACGTGGTATGGATTTCTAGCTTGTTAATTTTTTCCTCTGCTTCTGCTTACACGTGTCATTTATCTTCTTTGTATGTGAGAATAGCACACTGTGGGGTATTCCTCTGTCACTTTCTGCATGTGAATCTCTATCTATATTTCCTCCTCTCTGTTGCATTTTCCCTCTTACTCTTTTGTCTCTCAACCCCCCTACCAGTTCTAATTCTTTCTGTTGTCAGTTACCTGCTCCTTTTATTGATAACATAAAATAAAATTATAAAAAAAGTCTGAGCTGCTTTTGGGCTCCTTCTGTAATATGAAAATAAAAATGAATTTGGTTTTACTTCTGTAGCTTTTAGATGGTTCTTTTTATGGATCAGACGCCGTTCAAACAAAGAGTGGGACCTGAGTCCACATTCTCTGTCTTTCCATGAACTGTTTTGAATCCAATACATGAAATAAATATATGATAATTTGAAATTTAGAAGTTTTGTTGCGTTCAATTTATTTTAGTGAAATTTGTCTTCTATTTTAAATTGAGTTGGCACTCTTTGATTGTTGCCTTAATACAAAGGTACCAATATGCTCACAACATATGAGAGGAAATTTTTCTCATATATTACACATACAGATACAAATTCTGTCATAGGTTGGCAACAATTCTAAAATACCCTGTTTGACACTTTACTCATCAGCTTAAATCTGTATTGAGTATATATGTCATTAACCCAGACAGTATTTGGGACAACAGATTCACTACAGATTTCAATATGTATTTCTCCTATTATTATTAATGCTAATAAGCCTGCATTTTGATCTGTTGTGTAGTATAATTTCACTTGAAAGAAAATTAATTTTTGGTGACCTAATCATACATTTTCTTTGTCTGATTTTCACCTGATTTAAAAAGGAAATGTTTTGGTGAGCACATCGTTATCTACAACTTACTCCTTTGCAAAGCAGAATTTCTAGCACATCTGCTAAGCTGCTGTTTGCCTTAGCTTGCTGTCTAATATGAAAGATGTCTATTTTATTTACTTAATCTCTAGGGATGATACAGATTCATCTTACTAACACCACCCTTGGTGAGACTTACTAAGGTTCTCAGGTAGCCATTAGCCACAGTGCTCTTGTGCTAGAAAGGGAATGGCACTGAAAAAAGGCTTATTGCAGCTGCACCTGTATCTGTAATTACACCCACCTCCCAACATGAAGAATAATCACAGAGTGTAAAGATGGATGATCTTTCTCTTCTTTATGTTTTTTTTTAAATTTTTACAATGAGCAAAGAAAAAACTAAACTAAAATATATTTATTTTTATAAAAGAGAGTAATGTGACCTACATAAAGAGGAATTTAAAACAGCTAAGTTCATTAGACCCTAAAGGAATGTGATTTGTCATAGACATAATATGTTCCTCAAATATTTATAAAGGTTAACAGTTAACTACTCTCCAAATATTTCATTCCTTTTAAAACCAAATCTAGGTAATATTTATTAATTTAATTTTTTTTTTAATTTAGGAGGCTTAAATAAACTAAGAGGATGTTTCAGGAGCAATCAGTGAGAATAGGTTTTATAAATGAGGCAAGCAAACTATCTCTTTTCATTTATTGTGAATATAAAACATGAATGGGCAGAAATTCTATTTACTAAATGGTATTATGAGAGACCAGTTAATTTCTTTTAAAAATCTGTCCTCATTTTTTACACCTATCCTTATTTTAAAATCTATTCTTAAATAGTGTAACTGTATGTTAACACTATATACATTTATTATATACATACACATAGTTGGAACTAAATAGATAAATATTATGTAAGTGGACATGCAAGTTTATGTGCTCAGCTCTAATAGCTAATCAAGATAAGATGACACTTTCATATGCTGTCACTTATATAACCAAACTATACTATCCCATCCACATTAACCTGATACTGAGCCTTGGAATTTTGTCGTTAGATAAATATTTTAGGGAGAAATTTAGAAACCCCACTGGACTGGATTCATTCAGGACACATTCTGATGATACCAGCTCTTTGGAAATGGGTATTTATGGTTTGTTGAACATTTGTGGTGTAATGAAAATATGTAAATTGCAATTAACACAACAAAGTTGAAAAATGAGAAAGTTGTGAGATTTCAGTATCTTCTCTGCTAAGCTGCTTGTGCATGTGGTGGTGGGGATTTCTGTAGTATTCTAATCCTAGCAACGTATTTTCTTTCCATTCAGTGATAGCTCTCATTCAGAGAAGTGGCAAATATACCTACTAGATAATCTCTTTCAGTGGGGGAGGGGCAGCTCTTGTTTAACACTTTGTTAAGGTTGCAGTGATTTGCACTGACTTGAAAAGCAGGGACTGATATCCTCTGGGCATCAGCTACTCCCAAGTTGTAAGATAAATCACTTTATCATCTGTCTTGGTTCTTTCAGTCCAATGGCTGGAAAATTACTAATCAAATGTAGTTCTCTAAAGGGCTTGACTCTTGAGATCACATAGTTGACCTCGGCACAGAGAATATTTTGCGGGAGAAATTGTAAACTCCGTTAAAGTATGTCCCAATACATCACTGGGTATTTTGCACTGTTTCCACTAACTTTACTGATCTTGGTCATCTGATGAATATTTCTGTGATAGAAGAGACTTCTAGCTATTATGCTTTACATGTTTGACAACACAGAATCGCCATTTTGACATAATCACAGGAATTTTTAGGTACTATTTTTAAGTCAAATGTACTTGGTTTTCTGTTTCTTGATTTTTCTTTTTTTACATTACGGTCACCTAGATGAGACAAAGTCTCTTCATTAGGATATTTTACCAGATATTGATATCAAGGTATCTCAGTCTCTCTCTCTATGATTGATAGATAGATAGATATGGATATAGTTACGGATATGGATACGGATAGAGATACAGATACAGATATAGATATAGATATAGACATCAATATAGAGATATACAGATATAGACATATTTATAGATTTTATGTATATAATAAAGCTTTGCCTTGGTGTTGTAGTATATTGCAGTCTGTTTCCTTTCCTGTCATGCCCAGGTTTCATAATATTTCTACCTCAGCTGAAAGAAGTGAGAAAGAAAACAAAGTGGTCACCACAGTGGGGAAATTTCCTTGATGTTATGGTAACTCAAAGTATGTTGCTTGGCAGCCTCTCCCGGAGCTCAGGGGACAGAAAGATTTGAAGACCAAACTAAGAAGATTGAATTACTGGGACTATGATGTTTATTTAAATGTACAGTGCAAAGCATTAGGAAGAAAACATTAGGACAGGGTGCCAGTGGGGTGGGGCAGCTTTTGATCAAGTAAGGTAGACCTCCTGGCCTGTGGTGGGAAAACTCACCCAAATGGCTGGACACCTGGTAGTCCTGTCTTTATATAACTTTTTATAGTATTGCTTTATTAATGCAGTGACATGAAATAGTAAATATTTGACTAGTAGAATGTATATATTATATTTCTGCATATATCACTATAACCCCAAAGTCAGTCACAGAAATAATTAGCTATTTCTAAACTTTGCAGTAATATCAATTTGCTGCTTTTTCATTAATGCTTGTTTAGGACAGGTAGAAACAGGCCTCAGAGCTTAGCAAGAAATATTTTTGAAGAAAACTTGAAATGGAAACCCTATCTACTATTTTTCTCCCCAGTGAACTGGAAAGGCATGCCATTTTTATTTTTAATTTCAGTATGGAAAACTTAAGTATAGATCCCAGATGTTCTAAAAGTACATAATCTGAGAACCAGTGATTTAGTCTGAAGAAAATAATAACAGGACAACTAAGTAGCTATTTTAAGACTGTAAGTGGACATTATATGGAGGATGGCATCTAGTGATACTTAATTTACCAGAGTCACTATTTTCACCCATTGAAATCCCATTGGTGACTAATTCTTGGGGGAAGAGGAGGGCGTTTAAGAACACTTTAAATGGATACCTCTTATTTGTGTGGATATTGATTTTCTCATTTTCTCGTTTCTGTTGTAGTATGTTTAGAAGATTTTATGAAATATATGAAATATATGGTTTCAAATGATTTGTTGGATGCCAGAATAAATGATGAATTCATTTTTCTCTCTTCAAGCTAAAATTTGAGACCTATTAGAAGAAGAAAAAAGTATCAAAACAGATGTGTTCATTGTTATTCTTTTCAGCATCTACAAAGGCTGATATCCAGAGGCTGGGAAATCTGTAATTATTTTTCTTGTTTCAGTTCCCTCTCTGAAAACCTCATAATAGCTTCTCAGTACCCCTCAGATACAATCGAAACTCCTTAAGAAAATTTATGACTTTCTTTTTTTAATGATTTTAAAATTGTGTTTAAAAAACCTATAACATAAAATTTACCTTATTAGTCATTTGTAAGTGTACAGTTCTACAGCATCAAGTATATTTACGTTGCTGTGCAACAGATCTCCAGAACGTTTTCAGATGTTCCTTGCAAAACTGAAACTCTGTACGCATTAGACAACGACTCCTCATTTCCCCCTCCTCTCCAACCTCTGACCACCACTCTTCTGTAAGACTTTCTTCATCCAGCTCCTGCCTGCGCTCTCTGATTTTTCTCTAACCCGTCTCAAAACCTGCTCTCTGGGCACACACTGTCTTTCCATTACACGTTCAAACTCTCATTTCGGGACTTTGGTCCATGTTCTTTGCATTGGTTAGGACACTCTTCCCCCACCTCTAGTATTGTTAACTTCTGACTCAACTTTCACATATAGACTCACATGGCTCTCCTAGGGTGGGAGATGTACACCTAACTATGTGTTCTTATGTTCACCTTATATTTCCACCTGTCGCAAAAATAGCTTTCAATTTTTTCTAACAGAATATGAGTCTTCGAAACTAAAAACGTGCTACACAAATAAGAACATCCATTCCTTCCCATCATTTTATCCCCGGCACCATCGCACACACTAAATAAGTACTTGTTGATTGAATGAAGGGGTCAGTGCTCAAAACGCCTGAATTTGAATTTTATTTTGTCACCTCCTGGCTGTATGCCCTTGAATACAGGAAGATAACTATGCTGACAGTAATAATGATTACGACAATAGTGACCGTGGTAGCAAGATGCTATCCCCGACATTGCAGAGCACGTATTATATTCTAGGCGTTTTGTAGCCCTTACGTATATTGACGCATTTAATCTTCATAATAACTCTACGCAGTAGATATCATGATTATGCCCATTGTCAGATGAGGAACGAGAATGGGGGTATTAAGTGATTTGTCCAAGGCCACACAGTTCAAAAGAACAGAACTGTTCCTAGAATCAGACATTTTGAATCTGAAGGCATGTTTAGAAATATTGCTTGAAGTGTTGGGGCCCCACTTCCTTCTATAATAACGATTATTGTAACCATTTCAAATATGGGTGATGAGCATGAAATGCTCTCCTCTATGAAAGTTGCTTAGTACAATGCCTGGTATGTAGTGAAAATTCAGTAACTGACAGCAACTCCTGTCATAATAAATGTCAAGTGCCTTGCTCAGTGCTTCTAGTGATGGAGGCTTTCAATAAACGTTACCTCCTGTCTTCTCTCTCTTCCCCCTTAATTAGAGCAAGTCAGAGGTAACTACTAGTACAATAGAATTAGGTCAAGAGCATACTGCAGTGGCCGCCAAGAAGATGAGATATAATTGGTACAAGCAGCAGAAGAGTAGTGCAAACCGAAGAAGAAAACGGCATCCTGTAACTGAGCGCTAGTACTTTCCTGAGACTGTGGCAGAGATGTCTGGCATGTAGATAATGCTTATAACTTTGAAAGCTTGTTAACATTTTTCGTATCATTTTTATTTCATAGTTGGCTTGGAGAGAAAGGATAGACTATCACAGTTCCCATTGTACAACGTGATTTGCTGAAGATAAGAACAGTTAGGGTACAAAGAGGAACTAGAAATTGTATTTATAGAATGCTTGTTCTGTAAAAATATAATTCATCATCACAACAGGGCTTTTTGAAAGTGGAAGGAGAACCTGAGCAATTAAGTTAGGACAATAGACATAAATTAGGACGGCCCAGGGCCCGCCAGGAGGTATGTTGCCCTTACTTCTACTCATATTCTTCCTTATCTTGTACATCTTTCCTTTTCTCTTGCCCCACAAGCAAGCATCACATTGATTTAAAATATTCCTCATGGGCTTCCCTGGTGGTGCAGTGGTGGAGAGCCCGCCTGCCGATGCAGGGGACGCGGGTTCGTGCCCCGGTCTGGGAAGATCCCACATGCTGCGGAGCGGCTGGGCCCGTGAGTCATGGCCGCTGAGCCTGCGCGTCCGGAGCCTGTGCTCTGCAACGGGAGAGGCCACAGCAGTGAGAGCCCCGCATACCGCAAAAAAATAAATAAATAAAATAAAATAAAATATTCCTCATCCTTGATCCCCAGAGAAGGAGTTATTTCTCCTCCTCAGGGCTTCCATAGTTGCATTTATTATGCATATGTATATGTGTGGAAATCAAATGTATCTAATAGAAAAAATGAGAAATTTACCTTGACGCAGTGACTATATATACATGTATGTGTGAGTGTGTGTGTGTGTATATATACACACACATATACATATGTCAGATATGTATATTTGACAAAGAATGAAAGGCCGGTAGACTTGATGTGGTTTCCTTCTGCGACTGAATTATCCTGTGCTCTACTGAACCTCCTTTTATCAGCTGTATTAAATCATATGTCAGTTTCCTAGTGCTCATAATAAAGTACCACAAACTGGGTGGCTTAAAAAAACAGAAGTGTATTGTCTCACAGTCCTGAAGGCTTGAAGTCCAAAACCAAGCTGTTTGCAGGGTTGACTGTTTCTGAAGGCTCGGAGGGAGAATCTGTTCAACCTCTCTCCTAGCTTCTGGTAGCCCCACATGCCCCTTGACCTACAGATGCATCACTCCAATCCTCTACCTCACACGTCTTCACATGGCATTTTCCCTGAGGGCCTGCGTCTTTATATGCCCATCTGCTGTGGTCCTATTGGATTAGGGACCCATCCTGCTCTTGACATTACACTTACAATGATCCTATTTCCAAATAAGGTAACACTCTGAAGTACTAGGGGTTAGAAATTCAATGTATTTTGGGGGAAGAGAGCACAATTCAACCTATAATAAGTAGTAGAGCCAAATATAATCATCCTGTAGGAGGATTTGCCATTGTTGCACAGTCTGCATAAATCTCTTTTTTGTTAATTTGTGTTTTAGTAAAGAAAGAAAATATAAGACTTAATTGGGTCTACTGAAGATATAACCTCATAGTGACCTTCCCTTTTCATTGAATGAAAGATGGTGATGGGGTTAAATTTTATAGACAGGAATTATAAGCAGAGTTACTACAGAATGAATATTTTGTTAAATTATTTTCTCTACTTGCTTTGTTTAAAAGATATGCAAATTATTTCCCTCTTTAAATTTACAAAACTTTACTACCATTTTATTGATAATGTTAAACTGATTGTATTCATTTTATATTTGTTTTAGTCATGCACAGTTGTTTATGGGAATGGGAAATAATTTGGCCTGTTAGTGGAATTATAGATTATTACTAGATAGATACTTCACACTCTAGAAAACATGACAAAGAAGTTATTATTGTAACTTGCTCTGGTTTCACATAAACGAAACAACATAGTGGTGTCTGGATGGACTTCTCATTCCCAGCAGAACTTACCTGGAGGAAAGAACCAATAGGATTGAGAACAGCATCCTGGGCAGAATGACAGATCCTCTGGGAAGACATCAACAGTTCCAAGCAATTAAGTCCCCAAGAGACAGGCAAAGTAAATACCATTTGAAGATAGCTAATTGAGGCTCCACATAGAGAGGATGAAAGAGGTGCTGAGCAGGTAGGGCAGAGAAAACACAGGTAGAGTGTTGGCTAATGGATTCTATGAGAGTTGAAGTGCTGGGATTAGCTCCTTGTCTGGCAGGCACCAACTAAACCAGCTAGCCCCCTGGGACTATCTAGAAAATGGATCTGGACTCATGAGAACCAGCTTCACGTGCAAGAATGAGAGACAGGCATGGACCCATTCCCTCTAACAATTTCTACCAAGGTAAAGGGGTATTCTTCAGAGATAGCTGCAGGTAACTTTCCCAACCGAGCAGTTTGCCATCTCTTTTTAAGCAATTGGCTCCTCAACGCAAGAGGACAGTCTCTTAAAAAACCCACAAGCACCTTTCATATCCCAGCTCTGAGACTTCCACGGTTCCCCACTAGGAAACTGACATCATCATCCTCATCCTCTCTCAGACTAGATAATCTAATGTGGCTTCCTAGAGTCTTGCAATCTGGAGGTAGGGTTTTGAGTTTTGTTGTTCTTTTGAAATCTGTATTGAGACACTGAATAAAATGATTCCATACTTAACCTTTTTTTTGCCATTATGCATAAGACATTATTTTAAACATGCATTGTGGGGAAAGCCGAAAGTATGGCAAGTATAACATGCTTTTTATTGACTCAGCAAATGAGTCATATAATAAAATAATGAATGTGCTTTTATAGAGAACTTAAAACGGAATGATTCGATAGCTTTGATAATTTCAGATTGATGAATAGGATGATGTCAATACAGCAATGGAAAAAAATTGTTTTGGAAATTATCAGTTTTGTCAGCATAAAATCCATACATATTTATTAATAGTGAAGTAGGGAGGAATAACATAGATAAGCAGGTATGGTTGAAATCAAAATTCAATCAGAAGTCTTTTGATCTTTTTAACCCATTTCTCATTGGATATTTTGCTTATATTGCCTAAATAACATAAGAGAGTAACTGCATTTTGGTGTTACTTCCTCTTGTCATTTTTGCAGGGTGGTGATGGGGGGATGCTACTGTCAGTTGGATATATGAACGAAATAGCCAAATACGGAGATAATTGATTTATCTCTCTGATCAGTCCCTGTACAATTGGTAGTGGAAAATGATTTAATACCATTCATAATGTTCAAAAAAGAGATTATGCATGAGCTATTATCATTAAGGGTGACATATCACAAAACCCAAGATGATTTTACAGAATTTTTCAAACTGTTTAAATCCTTTAAGCATCCAGTTTGAAAAAAAACAAAAAAACCTTCAAAACAGTCAAGTGATTGACTTGACAGATGCTTTATTTTACTGATCAGCCAATAACACTAAGAAGTCATCTTAAAGTCTTAGAACAGGTCTGTTCTTCAGTGACAAAATCAATAATTTAATCAATTACATAAGGGGAAATGTGTGTGTGTGTGTGTGTGTGTACACGTAAACATATATTCACCTAAGTTTTTCAAAATGAAAGAGATACTTTGGGAGTAATGATACATTCAACTCTTTATATCTATAATGATTCTTTACTATCTATGAGACAAAATTCAAAGGTTTTTATAGTTAGGGGCTGCATTTTTACAGATCTCTAGCTTCGTACTGTTCAAATGGACTTTCAATAGTACCTGTTGAGTGAACAAAAACCAAGGCCACAGTTGTTAACTGGAGTGTGAAGCTGTGCGTGATGTTCCTCTTCATCTCCCCAAATAAAGCCTCCGTTAAGGTCATGTTCATCCTCGCCACAAATCTCCCACCCTTCCCCCCACTGTAGGAACATGCGTGGAAGGCCTTCCTTCCTTCGGGCTGCTATAGTGCTGATCTCACCTGATCAGCTGGATCGTGCAGGCTTCATACCTTCCTGTTTTATCTCTCATGGCTCTGCACCGGCATGTACTGCCTCCTGGCCTTGCTCCTTGTGTAAAGGTGTGGACCGTGTCTCCACTCTCCTCAAACCTTGAATAGGGCAAGGCCTTTGTGTTAATATGAGTCTTTAGTCTGGAATCACATCTGTTATAATTTTTTTTTCTTTTACAAAGTACCATTGAATGGATATTTATAATGTGCGACAACTGGAAGTTAAGGCACACGTCAATTTGTAGCTTTTAATATGAACTTATTAAATGAAACTTATGACAGTAGTGCATCAAAGAATTCATGAGACTAATTGTGAAGATTTGTGTGACAAGTGAATCTAATGTCATTACAACAAAATCAGATCCTTAAACCTTCGTATGTGACCAAACAATTAATTTCACAAAGCACTGAGTCCCCTGTCCTTGTTTATTGTGTGAAAGAGAAAGTGCAGATCTTCTCTTTGAGGTTAATTGTTGTCTTCATGGCTCACACACCCTCTTTCCTTGCACCCCTTCAGGATTGCCTCTGACCCATGACATACTTGTGAAAATTGATATTCATGGTTTATGGGCCACAGGGAATGATTTTAACGGTAACTGATCCCTGGACGTGTTCAATATAGTTAAGCATGAATGTTGAATAAGGGCTAAACATTTTTAAATGACAATTGTGAGGATACAGAAGCTGTGTCAGGCCTGCCTAGGCTAACATTTATTTTATTTTCTGTTAAATGTGGAGTCTCCATCATGATTTTATGTGTTTACGGTTTATATGTATCTGTATTAGTGCTTTATATGCACTGACATCAAACTCATTTAATATTTAGTTATGATTGATTCTAATGCTCTACATCTGTGCTCCTCAGAGTGCAGCCCGTGGACCAGCAACATTGGCATCACCCAGGGGAAGCTGTTAAAAATGCAGAATTCAGGTGCTGCCCTGAACTACTTCATCAAAAATACTGAGTTTTTTTTTTTTTCTTTTTGCGGTATGCGGGCCTCTCACTGTTGTGGCCTCTCCCGTTGCGGAGCACAGGCTCCGGATGCGCAGGCCCAGCGGCCATGGCTCACGGGCCCAGCCGCTCCGCGGCATATGGGATCCTCCCAGACCGGGGCACGAACCCGTATCCCCTGCATCGGCAGGCGGACTCTCAACCACTGCGCCACCAGGGAGGCCCAAAATACTGAGTTTTAATGAGAACCCCCAGCCTAATGTTTTCTATGCATATTGAAGTTTGAGGGCTGTTCTACATCTCTGTGAAATGTACTCTTTGTAGAGATGTGAATTAGTATTTGGTTTTGAAAATTGCCATTGTTTTGGGGAAGTTAGAGCACCTAGAAAAAGTAATTTAATATTTTTCATAACAAAGTCTTCTAACTTCTACCTGGTGTATGGAGATTTTACTCTGGAGTCACACAGATGGAATATTACAAAGAAACATTAAACATAACGTCTTTAGTAACCCAAAAGGCAAGATTTCATTAGATACTCTATGTGTAACAGGCCTCAATATCGATGAAAGTAGGTTCTTTCTCATTAGTGACCCTTTTGTCCTTAGTTGTCACATTTGTAGTCCTAGAAATCTACAGGACTGTAGTAGAATTGTATATAAATAAAAATTTTGGCCAAGTGAATTTGCTGGATCTGATTTCCATTGCTCCTTAAGTCAAAGGGCTCCCAGTGGCACTGCTAAAGATTTTATGTTCTGAGATAAATTCTACCAGCTGAAACTTTGGGTCGGTTCTCAGTCTGTGGCAGACTAACTTTTCCCTGCGAGTATACATATATGTGCAAACACATGAGCACTCAAGCATACTGAGAATCAATTTTGAGCAGCTCTAATAATTTTGTCTATCAACCTAAGTTCATTATAGGAGCCGTGGCAGTTAGAGGGATAAATAGAGAACAATTCTTGCCTTCTGGGCATTTGTAATGTAGTGTGCAAGATAAATTGAACAGAAATCATCCCCATATGAAATGTAACAGAAGAGCCCCTGATTACTTCGGGTAGAGTAATCAAAAAGACATTTTTTTTGATAAACTGGTATTTAATTGATCCTTGAAAGATACATGACACTCCAACAGGTAGAAAAAAATAACATTTTAATTGGAAGCAACAGTGTGAACAAAGACAAGAAAACCAAAAATGATGAGGACTGGAGAGGAAATAGTTCCACTGAGGAAAATGGTGGAGAGAAGACAATTTGAAGCTAGCTTCTGTAAGTGTCAGAGGCTAAACTAAAAACTCTGCATTTTATTTAGAAAGTGAAAGTGAAAGGTAAGACTGTGTGTGGAAAGTCATGGGATCATGGGATCTAAACAGAGCCCTTGGCAGAGGGACCTGGCAGTGCACACACAAAATGTTTTTGTTATCTTTAAAGATTTTGTTCTTTCTTTTTGGTTTGGGGAGTTGATTTACTCAGGAAATACTTGACAAGTTCTACCTCTTGAGCCTTAGCTCCCATATGTGATAAAAGCTACTGGAAAATTTCTGTAGCCTCAAGAGTTCTCACAAGTAACTAGATGCCTTGTTTTTGTTATAAAGCCGAAATGTATAACTCATTTCATGTAACTGCCCTTATATTTCATTTCAATTTGTCAACAATTTTAGAGCTTAGGTTTGAAATTATATTCAACAACCACCCTAATAGGAGACACACAGGATTGATACTACATATCAGTTGACCAGAAGACCTTAACCCCTTCATGAAAAAAAATCCCAGAAAAAAAATGAAAAAAAAATTGAAAATACCAAAAATTGAAGGAAGAGAGCTCTACTTGCCACCACTCCATAGTACTTGCATCTTCTCACCTTTCTAATAGCTTAGATATATAAAGGCATTATTTTTATAAATATTGGTAGGCTGAAAATATTCAAGTCAATTTAGAAGACAAATGTGAAAAGACACTTCATAAAATAGTTAACTACAAGATCGTGTGGTCTTAGAAAGAAAACATCATTAAGAACCATCTTCTTCAACTTTCATATGAAGGACAGAAATCTTCTATCTCTTTTCTGGTTTCCATCCAGGTTTTGTTTAAATTCATTTATTGACAATTTTCTTCACTGAAATTTTCAAAACATCATCTGGAAAGGCCTTTTATCTTGAATTGATTGGAAATCAGAGGAGAACCATTCAGTGGTCCACTTGTTTGTCCATCCCTGATCCCAAACTAGGAAATTAGGAACACATTTTTAACTTCTGCTTAGAACTTTGGTATTTTTCTAAGCTTATATTCTTCAAATGTTCCATACATGGTATAAAATATTTGTGTGTGTGTTTTTGTTTGTATAAAATTTCTAAGTTCTCTGATATCCTTTCTTTGGATGAGTTCCCAGGAAAGGACCAGTAAATGCAAATTAGGTCAAAGACTTTTCAAATAATTGCATTAAAAATCACTATCATGTATCTAATTTCACCGTTATTACATAAATAAAAATATAAATTTCACTTCGAAAGTAGGACGAAAATAATCTCAGAATAAAACAGCCCTTATCTTACAACAACTTAATTTTATCATATGTAGCAAAACTCTACACAATATAGTCCTTATTTTTTTCACTTTTTTCCGTGGTTTACAGAAAAATCTCTTCATGGTCAGCAGACCAAAATTTTGAAAGCAGCCTTCTCTGTGACCTCTATTGTGTCAATATCTCTTTGTAAAATGTTATATCAGAATTGAACACAGTGCTCTAAAGCGTAGTCTTCTCTTGTTTGGACATACGTCCTGGGAAAGTGCAGCCAAATAGCACATTAGGTATTTTTGTCAGCATTATCATTCTATTTGCTCATCTTGCACTCAGAAGAAACTCTCAGCTCTGCCACGCCACGTCTTTATCTGTGCAGTTAACTTTTTGAACCTAAAGGCAACACTTTATATTATCCTTCTCAACTATATCCTTTTCAACTATATCAGTACTGCATTCTGTTGAGAACTTTCAAAATAATGGTGATGTATATCTGTCGTTTCATTTAAAATTTTTTATTTAGCTATATTTGACATATAACATATTAATTTCATTATGTTGTACATAAAAATGTTTGTATGTATTGCAAAATGATCAGCACAATAAGTCTAGTTAACATCCAGCACCATACATAGTTACAAAATATTTTGTATGTGATAAAGTCTTTTAAGAACTACTCTCTTAGTAACTTTCAAATATACATTGAAGTATTATTAACTATAGTCACAGTGCTGTATGTTACCTCCCCTTGACTTATTTATTTTAAAGCTGGAAGTTTGAACTTCTTAAACTCCTTCACCCATTGTAAAGTTTATTGCCAGTGTTTTCAGGCTGTCAAAAAAATTGAGCAGAAAAATTATATAAAAATGTTTTCAGGATGTATTCTGTGTATCATTAGTATGTCATATTTCCTTCTTGACATAAATAAAAAATGGATCAGTCTTATGTATTTTAAAAAAATCTGCTAGGTTGAAGTTTTGGCAGACACAGCTTGCTATACCTTAATCATCTGCTCAACATTTTTTGTAATGAGTATTTCAAATAAAAATTGTATATATTTAAGGCATACAACATACTGATTTGATATACATAGTGAAATGATTACTACAGTCAAGCTAATTAACATGTTATCTCCTCACATAGTTACCATTTGTGTGTGTGAAGAGTGTTCCTGAAATCCATTCTCTTATATTTCCAGTGTTCAGTACAGTATTATTAAATATAGTCATCATGTCCATACTTTAGCCTTGCTCATCCTACATAACTGCAAACTCGTACCCTTTCACCAACATCTCTTCATTCTCCTCCCTCAGCCCAGCCCCTGGTGACCAATGTACTACTCTCTGTACCTGTGAGTTTGGCGTTTTTTTAAAATTCCACATATAAGTGAGATCAGACAGTATTTGTGTTTCTCTGTCTGACTTATTTCACTTAGCATAATATCCTCCACATTCATCCATGTTGTTGCAAATGGCAGTATTTACTTCTTTCTCATGATGAAGGTAGATGGATAGATAGATAGATAGATAGATAGATAGAGATAGAGATAGAGATATCACATCTTCTTTGTCCATTCATCTGTTGATGGACACTTAGGTGATTTCCATATCTTGGTTATTGTAAATAATGCTGCAATGAACAGGGGATAAAGACATCTCTTTGAGATACTGATTTCATTTCCTTTGGGTATATACCCAGAAATGAGATTGCTGGATTGTATGGTAGTTCTATTTTTAATTTTTTGAGGAATCCCCATACTGATTTCCATAATGGCTGTACCAATGCGTATTCATTCCACCACAGTTCACCAGGGTTCCCGTGTTCGCACATCCTCACCAGTAACTGCTATCTCTTGTCTTTTTGATAGTAGCTACTTTTAACAGGTATTTGAAGATATCTCATTGTGGTTTTGATTTGCATTTCCCTGATGATGTTGAGTGCCTTTTCATATACCTGTTGGCTGGCTGTATGTCTTCTTTGGGAAAACATGTGTTCAGGTCCTTTGCCCAGTTTTTAGTTGGGTTATTTGTTTTCTTGCTATGTAGTTGTTTGAGTTCCTCATATATTTTGAATATTAACTCATCAGATGTATGGTTTGCAAATATTTTCTCCCATTCTATAGGTTGTCTCTTCACTCTGTTGATTTTTATCCTTTGCTGTGCAGAAGCATTTTAGTTTAATGAAATACCATTTTTCTATTTTTGTTTTGTTGCTTGTGTTTGGGGGGTTATATCCAAAAAATCATTGCCTAGACCAATATCAAGGCACTTTTCCCCTATATTTTGTTTTCAATAGTTTAATGGTTTCAGGTCTTATATTTAAGTCTTCAACCCATTTTGAGTTGATTTTCATATATGGAGTGAAATATGGGTCCAATTTCATTCTTCTGCATGTGGAAAACCAGTTTTATACCACTTACCAAAGAAACTGTCCTTTTCTCATTGTGTGTTCTTGGCACCTTTGTTGAAGCTCAATCTCCATAAATATGTGAATTTTTGAAGTTTTGGCAAACGCTGCTCTGTATTTCTTCATCTGTTCCACATCTTCAAGAAATGGCTGCATTGTTTTTGTCATGATTAAATGCATTATTTAAATTAAGACAGTAACAAGAAAAAACGATTTATTATTTTGCTGCCAAGAAATGCAGAAACAAATTTGGCTTAGAAAAAAAGTTAGAAATGTGTCAAGATACTAAAAATGGCCTTTGGAAGAGAGGAAAAAAAATCTAACTCAGAGTGGATGGCCAAAGAGAGACCCATGGTTACACTGAGCTTTGCTTTACAGAAGAAAGCAGTTTTGTTCTTTTGCTGACTCTTTATTTAAAAGGTGATGAGTTGACCATGAACAAATTGTTGAGTCTGTATTCTACTTGGAAGGGTTTAGAGCATAACCAAGTGACTTAAAAAGCAGCCATAAGTCTCATAAAAATCTGTTTTCATCTTTAAACACATAATAATTATGTTACAGCCAGAGTCTAAATGTTGGCTAATATAATGGTGAAAGACAATTAGAAAATCAATAGACTGGCAATCTATTGTAGAAAAAAGGAGAAAGATAGTGTTGTGTAATGTGTATAATAGATATAGCATTGGACAGGTAGTCAAAACATCTGACATGCCATTAATTACTAAATTTGACTCATTTAATATTTTTCATTGTGTACTAGACAACAATGATTGAATCTTTCTTACATTTATTGGCGTTTTGAAAAAATTTGACATTTGATACAATATTAAATGTGAATATACTTTGTAAAACTTAAAATCTATATTTTTGTTGTCATGTAAAAATTCTAAGCACTTTGGATGAATTTCATTCTATATTATTATAAATTGTAAATGTATATAAATATATTTATATTATATATAACTATGTGTAATATCCTTATATTCAGTAATAAAACTTTGAGTAAGTTTGGATTTCTTTCAAGTCTATTTTGGAATAGGAAGTCACTTATAGGGTATATATCTATGAATTTCTGCATTATATTCCTCATCATGATTTAGCATTTGAGACATAAATATTTTACAGGGTAGTATCTTAATAGGACTAGAAATTGTACATGTTCAGTACCATTCACCAGGTGATATATACCATAGAAAAGTCTGTTGAAATTAATTAGGTCTGTTTTAAAAAGTAATTATTTATTTTAGTTCAGTAAACTGTGCATGTATGAGTTGATCTAACTTTGTAATTGATATATGAATAGATATTTTTAACCTAAAATAGTCAAACCAGTTAATTTATGTGTGTACTTAATCCAAAGACCAGTTGTTTGTCACCATATAGCTATTTTTTGGGGGCAATACGCGGGCCTCTCACTGTTGCGGCCTCTCCCGTTGCGGGGCACAGGCTCCAGACGCACAGGCTCAGCGGCCATGGCTCACGGGCCCAGCTGCTCCGCGGCATGTGGGATCTTCCCGGACCGGGGCACGAACCCATGTCTCCTGCATCGGCAGGCGGACTCTCAACCACTGCACCACCAGGGAAGCCCAGCTATTGTTTTTTAATCTAAATAATGTTCTCCAATTCTTTACGAAACAGATATTCTTCAAGGTCAGTTTCCCATTAATTTTAACCTGAAAGAAGGCTTCCATAAGCATACAAATGCAGCTTCTCTCTTACCTCTACCCTGGGCAAAGCAATGTGAAATATTATTGGAGCATCCTCTGATGTTTTGCTATGAGCCTTACGACAGTTTACCCACTCCAGAAAGGTTAAGGCATGTCATCCAGCCTACAAAATAGATTATTTTATGGGAAAGCAGCTTTTCCTTTCTAAGTATGTTTTGCCCTGGAGGAAATGAAGTTGCCACTTTAGAATGCTTAATAGCACCAGTGTTGTCGCTCACAGAGAGTAATCAGTTTCTGCTCTGTTTTATCATCAGTCAAGAGGCTTCCAAATTAAGTTTGGCGCCCATTGGACCTTCACCTGTGCACTCTAGGATGTAGTCTTTACAGGAGGCGTTCTATCTTGGAATTTTTTTTTTTTTGGTTCCCTGCCTTATAAAGCAGATTTTAAAAATTAGTTATTTCATATTTAACACCTCTTAGCTTTTTGAATGAAAGAAAATCCTTAAGAAAGCTTACTTTCTAATTTCTAATCTTTTATTTTGTGATCTTTTAGTGGAAAGGACTTCCATGTTAATATTTGAGAAAATATCATTTAAGATCTATGATTATCTCCTAGAATTGTCAACTAAGTGAGTACAGTATAATTATTATTTTAGTGGAAAGCTATATCTACTTAAAAGTATTGTTACCTGTTATTATAACATCATTATTTGTGAGTTTATTTTGTTTGTTGCTTTTCTTTGTTCTCTTTTATTTTTCATGTTAAAGAATCCAAAATAATATTGTAATGGCTAGGGTTTGCCCCAAATAATAACTTTTATTTCCTTTTCCCCTCTTTTTCTTTCCTTTCCTTTTCCACAAAGGTAGGAATTATATTATCCAGTTTCATTCTAAAACACATCCAGATATAAAAAGTTAAATGGATGAAATTTATGATGAGACTTTTAAAAATGTGATGTAGCTCAATTTAGTATGAGTTAAATATTGGCTAACTAATTTCTTGCGTCTCTTCCTTGAGAAATTTGATTCCCATGGTTACTCTATACAGGACCTAGATAGACCCTCCTGTTGGACAGCTTAAAGTTCTTACCATATTTTCTAGTCTCACTGGATAATGGCATTATGGTAAACTGGCTCTATTTTCATGCAGATGATGTGTTGACTCTGCACACCTACACTCTCCAATAGGGCAGCCGTTGGCCATGTGTGACTACTGAGCACTTGAAATGGGGTGAGTGAGGTACAGGGAATGCTCTTTTCCAGTTTCATTTAATTTTAATCAATTTAAATTTAAAAACTGATGTAAAATAATCTTACAGTAAACATATTTTCATTGTTTTGCTAGGACTGTATTTTACCTTTGAAATTTTAGCATATGATTAAGATGTAATGTAAAATACAAGATTTAAAAGATATTATATGAAAAGAGGAAGCAGAATATCTCAGGAATAATTCTTATTTTTATTACATGCTGAGATGATAGGATTTTATTGTAGATATATTATGTTAAATAAAATGTACTATTAAAATTAATTTCACCTGTTTCTTTTTATACTTTTTTAACGTGGTTACCAGAATAGTTAAAATTGCTAAGTGGCTCGCCTTGTATTTCTGTTATACAGTGCAGCTCTGGTGGTTCACATGAGATAGTGATAGTTCTCTATGCAGAGGTGAACTTGGCAGTGAATTCCTACACAACTCAACATTTTCTCCATCATTACAGATTCTTTCCTTTTTAATTTATTAAGAGAAAATCATCTTAAAACACAGATTTCCCAAAATATGTTATGACAATGTTAAAAAGCTTTCTTAGGGTTTTAATATGCCATGTGCCATATGTATATATAAACATTATACCCTGAGACATTTCCTAAATTGATTTGCAAGGAGCATCTCTCAAGAACAGCATTCTATGGATCAGGTGATCAGATGTTTGGAAGTGTAATAATGGTTGTGCCACTCACTATTTTGGTCGTCTTTTATCCTAATGTGACAAATGGCAGCTCCTCACATTGAGTCCCAGGTGCATAGTACACATATATTTAACGTTATTTGGCACTTTCCCCAGGGACTAAGTGACCTTTTACAGCTAGTTACAAATAACGTAAGTAAATCAAATAATGTGTGTGCAATTTGTACCCCAGTTTTAGCACACATATTTTCGTGTTTAATATTTCATGCTAAACATTTCTAATTCTTATCATTAGCTTCAATTAAACATTCATGACATTAAGTTACATACCGGAGGGCATTCAATGCTACTGATCAAAAACGATTCCTGACTAATGAGTATTAATTAATCATCAGGTCAGTTAACAAATGTTTATTAGGAGTTTATGTTCTGCAAGGGACTGTGCTGTAGACACTGGAGATTCAGTGGTAATAGACACACATGGAATTTAATGATACGACTTCATGGAGAATAGCTATCAGCAAATAAATGCCATATATTTAACAAAAATAGCCAGTGCATGTGTAGTATGAAGGCTGGTTCATTTATTACTTTGAGATTTCCTTTTTGCTCTTTATGTTAAACAAGATGTGGAACTTGTGAAAAAAGTTATATGAAACTGCCAAGTATACATTTGTACATAATAAATGTAAAAGAAAAGTGAATTTTGTGTCTTATAAACCACAAGCTGCAACTGAAATATTTTTATACACTTCAGATTAACAAAGGATATAAAATTACCTACTAAGAAAGCAGAAGGACCATTACTTGATAGAATTACCCGGTTTCATTTTCTCCTGCTTTTTCCTCTTTCTGAGTGGAAATTTAACATAAAAAATTCAATTTGATCCCCTAAAAGAAGCAGGCAAACTGGGGGTGTTTTTCACCGAGGCAGGGACGAGCAGTTAAATTATTGTAGCTGAAATTAAATTTTGTCATTTTGTTAGAATTGAAACCATTACTTACAGAAATAGCATAAGCTCTTTCAATAACTGATTCACTTAAGATGTTTCTCATTAGATGCTTCTAATTAGAACAGGGAAAATATTTGGTGAGACATAAAATAATTCTATGAAATATACTACTCATTGTATGCAGGAAGCAAATAAGAAATAATTAAATTTAGAATTAAATATTTTAATCTTAAGGCTTTAAAAAATTTATTTTTTACAACCTTGGTAGAGTCATATATACATTTTAACAGTGAGTCATTTTATTTAAAAAAAAGAAAAGTCCAGAACTCTTCTTGAAGAAACACAACTTTGTCCTAAATAGTTATTTTCCAGAAGAGGGGATTATTACATGACAGAATTGTAGACATCTGTGTCTAACAAAATTGAAAGATATAATGAGTGTAGATTATAGAATATGGGCATACAAGACTCTCCACTGGCTCCTAAGTGTGCTTTTCAAAGATTAGATTTACACTAGAGTTTGGCCATCTTGGAAAAATATGAGCCTTTTGAAAAAATATTTATTGAGCTAGGTGTTTGAGGCAATAGAGAAATAAGTAAGATACTCTTTGCACTCAGAATTCCTAGAGTTTAATGGGGCAGAGGGAGGTAAAACAAACATAACAGTTAACCAAACCAAAGGATAGGTGTTCATTTACTAACAGCTGAAAGACAACCTAGTTTCAGTAGAGTAGAAGTAAGATCCCATCTGGTGGAAGGTTTGAGCTTCACAAAATAAGCAGCATTTGAAATTAGCTGCACAGGATAGCAAATTTTTACAGACAAGAGATGAAGAAAAAAAGAGCCTTGCAAACAGAAAGAACCATGTGGACATAAGGGAGAAAATGAAAATCACCATCAGAGTGCAGCAAATAATGCTTTGATTATGGCATGAGATAAGTGTAAGCAAAAGAACTTAAGATGGAAATTGAAGTCAAATTGTAAAGGCACTGACGATCATGACTCCTATTGTGTTCAATGGACAGTGAAAAAATAAAATTCATGAATGAATTGTAGGAATGTTAATCTTTCAGTAGAATGGTTTAGAGTGGATAGAATTTGGAGAAGTATTGGTTTGGATGAAGGCAACTTCTGTGAGCCTGAAGCCAGCTTTCTTTGAGATCAAAGTCCTGATGAGATTCAAGCAGTTCAGGAAACAACTCTGCACAAAATGTTTCCATCCACAAATTTTAAAAATATTCACAAGTAAAATATTTATTCCAATTATTGAATAAAAGATTACTTTTGATTCAAAATTGAGTAATTTTGGAAAGTTTAAGTGGGATTTCTTTACACTTGAGTATGAATCAGTTTAATCAATGTTTTTCTTCCCATCTGAGTTCACTGAAATTCACCAGAAAGCTATAATAATTCTAGAATTGTGTGCAATTGACAAAAAAGCCCAACACAGTAACCAAACAAAATTGATAGAACTATAGAACTCTGCTCTCATAATGGAAGATTTCACATATATCTGTCAATTATTGATAGGTGAAGAAAATAAAAAGTAAGCAAAGATAAAATTTGAACAACACAATGAACAAGGCTGATTTGTTAAAACCTGTACATAAAACTAGTATGTGTATAACTTATAAAATATACACACTTTTAAATTATATATTTTCACTTAAAAATCATCTAAGTCAGACATAAAGCAAGTCTCAACAAATTTTAATAAATTTTAAATAATTCATATCACACAGTGATACAGTAAAGCAATAGGGTTTAGTGAAGAGTATTATTGGGTCCCCACTGTATGATTTCAAATCTCAGGTTCTTCACATACTAAGACTCTAGGAGGATTTTTATTCTTTTTCTGTTTCCTCAGCTGCTAATAGAGGTAATAATAGTACTGATTTATAGATTTATTTTGAGTCTTCAATAAGTTAATGTGTGGAAAGTACTTGGAAAAGTATCTGGAGCATAGTAAAATGATCTAACAATAGCTACTATTGAAATAATAGTTTTTTTATAGTACAGGAGCAGTGGGGAAGGAAATAGTCTTTTCAGAACAAGGCAAGATTTTCCCAGGCTGTCTGGATAGAGATCCAGAATAGGAATAAGGAAAAAGGGAGTATGTAAGATACAGGGCAAAAAGGAGCCCGGTAACTGGGAGGAGGGAGGGACTGGGAAAGTGAGGATGAAAAATAAATAAAATCCACTCTGTTTTGAGTTGAGTGTGTTGGGTAACAGCAATGACTCTAGGACACTGCCTCAGCCATACTGTTGGCCCCGAATCTGTTCTTGGTGACTCTTGAAATGTCTTTACCAATCCTAGGTGGTGGTGCTTTGGTGGATACTGGCATAGGCATCTCAATAGCCCCCCTTCTTACCATCTCTGGCAA
Organism: Mesoplodon mirus; assembly: GCF_964341445.2. NCBI lineage: Eukaryota > Metazoa > Chordata > Mammalia > Artiodactyla > Ziphiidae > Mesoplodon > Mesoplodon mirus. The sequence continues at coordinate 74,298,207 of NC_138993.1, read as the reverse complement.
GTCATAGGTTGTGAGCCCTGACTTTACTCTGTGGTTGTAGACCTCCTTATGGACATTGGAACAGAGGACCAGCAATGGAGCTTCTACAGTTTGTATGTTATTGAACACAACTCCGCGTTGTATATTCTTCGGCAATTTTAATTTCACTGCTTATCTACTGTGAAGGCCAAATGTTGTGCCTTTGGGTTTGGATCCTGGTATATATGTTCACAAACATGTTGATAGAATGTAGAAGCCACAGTGGTCTTTAGCTACATTTATTACAATAGAAACTTGTTCTGAGAAAGATGGCCAAATGCCTGCATAAAGAACAGAACATTTAATCTTCATTCAGTCTGATTTTTGGTAAACATATGAATACTTGCTTGAAAGGCCCTGTTTATAGAGTTATTACACCAAGTGTTACTTTCCAATTAACATTGAGAAGAAGCTTCAGAATTTTAGTGCATCTGCAGCAAAGATGTAGAAAATAACTCCTGAAGAATCCAGGCTTTTTGATAGTAAAATTCCTAGGTAAATAGAGAATAACTCTGCTAATATGCAGCCATGGATGAATTAAAAAACAGTAGATCTCAAAAAGTCTATGCTAAAACAAAGTGCTAAGCAATAAAAAATCAAATTCTGTTAACAATGTTTCCCGTAATGTCTTGAAAAAGGAAACCTGCTTCTTTCCCCCCAAGAGAATATCTGTTTCCTTTAGACACAGATTGGGTCATCAATATTTATTAAGCACCTTAGGGTGAGCTGGCCAGGATCTGAATTACTGCTCTGCCTTGCTGGCAATAATAAATAATAAATATTGGTGCTATGTTCAAGCACAGGAATTCCCTGATTTGAAGGTTTTTTAAAATCAGAAAAACAGACATAGGTCACGATAAATATTTTATTACTTCTTATTGTTTATCTCTGCAAACCCCATTATGAAATAAAAAGGGAGTGAGAAATAAGATCAAATCTGTTTTGGCTAAGGAGAAATAGTAGTTTCAGGGGGGATTTTAGAACTTTAGGAGACTTTCATAATCATCTAACCCAAGAGTCTCATGAACATTTATTGAAACTGAGTCCTAGCAAGTGTCTGCAGTCTGACTAATATCACACAGCTAGTATGTGACAGAGGTGAGAGCAGATTTCTCTCCTGGTTTTTTAACTCTCTATCAAGTACTCTTCGTACTATATCAGACTACTTCCTACCTTTAGTCTTGTTCTGTGTAAATTTCTCTGTAGGTGGGAAGAAAACCTTGCTTCAAAGTTATATAAAAATGATAAAATCATGGATTATTATATTTCTATTTTATCTGAGTTTTAGTTGCAGTGAAAGCCAGTGTTGGTATCCCTTTGACCATGGTGGTAATTCATGCTACAGAACTTCCCCATCTTGGATTGGAAGATCAATAGTGTCATGTTTATTAAGAGACTTTGCTGAAGTTGGTCATGGTTCCAACTTACTTACTGCAGCTGATTATGAACGTAAACAAAGTAGAATGAACCAAGCTGTACAGCTGAATCATTCCCTCAGGAGTGTGGTGGGCCATCATGCACCAGGCCCTGTGAGAGAAGTGCAATAAATCAACAAACAGATATTTTTGCTAAATTCTTCCTGGCCTGGAGTGTAATCTTAAGGTTGATATGCTTAGAAACTTGAATTTGTCTTTAATTGAGGGTATGATCATGTTAAACCATGTCATAAGAAACTATATATAAATTTCAAGTGAGTATTTATTGAACTTCAATAAAAATACCACTCTCACAGAAAACAGATTTCTCAAGTTGGCATGGCCAACATTTTCTGTTATTGTAGTCAGACCTTCAGGTGAAACCAAATCACAATCTCCAGGTTGTTTTGAGATCATGGAAGCAGAGGAAGAAGCGTAAGTTGTGTGACTCACATAGACTAATGCGCTGGATTCTGCTCTAGGTACTTGCCTGTTATGTCTTTTGTCTTCCTTTCTTTAATGATTAATTCTAGGCTGATAAACCCCACACCTCTTCTGATTGGTAAATTCTTTATTTTTATTTTTTTTAATTAATTTATTTTATTTATTTATTTTTTATTTTTGGCTTAGTTGGGTCTTTGTTGCTGCACGCGGGCTTTCTCTAGTTGTGGTGAGTGGGGGCTACTCTTCGTTGTGGTGCATGGGCTTCTCATTGTCGTGGCTTCTCTTGTTGAGGAGCACAGGCTCTAGGCGCGCGGGCTTCAGTAGTTGTGGCACGTGGGCTCAGTAGTTGTGGCTCGCGGGCTCTAGAGCTCAGGCTCCGTAGTTGTGGTGCACGGGCTTAGTTGCTCTGCAGCATGTGGGATCTTCCCAGGCCAGGGCTCGAATCCATGTCCCTTGCATTGGCAGGCAGATTCTTAACCACTGTGCCACCAGGGAAGCCCCAATTCTTTATTTCTTAAAATTTATTTTATTGAAGTATAGTTGATTTACAATGTTGTGTTAATTCATGCTGTATAGCAAAGTGATTCAGTTATACATATACTTTTTCATATTCTTTTCCATTAATGTTTATCACAGGATATTGAGTATAGTTCCCTGTGCTATACAGTAGGACCTTGTTATTTATCCATTCTATGGTAAATTCTTTATTTTGATATGTTAATCTCTTTGGCTAAATTTTAGCTTTGGGGATATCATTTTTTGAAAGACTTTGCTGACTTATTCATGTTTTAACAACAGTGATGATAACTGCCATCGATTAATCAGATGCTTAATATTCTCCAGGCACTCTGCTGGACTTCAAATGCATTATCTGTTTTATGCCTCAGTAGCCAATGGGGTATGTCTTCTTCTCTTTCTTGTAAATGAAAATGTTCACGTCTCACAGGGCTGAAAGAGCCTGCAAGATCTCACACTGGATTAAACCCAAGTCTGTCTGACTCAAAGCCTTCTCTGCCTGCTCTACTTTCTGTGTTTCATTTTTATGGTCACGTCCTTGCCTTACAGCCGGTCAGGCTGCAGCTAACATACACTTCTGTTTTCTTTTTCTTTCCCTCTGTTGTAACCTTCACTCTGGGCACCATTATTTGCTACATGTACTACTGGACTAGCTTTCTACAAGGATTTCACAACTCCCTTTCCTTATTCTAATCTATTTTACACAATTAAAAGATCAGTTTTCCTAAGGCACAGTCTGATCATGTCACTTACTTTCTAAACAAAATTTAAGGCTCTCCGTCGCCTATACAATTGCAATTCTTGGCCAAACATACAAGTTAGAGTCCCTTTCCAACCCATCCTCCCAATAACTCCCTTCACACAGTCTATGGTCCAGACAAACAGAAACACCATGTTCTCCATACAACTCTGCTGTATGGCCTCCATATATTTCTTATTCCTTTTACTCTGTTAGGAATGGTCTCAATTTCTTCATGTCTATACCCTAACCATCACTCTCGACTCAACCCAGATGAGGCTTGACCAAGTTGGTATATAATCCTTGGTTCTTTCTTCTTTCAATGCATCTTTATCGATTCTTCCAGGTACAGCCCCTCCCATGAGCTTCCATAGCACTCCATCTGCACTTCCATATGGCCTCTATTACTTTTAATATTATACTACTGTGATTTAAGTTTGCTATTTCCTACCAGAATGTAAGTTGCTTGTCCCCAAAGTGAAGACTGAGACAAGGATTTGAGCGCAAGTCATTTATTTTCGAGTTGATCTTGGGAATCACTTATAGGAGAAGGTGAGGATTGAGGCAGGGAAGGGAAGGATGTGCTAAAGAGCAGGGTAAGGCCCTGGGAAGCTGCAGTATGGTCCTCTGAGGATCTGTAAGATACTCTAGTGTGTCCACACTAAGGAGGGAAAAGCTGAGGTATGCATATACTAAATTCCCATCTGTAAAGTTTGAGGACCACACCCAGGTGAAGTACACTCAGCTCTCTCAGCCTGGCCAGGAAAGACTGAGCCAGTGAAGCAGGCAGAGAAGGCACTCAGGGAGACAGGTGCACTGTGTGGGTAGGACAAGTGTCTGCAGTGTGCCTCCAGGGCAAAACCTTGTGGATTTATCTCTATGTTCTCTGTAGTGTCCGTAAGGCTTAGCACGGTGACATTCATTCATCTGCTCGTTCATTTAAAACTATCTATATAGTGTCTGTTTGATGCCAGGCCTAGTGCGAGGGGGTGTGGATGCACCCCTGTATGTGGAGGGTGCACATCAGTGCTGCTCACGTAGAGTTTACACACAGTGAGAACAGGTCAGTAAACGAGGAAGGAAATTAACAGAGGGATAACCTCTGTACAACACCGCTTAAGGGGCACCTGTGAGCAAAATTTTGTTTGCTCTCAGCTAAGTTAAAGAAGCAAAAACTACAAGGAGAACATTAAAAAAAAAATGCCAGGTAGTATGGCTTCAGTATTGAGAAATGTGCCAGTGGGCATGATTTAATATTACTATCTTCTTATATTAAAAAACAAAACAAAACTTATCCTGGGTTATTTACTTAAGGCATTTTTCAGTTATTATATTATGTTTTAGTTATGTGAAACCGATAAGATTGCCTCTCAGAAAGTCTGTATAAAAGCAGTTGAGGGCTTCCCTGGTGGCGCAGTGGTTGAGAGTCCACCTGCTGATGCAGGGGACACGGGTTCATGCCCCGGTCCGGGAAGATCCCACATGCCGCAGAGCGGCTGGGCCCCTGAGCCATGGCCGCTGAGCCTGTGCGTCCGGAGCCTGTGCTCCACAACGGGAGAGGCCACAACAGTGAGAGGCCCGCGTACCGCAAAAAAAAAAAAAAAAAAAAAAAAAAGGCAGTTGATAGGTGCTCAAAAGTTGTTTCTTGTTAATAATGAAAGCATTTGTCTTTTTTCATACCTTCACTTTATCTACAAAACAATCTTAATAATAAAATCATCATTTCCTTGACAAATTTATGCTTTGGCAAATATTTCTCCTAGAAGAGGTTAAAACATTTCCCAATATATAATTATTATTTAGCAAGGTTTCCCTGTGAAATGGGTAAAAAGTACTCCTTGACATATTTGCTATTTGGGAAATCAACAGTCAGAGAAAGTCACAGTAGTTAGTGGAATTCCATCATCCACTTAGCACCGTAATCTAATGTAAATAATAGATTTTGGAATTGTATGTCAGTATGCCATTGATGCGTCCATGCATTGTCATGAGTGAATTACCTTAATATTAATTTGATTTTGTTGTATTTTAACTAACAAAATGCTACTCAGACAGAAGGATCAATGTTATGCATGGATTATAGTAGGAACACATTAATGTGTATTGAATGAATGCAATACATTATATTGTATGAGTGAATGAGCATCATGATCTCTGCCACTCTAGCTCTTGAATTTAATGATATCTGAAGCTGTTCTCTGCTACCTTTATGTCCATCCCTCCCACTCCCACTCTGTAACCCACAGAGTAGTTTACCTTCTGTTTGCGTTACAGAGAACATGCTTTATCCCTGACTGTGGAGGGTCCGGTGTGATTTTGTTTTTCTGACCCTCAGGAAAACTGGCAGGAATTAGCAGAGCATTTCACACATTTGGCAAACCATTCTTGGATAGGTGATGTATGCAAAATGTTGGCTATTTATAAAATGATTTATATAATGATGATATTAGATATTCACCAATACCTGGGAGTTACCTAGGTTACTATAATTTGATTTATGAAAAATAGGTGAAACTAATATGTAAACATTTTAAACTTTATAATTACATGTATTAATTTTATTATAGTTTGCACATGAATCTGAAAGATCAATAGTGATTAATAATCTAATGACAGATGCTATGTTAGTTCAAGAAATTCAGTGTAAATTACATTTAACTGGTTTTTAAGTATTCCTACACTAAGTTCCCCAAACGAAAAATAATCATTTGAAATCTCCATCCTTTATTCTCCAAAGAGAAAGAGAAAGGGTATAATATTATCAACAGATACCACGTAGATTGTGTATATCCTGATTCTATTCGATGGTTTTGTTTCTGCTCTTAATGAGATATTCTTATTCTGCATGTATCATTTCCAGTGAGGAAATGCATCATTTTCTGTATTCATAGATATTATTTTTTACCTAGATTTATACAAAATATTATTTCAGGGATATAAATTGTGCAAAGTATATATCAGGTCATATTGATTTGAATACACTGTAGAGTTCAGTTCCCCTAGGTCCTAATAACACAATTTACCTTGTATCATCAGTATGGCATTGTTCTAATAATACATTAGATATGTATTTGTCACCATATGTTCCTGATGAGTCAATGAGGTCAGTATCAGCATGTGAGAGCTTGTCCCATGTATGACTAGAAAACCCCTGCAGTAAGATTTTTGAGCAAACATGTGCTTTGATTATAAAATGTAACTGCAGTTTTCTCTTTGTAAATTATACACAGCTCTTTTGAAAAATGTGTCTACTTCATTTCTAACTGCCTCTTTATTTACCCATTCGGAAATTATAGGGGAAAAGCTCTTAATAATTTATTGTTGTTATTGAGCTAAGTGGTGTCATTGTTGTTTCCTTGTGTTCTCTCAAGTTACTAATTATTTGACTCAAGTTGACCATTTAGGAGGATGAAAATGGGTTTGGGGGCAAGGGAATGGGGAGAAGCGGGGAAATTGGACAAAGTGCAGGTCTGTGATTAGAATCATGTAAGACTTTATGCAGTTACTGTGCAGTTGGTCAGATGGAGGCTATCCATCAAGGTCATGAGTCTGCATAACTTATAAAAGCCAACCAGAGCAAAAAGTGGTGACCTCTTCAAAAACAGACACATAGATCCAGGGAACAGAATAGAGAGCCCAGAAATAAACCCACACACCTATGGTCAATTAATCTACGACAGAGGAGGCAAGAGTATACAGTGGAGAAAAGACAGTCTCTTCAATAAGTGGTGCTGGGAAAACTGGACAGGCACATGTAAAAGAATGAAATTAGAAAATTCTCTAACACCATATACAAAAATAAACTCAGAATGGATTCAAGACCTAAATGTAAGATCAGAAACCTTAAAACTCTTAGAGGAAAATATAGGCAAAACACTCTTTGACATAAATCGTAGCAATATTTTTTTGGATCTGTCTCCTAAAGCAAAGGAAATATAAGCAAAGATAAACAAATGGGACCTAAGTAAACTTAAAAGCTTTTGCAGAGCAAAGGAAACCACTGACAAAATGAAAAGACAACCTACTGAATGGGAGAAAATATTTGCAAATGGTATGACAGATAAGGGGTTAATATTCAAAATATAAAACTCAATGTCAAAAAAACAAAAAAAAAGGTCAGAAGAACTGAATAGACAGTTTTCCAAAGAGGGAATGCAGATGTCCAACCGGCACATGAAGAGACGCTCAGCATCACTAAGCCTCAGGGAAACGCACACCAACAGCACAGCGAGGTCAGAACCACACACCTGTCAGGATGGCGGCCATCAGAAAAACCACGAGTAACAGGCGTTGGTGTGGATGCGGAGAAAAGGGAGCCCTTGTGCACTGTTGGTGGGAATGTAACTGGTGTAGCCACTGTGGAAAATAGCAGGGAGGTTTCTCAAAAAACCAAAAACAGAACTACCATATGACCCAGCAATTTCACTCCTGGGTATATAATATATCTGAAAGAAAGAAAAACACTAATTCAAAAAATATGTATGCATCCCAATGTTCATAGCAGCATTATTGACAAGTGCCAAGATATGGAAACAACCTAAGTGTCCATCAACAGAAAGGTAAAGAAGATGTGGCAAATATATACAGTGGAATACTACTCAGCCATAAAAAATAGTGAAATTTTGCCATTTGCAGTAACATGGATGGACTTGGAGAGCATTATGCTAAGTAAAATAAGTCAGACAGGACAAGAACTACCGTGGAACCTATATGTGGAACTTATATGTGGAACCTAAAAAACACTACAAACTAGTGAATATAACAAAAAAGAAGCAGACTCACAGATGTAGAGAACAAACTAGTGGTTGCCAGTGGGGAGAGGGGAAGGGGGAGGAGCAATATAAGGGTAAGGGATTAAGAGGTACAAGCTGTTATGTATAAAATAAGCTGCAAGGATATATTGTACAATATAGAGACACAGCCAATAGTTTATGGTAGCTGTAAATGGAGTATAACCTCTGAAAACCGTGAATCACTGTATTGTACACCTGTAACTCATATCATACATAATCAACTATACTTCAGTTTAAAAAAATGGTGACCTCCTATCCAGAGCAAACTTCTCAGAAGTAGAAATAAATATCAATTGGGAACATTCTAGAAAGTGTTACACTAGCCTTTTTTTGTGTCTGGACATAAATAAAATGTATATGTTGTTAAAAATTTTAATGAGAATTCTGAAAAATATCATCAAGTTACTCCTGGAAACCAACACTTGAAAGATGAGATGACAAGCAGGTGGGGGTGAGTTACATCTTCATTCTTTTGCCTTTCCACAGTAAAATAGTGTGGAATGCAGAGACCTATATTTTTTAAAGTTTTAATCTTGTGCCTTAGTATCATACTGACTGAGCTAGAACTATTTTTACTGCTTCTTGTAGGCATGTATTTATGACTGTGCAGAAATTTTATATTTTCCAAATGACTTAGCATGTTTTAGTATCCCTCCATCTGAATCATACATGGATGCATTTTGTATTCTTCAGAAAGAATGTTATGACCTCTACATTAGAAGAAGAAGAAGGAAATTGTTTCCATTAGGCCTACAGACTCCCAGACAGCAGTGTATTCTACAGGATGATGGATTATTTGCCATACTTTTATAGGTAAATGACATCTCAGACAAGATGCAAAAAGAAATCTACAAATAATTAGGAAATTTATTTCTACTCTAGTTCCTTCATCATCTCTGGAAGTTATTTATGCAAGAGTATACTGTGAAACTAAATAAAATTTAGCTTTCTACTTTGAATCTTTTTTCCAGAAACAAGTCAGGTTTTTAGGGTTTAGAAAAATAGTGATTACAATATAGAAACTGCAAATGGTTAATAAACATGGAAAATGATCACCTATTGTTATCAAAGTTACATAAATTTTAATATTAGAATTCTTCTGATTTCCCCCATCAATAGTTTTAAAAAATCAATTGGTTTTAGAATGAAAATATCTGATGCTGTTAAGGATTCAATGAATGGGAATTCTGCATCACAGTGGAATGTTGATAAAACCTATTTCAAAACTAATTTGTCTCACTAAGCTTATAAATATTCATCACTTTTAACTCAGGAATTTCATTTATGGTTAGCTATTCAGTAGAAACCAACTACAACAAACTCCTGAGAAACGGTTTTATGAAATCATTAATAATAATCTCAGAAACTGGAAATTACATAATGGCTAGTAAAAAGGTTACTGGTGCTTCTTTATGCAGCTTTAACAGTGTTGTTTACAAACATTTAACCATAATGTTTTAATGTTCAGACTAAAAGAAGTTCATGGAGAAGTTGATGTGGTTCTCAGCTGGCTTCCAGACTAGTGGAACAGACAAAACAGGTAGTTATTACAAGGCATGCAAACACGTGTAATTAGAAATGCAGACCTGCTCAAATGGTCAGCAGGTCATTAGGATTCTCCACTGCCCGGGGATCCACTGCCAACTGCTTCTAGGAAAAATTATCTTAATCTGGTGGCGTGGCTTTCATTTTGTTTTGTTTTAAATTTTGGAAAAGGAAGTTTCCGATCTCTACCCTGGCACTCCCTGCTTAGCCTATATTTTGCTTGTCTGTCAGTGCCTCATCACACCCGAAATTAGCTACGAGTCTTTGATTCACTCTGGCTTTTTTCATAGCTTGTTAACTGAAGGCAGTGTCTTAACAGACAAGAGTTTATAGACAGCAGAACTGAGCTAAAGAAAAAAGAGAGAGACCATTTCAGACCCCTACCATTTGAAGGTGATCTAACACCCAAATTGAACGAGGTGGGGTGTAAAATGTAATGTGGGCTGTGCTCAGTACTCGGTGGTTATTTAGAGAACTAACAGAAGGAACATTTTAAAGAGACTTATAACTAAGCACAAAGGAATGGGTAGGTTTGCTGCTTATTTGTATAGATTTGTTCCCACCTGTGAATTGCAGCATCTTATTTTCAGGGAAACCTACCAACGACAGCGGTAGCCAGGGGTGTAATCAACCTGTGTGAACAAGTCAACAAGCAAAGCTCCAACAAGGAAACATTACACAGTGTAAGAAATTTGCTGCTGCCGTCACTTTTGCTGCACTCTAATGAAAGTGTCCAAAGTGATTACAGAGTACAACTGCTTAAATATAGCTTATTCAGGGTGTATGTGTGTGTGTGTGTGCCCTAAGGGTCTTTATCGTCCAGTAGAGAACATAAGATTAATATAAAAAATAACTTTGACACAAGATAAAATGAGATAAATGCCATGAGAAGGGAATACAAGTCAGAGTAGAGAAGAATCACTGAAAGAGTTAGTAGTTCAATAACACACAGTTGTCCTTCATAGGCAAGACTATGTTAAATACCCATCTATTAGCTGTGATGATATAATTTTCGATTCCAGGGCTTGTTTCTACATTATCCTTGTACCAGAAACAGTTTGTGAGTAAGGGGGTGCTGGAAGAGAAGCCTGTCTCCTTTTGACCATAATCTGTTAATGATGTGAATTCAGATCTAGAAGGCTACAGCTATTTGTACAATAATCTACTGTTTTTACTAACATGATTAGATATTTTAGTAAGAAAAGAAAGATTTTATGAGCATGGCTTTTAAAAAGGTCTGTTCGAGACAGGACAAGTAATCCATTTTTATTTCCTTCTTTGCCACTTACCCCTTGCTCAATTTAATCTGTGAGTAAAGAAAAGTTAATCATGAAACATATGTGTATTTAGATAGGAATTTGGAGAGGGGAGTTTTTCTGATTTCACAGTATCTTCCTGGATGAAGCAGGCTAGTCAGCATTCTAAAGCCAGGAGAAAAAGGCAAGCTGCCATGCGCAAATATTGGCTGAAAACATTTGGCCATTCTCTCCAAATTAATTATTTTATTCATCCAACCATGTTATATTCCTGATCACTTGGAATCTAGAAATGCCCACAATTTAGTCTGCCACAAAGGCACCTTGGCATCAGTATGCCTTTACTATGTATGTCTAGTTGTTAAATGTGGAGATAAAACTTATTAAACCAAAATGTATTATTATAATCTTCATTCTCTGGGACTCATGAGAATATGCGGTCTGGGTTCCTATTTTCCACCAGGGTCCGTGCAACTAGATCAAGTCTGTGTCAGTGTTTCTGAGCTCCCAGTCTACCAGGTTTCCTGGTAGAAAATTGTTTTCAGGATGGGCAACAGGGCCTCCCATCTGCACCTATACCTTTGTTCCCAGGACCGATAGCTTTTGACTCCATAGGTATCCAGATGGGGTTTAGTTCACCTGTCAGCTACTGTCTTACTTCCCCCATGTAGAGTATATCTATAGCCGTGTCTAAACTTTGGGCTGTAATGGTGCCTGGAGCGTAGTTGGGGAGGGATAGCAGAAGTCAGCTATCATTTGGAGGATCTAACGTAATATTATTTATACAGATCACTAACATACAGTGAATACTGTCAGTGGTAGTTATCAGCATCATTAGTAATGTGAGCACATGACACATCTTCTTTTATTTTATCCTAATGATATTCTTATGAGATAAGCATCGGTATCCACATCTCACGTATGAGACAACTGAGGCTCAAAGAGATCAGCATCTTATCCAGGTCCCACACCTGCGGGCAGGAAGAGCTAAAACTACATCTTTCTGCATCCAAAGCTTGTTTCCATTATGCCACAGATTTACCGTGTACTACAGCGTAAACACACATGCATACACACCGACACAAAACTACAGGAACAGCCCTTAGAAGGATTCGATGAGACCGCCAGTACTGCAGAGGAAAGTAAATATGTTTTGAGTACCCTGTATCTAACTCTTGGATCCTCCTTAATTCACTTATTATGCTTTTCAAGGCACAGAAAAGATCCATGAGTTTTCTCCTGTCTCACAGCACAACGTTACAGATGCTCCCTAGTGATGCCCTTTCCCGGAATTAAATTGTAGGGCTCATCAGTGGCTTATACGACTGTATGTTCTAGCATAAGTGAGTGATGTGACAGTAAGACCAAGCTCCTCTTTATTTAGTTTCTATTCTTTTGCTTCCCTCTTCTGGGAGGTAAATACAAACTGTACCAGGAACAACTTCTGGTGTCACACAAACTATAAAGGTAACTCTTGATAAATTAATCTTCTCTCATGACCTTGGTGGCTTTTAATGTCATGATATTTCTACTAGGTTTTTTTATGTCATCGATTTATTTTTATTATGTAGCTTAGGAATTAGTAAAACTTCTTTTCTCAGTCTTAAGCTAATAGAAATATACCCCTCTTTAGGGCTAATACTAATGTATGCCTTTTCTTTTTACAGAAGTAGTAGATCTAAGATACATCACTGTCGTTGACTGTTCATGGTATTTTGCTTTTTAAAGACACATCCATGTGAACTAAAATGTAAAATCGTAAGCTGCTGGCATCTTACATGTGACCACAAGTCTGGCAGCACTTTAGAAATTCAACAAGGAGACAAAATAACTGAGATTTAAGTCATTCTGGAAAAACAAAGAAGACTTCAAAGTTGTTACAGAAGGAGTTTACCCTCCTGCAGCAGTGTCTGCGGTAAACAGCAGGTGTGCTCTGGGATGTGGGTGATGGGAAGGTGCGGTGAGCATGCTGCCGTAGCTTCTGCAGTGCACCCTGGCTAACTTAGGCTGAAAGACTAGACCTTTGTCTAATTTAAGAAATTGGCACAATGACTAGCGGATTAACATCCCAGGCATTGTTTTATTCTAATAGAAGAACTTATGAACCCAAAGAAAAGGCCAGTATTTCTAGAGGATTTGAGTGAAGGTGCTTTTGGTCCAGGAGTCCCTTCTCTTCTCCAGGGAGCTGTCTTGCTTTCTGAATTTCCATATTAACCCATTCAATTAGCACAATGTTTTTTTTTTTTCAAAGCAATATTGTCCTCACTCCCCAACCCTTACCTTTCTATGAACTCTAAAAACCTTGGGGTAAAACAAATTTCTACTAAATGGGTGAGCTATATACAAACTTGCATACACCCAACAGATGGAGGGAGACAGAAAGATGAAGCAAAGATGCAGGGTAGCACCTGTTGCTTATGTTACTCCAGGTGTTTACATGGTTTCTGTAATAGATGTATATCACTCTGCATCCCTATTTATCATGGCAACGGAAGTAGGCAAAAGGTGAGGGGAAGCCTCAAATCTCACTACTGAGAAAAGTAGATTAAAATAGGCAAATCCCAAGAGGCACCCATTCTGCTTCCCCTCTTTTTTGTAGTCCCGTGTAAGGCTTAAGAGAAACTGCTTGCACTTTTCTGGAGGCCATGCCCTAGATATGTGGGTGAGTGCTCATGTGGCCATCTTCTGAGGGCATGAGGAGAGGGTAGACGTATTCAGTAGCAGTAAGAGCGCCGTCCTAGCTCTGGCCGGGAAGACAGGCAGGCAGGCGCACCCACACATGGCTTCCTGTGAGGCTGGGCTTGTAGGCAGCTAATATATCTTTTCAAGTGTCCACAGTGGTCAAAGCACTCACTGCCCATGGTTGAAAAACTCACCGTGTGTACTTATACACCATGCAGACATAAAATCAAATGGAATTGAAATCAGTACAAACGCATCTATGTGTATGTATATGAGATAAATAATATTATTCACATATTCTATGTGTATGCTATTATATATATATATATATATATATATATATTCATGTTTATAGTATGTAAAACATAGTATGTATAGTACAGTGCTCAAAATCAACGGAAAAGAATCCAGAAAAGCTCTGTGAAGAGAGATGAGTGAAGCTGCTCCCAGGGAGCTAAGAAAGAGTCAAGAATTGCTAGAAATGTGGGGATAACATGGGAAGAGTCAAACTAGGAGCAGTAAGTCAGTTTACAGCAGCAGTAAATTCCCAATTCCTATTTCCCCTTGTTTGTTTTCCTTATCATATAGGTTCCTACAATCTAGATAGCCCTCTGGAGAATTCTGTAAGGCAAAGGAAGCAGGAGAGAGGGTTTTTAGGAATTTTAAACTTAACTATAGCATAAATTAATATGTGAAACTTCAAGTTCACTTTTCTTAACAAGTACCCTCCAGGTCGTAACATTTACTGAGGATTCACATATAATATAAAGGCTCTGTTGAGTGATATTGTTGTTGTATTAATTTAGAGGTAAAGTTTCCTTACAGTAAACAGGGAAATATTTGAATCATCTCCTTGAAAAGATGCAGGATGTCTCTATACCTTTGGGCAAAGATTCCTTCCACAGTTTGTTTTCTGAAAAGATAGTCAGCATACTAATTTCCTAAGAAATATTATGGCAAAAACAATATCACATACTTCCCTAATTATACCCATTCCTATATTTTATAATGTAGGAATAGCTCTCACGCTCTCCCAGCATTTTCAGCATGCATGTCCCTCTCTCAGATGGGCATTCCATTAGCACACAGGTGGTGTGTGATGTGAAACACTTCATCACTGGTCTGAGGCTGAAAACCCTGAGGTAATTTACAGTGTTTATAAGCTGCAGGGTCTCTAATTGTGCAGTCTGAAACCAAGCATTTCAGTGCGTGTTAGCCTTCAGAGAGGATAATGCTTGGTTCCTGCAGAATCACTAGCATCTGCTTTAGACGATATTACTCATTTACTAACTTACAATAAAAGGTAAGCTGTGGCAGGTCATCCTGAGATGGTTACCTGATTTTATGTAATAATATCAACTACCCTAAAATGTTGAAGAAATATGACATTTTTATTAAAAATACATTGAAAATGACTTCTTTATGAAAAATTGTTTTTGTGATATCATACATTCATAAAAGGTAATACTGAATGTCTTTTAAGGAAAGTGCAAGTATTAGATTGGAATGCTAGGAATTGTTAGAGACTCATTTTCTACTCCAGCCAGTGAATTAAATCAAAACACAGAAATACCGGGAAAACACTAAATCAGATTAAAGTCCCAAGTTGAATTCATGTCACGACTAGAGGTAAAAAACAAAACAAGACAAAAATAAAAACCTCAGCAGCTAATGTCAGCAACAACAAAAATGAAAATAAGCTCAGGAACCAGAGTCCTGTTTAATTTTCATATTATGATGAACTTGGCTCAGTCATTATATTGGAGAGTGTTGATTGAGCCCGAATCTCACTGTGATATGAAAAATGTGTGAAAAGCATTCGTGTGTCAACAATATTTTCGGTAACTCATTTGTGCTGACTTCTGTGAAAACAAATCACTTTACTTAAAGCAAAATAATAATGAGAAAAAGATTCTTGACAGTATGTCTATATGTAGAATCCTACTTTATGAATATGCTCTCTCATTTTTCCTGGAACAGACAGGTGTTTGATTTTTCCTGGAGCAACTTTAGTAGCAGACTTAGAAAATAGATGCTATAGAGATTATGCCATTGATAATGAACAAGAATGGCTTTTATTATGTTGACCAAGAGTTTCATGGATCAAGGAAACAATATATTTTGACTACATTGCACAGAGTAGACACTCAATACGTGTGGGAGATTGAGTCGGTTCTTCTAGGCATATGTCCCCAAAGTCTATCCAGTGTATAACTGTACGTGGCCGAAGGAGCTGCACAGTTCACTAGTTTGATTCATTTTAAATTAAATTGTAAAATTGAAAATACATTCATACCTTACAATTTAATAGCATCATTATACATTACATTCCCACATTTATTTTTTCTCAGTAGCAATGTAATGTATCACAAATAGCATCCCATAAGGATGGGGCAAAAAGGAGATTTATGGTTGGCCAAGTAAGATGTTTAGGTCAAAGTCTTGCAAACTTTTCTGTAAAGAGCAAGACAGAAAATGTCTGGTTTTAGGCTTTGCAGTCAATGTATAGTCCCTTTGACATGTTCTTTTTGCGTTATTTTTTAAACAAACACTTAAAAATGTAAAAATATTCTTAGATTATTGCAGCACAAAACAGATGCATTTGGATATGAGACTCTAGTTTGCCAGCTCAAGCAAATCAGTATGTACTTGGTGGCTCAAAGAGGAAATGCCTTTCTTTTTCAAAGGCTACTTTGTGCATCCACTAAGAGGAGTCAATTAAATTGGCATTCTCTGCCATGATGAGCAAATATATCATATACAGACCATTTATTAACCTCCAGAAACTAGTCAGAATATCTTTCAACCAGCACGTGTCCTTGTGTCTTCTTATTGTAGCGTGTTCAATGGATGTTCTTTTGGCCTGTTGGCTATAACCCTTTCCTTGCCCTTAGACCTGATTTCTCAGCTATGCCTACTTCTGAAGAGGAGACCAGTTTCCCACTTTCAAACCAGTTTGTGTAGTTCAATGAGGAAACACTCTTCTGTCGTTTCCTCACAGCTAGATTCTTCTTCCTCTTCAGGTTCAGAGCTGAAGAAGTTGCAGGAGCTGGTGCCAGAAGCAAAGACTCTAATAGATGCCTACTACTGGACTCATGGAAGCTTTTTGTCTTTCCCTGTTGTCCTCAGGGATGCTCCTAAACCCACAGAGTACTGGGTATGATGCAGGTGCTAAAGGGATGGATAGCAGTTCCCAAGTTCTGAAAGCCCTTAGCCTGGAACTCTCATGAGAAGTGCCACAAGACCCAGAATATTCTTCATGAATAGTTTTTGGAACAACTCATAGAAAGTCAAAAAGAGATAGGGATATAATGCACCTACCCATTTGAATCTTTTCAGATGAAATTTTCTACAGGATTATTTTAGTTTTATCCTTTATGTATATTAGCTTATTAATTAATTAATTAATTTAGTTTGCATGGCAAGTTGTGTGTCCATCTTTTCTTTTAGCAAAAGACATACTGGTCTCAAGTCTGTGCCTCAAAGCATGCCATTTCCTTTGCTATCATGGGCAGTCTCTTGTGTCATTTAAGTATCTATTTATTTATTTATTTTCCCCAATTTTCTGCTCTGCCATGCTGAAATTTTAGGAACATATAGTTTATACCATGAAGTAGGTGTGGATTCCAAACTTGGAAAAATAAAAATGAATAATTGCTAAAATCATAAAATGCCAAACCTTGATAATAACAGCTCTTAGGAAAGCAAATCAATTGAGGCACAATTCTTTGGAAATTGGGAGTAAAAAATAGTCTTGAGTTTCTCCTTTAATAAAACGCATGACACAATCTCACATTTTCATCTCTGATTTTCTGTGAGTGTTTTCTTTGTAAGCAGTAATATGTCTTTGCAGATTAATTTTCAACCATCTGTTCTATGGAAAAGAATCCCTTATTTTTCAACTTAATCTATTCAGCTTAAAATTTAACTTTAAAGATATCTTTAGCAATATAAAATTCAAATGGACAGGTAAGGAATACTGATAAATACAACAATATGTATGGGCATTTTGACTATACAGGTTTTCCTATGAAAGTTAGATGAGACAGTGAAAAGTTCTGAATAGGGAACATGTATCAAAGATAAAATATAAAAAAGAGAAAACACACATGAATTTCTGATCTGGATAACAAATATCTATGCCTCTCTGAAGCCCAATAAAATTGGACTGGGCTCAAGGAAACAAAAGGAAAATCACAACCCAGATGAGGGTCTGCTTTATTTTAAAGAAGTTTCTGTGAAGCCCAGTTGGATATTTGGAAATGTTTTATAGGTAATTTAATAAACCAAGATATTAAACTGATTCTACTTTAATGCTTAATTGCTTCAGGTGGAATTTTTGTCTTGAATTACAAGATTGGCATTCTTTTCAGTTTCACTCTGCTTATTTAACCAAACTTTTTATACTTATGTTGGACCAGTTTTTTTCTTCCTGCTCCACAAGTTTCTTCTGTTTGCATGTGAGCTACAAGGGGCCATTTAGAAAATAATTTCATTAGATCTTATTGACTTAGAAGTTTGTATTTACCTCCCTTGCATTTGTAGGTAATGTATAATTAAAGAATGTATTTCTGATAGATAGTGAAAAGCCTCAATTTTTGGACAACCCATAAGAAATTATCAAGAAACATTATTATGTTATATATATTTTATATGGTAAATATTAATATATTATATTAACATTTATTATATAGTATATATTTATAGCATAATGTGTAGTCATACAGTATAATACTTAATGTATGTAAACTAAAGTCATGTATCATATATAGTATATATCATATGTATCATATATCACAATATAACATATTATATATTATTTTATACATATACTATATGTAATACATATTTAACTATAGCAATTTAAATTAGTAATAACTTACTAGGTACTAATTATTTAAATTAAAGTTTTAAAAATGATGCACTCAACTTCAGTGGTCCAGTGTGTCTCCACAGCCTTTGCAGTTGATATGTGCAAAACTCAGTTTGCCAATCTTCCCTAGATTTGCTGAAGAATATCCTATAAAGTAGACATTGTGTATCTTTGGTGACATTCTGTTCTTGCTTGCTCACTATCTCATCCAGATCTCTTTTTTGACCATCAGCTGGGTTTTATTTTCCAAGAGTTGGCTGAAATGTTTTAACACTTGGTTATTTCTATTACAATGGAGAACTCTTGACATCCATACAAATTAAACAGATAATAGTAAGACTGGCAGTTCTGGACAGATGGACTTGCCCACTTCTCCAACAGGTCATAGATAGACGTGGCTGTTGACAGCACAGTCAGAGATAGGGGACATCAAAGGCAATGTATTTCAGTTTTTTCTGTAGAAAAAAGTAACACTCCATTTAATTGATAACTTCATATTTTCCAAACAACAAAGAAACATTTTAATATAATTTGATTTTATGGAGGAGAATTTAATTTGATACAAATGCAAATTAGATACGATTTTGGTCATGGTTTTATTTTTTTAAATATATAAAACTTTATGTATGCCATTCTGTTTTCTATAATTTCATCACACCAAATTAGGGCTTATTTAACAAAAGTAAAATAATACCAAGCCCCCACTACCAAACAGAAAAAATTCACACAGGATGCATTTAGCATATAACTATGGAAACTGAACCAATGTTAAGTATAAGTAAACTACACTTGACTGTGTGCATAATGGTCTAGCCAACATTATAAGAGGTATTTTGCTCTGCTTTGAATTCCTAACATCAAATTTTAATATATGTATATAGTCATTGCTTAGTATTCTCTGGTAATTTGTTCCAGAACCCTCCAGGGATACCAAAATCCACAGATGGTCAAGTCCCTTGCATTGGGCCCTGTGTATCTGTGGGTTCTGCATCCTAGGGTAAGGAGGGTCAACTGTATGTTTAAAATTCTTAATTAATTACTCCTTTCCCTAATGACCAAAAAACACATTATGTCAAAAATATATTGACATTACACAATTTAAAATGAATTTTTGGGATGTCAGGGTAAATATGGTGGGAAGAGAGACAATGTAACTTTAGCATCATTGCCTGTACCTTCTGTATTTAATGGATTTTATCATTCAATTAGAACACTGAGTAACTGAGAACTTTTTTAGTTTTGTATTTAATGAGTCAGTGGTCTAGAGCTAATAATGATAAGTCCTCATTTTAAAGCCCTAAAATTAGATATCGGAAGAATAATGAATATTATTTCATTATTGCTTTATTATTGCTTTAGGTGATATATACCACTGCAATTTCACTCTCTGTTTGAAATCATACTTGATAAACCTATGGTTTGTATACCTGACTAACCCTAGCTCTACCTTACAGATAGGAAGTAATTCTGTAATTCTCCAGTGTTTAGAGTAGCTAGTGGTTCTCTACAAATTAGAAATATCCACTACAAGAATTTGGGGAGAGAGCACTTTGGTAAGGAAAGGTGGGATAAGAAAGATTGTCCTAAATACGTGGCCAAATTTAATTCCAACACAAATGATACTTACTAATTTTAATTAAGTAATTAATTAATTGACTATTTCTGATATGTGCACGAGCTGTAGGTAAGAGACACTTGGGGTGGTATTTCATGACAGGAACCAATTAAATGATTAAAGGTGTTACTTGAATTCAGAAATGCCCTTCACAGGTGAGACCTTAAGCTTGATACCTGAAAGTTTCTTTTTTTTAAGTAAGAAGAGTTGAAATGTTTTGTAGGATTCAGAATGGAAGCAGGCAGTCTACTGAAGGAATATCAATGTGAATCTTTAGCTTTCCAATGTGATTTCCTTCTATGCTTTCATTAGGTTTATTTCACTTTCAACTCACAATTCAATCTGTAATGCTGACTGTCATATATAATCCTTAGAGAAAATTCTAGAGTTTTCCATTTGGAAAACATCGAAATTGTGCTTTTTGTTTTGATTGTTACTCAGTAACTCAAGAAAATGCATTTCCTTCCTCATATATTTGCATATTTGACCTATCTTTTATCATGCAAGTAATACCTGGCAAGCTCAAAGGTTGACCAATCCAGTTTAAGGTTCTTAAAATTTTCTTGTGTCACCCTTTATTCTTATCACAAAATATATGTATGTGTTGATGGGTGTGCATGTGCATATGTATGTGTGTGTGTACACGGTTCAATGATGACAAAGATTGTCTCTCTTCTACCTGTTACATATTAGGCATCTAATAATTAAACTATTTGCTGAATGAATGAATGCACAAGATATTTAAAGAGTATTTCAAACCAAGTGTAAGAGATTACCGTACTGAACTTGGGGGCTTAAAGGGATGAAAAAGAAAGTGAGACACAAATTTATTAAGATAGAACACCACTGTCAAAGGCATTGTATGGGATGAGTAAGAAGTGGTTGAATGTGGCTAAGGGTAATAAAGGATGTGATACTGGAATAGTTGGTAGGAACTTTATTTATTTTTTAATTGAAGTGTAATTGACTTACAATGTCATATTAGCTTCAGGTGCACAACATAGTGATTCAATAGTTTTATACTTTATGAAATGTTCACCATAAGTAAAATTACCATCTGTCACCCTACAAAGTTATGACAATACTATGGACTATATTCACTTTGCTGTACATTATATCCCTGTGGCTTATGTATTTTTTAACAGGAGGTTAGTGCCTCTTAATCCCATTCACCTATTTCACACATCCTCCACTCTTATCCCTCTGGCAACCATCGGTGTGTTCTCTGTGTTTATCAGACTGTTTCTGTGTTATGTTTGTTCATTTGTTTTGTGTTTAGTTTCCACACATAAGTGAGATCATATGGTGTTTGTCTTTCTCTGTCTGACTTGCTTCAGTTGGCATGACACCCTTTATGTCCATCTATGTTGTCACAAAAGGCAAGGCTTCATTTTTAAAGGCTGAATAATATTCCATTGTGTACATACACACACACACACACATATATGTATATGTACATCTTGTGTGGTGTATACATATATACCAGAAATGCGGTATAACACACACACACACACACACACACATATATATATATATATATATATATATATATATATATATATATATATATACCATATACATGTGGTATATATATGTACCACATCTTCCTTATCCATTAATCCATCTCTGGACACCTAGGTTGCTTCCATGTCTTGGCTATTGTAAACAGAGCTACAATGAACATTGGGGCGCATGTATCTTATCAAGTTAGGGCTTTCGTTTTCTTTGGAAAAGGTAAGAGCTTTAGTTTTAAAGAGATCGTATGAGGTGTATGAAGCTGCTGTGCTATATAAAGCACCAAGAAGAAACAGTACTCCCTTCATAGTTTGAAATCTTGTTTTTTGTAGGGTTATCTTAACTCTTATCCTGCTGCCAAGATATTATTTGTTTTGATTTACACGTGATCCCCGTTCAGAAGGCTGTCAGCACAGGTCACTGGGTATTAGTTTCGTAGAGCAGGGAGGATGTTCTGGTTGCCTGTGCTCCCCGACAGCTGCCAGCCAAATGCCTGGCACGTAAGAGATATGCAGGATCTCTTAAATTCTGTGTTTCCACCTTTGAGCATTTCTCAGCTACATCCTTCCCAGCGTTGAAGTCATGTCTAGGGAATTTAATATATTTTAAGGGATTACGAAAAATGGGCGTTTTGAGCTAGTTCACTGGACTCTGAGTTTTCAGGGTCTGGAGGAGATCTGCACAGCTAGCAGTGGAAATTGCAGCACAACAGATGTGTTGGAGGGTCAGGGCCCGCAGAAGCAGCCAGGCACTCTGGTTCCAGGACTTGCATACACGAGTAGCCCAGGAATCCCATGCCGCATTTCACATTGAGCGTCTTCTCAGGTCCCCAGCAAACTGGCTCAGTATTATGAATGAATGCAATAATTAATCAGGGTTATTGCACAAGGAATTCCAGGTCTGGATGTGAATTCTAACTAGGTGGCTTATAAGATTTTTTTAATATTGAAAATCTGTGATATATACATGCATAGAAAATCCTAAATTGCGTGATCATTTTAACAACCACCCTTTTGGGTACGGCATGTACTCAGAGCAACCATGTATAGTAACTCGGTTTTCCAAGAGGGAAAATCAGGCTGGAATCCATCCCGGGTTGTAACCATCTGACCTGACTAGACTGAATGCTTTAAATGCAATGTTTGAGACTGTTACAGCAACCCTGGAGTGGCATTTTATTACTTCCATTTTACAGATGAAAATAAGGATTAGGGAGGTTTTGTGACTTGCCCATGTGAATGTGGCTAAACAAACCCAGGTTTGATCTCAGGTCTGTCTGGATGCAAAGCCTTTTCCCCACACTGTGCTATTAGGGCCGTCGGCAGACATTTGAAGAAGGGAGATATGCGTGTTGTGAGGGGCCTGCGGGAAGGCTCCACAGGAAAGGCTTTGCTGAGGAGCAGCCTCACAGCGTCACTCCTGGACCAGAGGGCCCTGCTTCTGGCCCCTGGTGCTGGAACACTGAGGTCAGGCAGCCAGAGCAGGAGAGGATGTGCTGGCTTTCCTCCTAAACTCCCGTGACGTGAACCACCAAATCATCCAGTTTCAGAGGCTGTTTCTCCTCGTTTCCTTCAGTCTGGCCCTTCTGACTACAGAAAGAATATGGGCGCCACACTGCACTTTATGCTAAGACCACGTAATGAGTTCTTTAATGTTTTCTCTCTCTTCCTCTTCCCCTCCCTCCCTCCTTCTCCCTTCTTCTCCTTCCCTGGCTCTTTTGTCTCTGTCTTGGTCTCTCTCTCTCTCTCTCTCTCTCTCTGTTTAGGTCACGGTGTACCTATGATTGCACCAGAATGTCTTTATTTGTTAACCTGCTGAATGTTTCAGTTTGAATTTAAAATGGCCTTAAATCTCAAAGGTTGAAAAAAAGTCCTTGATGATGACTTCTTTCATTTGTCGTTAGCCAGGGTGTGTGGGTAAACAAAGCACGCCAAAAGCCTTGTGAATGCATATGCCATTTGAGAATGTTTTAAAATAGTCAAGAAACAGAGGTAGGGTATATGCCCAGTAGTGGGATTGCTGGGTCGTATGGTAGTCCTATTTTTAGTTTAGTTTTTTTTTTTTTTTTTTTTTTTTTTTTTTTTGTGGTACGCGGGCCTCTCACTGTTGTGGCTTCTCCCGTTGCGGAGCACAGGCTCCGGAGGCGCAGGCTCAGCGGCCATGGCTCACGGCCCCAGCCGCTCCGCGGCATGTGGGATCTTCCCGGACCGGGGCACGAACCCGTGTCCCCTGCATCAGCAGGCGGACTCTCAACCACTGCGCCACCAGGGAAGCCCTATTTTTAGTTTTTTAAGGAAACTTCATACTGTTCTATGTAGTGGCTGTATCAATTTACATTCCCATCAACAATGCAAGAGGGTTCCCTTTTCTCCACACCCTCTCCAGCATTTCTTGTTTGTAGATTTTCTGATGATGGCCATTCTGACCGGTGTGAGGTGATACCTCATTGTAGTTTTGATTTGCATTTCTCTAATGATTAGTGATGTTGAGCATCCTTGCATGTGTTTGTTGTCAATCTGTATATCTTCTTTGGAGAAATGTCAAGAAGAGTCAGGTACCACCATGTTCACTGCAGCAGTATTTACAATAGCCAGCACATGGAAGCAAACTAGGTGTCCATCAACAGATGAATGAATAAAGGAGATGAGGCACATATAGACAATGGAATATTACTCAGCCATTAAAAGAAATGAAATTGAGTTATTTGTAGTGAGGTGGATGGACCTAGAGTCTGTCATACAGAGTGACGTAAGTCAGCAAGAGAAAAACAAATACCAAATGCTAACACATATATATGGAATCTAAAAAAAAACAAAGAAGGTTCTCATGAACCTAGGGGCAGGACAGGAATAAAGACAGATACAGACATAGAGAATGGACTTGAGGACAAGGGGAGGGGGAAGGGTAAGCTGGGACGAAGTGAGAGAGTGGCATGGACATATATACACTACCAAATGTAAAATAGATAGCTAGTGGGAAGCAGCACATAGCACAGAGAGATCAGCTCTGTGCTTTGTGACCACCTAGAGGGGTGGGATAGGGAAGGTGGGAGGGAGACATAAGAGGGAGGGGATATGGGGGTATATGTATATGTATAGCTGATTCACTTTGTTATACAGCAGAAACTAACACACCATTGTAAAGCAACTGTACTCCAGTACAGATGTTAAAAATATATATTTAAAAAAAAAGAGAGAAAAGGAAACAGCGGTAGGAAGGTATCTGACAGATCCGCAGTCAGTAGCCCTTCTGCAGCTGCGGTTCCCTCTCTCACAGGAGAGAGCAGGAGGGAGGATTTTCCGTATTCTGCTTGCCAACACTAGGCAGTAAGATTAACATAATGAGAAGGAAAAATGCAGATTGAGGCTATCCCCGATGTCAGTCTCTCCCGGAAGTTAGATGTTTGGATTCTGCCGGAGAAACAGCCAGTGGACATTGCGGGCAGAGCCCAGAACCAGGAAATCCCTCCCCAGGGGCTGGATGAGCCTCCCTGCACTTTCCTGCAGCTTGGGGCCATGCAGGAGCCTGGCTGTGGGTTCTCCTGTACCGTGGAAAGAGAGAAAATCGAATGTACGCCACGTTGCAGAGAGCTGAGTTCTGTGTGTCTTTTCAGGAACACATAGAACTTGAAATATTAAACCTTCTCTATTTGAAATGCAGTCTAGCATTGAAAATTCGGAAGTCTGTAGTATGGACTCAGTTTGCCTGCCCTCCTCACTTCTCTAAATGTGACACAGGGCCTCTGGGCTGGGCTGGGCTGAGAAGGACTGTGTTTCCTTTTAGTCCTGGGTGCTGGTGGAAGCTGATGAGGACCAGCTCACTTGTCGAGGAGGCAGGCAGAAGGCAGGCAGAGGTAGAAATGTCAGCAAAGCCACTTTCGTTGTACACAGTATCCCCCAGGAAGCTACATCATTTTCACATGTTAACTTTATTTCATACAGTTAGGTGCGTGATATCCAGAGCATTCACAATCCTGCCCTTGATGTCTATTACAGAAATGAACGTTATGATTATTTTATTACAGATTCTTTTATGTATGTTGAGCTCCAGTGACAAACCAGTTTTAAGTTAATGTTTCAGAGTAAATAATGCAGCTGTCAGGCTCCAAGGTAAATTTACGTTGTACACACGATGAGATACCCACAAGTATATAAGTTCATGTGGGTACACATGGATTTAGGAAATGATGCCTCCTGTAACTTCCGTGTTCAGTTCGGATTTGACTGTAGACAAATAGAATTGTGCTGGATTATTCTCCCAGAATGGAAAAAAAAAAAGCAAATATGCAACCTTTTGTGTAAACAGATGTGTTTCAACCTGTGTTTACCCAGAAGGTGGGAGGAATCACTACCCTCAGCGCAGCATGATTTTGCTCTAAAGTGATCAGTCATTAAAAGGGCATGGATTAGAACTGCAGTGTAGGCAGATGGGTAATGCCTGGGAAAATAACAAACTCTCTCTGCTTCCGCAGCTGGGTTCCTTCCATCATTTGATTTGGCTAATTTGCTGCTGCAGTCTTTAAGGTGGTCAAATGCAGAATTTACAAATCCAATTCAACAGGCATTACTGGACTCAACACTCATAGGTATTATGCTTGGAGCTGTGGCCGTTATGAAATTGCACAGAGGACATGATGGTCTTCAAGGAGATGTCGTAAGGTCATGTGCAGGCCTGACGAGTGGCAAGTTTGTAGGGTGGAGGCCACCCGACTGCTGTAGGATCGAGATTCTGTCTTGTTGGAGGTGAATAGGAGACGCTCCATGGAGGTGGTGGCAAAGGAGAGAAGACACAAAAGTGGGACGAGTTTGGGGTGGGGACATAGTGGGGGGGGATGGGGAGGGCATTTCAAACGCAGAGAGAGACATGAGCAAAGGGATGGAGGTAGATATCAGTCCCTGGGGAAGGAGAGCAACACGGCACCACTGTGTTCAGGAAGATCAGCCGTGCAGCCGTACTTGCAGTGAGTCTCGGGAGGGGGTTTGAGTCTGAGAGAGCCGTTGCTGGAGTACAGGTCAGAGGTGATGAAGGGCTGAGTGGGGCAGCAACACATGAGTAAATGCTGGGAAAAGATAAAAAAAGAGCAGAGTATGACTATGGTCTTTCAAGCCTGGAACCCCAGAAAGCACTCCATTACCAGAAAGGGAGTATTCAGAAGGGAGGAATTTAGTCAGAGGTGAGAGGAAAATATGAGGAGCTGGATTTTAATTAACTTTAGTTTGCTTTTGCTGGGTCATCCCGTGCAAATGTCTAGCAGGCAGGTATAGCAGTGTGGATCTGGAAAAAGATCAGGATAGGGTAAATAGAAATTTAGAAATTTCTTTAAAAAGTGATGGCCAAAGTGGTAAGCATGATCATATCACCAAAAAAGAGGTGGTTATAGAGGGAGGAATGGTGAATGTTTACATTCATGGGAAACGAAAAAAAGGGAGACTGCAGACATAGTGTCTAGGGGCAATCATGGGAGCAGTGGGCAAACAGAACAAGGCGGTGTTATAACAGCTAAGAGAATATACACCGAGATGGAAGTGCTCAATGGATTAATGTTAGAAACGTCAAGGGACCCTGCTAATTTGAAAACTAATGAATTATTGGTAAGGTCTGTAGATAGTCGCCAGAGTTCAAGTAGTAAAGAGAGTAGGTGTGAGGAAATAGAAATAGGTAGCTCCTTCAAAATGTTTTTGATGAAAAGAAAAAGAAAATCAGTAGCCTGAAAAGTGATTGTGATAATGACATTTACTGATTACCTACTGGGGGCCGGGCACTGCATTTAATTCGGACGCAAACAGTTATAACTGGAGATTTGGGATTGAGAGAAGAAGATGAAGGCATGCGGGCATCACTTCAGCCTCCCATCGCCTGCGTTCCACAATTTGAAAGATGATAAAGGCAGAAGATTCCTTTTTTTCTATTTGAGACTCAGTCCTTTTCTGTCTGGATGTAGCCTCTCCTCCCATCCTATCACTTCTTGGTTTTAACTGCAGTGCACTCGACGCTGGATAGAGTTTCCTACTCAACATCCTCCAGCTACCTTGATGAACACATTCCTCTTTCCTGGCTTCCCCTCTCCTTCCTTTTCAGGATTTTCTAGCTCAGTTCTTAAGCCCTAGTGTGCATCAGAATCACCTGGAGAGTTTGTGAAACCAGTGCAGGCTGAACTCTGGCTCCAGCATTTCTGATTCAGTAGGTTTATAGTGAGACCTGAGGTTTTGCCTTTCTAGTATGTTAGAAGGTGATGCTTATACTGTTGGTCAGGGCACTTCACTTGGGGAATTTTGTAGATTACGAATATGTTGTGTGTGGGTTTATCTCTGGGCATTCTATCTTGTACCATTGATCTATATTTCTGTTTTTGTGCCAGTACCGTACTGTCTTGATTACTGTAGCTTTGTGGTGTAGTTTGAAGTCAGAGAGCCTGATTCCTCCAACTCTGTTATGAAAAGATGTTCAACATCACTAATTGTTAGAGAAATGCAAATCAAAACTACAATGAGGTATCATCTCACACCAGTCAGAATGGCCATTATCAAAAAATCTAGAAACAGTAAATGCTGGAAAGGGTGTGGTGAAAAGGGAACCCTCTTGCACTGTTGGTGGGAATGTAGATTGATACAGCCACTATGGAGAACAGTATGGAGGTTCCTTAAAAAACTAAAAATAGAACTATCATACGACACAGCAATCCCACTACTGGGCATATACCCTGAGAAAACCATAATTCAAAAAGAGACATGTACCAAAATGTTCATTGCAGCACTATTTACAATAGCCAGGACATGGAAGCAACCTAAGTGTACATTGAGAGATGAATGGATAAAGAAGATGTGGCACATATGTACAATGAAATATTACTCAGCCATAAAAAGAAATGAAATTGAGTTATTTGTAGTGAGGTGGATGGACCTAGAGTCTGTCATACAGGGTGAAGTAAGTCAGAAAGAGAAAAACAAATACCGTATGCTAACACATATATAGGAATCTAAAAAAACAAATGGTACTGATGAACCTAGTTGCAGGGCAGGAATAAAGAGTTAGACATAGAAAATGGACTTGAGGATGTGGGGTGGGAGGGTGAAGCTGGGGCGAGGTAAGAGTAGCATCGACATATATACACTACAGAATGTAAAATAGTTGGCTGGTGGGAAGCATCAGCGTAGCACAGGGAGATCGGCTTGGTGCTTTGTGATGACCTAGAGGGGTGGGATAAGGGGGATGGGAGGGAGGCTCAAGATGGAGGGGATATGGGGACGTGTATGCGTATGGCTGATTCACTTTGTTGTGCAACAGAAACTAACACGGTATTGTGCAGCAATTATACTCCAATAAAGATCTGTTAAAAAAAAAAGAATATATTGGACTCAGGAGAGCGTGGCAGACTGCTTCTAATAGCCATGTAGTTGTCAGTTGGAAAAGGGATTTTGTTGATGTTTGGTTCCAGTGGATACAACCAGAATTAATGAGCAGGAGGTACAGGGAAATCTGGCACTTAAGGAAGAACTGAATTCAAGAGGAGAACGTGGGTGAGCTTCAAGGACACTGCTGAGGATGCTGTAGCAGTTTCCAGTGTGCACGTGAAGTTGAGTAGATGATCTTTAAGCTTCCTCTCAACTCTGAGATTCCAGTGATTTTGATTCTCCCAAGTTCAACATTTTTATTCAGCATGTCCTGGGCCCTCTTACTTTTCCAGAACCACTCCCTCCCCCACCATTAAAACAAGATAAAGGTGTAAAAATGTATTTCTTTTTAAAACTCCACCCCTCCATCACCACCGTCAGTCACAGAGGTGGTAGCTGGACTCTCTTCCTTCCAGACTCAGCATTCACCACATTCTCCGATGAGGCCTGTGGCCCACATAAGGTCCTATCAGCCATTAAAGAGATTTCATCTGGAAACGAATCTGTGTATAAATGTAGTCACAACTCCTGTCTTCAGCCAAGTAGGCCACGGCATATCCACTCTTGAGAAGGAGGTATTTTCAAAACATATCACCTGGTCTGTACCTTAAGTGCAGAGTTTGTCCCTCATATCAAGCCGTGGCCCTTGATGTACTGAGGAGGAGGTGGGGAGGGAAAGGAGGAAAATATGGTGCAGTGAAATCGAATATGCTATAATGCTTTCCTCCAGGGTGAATTTTACACCTGGCTGAAATCAGGGAGCACTGTTCCGGAGTGATTGAGAGTCCTCTTTTCCAAATGCAAAGACTCCAGTGAATTTTGAACCTTTCAGCACTGTCTTATCCTTGGTAATAACTCCAGCTGAGAAGTGCAAATGAGTCTGATGCCTTTGAGAACCTCTGAATGGTCTTGATGGAAGCATTGATAGGGCGAAGCGGGAAATTAATGTTGCCTTGAAGGGTGCCATAAATGGGTTTCAATTACCGCCTGAGATGGACATCCTAATTTCTATAGATAACATCAGTCTTCCCAAAGTTAACTGTGTTCCAGGCATTGAACTTAGCAAACTTTGACAAAACAACATCAGAAAGAAATGCTAGCATGCCATATCTTTTACACTGATCAGTTTACTTCCTTTGCTTTGGAGCAGTGCTTGTAATTGCAGGAAAAAATTCTGTCCCCTTGCATGAAGCCCTGCATGGCGATCTTTTGAGCTACTGTTTTCATTTAAAAACTTCAGAGGAAGCTTTTAATCCAGCCAGTGTGGCCAACCACAGAGGGGAGCCAAAGTTGCTGGAGGTCCCTATGGCAGGAATGTGCGCTACAGGGCAGTGCTTTGCAAACCGTCTGTGCTGATGGCCTCACTTTTTCCCAGTACATCACAACCCCTGGGGGTCCCCCGCACATGACTGTACAAAGCTCACGCCTGCCACACACAGCTCATCACGGAGTTCCAACGAAGGGATGACTCTTGTTCAACAAGTGACTCCCTTGATCAGACACAGGAATGCCGTGCATTATCAAATTGTTACAAAAAGTTCCAAAACACTCACTTTCTGTACTTACCTTTCTATGGACCGTAACTAATTGTAAATGACCATGACTGGAGGGAAACTCCTCTTTATCAAAGAACCTGGTTAATTTTTGAGACATTTTATAAAATGAAACTCTTTCAGGTACAAACAACATAGGCAAAGAATGTTGCTATGGACCCCATCCAATCCCTGGACTCTTGGAATTTGAAGTAGGAAATAATACTGATACAGACAGTTTTATGTCAGACTCATAGGAGATAAACTGGGAATATCAAAGCAGAACACAGATACACAAGAGAGGTAAACATTCTGTTCAGATTAGGGAGCTGCCCAAATTTGTGAGGAAGGAATAATTTAGGGCAGCTTCAGGGGGTCCACTCTCACGATGGGAAGAAGCTGGGAGAAAGAGCCAGGGGAGTCCTTAAGGACAGCTCTGGGCCTTGTTGACTCTAAGCTTTACAGAGATTCACTCATCATCATATCTCATGATCAATGGTAAGTGGAGTGTTGGCCATGAAGTGGATTCCTTACATTAAAATTTATAATTGCAGAATTAAAAGCTGCAAATTAAGAGCTTTAGTGATTATCTATTTCTTATATGAAGTCAACTGAAATCCACAGAGTTGAAGTAACTTGTTTCAGGCCCCACTTGTTGTAAAAGCTAAAAACAGGTCTCTTGTCTAGGGCTTCTGACCCACATATGAGATCTTTTCCTAAATCCTGTTCTATCTCTCTCTCAACCTTGATTTTTATTCTTTTCACTTAGTTATTTAAAAACACTTCTTTCCTTTAGTTTATACAGCATACTACCCATTGTGCTATTTTTTTTTTTAATTTCAAGTATCTTGTTTCTTCCCATGCAGGAAGGTTTAGGGTATTGGGTCTTGCATTTGACCCTTTCATTAAAAATGTAGATACATAAAGATTACTGGTAAATATATGACACACGTATTGTATATGCTGGTTAATTTAAACTCTCCATTTTATCATGCTCTTACCTCCATACTATGCTGTTTACTAAGTTATCAGGGACTAAGATGACAAATTGAAATAAGATTATGAAAGCATGATGATATGAACACTGGCTTATACAAGCCGTTCTTAAATCCAGTGCGTGACCTCAGATGATGTATTTAATCTCTGTGCCCCTCAGTTGCCACATCTATAGAATGTAGGTAATAACAGTGTCTACCATACAATCCCATTATGAGGATTATATGGGGCCATTTATTAAGGCACTGCCACAGTGCCTAGCAGTACACAAACAATAAACATCACTCTTATCATTATAAGTTTATATCATTACATTCAATAGAAAAATATGAGTCCTTAAACGACAGTAGAGAAGGAAAAAAATCGTGTAATGAATTAAGAAAGGAACAAGGTCCAATTATATTGTTGTGCTCTGAGAGAGTGAAAACCATTTGTTTGTGTTCATTTCCCTCAAAGGATAATCAATATTTGAAATGCTCTGCTTTCTGAAGGAACGAGGAAATTGGAAAAATCTAAGTAAATTTAAAAATACATTTAAGAGTGCCATTTCTAGGCAACATTGGATGCTGCCTTGCAGTGGCTGTCCCTTACGTGGCCGTGGTCTGCCCAGCATATCTGGGTCAGGAAGGCACTCCTGCAGCCACAGGGACACTGCGGCTCTCATTGCCCCTCTTGGAAGCAGAGGGCAAGGGCCTCCGCCTCAGCTCCAGGTCAACATGCTGGCCGTGATCCGTCTCCAGATGGAGGTGAGGCCTGCGTGGACCTCACGCCTCCGTGTCTGTTTGGTTTGTGGGTTAGCAAGTCAGCCCCTGTCTTTGATTGCAGACAAGAGAAAATCTTTTGAATTTAAGGAATCAAACCACTGCAGCTGTTATGAGGCAACAATTTGAAAAGCTTTTGTAGACTTTTTGCTGAAAGAAAGCTCTGTACCTTTTCATACAAGCCTTTTGCACTGTGTGACATTTTCAGTGCTTTCATTTTTCTTTTAATCTTTCTAGCACATGCCACAGTAAAATTACAAGTATAGCAGTCCTCCATCCGGCAAGACTCATCCTCCCCGAAACAAAGCTGGGGCTGTGGAAGATGCTTTGTATTTTACGTTTCTGCTTCCCGCCATCTGTACCACTCTGTGTTGTCTCTCCTACTTGTTAATCAAATCTTGAAAAATAACCTTCAAAATTAATTTCTAAGGCTCTCAAGGCCTCAGTAATTCATGCTGGTCTCAGTTTAATTTAGGATCTCAGCTTAATTTAGGATCTCGGAACTTAGTTTGTGTTTATGGCTTACATCTAACATATTTTTTAGGCTGTGTATTGCCCCAGCCTCTGTGTTATTGCTGTTATTACCATCTGTTTGATTTTTAGGGTTCATTCCTTTTGGTTCTTTAATCCTTTTTGGGAGTGTCACTGCTTATTAATATCTCTTCCAGGGGAGAGCAGAAAAAGGGAGAATACAGGCATCAAAAATTCTCCAAATCCAAATGTAAATGGCTGAGTTTAATGCAGTCACCAGTCCATGTTGACAATTTTTTTTAAGATCCTTATTACCAAATCAAGGTACAATTTATAGCATGTGAGTTTATCATAGGATTAAAATATGACTTAATTAAGGTATGTACGGATTAAGGTAATCTAACTGAGGTAAAATTCAAAGAGCTTTTACTTTTTTGGTATGGAAGGGATTGACAAAATTAAGGTCTTATTTGTTTATTCTGGCTGGGGACTTTTTGTGTGATTAGTCCATATAAAAACCTGTTTCTCTTGCTTTTAAATCCATCTAAAAATTCCCATATAAGATATTGTTCCCAGTAAAAATATTCTCTTGTTAACAAGCACACGTTTCTTATTCACTAACTGTGGATTAAAAAACGATCAATAGGGACTTCTCTTGTGGTGCAGTGGTTAAGAATCTGCCTGCCAATGCAGGGGACATGGGTTCGAGCCCTGGTCTGGGAAAATCTCACATGCCGCGGAGCAACTAAGCCCGTGCGCCACAACTACTGAGCCTGCTCTGTAGAGCCCACGAGCCACAACTACTGAAGCCCACACTCCTAGAGCCCGTGCTCCGCAACAAGAGACGCCACCGCAATGAGAACCCCTGCACTGCAACAAAGAGTAGCCTCCGCTTGCCGCAACTAGAGAAAGCCTGTGCACAGCGACGAAGACCTAACGCAGCCAAATAAATAAATAAATATATTTTAAAAAAGAAAAAAATGATTAACAGTTATAGCAAAAGCATGCTCTATTTAGATGGTCTCCCTGCCTGTTTCCATAGGAAGTAGTATTTAGAAGTAACTAATTCTTGAGAATGCTGTTTGAAACTCCTGTTGAACACCTGGGGTTTGGCACAGATTAGTAAGATATTTCTTCTTATTTTTACAAAATCCTCCATACAAACCCTCCTGGAACACAGATACGTCCAAGATGATGAGGAAAGCACTTGATATGTTCATGGACGTTTTCCTGGGTAATAAACAACTGACTACTCTTTCCTTCATGAATGCATAGACTTCACACTAGGTTAAAGGGAATTCTCTAAAAGAAGGATTATGAGTTTGGTACAGTATCACAATACCACATGTAATTCAACTGTGTCCACACTTCTGGCATAGCTGCTGCTAGAAGGGCACTCTCAGTCCACGTGGATAACATAATGATGTGCAAGACACAGCCTCTTCTCTCAAGTTGCTTATAGTGTACTTGAGAAATACGATAAACATATAACTACTATAACGTATTTTTGTGATTGGTGAGTTACTGAGCACTTCAGAAGGAGGAATCATATTATTTGAAGGGAGAAAGAAAGTGTCAAATAAGTCGTTGTCATTTGAGGTGGTCTTTCATAAAATAATTTCTGATACCTAGATTCAATCATTCCCAAGCAAATAAAACCCACAGAGACATGACAACTAGGGAAAGCTTTTTTACATACTACTATTCCGCATGAGCTAGAAGGCAGAGGGAAGTCTCCATGCTGATTTTTATAGAACTGCATTGATGCCATAAAGCTTAACTTTTATCAAAAAATCAAAGGTGGGTTGTCTACACAGCATCTTGGGATAACTGATACCCTACCCACCTCCGTCTCATTGGATGCCAGTGACTACTAAATTTGACCAAATTATTAAATCCCAATGAAGCTGTCATCACAGGAACAAGCAACAAATGAATAATAATATGCATTTACAGCATATTTTTTATAAATGATGTAAATATATATATAAATTTATAAATATATAAATGTCTCTTCTATATTTTTACATATGAAACCAAAAAGAATTAATTAATGGGGATAAAACTCATAATCTTTTCATCTATTAATGGTAACATTTCAATTGTTTCATCATGAAACGGAAATTTATAAAATAACCACATTATTTTCATCCTAAACAACACATGTTAAAAGAGTGGGAAATAATATAATGACAAATATTTTGTGACCCTCTCTAAAATTATCTTCTTAGCAATAGTTCACTAAATTTACATCGTCTGATAGAGCAGCCAGTAGCCATGCTTGCTTTTTAAAATTTAAATTAAGTAGCATAGAATAAAATAAAAATTCATTTTTTCAGTTATACTAACCATAGTTCAAGCACTAAAAAGCCACATGTGGGTCGTGGTTTCCTTATTGGACACTGCAGATATAGAACATTTCCACTGTTACAGAAACTTCTATTGGACAGCACTACACTTAAGTTCCTTTGAAGGTAGAGCAATAATTTTTTATTGCTTAGGAGACTAAAGAAATATTTTTGAGCGATTAACTTAAAGAGAGCCCTAATCTAGAACTGTTGGTCTCCTGGAGTTCTTTTTCCGGGGGTGTGTGCTTTGAAAATCCCTGCCTTTGGTTAAATGTAAACGCTAAGCTATAATGACTATAATGATGCTGGTGGTGGTGGTGATGGAGGCATTAATGACCAAAATATAATGATGATGGGGCCGAGGGTTATGAATATCAAATAAGAATATTTACCAAGGGTAAGCTGATCTGGGGTGTTGAATTTTTGTTTGTTATCTAATGAGCAGTTGTTGTCAACTCTTCAAACAGGAAATGTATACCTAAAAGTTTGGTATGTCCGTGATGTGGATACAGGTGCTTTTACTTACATGGAGTTCTTTTCGGTCATATCTGAGGTCTGGTGTAAACGTCTGTTAGAAATGTTCTATGTTGGGACTAAGTCCTTATGGAATAGACCTTGAATGGTATACTGCCAATATCTGGTTGGGATGGTAATATGCTGTAAGAATTTTAAATGGTGTAGAAAAAGGGTTGTTGAATGTTTAGTCTGAGCTTCTTCAAAGATGAAATGGCTTAAAAGAGTTTCTGAAAGCCACATCCAAGTTAAGACTGTTGATCCCATTCCAGCTACTAACTAATGGAAACCAGTTTCACAAGAGAATGATGAGAATTTTCTAAAGAATTTTCCTCCAGGAGACATCTTCTCAGAGGATAATCTCCTCAGGAGATTAGATATAAGTATGCATAAAATAGACCTTCAGCCAAAAACAAGCACAGTGACTTTCAGGGGTTACTGTGGTCTCCAGTAAGAATTGCTCTTCTTCCCCAGCAAGAATACCCTGATTCCAGATGTAATGGAGAAAAATGGAAGCAATGTATTTTTACCTAAGGGTAGACTATTCCCTAGAAGCAAATTCTATCATGACTTTCAAAGGTCCCCATCATTATCTTTGTGTAAAAAATTTATATGAGCATTTTCTAGACGGCGTAAAATTGACTCTATTCATCCTTTCTTTGCAGCCGTCCAGAAAACACACCTATCCATGCAAACAACTGGGGGAGCTTATAATTATTTGTGTTAGAATAACATGCATTTCCAAAATCAGGGATTGTTGTGTGTTTTCTTGGTCTAGAAGTCCCAAAACTGAAATATAAGAGCAAACAGAAATGCAGAATACCAGTCAGAGTTCTTATTTGCAAGCAACATATATTAGCCAACTGTGTGGCTAATGTAAGCTAACAGAAACTCTAAGAAAGCCAGCTAACCCAGTTTGAAAGCTATGCAGCCGTGAACAATGCAAGCTATCTCAAAATATCTAGCCATACGAAGATGTCACCATCGCCATCTCTGGGACAGTGAGTACTGCTGTGGCTGTAAACATTCACCGGAACTGGTTCATGCCTTCCCTCCCATTTTACCTCATTCTCTTCCTGTCCAAAGTAGGAAGTGGGTGCTTGTGGTTGGCAAAGCCAAAGTCCTTCAGCTGTGCCCTATCTGTGGGGCATAGGTGGAGAGAGAGTATCTAGAATTTTCAGCTTGGTGGTGAGAGTTGGGCTCTGCTTCAAGAGGGAGGTGATTTCAAAATGAAACGACCACAAATAATGAAAAAGCCCTACTATGCATAAAATCTAGCTCAATCTCTTTATCACTGACATCAGATGCATCATTTGTGTGACTCATGAAAGTAAGGAAATTAAATTTTGCCAGATCATTAGGTTTACTTTAGCCTACATGAATGGCCAAGTGGCAGAATATTCAGATGGATGTACTTAATCTAAAAACCACAGGACAAAATTCTCTCCCCATGTATGTTAAACAATTAAGCAGTTGCATTCAAATACAAATGAGGTTAAAACTATTAAGAGAAGAACATTTTCTGGTTGATGTTTTAGGTTAGAAGATAGGAAGAGCCAAGAATGGAAGACCATCAGTGTAGCCAATCCTTGAAGCATCCTGAGGACACGCACTCGTTCTAATATAGCCTGTTCTGTCTGAGTAGGGGCTGGAGTTATATTTTCTCATTTAAAAAGTCCATTCTTTTGTTTTTCTGAATGATACTGTTTTGCTCAGGACTAATCCTGTTTTCCAGTTATCAAATGAAAAAGACTGCATCAAATGCTACATTTAAATTTGCATTGAGAAGAGCTCTTGTGGGGGGTTGTGGGACAGCAGTAGGCATAAAGAAATAAATGTGACAGGGAAGTCTTTGCAGGATAGAACTCATCTACTTCAAAGAATTTCAAGTGAGAAATCTAAGTATAATACGAACCCTTACTAGGCTTAATGAAGTAACTGCCAGTATAATCTGTCTTGCAGAGCTGCTTGTCCTTATACTGAACACATCATGGATTCCTAGCAAAAGAAATATAGGGTGAAAGAAGAAATTTATAATGTCTGGAAGGGAGCAGAGTTCTGGTTACATTCCTGACTAATAATTTGACTTTCCCTCCCACATAGACAGTCAGAGAGAGCATTTTTCAGGCATGTTATTGCCACTAAAGATTGAATCCTGTCGTTCTAGAATACCACAGACATCCAGCTTTCTCTTTCTCTGCAGTTTAGCAGGATATTGAGAATGTGTCCTTAAAGGGAATAACTTGTCATTTATCCAGACGTCTATGTGATAGTCACTTGTGTCGCTGGAGGTAAAGCTCAGACTCCCAGTGGAGCTAAGTGTCTGACCGCTCCTCAGTGGTTCTGCCTCTGCCGCGCTCAGCAACCCCTTCCTTCACCGCCCCTTTGCCTCCCTCCCTCACACATCCTCAGCACCTATCAGCTGGAATAGTAACTATCCAACTGCTTTATCACCGCTGCAAATCTGTCACCAAACATAAGCTCTCAATGGAAAAAATAAAAGTAAGGCCTTGCAAGATTTGCACTAGTGTTTTCAATAAAGCATCTGTTGATGTTTTCTTACGCTGAAAGGCATCGTTGTTTCCATTTGTCCTCAGTTAGAGCCTTGGCTTTGGAGTAAATTGTGGGGACAGTTATATCACTTTCTCACTTTTTTTCTTTCTAAGCCAGTGTTTTGCTTCTGTTTGAAAACGCTCGCTCATATTTTGATCAACACCAAATTCTTTGTTGTTTTATACTTGAGCCTGACTGTGTAAACATGGTCCATTTTGGATTGCAACTGTAAATATGTATATACACAAACACACATATAAACACACACACTGCTATCGATCTCGTAGACTTGGCCTATGAACTTTGTGCAATGCACTGCCTTAGGCTTCATACTCTGCTAATATTGCAAAAGCAAGTGCCTTCTCGTATGGTGCATGTCCACCTCACAAGTACTTTCCAAGACGTTTACATTGTCTTGACCATAAGAATACCTCTCTTTCATTGTCTGTAAAAGGGAATAATATGTATATGTCTTTCATATGCCTGATATAAAGTTTAAATGAGAGAATATCTTTAAAGCCTAGCACATAACATAAAGAGGTCAAAATATGGAAGAACATGGGAGAAAATATTTGCAAACGAAGCAACTGACAAAGGATTAATCTCCAAAATTTACAAGTAGCTCATGCAGCTCAATATCATAAAAAAACAAACAACCCAATCCAAAAATGGGCAGAAGACCTAAGTAGACATTTCTCCAAAGAAGATATACAGATTGCCAACAAACACATGAAAGGATGCTCAACATCACTAATCATTAGAGAAATGCAAATCAAAACTACAGTGAGGTATCATCTCACACTGGTCACAATGGCCATCATCAAAAAATCTACAAACAATAAATGCTGGAGAGGGTGTGGAGAAAAGGGAACCCTCTTGCACTGTTGGTGGGAATGTAAATTGATACAGCCACTATGGAGAACAGCATGGAGGTTTCTTAAAAAACTAAAAATAGAGCTACCATACGACCAAACAATCCCACTACTGGGCATATACCCTGAGAAAGCCATAATTCAAAAAGAGTCATGTACCACAATGTTCATTGCATCTCTATTTACAATAGCCAGGACATGGAAGCAACCTACATGTCCATCTACAGATGAATGGATAAAGAAGATGTGGCACATGTATACAATGGAATATTACTCAGCCATAAAAAGAAATGAAATTGAGTTATTTCTAGTGAAATAGTTGGACCTAGAGTCTGTCATCCAGAGTGAAGTAAGTCAGAAAGAGAAAAACAAATACCGTATGCTAACACATATATATGAAATCTTAAAAAAAAATTCTTTTTCTTAAGAACCTAGGGACCTAGGGGCAGGACAGGAATAAAGATGCAGACGTAGAAAACAGACCTGAGGATATGGGAAGGGGGAAGGGTAAGCTGGGACGAAGTGAGAGAGTGGCATGGACATATATACACCCCCAAATGTAAAATAGATAGCTAGTGGAAAGCAGCCACATAGCACAGGGAGGTCAGCTCGGTACTTTGTGACCACCTAGAGGGGTGGGATAGGGAGGGTGGGAGGGAGTCGCAAGAGGGAGTGGATATGGGGATATATGTATACATATAGCTGATTCACTTTGTTATAAAGCAGAAACTAACACACCATTGTAAAGCAATTATACTCCAATAAAGATTTTTTTAAAAATTATGGAAGAACGAATTTCTGTGAATTATGCAGTCTAAGTGTGGGACTGATAATAGGAAAACTGCACATTAGTTAGACCCAAAGGTAGGGACCTAAACATCCAGGGAGCATTCTTCCTTCCATTCCTCCCCTCCCCCAGTTTATTCTCTGGGGTAAGTGATCCAGAGAAATTGAGACTAGAGGTATCTCAAATTTGAGGATAAAGTTTAGAAATAAAAACACAATGATTGTATCACATTCCACACACTGAAATGTGGGGTTCCCTGTCTTCTTATCACTTTACCTGAGAATGCCTGTGGCCATGCAAATATTCCCCAAAGCTAGAGATTGCAAAATTCTTCTTTGGATAAACCCAATAACCCCAAACAAAAGACCTAGTGACACTAAAACCTGGGAGCCCACAACAAACACAACTGACTCAAGGTACATGTTGCTGCATTAAAAGATAAGGATAGGATAGGATATAAAATAATTTGTCAAACAACTGAAAAAGAACTCTTGGAAACCGGGAATATAATCACTGAAAAAATTTAACAGAAAAATTCAGGGAATTTCACAAAAACACCATGAAAAAGAAAGAGATAGACAATAGTAAAGAAAAGATTAGTAAATGAGATAAAACAATCCAGGAAGTCTTAGATCTAATTATTTGGAATTTCAGAAAGGGAAACCAAAGGAAAATAAATGAAATATTATCAAAGAAAGAAATAATTCAATACTCTATCCCATAATTGGAAGACACAAATCTTCAGATTAAAAAGACCACACATCTGAATAAAAATAATTAGTTAAGTCATTAAGTCATTAAAAAGACCACACAGTTTCACACTGTCAAGCATAATAGTGTGAACCAACAACATCTAAAAAAGAAAAAAGGTGCATGCAAATGTACCAGATTTAATTAAATGTCTTTAAGAGCAACACTAGAAGCTAGGAGACAGAACAAATGCCTTTCAATTTCTGAAGGAAAAATATTTTTTAGTGGAATTATATAGCCAGCTGAACTATCAATGAGTGAGAGAAAAATAAAGATATTTTTGGACATGTAAAATTCTCAAAGAAATTTTTGCCTCTCTTTCAGTATTTCTCATGAAACTTCAGAAGCTATACTCCACCAAAACAATGAATTAAATCATGAAAGAAAAAGCAGGAGATATAGGAAACAGGAGTTTAATAGAGAAAAAAAAAAAAGAGGTTCCTTGTGGGGCAGGATTAGAAAAGTTCCAGGCTGAAGGACTCCAAACAAACAAAACAAAACAAACAAACAAAAAGAAGATAGAGTTTATAGTTTATCTGGTGCATTTGAAAATAAGTGGATTAGATGATAGGGCCTTTACGGGTGTCTTTGGGAAATTTTCACAATGGATATGTAAAAAAAATTAGGCAAATGAAGAGATTCAAGCCAATTGTTAATTCTAAGAAAAACAAAATTTGTACATTGGATGAATACATATTACAATGTTGGGGTCCAGCAGGGAACGATATTTATAAATTGTACAAGCTAATTTTTAATTTAAGATATTGCTTGAGAGGGCAGAATATTCATCCACCATAATGAAAAATGAGTAGAAAATTTCTGAAATGTATAATTTGGGAATTAATTTTTTTTATTTTTTTATTTTTTTTTTGCGGTACGCGGGCCTCTCATTGTGGTGGCCTCTCCCGTTGAGGAGCACAGGCTCCGGACTCGCAGACTCAGCGGCCATGGCTCACGGGCCCAGCTGCTCCACGGCATGTGGGATCCTCCCGGACCGGGGCACAAACTCGTGTCCCCTGCGTCGACAGGCAGACTCTCAACTGCTGCGCCACCAGGGAAGCCCCAATTTCTTGACTTTTAATTTCGTTCTGCAGAAGTAATGATGTGAGCTGCAAGTACTATAATTAACACAGACAACAGAAAGTTTAAACTATCACTTTCTATTACAAAGCTTATTATGACAAATGTCCTCTCTCCACCCACTTCTGACTCACCAGTCTTGCTTCTCAGAAGCAACCACTATCACCCATTTTAGTTGTTTCTTTTCATATTTAAAGTTATATTTCTAAAAAAAAAGAGCTCTTAAAAATTAATTCTTGGGCTTCCCTGGTGGCGCAGTGGTTGAGAGTCTGCCTGCAGATGCAGGGGAGGCGGGTTCGTGCCCCGGTCTGGGAAGATCCCACATGCCGTGTAGCAGCTGGGCCCGTGAGCCATGGCCACTGAGCCTGCGCGTCCGGAGCCTGTGCTCCGCAACAGGAGAGGCCACAACAGTGAGAGGCCCGCGTACCACAAAAAAAAAAAGTCAAGAAAATTTAGTAAGTTAGCTAATGTCATTTGTATAGTAAGTGAAAGAACCAAATTTACATCAAATCTGGCGACTCCAAAATTTCATACTCTCAACATTAACACAGTGTCATCAACAATTGTGTGTGTGTGTGTGTGTATACATACTCACTCTTTCCCTGCCTCAGTAAATTATGCGGTGTGATTTCCTTTCAAACAAAGATACATGGAACCAGTTAAATTGGTCAGTGTGTGTGTTTATTACAGTTCACAACCTGTTGTGATTTTCTTATGTATTTGTTCCAGATGCCTGTTTTAGAAAGCGGGGTCTGTGAACAGACTAATACCCAAGGTGATTCAGGATAATTGAGTTTTATATTATGGAATTCTCTTCTGCTAATCAAGGTTCAGCCTCTGAAAACAGAAAAGTGACCTTAGGTAGTACTATGGTGAGTGGTTACAGAGCTTTTTCTGGCTGAACCAGGGACCACAAGATAGGTGGTAGACTCAGGAAAAGTAGATTATAATTGCTGTTGGATATGTACATTGACAAAGCCCCTTCGGAAGGTAATTTGGCAGTTATCTCCTGAATTTATATATCATATATCCCTTGATCGATGATTTGCATATACTGGAACACTTGAGAAATTATATATGTCCAAGGATATGCATTACATTTTTTTTGTAATAAGGACAGATAGGAAATAACCTAAATTTCTATCATTGGGAGACTGGTTAAATAAATTATGACACATTTATTTAATGGAATGGTAAATAGTTGCTATTAAAAAATAATGAGGATAGCCTTTATGAGCTGACTTGTAGAGATTTCCAAAAAAAAAAAAATGTTAAAAAACTAAACAGACAAAACCAAAAGCCAAAATGTGTAACAGTGTATGTGCTGTTGATACTATTTGTATAAGAAGGATAGAGATTTTATCAGTGTAATTGGCTTGCATATTATATTACTGGAAGCATGAATGGATGGGATAAGAATGCAAAGGACTTTTCCCTAGATATTTCACATTTTGAGATTTTGAATTTGCTGCTATGCAGGAGATGGCGTAGGGCAGGGTGAAGTTGTTTGCTAAGAGAGGATTGAAATAGTGTAAGTCACAGAGTGTCAGAGTCAAGAATAAAATGCAGCCAAAGGAAAATAGGGCTTCAAGTCAAACACTGTTTCAGTTTATAAAAATTTGTAGCTAATGATTCTATTTACTTTTATATTTGTGTATAGATATTGTGAAAAAACTGAAATTCCTTCCTTCCTCCTCAGTAGACATTTTGATGAGAGCTTTCTTGATAAATAAATGCATTTAAAACCAATAGAATATTCAGTAGCAGCCAACAGAAGCAACCAATTTTTAATTGAAAATATTTAAAGCCTGGAAAATGAATATGCTCAAGGTAGGAATGTAATTATAGGTGAAATACATGGCCAAATACCAGAAAATACAAATAAACTTTCACTACAGTAAGGCATAAAGTTCAAAATGAAATTATCCATCTTAATCTATGAATGCAAGATTAAAAATTAATATTTCTGGTTATAGTTCATTACAAGTTAGCTCTTGGAATTT
This sequence comes from Mesoplodon mirus, assembly GCF_964341445.2. Taxonomy (NCBI): domain Eukaryota; kingdom Metazoa; phylum Chordata; class Mammalia; order Artiodactyla; family Ziphiidae; genus Mesoplodon; species Mesoplodon mirus. The sequence goes on along the minus strand of NC_138993.1, from coordinate 74,254,739 downwards.
TTTTTTTCATTTAAATGAGATACTTGATATATTAGTATCTTCACCTAAGGTATTCTTCACAAATCCATTGCTACAAAAGAATTACTTAGTAGTCTCAAATAAAACATATCAGAAGTCTTATAAATCTTATCTTGAGGCTAGTAATTCTATTGAAATGTTATGTACTTAAAAATTAGGCATATTGGTTCTTTATATTTACAATTTTAGTTTTTATAGCCATGGTGTGTGGCCTTAGACAAGTAACTTAACATTCTGTGAAATCGTTATTTAGGCATTCTCTAAAACTAACCAAGATTGTCTCAATATACCAAATTGTTTATCCTTTCTTTCTCCCTTATTATTGATCATTAAACAATAATGATCATACTAGCTTCGTCCTAGCTTCTTGACCGTACAGATAAATAAAATAACAGATAAAAAGTGGGGGAAGGAAGCAAGTTGCAGGGGAGGGGAAGGCTAAGGAAGAGAGAATGTGTATATGCCAACGGAGTAAGCAAGTGAAGTGGGATACAGGCAGGGGCACAACGTGCAAAATACAAAAACCAGGCCAGTTAGAAAAATAAAAACCCTCCAAATGCAAAATGATTCCAAATGTAAGCACCGTGTAATTTACAAAAACCAAATGAAAGCTATGAGCTGTTGAGAGTTTTTGTATAACAAACATTCTGAGTTATTTTATGTATACATCATCTGATCTAAATTCCCCAACATTTCTGTGAAATATTATTAATTCTGATATTTCAGTTGTATATATGTGTGTATATATGTATATGTCTGTATATATACCAGAAATATACACACTAATTGTATGTATATACACACATGCAAACACACACAATACATACAAATACACACATACACACATGCTTGAAGACCTGGAGATGTGAAGTACTTTGCCCACATACTCTTACTAGTAAGTAGGTAGTAGAGCTGGTATTTAAGTTGAGTGTCTGACTCCCAGGTCCTTTATCCTACCCTTTTTTTGTCTGTGTTCATTCTGCTTTCCTTTTGAGTGAGGTTCTCAGTTGTGAAATGGAAATCAGATTTTGAATCATCTATTATCAAATGGGTGTCCACCATGATTAACATTTGCAAGGTATTGGAAGTTTTGAAATGTAAATTATACATAGCATAGCTTCTACTAGAGCCACTCTTGGGCTTCCCACTGTTTTAAGTCTCACAGACTCAAAGATGACTAATAAAGGCTCTTACTAAGAGTTATAGATGAGCAAACGTAGCTCATATTTTCCACCATAAATTGCACTAATTCATTCAACCAAAATTTATTGAACCAGGCATTGTGTAGAAAGTTGCCTCTTATTTATGCTTTTGATAAAGGTGTGCTTAATTGTACAGGCTTTTTAAATAAGACAGTATATCAGGAGGGCACTGAATAATAAACCAAGAGAATACAGTGTAATAGAAAGAGAACTCAACCAGAAATTAGGAGAACTATATTATGTGCTCATTCACTGACTACCCGTTTTATCTATAGTCTCCAAGAATCCAGTTCTTTCATCTATAAAATGAGGTGGACTAAAATCTCTGTATTTTGATTAAGAGCTTATTCTGGGCTTTGAGTAAAGCACAAACAAATTAAATTAAACAGAAGTGTTAGTAGGAAGGAATAAACAAAACTATTTAGGTACAGAAACCATAAATCTGCCACTAAAGTGATATTTTAACTTGTTGAGAAAATATGTGAGAGGAGAATCACTGAATGTTCCCTCGCGCCGAGGTGATCCTCACCTGCTAGGTTTGTTTATTTTAATGGCTATGGTTTCTACAAAGTTAAAGTTATGTTATAAAAAGTGCCCTAACCTTACTTACACATCAAGATTCATGGTAGCTCTCTTGCCAACTATTTATATATATTTGTTTTTCTCTGACTGGAAGACATAGTAGGCACTTTTGTATTTTTATTCCCCTTCCTTGTAAGGGTAGTTGTTATTGGTCCTGTATCCCATGTGAGAAAACTGAGACTTGGAGGGTAAAGAGCTTCTTAAGTTCAAGTAAGCTGGGGAGCTAACCACAACCGATTCCAAAATAATGTTATAGAAGCAGAGAATTTGTATAGCACGGAAAATAACTGTTTTTATAAATAAGGTTTGATTATATAGCATTTAATTAATTTATTTTTGCTGAAGAAATCAGGAATATATTGATGCAATTGAAATAGAGTCTGAGATTCGAGCAAGAAAATCGCAGAAACTAACAAAATGACTACGTCACAAACATGAGTAAATCATTAGTAATTTGGTGGCACGGGAGTGCTTTGTTGGTGGGACCCAGTCCCTGTTGCATATAGATCTCCCTGGCCCCAACAAAAGAAAATGAAATGTATCAGAATTCTCCGGAATTCATTCCCATGCAAACCAATCATTGCTTTCACAATTGATTTTGACTTTTTAATGAGATAGATAGATAGGAAGAAAGACAGACAGACTGGAAGCAAATGCAGTCTGTCTTTTCTTATCAAATCATCAAATTAAAAGTGAAATGGAGAGGAGAGTAAGGAGCATGTGGAAAAAGTAAAAAGCGAAAGATGACTTGACAGTCGATTTTAAAAGGAGGATTGAGGCTGAGAGATTCAATTCCTGAGCTCCTAGGATTTCAGATGGTATCTGCAGTCTCCTAACCCTTTCTAGGATTAGGACTTTTAACAAGTACTGGTTCCTGCTGCAGGTTATCATGTAGAGTGGCGTGAAGAGGTGGTCTGTAACATCACCACTCCTTTTGTGACCTCTCGTGTGTAGTTTAATCATTCTCCTCTTCAGTTTCTTCATCTGTATGTTAAGGAAGGTGGTAATTTTCACCTAATGAGATCTTGCAAGTATCCGTGAGGTAAGTGTGCGAAACAACTAGCACAGTACTTAGAAAACACCATGGCTCTTGAATCTGAGAGTCACATTTTAGCACTTCCCAAACTGAATTGTGTCTTACATTTGATGTGTGTGTTTACGGTATCATTTTTTTTCTGGGAAACATAATATATTACCTTCCTCGGGTCAAATTTGGTGGCAATTAGAGTGGCAATATAACAGAAAGTAATCAATAAGCAATAATTACTTAGCTGATGATCTAGGTATAACTAATTCTTTTACTCCCGTTATAAAGAAAAAGAAGAAAACTGACTTTTTAAAAGAACTTTGCCTAACTTATAATGGTGATTTCTATGCAACTCTCACTGAAAAATGTTTCTCCCATTGTATTTATTCTAAATTTGTACTGCTCTTTTCTATGTAAACTCAGAAATTTTATTAAAATTCATTTAAGAATTCTTACTATTTTTTTAGTTATTTAGGCACATAGTAAAAGGGTGGATTTCTAGACATCCTTCTAGATTAGGTATACATTGTTAGTTTGACATAGCCATAAATATATGTTAAATTGAGAAGGTTATTTTTTCAGATATATTAGATGCACTGTTCTTTGTCCAGGTTTGTGAGAACATTTTTAGTTATAATGGATAGTTTGCCTTTAGACTTAGCACATTTTTATGTGATTTTGTTTGTGACTCAAGAAGAAACTACTAAGAATCACATAGTCTGGGTTTCTTTAGCAGCAAATATAATGCTTTAATCCATAAATAGCTGAATTAAAGTAATTTCTTGATTACTTCAAACTGAGCCAGATTTGCATAATATAAAACCAAGTAAGATTGATTTCTCAATAAAATTGAAATTTTAAATGAAAAATAAAGTTTGTGTTTGGTTGCACTGTATATTTGTATCAAATATCCAATATGTCAATTTACCAAATTCATTTTTTACACAAAATCAATATTCATAAAATTATTAAATTTTATATGTAATAAATTCAGGTACCAAAGGGAGATAGCAGAAAATTGGCATTGACTGCAACCCTGTCTCACTAGAGTCTAGTTTGAAGAGGAATGATTTAAGCCTTTTATCTGTTTTTAAACTTTTCATAGTTCAAAATCATCAGGTAGATGATTTTAAATAATGTGAATTATCTATAAATCTCAATACATCTCCTTTAATCTCTTTTTTTATGCAGATATACTCAGTTGTCCGTAAGATTTTATTTTGCTTTATTTGTTTATTTACAGACTTGAGAAACATTTACTGTCCATGTACAATGTGCTGAAAACTATGCCTGGAGGTGAAGATAAAAAAGATATGACATAGGTCCCTCCTCGATTTATCCACAAAATAAAGGAGGGCTTAGAGTATTATGGAATAAATATTTTTAAGAAACATACATTTTTACCAAATCTTGTTCAGACTTTCTTTGCCTATGTTTGCTTTATTCATATACCATTTTTGTTACTTTTGAATTTATGAAATGCATCACAAATCATCTAACAGGGCATACATTCATATGAAATATTTGAGATTTGTACAGTATAAGTGGATTTCAGATACTTGCCTTTTCTAATATTCCATTGTTAATTTGTTGCTGCATTTTTAAAAATTTATTTATTTTGGCTGCATTAGATCTTCGTTTCTGCACACAGCTTTTCTCTAGTTGCAGTGAGCTGGGGCTGCTCTTTGTTGCGGTGTGTGGGCTTCTCATTGCAGTGGCTTCTCATGCTGTGGAGCATGGGCTCTAGGCGCGTGAGCTTCAATAGTTGGGGCTTGCAGGCTCTAGGGCGCAGGCTCAGTAGTTGTGGTGCATGGGCTTAGTTGCTCCGTGGCATGTGGGATCTTCCTGGACCAGGGCTCGAACCCGTGTCCCCTGCATCAGCAGGCAAATTCTTAACCACTGCACCACCAGGGAACCCCCTGCATTTTTTGACTTTGAAAAAATAGTGTTATTAAGAAAAAGGGTCCTGATTCATGTGAGATAAAAGATGAACTCTTCATTTTACTTTGATTCTGATCTCAAAAGCAAAGTGTATGTGGGTGACACTTTTATAATAAGATACAGTTTGTATAGAAAACCAGATGAGAAATACATCCTTGGATACTTTATTGGTCTGCTAGGTCAGCCATAACAAAGTACCATAAATGGGCGGCTTAAACAACAGAAACTGTCTCACAGCCTGGAGCCTAGAAGTCCAAGATCAAGGTTGGTTCTGAGTCTGTGAGGGAGAATCTCCCTAGTTCTGCTGGTTGCTGGCAGTGTTTGGCATGCCTTGGTCTCTGTATCACCCCAGTCTCTGCCTTCATCTTCCCATGGTGTTCTCCGTGTGTGTGTGTGTGTGTGTGTGTGTACATGTGTATATGTGTGTGTGTCTAATTTTCCCCTTTTGATAAGTACACAGTCATATTGGATTAGGGACCCACCCTGATGATCTCATTTTAACTTGACTAATTGCATTTTCAGTGATCCCAGTTCCCCATAAGGGGCATTCTGGGGTATTGGGATAAGGACGTCAACACATGAATTTTGGGGAACACTATTCAACCCACAACAGATAATGAATTCTTGGCTCAGATTTACATAAAACTAAATTGATTTTCGAAGTCTCTGCAAGAATGCATGAGTGACTTATATTCTTACCATCATCTTGCTTGTGTACCTTCTTCGTGACTCTTAGAAATTTTCCACGTGTTTATAGCATGAATAATTAAATTTCTACCTCTCCTTGTTTCTTCATCCTCCCCACTGCAGCATTTGATCCTTTGGTTAAGACACCATTCTGAATGGCATCAGTCACCAGTCCTCCCATGTTCCTTCAAAGTGTTTGTTCTGATCAGATTTTTTTTTCACAACTATTCCGCCCTACTCGGAGGCTGTACCATTACTCACTATGTAATTTTTATTTCCTAAATTTTAAGATGAGCACTCTCAGTGTAAACAGTTGACCTCCATTTAATCAAACTATCTTTAATTTTGAATGCTTTCTTTAGTTCAAATCACTCACTAATTCCCCAGGAGACAATTTGAAAACCACTTTAGCATCTCAGAACAAACACACTTAAAAGCTATCACTCTGAATGTCCTACATTGAATTCTCCCTCGGGAAGTCAAGTACTGGAAACTTTTAGATACTGTTGAACTATGAACTGCATAATAAGAATATGATGTTCCCTAATTGACACCCTTTCCCTCTAGGTGAAGCACTGTATCTCTTTTTCTTGCATTGTGAGCATTCTCATTGAAACTTTGATTGCATTAACCCTTAAAGCATAATAGAATGGGCCAAGCACAGACTTGAGACGACTACAGAACTGAATTTGAACGTCAGGTTAGTTTTTCCCTTGTTCTTACCTCTGAAACAATTCCTAAACTCTCTGGCACTCACGCTCTTTATCTGTAAACTCAGGATAGTAAGACTTACTTTTAAGACTTGCTACACTAGATCAGCTAACACGTCAGTGAAAGGCAATTAATGCTACGTTTAGTTCCTTTCTTAAACTTTCCTTTGCCTATTTTTTACTTACTTTTACCTACCTACTCAAATGCTAAATTAAATAATAATTGCTTCCAAAAAGGTACAAGTCAAGATTTAGTTATGTCTATAGGGAGCTATATTCTTTGATTACCAGAATGATAAAATATGTACAGTTCTTTATGAGATGTGACCGTTGATGGTGTCTTCAATTTGCAGAAAGGAATGGAGGCAAACAAACAAAACCAAGTTAAGAGGCAGGCCTAGAATGTTTTCAGAGTTGCCAGAACTTAGGTCACTTACACATATCAAGAATCTGAAGACTTTTTCTAGAAGAAAATGTATTTTTCTTTCCACCGCAATTGCATTCCCAGACTTACATGGAGAATTCAAAAATCACAAAAGTAAATCCAGTTTTGTAAATATCTGTGATGACTTTTTGACGTCATATTTAAAATGAAATCTTTCAATATTATTACTTTAAGAGTTCCAGTATAAGCTCAAATGACCATCCCTTGAATTCCCGTTTCGGCAAAAGTCCATAGGACTAAGTTATATTCCTTTTAATTGTCACCTTAGCATCAAGGTAGTTTTAATTTCATATGTGAGAAAGCTGTGGCAAAAATTCAACTCCAGTGTGATTCTTCATTTACTTGGACCCGAAAACAAAGAATGGTCGAAAATTGTCGATTATATCAGTTATAAAAAATTGTCATCATAAAAAGTCAACAGTAGGGTCAAGTAAGACAGAGGAGGGAAGAGAAAGGAGAAAGAGGAGAAGGGAAGATAGCCGCCGGAAAGGGAGGGCAAGCCAAGAACAGAGACAGAAGAAAGGGTGAGACCGCGCTGGCTGGGGGATGGGGGGGACTGAAAATCAGACTCCAGGGGAGCACGTAAACATGTCCAGCTCTGCTGTGATCTTGGCAGGGTGACTTCTCTCTAGAAGTTTTCAAGAGGACTGCAGAGAAAGTATCTCCAGGGAAGCAAGCTGTCTGATCAAGCTTCCTGGCCATTCTAGTGACAGAACAAAACTCTAGGCTTTTCAGGCGGCGTCTTTTTGTTCTGTGTCATTTGGTCCTTCTACTCCAGCTCAAGCTCGCCTTCCTGCTTCTTCTCATTACCATCATCCTCACTCACCGCCTCCGTTTTGAGATTCTTGTCTGCCTCGCTTTGGTGGCATTGTCATTAGGTAATGCATGTATGTCACGAGACCCGGGAGCCGCATTCTGCCAGCCTCTGTTTCTGACCTCTGAATTCTCTGGGCGGATTCTCCCTTTGGGTTGATATTTCTAGCCCAGCTTCTCAGGCAGCAGGTCTCAGACATCAGAGCTAGGGTCACTTGGACAGGAGTTGTAGAATGACAGAGAAATGCTGCCTTTGACGCTGCCTCTGGGTTTTCCCCTGGAAAATCTTTCCTATGCAGAAGAAAGAGGTCTCGTTTCATTTTATTTGAAGAGCCACCTTAGACTTGTCATCCTTCATGTTTTCCCATTTAAACTTTAAGAACAATTGACTAGAGCTTGCCGTGCACGTCAAAGGCATTTTATACTGTTCAAAACATATTTACGTATTTCCTATTGATTCATATTTCTGTAATGATCTACCGTTCATCTAAGTTAACGGAAATGGCATACACTTTAAATTTACGAACGTTCAGCTGGTCAGTACTTGGGGTAAAACCCTACGATGTGCCAGTGAGAACGTTCTTCACCGTCTCGGCAGTATTGGGGGCGGGTGTGGATGGGGCAGGAGTCTGGAGTCAGGCACCTTGTCTGTGATGCTTTTGGTTCCATGGCATCGCACCCAGAAAACTTGGGGCAGTGAGTGAACTTCTGCGAGCCTCGGTTTTCACAGCCATAGATACACTGTTATTGTAACCGTGCCCGTATCATCAGATTTTAATCAACATGATGTGGGAATGTGGTTACGATGTTTAGCACGGCGTCTGCCATGTAGAAAGCAATCCCAGATCGTCAGCCCTTGTTATTATTGTCGTTGTCAGCAGTAGTGTCTAGTAGTGTCTGGCTTCTGGGCCCTTGCCACAAAGCTAGCGCAACTGGCAATCTGAAGTTCTAATTATATTTAATTTTAAATGGTTTTAAGTTTAAGAGCCTAGGGTGCCCAGATTTAGCAAATAAAAATAAAGGACATCGAGTTCAATTTTAACTTCAGCCAAACAAAAGATACATTTTTAGTATAAGCGTGTCCCAAATGTTGCATTGGTTATGCTTATACTAAGTATCTTATTTGCAAATATAAAAGAGCTACATGTCACTCGTGTTTACAGCATTGAACAATCTGTCTCTAGGCAACTCCTTTTTTTAAGTAGCTAAAATTACCATATGCATTCAACAAGAACATATACAACATAGCACTGTAATTAATTTTCCACTTCATTTGTGACCTATTATCTAAAATCAAAATACGTAGTTTCTTGGTGATATCATGGGAAGTTTCAAAGACTTTAAGTAATGTTAAATTGAACTTTAATTTATTGTAAAAGAGAAGCCAAATAAATGAAATACTGGTTAACTTCAGGAAATTACATGCTTGTTTTGAGTCAAGTAGAATAATATATGGGTCTTAAATAACATGTAGGTCACGTGGAACACAACATAGGAAAAGCTGGGCTATGGCGTAGAGACAGAATAAGCAAGGGTTACATATTTAAATAAAGTGATTTTAATTCCTTAGTTATCCACATATGTAAGTCCCAAGCATAAGGAATTTAAAATACGAAGAAACATTTGCTCTCAACAGAGACAGCAGTAGTGACTTGACATAATTGTAAAGGGGGGAGGAGATTGTGTATTTTTACACTCTTCTCTGTAGAATACCTTTTGTAATTTCTCAGTCTTTAAAGGAAATTCATTGAACAGTCATAATTATCATTATCAAATGCATCATTATTTGAAGTCAAATACATTTTATAAGACTACAAAAATGGTCAAATGCTTTTTCTTGCAAGATTATTAAGACTATTGTTAAGACAAGCAAAGTTTGCCTGATCGTGGAACAAACTGCAGGGGATGACAGAGGAATAGGAGTGATGAAACCTGCCTCATGGGCTGATCTTGAGAGCTAAGGGAGCAACTGTCTTTTGTAAAGGTTCAGACCTCACACAGATGTAAGGTATATTTATGACGATGGTGATGGCGTAAATACTTGTGATCCTAGTATGTATCCTTTACACCTCTCGTTTCTTTGTCCCTCGTTCCCAGTCCAGCAGCCAGCCTTTCGGAGCTCGTCTTCTTGCTGCCTCCACACCTGTCCCAGCCTTTGCTGTTTCCCACCTGGGTTCCTGCCAGGCCACTGTGTTTGCCCTGCTTTCATCATTCGGATCCTAGAGTGCGTTCTACACGAGGTAGAGCAAACCTTGTAAACACACCCCTGCTCAGACCCTGCCCTTGTGGCCCCGCTGTGGTTAACATACAGTCTCCACCTGACCTCCAGGGAGGGCCCTCTCCCCCCTCCCCAAGGCCCCACCCCATCTGCTACCACTCTCAGCTCTCCCCACTCCTCCCCGGTCCCGCTGGCCCTCTGGCTGTCTCTCCCACATACCAACACTGCCTTTACCATGCAACCTTAGGACAGACTTCTCTGGAATGTTCTACACACAGACATTCCCATGGCCTTTTTTAAAGTTCTCAGATCAAACATCACCCCTTCAAAGAGCCCCTGCCACACCTACTTTATCACGCCCAGCACCAGCATTAATGATATTTGTGGTTGGTTTGTTACCTGCTACCCCCATCCTAACTAGAATGTAAGTCTTAGAGAGAGGAAGGAACCCAATCTAATTTATTCACTATCGAATATCAATAGCTCAGAACAGAGCTGGCAGAGACTAGGTGCTCCAGTATTACTGGTTAAAGGAATCAAGAAGATGATTTCATTCTTTGCATTTCTGCACTTTGCTTTCATTATCGTCCCTTTCCCCTCAGTGCTGTTGTGCTTTATTTGGCTTGAATCTGGATTCCTAGAGAAATCCACTGACCCATTAAAGACTTAGAGAGACATTGTTGAAACAAAATTTGGCTACAGTGAAGATGAAACTTTTCCCTTTAAAAATAACATGTTCCGGGCTTCCCTGGTGGCACAGTGGTTGAGAGTCTGCCTGCCGATGTAGGGGACGTGGGTTTGTGCCCCGGTCCGGGAGGATCCCACATGCCGCGGAGCGGCTGGGCCCGTGAGCCATGGCCGCTGAGCCTGCGCATCTGGAGCCTGTGCTCCGCAACGGGAGAGGCCACAACAGTGAGAGGCCCACGTACCGCAAAAAAAAAAAAAAAAAAAAAAAAGTTCCATGTCAAAAGAATAGAAACATGGTTAAAGTAATTTATGCATTTTTTTAATTAATCCCCACTTAAAATATGAATGTCTTTGGAAAATAATATAGTGTCCTGTCTTATCCCTCTTTCTTCCCCTAAATTTTGCATCTAAACATATCCATCAAGAATCCAAGTGAATGTACAAAGGCGTTCTTTTTAAAAAATATATTATTCCATTCTTTATTTCAAGCTGCTTGTCATTCTGTGCTTGAATTCTAACACTTGTTTTTCTATGTAATCAATTTCAATCAATTTTTAAAAATACTTTAATATTCAACAAGATTCGTCATGCCCTTCTCTACCTTTAGTAATATTGGGGAAACAAAAACTCTAAAGTAAGAGAGTTTGTGTCTTTAAGGAGTATTTTTGGCCAGAAGGGAAGATGAGATGTGCACACAGTAGAGGGCATGTTCCCCAATTCCCAGGAGCCTCATTGGCAGCGGGAAGAAAAGAACACAGTGAGGTGGCAGAGGATACCGTGGCCTTCGGGGACCCGCAGGATTAACAGCCACCCACGCCAGCTACTCAGCCAGAGGTGGACTAGCTAGGGGTTATTTCATTTAGAAACTTAGCACCAAACTGAAGATATCTGTTCACAGCTGTGCTCATTGATAAGTATTATATATCCTGAAACTCTTATCATTGGTAGCTAAATAATGCACTAGAGGTAACTAAACAGAAATGACATGTTTCTTTCTTGCCTTGCCAAGTAGAAGCATTATACCAGTCTGAGATGCTGAGATGTTGACGGTTTTCTGTCTTTTAAAACTATGACTTAGACTTGGGATGGAAGGAGCACCAGATGGAGTGATGTCCACCTCCCTGGGCTTAAAAGACACACTTCCAGTGTCAGAGTGATCGATCTATTGCCTGCTGTGTGCATACTTCCAATTATTTTGTTAAGTAACATGGAATCAAGCCCAGATATTAAGGGAAAGACCATTAAAAGCTAATAATGCTATTGATAGTGACTGGTTAAAAACTCAAATTCTTTAAACATTTACTCAATTTAAAATGTGTACTTCCTAAAAACATATGACAAACTGAAAATTGACCAGCGCTATATATACATGCAGGCATGTACACACACACACACATACACACACACACACGCTTCCTTATACCATCTCCTCAGCTGCTTGTCATCCGTCATCACAGGCATCTGTACAGGGAACATTTCCTCTCTGTGCAAGTAAGACAGCAAAGCATAGGAAGAGGTTGGCCAGGCAGGAGTGGCTCCTCTTGGCTGTGCTGCTGAGCCCCAAGCGGGAGGGGCAGGCTGGTACCTGGGAGGCTGCAGGGGCCCTGGGAGCACCAGTCCCTGGAGGGACCTCCCTTCTATTCTACTGGCCCCTGGGGAGACACATTCAGCTGCACTGTGTCTACCCGAGAAGGGGAATTACACCTCCTCCTCCAAATGAAGGGAACAGAGTCAGAGTAATGGAGAGTGTGTGCTTGTTTCTTCCACTTGGACGTTCCTCAGGGCTGCAAAGGCTCCCAGAAGGCAGGTAGGGCCAAGACACCCCAGAACACAGAACCATGTGGGCACTGGGGGCCGTGGACCACCTCGGGAAGGGGGCTCTGAAGAGATCCTGAGGGGTGGGTGCACGCATCCTATCCGGGCACAGGGGCCCCTTCAAGGCACTCTTGAGGATCTTAGGTGGATTTGTTTAATTTGATTACACACTTTCAAAAGGGAAGGAAGGAACAAATAACCCTGGCCCCTCTGAGCAGGCCTGTGTTCTTCCCCGGGCCCTTGTGTTAGTGGGTGATGTTCCATGACGACCTTGGCAGCTCTGGGGAGGGAGGGGGTCACAGGATGGGGGTGCTGCACTTCTAGCTTCATAGGCTATGAAGTTCTACCTGTGACTGGAAGTTTCTAATTAGGCCTTCTGGAAATCTGATAGCAGATGGTTGCTCATTCTGGGAAGGGAAGACTTGACTTTCTCCTATACCGGGCCACCTGCACTTAGTGGCAAGTAGAGGGTGGGGGAAGTGAGTCAGTCTTAAATCCCAGTGTGTGAGTGGCATTCCTGGCCTCACCTGGCACGGGCTCCATAGTAGCCCTGTGTTGGTTCTACTTGTGTGTGATTGGGTCCGTGAGGGGTGGTAGACAGAAACTTACACCCCAATTTGGAATGTAAGTCCACAGAAGGGGCCCTGACTTTCCTGGTGGGACCAGGAAGGGCTTTTCCTGCGGGAGCGTCCGTGTGATTCTGCGAGGTGGTCTCATTTTCTTCACTCATTCGAAGGGAATAGAAACTTCTTCTTTGGATTGTGAAGATTAATTGAAAGCACAGTTGCCTTTACCATGAAAACAAGGGCTTAAAAATGTATGGTATTATTTTATTTAATCCACAGTTGCTATTCAGTGGGGAGAAAGTGCAGATCCTTCCCCTCCACCACATGGAGGGCAAGCAGAGTGAGATGTTGATGGAAATAAGGTGAGAGATGAGAGGGGCTCAGAGAGGCTAGGCCTGGAGGTCAGTAATTAGGAGTGTGTACAACGTACAGCTCAGTATGAAACCATAGAATTAGGCGTGATCATCTAGCAGTGTTGAGAGAATGACACAAAATGGAGACAGAAACTGGAATCCTTGGAAATCCCAGTATTTAAAAGGCTGGTGCTAGAAACCAAGTAGCAACAACCAGGGAGATTGAAAAGCCAGACAGAGTGCCGTAAAAACTTATTTCTTTGTTGACATTGTAGACTCAGCACATCTAATGCCCACGTGATACCCAGTAAACCATTTAATGGATAAAATGCTAATCAAGAAATGTTTGTATTCTTCAGATGATGCTAGGCAAGAGTTCAGTTGAAAATGTAATATCCAGTAATAGTGGTTGATGTGTTTTATTTTTTTCAAAAAATCAACTTATTGTTCTAAAGTCATCAAGGGCATTTCCTTATGTACATGGGCTCACTTTTTAAAACAATTTTGGTATGTGAAGTTGAACAATTTGTCTTTTTACCTAGAAGGATTTACACCTAAGACCATAGTTTGATAAAGATAACCCCTTCCTGTATTGTGTTGTGAATAGTTACATTTCCACTAATAAGAATTCTGATACTGGACAAATAGCCAACTGAAATCCTTTTGAAAAGAGGATTTGGGGGTTTTAAAAATACACATACAGATAAGAGGCCTGACTCAGAGAGGTATGCTTTGCCCACCTAAGCTCTGCATGTTGCCTCCAGAAAGGGAGCCCTGAGGGCAATTCTTAGGGTCACTTGCCAGGTCATGGGCCTTGTTGTCCAGAGTTTGTCTTTTCTGTAGTCTCTGGGTTGCATGACTGATGATGATGTGGCACTTTCTTGTTGATGCTGCTGCATTTGTGCACCAATAGCTCGGTGGCCATGGAACTGTCTCCAGTCTGTACCTGGACCGTTTGTCCAGAGACCTTTATTCTTAAACATATTACATTCTGGACAGATTTTCTGGGTTAAATCACTAGTCACATAAGGTTAGATTTTGAGGGACAAGGAAGGGAAGGGTTCTGCATATACGTATAGAACGTGATAGCTAAAATTGTAGGAACCTTTCTTTCAGTTTGATACATTTTCCCTTAGTATTCTCGTAACTTTGAAAGTCCATGTTGGCTCGGGCAAAATGCTGTGGTCCACATTTGTTTTAGGACTTCAATATGATTAACGATGCACGTTCACAGTTCTAGGGATTCCTGAGAAAGAAACAGGAGGAAGAAGTTGTAACGCAATACGATAAAGATACTTTTAACATTTTTAACAGATACATAAAGATAGATTTTCCCTCACTGAAAAGTTATTAGAACAACTCTAATCACGTTTGCTCAACAAGCGCATGTTGGCTAATGATGCCGTCTACGAGCAGGTGCCCTGAGGGCAGCGGGGACATGGCAGCCTGTACCCCGGTGGGAACAGCTAACTCCAGTCTCTTGTGATGTGCAGAAACAGCCACATGAACTTGAGGGCAGAAGGAGAAGCACATTCCCCGGCAGATAGTACACAGAACGCCAGTTTTCTTCTGGAAGGGAAAGTTTAGCATGGACAGTGATATTTGAACTGAGCCTTTTAAAAGTGTGTAGAAATCTCTCTGGTCCCAAATCCAAGCCCCTTGGCCACTGCTGGTCTGGTCCTCTGTCTCCCGCCCACACTGAGGAGGACCTACCTCCCCTGGGAAAGGCCTCTGTGCTTTGTAACAAACCGCATCACACCTCCTGGATGCCTCTTGCCCACCTCCCTCTCCATCTGGTAGAAAACAGTCCTCAGAATTGAGCCCTGAGCTTCCAGGAGGGTTTTTATTGCTGAGTAGCTGGGAGGGAGGGTGGGAAGCCTACCTACTACGTGGATGACACCCTCTCCCACCATTGGCTCTCACTCCTGCTGGCCTGAATGTTTCCCTGGCCCCTAAATCCCCAAAGCCTTCACTTTCCTATGGTCTTGAACATCTTATTTTATGATTTTGTGTATATTTAAAGCTAAGTTCTTCCTTATCCCCTCAGGCCTATTTGCTAATGCATGCAGGTGGCACATAGCACAGAAACGTAACTTACCGGTCTCTCCCCAGTCTCGTGTCTTAGCCCCTTGAGGGCAGGCACAGGGCCCACCACATTGCAAGATGAGAAGTGTGGACCAAGTAAATGGTACCTGAAAAAAACCAAAAAGCACAAAACAAGGAGGCAGGAGTACGTTCTGACTATTTCAATAGAAATAAATTGGAAAGAGGGGACAGCATGAACCATAGCTTCTGGCTATGAAAACACAACAGCAACAATAGGAAGTGCTCAAGGATGAAATGGAAAATGAGGCTGGGAGGTTTGCATCTGTGAAGATGGTTGACAGCGTGTTTGTGTCTGGGGAGGGCACTGGCTATAATGCAGATTTGGGGAAAGGAAAGTACACGCCCTCTTCTGTTTGTAGGTGGCTTTCAGATGACAGTCCAGGGCAGGGGAGCAGCAGAGGACAGAGGCAAGGGCTCTCTTCAGGTATGTGGTTTTTGTTCTTTGTTTTTCAATCTTCCCATTGGTCACACCAGGACCAAGGAGCAGGCAATGCCAGGAAACCACATGAGATGCTCAGCTCTAGGCTGGAACTAGGAGTAAAAACACAGTGACTGATGTGTGTTGCCTTCTGTTCCTGGACCGCGAATCCCGAGAACCGCAGACACCATGCTTTCACTCTCTGTGTCCGTCCTGAGCACCTGGTCCTCGCCATACCCTATGCTGGACACTGTGGGTAAGCCCTGAGGCTACCTTCTAGGAGAATGCATGTCACATTATTTCCTAAAAGGTAAAGGGGCTGGACACACATGTCAAAAGTAAGCTTAGGCTGAAAGTATAATAACTGTATAATAAATCATCCTCTATTTCAGCAAGTTATTTGGGAAAGTCTCATGACACCCTTATGGACATACTGGAGGAAGGACTGGAGGGTGTATTTAATGATGATTCACAGCTGGTTAGCAGACCCAGGAGTTCACTGATGAATGATGCCTGGCCTGTGGAGACCGGGGCCCTGAAGATGTGGAGGGAAGGCAGCTGACACTGTCCTTGTCCGAATGCGTCCTCTGCTGGGCTTCACAGGCTTGGTTTGATTTTAAATATTACAAAACACAGGGTGTCAATATTTTCAAGGCAGTTTTACCCTAAAAACAGAAGTCGGGTACTTTTTAATATTAAAAAATCATCTACATTTTTGAAAAATTAAAGCTCAGAGAATCATTTTAAACAACCCACAAAACATTTTCCATCACAGTAATGAACTCTATTCACATTCCAAGCATATGACTATCTCCTGGACAGGAAATATGGCATCATACTAACCACTATTCTTTGATTATTGAAGAATTTGTCACCCTTTTCATGTAATTATTGGTCATTAGTTAATTTTTGTGGAGTTTTCTTAGTAAATCTAAGACCATCTGAATATAATTAGCTGGTTTACATAAAGGTGAGTCCATTATATAGAAGAATGATCTGAGAGAGTCATCAATGAGGTGAATTTAACTAAACTTCTGATATGCATGTAAAGAGAGCATGGTCTCAGTGGCTAGTAAAATAGTCGTATCCCCCAAACAACAACAGAGCAACAAGGTTGTAACTAGTCACCAGTATCACCTTCTGTGTAGCAGGAGCAATGTCAGACACTCGAGATACATTAGCTTATTTCATATATACAACAGCCCCACCAGAAAGGTATCACTGTTCCAATTTACATGAGAAAACAGAAGTTCAGAGGTTGAGCCTCTTTCTTAGAGACCTAAGTCCATTCCTCATGTTCACTTTCAGTGTCTTGGAAATGAGGGGATAAATGAGAGACTCTGACCCTTCCTATGTTCTTGTGAGCATGTGTGCGCCTATGTGTATACAGGTGCGTGCATGTATGCGCATGTGTTTGCACATGCGTGTGTGAGACGATATTTAGGGATATGGCTATTTTACTAGTCACTTAGACCATGCTGTCTTTAGGTGCCCTTAAGAATTTTATTTAAATTCACCTTGTTGTTTCCTGTCTCAGCCCATCCTTCCATATAATGGATTTACCTTTGTGCAAACCAGCTAATTATCTTCAGGTGGTCTTAGATTTATGAGCAATTTTAATAAGTGACTTCAAACTGGAAGCATAAACTTATCACTGGGCATGAACATCTGGTGAAGTTCAGGGCATTCATTTCCTAAAAGAGGATTAAAAAGTAACCCTTCTGTATTTCCTGTGAATCATTAAAAATCAAAGGGTGAGAGCAAATAATTCCAAACATCATTTAAGTGGAGTCCAGCTTTCATCACTGATTCGCAGCATCATTATCCACACGATTTCACAACCTAGAGAGAATAATCACCTGTGCAGCGCCAGCCAGTGGGAGGATGGATGCTGAAATGGGGCTCCTGAATTGTACCTGTATTTGTTCTGACTTGCTTTATATCCCAAAGCACTCCCGCTTTTCTTTGTGAGCTTTTCTCCAAAAAAGAACCAACAATTGCTGTCTTAGTTCCTGCATTGAGTTTGTGAACATTAACAGAAAACACTGTTGAAATGAGGGAGACGAAACGCTGTGTGTGACTCAACCTTTGCGAGAGCTCACGCCAGCTCGGGTGTAAACGGCTTAGAAATAGCTGGTGTTCGATTGTTCAGCCGCGGCTCTGTGCTCCTTCAGAGCGTCCCATACTTTCAGCAGCCCCAGTGACGACTGAGACTCAGTCACGTGAGGCTGGCTTGGTTTGCTCCCCGAATGCCCTCTGCTTGCATCACGTGCCTGTTTGTATTCTTCTGGATTAAAGTTGGGACTTAGGTAAATATGTATAAAGCGGTTTTAAAGGACATTCAAAGTTGGACATTTTGTAATATTCAAGCATTTTCCATGATAGAACATTTTCTGTACAATCTTTTAAACAGTGAGTATTATTACTGGTTATTTCTCAAAAAAGTAATAAATGCAGATAAAACTAAAAGAATTATGCATAAGAAAAGGTATCACTAGCCTTTCCCGTTTATTTATTTTTATTTTATTTTAATTATTTTTTGTGGTACACGGGCCTCTCACTGTTGTGACCTCTCCCGTTGCGAAGCACAGTCTCCGGACACGCAGGCTCAGCGGCCGTGGCTCACGGGCCCAGCCGCTTCGTGGCATGTGGGATCTTCCCAGACCGGGGCATGAACCCGTGTCCCTTGCATCACTAGGCAGACTCTCAACCACTGCGCCACCAGGGAAGCCCGCTTTTCCTGTTTATACTGAGCATCTCCTTAAACTAGAGTCAGATCTTCCCCCTTTCTTTCTTCTGGAGCTCAGGCCTGGGAAGGTACTAACATATAATAGGGTCTCACAAAGTGTTTACTGACTATAGATTCATATGTAATTATGAACATAAGAAAAATACAAACTTAACATCAATGCCACATCATTAAGTTTTCCAAAAACGTATTTTAGTGCATAAATACGAAAAGGAAAGTATAAAAGCAAGCATTTAGTGATTTCTGATTTTGAAGCTATTAGAGCTTTTTAAAAAAAAATTGTTATCTGAAAGTGAAAAACTCGGCAGATCATTGTAGTACTTAGTGCATTATTTATGGTCTGTCTGTCTTCCAGGAAGCTCATAGTATCCTCTAGACTCAATCTCATTAGATTTCATGCTATCCCTCTGAGGTAGGTGATGAGCTATGGCTAAATTATTAATGAAAAGCTGTTAGATTGATAACAGAGTATTTCATACACAGAGTCTCAAAGGGCAGAGAGGCCTGGACTCTCCATGAGCACATCTCGTATATCACAGGGCAGAGTTCCTCCTGATTCTGGATCCTCCGTTGTGTGGGTCCTAGAGTGGGGAAGAGAGGAATAATTGCCATCCTTAACCTGGGAACCCCTAGCAAATGGAATCACTCCTCAAGAATGTTGCAACTACATTTTGCAAATAGAAAGAAACCAACAAAGGTAGATTCAGTTATCTAGGTGTAAGATGCACAGAACTTCCTGGGAGCCAAGGGGGTCCCTAGGGAAGTTGGGGCCCCACCTCACAGGAGCCTAAGCTCTGCACCCCACCCAGCTGAGAGCAGCAGCGAGACTGCCTGGGAGCTGGGCCTCACTAAGGTGTGAAAGGGAGGAAAGAGTAATCTTGGTTGTAGGTTTTTCCCTTTCATCACTTTAAATATGTCCTGCCACTCCCTTCTGGCTTGCAGAGATTGTGCTGATAGATCAGCTGTTAGCCTTATGGAGATTCCCTTGTATGCTATTTGTTGTTTTTCCCTTGCTGCTTTTAATATTTTTTCTTTGTATTTAATTTTTGGTAGTTTGATTAATATGCGTCTTGGCGTGTTTCTCCTTGGATTTATCCTGTATGGGACTCTCTGTGCTTCCTGGACTTGACTATTTCCTTTCCCATATTAAGGAAGTTTACAACTATAATCTCTTCAAATATTTTCTCAGTCCCTTTCTTTTTCTCTTCTTCTTCTGAGACCCCTGTAATTCGAATGTTGGTACATTAAATGTTGTCCCAGAGGTCTCCAAGACTGTCCTCAATTCTTTTCATTCTTTTTTCTCTATTCTGCTCTGCAGTAGTTATTTCAAAAGCAGTTCTAAGAGGGAAGTTTATAGCACTACAATCCTACCTCAAGAAACAAGAAACATCTCACATAAACAACCTAAACTTACACCTAAAGCAGTTAGAGAAAGAAGAACAAAAAACCCCCCAAAGTTAGCAGAAGGAAGGAAATCATAAAGATTACATCAGAAATAAATGAAAAGGAAATGAAGGAAATGATAGCAAAACATCAATAAAACTAAAAGCTGGTTCTTTGAGAAGATAAACAAAATCGATAAACCATTAGCCAGAATCATCAAGAAAAAAAGGGAGAAGACTCAAATCAACAGAATCAGAAATGAAAAAGGAGAAATAACAACTGACACTGCAGAAATACAAAGGATCACGAGAGATTACTACAAGCAACTCTATGCCAATAAAATGGACAACCTGGAAGAAATGGACAAATTCTTGGAAAAGCACAACCTTCCGAGACTGAACCAGGAAGAAATAGAAAATATAAACAGACCAATCACAAGCACTGAAATTGAGACTGTGATTAAAAATCTTCCAACAAACAAAAGCCCAGGGCCAAATAGCTTCACGGGCGAATTCTATGAAACATTTAGAGAAGAGTTTGCACTTATCCTTCTCAAATTCTTCCAAAATATAGCAGAGGGAGGAACACTCCCAAACTCATTCTACGAGGCCACCATCACCCTGATACCAAAAACAAAGATGTCACAAAGAAAGAAAACTACAGGCCAATATCACTGATGAACATAGATGAAAACATCCTCAACAAAATACTAGCAAACAGAATCCAACAGCACATTAAAAGGATCATACACCATGATCAAATGGGGTTTATCCCAGGAATGCAAGGATTCTTCAATATACGCAAACCAATCAATGTTGTAAACCATATTAACAAATTGAAGGAGAAAAACCATACGATCATCTAAATAGATGCAGAAAAAGCTTTTGACAAAATTCAACACCGATTTATGATAAAAACCTTCCAGAAAGTAGGCATAGAGGGAACTTACCTCAACATAATAAAGGCCATATATGACAAACCCACAGCCAACATCGTTCTCAATGGTGAAAAACTGAAACCATTTCCTCTAAGATCAGGAACAAGACCAGGTTGTTCACTCTCACCACTATTATTCAACATACTTTTGGAAGTTTTAGCCACAGAAATCACAGAAGGAAAAGAAATAAAAAGAATCCAAATTGGAAAAGAAGAAGTAAAGCTGTCACTGTTTGCAGATGACGTGATACTATACATAGAGAATCCTAAAGATGCTACCAGAAAACTACTAGAGCTAATCAATGAATCTGGTAAAGTAGCAGGATCCAAAATTAATGTAAAGAAATCTCTTGCATTCCTATACACTAATGATGAAAAATCTCAAAGAGAAATTAAGGAAACACTCCCATTTACCACTGCAGCAAAAAGAATAAAATACCTAGGAATAAACCTACCTAAGGAAACAAAAGACCTATATGCAGAAAACTATAAGACACTGATGAAAGAAATTAAAGATGATACAAACAGATGGAGAGATATACCATGCTTCTGGATTGGAAGAATCAACATTGTGAAAATAACTATACTACCCAAATCAATCTAAGATTCAATGCAATCCCTATGAAACTACCAATGGCATTTTTCACAGATCAAGAGCAAAAAATTTCACAATTTGTATGGAAACACACCAGACCCCAAATAGCCAAAACAATCTTGAGAAAGAAAAACAGAGCTGGAGGGCTCAGGCTCCCAGGCTTCAGACTATACTACAAATCTATAGTAATCAAGTCAGTATGGTACTGGCACAAAAACAGAAATATAGATCAATGGAGCAGGATAGAAAGCCCAGAGATTAACCCACACACATATGGTCACCTTATTTTTGATAAAGGAGGCAAGAGTATACAATGGAGAAGAGACAGCCTCTTCAATAAGTGGTGCTGGGAAAACTGGACAGCTACATGTAACACAATGAAATTAGAACACTCCCTAACAGCATACACAAAAATAAACCCAACCTGGATGAAAGACCTAAAATAAGGCCAGACACTGTAAAACTCTTAGAGGAAAACATAGGCAGAACACTCTATAACATAAATCACAGCAAGATCCTTTCTGACCCACCTCCTAGAGAAATGGAAATAAAAACAAAAATAAACAAATGGGACCTAATGAAACTTAAAAGCTTTTGCACAGCAAAGGAAACCGTAAAGAAGACGAAAAGACAACCCTCAGAATGGGAGAAAATATTTGCAAATGAAGCAACTGACAAAGGATTAATCTCCAAAATTTACAAGCAGGTCATGCAGCTCAAAAGCAAAAACACAAAAAACCCAATCCAAAAATGGACAGAAGACCTAAATAGACATTTCTCCAAAGAAGATATACAGATTGCCAACAAACACATGAAAGGTTGCTCAGCATCACTAATCATTAGAGAAATGCAAATCAGAACTACAATGAGGTATCACCTCACACCAGTCAGAATGGCCATCATCAAGAAATCTACAAACAGTAAATGCTGTAGTGGGTGTGGAGAAAAGGAAACCCTCTTGCACTGTTGGTGGGAATGTAAACTGATACAGCCACTGTGGAGAACAGTATGGAGGTTCCTTAAAGAACTAAAAATAGAAATACCATATGACCCAGCAATCCCACTACTGGGCATATACCCTGAGAAAACCATAATTCAAAAGGAGTCATGTACCACAGTGTTCATTGCAGCCCTATTTACAATAGCCAGGACATGAAGCAACCTAAGTGTCCATTGACAGATGAATGGAGAAAGAAGATGAGGCACATATATACAATGGGATATTACTCAGCCATAAAAAGAATGAAATTGAGTTATTTGTAGTGAGGTGGATGGACCTAGAGTCTGTAATACAGAGTGAAGTAAGTCAAAAAGAGAAAAACAAATATCGTATGCTAACATATATATGGAATCTAAAAAAAAAAAAAAAAAAAGAGTGCTTCTGAAGAACCTAGGGGCAGGACAGGAATAAAGATGCAGAGGTAGAGAATGGACTTGAGGACATGGGGAGGGGGAAGGGTAAACTGGGACTAAGTGAGAGAGTGGCATGGACTTATATATACTGTCAAATGTGAAATACATAGCTAGTGGGAAGCAGCCGCATAACACAGGGAGATCAGCTTGGGGCTTTGCGCCCACCTAGAGGGCTGGGAGGGAGACGCAAGAGGGAGGGGATATGGGGATATATGTATATGTATAGCTGATTCACTTTGTTATAAAGCAGAAACTAACACACAATTGTAAAGCAATTATACTCCAATAAAGATGTTAAAAATAAAAAAAAAAATTTAAATTAAAATAAAAGAGAAGAAAGATTCAGGGACTTCCCAAACCTTAGAGAATACTTAGTAGTTGGGATGGGAACAAAACTAAACAGAGGATGACATACTATTTTCTTTTCCTTAAACCTTGCATGCTTGTTCTTTGAGTAGAGAAAATGAAATCTCTGTCTTTATGTGTTAGATCGTTCAGCAGTACATGCTGCATCACCCTCTGGTAACTTCTGAAAGGGTGATTTCAAAATAAATTGGAAACTATTTGAACTACAAGTATAAATTTTCAGTTAAATGATTCACCATTTCTACTTAAAAAATAATCATTGACCCAAATCTCTATATGGCCATATATTTTTATAATTTTAAAGATGTTAATTAAATTTTATATATGATATAAAGAGGCATTCACAAGTAAAAAAAAGTAGGTTCATCCTGCCCTCACAAAAAATAAGAAAATATTTTTCATTACATAGAGAGATTTTGAAAATTCATTTTCTCTTTTAGGATTTTACAGTGTTTGATTAGATGACTCTTTTGTCATCAAATAATTGTAGTACTCTACATTTTCTTTAAGATCTTTTGATACCCATAGAAGTTACAGAAATTAAATTTGTTTCTGATGGATAGACATTTGGCCTTTCTCTAAAAGAAAAATTACAATAATTCACTTTTTAAAAATTGACTTTGAACATTAAATTTTGCTTGAAAACTTATATGTTGAACCCAGCATATTAATCTTTCGCTTTCCTTTGTGCCACTTCTCTACCTTTACATAGGCTTTAAGAATCTTAGGCATCTTCAAGTTTAAGTCCTTGCATAATTAATGAGGAAACTGAAGCCCAAGTTATTAGGTGACATAAATAATGAAACAAAAAACAAATCTTTTTTTCTCTCATTTTAAATAGCCAATCTTGGGGTTTCTTTTCTCTTGATTCACATTTAAAATTGGAGGGAAAAAAGTCTTTCAATAATCTGAAGTAAAGTTTTTTTGGGGAAATGGGTGTGATAGGATCCTATAGCATGATTTTGTGAATTAAAGGATACTGATATTTTCAGGGCTTATCAATGATTAATTTGTGTGTGTGTGTGTGTGTGTGTGTAGGGTTCATATATATATATATATATATATATATATATATGACTCAAAAATATATTTTATGGTAACTAAATGTAAAATTAAATGCAATTAAATTGTTAGGTACCTGTCTATTAGCTGAAATTGCATTTATTGAGCATTTAATATAGGTGGAGGAAGAATTAAGATGTTACCTTAGAAATCTGAAAAAAAAATCCTAAGTACATTTGCTTATCTATTTAAAATGGTTTAATAGTTTCTCTTATTCTCTGGCTCTTTACATATTTTTCTTTATGTATTCTCAATATTTTCAGAAGCATTTAAGGCAATTTTTAGAACACAAGCAACATGACAAGATGCGATAAAATTCAAAGAAATTTGAAAAATAATGTAGGAGAGCAAAATATTGCCACCAGTAACAGTAAGGTATTTAACACTAGGTTATGTTTAGAACTTAGAACCAGGGCAGGGAAGGGAAAACATGTTTTCTGAAGAATCAGCATGCCAAGAAAGGCTTTATACTTGTTAGATATGATCCACAAGCTTGTCTGTAAGTTTTATGTTAGATAAAGCTGATTTTGAAACCTATCAGTTACAATATTTGCAGTGCCCATGTCTAGAAAGAAAACTCTTGCTCAAGAAAAAAACTGCCATGATACTAACAGTGTATGTCTTCTTTAGAAATATCCTCCACAGTCTTGGAGTAAACCCAATGATAACTGTCGCTGGTTGCTTTTTTTGATAATTATCTTTTTTATATTTTGTGCAGAAAATTAGTGCTAAGTATGGAGGGGGGAAGCCCGGGGTACAGATGTGTCTTCTGCATAAATAATTAGATTTGTAGAACTAGTCAAATATCTCCTTTACAAATATCAGGGAATTCTGAGCTAAGTTTATTATCTCATTTCAGCGACCATGTCAGGTTCTAAGCACATATTGCCCCTTGGAAGTCTTCACATCTCTTTTCATCTTCTGTTTCACTCATCCACTGTTGTTCCACTTTGTCCTGAGCTGTCCGTGTGGTCACCTGTTGAAACCAAAGTGCCAGTGTTGGGTGTGAAGAAGGGGGACAAGATCACCTGGGCAAGTAGACCTCAGATTCAAGGCATCCTTGGGAGACTCCGACAGTGCTTACAGAAAAAAAACACCCATGCCAGGGCCAAGTTCAATAAGGATGAATAATGAATATAACACTGGATCAAAAGAACACAGTGCAGAAAATAACAACTTCAGCTAATACTTTCAGGGGAACCGTATTCTTGTGTTTACATTTGTGGCAAAAATATACAAAAGCAACCATGAGTTAGAGATGAATGGCGTAAGAGAGAAGGGTTCAGGGAAGAGTGAAAGGAAAGAAGCTCGTAGACTTGGGGTTGGGAGTGGTGGGAAGGCAGATCAGATAAAGCCTTGCGGGTCCTCAAGAGGGTGTTGGCTTTCCCTCTGAATCAAGTGGGAAATGGCAGAGGGTTTTGTTCAGAAGTGGGATGTGATCTGATTTGAACTGGCTACTGTGTGGAGGAGAGTACAAGTGGGGATCAGCTGGGGAGCCTGATGTGCTGACCCCAGTGAGACATGGGAGGGTCCAGGCAAGATGGAGAAGGGGTGAGGGCCAGCTGGGTCCTGAGCATAATTGGAAGGTAGAAGCATCAGAGCAGATACACGGGCAGATGGGATGTGTGTGAGAGTAAGGAGGAGATGGCGGAGGAGCAGAGTCCCTGGTGTCTACAGGGAAGACTTTGTGGGGTCAGGACTCAGCCATGGATGTGCTTTTCTCAGACATCTGTTAAGCAAGAAGTAGGCAGCTGCACACGTGGACTTGGGCTTCAACAGAGATTTCGGAGGTGGGGGCCATCAGCATACAGAGGACACTGAAAGCCATGGCATTGGGATCATGAAGGAGTGAGTGTGGAGAAAGAAGGGGTCTGAGGGCAGAGCCCTGGTCCACTGCACCCCTGAGAAGTCGGGAGTTGAGGGGAAAGCACAGTGGAGAGGGAACAGGAGAGCTGGATGGTGTGTTTCCAGGAGGAAAATGTGAACGTGTTCAAGGGAAGGTGGGATCAGTTGAGTTCCAGTGAGATAACTGAGAAGTTATTATTAAATTTGATAATGAGGAGTTATTTGATGACATTGTCAAGAGTAGTTTTTATAGAAAGATGAGGAGGGCAACAGGCTCACTGGAGTGTCTTACAGAATGTTGTATTTTTAAGAAAGCTCTTAGATTTTCTATAATAAAATATTGTATTGTCTTTTAAATGTCTGGACAAAATTATAATGCAATTCTCGAGCTAGTGTTACCAAGAATTTAACATGTATAACCGTAGTTAAGCTGTGGTATGAGGTATTAAGTTCTACATTTTAAAAAAAAGACTATTTTGTTGATAGTCAGGTTTCTTTGGAGTTTTCTGCTTTGAAGTTCATCGGAAATTAACCAAGTTCTCCAAACTGGTGGTTGCCAGAGGGGAAGGAGATGGGGGCACTGATCAAGAGAGGTGAAGGGGGTTCAGAGGTACTAACTTCCAGTTATAAAATAAATAATTCACAGGGAGGTAATATACTGCATAAGGAATATAGTCAGTAGTACTGTAATAGGTTTAAGAGGTGCCAGATGGTCACTAGACTTGTTATGGTGATCATTTCATAATGTATTTAAATGTTGAATCACTATGTTGTACACCTGAAACTAACATAATATTACAAGTCAACTATACTTCAATTAAAAACAAAAAACTAGGTTCTCGGCTGCTGAAATTAGCTGACTTCCGTGTTTTTCCTGCAGTAGTGGTATTCACCATATACTTTCTGAAGGTCTTTTTGGCTATAGGATAAAACATTTTTATTTCATCAGTTTTCCATTCAGGGCTATTACCTTTGGACATACAAAGGAAAATGTGTTCCCTAAGGAACTGATGAAGGAATTTTATGTGCTAAGTAATGAAAAGGATCGCTAGAATTTATCACCTCCAAACACGGTTGAATATTCTTTTTCTAGTATGAAATAATACAGTACATTTTAGTGTAAAGGCTTATTACTATGAGACTCTGAGATGATACCTATATAGCACCAGCATAATTTGTTTTTCAGTGAAAAGGACTCATTCAAGTTGAATATTTAGTTTCAGAGTAAGTGGGAGGGGAATATATATTTTGTTAATTTCGATGAATTAATTTAATTAAGTTTACATAGTTAGACATATTGAAGTGAATAATGTATAAATATCAAAAAAACAATTAAATTAGAATTTTGAATTAATTTTAAATGACTAGCTTAAGGTCATGTTAACTTTCAAAATCTTTAGAATATACTTATTTTAAAAAACCATAGTCTTTATTTAGTTGAACTAAATCTTTTTTCAATTTTATACTTGGTCATTGAACCCCTGGAAAGTGAAAGTATCTTTTTACACCTAATAATAGTATTTATTATCATTTAATTAGAATATGTTCAGAAATACAGATTCCCCTTTCTTTTATTTCTTAAATACAAAATTTTACATAATAACATCTTACATAACTATTTATTTTTAATTGTCTAATTTAAAATTTTAGAATCTTTAAAATCATAGAACGTAATGAAAAGGGGAGTTAAGTGACATTAGTTTTATTTTCAAATTATTTTTAATGGATGTGGTACTTGAGAACTACATGAAACATTTGTAGGAAATCATATTACAGTGGCTAAAAACAAGCCCAGTTTTGAAGAAAGATTATTGCCATGTATTTCCTATGCTATTTTTTTTCACATGATTGCTATCAGGCTTAATTTTCCCTATTTAAGGAAAAACTATTCACGCTCTCAATGATGTTAAAAGTCTAGTAACTAAAATATGGGGGTTTAGTAGGTGATAGACTTCATTTGTTTTTCTATTCTGTCACAGACACATATCCTGGAAATAAGTTTCCCTGTCAGCTGGTTGAATCCAGTGCCCAGGATACCATGTGGATGTTTCCTGGTATCACCTGTGACCATGGTTACCTCCAGCTCACTCATCACCAGCCCTGGCCGGGCTGTAACAACCAGGCCATAGGACACACAGCAAGTGAAGAGAGTGGTTGCCAAAGTGGGGAGAAGAGGAAAGAAGTCAGAAGACTGCATGCCCAAAAATATCAAGAGAAAGAGTTTTGTTTTAATGGAATGATAGAAGCTTTTATTCTGT
The DNA here is from genome assembly GCF_964341445.2 of Mesoplodon mirus. Taxonomy (NCBI): domain Eukaryota; kingdom Metazoa; phylum Chordata; class Mammalia; order Artiodactyla; family Ziphiidae; genus Mesoplodon; species Mesoplodon mirus. The sequence continues at coordinate 74,226,544 of NC_138993.1, read as the reverse complement.
AACCCCTCATCATCCCTTTTTTACCTAATTCAGATTTTTGAATCTAGCTCTTCTTGGAAAGAAATAAATGTTAATAATTTCTTCATACAATTTTCAAAAGATTGTAGCTATAGAAATAATCCACAAAATCATAAAATTATAGATTAGGTTGAAGCACTGATCTAAAATTTAAGGAATCTAAGTAAATTTCCTGTTTATGTTTTCTTCATTGTCTTTTTTTTTTTTCCTTCTGGTTAAGGTTGTAACAGGTTTAAGTATCAGGCTTAAAATATGTATCAAATTAGTGTTGTACAATATGTTTATTCTTGACATTTCTTATTGGATAGGCATAATTACCTCAGTGTGAATTGGGCTGGGGAACCCATGATTTTCCCAGTGTTGATGGATGACAGGATATTATCTCAAACTGTGAGATGAGAGGTAATTCAGTTTTCACAGAACATTCATGTAATGCTAATTGAATTAATCCTTGGGTTATGTGGCATGTCTTGTTTAAGGTATTATACGCCTAGTGCTTTTGTTTGTTAGGAAGCTTCTCCATCATACATTTCATATTTAGTTATCTGTCATCCTGGTCCCCTTGGTCACTTGTGAGAGATGTGATTGCAGTTGGTTTTGGGGCATCATATGGTTCGCTCTACTTCCTGAAATATGTCTTGAGTAGCAGACACAAAAGTAAAAAAAAAATCATAAAACTGATTTCCCAAGCCAACAAAAAAATGTATCACAGGTTAAACTGAAAGTATCTGATGGAGCCTGATTGGATACACTTGCCAGTACTCATTGCTAATAATAAAGGGGATTTTACATGGTGGTAAGATCTGGAGGGAAGAGGGTATAGGGTGGGACTGGAGGCAGATGAGAAATCCTAGAAATCAAATCCACACAAAGATGCTCAATAAATGTCTTCTGATGATGAATGCAAACTTTTCTTTAAAGTTCATAGAATTTAGAAGCTCTCTGTACTGAACCAGTTTTGTTTGAGAGCTGCTCCAACCCCCTCCTGAAAAAATAATTAGAGCTACTTCCCAATGTCTCCAATAAGGTGCCAACTAAATGCTACAGAGAGAAGTGGCAGAGAGGGTTTCTTGGACTACGTTAAATGTTGATAGTTTGAGGGGTGACAATGGTCTTTTTAGATATTCATCCATTTGACTTTTTTCTTTTAATGCCAACAACATGGAAGACACTCCACTGGGTACCAAAGATATGAAGATAAAAGATGCTGTCTATTGATAAGGCACCCTGTGATCCAGTGAGGAAAAAGATAAATACAATAGATTATGTGTAAATTATAGGCTAGAAGTCTAAATGGGATGGTATGCAGCACAGAGAAATGACACTTGATTCACCCTGGGAGGTGTGGTTGGCTTCCCAGAGGGAAGTGACATTTCAGCAGATACTTAAGTGATGAGTAGGAGTTAATTAGGAGGAAAACTGTGTGTGTGCGTGCATGTGTGTGTACGTGTGTGCATGTGTGTGCACATATGCATGTGCATGGTGAGTTGTGGCTAGTTGAGGAGGGTGTCCCACATGAAAGGATACGTAGAAATGGAATAATAATGGTGCATATGAGTAACCACAGAGAGTGCAGTTTACACAGACACGGAGCGTTGTGAAGCCGGTGGGCAAGATGGGCTGGAGCTATATTCCAGTTTTACATAAGGGCCTCCTTGCATCTCTGATGGAGTAATAAAAACCTATGGAATAAGCAGTTTGAAGAGGGAATGACAATCACATTTTTGTTACAGAAATATCATTATAATGGTACTAAGGGAGAGGAACCAGACTTGAGGTTCTTGGGGGATGTGTTTTAATAATACTAGTAAGAAATGATAAATGTGGGCCAAGGGTAAGAAAGCTTCAATGAGATTGAAGTGCTGGTACAGTTGGATTAAGGGGATTCAAGTCTAGAATAACACAAGGCTGCGGGCAGGGTGAGAATTTGCAGTCTGATTTTTCAGAAATAGAGCAATTTCAAGTGATGACAAGAAGCAGAGTTTGAAAATGGTGCTAGGTGTTTGCAAAGTCATAGTGATTGAGGTAAAAGGGCCAATTCATTTTTTAGAGGTTAATGTGCAAATTCAGTATTCAACATGAAGTACAGTTTGAAGAACAGAGTTTCAATAAATGACATTAAATGATTTGAAAATTGTAGATACTTTTAGGGAAGGTGATAGAGGCCCATAGGTATTGAAAAGCAGACAAAGGGAGGAAGAATATGAAAAAGTGATCAAGAGGCATGGATGGTAGACAGATAACAGCCTCACATAAGCTAATGGAAGTTGCTCAAGAGAGAGGAGATAATTGGCAGGAGGTAAAATTCCAAGATAGATGAGAATTGTGCAGAACCAATAAACTCCACCAATCCTCGTATTCAGGAGGCTCACCAAATCCCAACAGAGGCAAATAAAAAGATATTCACACCTGGAGACATCATAATAAAACTATGAAACGAAGAGAAAAATCTTAAAAGTAACTTATAATGTCTGACTAACAATTCTCATCCTAAAGTATCAGTGGACACCAGGAGACAAAGTGCTCAGGAAAAATAGGTAACATCTTAAACTTGTAAACCCTGTCAAAATCTCTCTCAAGAAGGAGGGCACAGTAACAATATTTTCCTTCAGAGGAAAATGGAATTTACGCCACAGCCCTCTCTAAAGGAACAAAATGCTAAAACACGGTGTTCATGCCCGTGTGACGTGTCAGGTGGCAGGGGGAGTTGGGCATTGGTCACAGGTGAGAATCCAACACAGAGTTATGCCTGGCATTGATACTTCAGGTATTGGTGTATAATGAGGTTTAAGTGTATACTTGAGAAAAACAAAATGAATAGGCGTCCTCAGTTGGAGCCAGAGTAGATAATAGGTTCTCGTATAAAGCACACACCTCAGAGTATCAGTCACCGTCACTGGGTAGCAATGGAAGGATGCACAGTCACAAAGACTTGTAAAAACTGTGTCCCACAGCCATAAAATCATAGCCAATGAACTGTATTTTCTCTCCACAACTCTCTTGGCAGACTTTCTCTCCTCACCAGGATCACTGATCAGTCCCTTTGCCTCTCCAATATACACATGTGTGTACACACACAGACCAGACTCATCCACACAACACGCACTTAAACACACAATACCAGGAAAAAACAAAGTCAACCCAATTACCTTCTAAAGAACTGCTTTGTGGTGGTTGGTGGTGGTGGTGATACACAGTAAGGGAAAGGAGTGATTGCTTTAATTTGGGACCATATTTAATAGTACTTGTAGAATTCACTATGTGTATTCGCATAGAATAATTGGATACATGTTCTGGAGCCCAGGGCAAAGTTTGAAACTGAAGATGTAAATTTATGAAGACATTTTATGTAATTAATTATAAGTAAACACACAAAAAATTAATATAGTACATCAACCAATCTGCATGTAAAATTAGCTTACTAATAATCAATACTATGTGTTTTTTATTAAGGGAAAGGAATGGATGAGTTTGCTGGCAACTATTTATTTGGTATTATTCTAAGTTTACTTGTAATATTAAACCAAAGGACATGTTGAAGTTTAAAGGTAAAAAATAAGCATGTGTTTTGGCATTTACCAAGACACAAAACAGGGGTGGTGATGGTAATTGAGTTCAGCATAGCCTTTCTTCTGTTTGCTTTCTTCTCTTACTGCTGCTCATTGTTCTTTTTCTTTTTTTTTTTTTTTTTGTCTTTGGAAATACGGTATAGAAGTCAAAGCAGAATGCCACTTGATTTTCAGTCATCTGCTATTTCATTAATTATTTTTGCTCCCTTTGTCTGTAGAATCTGCTATTTTGTTAATTATTTTTGCTCCCTTTGTCTGTCTGGTGTCCCTCTCCAAAGTTCAGGACCCCACCTATCTAATTTATAAACAGTGTATGAATTGCTAAGTAGTTGCCTTATCACAGCCGCATGCTAGGCACTCTACTAGAAGCTGTGATGGACCCAGTGATGACCAAGACATGCTACTTCCTTCTGAATGGCTCACAATTCACATAAATAGAAAAAGCACTTATTCAATTTATACTACTTCTATAAATAAACCATGCCATTTCTACAAAACTGGGAATTTGGTGGGGAAAAGTATATTGAAATGGTTTGGTTGCTGTGCTTTGTCAATGTGATACATTGTGACCAATCAATGAAAGGAACCACCAAAAGATCTGCCATTTTGGGGAGAGAAAGCTTCAGTTACAGAAAATTCATTAAAAGATTTAATAAATATTAGTTGTGTTTATAGTATGTAGAGCTCAAAAAGATTACACCAAATGTGAACGTTAGTGCCATGTAAACATACAATCCGAGAGGCTGTTCACCCTTCCATCTGTATATGTAGCCAGCATGTAGATACAGCCACTTAATGACATCCAGGGAGAGATCCTCATCTCACTGGGGTTTGCCAAACGCAGAGAAATAAATAAACCCTGTGTCTGGCTGTCTGCAGTGTGAGCCTGTTCTAAGAAGAGGCCTGCATAACCGCCAAGTAGCATGCTTGTTCTGTGCAAGTTCTACCAAACATCTACAGAGGGAGAAAGAGATGCTATTTAGTTTTCAGACTAATGTTATATGTTTAGTTTCATTTTTAACTCCGAGCTCAGAGGGATAATAATGCTTCATTTGTTTTGCAGATGAAGGAAGAGATCTCTGAAGTCCTTGTTAACATATTTTTCCTTCTTCACCTTTGTTACATAAGAATTTTTCTCCTTCATTTGGGATCCCAAAGTATCTCCTCCCTGTCCAAAGGACCTACTAATTGCTCACTGTGTTGTCCCTCGTAGCTGTCCGCCACGATTTTCATTCCCTTTGCAAACACTGAAATACACATGCCCAGAGTCTAGGTCAAGGCACAGGATGCCCATCAGAAGTGACCTGCAGAACCCCCGGGACTGCCTTATTACCTTACCTTAAAATTACCTCATTTTCTCTGCTGTCCTGTCTCTGTCCCCGGGACTGCCCTCCTCTCCTGCCACAGACAAGCCTACTAAACTAGGCAGCTGCTGTCTGCAGGCCAGTCAGTACCAGGTACAGTACCTGGAGGGGGAAAGATACTCTCTCACTTTCAGAGCAAAGACAGGAGGCAATGGGCTCATCATGTTTAAAATGGGCACTCATATTTTTACTTGCTTTAAGTTTTATTTACAATTTCTCTTCTTCAGTGTGTGCATGCTTATGTATGCATGTGTGTGAGGGGTAGGTAATAAGAGGCTGGTGAGTTTGACCTTGTAAATACCTCCAGGACTGTTTTCAGCTGGGCAGTTGTGGTGGTCTCTAGGAATCTAGATTGTGCAGGCCATCTCTCAAGCATTCTTGTCCCTGTCTGTACTGTTGATAGAAGTAGAGAGAATGTATTCTACTTGGAGTCAGTCTATCTATATGAAAAGCTCAAAATGCATTGGAAATAAAAACTGGAGTTACTGACTTAGTTGATAGATTCCAACAGTTCTAGACCTTAATTTCTAATTTTAAAAAAATTGCTTTATGCTAAGAACACAATGGCTTGATTATGTTTATCAGTGTTAGATGACTAGGGACTAAAATAAATGATGACCCAATCTAAAAATAGGTAGACAATTAGTAGATAATCCCTCCCACCATCTAGTTGACTTAATTTTCTCTTTCAACATTTGAGGAAACTTTCAGTGAAATGACTTCCCAATTGGGTAATTCTCAATTACCTTCTCTGCCTACAAAAAATGTATGGAAAGAGAGGGTGTGTTAGTTAGTTAGTGGGCTAACATTAAAATATCTAACTCAATATACAAAATTTATACATTTAATTGAAATGTGGTGAAATAAAACATTATTTTTCTTGAAATTCTGTGTTCTTACAAATGCTTTAAAATGTCTGTTTTCATTTCTAGTACTCTATTTTAATCTCAGAAAGGACATTTGCTCCTTAAACCCATGATGATTTTTTTTTTTTTGCAAATCCAGATTCATTTTCTATACTGCAAAATCCCTAATTTATTTGTTCCCTGCATATATCTGATTTATGTTATCCATTCGTGCATCCTTCCAACAAATACATTTTGAGGACTGACTGTCTGCCATTGATGTTCTAGGAACTGGGGATACAGCAGTGAAAAAATGGATATAGTCTTCCCTCACCAATGGCTAGTCTATGGCAAAGTAAACCATTAAATAAGCAACAATATGAAAACTCATCTATGTTATCATAGAAGAAAGCCTAGCATTGTTGAGTGTAGATTCTTCTCTATGCTGAGGGTACACGTGTGTGTCTCCATCCTTAACTGCACATGAAAAACTTTTAAGTTGAATAATACAAACAATAATACATTAGAAAATCCAAAAATGAAGAGATTTGGGGTGTTCAATTTCTGTATTTTCTGAAACCTATTTAAATTTTAATATTTCTTTTATAGCAGAGTACATATTATATAGAACAAACTATAATAATAAATTCATCAATATTATAGTTTATATATAGTGATACTTATTCCTTTTAACATGTGTTTATTAACTCCAAGGTCTATGTGTCTCCAAATATTATATTGCCACTAGCATCCTTCTCATGTTGTGGTAAAAAGAGAAATGAAAATAGAAAGCTATAGGGTTGCTATATATACATATATATATGCAATACTTTTGCAATTTAAATAAATTTAACTGGTGTAATCTATGAGATACTGTGCAAATGAAATGCTATTTTGGAGCATCAGTCCTCTGAGTAGATATTCAAATTGCACAGTATATCTAAGCAAGCTTCATTTATTTAAAAGACTCATGCAAAATTATCTGTATTTTTCTAATTACTATGTTTCAAAAAAAATTAATGATTGACATTAAGACATTCTGCTAGAAGAATTTAAGAAAATAAGGGAAATAGGAACATATTGTACTTAATGTTTTAGGACTTTTTCACCTTGACATTATTAAGTACTTATATATTTAATTTAGTGCTATAACTTCTGAAAATGATGTTTGAATCATAGTCAAACATCTACCTTATTTTTCATTTTAACATTAACAAAATTAGCCTTCACCAAACAATGATATTTTAATTATACTAAAAGTTGTCTATTTGATTTTCACCAATCTTCTTTGTTATTTCCATTTTGTTACATTTACCTTATTCCCTTTGTCAGCATATCTTTTGAAAACGTTTGAGGTTTGAGATTGTCTTTTAGTAATTTAACCATTGCATCTTCATGTTGAGGTATTTACAGAGATGAATACTGTATTTCTTTTTCAGTATCTGTACCTTTTTCTTGCTACTCTGATTTCTACCATACATCAGACTCCCACACACGTATACACACTAAGAGCAGAATGGATGAACACCTGGCCTATGTCAAGAGAGCTTTAAAATGTATTCAGTTTTCTGTACATTAAAAAGTACTTATTTCATCCAGTAGTCTGATTTTCAGAGAGACAGTAGCTAAAAATTGGGAAGGCAATGTTTACCAGAATTATTTGGTGTTAGTATTGAACTCAGAGAAGTACCGACTTTTTTTCTTTATTTTTCTTATCCAGCACAGCCAGGAGCTTAGACACATTTTATAATGTCTTATATTAGCTTCTGGGGAAAACAAATCACAAAATGAAACTCACAAAACAAACATTTTTTAAAATAATGGTAAATTATTCTGTTTGTTTCACACTTCTTATAATTCATGGGATTGGTTGGTGCCGCAAATTATCAGATTGGCTGAGAGTGTTAGGTGATGACATGGGAAGGGTGAAATCAAAGCCAGTGAAGCCTACATTTACAGCTCAAGCAGATCCAGATTGCTTTATATCAATCTAATTTCTCTCAAATAACAGAGAGCATTTTATTAATATTAAGAATGAATGAGGGCTTCCCTGGTGGCGCAGTGGTTGAGAGTCCGCCTGCCGATGCAGGGGACACGGGTTCGTGCCCCAGTCTGGGAAGATCCCACATGCCGCGGAGCGGCTGGGCCCGTGAGCCATGGCTGCTGAGCCTGTGCGTCCGGAGCCTGTGCTCCGCAACGGGAGAGGCCACAACAGTGAGACGTCCGCGTATCGCAAAAAAAAAAAAAAAAAAGAATGAATGAGATTTTCTGATTCTCTTCTTTTTCAAGGAAAGACCTTTGTTTTAAAGAGATTGAATTTCATCCAGTGTATTTGCTTCTAGAAATTACACAGAATAATCTTTAACAATATAGAAAAATTATAGTACAAGAATCTAAGTAGGAATAAAAAAATGTTATGGAGGGATTTATGCCATCATAAGAAACTGAGTTTTAAGAATTTCCTGGCAGGACTTAAGGTTTTTTTAAAAAAAATCACTGTGTAACTTTTACTGGGTTTTCTAGAATAAAGTTAGAGGGTTACCAAGCTTGACTGCTATATTTAATGTTCCGTTTCCCACTACAAGATAGTCTTAGTTGCAATTTTTTTCTTTCATTAATTCTTTCAACAGTAGGAATGATATCTAAGACTCAGATGGGAACATAGAATTCTTAAGCATGGCTTAAGCATACCCATTACAATTGCTTATTTTTTGAGTTTCTACAGTGACAAAAAGGTATGCAATACAGTGATTCTGTTGAATAATCTGGAGGCCCACAGTACAGATGAACTTTATTCTCAAGACTAGAAATGCTACTAGAAACAATCCAAGAAAAGTTTACCATTTTTTTCGCCATTATTTCAGCAAGGTTTTCATCACCAAGAAATGCTTTTGTATTGGAATTTTATTTCCTGAAAGGTAGCTGGGATATCATAGTTATTTCCAATCTAGAATCCTTAGAGAATAAAGTTTCCTTCAACCCTCATGTATGTCCCTTGAAACATATTTGGCAGAAGTCTTGAAGGAACAAAAAGTGAACACAGTGGACATAGAGCGACCTGTGGATAAATTCAGGATGCAGTGATCTGAGGCACCTAACACTGCTTCTAATCGTTGGTCTTTTCCATGTTGTGAAGAGGAAAGCATCAATACAGTGATCCCAAGGATAAAGTCCTTTATTGACAATGTAAGGATGATAAATTTATCAAGCTAAGGACAGGAAGAAAAATTGAAGTAGGGTAATACTCCTGTAATATTTCATGGGAAATAGCCTCAAAGTTCCAACACTTAAAAAATGATAAAAAGGAAAAAAATGTCTTTGTAAATGGTATGTTCCCTGCCCACACATATGCTTTCTGGGGAGAGCTTAAAAATCCCAAATGCATTAATTTAATGATAGGAAGATAATGGCTATATTTGTTCCTATTTGATACTTTGCTTCTTATTTGGTTTTATAATTTTCCCTCTTATCTGCAGGATGGCATTAGGTTGTGAAATAATTTGAACCCAAGTAAGAACCTGTTTTCACTAGTAGATTTCCCAGACTGAAGATGAAGTAAATAAAAAGTAATACAGTGTTCTGCATCATAAATCAAAGTATTTTTCAACAAAGAGTAAGAAAGTTATTTATAGAGGTGATCATACCTATATCTATAAAGATTTTTTAAAAATCACATATATCTTCGTCTTGTTTATGATCTCACATTCATTAAAATGGAAAACTTCTAAGTTTAAAATTAGCTTTGATATATTCACAGAGGGCAGATCTCCATAGTCCTGGCTGAACATCTGAACATCTGGGTGGAAAGATGCATCCTTCCTCCCTTCCAGCCTTCATTCTACCCTGAATCTTATTTTGATTAGACTAGATCTTAGCGCTTGAGATTTAGTAATCTTCAAGTGTATGTTACTGAGAACTCAGCATGCGGAAGTGCTTTAGGAGCCTCCTGTAATAAGCCGAGACTTCAGCTGTGCTCACAGACGGTTGGAAGTGCTGGGGGATGAAGGTGTGGCTGGGGGCTGGGCTTCCTCTTTGAAAAGAGGTCAGCAAGCCGAAATGCCTGCTCCATTTCAAAGGTAATTAATGCGCTGTTCCACTGAGCAAGCTAGCTTGAAATCTGTTTAATACTTGTATCCATCAAACTTTCAGTTGTTACTGCAGGTATAATCTCAACGCTTTCATATGCAGGCTTTATTTGTTTCAGGGGTTTCCCTCGCCCCCCACACAGAAACAGATCAAATCCGTAAGACATCAAAATGCTGACGAAAATCTCAGATTCATTCAAATGAGCTAAGACAAAACTGGATGACTCAACCCTTTGGCATTGAACAGTTGGAATGGTGAAATGCTTTAAAGCATTCCTGATGTGACCTATTGTCCCTGCTTCCCAATTATTGCTTTGTGCAAATAAGGAATGAGAATGGGGGGAGCCCTGGACCAAATGTCTGAAGCCATAGGCAGTGTCTTGTGGAACCCTGGGCAAGTCCCTGACACTTCCCCCATATATAAAACAGGGACAACAACTCATTTTCCTCTTCTCTCATAAGTTTTTAGAGTCAAATAAGGTAATGGATTTATAATTATTTCCATAAGCAGACATTACTATTCGAATGCAGTGTCTGCCAAAGGAATTAGCTGATTTGTTGGAAGCTAAATTACGACCACTAGGTGGCGCAGCCTCATTGCACTGCCCCCGGGGCCAGTTCTCCCTGCCACATAGTTGGCCCTTTAGGATGGGAGACTTTGCTGACTTCTTTGAAATTAAAGTGACCTTCCTTTGCATTTGCTATTATTAACTTGGGAGCCATCTGTGTCTGCTTCATCTTATCAGATAAATCAAGAGTATATTATTAATAACTGTGCAGGATATGCCCCCAAGTGGCCCAAGCTCCTACAATTCTAGACCTAACAGGCGGCATTCAAATACTTATTTTAAGAATGGAGCGATCAGCAGAGCAAATTTAACCTTTAAAATTTAGAGTACGATATCAAGGATGCCTTTCAATTATTAGTTCTTTTCCTTTCAGTTCTATAATTTATAGGCCAAAGTAACTCACGAATATCAGCAATAGCCTACACAGAATTATATTTTTAAATGACAAGCTGACTTTTAAGAGCTTGCGCCTGACCTGTGCCTGTATCCTGTGCTTGGGGTCATCTTTATAGTGTGGACTCCAGGCCCAGCACGTCACAAAATACAAAGTTTCCTAAAAGATAGTCTGTTTTATAAATAGTTGAATCTCCTATGCTATTGCAGTTACATCATAGCTTTCCTTTTAACTATTTAAAAAGCATGAATTTAAAAAAAAATTCTCCAGGATATTTTTTTCTGTGACTAATCAACTTCTTATGTTAAAAGTTTTATTTGCACTTAAACAGGGTTGGATAAAGGTAAATATATACATTGTTCAGTCAGTATGCCTCGTGGGAAACGTAATTCATATAAACAATTAACTCTATAATCCAGGACTTAAATGTAAAATGCTTAGCAGAGGAAATATCTGATTTAATCATTTTTAACAAAAATATAACAGGAAAAAACACAATAATAACTGCATCATCAATACATTAAAAAACCTATTTTTGTAAATTTTACTGTATAACATATAAAACTAAAGAGTAATCTTTAAGCATGTTTTTGGTGTAAACAACAGAACACAATTCTATATATTCATATCTCTTGATAATTTAATATCATGATTCAAGATATTATAGTCTCATTATGAGAATCTGTATATCTTCGTAAACAATGAAAATTGAAAGTTCCCACATGTAGTAGGATAAAAAGGAAAGTAACAAAGTTAATTCATAGTATAGCTGATATCATCATTTTTTAACATTTAAAAAGAGTGCTATTAAGACAATGAAAAAAAAAGGCATAGACTTGGAGAAATATTAACAAAACACATAAGGGATAAGGAACTTGTATCCAAAATATATAAAGAACTCTAAGAAAACAAATAGCCCAATTTAAAACATGGACAAAAAATCTGAACAGATTTCTAAGCAAAGAAGATATTCAGAGGGCAAATAAGCACACAAAAATATTCTCAATATCATACGTCACTAGGGAATTGAAAATTAAAACAAAATACTGATAAATACCTACTAGAATGGCTATAATCCAAAGCACTGACAATACCAAATGCTGACGAGGATGTGGAAAACAAGAACTTTCATTCATTGCTAGTGGAAATGCAAAATGGTACAGCTACTTTGGAAGACAGTTTGGCAGTCTTACAAAATTAACATACATTTACCATATGATCCAGCAATCACTCTCCCTGGTATTTACCCAAATGAGTTGAAAACATATCCACACAAAAACCTGCACATGAATGTTTATAGCAGACTTATTCATAATTGCCCAAACTTGGAAGCAACCAAGATGTCCAAAAATAGGTAAGTGGGTAAACAAACTTGGGTACATCCATACAATGGAATATTATTTAGTGCTAAAAAGACATGAGCTATCAAACCACAAAAAAGACATAGATGAACATTAAATAAATATTGCTAAGTGAAAGAAGCCAGTCTGAAAATACTACATACTGTATGATTCCAACTATATGACATCCTGGAAAAGGCAAAACAATGGAGACAGTAAAAAGATCAGTGGTTGCTGAGGGTTGTTTTTTGTTTTGTTTTGTTTTGTTTTGTTTTTATGGTTGCAGGGGAGAATAGTGGATACATGCCATTGTAAAAGCCCATAAAAAGTACAGAGAGTGAAACCTAATGTAAACCTCAGACTTTAGATAATTATAATATACCATGTTGGTTCATCAGTTGCAACAAATATCCTAAAGCAATATGTTAATAAAAGGGGACACTTTGGTAGGGGGTAGGGGGGTGTCAAATGGGACTCTCTGTAGATTCTCCTCAGCTTTTCAGTAAACTTAAAACTCTAAAAAGTAGTCTATTAATTAAAACAAACAATGCTAGTCATTTTTATCGTTAATATTTTGGTACAATACACAAAATTTAGAAAAATTATTATATTCCATAAGCATCAAGTAAATTTACAGTAGCTTTTACTTTGCTAAGCTGTTTTAAAAATTAATTTCTAAATAGCTGAGTTTTTAAACAACATTTTTAAACATTCAGTAAAGCTGCATGACTTAAAATTTAGAGACTATTTAATGCCATTGTTTGCATTATGTAATAATTGCTACACACCCGTAATATAAATATCCCTTGGTTATATTTAAAGTAATCCCTTTCTGTGTTTTTTCTCACTTTTGGCAAATTTAACTCAGAGCTAGCAGTAAGTTGCTCAGGACAGATAAGTCATCACTGGTGGAGCTTTCTGACCCTGAAGCCTATATTTCTGCTATAATAAAGGGTAGTTTATTTTAAACAGTATCTCACTTGTGTTATTAAGTTATTAAGGCTTTCATGGTGGTTTGTTAAATTTGCAGTTCTGCTTTTGTAGAAACAATCTCTATGTCCCTTAGTGTGTGTGGGGGGGTGTTTAATAAGCTTAAAAAAATACCATAGAGCGCTCTGCAGCAATTTGAAGGAATGAACTAGAGATACAAGTGTTCTATTTTAATTAAGTAGAATGCTTTTAGTAAAAAGGTAACATATAGTTTAAAAAGGGAAAAAATAGTATTGAAGAACAAATAATTACAAAAGTAAATCTCTCAAGTTGGGTGGGAGGCAGGGGTTTGTTCACAGTTCCTTGTATACTTTTCAGGGAGCATCACAATCCTTTCATTGCTTTCTTTTTGTTTATTTTCATTTACCAATATGTTTTAGTGATTGTTCTTATTATCACATAGCAAATTACCTCAATATTCACAGTGATTCACTGAATACATTTAATGTAATTTAACCAGTCCCTAGTGATGGGTCTTTAAAATATTTCCAAACTTTTGATTTATTAATAAGTTGCAATAACTATTTTCTAGTATATATGTCTTTGTCCACATGAGCAAATATATCTGCACAGCAAATTCCTATAAGTGAAATTGTTTGGTCAACATTTGAGTGCATTTATATGTTTGATGGATGTTGCCAAATCATTAAAGAGATTATGTATATCATTGGCCTTAGAAGAATAAAAATTCTCTATACATTTTTCAGCCACTAAGGCCATTCAGCTTCAAGCTAATGCATTCATGAATGGACATCATGAATTTTACTGACAAGAGCTTAAAGGTAGCTTTAATGTCAGTGTGAAAAGATTTATATTATACTATGTGATGGTTAAATAAAGCTAAATGTAGGAAACTCAAGTTATAACTATATATATAATGTATGGAGAGAGAGAAGGGTGGGGAGAATTAATTTATATTGGAAATCAAATGCACATTACATTAATAGACAAAGAATTCACATAAAAAGGAAAAATATTTTACTCAGTATTTAAGTATAAGGAAATAATCTAGGTCATCTGATCAACAAATCTTTGGTCACTTTAACTGTGGAGAATATAGTACAAGATGAAAATCAATAGAAGAGGTAAAGATCTCTTCAAATAATTTATTTTAAGGGAATAGCTTTTCGATGGGGGAGAGACACAATTCGGTCTCATGCTATTTTATTTTAACTACATCATTAGGAAAATATTTCTGCTGTTATTTTAGAAATTGAAAATGTTCTTACCTAACTACACTTTTATTCGTTACTTTTCTTTCTCCTATGTAGCTAGCAGTTACCCAGGGAGTATGTGTGAAGGAGCTAGGGAATGTTAATGCTTTTCATTTAAAATAAAACCACTCTTCCAGCTGTGATGGAATAGCTTGTAGTTGACCAATGCTTCTACTGAGAACAACTAGAAAAGTCAGATAAAATTTGTAAAATATGTTTGAGAGGATCAGACAGCTGCTGAAGCAGCCAAAACCTGAAGGGCCATTGCCAAGAGAGAAGGGAAGACAACACCGTGAGCCAAGTTTGCTACATTTCACTCTATGGGAGCTGATGCAGGGCTGGAGACAGAGAATAGGTTGAGAGCAGCTGCTGAGAGGCAGAGAAAGCACTAGTGTTTTCTGTAACCTCTTGAAGCTTGGGAGACCCAACTTGGAGCTGAGTTTTGCTGTGAGACCCAGGAAAGAGAAACCTAGAAGAGACGTTCAGAGAAACGAGCCCAATATTCAGTATCAATTTCTCGAGTTATTTGCTAAAGAAGCTCCGCAGGGCAAAAGGCTAAGAAGCCAAGCATAAAACAGCTGAAAAGTAAAACAGTTTTATTTTCCCCTCTACCTTTTTCACGGTGCTACGGACTGAGAAATTAGAGTTCAGAGCTTGCAAAGGAGAAATTGTAGAAAACAACCTAGACTCTCTGTTGTCAAAAGAAGACAATGGAACAGAGAAGAATAAGTATTAAATGGATAAGACAAATAGGCTATACATAGTTTTATGGTAGACATAAACCCAAACGTATCAATAAAACCCATTAAATCCAGTAACACATATATAAGTAGTCAAATATTACACTTGACAGGTAATACCAAATTGGATAAAATATGCAACTGTATAACGTTCAAAGAAAAGCAACTTAAAGATAAAAATACAGAAAGATTGAAAGTAAAGATATGGAAAAATATATATAATAAAACTCAACAAAACTGGTTAAATTTGACTAACATATATCAATATAGATAGTATAGATAAAGAAAAACATTTTATACTGATAGAATAGTTATTTCACAGGGAAATGTAACAATTCTAAATGTGTAGGTAACACACAGCTTTACTGAGATATAAGTGACACATAACGATTGTATATACATTTAAGGTATACAACGTGATGGTTTGATACATGTATACATTGTGAAATGATTACCACAATCAAGCACATTAACATATACATCACCTCACAGAGTTACCTTTTTTGTGTGTATGGTGAGAACACTTAAGATCTACTCTCTTTAACACATTTCAAGTATGCATTATTATTAACTGTAATCACCATATTTTAAATTGTCCTCACCTCCTTCCATTTTCTCCAGCCCCACAGAAATCATATATGAGAATTTCTATATCCTGACTTTTCCTTATCTCATTCGGTTGGAAGTCTTCCCTATAACTTACAAATTCTTTCAAAGCATAAGCATGAGAGCTGTATCATAGAGTGTTTTTGATGGGAATAGTTTATTAAACTGCAACCGGCTGGTTGCTAACCCTCTTTCTTTTTTAGTTATGCTGATACTTTGTCTAGAAAGTCTTCCTCTCTAATACCGTTCAGTTAGCTGCCCCAGCCATAACCGTGTTCCTGAGCCAGCAGTGTGCTGGGATACCGCCATCTGCTCTTATACTCTGAGATGCACAGTCCGCTTCCGCCACTGTGACTCTCATACATGCATCCTTAAGATGAGGCAGAAACCCCAACACGAGGTCTCTACATCAGCTCCTTTTTCTGAAACACCTGTAATTCAAGAGCAGGACACAACTGCTATGCCTGAGTCAAGGTGAAGGGGCTTCTGAGTTAAAGTAAAACCTAATGAGAATGGTGAGCTGGGGCCCCCCTTTGTGATAAACGCCAGGGTTAGCGTGGCTGCGTTAAATGTTAGGTGCTGACTCAGGGATCCTCGTTTCCCCTTTGCAGAGACATCTTCTGACTTTGGTCTTTATGATGTTTAACCACACATCCCTCCTTGATGTTCTGGTTTGTCCTTTCACAGAAACTCTACACATTTCAGAAATACTTAAGGACATAGGAATTCACCTAGGACAAATCACATTCATATTTTCAGGAGATGTATTTCGATATTCACAGGTAAATATTAGGAATTGATTGTTATGAAGGAACAAGATAGATGAATTTCAGTTCAGCAATATGCAATGTGCATAATGATCACTATGTCATATCCTGAGCATATAAAGTCTTTTTTTAATTTATTCGAAACTGAAAATTTCGATGTCTGGTACAACGTCCAACACATGGTATTGACTTAATAAATCTGTGTGGGATAGATGCATAAATGCTGACTTTTTAATTGTATTGACATAGCCAATGTTTTAGTTTGGTTAACTGCATCATAGAGAAATAAATAAGTGAAACCCAACCTTTACTTTTAGTGAAAATATAACTCTGTGAGTTATGACGGTCACTTCCCACCAGCTCTGATATGTGTTTACTGCAGTGCTTCTCAGCTTTCCCTGTGCATAAAAATCACCTGGGGATTTTGTTAAGATTCTTATCCAGTAGTTCTGGGACATTCTGCATTTCTAAGAAGCTACCAGGCAATGTTGCTTCCCCTATTCTGAGTATCTCACTTGGCCTCGGCCTGTGTTTGTCACACCTGGCTGCACGTTGGACTCACTCAAGAAGCTAGAAAAGGTGATTCTGAATCCTACTCCTGAGATATTGGGATTGGATTGGTGTGGCATGAGGAGATAATTGTCTCCTAGGGTGATCATCCCCCTTAGCCCTGGTGAGTCGGCCCCAGGCAAAGTCCGGGATATGATCCGCTGATAAAGTCCTGTCATCCACGAACTTTTAAAGCTAGGACTGTGGTTACTGCCTAATGCAGAATGGACAGTGAGGTATATCTGGGTGGCTGGCTATTTTCTGACACTTGAGATATAGAAGCATCTTTCTGCAGAGAGACTGAAGAATGAAACCAAACAAACAAGAATTGTGGAGATCTCAAGATCCTGGGTTTTCATTCCTCTCTTTTTGAGATCCAGCTACATTTACTGCCTTTAGCCTCCATGGACTGTTTCTGCATCTTTGAAAGAAACTCCCTTTTGGGGGTTATCTACCTGCTATCAAATGATTCTTGGCTAAGATAATAACCAAGGAACAGGGTTTGAAAGTCCCACTGATTATTAAATTATAATTGAATACATATATTCACACGTTCTTTATAGAAATAGACTGCCAAAATAGCATCTTGGCTGAAAAAATAGGGAAGTGAATGTTGAAGGAAGGATGCTAGGAAGAGGGGCACCCGCATCTTTCCTGATGATACCTGGCCATTCTTATCCTGCAACTGTAGTGGATGATTCTCAGCTTTTGTTGGAGCCTCACCAAAGAACATACAAATGTAGGTAAAAGTTACACGAAGAGCAAGGGAGGAGTTTATAAAACCCGTATTTCAACACATTTGGTCCTCTTCCTTCTTACACTAGGAGGGGAATTGCATAGACCCAATAGCTGGAGATACCTGGAAAATTTAAACTGTGCTCCATGAGGCTTGGTTCCATGAACGAATCTTTAAACAACTATGCACTTACTATGTTCTTCGTACACTGATATATAATTTGCAGAGGCAAAAAGGCTATATTTTCATGGCCCCTACCTTCGAGGAGCTTCCAATACAGTTTCTTTGTTCATCATTTTCTAAGTGCTGGTATAATGGACAGGAACTCAGGATTTATAGCCTAGTTGTCCACATTCAAATTATAGCTCTGCCACTTTCTGTTGTGTGAGCCTGGGCTTCATTTCTGTATCTGTGGAATGGGAATAGTAAGTGTCCACCTCCGATGTGTATTGACAGGATCAAATGGTTTCAGGTCAAGGTCTTGGAATAGTCCTTTGCCTATGGTGGGAAGTAATCAATAGGTATTAGCTATTATTACTATTATTACTTTCACTGTTATTTTTATCTCCAAGTCTGTATTTGTTTTCTTCAACCAGAATGCTGACTCTTTAAAGACAGGTTTTATAACTTTTAATATTTCACATATTATCACAGCATCTCATACTGGTCTCAAGGTCTAGAAGTAGCACAATCTACGTTGTTAATTCCTTTGCATTTTTAGGGTTCACTCATCGTTATTGCTCTTAGGCCTCACAGAACAGCTGACACACATGTCAAATGTATTTCTTTCACTAAAGCATTATTCTTAGAAAAATATTCATGCAAATGAAGTCTTCAGGGGAAAAAAATCTTAAAGGAATATTTTCACATATACTGTTTTCTTGCTGATAAATATTTCCATGAACAATCAAACCCAACTCTGAACAACACTTGACCTATAGATTATTTCAGTTTCATATTTATTAGTCTCAAATCTTATAATGTAAAACAGTTGTGAAATTAATTAAAGGTTATGTGAGTGTTACCAGGAAAAATGACTACTTTGAAAGCTTTCTTACTTTATCATAAGAATATTATATTAAAATGAAATAAAACTAAGTAAGATGATACAGCTGGGAATGTTTCATTTTAAATTATATTTTAAAATTCCCTGCCTTGACTTTTTAAATACTAAAAAATACTTGCTGCATAAACAAGCCACATTCTCACCAGTTTAGCTGTAGGCTATGTCATCTAGGGCAGGTTACAATTTTTATTTTGTTCCTCTGACTAATGCCATGGGTCTTAGTGGCAGAGATGTAGAATTTGTTTATAACCTTCAACACTGTGTAAACTTGTTTTCTTCTTTGGCAGAGGCATCTTCTAATTACAATTTTAAATGATTTCCTTTTCACTCACCAGAGCCATACCATAATAACAAGAAGGCAAGGTAAATTATAAATATTTAAAGCATTAAATGATTATAATCCTTTTGAATATGAGATTTTCCATTATCTTATCATGCGTTTGCTTGGATGATGTTTGATTATAAAGACTGGTTCAAGACCACCATAATATAATATAAATTGAATGATACTTCTCAAATATTTATATATTCAACATTTATTATGTACCAACTACTTTTCTCAGGTACTGGGAATATCAACATAAATAGAACAGAGTCCACTCATAATAATCTTTATAGGTTGCTATAGATATAAAAATAAAAGCACAATGAAGACCCGTAGCTGAGCAGGTTCATTTCCACTTGGAATATGAAGCATGGTGTCAAAGAGTAGATACCTTTGATCCAAGTCAAGAACGTTTATTTACATTAACTGTTTATTGAATACCTCCTCTATGTTGAGATTTGTTCCTAGGTCCTAGGGATGCAAAGATATATATGCTTAAAATCTGCATGCTGAGGAAGCCTGTGATCTGATCAGGAGAACCTACGTTCTAAACAAACAATGATGTAAAAATGTGCACAGGCTACAATGAGGACATGGCGGAGAGGGGTAGGGAGGGTCGATCAGTAGTACAGGCTGAGTAGTTAGGGAAGTTTCTTAGATAAAATAGCACCTAAGCTGAGTTTTTTTTGTTTTGTTTCATTTTGTTTTTTGTGGTACGCAGGCCTCTCACTGTTGTGGCCTCTCTTGTTGCGGAGCACAGGCTCCGGACGTGCAGTCTCAGTGGCCATGGCTCACGGGCCCAGCTGCTCTGCGGCATGTGGGATCTTCCTGGACTGGGGCACGAACCCGTGTCCCCTGCATCTGCAGGCGGACTCTTAACCACTGCACCACCGGGGAAGCCCTAAG
The DNA here is from genome assembly GCF_964341445.2 of Mesoplodon mirus. Taxonomy (NCBI): domain Eukaryota; kingdom Metazoa; phylum Chordata; class Mammalia; order Artiodactyla; family Ziphiidae; genus Mesoplodon; species Mesoplodon mirus. The sequence continues at coordinate 74,206,461 of NC_138993.1, read as the reverse complement.
CTGATGATTTAACAGCATGAGTTGGAGGTGGAGGATAAGGACACTCAGAGTAAATAGTAGGAGCGAATGCAGAGAGGACATGGTGTGTCTGCAGAGTTGTAAAACATTTGTCTGCACCACTGGGAGAGAAAGGAAGGTGCCCTTGTTGAGAGGTATGTTTGACAGGTGGGCAAGGGTCAGATCACACAAGGTCTTGGGTTCCAATTCAAGGTGGTTAGAAGAGCAGAGGGAGATGGCATTAGACTTTGCCTTGCAAGGCAGCCTGGCTGTGGGATGGATGAGAAGTAATCTATTTGGCCACCAGCAAAATAAATAGCTTATATTAGGTAAATTATCTCTTCCATGGGGACAGTTATCTTTTTCATTACTTCTCCCAGGAGAACAATTTGCTTTTACTGGGAGTGCACTGTAATCAATCAGCTGTTCCAACAATAATCAATCAGCAACTGTTTATTGGGCTCCTGTTCATGAGAGGCATTTTAAGTTATATGTGTATATGGCAGCCAGATGCCAGCCATGTGAGTGTCCTTCATTCTTCCATCCTTGTGGGCCTGGCCCCTCGTGTACCTGTGATTTCATCGCCCATCCTTTGCCTGTAGCTCACTCTTCTGCAGTCTCCCCAGCCTTCTGTAGTGCTGCTATCAAGTTGGTCTCTATCCTGCCCCAGGGCCCTTGCCCAATCTCTCTGCCCAGAGAGCTCTCTCCAAAATCTTCAGATGGCTGCTTCTGACTCACTCAGGTTCTAGCTGTTCAGAGAGGTCTCCCCAGACTATGCCGTACAAGCTCCCTCAGCTACCCCTATTCCATTGCTCTCTTTTCCTTTCTCTTCTGTAAAAGTTTGTGTCACTTTCTGAAATCGTCTTACTCAGTGGTGGCTCCACTTTGTCTTTATCTAGCATCCTCTTCTTCCTGTGTCCTGTCGCAGGTTGTAAGGCTCATTAAAGCAGGGCCTTTTCTGCCTCATTCACTGCTACCACCCAGCACTGTGAACAGCAACTTCAACATAGCAAGCCTTCAATAAATACTTGATGAATGAACAGTGAGAGGCTCGTGTACCGCAAAAAAAAAAAAGAAGAAGAATGAAAAAGAAGCCACCATTACTTTAAAAGTAATCAAAAAGCAAAATAAAATGATGCATGATAAAAAGATATCACTAAATAATGAAGGCATTTCATTCTGTCAGAGTCAGAAGTAAAAGCCTTCTCCTTTAGCATGTTTTCCTGAACATAAATTGTTAAATATAGGTCTTCTTGATCTGTCTCCATCTTAAGCAACCACAAATCAATCTTTTAAATAACGTGCAATGAAGAAATGTTTTGGTTCATCTTGCAAGTTCTAGAATTGGCACCATACAATTCTAAACAATTATGTGTTTGTTTAAAAGCTTTCAATGGATGGTTGCATGAGCAAACTCCTCCTTTTTTTGGGGGGGGGCAGTTCGCGGGCCTCTCACTGCTGTGGCCTCTCCCGTTGCGGAGCACAGGCTCCGGACACGCAGGCTCGGTGGCCATGGCTCACGGGCCCAGCCACTCCACGGCATGTGGGATCCTCCCGGACTGGGGCACGAACCCGTGTCCCCTGCATCGGCAGGCGGACTCTCAACCACTGCACCACCAGGGAAGCCCTCATTTCCAGCTTTTGATTTAAAGTGAGAGACATGTGACTTTTCCTTTCACTTGAACACTCAGAGGCCATTGTAGGGTTATTAATTGTCCTAATTTTAGTATTGTTGTATCTCAAGAAATAGGGATGCCCGAGGAAAGGGAGAGAGACAGGGACCTGCTGGTCAGTGGGACAGTCAGAGCACACACAACATTTATCAATTGTTTGCTGTCTTACATGGGTACAGTTTGTGGCACCCCAAACAATTGCAATAGTAACATCAAAGATCACTGTAACAAACACAATAACAATGAAAATATTTGAAATATTGTGAGAATTATCAAAATGTGACACAGAGACATGAAGTGAGGAAATGCTGTTGGAAGAATGATGCTGATAGATTCCTCCATCCAGGGTTGCCCCAGATCATTAATTTGTAAAAAATGTAATATCTGCCAAGCATAAAGCAAAGTACAATAAAACAAGGTATGCCTGTAGTATCTTTGCTTCCAAGATTTCTCACTCCAACCAGTCAAGATATCTTTTCTAAAATTATCTATTTACCTATGTAGCTATCTATCTATATCTATCATCTATCTATTTATCTACCTATCTATCTATCTATCTCTATCTATCTATCTCTATCTATCTATCTATCTGGCATCTATGTACCTTTCTGTGTAACTATCTCTGAAGTAGAATTCATTGGAGTTGATGATCAATTGGAAATGTATGCAGTAAGGGAAAAAGAGTTGTTGAGAAAGACTCCAAAGTTTGTAGCTGAGTGAGGAGAGGAATGAGCCCATCACTAATCAAGATGGGGAGATAGAACAACTGGGAGGATGAGGGGAAATTTTGAGTTTTGGACTGATTTTGACAAAGCAAGTCCTTTAAAATAGGTGATTTCTAGCAGACAAAGTATATGGATCTGAAGCTCAAGAGAAAGAACAGAGTTGTAGCCTGCTGTGTACATATGAATCAAAAGAGTATTTTGGTTGAAATTGCATAATTGCCAAAATTTTCAATCGCAGTTTTCAGTGATACAACTTCACGCCTTAGACAACAATAATATAAATTCCTTACAGATAATTGTAAAAACATATTTCAAAGATTTTGTTTGTTTATGTTGACCTGAATAAATATATGTATAATGGGTAAGAGTGGGATATTTTAATAGTAAAATAAATCTATTAGTATTGTTTTCAAAAACAGTAAAAAAATAAAAAATAAAAACCGATTACGATCATTGAAATAGTAATGAGCATTTCATAAAATTGACTTGGCATTTGACTATCTGTCTAGAAATTTTTCTTTATTGCATATTAGTCTCTTTTTTTAACATTTTAAAAGCATTTTCGTTGTGGAATTTGACGAAATGTTAGTAGACTAGCGCTCTTCGTAGAGGGATATCTCAGTGCCCAGATGACAAGTGAATTTTAAACATGTAGACTAGAATTGGACACATGTGATAGCCCTTCCTAGAGTTCTTAATAATGGCGGTTCCCTTTGTCCCTGGGTGTCATATGTGTCATGTTGTTCTTGAATTGGGTGATTACTTAGTTTCACATTAGTGGTGCTTATGGAGGTACTTTGGATTTGGATTACATAGTAGAATCATTTAAAATTTGGATTTAAAGGAATTTTTATACCATAACTCATCCAATTCTCTTTAGAACAGAGACATAGAGGCCCAAAGTAATTTGTTCAGTCAGTGCCAGGATGAACAGTGAGTGTTCCTGACAGCGTACACCATATTGTTTGTTTTATCTCGCGGCTTATAATTGGCCAACTGATGGTCACTCAGAAGCCACCTTGCAAAAAGTAGGGCACATTAGTCTCAAGCAATTTAATTCATCTCCATGCTGAGTGGATGAGAGATGGATAAGAAATTGGAAAATACAAGTCCTCTCAAGTAAATTTTTATGAAGCAGAGAACAGACTATAAATACCCTGTTACCTATAATAACAGGGGAAAGTTAAAAGAATGTCCTAAGCGGTAAAAACTTTAATTGGGGAGCCTGTAGGTAAGGGTTCACAGAGAAAGAGCATATTAACATCACTTTTTAACCTAATGCCTCAGTACCCCGATTATTAAAAACTGCCCACATTTTTTATAAATGATTTTGAAATGAAAACATCAATAATAATTTTTTAGAAATCCCATTGGCATTCCATGTGAAAGCTAATCAGGGTTCATTTGTTTGTTTAGTTTTTTAAAGTAAGATTTGCAAATTGACTAGATCAGTTTAGACAATGGCTTTTTTCCTGAATAAGAAAAAAAAGAAATATGTGACTGAAAGAATGTTCAAGATATTACTTAAAACTCGTGTAGTCTCTCATTTTAAAAGAGCATTGAGAATTACAGCAAGCAACTAAAAAACCCGTGTTACCTTTTGATATGCAAAATACTTTAGCGAACTTATTTCACCTAATTATCTTTTCCATTTGCTGTATAGTTGTGAGCATGTTGAATCAATACACCTTTTAACGTGAAACATTTTATGAAATGTAGAAATGGTAAACCGTTCCTCAGAAGTTTCTGCCACACAAAAGGAGCTGAAGTAAAGGGTGGGCTGCCTTGAATGAAACGTGTGTTCACTCTAACAGTCTTGCTAATGGCCTCAGAGTCTAATTGAGGCTCACAAAATAAATGGCAAGAGATCCATTTGTGTTCTCACTTGACATTCTGCTTGAAAAAACAATGACAGGAAGGGGTATCCCAGTGGAAGCAAGGTGGGGATTGGGGAGGTGTAATGTCCATTACATGGAAAGGGCTTGACTTTGCCTTAAATCAGCTAAAGTGCACTATACAAATGCAAAGCGAAGCAGCAGCGCTGTCTGTTGATTTATATACCAAATGACCAGAGCATGAATCTTGGCTGTCTGTTTAAATGAAACTTCTTGCTTTGGAAAAATATCAAGTGTCTGTTACAAGGGTAGCAGGCCTTCATGATGGTTTATTAAAAAACAAACAAACAAACATAAAAGATCAATCCTATGGGTAAGGGAGGGGTGTCCATGCCACTGAAGAGAAGTGTCTGATTTGTGTGATAGCTTGTGTATTTTCAGATTTATGAGAGAGTAATTTCATCTTCATAACATTTATGGATTCTATATAGACATTACTTAGAAATGAAAATAGAATTACTGTCCTTGTTTTTGTTTGTTTGTTTGTTTATTTTTCTACTTTTAAGGCAGAAAAAAAGCCTTTAACATTGCATTCCTTTTGTTTAAATGAGCTGGATTTCAGAACAACTCCAGGGTGATAACTACCCTCAAGTGTAAGATAAAATAAGTAAACCTATGGAAGGCATTCATACGGAGTGCATGCAAATTTGTACTTTCTCTCTGGAAAGCAGGATGCTTTTAGAACTAAGCTGAGAATTAATAATAATAGAAGGGGGGAAGAAAATATAGAGTCCATAGTTACTGTGCTTTCTCCATAGTGGTATTTCATTTGATCCCTTGTTCCAAGTTGCTTTCTGAGTGGCATTTTTCTTTAAGCCTTATGTGTAGGCTTTAAAATATAAGTTTTATAGGAAATTGCACTCCTAGGCATACAGGGGAGAATGTGCCCCTACTGCAGACATTCAGGCTGCTTTCATGTAGAGAAAATATAGGTCCAAAAGGAACTCCTTCATTAAGGTTTCACTGGCACATATGAAAAGACAATCTCCCCCTCACCCATGGTAAGTAACACTGAAAAGAATATGACTTTCTGTGAAATTATGAACTCCATTATGGGCTTTTCTAATAATAATCATAAGGATGAAAAAGCCTCAAGAAATCTGTTCACTTTAATAATACAGGGTCTGGTAAATAGTATTATGGAATCAAGCTGGTGCAGTGCTTAATCTCACAAGGTACTCATTTCTTTTCATAAGTTTTTGAAAATCACTCTCTAATTCCCATATCCCAGGGGAAGTAATAATGTATTTTCTAGGTGATTAGAAGTTTCCTAAGTTCAGTTGTACATATAGACCCAGGACTAAATCAGTTGGATTAGAACTATTTCTACAGGGGACAAAAATCACCTTTTTATGTTTTGATTCCATTTTTAGTGTGTGTGCCATCTTGAAACTGAGTGCAACTTCTGGAATCGCTCCTTGTAGAATGTTGGAGAGAAGAATAAGGAACAATATGCACTCTGAAATGGACTCACCACTTGGAGATCATTCTTGCACTATGTGGCAGAGAAGAGTGAAACATAAACTGTGCCTTTGTTTATTTAACCACTTTCTTATTGTAGATCTTGATTGTTTCCAGTTTCTAGTTATAAATAATAATTCAACGAGCAAATTTGCATATAAATTTTTACAGTGTCTGTGATTGTGATGGATTTATAAAAGTGGGAGTGCGTGGTATATTTTTAGATTTTGACGTATCTGTCACCTCATCAGTTATTAACAAAACTATTAAACATCCAATGTCATTATTTTCCAATTTTATGTAGTGGATAAGATGAACAAGTTCAAAAGAAAACTTTTTATAATCTACATAGTCAACCTTATTAAATTTATTTATTTATTTATTTATTTATTTATTTTCGGCTGTGTTGGGTCTTTGTTTCTGTGCGAGGGCTTTCTCTAGTTGTGGCGAGCGGGAGCCACTCTTCATCACGGTGCACGGGCCTCTCACTATCGCGGCCTCTCTCGTTGCGGAGCACAGGCTCCAGATGCGCAGGCTCAGTAGTTGTGGCTCACGGGCCTAGTTGCTCCGTGGCATGTGGGATCTTCCCAGACCAGGGCTTGAACCCGTGCCCCCTGCATTGGCAGGCGGATTCTTAACCACTGTGCCACCAGGGAAGCCCCATAGTCAATCTTTTAAAATAGGTGTTATTGAACTAAATAAATACCCTGGATGTTGAGTGAACAGGTGTACATTTTTTCTGCTTTGAATATGGAACCCCTCATGTACCATTCATGCACTAAATTGACTAAGCTGTGTCTACATTGCAGAACAACCTGTCAGTTCAGAGAAGATAATTACTCAAAACAGTTATTTGGTGTCAGGTAGGAAATAATTTTCTCTTTTCAACAGGGTTTGTTGCTGTTGTGTAGCTCAGACTAGAAAGAACACTTATTCCAGAAATATTACCCTTCCTGGAAATCTGTACCATTCACCTGGCTTGGAACACCAATGAAAGGCCATATGAGAGAATGATGAAGAGGAAATGAACACTGTGATTAAGTGGAGAGAAAGAGACTGGGTTATATTTTTCAGCATGTCATTAATAAACTTTGATTTTCCAGAAACAGTTTGTATAGACAACCAGTGCCAAACATAAAATGCAGCAGTAAGATATGTAGAAATGAAAGATGGGAAATTGTGGTATTTCACAATATCCCTAAGGTACTTTTAAGTATGTTCTGATATGCAACACCTTAAATAACTATTTTTGCATTAAAATTTTTTTCATCACTTAAGATGTAGCTAATAATTTGGAGTGGGTGGTTCATATCTGTGTGCTGTTTTCTGCTCAATGCCAGAAAGTTGACCTCTTTTCTGAATCATTAGGATACTCCCCATTTAGACCTTTATTTTCAAAAACATTGAACCAAGGCTTTTTTTCAGGTTACATTGCCCCTGGGTGGAGATGAATCTAATGCTAAATCTACATAGAGCTGCAAGTAGAGATAGGTTAGGATCAAATTATCAGGTGCTAGTGGAAATTTAATCTTTAAAGGCAAAAAAAAAAAGTGATATTCTACATGGGAGTTCCTTGCCTGCACTCTGATTGTTGATAATTCCTCAGCATTAATGACTGAGGCCCTGAAGGGCAAAAGGAATCATGTGCCTATGGCTAGATTAATGCATGTTGGAAAAAGCCAGGGGTTATGCAGAAGAAATCTATGCATTGAAAGCTCATAAATGTCTATGGTTTAGCATCTGAATGTGTTGCTTTTAACTTTGGCCTGAAAGTGTAACCTAGCATTTACCCAGAAAATTTGGAAGCAGAACGTCTTTCCGCCGTCCTGTCTTCCACTCCTCTCCTCCCTTATTGAGGAGATAAGGGGAGCATCAGTGGTGATGGTGAGCAAGCCGTCAAAGAACGTCATCCTCAAAAGAGGAACTGAGGGAGCGGGGAGCTAAAGGTCAAAGGCCACAGATATGGGCATACCTAACTTTACACTTTAGCTCTGTCTGTTCTACAATTCACTATTCAAAGGTTTTACAGCAAAAATTAGGAAGAACCCAAGCATTTGTCCATAAACATCCACAGATACTATCACTTGTATGTGGAATCCAGAAAAATAATACAGACGAACTTATTTGCAAAGCAGAAATAGAGACACAGAGGTAAAGAACAAATGTATGGACACCAAGAGGGGAACCGGGGTTGTGGGATGAATTGGGAGATGGGGATTGACACATATACACTATTGATACTATGTATAAAATAGATAACTAATAAGAACCTACTGTATAGCACAGGGAACCCTACTCAGTGCTCTGTGGTGACATAAATGGGAAGAAAATCTAAAAAAGAGGGGATATATGTATACGTATAGCTGGTTCACTTTGCTGTACAGCAGAAACTAACACAACATTGTAAAGTAACTATACTCCAATAAAAATTAATCTTAAAAATTGATTAGATTGTGTTAATTATAAAATATCTCAGGATGGGTTAAATTTTAAAATAGCGTAGAGTGATGTGTCCATTATGCTACCTTTTTTGTAATAAAGAGGAAAATATGAATGTGCGTGAGTGTATGTCTGTGTGTGTGTTCTGTGTGTTTGTGTGTGTGTGTATCTGAGTGTATAAAACAGTGGGATATACACAATGAGGTGAGAATGGGTCGGTGAGTGTGAGAATTGAGAACAACAGAAATTAGAGTCAGAGCAAGACTTTTAAATATATAATTTATTAAATCATTTTGATTTCTAAGCCATAGGGATGAATTACCATTCAAAATAATAAAATTCACTTAAAAAATAAGCTTTATACCAGCTTTAAAATTTATATTACTTGTCTAAAAATAACAGCTTGCCAGAAAAAAGAATTATATAAGATGACATCCTGTGGTTTTTCCCAGAACTACAAATTGAAAAGTCTCTGATTTTTTAAGAATTTTTACCAAGAAAATTCAATATATGGTAGGAGGCAAGAGTTATGATAAATAACTTGAAGTTTAAGAGCTCCAATAATTGTCTCCTGTGTTTTTTTTTCCCCATCCTTCCTCCCCATTGGCCACACAAAATTGTACTTACATTTGTATAAACCACACATTGGCTTAGTAGAGGTACATTACACAGTAAATCAGAAGAAATTTATACATCTATGTCTTATAAGTACCTTTAGATAATTCACTAACATTTCTGAGCCTTCATTTCTTTGTTTGTAAAGTGAGGATGATTATTCCTCCATCACTGAGTTATTCTCCATGACTTAATGCTATAATATTCAGAAACCTTTTACAAATTTTTAAAGTCCTATGTGAATGAAAATTGAAAATATGGCTATTTTGTTACACAGCTGGATGGTAGTTATGCTTCAATCAATCAAGTTTATATGTTGATACAATATACACATCCCTCTATACATTTTCATCCATTGTCATAGTTTAAAATGCTTGTGCCTGTCATTCTCACTCCGTCTAAAAAATACTTCCTTATCTTTTGGACCAAAATAATTTCTTTCCTTCTGTTCTTTAATTAAATAGTATTTAGTCCAAAAAGTTGTTTCTAATTCATACTGTTTTCTGTATGTGGCCATTTTATTTGCTTAATTAATTAATAGATATTTATGAGCATGTGCTATGTTTTAGAACGCTCAGGAATGTTGGGGGAGCACAGAGACACTGTGGCACTCCACTCTCCTTACTTCCCAGCAAATGTGCCCTATCTTTGCATTTCTACAGAGGTTTTGTGCAGTTGACTCGAACCATGCATACAACAGAAAGAAACAGTGGTGCAGATAGATAGTATATTTACCTTTATTTCACTTATGACTTTGGGATATTTTTGCATCTAAAATTCTTAAGCATTCAAAACACTTCCAGGAGTGGCTTTAGAGATACTGCTCAAGAGGAGTTAACTTATTTTCTAGTTTATTTACCCTGTTCCAAAGCTCAGAAATAGTTCCTTTCTCCATGATGTAGACCTTCAATCTAAACAATGTGACCGTGCATGAAAAACAATGTTTTCCTGAAAAAAAAAAGCATATAAAGAAAAATTGCTGTATGTTTGTTTCTTTGAATACAGATTCAATAAAAGAAAAGTCATGATAGGAGATATTAAAACAGTAGATTTATAAACCCTCTAACTTAATTATATTAATCAAACTTGAAAGGCTAATTATAGATAATAGAGTTGACTGTGTATGTGTGTTTTATAATGTATGCTCTCCATGCTTTCTTGTGGGAGCCATAAGCACAGGTGAATCAAGCCCTCGTGATCCAGCTTGGAGCTGAACCCACTTCATTCTTAAGCGCAAGTCTTTGGCAACAGTGGAACCTATTACAAAAGTTCTTTTTCTTTTTTCATTTAAAAACAGTAATTTATGTTTTAATTTTTCCCAGATTTATTGAGTTATAATTGAGATGTAACATTGTATAAGTTTAAGGCATACAAGTTGTTGATTTGATACACTTAAATACTGGGAAATGATTACCGCCATAGTCTTAGCTAACACCTTCATCGTGTCACATGATTGCCATTTCTTTTTTGTGGTGAGGTCATTTAAGATCTATTCACCAGCAACTTCCAAGTATGTAATACAGTATTGATAACTATAATCACTGTGCTGTACATTTAATCCTCAGAACTTATTCCTCGTGTAACTGGGAGTTTGTACCTTTGGATCAATGTCTCCCCTTTTCTGCTACCCTGGCAACCACCATTCTACTCTCTATTTCTCTTGAGTTCAGCTTTTTTGGATTCCACATATAAGTGACATTATACAGCATTTGCTTTTTATATACTGGCCTTCTGTAGATTTTGCTCGCCAAATCAGGTTCATTTGATGACCTCTACAATTTTTCATGGTGCAGTGAATCTGTTTCCCAGATATTCATGGTCTCATATCATGTATTGTTTTTCACTTTGGCGGAAAACTACTGTATAATGTCTCAATCATTCCCAATTCCATTGCTAGGCCTTGGTTCTGTAATAGCTTCTGAAAACCATTCCCTATAGGGTGCACTGCCTAAAGGGTACAAAACCCCAAAAATAAGCAATAAAAATACCTGAGCTATATCCGAAGTGGAATAGTTTTTGCTGGTGAATAATGATTTGTTCAATGAATAATCACTGACATTCCACCTGGCCAGATGGATTTGTAAATCCCTGGGGTGAAAGCAACCCCAGGGTTTTGTATAGAATATTTTTCTTTTTCAGTAGCTTACCTCTGAGGTAAGCAGGAGAATTCATCAGAGACAGAAGATCGGTGGAATAGAATAATCATTATTGGAAAATCTCTCTCACGGACATACTTCAGATGTCATTCTGTGAGTCCCAGCAACATCTCCCTTGGAGGGGCCACCCTCGTTCCCAGTTACACATGCCAGAGCCGACTCTCAGAGCCAAAAAGGAGAGGGAGGCTCGGTTGACTTGATCATTCATGATCAGACTCGGATCAGAACCCAAGTGATTGGCTTGCAACTTGATTTCTGCTCAGGAAGTCAGAGCCTTGTCTGGGCCTTCATTATAGCCTCAGGGGAGCAGCACATCTCAATTTTTCTCATGGGTTTTGAGTGTTCAGCCTTAGAGTAGGGGTGACAGGTCAGATAGCCAAGCATTACATTCAGGCAGGCCTGGGTGAAATGTATATGGTCCCTGAGGAACAAGAATACCTAGAAGCAGAAAGTAGTATCCTAGCAACTACAACAGAGGAAAAAGCAGTACAACCACTTTATTTTTTTATTTTTATTTTTTTAAATATCTTTATTGGAGTATAATTGCTTTACAATGGTGTGTTCGTTTCTGCTGTATAACAGAATGAATCAGCTATACATATACATACATCCCCATATCTCCTCCCTCTTGCGTCTCCCTCCCACCCTCCCTATCCCACCCCTCTAGGTGGTCACAAAGCACCGAGCTGATCTCCCTGTGCTATGCGGCTGCTTCCCACTAGCTATCTATTTTACATTTGGTAGTGTACATATGTCCATGCCACTCTCTCACTTCGTCCCAGCTTACCCTTCCCCCTCCCCGTGTCCTCAAGTCCATTCTCTACGTCTGCGTCTTTACCCCTGTCCTGCCCCTAGGTTCTTCAGAACCTTTTTTTTTTTTTTGATTCCATATATATGTGTTAGCGTACGGTGTTTGTTTAGTACAACCACTTTAAAGTGAGAGCCGGTTACAGTAGCACATTATGGGAGTGGGAACAGCAGGCACACAAAACACGAGTTTTGCTAGGACTGTGCTTCTGATGACTCAACAACCCTCTCTCTGTAATTTCACATCAGTCTAATTTAGTTTAAAAATTCACCAAACAGGGGCTTCCTTGGTGGCACAGTGGTTGAAAGTCCGCCTGTCGATGCAGGGGACACGGGTTCGTGTCCCGGTCCAGGAAGATCCCACATGCCGTGGAGCGGCTGAGCCCGTGAGCCATGGCCGCTGAGCCTGCACGTCCGGAGCCTGTGCTCCGCAACAGGAGAGGCCGCAACAGTGAGAGGCCTGCGTACCGCAAAAAAAAAAAAAAAAAATTCACCAAACAGGACTATTTTACTGTCTTGTTTCTCACAGTTCACAGCTTCTTGATAGAGTTTAGAATGGTTAACGTTGCCACTATTAAAGATATGTTCCTTCATGTTTCTACAGTTCTTTTAACCTTAAGGAAGCTTAATGATACTAGAAAGTATTTATCACATCAAAAGTATAATAAGAAAATATTACTATTGACCTGAAAATATGCAGACTACCTAACAGTAGACTGTTGTGTTAACACTGTAATTTGGGACAGGAAGACTTTGATGGAATTGCAGGGAGCGCTGAGGCACCCAGATGTAATTACTCACTCGGAGATCAACCCCAGCCCTGCATCCCTTCCTTGATGGGATGAGTCAGAAGCAAAACTTTCAGCGTCAGGAGTTGGTCTGATGTTAAGCACGTGTTCTGCTTGACAGAACGATGCTCCCTGGGACTATTAGTCAAGCGTGCACTGTATGTGAGCTCTCAGTGAGCTTGGTACCGTGAAAGCTATGACGAGGTGAATGGCATGCATCCTTCCTACTGAACTTGAAACAGAGAAAGCAAGAGAAGGAGGCGGAGGGAAAAATAGAGAGCAAAGAGCCTGAAGGAGCCAGAAAGGATTACTTCTAGTGCTGGGGACTAACATTTCTCTTCAAATAAACCAAAGACATTTTAGAAAACTTAGAAATATGCAGGGATGGTGATTAATTGAGATCAGGGGAAGCTCTGAGTTAGTGTGATGGACAAATTTCTACCATGCCCTCCCCACCCAGACAGTTCCAGATTTCTCTACTACGTGGTCCTATGGGACTGGAATATCAAAGGAAGAATATGATTGAGTTGGAAATACACTCAATATTTAGGAGGCTGCATCTGACATAATTTGTTGGCTGGGTGTTGTTGTGCACTAAATATATACATTGATTGCCATTTTATACCCTAAATTCTAAAGAGTAGATGGTGGACAAAAAAGCAGGGTTCTCACTTGCTGTGAGAAAGTCACTTAGTGCAAAAGTATCAGAAACCACTGCTCATCCACCAGGGAACCCATGGATGGGAAGACATCCTGTGATTGATAAAGGTGAGAAAAATGATGCAGATAAAGAGACCAGCTGGTAAAGAATCCTGTTAAAGATTTGTGAACATTCAATGATAGAATTGCAGAGATTTTTCTGTTCCTCTTAGAATTTCTGGAATGCCACATACAATTAGAGATTATCCTGTTTTATTCAAACAATAACACATTATTCCCCACATAGATTATCTCTCTCAGTGTATATGGCTCTTTGTGGCACAGGTATTGATAGCTTTAAATATCAAGGGTGTCTCCCACTTGACCAAATCATCATCATCACCATTCTTTTGAAATCCCTTCTCTGGCTCACCATCAAATTGTGGTTCCAGTGTGTACTTTGGATTGGATTTCAATGATAAGCTTCCTGGCTAAGGATTGGCAGCTTTTCTTTTTTTTTTTTCCTGTCCTAGAGGTTTTTTTTTTTGAACAAGTTTCAAACATCACAATTAGGGATTATTCCATTTTAAAGGCCCTATAAAAGCCAATTGGAAAATGCCAGGAAAAAAATGTTCCATTGATGCATGCCAGATTACTTAATAATGAACACACAAAAAGATGGACACCTGTTTCTTTCCAACCCCCTAATCTATTTATGATTTGGGAAATTTGACAAGAAAACAGAATGTCCAGGCATTAGAGCCTCTGAAATTTCCATATTGGCCTCCTCTGGAAAAAAATAGCTTTGACGGCTGTTGTTTTGGTTAAATCCTATCATATAATGTGGTTACATTAGAAGTGTAAATGATGCACACTAAGAATTAAGAGGCCTGCGTTCCTGTCCTTCCGGTTCTGTGGGCAGCTCCTCGTGTACCTGGAAGCAGTTTGCTCATTCATATAAGGCAGGTGGCAGGACTGCATGATGCCTGAGAAAGTTCCAGGTCGAATAGTCTGTGGTTTTCTCTAAAACTGGAATTGATTAGATGCTTGATATATTTTCTTAGCTTTACAAATTTGACTTTAGTAAAAGATTGTATATTTGGCTCTGATCTAATAAAAGTGCAATATGTAAAAGATTAGTTTTATATTCTGAGGCAACCCTGTCTGAATATTCCATCAGAGAACTATATTCCTTCCAAAATCCTTGTTTATGATCGGGGTTCAGGAGGGAGCAATAAGGTACTCTCTGATGGAGTAATGCACCTCTTGTCAGTTCAGATATCAGGTGAGGAGGACCTTCTAGGGTAGCAATGGTCAGAACGAAGAGGAAGAGGTGGGTGCAAGAAATATTTTGAAATAAATCAGCCAGACTTTGCCACTGTTGCCACATCTTAGCTCATGTCCAAACCGTCCATCTCGTTTCCTTTTCACCCCCTACATTCTAATCCTCAAACTTCTGTCTCACAAACCCGACACAAGTGAAGTCTACCAACCAGTCCTGCAAACTGCATCTCGGCCACTCCTTGATCTCACCTGGAGAGGTGTTCAAAGCGGTCTCTTGTTTTCCACCCCGTCCCGATGCTAATTCATTTCCCACACAACCGTGAAATGATCTTTTGAAAAGTATAAGTTAGAACATGTCACACTTCCATGTAAAACTCAAGAGTCTTTCCTTTTCACTGTGACATAACATGACCCTATGGCTCACAGCACTCCACCCTTACCTTCCTTTTCCTTCTCCGGGAATGTTCTGCCCACACTGTGAATGGCTGGTCTCTTCTGGCTTCATCCCATCTCAGGTGAAATCTCCTTTCTTCGAAGAGACTTTTCCTGAGCTTCTTACTTTAGGTCCTCCTATCTCAGCACCCTGTTTCTATGCTCCGTAGCACTTATTACAACCTGTAAGTAGCTTTAAGGTATTTGTGTTTCTTTTTTATTATTTGCTTGATGACAGCAGAGATCTGCTCGTATTATTCATTGTGGAATATTCCAATGAGTATGTGTTGAATGAATGAATAATTAGATGAACACAATGCACTCTCAGTTTCGTTACCTGCACCAAGCACTTTGAAGAATGAGACACAGCAACATTTCAGTAAGAAAAGGTGATCACAAAAACGCTGGAGCATTTAGGTTCTTCCAAGTGGCAGATTATGGACAATGGGGGATGGGGGTGGGCAGCGTAGAAACACTGGCTGCCAGGCTGCTGCAGGCATGCTAAGGAGAAGAAGGAAAAGGAAGGTGGAAATAGCATCTGGACACGTGCAACAAGCTCGCCCTCCACTCCTCAGCTTCTCTAGTTTCCTTCTTCTTTCCATTTGTCATACTTGTGCTGCTTTATCTTCCTGCCTCAGTTAATTTTTTTCATTCATTTTGTGGCACTTTTCTTGCTTTGTTTTTGCCATCTCTAACCCAGGGTTGTCTGCACACTCCTTCTTTGTGGCTCATCTTTGCTGCAGCTGTTTTTTACTGGTTTGTTCACCATCCACTGTGGTGATGGTCAGACTATTGTTAATTCTTGAGAATTGATTTTTTTTTAATCAGGTACCTAGAGCCAAAATGTTCACTCAGTTTCTGAAAAGTTGCTCTTCAAACAACTTGTTCTAGGAAGCATTATGTTCTTTCTTATTGCTCTGAAAAGGAAAACTATCGAATTCTTTCACAGAATGATTATAACTAATGGTTCTCTGGCAAGACAGTTGAAGGTAGTTGGTGGATTGTAAATTAAGTGATTCCTTTCATCAGGCATAAAAAAAGGGGCTCCATATCATAGAGTATACCTGGATCATTTCCTCAAATGGAGGACATGTTTTGTCAAAGTTTCATGGTTAAATTTAGAAGGATATGAATAGTTCAAATTTAAGGAAGCCACATTTAAAATGTAAAACACCTAATTTCTTTTATTTGGGTTATTAAGTCCCATGACAAATGGAATATGTCTCTCATGAATTTAGCCTGCTAAATGTGCACTTACTTATATGTACTGGGGAAATCCGATTTTGTATAGACCCGGGCATTTTTTATGTTAAAAATAATTTTTCAGAATAACTAAGCTTCATGCTCTCCATGGAAGAAACAAGAATTGCTCTGTAAGAGGTTTTTGCTTTTCTACACCTAGATGTTTCATTTCTGTATTTCTATTCTTGGGTGGCATCTGACTGCAAATCCAGCGTGTTTTGCAGTCCAAGAAGATGTGCTCTCACCTCCATCCACTGGTCACCCTCCATCTGCTGCAGTGGGAGAGTCCCTGGCGGCATGGGTACTGGCTTGTCCTTTTACTTCTGTAACTATTCCTGATGACCGCAGAGCACTGAATGTTTTCTCATATGTCATCCTGTCTGGCATTTGTTCTGTAAAGGGTGGATGAAATAGCAGCTACTGACATTTGCTCTCGACTAAAGGAGGGGAGAGTAAGCATCTTGTTTTCTGGATGGCAGGTGGGTTTTCAGAAGGTTTCCCTGAATTCTGTTTCAAAACCAAATTTGTATTTTGCTTTAGGTTTTTTAACATTTTTCCATCAAGAAAGAGAAGGAGATCTGTAGCTTTGAAAGCTACGTTAAGAAAATCTGGTTACAGCACATATGGCAACAAAATGCTTAGCACTTGTTGAACTAAAACTGGCAAATGCTCCTGGATTATAACTAAGTGTGACGACAGCGATGTGACTGGGAGACGTCTTCCAAAGAACATGCAAATCATCAGGCAGAGGGACAGAAATCAGTTACTAGAGATCAGGTGCCCGCTTTAAACCTAACCGCTGTGTGTGTGTTTCTGGAATTTTAATCTTAACATTCAGATTTTCACTTTCTATTCTTGTAAACTTTTATTTTTCAGATAGATTTTTATTTTCCAGGAAGTTTATATCTTGTTGATACAGGCATTAACTTTCACATCTCCTCCTTTATCTTCATCAGCAGCATGGAAATCACATAAGAAAGCAGCTGTCATTTATGGAACGTCTTCTGTGTGATGAGCACTTTAGATGCATTTGCTCATTTAATCCTCACTTCAGTCTCCCCACTTTACAGATTAGGATTTAACAGACTGAGAATTATGAAATCCCAAGGGACCACGGGGCTTTAAAATGGCAAGGTGCGGATTTTAAACCAAGGCTATGGGAGATCTGATCTACGAAGTACACTCCACTAAGCAGCTACTGTTTGCATGGCTCTCTGCTGTCAAAGAAGATGTAAGTGATAATGTTCCCTTGGGACAGGCTTGTAATCTAACTGAACAGAATGAATATCTGCATTAAAAGAAAAACAGTTCAAGATACTAATTTCTAAACGTAGACGGCTAGTATAGACCAGAGCTCCCCAACTTTTTCATATTGGGGCACACAGAGAATCAATGAGCCTGGTCCAGAGGGAAGTGACTGGCCCATGGGCTCCAGTCCTTCCAGGCTACTCCCCACTGCCCTGAAGGTGGATGCATCAATGCACTGGCACCCTTTGGACCTATCTGCTGACTGATGGCTGACAATTTTATATGATAGACTCTAGCTGCCATAGGAATTGAAGGAGGGAGGGCTGGAAGGAACAGGTGTTTTTATGATCCAGGTGGGTTTTATGAAATAACAATGGGATTCAGACAAGAGGACAGTCGTGAGGAGAATAAACAGGCAGGAGGAATAAGTTGGTGAACCTGCAGATGACGTGCCCACAGTACAGAGAATAGCAAAGGCAGGGTAGCTGCAGACTACTTCCTGCAGGTAAAGCACTGTGCTTTACAGGGAGAATATATACATCCAGAGATATGATTTTTATCCCCTGTTAGGAAAATGAATAAGTGTACAGGGTGGTAGTTGAATTGAGGTAAGAAGATGAGGAGGTCAAATTTATGCAGACTGATTTTTGAAATCGTGGCTTCACATTTAGGTATTAGTGGTTAAAGACAAAAAGGGACATGGGATTGAAAATAATAAAAGTTTTGAAAAGAAGAGCCTCCACTCCAGTATGTCAGTGTAGAGAAAGAAATTATATGTGATCTGTAGACAAACTCCCATCTTTCTCCAGAGAATAGAGGGTAAGTTTGTTTATTTAATGGACATTTAAATAGTAGTTTTCTATTTTCCAGGCATGGTTTTAAGTGCTTTATCAATATTGAGTCATCAAATCCTTATAACTTCCTCCAGGGGAGTATTTTAAATTGTGTGTGTGTGTGTGTGTGTGTGTGTATATATATATATATATATATATATATATATATATATGGCATAAATTTACCCTCTATGTTACTCAGGTTTTCTAGAGCAGTGGTCCCCAACCTTTTTGGCACCAGTTACTGGTTTCGTGGAAGACAATTTTTCCACAGATCTGGGGGGTGGGGGGATGGTTTCTGGATGATACAAGCACATTACATTTATTGTGCACTTTATTTCTATTATTATTACATTGTAATATATAATGAAATAATTATACAGCTCACCATAATGCAGAATCAGTGGGAGCCCTGAGCTTGTTTTCCTGCAACTAGATGGTCCATCTGGGGGTGATGGAAGACAGTGACACCCGAGGTGTGTTGCTTATGTCCATCTACTCCGTAATCTCGTTTTGGTTACTGTCACTGCAGAAAACCCTGCTTCACAAAGATAGGATGCTGGAAATGGAAGCACACTTTTCAGTGCTTTTGTGGCAGTCTCAGGATAGTCCGCCTTGACTTTAATCCAGAAGGTATGGAGATGTGAAGTTGTCTCAAACATACTTTTAAGGCTGCCGTCATTTGAGATCTCAAGCAGTTGATCCTCTTCACAAATGGGTCGCGGATCCATTCCTTCCCAATTTGGGGGTCTTCTGCGGTTGTGAAGTAATGCTCAAACTCTTTTGAAAGCTGAGATAGGTGATCATGCACCAGCTGGGAGAAAGAAGGCCCTGGCTCAGTCTCTTTCAAAATCTCTGCTAATGTTTGAAACATGTCAAAAATCCCAATGTTCGCTCGTCGTCCCCATAATTCCAGTTTGGCTTTGGATGCAGCCACTTTATCTGCTGACTTGAACACAGTTGTCGTTCTCTCCTGAAGTGACAGATTGAGTTCGTTGAGCAGGTGGAATATGTCACACAAGTAAGCACATTTTGCGACCCCTTCTGTGTCACTGAAATGTGCTGCCAGTGGTGACTGTTTTTCTAAAAGAAATCTGTGGAGCGGCTCTTGTAACTCAAAACCTCTGGCCGGTGATCTCCCTTTGGAAAGCCATCTCACTTCTGTGTGTAAGAGAAGACGTGTGTGCTCTGGGTCCATCTCCTCACAGAGCTGCTCAAACAGACGTGAGTTAAGGGCATGGACTTTAACGTGGTTGATGATTTTAATCACATCCTGCAAAACGTTGTTAAGTTCAGGTGACATTTTTCAGCTTGCCAGCATTTCTCTATGGACGACACAGTGCGTAGCCTCACATTCAGAAGCTAACCCTTTCACCCAATTAGTGAAGCCACAAAGCCGTCCAGTCATGGCAGCTGCTCTGTCTGTGCATATACCAACACAAAGTGACCAATTCAGTTTTCCTGATATGTAATCATTCAAAGACTTGAATAGTTCTGCAGCTGTGGTGTTGGTTGGCAGCAAAAGTGCACATAGCATATCCTCATGCACGTCTTCCTGAAAAGTATATCACACAAAAACAAGCATTGCTGCCTTGTTGTCAACACTGGTAGACTCGTCAGCCTGGATTGCGTACCATGGTGACTCATTAATCCTCTCTAACAATTGTGCCTTAATACCCTCTGCTACTTCATCAATTCATCTAGTTATGGTGCTACCCAAAAGTGGAACATGTGCCACCTTTTGAACTTCAGCCTCTCCTAAAGTTCATGACAAATGTCTTTGCAGCAGGCAGGATCAACTCTTCACCAATAGTAAAGGGCTTCTTAGCTTTAGCAATGTGGTTAGCTACTAAGAAGGATGCTTTCAGTGCAGACACATGTGATGAAGTGGTGGCCTTCAATAATTGCTTCTGTTCTTCGTGTTCACGTTTTTTTCTTTTGAAAAACTCCAAAGGCTTGTCTTTCAATGTAGGGTGCTTGGTCTCCATGTGGCGAAGCAGTTTTGAAGGTTTCATGGCTTCGCTAGATAGCTGGTCGCCACATATTATACAAAGTGGGCTTGGAGAACATGAATCATCTGTTGCAATGAACCCGTAATTTAAGTAGGACTCTTGGTTCTTTCTTTTAAATGCAACTTTCTTTTTCTTAGCAGTCTTAGAGTCTTTTGCTGTCTCATCATTGGGTCTTTCCCCCTTTTCAAAGAAGCTCTCCAGTGATGTTTGTATTTTACTCCCTTCATCTAGGGTTAGCTTGTGGGCTTACCAAAACTGTGACTGAGACAAGTGCACACTGCAGGGAAAGAGGCTTGGACGGAAGTGATAAATAAAATAATGGGCAGACCACACGCAGACCAAAATAAGTGTCAGATTCTGACTTAAGGCCTGCCACCAGGTGCAGCTGTACAACTGAAGTACGTGAACTCACCTGCCACTAAAAAGCCTGCCACCAGATGCAGCTTAATCGTCACTTGCCACGCACTGATAGGGTTTTGATATGAGCCTGCAAGCAGTTGATTTATGATGGTCGCTATGCAGTCAAACCTCTCTGCTAATGATAATCTGGATTTGCAGCCACTCCCCAGTGCTAGCCTCACCGCCTCAGCTCCCCATCAGATCATCAGGCATCAGATTCTCATGTGGAGCGCATAACCTAGACCCCTCACATGCACAGTTCACGGTAGGGTTCGCGCTCCTATGAGAATCTCATGCCGCCGCTGATCTGACAGGAGGCAGAGCCCAGGCGGTAATGTGAGCGATGGGGAGCGGCTGTAAATACAGATGGAGCTTTGCGCACTTGCCGGCCGCTCACCTCCTGCTGTGCAACCTGGTTCCTAACAAGCCACAGACTGGTACCGGTCCGTGGCCTGGGGTTAGGGACCCCTGCTCCAGAGAAGCAGAACCAAATATATGTACACATACATGCGTATACATGGAATGAGAGAGAGGGATTGATTGATTATAAGGAATTGGCTCACACAGTAGTGGAGACTGACAAGTCCCAAGGTCTGCATTTAACAAGGTGGGGACCCAGGAGAGTTGATGGATGGTGTAGTTCCAGTCTGAGTCCGAAGACCTGAGAACCAGGAGAGGTGATGGGATAAGTTCCAGTCTGAAAGGTGGCAGGCTAGAGACCCAAGGAGAACCTATATTTCAGCCTGAGTCCGAAGGCCAGAAAAGACAAGTTTCCCAGCTCAGGAGACAGGTGGAGCTCCCTCTTACTCAGCCCTTTTGTTCCCCTCAGGTTTTCAGGAGACTGGATGAAGCCCACCCATATCAGGGAGGGTAATCTGCTTTATTCGTTCTATTGGTTCAAATGTTATTCTCAACCAAACACCCTCACAGACACACCCAGAATGCTGTTTGACCAAATCTCTGTGCATCCATGGTCCAGTCAAGCTGACACTTAAAATTAACTATCTCTCCCTTTTAACAACTCTTAACTATACATTACAGTGTTGTAAACTATATGGACATTTTTGTACAACAGGTCTCTGTACATATCTGGTGATTGATACTGGCTGTTGGTAAGGACCTTAGCTGAAGTTGTTGGCCAGAACACTCTGTGAGAGACTGTGGCCTCTCCATATGGCCTGGGCTTCTTTGCAATATGGTAGATGGACTCCAAGGGCAAGAATCTCAAGAGAGAGCAGCCCCTGGAAGCTTTTAACAGCCCCTGGAAGTGCCACCTTTTAATGCCTGATCTTAGAACCTGTGCAGCCTCACTTCCAACACATTCTATTCAACAAAAGAAGATACTAAGGTCAGTCCCTACTTAGAGGGAGAGAAATTACACTTACCCTTTTGGATGGGGGGAACTGTCAAAGACTATGTAGACTCATTTTTAAACAATACGAAATGGCCATTAAGGAGAGTACAGAGTTGCACAGAAAGCAGTAGTCTGATGTTTCAGTGTAGACAATGAGGTCCATGAAAAAACTCCCATCCTTCTGTAGAGAAAAATAGGGGATTTTATTATTATTGACTAAATAGTTTTTTCTCTGTTTACAGGTATGGTTCTAAGTGCTTTACAACTTTTGTTCAACAGATCTTCATAAAACCTTGAGTTAGGTTCTGTGATTATTCCCATTTTAAAGATATGGAAAGTAAGGCAAGGGTGGTTAAGTAAATTGTCCAGGGTTACACAGCTAGTAAGTGAGAGAACCAGGACTCAAACCTGTAAGATTTGACTCCAGATTCTAGGTTTTAAATCACATCATTATTTTGCCTCTGCAGTAGTGACAGACTGGGTTAGAGATGGGGCAGGAGGGCCATGTGATTGTCCTTAGTGAGCCAGTGGAATGAAATGAACCTCCTCTGTTTATTTATTTATTTTGGACTTTTTTCTCTTAAAAAATACAAATTAAACTAGCATGAAGTTTTTCCTTTTTGCTACTAGTTCTGGTTTTGTTGCAAATGTGTTCTACTTTTGCTATCTAATTCATTACATCTACAGTCTTTGCATTATTCATTTCTTTCTTTTTCCTTTGGGTTACCTGTATGATTATTTTCCAGCCTTTGGAATCATGTGCTTACCTTATTTGTTTATAACCTTTCTTATATTCCACAAATCCATTCAAGCTAACAAATTTCTAAGACCAGTGTGGTTGAATTGCTAATGTTTAATATGTAGTATTCTTGACGTTGTTCACATCTAAATAGTTCGTAAGTACGTTCTGGTTTTCTCTTGGCTCTCTTTTTGGTTGATACACCTGAAAAACCTCCACATTATAGGCCCTAGAGAAACTCCCTAGGTACAGTAGGCTAATCATTATTATTATTATTTTTATTTTATTTATTTATTTTTTTTTTTTTGCAGTAGGCAGGCCTCTCACTGTTGTGGCCTCTCCTATTGCAGAGCACAGGCTCTGGACGCACAGGCTCAGCGGCCATGGCTCACGGGCCTAGCCGCTCCACGGCACGTGGGATCTTCCCGGACCGGGGCACGAACCCGTGTCCCCTACATCGGCAGGCGGACTCTCAACCACTGCGCCACCAGGGAAGCCCCAGTAGGCTAATTATAATAAGAGTTAGCCTCCAGAGTAACAGAGGAAATTACCTCCAGTTACATATGGACTCCCGGGAAGAGCAAAGTGCCCTTGTTAATTCAGCGAAGTTAGATTGTTATGAAATAAAAATATACCAAGCCTATTAAGTTATTTCACTTTCAGGATAAACAAACTTTCTTTTAAAGAAATCCAAATCACTAGTGCCGCAGAGAAACGTCCTAACGGAGAAAATATGAACTAACCAACCAACAGACTATTCAGCTTGGGCATGAAATTTGTGTTAAGAAATGAACAGTTTTAACTTGCATTTTGTTTTTATTTATCACTAAATACACTTTAAATGTTCCTTCTCAAAAGATGTTAAGAAATATAAAATGGATAAGAATACAGAGAATATTTTCTTGGGGAATAGTAGATCCACGTCTACTGCTTAATTTGGTCATTGCAAACAGTGCCATTTGTCATAGTTATAGTGGTAGCAAGGTTTACAGAATACTAATCTTGGTGCTTTTTGTTGTACATGTGAGTTTAGGTAGTAGAAAACACATTGTTTCTCAAATTGTGCCTTTTGCCTGCAGCATAGATCTGAATGAAGAATTATGTTCTTTAGGGTAAGTCAGGAAATCTCTCAGAGATCTGACTATGGAATATTAAAAGTCAAACATCTCCAGGTTTGTGTCCCACGATGGATTATGATTTGAATGATACAGCCCGGCTGGAACTACATGTGTTTTTGGAAGGAATTAACTGGTGCAGGAGAGGCAACATTAGCTTCTCAGCACGGGAACAGGTTGTCTGATAGATAATGTTTCAACAAATGTTTTCTTCAGCTAGTATGTTTCACTGTGTGGACGGGATGTTTCCCAGCAGCAATGACTCCATCCTGCTCTGCTTAATCCGAAACACCCCTGTCTAGCTCTCTAGAAACACACCATATGGGAAAAGAAGCCATATTTTCAACCGGTAGAACAGTAGTGTCATATGCACATAGATGGAAATTTCTAAGAAAGGCCAAGTTAGGATTCTTCCCTTCTTAGGAATAGAGTCTTATTTTCTTTAACAAATCATTTTTTATGAAACCCATAAATAATAACCATAGCAAAAGCTAATAGAAAGAAATATTAAAAACAAAAGTATTATGATATACAATTAAGTAAATAGGCCTAATTAATTATTGTAGAGCCTGTTATAATTCTGCACAGCCAAGTCCTGCATCAGTTAACAGGGAGGTGGGAGATGTCTTTACTTCGTTAGAGACAGTTGGCCGTGACACCCAGTTAGGCTGGAAAGGGAGCAGAAGGATGTGTTACATCCTTAATGCTGGGAGCAATAAGAGCTTAAACAATTTTGCTGGAAGAGAAGCACATCAAGGTCTTAGAATTTTGATTTAAAGAAAATGCAGAATGTTCTTAGAAGTGATTATATGAACCCAAGTCCTTATCTAAATGGAAGTCATGCTTTGACCAACACTTCCTTTAAATCTGCTTTAGAGTATACTGTTTAAAAAAATGATAATATGCATGTAAAGTGTTTAGCATAAGATCTGGCACATAATAAGCATTCAGAAACGGAAGGCCACCATCATTATTATGTGTAGAATTATCATTATCTCATGGCTAATGGGACCATTGAAGAGGGAAATGCTGGTGTCAGCTCCATACCAGAACTCAGCCATGATATTAAGGACACAGCAGAGTTTCAAAATAATCATACCATAGTTTACTGTCACCAGGTAATTGGGAAGTAGCACAGATATTTTTCTTAGATAAATTTCATGCTGAGACTTAATTTTTTTAAATCAAAATATTGTGGAATATTAATGAGGCAACTTGCCATATTCTGCCTCTTTTCTCATCCCCTGCTTTACTCCCAGTCTTAATCAGAGAGAATAATTTTCCTATCTGTCTTTTCAATGAAGTCTTCCGAAAGAATATCAAACATGTAAACTAGCATGCACCCTAGACTTTTTCTGAAATCAGCAATGTTTCGTTCAGATATGTTTCCCAAGAAATGAAAAACCCACTAAT
The DNA here is from genome assembly GCF_964341445.2 of Mesoplodon mirus. Classification (NCBI taxonomy): domain Eukaryota; kingdom Metazoa; phylum Chordata; class Mammalia; order Artiodactyla; family Ziphiidae; genus Mesoplodon; species Mesoplodon mirus. The sequence goes on along the minus strand of NC_138993.1, from coordinate 74,181,195 downwards.
TCAGGTTGGAATTGCATTGCTTTGAGTATTTTCATTTTGATTCTGAGTCTTCTAAAATGTCTAATCATACAAATGAGAAAATTTTTTTCTTAATTCCTTAGAAAGAAAAAACAAACTACTGAAATCTAAATGTGGATAGAAAAGATGAGCAAATAATTATTTGGCTTAGGGAACACCAATTTAAAATGTAGTCTCTCAGTTCCCCTAAACAGCAAAAAGCAGTTTTGATGTGCTTGCATTTGGATGAAGGGGCGTGGGTGGTAGGGAGGGAGGCGGAAGGGGAGGAGGGAGGTTGGCAAGAATGCAATTATCTGGAGCACAAGCATTTCTGATCTAAAGGTCACTGTTTTAGGATGTTTGGGGGAGGAGTTCTATGAGTATTTTAACTTTTGCTTGTTTGGATGCTTTTATGATGGCTTAGACATTTTAGCTACATGATTCACTTTTGTCTTCAAATATGGTTAGAGGACAAATTTTTTCTGGAAGATTTGGAATTGAGAATGACTTATTCCTCAGTTAAAACTAAAATCTTTTGAGTTAAAACACAGCCTCCTGCATGTGGCCCCTGTGTGTCACCTTTAGCTACCCTCCTTCCACTCCAGGGGAGTATAATGGAACAATCTTCCAGTGCTCAGTTGACAAAATGCAAGTCATCAGAGTGTCAAAACGTGCAAAAAGTATGGCATTTTCAAAATAGTTAACTATTCCCCAGAATCCTGTTGGCATTTGGAGTAACAGATGGAAACATAGAAAATGGAGCCGCATACATGCACACTGTGGTTACTGGTCAGCCCCACCATAGTCAAAGGATCTGTATCTTAATCCTTACTTTCTTCTTCTATTTAGTTTTCATGGTCAGATTTTAAATTGACTCTTCGTTAGTGTGTCCATTACTGATCTGTTATTAAAAGGAGAGGAATATACTTTTTACATGATATAGTTTAATCCATTTTTAAATTTTTGATACATGTTGGCATTTTTAAAAATAACCCTGTATCACTGATTTCAGACTGTGATATTTGCATGGTTATCACTTTAGTCTTTTAAATCAGCAATAGTAACTCATTACTGCTTCAAAGTTATAAAAAGAACCCCTCATAGTTGGCCAACTTTTCTGATCAACCTGAAAGTAAGTGCTTACATTTGAACAGTTTCGAAGAGAGCATGGTAATCTTTCTTCTTGAAAAACGAACTGACGCCTCTGTAGATTTTTGACTAACTGAGAATGGAGTCATTGGCCCATAAGTCACCTAGAAAATGTGAATAGAAAGTGCACTTTAATTAGAAATTCTTTGGCAATACCATTTCAGTAGCATTTAAATTTCACAACTAATTATTAAGTTGCAAATATATGCTAGAAAAAAAGGAAAGTGATCATTTGGATTAATTTTATCATTGCTTTATAAAACAATTAAGGAGGCTTTTTTTTTCTTTTTAAGAAATCTCATTAAGGAATTATTCTGAACTTACCAAAATTTCTCTTCACAGACGGGACTATAAGCAAGACTCTGTATTAGGAGAGCTGCTAAAACTACCCTGTCCCTTCATGCTCTTACTAGGCCTCTTTGCCCAGTTATTTGTGGAGAATGAGATTTGCTACCTAATTAGTAAAGAAGATGAGTTATGAAACATGTATATGTTGTTAAACATCTAATAAGTATGAGCACAGAGAATCACGCGTTCTCGTGTGTTTATGCGTTCTGGTACTGCTAGGCTATCAGGAGCATCAGTGAGATGGATGGCTACCTGAGAAAACTTGCAGCTGTAAGAGCCTGAATTGCAAAGCTAGATACCAAGGAATAATTTAATGAATTAAACCTTTTCTAGAATCGCACTAAATATTAAGTGAAATCTTTAAATATTGCTCAAATATTTAAAGGTAAACTAGAGTACAGTTGGAAGTACGTTGTATAACATTTAAGGAAAATAGGAAAGTGTTAGTAAGCCATGCCATCATGATATAAACACCTGCATTATTGACCATTATAGTTTTTTAGTTAAAATGTGAGTGCTAGCTGAGTTTGAGTTAATCTAGGAAATCGCTCTGGAGGCTAACTAAAATAATTCTTTCCGGAAGGGGACAGAGACAGTGTTGGAAAGGAGTTTGGATGTATACATTTACAAAGTCATTTCATCTCTCTAGACATCACTTCCTCAACCGAAAATGAAAAAAAAAAATGGGTAAAGTAATTTATAAGATTACTTTATGTTTCCAAGTTTGTATTTCTGTATCATAGAGGGAATTCATTCATTAGAATCCATCTTCCCTCTCCCCATCCTGGTTGGCACCTTCCCAGCTCAGCTCACCATGATCTCCAGCCTGGAATAGTGAATTAACCTTCTCATGGATCTTGTCAGTCTTGAGGAATGGGGGCAGGGGCGAGCTTGGGAGGGAGCCTGTGTATTCTGGGGAGGGAATGACAGGTTAAATTTGATATGCACATCAGCCACCCAATAAATAATGTTGTCTTGGCAACTGAATATATGAAGGTGATGTTCAAGGGCAAAGTTCAGAAATAGAGGTATATATTTGGGAAACTTTGGTCTATAAATTGATTTAAAACTATGAGACTGACTGTTATTATTGATAAGGTCAGTATAGATATTTAAGGGCTAAGCCTTGGGTTACCTAAATATTTAGACACTGGAAGATAAGAGAATTCAGGTAAAAGAGAGTATGAAATGGTTGCAATGATGAAGGCAGAAAACCAAGAGTGATTGGTGCCCATAATATAAATTTAGACAAAATGGAAATCATACACCTATGAAAAATTGAGATTGTGTGTGTGTGTGTGTGTGTCCTCATAAAGCAATTTGGAAAGATAACAAAATGTTAACAATAGTTATCACCATGTAGGTGATAGAACATAGAGTTTTTGATACATTTTACCTGATTTTTTAATTCAGAACCATATTGACTGATTTTTAAAAATGATTGTACATTATTTTTACAAGTAGTACAAAAGCTCCTTTCATTTAAAAAAAATCAGACAGACTTCTCATAGACTCAGTCTCAGGATACATTTCTACTCTTATTTCTCACTGTATTGAATTACCTAACGTTGACTATTTTTCTTTTGTAAGCTTTTGTAGTTTTTTCCCTAGAAGCAAGCCATTTCCACAGTTCAATACCTTTTATGTTACCTCTATTATTTATAAGAACAAAAGCCCTGGAAAGAAAGAATTTTCATGAGTGTAAGATTGATAGTCTCAGCTGGAACTTAATGTACACACTAAAACTCATGCATTTTCACATATGTAAGGAAAGGTTTGGAATGAATGATGTGGTAGATGAGATGCTGGATAGGAGAATATACTGTACATGTTTCCAAATCTTGTACCAAAAGCATAATTTAAACCATCTTTGCCTTAATTCACCTTGTCTACATGTGCAGGAGTGCCATGAGTATGTATGAATGTGTGAGTACGTGTGCTTGTGTGTGCATTAGTTATGCAAGTCTCCAGGCATTAAGGCACTAACATGCTGCTTTATGCTAGTATCTTTGACAATAAGTAGACTTTTTCAAGGACTTACTTGAAGAATCTGTTCACATAATCTATAAGAGCACTTCTGATATTCTCAGAGAGCAAATATGAAAAATAGCCCCTCAATAGATGCAAAATATCATTTAAGGTTTATCTCAATTTTAATATAGATTAAAATATGTCAAGTAAATGCCAAATTGAAGCAGGACAAACAGAGGCACCTACCTAGAAAAGCAAATTACCGTTGTGATTTTAAGCAACGTGAGCTGACTTCAAAAAGTTCAGCTGCTCACTATTTACAATGGCCAAGACATGGAAGCAACCTAAATGTCCATTGACAGATGAATGGGTAAAGAAGATGTCATATATATATATATATATATATATATATATATATACACACACACACACACACACACACACACACAATGAAATATTACTCAGCCATAAAAAGAATGAAATAATGCCATTTGCATTATTAATGCCACAAAGTGACTGACTATATATTTCACCACTCAAATTCATGCAAACAATCTATTATTCATGAATTAACTCATCAAATGTTTATCAAATGTCTAATTTCCCAAGCAATAACATAAGGGATAGGGTGTTCAGAGGAGAACTGACATAGTAAGACTTGGCACTTTTGCTCTGTTGTACCGACAGCCATATGGAAGATGGTAAGAACTGGATTCTGGAGACTGCTCAGATGCAGTAGAGATGAAGAAGGTTTATGGGAGTTGGGATGATGAGGTAGGGACAGTTTGTAGAAACAAATAGGAATATAGAAATAAGCATCCAGTTAATTGGATATTGAAGGAGGGTAGGAAAGGAGTCAAGACTGACTCATATTTCTAGAATAGTTGACTTTGTAATGCTGCTAAGGAGAGAAAGTTCCAGAAGAACAGATGTTGAGCATTTGATTGCCATATTGTGCATGAGGTGTGCACTTGGTAGCTAGATGTGACATCAGAATCTCAGAGGGCTGGTCTGAAGATAGTGGCATGGGGATATCAATGTGCAAGTGAGAGCTGAAATCAGAAGAGTACATGGGATCTTCAGGAAAAATGTAGGGTAAGCAGAGTAGTGCAAGAATGGAACCCTACAGAAAACCAGCATTTAGGGAGTGTGCAGTGGAAGAGTCAGTGCTATGAATACAGGGGGACAAATCAAGGCTGAGCAGAGGACAGACTGGTATTGCCTCCGGGATGTTTCCATGGGGGAAGGACGAGAAAAGGGAACTTGCATTTGTGGGAGGACATAGGTGAAGCATCAACCATGGAGGGAAATAAAAGCAGAATACCACGAGTTGAAGGATGATGTGTCATCATGAAAGCCAAGTAGGTAGCGAGTTTCAAGATGATTGACAACATCAAATGTAGAAGGCAGGTTACTTAAAATCAAAACTGTTGTATCTGTTTCAGGGTATTAGGCCCAAAAGACCACTTTCAGCCCAATTTCAATGAGTCAGAGAGGAAAGGGGAGGACTCAGGCTGACAGTTTTGAGAAATTTGGAGAGCAAGACAGAAATGGATGAATGGATCACTATCTAAAAGGTCGAGGTAAAGTCAGTGCCTTAGTCTGTTCAGGCTGCTATAGCAAAATACCACAGACTGGGCACCTTGTAGACCACAAAAAATGTACTTCTCACACTTCTGGAGGCTGGAAGCCCAAGATCAATGTGCCAGCATGGTTAGATAAGTGGTCTCTTCCAGGTTGCAGACTGCTTGTTGCATCCTCACATGGCAGAAGAGGCAAGAGAGCTCTCTGGGGTCCCTTTTATAAGGGCACTAATCCCATTCATGAGGGCTCCACCCTTATGACCCAATCACCTCCCAAATTTTCTACCTCCTAATTACCATCACCTTTAGGGATTAGGATGTCAACTTACGAATTTTGGGAACACACAAACATTCAGAGCATGGCAGTTATTTTTTGAAATGCGAAAGTTTTGTTTAAACATAAATTTGTCCTATTATCTGAGGGCCCAAAGCTCAGTATTCTTGAACTTCTATTGCCTGCCATATACTCTTCAAATACTGTCATAAAAATTAAATGTGTTTAAAAAGACCTTATATAGAACCTGACCATGATGTTCTCTAAACAAATGCAATTTCCAAATTCTGTTTTTTCCTGGTAGAAACATACCAGAGGCAAGCTGAATTTGGTCTTTGATCATAACTGAATTTTTTTCTTGATCTGTAGTGATGACATTGAATAGTCATTTTACTGTTATTCAAGGTTTCATGGTGTGTGTGATCTCAAGCTAATGATGTATGTTCCCCAGATATATCACTTAGCATCACTGGATTTCAATGTTGGCATTTGCTGAATGGTATAAAGAACAAAGTGATGAGAGGTGGTCTTAGGTCTCACAGTTCTGAAATTCTATGTGTTTACAACTTCTCATTTAGGGTTATCTTCTACTAATTGAATTTATAAAAAACTTTTATTTCTATGGGATGTTGCAGTGACTACAGGATAATGACCTGATTCTATCTTAAACTGTATTCAATAAACATTTTTCAGTACATGCTACATCTCAAGCACTATAATAAACTGAGTTTAAAAAGTAATCATAAAAATAATGGGAAAATATTTGAGAGAGAAAGAGAGAGGGAGTGTGAAAGCCTGGAAATAGTTAAGATACTTTGTTTTGGCTTTTTCCAAAAAGAACGTTTTAGTTGCTTGGACACACACACACACACACACACACACACAGAAAATTTTCCTTTTTCACAAGAAATGGGATCATAGTATAGCAGATTTGCAAAAAACATTGAATAAAAGTCAAATCTAGGAAGTGAAGTATTTGCATTTGACTAGGTAAATACTTGAAATTGTCGGGCAAATGTTGTAAATTATCTATACTTGGGTGTCCCAAGGGCTATAGAATCTCCATCCATCTTTAGAAGTAACAGAAATAACAGTAATCCTTCACATAGATTTACTCTCGGGGAAAAATGTTCAGACTAAGTTTAATTTTTGGAAACTATTCTGTCAAATGTTTTCATTCGTTCACCTGCATATTTTAAAAAAAAGATACCGAGAGTCATTCAAGAAGGTTTCCTCATACTTGGTTTCTCTCAGAATGAAGCAAGTGGCATCTGCAATTCCAAAAGTTTGAAGGAAAGAAAAGCTAGCTTTCTTCTTTTCATTAAACTAGTGGGAAGAAAGATAAAATCAAATAAACCTAAATGAAGGTTACACTTCACTCATTTGGAAGTAAAGTCACCTTTGTAATAAAAGTTAAAATTAAAATGAATATGAATAACTTCTTATGTTTTCTGGCATTTAATTGAATGTGTGGTATACTAAGTAAAACTGCTTCAATCAAAATTTACATTTGCATACTGTCACTCGTCTAGAAGGTAGATTCTGATGATTTTCAGATAGTTCCATTAGTCTGAAGAAGCCAGAAACAGTGCTAATTGCTCTAAGCCTGTTATGTTGCAGAGTAGATGGTAAGCTTGGCCACTCAAGTGAGGACTCTTACTCATGTTGCTGCAGTTACGCAGCTGTGGGAGAGGTCTCTGGGGTATTTGTACCCATAGTCCACCTTATTACTTCCGTCTCATACTCACTTGACAGTTTCCTTTTCCTGTTCAGTGCTAAGCATAACTTTATCAAGAAGTCTTTGTAAACACATTTAGGTTATATAAAAAATACTTGGGAACCACTGAAATATTGAATTATCCTGATGGGAATTCTGTTGTTATTCTCATTCTTATTCATCCCATTAGACATTTGACCCACTGGGTTGTCTCTTTCCTCTTTACTGCTTCTCAACTTCACATTTACATGTTCTTTCTGTTGGTAAGTTTTATAATAGTCTTTATAAACTGTATAACTGAGTTTATAATAGTTTTATAATACTGTACTTAGAAAATAGTCACCCAAACCCTGTGACATCCTAGTTTATCTGCCAACTGCAGCTAATGTATAGGGGTTTCCAGGTGTCTGTAAGGTAAGGGCACATTATAGATGGAGGCAACGGAAGGTGGAGACTGTGATGGAGCAGGGGACTCATCAAAACTGTACATGAAGGAGGTACTTGGCTCATTTAAGTACTCACCGGGACAAGTCAAACACAACCTAGGTTCTTACTCATATGCCAATAAAAGGTGATACCCATTCACTGCTACCGAAAGACAGTTTAGAGAAATCCACAAGTGATGGGTGTGTAAATGGATAAAGAAAGGGGTGGAGGCTTGTTCCTAACCTCCGAGAAGGACTCTACCTGTTTTAAATACTATTTTTCTCTTTGTTCAAAATCGTTCTTGATGTCACCAAATATACACAATATTCAGTTGTAAACCAGAAAGGCATTTTTTGTTCTTATGATTAATAGAAGTGAAGATGGTTTATTCATTATATAATTAATAGTCTGTAATTCAAGCAACTTTATTTTCTCTCAACCAATGAACAGACTTATACACTACATGATATTTAAGGCAATAAAATGCCACATAAAACAATAATTATCCTGAATATCATACATGACACTGTTATTTTTTTCCCGAACAACTCTGAAATATTTTGGAAATTGAAAGGTTAGTGTAACCATTTCTGATTCTTACAAGAAATCATACAAATAAAATTCTCACCTTAAAAGCTAGATGTTGACTGGTATAAATTTTGTGGCATTGTTACTAACTCATTTAAAATTTTTGAATCATCTCATTTGTGTTTTCATGACAAAAAGATGAAACATTTTCTAACTGTATGATGGTTGGTATTTTTCAGGGTAAGAATATTTGTCAAAACAGTGCTTGCAACTATTGTAAGTATAATCTTGATGTATCTCTAGTGTAGTGTCTTTTTTGCCAACAGAGAACAGGACTAGAAAGGAAACTTAATTCCATTCAAGTGAAAACTAAGGAATATTAGCCTGTTAACTAAGAGAAGTAGTAGAAGTACTTAAGAGCCTCCTGTTATCTTCTTTCAGCTGAGATGTAAATGACCCAGCTAGTCTAAATATGTAATCTGTTTGGTCATCCTGCCTGATGTTACAAGTTTTAGTAAATATTGAAAGCCCAATCACAGCATATAATAACTGCCTCGGGAATTTCCAAAAATCAGGCAATCAAAGAAAAAACTGGTTTACCAGATAATCTACTCCCTTAATCAGTATCTAATTATACATGAATCGTTGTGTTTTGGAAATATTATACTTTAACATTTCATTTCACAATTACAGCCTAATTACACAGAATTCAGAGAAATTTATATTAAATGTTATGGACTAAGCAATGGTAAATGTACTCTAATAACATTAATTTAATGTTTAGGGGGAAATGCCAGTTATTTTCTACCTTACAGAAAAAAAATCTTGGAGAGACCATTTACCCTCAAAAGCCATTCATAATTATTTGAATATGAAAGCAAACTCATAAAATAAAATGTAAAGCTTCCAAAATCTTAATTAAATATGCCACCGATTCAGTGCACTTGTAAAATCACAACATGTTTCAGGAATTATTTCCCTTAATGAATTTATTATAGTAGGAAGTATTTTAGTTGCTGTTTAGTAAAAAGCTACCAAAATTCAGACAGCTGGAATTTGTTTTTGGCTTCTCTTGTAACCTTGAAACGTAACCAAAATTTTAATGGTGATGAAAATAGTGCACGTAAATTCATCTTCATATTGATATTTCTAACCACTCCTAGTGGGCCAATAGTCATAAAAATGTTAACAGGCAGAAAAAGGAAAGACTTGAGATGAACAACATTTGAATAATTCACAAATTGACATTTGATTCTTGACTTTTTGAGAATTCACTATATATACTACCACAAAACAATGAGAAAAACCATGAACAAAAATCATGGTCCAAAATATCTTGGCAGTAACCTGTTTGCTATTTTCTGTCCCAAGTATTTTAGGCAAATTTTCAATTAAAATGGATTGTAATTAAATTATTTGGGGCAGAAATGTGCCTTAGCCTTTGATTAAGTTGATCATTTCAGCATTTTTAAATGCTTAATCTATATCTTAAAATGACATCAAGTTATGATATTGCCATTTATGGAGGCCCACATGCTCTCGATGCATTTACAGATTTGGCTCTCTTTCTCTTATTTCATTACTCCTGGAAAATATGATTGATTTAGTTTTATGCACATGCAAGATGCCATGCACATGGTGCCAAGTATGCCCCATTCAGAAAAAAAAAAAATTAAAAGGACATTTCTTTTTATGCAGCAGCCAAAATTATGCAGATGTAGAAACTAAAAATCCTAAGACTGCTTGGCAGAAATTGTTCAGGGAAAATTTACTTGTGTTGTTTTCCCTTTTCTACTCATAAATAACAGATTTATAAATACCAAAACAGCCTTCATCAAAATAATGTAATGGGCACATTTGTTCTCTGATGACTTCATTCTCTCTTCCACTTTTGCCCAAGGCATCCTATCTCGGGACCCTTTTTTGTGCCCAATTATTTGCGGCCTGTCTTCTTTTTCCAGGTGTGCTCAGTTGGTTCAGTTATGTAGGGCTTTCCTTATGGCCCCAGACATCTAAGGCTGTCATGGCCGTGTTTCCCAACTCACTCTTTTCAGAGCCTGCACCATTTCCGTGTTATCCTGTCATATTGCATCTAGTCAGAGACTCAAAATTGCCTACAGTGATATGGGCCACTAATTTACTTGATAAACTAATTTCTGTTAAGGCTCTTTGACCTTATTTCTCAGCTAAAATGTGTGTGTGTTTATAGCGGCCTACCGCTTACACTCTGCTTTTGGAAGCTCTTGGATGGTATCACTATGTGAGAAGAAAGGAGGGTGTTTATGGCACACCCACTATATGTGGGCACTGTGGGAACAGCCTATGACGGGTGGACTATGGTGGCTTCAGTCAGCCACTCTCTGGGAATAAACTCTCTTATTAAAGCAAGCAAGAAAAATCTTTATAAGCCATTCAATCATTCACTCAACACATCTTAATGTGTAGGCCCTGAAGATACAGAAGAGAGGACTATAGACCTTACATATCCTCGTGTGGTTTGCAACGTAGCAGGGATGCACTCGGGTGACAGAAATCTATGGATGGTGTCTATTCCACTCACCCCCAACCCAATTCAAAGTAAAAATAGGACAACAATCAATAACAATAAAAGTTACCACTTGAGTGTTGAATAGGAGCCCTACACACGCCTCTCCTCGCCCCCAGGCACAGTTGTGCAGAATTCTGAACCTCAGACTGCCATTTTATTCACTTTTTATCACCTTGGCAGCCCCGTTCCCCTCATATCAGATGCAAACGCATCCCTTTTTCAGATCCACTTATAAAACTGCCTGCTTTTTTATCCATTCTTACTCTCTCCTCTCTTCTCATCTCCCCCTCTGCCCAGGTGCAACAGATTGAATTGAGCCTCTGGCAATAATTATCATCTCAAAAGTGACATTTATATTTGAAATCTTATTTTCCCTACAGAGAAACAGCGATTAAAAAACAAAACAATTGAAATGGGGAAGAATTACCCTGAAAGGTATAGCTCAGAAGTACGTACAATTTGTAAATTGGTAAACTGATCTCCCTAAGACACTGACTGTGGATTTTTGCACTGCATGGTTTTTGAGACCTTTGCTTCTGAAGCATCCACACATGGCTGAGAAAAGCACCTCGATCCTTGCCGTTCATAGAAGCTTTTGCCAGCCCTGTGGAATGTCTGTGCCTCCCTCCCACTTCTCCTTCCTCTCGGGGTCATGGGGGAAGCATGGTAACTCTCCATGGCTCTAATTATCAGGATACTGCATCACACCCTGGTAGTGCTATTATTCAGATCCAGAGCAAGAAAAGGATACTCATGAGCACAGGTTCCAAAAGAAGTCACATGTCTTAGACTTTTTTCAAGTGAACAGTTTCATGAGATTTATCCATTCTACCACTAATTCATGGCTTTATAGAAGTATCTTAGGATAATAGATGAGTCACGGCAGATATAAGAAGCCTTATGGTTCTCCTTCTACCATGACACGGTAGAAAGAGAGGTAGTTCTCCTTCTGTTTATATATGTATTTGTATTATAAGGTGGTTCTTTCTGTTTATTCTTCATCCATTTCCCTTTTCTGTACATCAATCTGAGAACCCAAAGGTAATAACCAAGGCAGAATGTTGAGGGTAGTAAAATGTAACAATGGCATTTTATGCTATTTGCGCTAATGCATTTTATAAACTAAATTCTGGCAAAAATCTATTTAGGAGAACCCTGGATAAAGCCATGATCTCTCAGTGATTCCTCTCTGAAAGTATATTCTTAAAATACCAGTTAAATTACCTACCTCTCATAACTAGATAAATTCAATTATTTATTTAAACAACCAACAAAATATTTGGAAATGTACCCATAACATACTGGTATTCTAGGAACATGTTGGAGTGATTGCATTCAGTGTGTGTTTGGAGCCACAGGAACTCAAAGGCCCCTGTGACATTCAGACTTCATACGCTTGTGTCTCTCACCACATGGGCCACTGGGATGCTGGTTGGTAAAGGAGAGTTAGACTACACCTCTTATGCTTTACTGTCTTAATAGCCGCCCTGGGAAGTTGGTAGGATGGCTGTCAGCCCCACTTTATAAACGAGGAAAGTGCAGTTAAGATTCCACGTAGCTGCACGTTCCGGCCAGTTCTTCCCTGCAGTGCTTGCTCCAGGGCAGGACAATGTCATCAGGTGTCTGGAATTTCCTTCCGTGTCCCTTCTTCCTTTCTTCACACACAGCCCTCTCTACTCAGTAAGTGTAAAATGAATGTCATTGTTTGACTACGTTTTGTCACCTGCTGAGGTGACAGGCATTCTTCCAGAGCTCAAGTTTCCACATTAGCTGTCTCAGGGTACTAACTTTGAATCCAGTCTTTATCATATGCAAAGGTTCCAGGGCTAAACATATGGTCAAAAGTAATTAAATACGTACGTTGTGTGAGATTTCAGAAAATTGATATTTTTCCCCAACAGAAAGGATTTTGTGATATGAGTGATTAAATTAATGAAATACCACACAGTGTGTTTATGAGGTTGGTATATGGTAACGGCAAAAAATAATAATAATAAACACAAAGAGCGTTGCTTTGTTGTTCCGAGGTAATTATTGTCCCCGACTATGATCTGAGAACAGATGGTGGAGGCTGTCAGCTGGGTTGTGAGGCCCCGGCAAGCAGGAAGTAGGCAATGATAAATGACTGGTAATTTCCCTTAGTGGAGCAACTCAACAGAAGGCTCTGCCGGAAAGAATAGATGCTGGGCTAAAACATCATCTATGGAATCTTGTCCAGTACTTCATTTTTTCTTTAAGAAAAGAAAACGCAGAAGTCTTGTTCTTTGTCTTTATGAAATATCAGGAAACTCACAATAATTTGTTTGCTCCTGAAAGAGAATTATCAGCCTTATCTAAGAGGTGAAACCTCATATTTCTTGCAAGATTAGTCAGGATTTTTCTTCCCCTCTGTAAGCACTTGGGTTTACCGAATACTTCCTGCTTGCCCACCGTGCCAGCCAGGATTGGTTTGTCACAAATTTATTTGTATCGAATTTCAGGTGAAGGAATGGAAGAGATTCTTTATTTGATTTGTTTAAGTAACTGATTATTAAGAGTCTATTTTGAAAGGGGACTGGTGACTAATATAATAGAAAAGTCAAGTCTCTGAAATCAGAATAAGTCCAAATTGCAATTTTATCACATTCTATCTGTGTGTCCATAGTCAATAACTTTACCTTTCGGGACCTCTGTTAATCATCTGCAAAATAAAATCACTCCCAAAGCTACTGTGAGAATAAATTATTTTTAATTATTTAAGGAAGCCACCACTGTATAGTAGCTAATAGGCATTTAAGAAAAAGTAGCCTGATATTAAGTAGCAGTGAGAGATGTAATAATAGTGATGATAATAATATAAATAATACAATGTAGTAAAAGAAAAAGGCAGCAAATCAGGAGGAATGTGGGAAGCACCCAACCTGTGGGTGTCAAATGGAGCCATGCAGGATGCAGAGACATTCCACGGTGAGACCTACGTGCTACCAGAAATGAACCTCTCCATTTATCACAAGTGAAAAGTGCAAACAAACTAAAAACACGTGGCAGTTCTGTTAATATTTCTGTTTGGTTTGATGTTATTTACCACAGTGATAAAGAATGAGAACCATTTTGATACTTGACATTCCCTCAAGAAGCAATAATTTAAAAGCCTCTTCTAACTGCTGTTCTTATTTGACATGTTGATCACTGCTTCTTTGAGGTTTAATTTAGGATGTTAAACTGCAGGTATGAACTGATAAGTGATTGCATAAAAAATGAGTTCTTCAAATTCAAGATTTGGAATAAAACAGCTCATTTCCTTAAACACTCATACATTAAAATACTCTCAGTGATTCAACTTTGTAAGCATCTTACTTACAAGTGGTAGCTTTTAGATTATCTGACATTCCAAATCACAGTTGCTATTAAATCTCTGAAATAACTCTGGGATATGTCTAATTTTCTTATGTATGTGATTCATACTAATCTTGTGTTTATTTGACTGACGGCCTTACCCCTATGTGTCATTCATTTAAGAAAATACATGTATTCCTTTTAGAAGCAAGAGAGGAAGAGCGGTTCATTGGAGAGCCCATAGGTTTTATTGTTTTGTTTTGTTTTGTTTTGTTTATTTTTGGCTGTGTTGGGTCTTCGTTGCTATGCACAGGCTTTCTCTAGTTGCGGCGAGCGGGGTCTACTCTTTGTTGTGGTGCGCGGGCTTCTCATTGCCGTGGCTTCTCTTGTTGTGGAGCACGGGCTGTAGATGTGAGGGCTTCAGTAGTTGTGGCATGTGGGCTCAGTAGTTGTGGCTCATGGGCTCTAGAGCACAGGCTCAGTAGTTGTGGCGCACGGGCTTCGTTGCTCCGCGGCATGTGGGACCTTCTCGGACCAAGGCTCGAACTCATGTCCCCCTGCATTGGCAGGCGGATTCTTAACCATTGTGCCACCAGAAGTCCCGAGCCCATAGGTTATTGCACATCTTTAATTTTTTTTTTTTTTTTTTTTTTTTTTTTTTTTTTTTTGGTGAATTAAGACCATAGGTCTATATGTTCAGGTACCAGGACCTTTCAGAATGGAACCTATGTCCTGTATGGTCTTTAAGCCTCATTGCTATGCATTCTAATGACAGGTAATGGAAAATTAAAGGAACTTTTTGTTGTTAGGATTGGGGTAGAGGAAACCTCTCTTCTTCACTGGGAGTCAGAGGAGGAGATAATGAGGGGAAGAAAGAAACACCCAGAGGCAAGGAAAAGGCCTCATTAGCAAGCAGGTGGAGGGAAAGGTCCAGGGTATTTCCGTTGACAGTAACTCTTTGGGGCACACTGCTTTGAAATATGATGAAAGCCAGGTATTTGCAGCCCTGTTAAATGTATATACACACAAAATTCCATGTACAATTTCTAGAAGTTTGAGTACTTCCTAAAATATTCAGCATTAATGTCAGATTAAAAACCCTGAGTCTCTTTAGGTAAGAGAATGTCAAGAGTCACACATACTAACTTGTGCATTTTTAACTGAAGACTGAAACAATTTGTTCCCAAAGGGGCATGTTTTAAAACTAGACTTAAAATCACAGTGGTTATTTTAAAATGATCATTTTAATGGATCACTGTTGCTGTAGTTTATCACTGGCCACAACCAACAGACAGAAAATGTTTATTATATGGAAACTGAGATCATGTAAGTTTTATAAAATTATACTTCATAATTTATAATTGATCTGAAGTAAAATATAGGGAAAAAGTTTTATTTATTTGATAATCTAAAAAATACTAATAATATTATTTGATAATACATTCACCTGATAAAATACATGTATAAATCCTAAAGATTAAGGAGTATATCACAGAAGTGATTCTTGCAAAAATATATGTACATTATAAATATTACATTTTATAAATTATATACTGTATACATTTATATTATATTTTGTAAATACTATATTAATGTATGTATAAATGTGTTATCTGTCAAATTCAGAATCTTTATTTCCTTCTGTATGAAAAGACTGGATGACTCAGAAAAAGAGGCAGAGAAAAGAGGAAGGAAATCACAGTGAAATATTTCAAGAAAGGTTCCTAGAAATGATGAAGAGAACCCCAAGCCTCGTGTTTTACTGGGAAATTTCAAACCATTAATGATGAAAGGAAAATTCTAAAATCTTCCAGACAGGGGGAAAGAATGGCCTACAAAGAATCAGGAATCAGAAAGGCTTTGGACTTCTCAAGAGCAAAACCAAAGTGAGAAAACAATGCATGAATGCACAGGTGTGGACACATCTCAGGCTGGCTGATTCCAGATGAAAAATTTGAATCTGTGTAGATTGTACAGAAACTTATTTTTTCCTTTTTAGGGAAGAAAATCGTCATTAAAGTATTGTTCTTAGAATTCTTTGCTCTTAAATATGAACTTTTTCGTGTTTGGGGTACATACATTTGCTTATGTATAATAGAAATATTATGTATATGTAACTTCAAATTTAAGTCTTCCCCTAGATGAAAATTTAAGAAAAGAAACAATTTATAACTGTAGGTTAAAGTTGGAAGAATCTTCTATAAATTCTGACCCAATAACCAGTTATGCTTCCTGCTCCAAATTCAACTTAAACTTCATGCTGAACCTTTGACTTCACTTATTTTTTTCTTGGTCCAGAATGGCTTAGCCAGGCTTCTCTTTTTGGCCTGTAATGTTTTCAGTCTTTGAGACCAGGTTCGATTCTTAGCTGTCCGTGAAACCCTTCCTGCTTCTCTGAAAATGCAGGGGGACTTCTTTATCAGCTCTCCTGTAGCACTTGTATTTCCACCACCATCATCATGGTTTTTAGTCTATGCAGGATGTAGGTGCTTCCACATTAGTCTTAACATATCCGCAGAGAAGAATCCATGTCTCATCCAGTCTTGTATCCCTGGTTTCTTTGTTAGTGCTTATTCACAGTAGGTTCTGAATGCTTAAAAAAAAGAACCTGGGGGACTGCCCTGGCGGTCCAGTGGTTAGGGCTCCACGCTTCCAGTGCTGGGGGGTGTGGGTTCGATCCCTGGTTGGGGAACAAGGATCCCACATGCCGTGTGGTATGGCCAAAAAATTAAAAACTTTAAAAAAAATTTTAAAAAAGAATCTATTTCTTAGGTGTTCATGTCATTATATTAATTTCTAGACAACATCCAGTCAACCAAATTATCTTTCCCATCAGGTGTTTACTGATTTTTTTATGCTATGTCCTGGATTTTGTGCTAAGTAACATAGCATAGGAGACTTCAGTAACAATGTAGAATGAAATACAAAAATTGCTGGAAGAAAGCTTAAAACCTACAGCAAATTAGTCATATGAGAAGTAAGTGCCCAAAGGGATCTGATGAGGGGATAATCATCATGGGGTGGAATTATTAGGAATAAGAACAGTTACCATTATTATGGATTTATACGGGATGATGGGTGAGAACCGAGTCACAGAAAATAGGAAACTAATGTGCACTGATGAGGGTCAGAAGGGTGTGGGATTAGAAAGATACTATTTGCTTATGAAGGAAGAGTCAACAAGACTCAAGCACTTACTTGCAAGGTTCCCTCTATTATCTAGACATTTATTGCAATATGTTTTCATTTTTGTCTTATGAAAACCTTGCTCCAAGGAGAACTAGAATGATCTGTTTACTTTGTTCATAGTTCACTTACCTCTCTCATTACACAATTTTCTTGTACTATGCAAAGTGTTATGTGTTTTTAGTGAAATTAGCAAGACCATTGGTTTTGAAGGCTCATTGATATCCTGTGATTGCTTTGCTTTAGCCAAAACAGGCACTATATTGAATTTTGGAGGCATATGTAATAATTAAGATAAGGGCTAAGTAGGAAACTCAAAAGGCTTGAATCAGAAACAAGTTATAGTACAGCAAGATAAAGACCTTTTCTCTGTTGATTCTGCTCCCCTTTTTTGGTCCTTAATGGGGTCACTTTTTTTAATATGAAAAAATGCCACGTTTGCATCCAAGTAATACCAAGAAGAAGCAATAACACAGCAGTTACCCAGCCTTTGACCAATGCTGTCCTGAATCAGTGCAGTAGCCTAATCTAAATGCCTCTAAGGAACAAACAATGCAAACAAAACAGGAGAAGTAACTCTATTTTTCTTGAAAAACGTCATTTCCAAGTCTTGGTTTTCACTGCCAGAGCCTTTTACTTAGCTCTTATCTGGGTTTACCGTGTTTTGACCGTTTTTCTCTGGTCTCCAGCTCATTTAATGCCTCTCTTGGCTCCTGTTCAGATGGGCACAGTGAAGGCAGTTTTTCTTCTATCGTTACAGTGACTCTGTCTTTCCTTTTGTTCCTCAGCTGCTTTTTCTTTGCTTTCTCAATCATCAACAAGCCACTAGTCCTCTCTGGTCAAATCTGGCACCCCTTTCCCCCTGCTGTTAAAATGTTTAGTTATAATTTAGACAGGGGAGAAAATCTGGGCATGAAACAGGATCCCCCAGAGTTTTCAGCTTATTCCTCCAAACTCAGAAAGAGTATGTGCTTATAGTTTTATTTATTAGGCACATATCGACTGGTTGCCTTCTACGTGACAGACATAGTTCCAGGCCCAAGACACAGAGTGACGAGGAGCAAGACTAAGTCCCTTCTGTCATGAACATATTCTTAAGGAAAGGCTCATAAAAACTGAACATATAAATAATGATACAATTTGAGAGAGTGAACAGTACTGTGAAGAAAAGGAAAGAGGTCATGTCATGAAGAGTGCCTAGGAGGGGGGAGGTGCTACTGCTGAAGGGTTGTGGAGCAGACCTCTTGGAGAGGTGCCATTGCAGCTGAGACAGGAGTGACAGGAAAGTGCCAGTGCACACAGGATGGAGGAGAGCGCTCCCAGCAAGGAGAGAAACAGGTGCACCAGCTCTGGGTGGGAAGCAAGCAGAAGTGTTAGGGAGCAAAGGAAGCACATTGGAGCGTGGTGTTCCAAAAGGAAAGTAAACGCCAGATGGATATTTATTAGGAAAACGAATATTGAGCTAGAAATGGGACAAGATATAGATGGTAGGGGTCTCAGCATGGTGAGCCAGTTAGTAGGTTGTTGTAGTCTTTTAGACAAAATATAAAGATGGCTTGGATCAAAGTGATAGTAGTTGAGAAGGAGTGCAGTTAAAATAGCAGGCATTGCTGATGGATTAGATGTGAAAGATGGGAGAAAGGGAGAGATCCACAATGGGGCCAGTTTGTGACATGAGGTCTTAATGTGTACAAACAAAGCAGCCTAATTAAAAATTAAATAAAAATCAGCTAAGACAAAAATAAGGCTATTAATAGATTGTATATATATGAATATCTCCACATACGGCTCCATCCCCCAGGCAAAAAATTACAAAGAAGAGTGAAAAATTACTCTATTAGAATGTTAAATGGAATGGACTGAGGAGTGATGGGAATTAAAGACACTAGCCTGAAATCAGTAAGTTTAACTAAAGAAGGCCTGACTGATGTCAAAGGAACCAGTTAGGAGACTGGCACATGACAAGGAACAGGGCACTGGGCAAGGGTAGAAACAACCAGAAGAGATACGAGTTGATTGGTTTAGGACTTATTTGAAAAGAAAAGATGGTGGAACTTGTAAAAAAGTTGGGTAATGAGAGCAAATAAGTGGAAGGGAGTCTGAGACTCAGATTTTAAGTTCCAGTGGACAGAATGGACACCCAGTGAGGAAAAGGAAGGAGACAAGAATTGGGGAGGGGGGCTAACATCGATTCTGTGTTGCACCCCTGGAGTTTTAGGTCTTGGTGAAATCTGCAGGAGATATTTTTAAATGAATGGCGATTCAAAGAGTTTTAGGCTGGGATCGTGCATCTCAAGACAAAGTATCAGAAGTGATACTTGACTATAAAAAGGGGATGGTACTGAAGAAAAGACAAATGTCTTCTAATAACATGGTCAGGAGCAAAAGCCAAAGTCAAGGTTGGAAGGAGAGGAGGAACCACACAGAATGTAGAGAGGTGGGAGCTCAACTTGAAGAGACGTGGCTAATCCAACTTTCAAGAAGCTCATGGGATTGGGGTGGGAGATTTTTAAGAACATAGTAGTTTTTACAACATCAGAGACCACAGAACATTTGAGGGAGACAAAATTTGACAAAAAAGCAAATCCACCTATTCAACTAATAAGGAGATTTTCACAATAGAGACAAGAAGATTTAAGTAAAAAAATCACAGCTAATACACTGAGTGAGAAACAATATGGTACATCCCTTGACTTTGCAAAAGAATAATTATGAATACATATTTCCCAGATCACAGATTACCTAGTTTGGAAGCATTGTGACTTTAACAATTTGGGGTATTGAAAGTGGCTAGTTTCTCCCCAAAATTCATTTCCCCTTTCTTCCTGGGTCTGTAGCTGCCCAGTTAGAATATACATCCCTCTCTCCTTATAGCTAGGTGTGGCCATGTGGTTTGCCAGCCTGGTTTGCCCATTCCCAGATTCTCCCATGAGAGAGAAACAAACGTTTATATTATCTAGGCCATAGAATAGTAGGCACTTTTTTGTTATGAAAGCTTTGCCTACCTTCTAATTTATGTAACTCCTGGCCATGTAAGGGCTAGCTACTGTATCGTCACTCATGAGAACACTCATCTATGGAAGATTGCAGCACGTATGAACAATTATGAAGTCAATCCCCAATTGAGACTAGGAAATATTTATTTTCTACAATTCTGTCCTTTCAAACTGCTTGTCATTTTTTTTTTAATTTTATTTATTTATTTATTTATTTATGGCAGTGTTGGGTCTTCGTTTCTGTGTGAGGGCTTTCTCTAGTTGCGGCAAGTGTGGGCCACTCTTCATCACGGTGCGCGGGCCTCTCTTGTTGCGGAGCACAGGCTCCAGATGCGCAGGCTCAGTTATTGTGGGTCACGGGCCTAGTTGCTCCACGGCATGTGGGATCTTCCCAGACCAGGGCTCGAACCCGTGTCCCCTGCATTGGCAGGCAGATTCTCAACCACTGTGCCACCAGGGAAGCCCTGCTTGTCATTTTTAATACACAACAGACCATTCCATACCTCCTTGCCGTGGTGTAGACCGTCCTCTCTTTGTAGAATGGTCTTTTTCATTTCACCTGGCTTACTCCACCAGTTCTGTAAGATCCAAATCAAAGAACCTTCCCTAAATTAATCATTCCCTTCTCTGACCTATATGTAAGTGACCAGTATGCAAGACCGTGTGCTTGGTCTTACTAGAGCATATCACACTGTGTGCTAATTATCCTTTTATATTAGGCTCCTCTACTAGGCTATGAACTCCTTGTTGAGCAGGTAGCATGATTTATTCATCTTTGTTTTCCAACCCTCATCCTTTAGCATTTCTGACACACAGAAGGCTTTAAAATTAGTCTGAGCAAAGAATTCTCAGGAGAAGAGAGAAAGAAAAATGTTCTTTCCTTTGGGGGTAATTATTGTTTCACTGTTAGGAATTTTAGACCCAGAAAGGATAGATGTCAGTGAATATGTACAGGTTACTAATTCAGTGGTTATTCTCTGAAATGGAACTTTTTAGTGCATTTAAATCTGGTCTAACAAGAGCTAAATCATTATCTACCATGATAAGACCTGTTGGAGAGATTCCCTTTCATCATTAACTAAAAAGTTGAAGAGCATTGTAGATTGTGCTCTCATTTCCTGATTCAAGTAAGACAGAGAAGTTAATCAGGTCTGATATTGGCACTGTTTTAGTTATGCCCTTGCTCTTGAGCAGAAGCCAGACACTAAATGTATCAAATCTGCCTGCGCACACGCACGCGCACACACACACACACACACACACCCTTCCCAAACATACCTTCATGAACTTTGTTTTATACCCAGACTATGTTCAATCTCAAACTGGAAATCAAAGTCCAAAGCTTGTCTTACAGATGGAAAAAATAATAATAATCACCTAAATGCTAGAATTTTGGTGATACTACAAAATCTGATATTTTCAAAAATCCTCCCCAATCACAGTCAGATGGCAGAAAGTGACAGTCAGGTAGTGTCCATCTTTAACCAAAGGAAAGAGAGAGAAGGAATGCTGAGGATGCAAAGGGGAATGCATGTGCAGAAGAGTCAGGGAATCCACGCTGAATGTACACTGTAGGTTGGAGCTTGTGGGATGGTGTTATGGGGAGACAAGACCATCCTGAACTGGGTGCTGGTCCTGGTTCCTGCCTGACCTCATAGCCCTCGGGCTACTCACTCCATCTCTTTGCACCTCAGTCTTCTCAAATGCGAGGTGAATGCACTCCACCAGATGTCTTGGAAGTCCCTTTGAGTATAAGATTTTGGTTTATTTTTCCCCTGGACTCTACTAATTTTGTTAATATGAAAAATTCACCAAAGTTCTATGGCTTCATTCTACTTCAAATAATTTTATATTCTATATCCAAGTAATTTTCTGTTGTTAGTGGAAAATAGAATTGCACAATGGGCCTTGTGCACTTTAGGTCTCAAATTTTCCCATACTCTTAATATGGCAAAAATGGTTAGACCACTCTTCTAACTCTCAAGAAAAACTTTATGACATGCATCCAGGAATTTATTAGCTGAGGAAGTATTCATAAAATAGAAGTGCAAGATGCTTCCAGAATAAGAATAACTATTGATCACTTTACTGTTCCTGAGTTGTCCAGGACTTCTCTGTGCCTGCCCTAGATGGTACTGACTTTCATTTCCAGCCCCCTGATCTACTTGGAGTTCAAGTTTCCATTTTTAATTCAAAGATAACATCTTTGCTAAAGAAAGGCTGCTCACTGATATGCAGATTGAAGAATCAGGGTGTCCTTTAAGAGTTTCAAGCTGTGGAATCAACCAAAGACCTGAAGGATAATACGGCCATAGATCCTTTTACATTGTGAGACTTTGATCTACTACTAACAAGTCACTAAGTTATATCTATGAGCTTCACTTAAGATGAAAAAGCAAAGTTTGATCTTCAGCAAGTGATTCTAATGCAGAACTATGTAGCACAAGATCAATTGTAAAAATTCAATCACTGATTCATTTACTCATGTATTCGTATTCAACAAATATTTATTGACTGCTTGCATTTTTGGTCTTTTGTCAAAAAAAGAGACTGTTCTCATGGAGCTTATATTCTAGTTGGGGTGAGGAGGGAAGAAACAGACAGAAAACAGACAATAAATGATGAAGACCCTAATCAGGTCGTTATCCTTAGATGATAAATGATAGAAGAAAAATGGTATATGATAATAGACCAATTATTGTATATAATAATTAAGTGCTAAGTAGGAAACTCGAAAGGCTTGAATCAGAAACAAGTTATAGCGCAGCACGTTAAAGAGCTTTGTTCTGTTGATTCTGCTCCCCTTTTTAAAAGCTTCAAAATGTGCTCATACACCCATATGCCAAGGTCAGCCAACCCAGCCAGCAGCTGCTCAGGGGCGCTGCCTTGGAAGTCTTTCCTGCAAATGTCAAATTCCTTCTGTTCACACAACTAGCTTTCTTTTAGATCACCTAAGGGTGACCTGTTAAGATGGAAATTGTAAAAAATATGACATAATATTCTGATAGGACCAACAACGCTAATGAAGTTAACAGAAACCAAATTATCTTAAATTATTCAAATGTATAAAAATGAAAGAAACAGCTTATGTGGAAAGCAAACTCTGGAGGCTTCCTGGACAGACCCATCTCGTGGGCTGGCGTGGGTGCCCGACCCCCTTTGGGCGCGGCACTGAGATGTGAGGGTGGGCTGTGCAGTGCGTTTCTGTACATCTCCAACTCCATTCACGTCAGGCTGCAGGGTGTCTGAAGGACTCCTGTGTTTAGACCCAGACAGTGCTGGGTGCCTCTGGCTGTGTCTGCTCCAACTCCAGAGGCCTTGCACCTCTGCGGTTGCTCCCAGTATAGTCATTAAAGTTCAGAGAGATTTGGCTGTGACTACAGAGACTTCCTCACCTCTATTTCAGGATGGAGACTATTTATGTTCATATTTGTTATTGCACAAACCTGCAGAATGTGGGAAATGCTGAAAGCGTGCCTCGTTTCCCATAGAATGGGCTCTGCTCAAGCCTTCCGTAAAATCCCTCCTTGCCTGTAAAATTGTGGGTATCTTTTGTGAAATTGTCCTCTCATAAAATCCTCCCCATTTCCATGAATAGGGTGAATGTTTTTATAGCAATTCTTGACATACCTTCTCAGCTTAATTTCACTGAGAAGAATTTCCCTATCACTTAGAAGTTCTCCCTGTAACAATTGCCTCTCAATAGGAAAGACTATTTTGGTTTCCATCCAAGTAAATTATAATTCATGTATGTTAGGATATAAGTATATCTTTTACCCTATCTGGAAAAATAGAATTAGCTTTTACCTGAAGAGCTAGGCTCTAGTCCTATGTTAGGTTATTTTTGAGACCGAGAAAAATTTCTTTCCGTTTTAAAAATTTAGATGTTTGAAATCTATTCCTTTGAGAGGCTGCTAGAGGTCACTAGTGAAATCAATTGTAAGGTTTCACAGGGAAATTCAAATTTTTGCCTGGGCAAAGTATGATGGGCTTATCAATTTCAAGAACAATCAGATTAAGGAGAAATGTCCAGCTATTCTCATATTGGAAGAAATAGAAGCCTTGAGAAGTAATGTTACAGGAAAAAGAAAAAACAGGCCACATCCTGATACTGATACATGGACACATGGACATTATCTAGCATCCTGATAGCTGTCTTGTTTTACAGATGAGAAAACTGAAGCCCACTGTTAGGCATGGAAAGGAAGTTTCCCGGCCCCAGGAATGTTTTCTTCACAAATATCTGTGTGCCTCTTCTCTACTCCATCTTAACTAGGGACGCTGTCTTGCTTTGTTTTCACTTGCTCACCTCTTCCTTGTGGGCATATTTTCTTCACCACATTCTTAGAGCTCCTATTGTATTATGCCTCTCCATTTCAATGATCCCTTATTCTGGGCCACTTTTCTGTCGTCTCTGGTAATCTCTGTGTTTCTATTTCTTCTTATGTGACACTGTTTGTTTTCATTTTATATGGTTGCTTGTCTTTGGTTTTGCTCTTTTCCTTTCCCTCTTAGGGATGCTACTTCCTCCAGTGATGACCCCTCGTTTCCCTGTGTTCCTATAATTGTACACCACCCTTTGTTCTCGCTCTTGCCTCCCTCCACCCCTATTTCAAGTTGCCATGATTTGTCTGTATTTTCCCCTTGACTCTCTTTCATTTGTTCTATTTCTGCCTCTTCCTCTTCCATTTGTTCTCCTACTTCATCAAAAAACACATTTCCCTGTATTTTTTGTCTCTCAATATAACCAGTTTCATCTTCCTGTTCTTTCCTGATTTAGACATGACTCCACGTAAAATAAAAACCAAGGAAAATGTCTTTTTTGTAGGCATTTGCATTCCTGTTTCACTGCACTGGTCAATGGAAAAGTGAAAATCATATTTGTGCTTTCATATATAAACGTGCTCCCAAAATATATCTGTAATGTTCCTTTAGACTTGGAAACAGGTGGCAGTTCTTGTGGGGAGTTGTCAGGCATGGTCCCAATAGGAGCAACATCAATTCTCTGACTTCCAAGCCTTGCAGCAGCCTTACCTGTATGAGGGACTTAGGCTCGGGATTCTAATGGCTCTGTCTTAGATGCAAAGGATGAAGAGGACCTGCTGTCTCTAGCTGGACTGTGGATTATGAAGACTGATCAGAAGAGAAGCTCAGGGCTTCCCTGGTGGCCCAGTGGTTGAGAGTCCGCCTGCCGATTCAGGGGACGCAGGTTCGTGCCCTGGTCCGGGAAGATCCCACATGCCACGGAGCTGCTGGGCCCGTGAGCCGTGGCTGCTGAGCCTGCGTGTCCGGAGCCTGTGCTTCACAATGGGAGAGGCCACAGCAGTGAGAGGCCCATGTACCGCAAAAAAATAAAATAAAAAACTAAAAAAAAAGAAAAGCCCAGTCTCCTTGCCCTTGAGACCCCTCCGGTCATGGAGCAGAATCAGCTTGAGGCTGAATCAGACCCAGCGGTTCCCTCTAGATGGAGTAGCAATTTGCAGTGTTCAGGTGGTTTCAGATGTGGGCGTCCACCTGAGCTGCTCTGAATAGGAGCAGGGTCCAGCCTCCAGGAATAAGGTTAGTCTGTGTTCCCCTGGGATGAGGAAGAGCAGCCAAGGGGAACTCAGGAAGGCCCACTGCGTAGAACAACCTCATGTTGGAAGGACGTGGTTTAATATTTACGCTGGGAGGTGGTCAGAAGGCAGAGAGGGAACTTAAAAGGTGACCGGCAGCTGGCAACTGCTCCTCTTTTATGAAGATTCCCGATTTGAGGAAATTGACTGTTTTGAT
This sequence comes from Mesoplodon mirus, assembly GCF_964341445.2. NCBI lineage: Eukaryota > Metazoa > Chordata > Mammalia > Artiodactyla > Ziphiidae > Mesoplodon > Mesoplodon mirus. The sequence goes on along the minus strand of NC_138993.1, from coordinate 74,155,385 downwards.
GATTCTTTCTTTCTCTCTCTCACACACACATATTCATATATTCACAGCTGCTTTATGTTACAATATGCATTTGTAAAACCTTTGAAATAAAATAATGAATTTAGACTCATTAGATCTTAGACCAATAAGGCCTTACAATTGATTAGCTGCATATTTATATTTGAGAGATGAACCTGGGACTGTAGAAATAGAGGAAGTATCATTTCCCCAGCCTCCATGAGGATGGGACATTACCTCCATTCTCTCAGAAGCTTCTTCCTGGGCTGTCTTTCCCAGTCTACTCCGTATGTTCCAAGGCATGCTAAGAACTGTGAAAGTTTGGAAGATACAGTTTTGCTGAACAATAATGGGTCAAGGGTGAGACATACAATAGATGTTTAGAGATCTTTGAAAAGATATTTTGATAAGGTTATAAAGAATTTGTAAATATCATTTAATTCTCTCATATTCTAAAAAGGTTATCTGCCTGACATATTCATAGTGGATTAATTGATCCTTTTTATTTGGTCCCGGATGGATCAAATAAATAGAATTATACAAGTAAATGTTACTTCAGATCCTCCGGTGGTAGGAAATAGCTTTATAACAAAATTACATAACAGCTGGTGCTGCCTCCGGTGACCACAATGGCGATGTTTTCTTTTGATTCCCCTGCAACTGCACAGGGCTATTTAGCTGCACGGTCTTCAAAGACTTTCGGCAAAACGGCGCAGAGCTAAATAAGGGACATTAGGGCTGGATAGGGATAAATGAACATTACATTATTTCTTTATAAATACGTTGTAGTATGAAGTGCAGTCTTCTCGTCTGCATTCAACTTTGCAAAGTTATGTCACTGCTTTAACTGGAATAAAAAGAGCAACACTTCTAAACCATGCTTCTCAGATATTAATGTGTAGCCAAAGGACGTACGAAACATGTTAAAATGCAGATTCTGATTCCGGGGCCTGGGTTGGGCCTGAGACTCTGTTTTTCTCACCGGCTCTCGATGGCATTGATGGATGGTCCCTGAACTGTGCTCCCAGGAACAGGAGTCTACACCACTGACTGGGTTTGTCAGAACTGATCCATGCAGTTGGGCCTGTCCCTAAGTCTACAGATCTAGGAGCTTCTGTAGGAGGTTCTGGTTTCTGAGGAGGGGGCTGTGATTTTAATCAGCAGTTGCATGCAGTTCACATAAAGTTGTCATCCTCCTTAGTATCCCAGTGTCACCTTGAGGCAAGGACTTTGTCACAGTTACTGTTTGCACTCCTCATATACCAAGTCATGTGCCTTACACTGGCTTTGTGCTCAGTGAATGTTTTTCTTTTTTTTTTTTAACTCAGATTTGAATAAACACTTGTTAAAACTCATTAAACTTACTCACTCACATTTGTTTGAAGAAATCCACCTGAGCTCTCTGTAGGGTCGGCTCCAAAATCTCAGAAGTGGGTGTTGGCAGTTCTGAGGTGGAACAGAAAGGAAACCATGAAAGCTCTAGTTGGTTGGAAGGTAGAATTTTCTTCAAAATGAAAGAGAACTCAATGCATCCACTCCTATTCCATCCAATTTTCACAGGCCTCCTTTAGGTCAGGGACCAATGTAACTTCTCCTTGTAGCCTCCTTCAGCCTGGAGTGCACTGGATGGTCCAAAAATGTCCCAGGGATGAGTTCACATGGTCTTGGAAACAAATGACATCAAGATTCTGAGGTTCATGTTTGTAGGCGGTGTCTGGAGATGCTACAAAGGAGATTATGGTTTTCAAGATCCACTATATCTGTAGCACTTATCAACTGATTTTTTTCAGAACGAAATAAAATGGAAAGTTTTGTATTTATATCAGACATCCTCACAAAGCCCGGTGTTGCAGCTGCTGTACGTTGCATACAAAGCAGAAGAGGCACAGCAGGGGTGAGTCTGTGCAAGTACAGGGCCTGCGAGCTTTACAGGCTCCTAGCGTCTACAACAGTCATGTGGCCAGACATCGAGGGGCAGATAAGGATAGAATACACAAATTGCACATACGCCTCTGTCATTTCTCTTGGAAATAAAACTGCACAGATGCTGGCATAAGATTCATTCATAATAGCATGGGCTGCGGAATGGCATGAAGGTTAAATCCATGCCCCAATATAGTAATTCCATAGGTTGTACACCATTCCCGGAAGGTGTAGACATGTCTTCAATCCATACAGCACAGTGGACCCTCGAGCAAAAGATATTTTTTGTTTCCAAGATCTCAAGGCAAAGTCAAAATAGCAAAATCTCTTCTTTATTTTCTCATAGACTATTAGGCAGTCATTGTTAGATTCCACAAATATGATTTTATTAAATATGCGTAAATTCAAGGGATTACAAATTGGCTCCATTTTGCATCTCATTTTGTTAATCTAAAATGGCAAACCTTGGAGAATTTCTTTCAGTATAATGTAAGTCCCTAAATAATAATGTAACGAATTCACAAGAGTGAGAAATGTTAATGCTGGCAAAACGTTGTCCCTGCCTTTTTAGAGTCAGTAGAGGGAAGAGACAGTTACATCAACACTTACTTAGAATGCGCCCTGTAGCAGGGGGAAAATAATTAGCTGTGCTCTGGGACTGGTGAACGTTTCATACCAAAAAGATAAAAAATGATGGGTAATCTTAAAAGCTTAAAAATAGTCTTAAGTATTAATGGGTAGGGATTTACAAACTAAACATCTGACAAGAGGCAGAGTATTTGCATGTTCTCAAAGTTTCTCCCTACAGATTGCTTATGAGTTAAAGGGGAAAATAGTAACTGCAGTGGAAATACTAAACAATACCTTGACCCAGAACTCAAAATTATCATCACCAATGGGAGTAGAGAGACACAGGGTGCCTTTAATTTAAAGATAGCACCCTGAGAATCACCGTTTCGTGTTATTCTGGTGGGATGCATCAGACAAACCAAGTGAGGTACATTCTATAAAATAACTTGCCTTTGGTCTTCACAATGTCAATGTCACAAGAGACAGTAAAGTTGAGGAATTGTTTCAGATTCAAAGGAGACTCAAGAGACATGACAACTAAGTACTTTGTACTCTTGGACCAAATTCCGTGTCAGAACTGGGGAATGTTACAAAGGGCGTCAATGAATGCCATTGGCTTTGTCAAAATTGCAATATGGAAAATGTGTATTACATGAAACTATGGTATTGATGTTACGGTTACTAACTTTGATAGCTGCTCTGTGCACTGTTGCAAGACAGTATCTTTGTTCTTTAGTTATAAGACTTGGATGAGTATTAAGGATTAAGGGATTTAGATATTATTTTTTTATACACATACACATATGTATATAAAACCTTTTCTCAAATGGTTCAGAAAAAAAAAAAACTTGCAAGGTCATTCAACACTTAGAACCCACATGTAATGACACAAAATAATGAACTGACATACTTTAAAATATATATATAAAGGCTGTTTGAAAAAAAATACAGGGGCTAGGGCTTCCCTGGTGGCGCAGTGGTTGAGAGCCCGCCTGCCGATGCAGGGGACACGGGTTCGTGCCCCGGTCCGGGAAGATCCCACATGCCGCGGAGCGGCTGGGCCCGTGAGCCATGGCCGTTGAGCCTGCGCATCCAGAGCCTGTGCTCCACAACGGGAGAGGCCACAACAGTGTGAGGCCCACATACCGAAAAAAAAAAAAAATACAGGGGCTAGTGGTGGGTTGTATTAGGAAATAAGGCTGGAAAAAGTGTGCTGAGAACAAGTGATTAACTTCTCAACCATGTGGGAAATTTATCTTGTTGACATCATGCTCACGATGAAGCCTTTCAAGTTCTGTTTTTAAGAAGGTTGTCTCCCTGCCTTAGTTAATATAAAGATATGAATGTTTTAGAAAGACTTGTCTGGCAGGGCACCAACCGCTCACTGAGGGAGCACAGAGCTCATACACCTCTGTGCACGTGTGTGCCTGAGTGTGTGTGCTAGTGACTGTGTGAGTGTGAATTTCCTGTATCATGAATACATCAGCAGAAAGAACATGCAAATAAGCAGTAGTTTCGGGGTATTGCTATCCATTTAAAAATAATATAAAGTCTAACCCTACTTCATACCATATTTTAAAAATATACTTCAGACCCTTTAAAAGATTAAATTTAAAGAGTAAAAAAAGTACTGAAAAAAAACATAAAATATATTTAATCTTGGAGTGAAACAGACCTTTCTAAGTAATATAGGACGTAATGCCAGTATCTATTTGCTTTTTTATTTGCAGTGTCCTTGAAAGAAAATCATTAGACAAATCCTTGAGTATTAGCTCTCTTCAGAAATTTCTTTTTCTTCTCTCTCAATCCCATACCTGATCCCCCCAGCCCCTCCCCCGTGTCTACCCTGCAGTCGACAGTAGACCCCTTCTCCTCTCCCTTCCTGTCTGCAGTCCACTTTTTTTTTCTTTTTCTTTTTGACCCCCTTCACCCATTTTGCCCGCCTCCCTGGCAATCACCAGTCTGTTCTCTGTATCTACAGTGAGCTTTTTCTTTTTTAGATTTCACATACAAGGAAGATCTTTGTCTTTCTCTGTCTGACTTATTTCACTTAGCATAATGCCTTCCAGGTCCATCCATGTTGTCACAAATGGCAAGATTTCATTCTTTTTTATGGCTGAATAATGGAGTTCACTTTTGACCTTATTGTATCCAGCACATTCCTTTGCCAACTCCAAATGCTGTTCCTAGAAGCCTGCAGATTTGATCCACTCTGCTGGAAAATTCTACTGGCTTCTCAACCTCAGCATGTCCAAGCCAACTTGTTTTCTCCATCCTCCACTTGCTGTGAATCCCACGTAAGATGGCCATTTCCCCTGGGCTGCTTACCTTGCTTAGTGGGATCTCATGAGTCATTGTTAGAGAGGAAAGCCTTGGAATGATCTGCCTTCTCGCCTTCTCAGCCAATTCCACATTCATCTCCACTGATTCCATGGCCACAGTGTTTCTCCTTTTCCTTTCCTTTTCTCGCACCATATTGATCTATCTCAAATCATTATTATCCTTTCCCCTTGTATAAAAGGTTTATGTCCATTTTAGTTTTAATTTTAAATTTTAGCATTAGTGAACATTGAAGAAAGATAAAAATAGCAACCCTATAGATTTTGTTATTCTTTTTTGCATAGCTCTAATGCTGAACTTATGGTTCATTGCATGACCTTCATATGACCGATGAGTAGCTGTTGCTCCCCCAAACAACTTAACAATGCACAGGGACAGTGTATGTCACCCCAGTGGTCACCATGACACCCAAGTCTGATGATATTTCCTTCTTTACTTTGGATATAGGAAGCTCGGATCAAAACAATTAGTAAATTATTAGATATTTATTTCCTCGACTTCATTTTATTTCTCTAAAATTGTACATATTTTCTTCAATGCTTCTCCAATTATTCTTACCTTTTATCTTACTCCTTGTATCTTTGTTCACTGCCTTAGCTCATTTTGTTTTTATGAGGCGGTCTGTAAGCCATTAAAGAATGACTTCTTACCTGGACGGCTCTCTCTGTCCAGTCCCATTCATGCTATGCAAGATTCGGGGGTCACTCAGCAAAGTCTTCTCTACCACCCTTTCTTCAACAACACAGGCTGTTGCTTGAACAGTCTACCTGCCCTCTCTGCTTCTCTGCATTTGCTTCTGCAGTTTCCTCCCCATGAGAGGTCCCCTCCACATGGGGTATCTTCCACCACACCCACCTCTCTCCAAACCAAGTTCCAGTTCAAGCCATACCTTAAACCAATAGCAAGAGTAGCAAATGACTTAGTTGCACTCTTACTGTGAAAATAATCATAAGCAAGCACAGTTGTTCTCCGTAGTTTATTTGTGTGCTCATATTAGTACTTTCTTTCAAGAAATGTACACTACTGTATTTAGAGATAAATGTAGCCTGATCAGGATGCTATACTAGGGAAGAAGAGACCCAAGTTTTAGTCACAGATTTATCATTCATTTTCTGCACTATTTGGGAGCAATTCACTTCTTCCTCCTGAACTCATCTTTATCAACATTTGAAAAAAACTTTTTTTTCTTGGAAGAGTCATAGGGGAAGCTCTCAGAGTCATTGGACCAGTGACCTGAGTGTATCCACAGGGATACGGTTTGCGTTTGGGTTCTGTTTCATCTATTCAGTCTTTCTAAATGCCAGTGCCTTTCCAATATGAATGGCCACTGTGACAATGACACATCCCCCCAAAATGCCAACCCACAACAATGGTGCATAGACACAACATTGGCAGAGGGCACTTTTGATAAAATTTTGAATGTTTTTTTTTTAAGTAAAGAAAATCAGAGTCACTGTGGAGCCTCTTTTCTATTCATCAAACATACGCGTTTCCGTTGTTTGTTTTTTGTTTGTATTGTGTTACACAGTGTGTATGGTAGAAAGCACATTGAGATGGGATTTAAGAACCACAGATTTTGTGCCTTAGGAAGGAGACTTAAATTTCCTGTGCCTGAGCGTTCTGTTCTACAAAACGTGTTTTCATCCATCTCAAAAAGGCCAGGCTCCTGAGAAACCAAAATAATTAAAGGAGGGATAACCACCATCCATTTTGCAGGGCAGCAGGGAAAGTGGAGCCAGGAGGGGCCGTCATCTGGTGTCAGCAGTGCAAACAAAGTGTCTAGAGTCTCATGTGGTGGCGGCAGTGTCCTCAGTTAGTCCTGCAGCGTGAGTTGGGCATGTTTGACAGTGATTTGGGCCATACTACATCCCATTTCCCAAGTCTGGTTCTCCAAGATTTTAGGCAATTTCAAAACAGTTCTTTTCTGCTATAATCAGCCAAAACCCATTTCTGTTGTTTGTGAAAGTTAGAACTCTTCCTAATGCAGTCAATTGCTATGATCAACAAGAAGATTTAGAAGAAAATTAGACCAAGGATGATTGAACGTTTAATATTTGAAGCTGCAGCAAACCTCAGGGTCTATAGATAATAAAATTACTACTGCTAATAAAAATAGCTTTATTGAGAACTTATATATTAGGAGCTGAAGTAATAAGCCTTTTATGCATTATTTCTATAATTCATGGAAGATATAGGGATTCAAATCTAGTGAAAATGAGCCAGATGGAAAGACATGGCCTGCAGTTTAGTGGTTGATGATGATGGTGACGTGGTTTAGAGTGAGGAGAATCACCGTTAGGGTCAAAGCCATATATGACTGAGTCTGTTTGAAGTGTCCCAAGTCCTACGGATGCTCCTGGCAATAGCCCCAACTCTAGGTAAGTCTCCTCCACGTTCATAAGGAAAGACAGAATTTAAGTAACTATGGAACGTAGAGTTAACCTCTGTGTCTCCTGGAATTAGCCTCAACTTAGTGGTATGCATGCCCCTTGGCAAATCCTTCAGTTTTCCCAGTTTTCCTGTTATAATTAATTTAGCTGTGAAGCTACCAGTCCATTGATGTTTAGCTCAAAGGGACCATGGTGAACAGGGACAGGAGCTCAGTCACAACCACCAGCGTGATCTTTGTGGATGTACCCACTGGGAGGAAGGGCATTGGTACAAAGAGTAGCTGGGCATCTAGCTTGATTTCAGTCAGTTCTCTTTGATATTGAAAAGAACAAATAATCGTTTACTTTTAATAGAGTAGTAAAATTAATAAATAATGATGTGCAATGAAAGGCAATCCAAGAAATGTGTCAAATAAACACTGACAACCTATCAAGGTCCTTTGTCTGAATTAAAGAATTATTAAAAGTTCTCAGGCAGAGGCAAAGAAAAATAAAATATCCCAAATTGAGCTTGAAGTCGGGAGGTGTTTATTGCACAGCCCAGAGTGGGACAGTTGGGATGAGCAATAACCTGTAAAGAGCAGACTGTCCTCTCCACCAGCTGCATAGAAACCTTTAGCACCCCTCCCGCTACACACCCTCCCCAAAGTTTCCATCTTTTCCTGAACTTGATTTGAGAACTCTGTACACACTGTGCTCGTTCACGTGTTTGCAGCAGTAGCCCCTGTGCTGAGATATGTTCCAAGCTATAGTCAGCACTCCATTTGGGTGAATGAATAAATGACTGAAGGAATGTTCTTTAAAAAATACTAACGAAACAATATTCATGTTAAGAAGCAAGCCTCTGGCCATAAAATTATTGAAGAACAGATATTACTTCTTTGGCCATGTTTTAAAATCTAATTCAACATTTCACTCTTTGGGAAAGGTAGACAGCTGTACACTAAACTAAAACCCAGTGTGTGTGGTATGTCAGAGGCTGGAAATTTGCATTAGGCAAATGGTGTAGCACTGAATGCACTTGCTTCTCTTCCAAGTGTTAGCAGAGTGTTCCTTCCCCCTCTCCCTTGTTCCTTTCCCTCCTCCGTCCCCTTCTCTCCTGCATCCTCCCCCTCCTCCCCCTCCAGTCTCTCCCCGTCCTCTTTCTTCTTCTATCAAAACTGACGGACAAGCAAACCTAATCCAGAGGAACTGTTGAACAATAAACAGATATGAATTCAGCATTATCTATAAGGCCTCTTGAGTTTTAATGTTAAAGGAAAAAGTCAAAAAAAGTTCTAAGCCAATTATTATTCCCTAAGGCTTCTTCACATATATGCAAAAAATAATGTGGCCCACTTTTGAAGATAAGCAAAAAGAACTATTACCAGTCTCATGTCTGTGGCCAATATAATCTTTTCTTCCCCTTTCTATCTCTCACTGTCTCTCTTTTATTAATCAGTTGGTATGTCTCCAACACACTATATATATATATATATATATATATATATGCTGCATTCTCTTCAGCTAAAACAACTTTAGCTTAAATATAAAACCAGAATAACCTTCAAGACACCGATGTATTCTACTTTTTTTGAAGATATAATATACTCTTAGACTAAACTTTATTGATTTAGAATTTGAGAAGATTCAATAGTAATTTGTGTAAAGAAGTCATTTAAAAATATTCCTGAACTCGGGCTTCCCTGGTAGCGCAGTGGTTGGGAGTCCGCCTGCCAATGCAGGGGACACGGGTTCATGTCCCGGTCCGGGAAGATCCCACATGCCATGGAGCGGCTGGGCCTGTGAGCCATGGCCGCTGAACCTGCACGTCCGGAGCCTGTGGTCCGCAATGGGAGAGGCCACAACAGTGAGAGGCTCGCGTACCGCAAAAAATAAATATTCCTGAACTATTACAAGTAAGCTCGGGGCACTTGTTTTAATTTGAACAATATTTTAAACACGTATGATTCTTACCCAGTTATTAAAAGAGATCTGCATCACTGCTGGTGGGAACGTAAATTGATACAGATACTATGGAAAACAATACAGATATTTCTCAGAAAATTAAAACTAGAACTACCACATGATCCAGCAATCCCACTTCTCAGTGCACATTCAAAGGAATTGAAATCAGGATCCAAAAGGGATGTCTGCACGCCCATGTTCATTGCAGCATTATTCATAATAGCCAAGATGTGGGAACAACCCAAGTGTCCCTTGATAGAAAGAAAATTGGTACATACATATGGTGGAACATTATTCAGCCTTAAAAAATAGGAGATCCTGGTATACACTATGACATGGATGAACTTTGAGGACATAAGTAAAGGGAGATAAGCCAGTCACAAGAGGACAAATACTGCATGATTCTACCACTTATATGCTGTATCTAAAGTAGCCAGACTCATCAAAGCAGAAAGTAGAATGGTTGCCAGGGTCAGGGGGAGGGTCAGGTGGGGAGTTGCTATTCACTTGGTTTAAAGTTTCGGTTATACAAGATGAAAAAGTTCTAGAGATCCATTGTACAGCATTGTGTCTATAGTTAACAATGCTGTAGTGTACACTTAAAAATTTGTTAAGGTGAAAGATCTCATGCTATGTGCTATTTGCCACAATGAAACAAACAAACAGAAAGAGACCTACATTGATTATAATTGACAATATGTTTTGCTAGCTACTAATCTTTGTATAACCTTATACTTTTGCAGGTAGTAAAACTGAATTTCTTCTAAATTTATTTTATAAAGCCTAATTTTTTTCTAATTTAGTAGGTTTCCCCCAATCATTCACAATTATTTTCCATTATTCTTAGGGAGGATATGTGATGAATGATGCACTAATTAACAATAAGCAATTTGAATAAGCAGAGAAAAGTTAAGGATTGTTATCCAAAGTGAATTTGGGTTTCTACAGAGCTTCGCAAATTTGTTTTAGTACAATCAAACATTTTTCTCCTCTCACAAGATAAACTTTGAGGGATAATTTGCATGAAGAAATCTATATTACCCTGTTCCAGAGCCCTATTCTAATGGTTAGGGGTTGTGAATCACAATATAATTAAACAGCTGGCTAAATGATTGATTGGATTATGTTGGTCGCTGCCAACCTGAAGAATGAGAAAGTTGCGATAATCACTCAAATTAAAGTGATTGTTTTGCAGCTCAACTTTGTCTTTTTTACCTGTAATATTTAGGAGAGAGAAGCCCTCTCTCTGCGGCAGCCATCCTGGGTACTGTGGGCTCACAGCCCTTTCTGTGCCACCCTCGGGGCCCAGCCCTTGCAGGGCTCACTGCAGAGCTGGGGCTTGCTGAGCATCCTCCGCCTTCATGCCTTCCATCCTCCCTACTTAAGTATTCTCAACGCTCCCCTTCGCACATGGCATCCCAGCCCTGAGAGCCAGCCTGATTGCGCATTCTGCCGGGGGAAGACCTTCCCTCCACCGAAGGAATGGCAGTATTTATCATTATGCCTTGGTGGCAGCTGGAGAGGGAGAGAGAATCACACAGACACAGTATAAAGCAGTGGGCAGCGAATGTGGATGGTGAGCCAGTACTGGAGGCTGTTAGAAAGGAAGAGTGCCTTTCAAACTCTGGAGTCAAAACGTGTGTAAATAATATACCCAATTTGATGGGGGCCATGGCCGCTTTGATAGCTCCCCACCAGCTCCAGCTTATGTTCTCTCTCAGCGTCTCTGGGCCTCATCTCCTCTGTCACCCGGGTGCTGTATGGGGACATGCCATCCCTGCCAAAGGGGAGGCCTCCAGGGTCCCCAGGCTGCAAAGGCTCTTGTGACTCATTGCCCTGCCTTCCCTCAGCCATCCCTCGGCTGCAGGCACTGGCTGTTCAATGCAGGGGGACTGATCAACTCTGCTGTGACCTTCCCCACCCACTCTCTGAAGCAGCAAAGCCTCTGACTCAAGACTCCCAAAATCCATCCCCCAAAGGCTCTTTTTAGTTTTCCCTTGCAGCCCTTTCTCGGGACCTCTGGCCTAGATCATGGAACTGGACAGAAGAACAGACACATTCCTGTCCACTCAAGAAATCTACAGCAAGCTGGAAACACAGCTTCCTTCTGATACAGCCTGGAACTGGCACTAAATTCTGCTTTGGGCTCAGCTCAGACCCCCTGCCATATGTCAGGAAACCTTACGTGGTTCCAGGTACCATCTATCCATAACATCTCCCACCCATCCACACAACTGTATGAGGTCACAAGACCATCTCCAGTTGCAGATGAGGAAACCGAGGCATGTAACAGACAATCATGGAGTTAAGTGGGGACGCTGAGACCAGAGCTGGTGACTTCCTGCCTCTGTCAGGTCATGAATGTGCCCTTTAAGTTGGCATGGACTCCCCCGAGCACTTGCTTAACTGTGGCAGAATCGGGTCTAGTGTTAGGACTAACCAGAATGTGAGTAACAGAGTAGGAGGCAGGAAGAATGTTGACTCTCTAAGGCTGTGAGATCCACAGGCTATGCCTTCTTTCTTATAAGTGAAGCATAGCTTTGGTGACTTACTCATTATTGCTCCAAGCATATCAGTAAAGTATGTATAAATTAATGAAGCCTAATTAGCTCATTCATATTAATTAAATGTCAAATAAATCAATAAACATTTTGATAGGTGAAGTTTTACTGAAGCGACAATTCAACTAGAACCTTAAGAATATAACATTGTCATAATTTGCAGGTACATTTCAAATAAGAGTAATCTGTAGTGAACCATAATGTTAACTTCAGAAGCAAGTGCGAGGTTTTTTCAACGATTAGATTATGCATGTAAAGGGTCTCTTATAATTCCTGGAACATAATAAATACTCTAAATATTAGCTTAAAAATGTAGCTATATTTTTAGTACAGTGCAGGTCTCAATGTATCTACTATCAAGAGTAGTGGTGGGGCTTCCCTGGTGGTGCAGTGGTTGAGAGTCCGCCTGCCGATGCAGGGGACACGGGTTCGTGCCCCAGTCCAGGAGGATCCCACATGCTGTGGAGCGGCTGGACCCATGAGCCATGGCCGCTGAGCCTGCGTGTCAGGAGCCTGTGCTCCGCAACGGGAGAGGCCACAACAGTGAGAGGCCCACGTACCGCAAAAAAAAAAAAAGAGTAGTGGTAACAGGTAGGGAGGCTATGAGCTATAGTCATGTGATATGATTATTGATGACTGCCCAAGGCACGATAACAAAAGTCCTATTTATTTTGAAAACAGAAGTGCATTACTTACAGTGGGAATTTTTACATGCTATAAAGCAGTTTTATGAAAAGATTTAGTAATGAGTTCCTAGCTTTTTAGGCCAGGGAACTTATCTTTAAACATTAGGTACTATTTTCTCTCAGAACCATTTATGTTCTTATAGCTTGTCTGTGTGACTTTTCATTTACTAAATATCAATGTTGTTGAAGATTCATCTATTTATATTTATGAAAACTGAGCTTCTTAGACCTTATACAATTAAATGAGAGTCACTGAATATTTAGTTTTAATTCATTGATTTACGAGAGAACAATTCAAAATATTTGAGTGGAGATTGATTTAATGCGTTATACCTTTTAAGCTCTATTTAATATTAGTGTGCCCCACATTTGATATTATATGAATAGAAGGAAATCATTGGTAAAACATGATTGTTTTTAATTCCTGAAAATGTGATGTAACACTATAAACATATTCTAAATACCCTAAGATTAACGTACAGTCTGAAAACTTGAACTGCTTAATGCAGACTACAATATAATTAACCATCTATTTCATATGTTGTTTCCTTTTGTAGGAAAACTAGATTCATTATGAATATACATGTCATAGCTCCCTGAAATTTGTATAGTGCAGCAGGACTGAAGCTTAGAAAGACTGAAGTGGGAAGTATTTTTGTGGTACCTTTAAGAGGTGTTCCCAGCATCTTCTGTGTATAAGAAGGCAGTTCCCACCAATGAGCCCAGTTTATATGTCTGTAGCCTGCCTCATGGTTCCTGTATCTTTTGGAGAAGCATTTAAAATCACCAAATTCTCTTCTGTAAAGGAGGACATTCTATTAAATGATCTGTATGTTTTCCTGATACAATTTAATTTGCTAATGCAAGTGTATTAATTTAGTTAACATATGTATAGCACACACATATCATATATATAGTATGGATAACATATAACTAATAACACACACTATATATTCATGTACGGTATAGTTATATACATGTATGAATGTATACATGGAGTTAACATAGATAGACCTCTGAAAGCTCCCAGGCTGCAGGCAGGTGGTCAAGAAGAGCATCAGTGGTTTCAACACCGCACACTGGGTGCTACTTGCGGTGTGTTATGGAACACACAGGGTGCACAGCAGTCAGGAGGGGTGTTAGGGGACACTCCTCAGGGAGTGGGGCACCTGATGCCTGGTGGAGGAGAAGGAAGCCTTAGGTCGGCCTTCGAGACGGGGAGGGAGTTCCAGACGGTGCTAAAACACCAAGGATGGCCCGTCCACTATTTCTTCTTAACGAAAAGAACGTTTTCTGTTCTGTGATCACTTGTCCTGCTGCAAGTGGTCTTGCAGCCCCAGCGTTTCTGCTCTTCTGTCTAGATTGTCTAAATATTATTTTGCGTCACCAATGGGCTCATTGCATTTTACACTGGATCAGGAATTTCCACTTAATACAAGAATGTCTTTACCACTCTGTTTAAAGCTGCATCAACCCTAGGTGGGATTGCTCCAATGTGGTCTCCAGTATGGAGTGCGTATGTGAGAGGGGCACTACGTCTGTATCAGGAATACGGGCTATGGAGCCACCAGCCTGCATGTTAAGTCCGGGTCTGCCATTTCCAACCTGTGGCACAGGGGCAAATCACACCTCAGTCACCTCATCTGTGAAATGGGTATGATGATGGCTGCCACCTCTCAGAGCTGCAGTGAGGATTAATTAAGCAAATCTATGTAACATACTTTGTATATTACCTGACCAATGGTAAACACAAAATAGTCATAGTTATATTATTATTCAACAAGTTAAAAAATTAATTTGGTAACCCACAGATGGTGTCTATTATAGATTCTCTTAAATTACAAAGTGATTGAGACTTATGTTAGTCTAGTAAGTATCGTAAAATGGAAAGGTGTGGGATTCCGTAATAGAATTCCCCTTTCCTGATCCCACATATATGCGTTAATAGATGATCTTATTTACAAAGCAGAAATAGAGACACAGACGAAGAGAACGAATGTATGGATACCAAGGGGAAAAGGGGTGGGTGTGGGATGAACTGGGAGATTCCGATTGCTACACATACACTATTGATACTATGTATAAAATAGATATAACTAATGAGAACATACTGTATAGCACAGGGAACTCTACTCAGTGCCCTGTGGTGACCCAAATGGGAAGGAAATCCAAAAAAGAGGGGACATATGTATATGTATAGCTGATTCACTTTGCTGTACAGTAGAAACTAACATAACATTGTAAAGCAACTGTGCTCCAATAAAAATTAATTAAAAATATAAATAAATAAATAAAAATAAAAAAAGAATTCTCCTTTCCTGGATTTCAGTTTCAATAGAACGTTTCTCTTTAAGGAAAACAGTAGACCAACCCCTTCACCACCTCTACCCTTTTAAGTCACATAAATGTGGTCAACCAGACTATTATATATATATGAGTTAGTCTTCTGATGTCATAAAAATACAGTTTACAATGTACCTTCTGTTTATAAATTTATGATTATTATTACTGACCTCCATTTATTGGACACTCTCCAAGTGTCAGGTACCGAGCAAAGAACAAAGAGCAAAGAGATTAAAAAAGTACATTTTGCTGGGTCATTTGGTAATTCTATGTATAGTTTTTTGAGGAACCTCCATCCTGTTCTCCATAGTGGCTGTATCAGTTTACATTTCCACCAATAGTGCAAGAGGGTTCCCTTTTCTCCACACCCTCTCCAGCATTTATTGTTTCTAGATTTTTTGATGATGGCCATTCTGACAGGTGTGAGGTGATATCTCATTTCCCACTCCTGGGCATATGCTCAGAGAAAACCATAATTCAGAAAAACACATGGGGGCTTCCCTGGTGGCGCAGTGGTTGGGAGTCCACCTGCCAATGCAGGAGACACGGGTTTGTGCCCCGGTCTGGGAAGATCCCACATGCCGCGGAGCGGCTGGGCCCGTGAGCCATGGCTGCTGAGCCTGCGCGTCCGGAGCCTGTGCTCCACAACGGGAGAGGCCACAGCAGTGAGAGGCCCGCATAACGTGAAAAAAAAAAAAAGAAAGACACATGCACCCCAATGTTCACTGCAGCACTATTTACAATAACAAGGTCACAGAAGTGACCTAAATGCCCATGAACAGACGAATGGGTAAAGAAGATATGGTACATATATACAATGGAATATTACTTGGCCATAAAAAGGAGCAAAGTTGGGTCATTTGCAGACGTGGATGGACCTAGAGACGGTCTGACTTACTGTGAAGTAAGTCAGAAAGAGAAAAATGAATATCGTATGTTAACACATGTATGTGGAATCTAGCAAAATGGTATAGATGAACCTGT
Organism: Mesoplodon mirus; assembly: GCF_964341445.2. NCBI lineage: Eukaryota > Metazoa > Chordata > Mammalia > Artiodactyla > Ziphiidae > Mesoplodon > Mesoplodon mirus. The sequence continues at coordinate 74,139,644 of NC_138993.1, read as the reverse complement.
TTGCAAGGCAGAAGTAGAGACACAGACGTAGAGAACAATCCTATGGGCACCAAGGGGGAAAGGAGGGGTGGGATGAATTGGGAGACTGGGATTGACATATATACACTAATATATATAAAATAGATAACTAATGAGAACCTGCTGTATAGCACAGGGAACTCCACTTCGCTGTACAGAGTAGAAACTAACACAACATTGTAAGCAACTCTACCCCAATTAAAAAATAAATATTGTGGTAATCATTTCACGGTATATACATATATTAAATCATTATGCTGCACACCTTAAGTTTATGCAATGTTATATGTCAAAGTATATCTCAATAAAACTGGAAAAAAAAGGTACATTTTATCATTTAATTTTCTTAACAAAAATTCGGTAGGTAGTATTATCCCCAATTGCAACCAAGGAGCCTAAGATAATAAGAAAGATGAAGTGACTTAGTGATGGTCAGACAGCTAATATTTGAGTTGGATTTAGAAAATAAGACCTGCCAATATTTTTTCTGCAAATCCTTCTACCATCTTTCCTCCCTATACAATAAAGTGACAAGTATTATCTTAGGTACCCAATTATACTGAGGGAAGTGCTACTTGGAAGAGAGAGAGGTATATATGTCAATTATTGTATATACATTTTGTATATTATATATATCACAACATTTCTAGTTTTTTCTTACACTAGTATTGATATATTTGAAAAAAATTCTATTTTTTACTATTAGGTAACTTTATTTATATACTATGTCACTGGGATTTTGTTTATGTAGTTGTTTTGGTTCAATATTGATCTTCAGAGTTTTTTTAGGCAGAGCAAGGCTAGATGGCTAGGTTGAAAACAGCTAGCCAAGAGAAAGAGAAAGAGAGAACCAATAACAAAATAATTAAACTTGCCTCATAGCGAAGCATTATTGATTTGTATTTGCAGTGTTCAAGGTTGCAGCTAGAGCTTTTTTGCCCCCTGGAAGTGCAAATAAAAAGGTCAGTATAGAATGTGAATGCACAAATGAATGGAGTGTTCAGGAGAGCTGATCCTAGTTTAAAATGAAATTAATTCAGGCCATGATATTCTGGACGCTTAACACCCTTGAGGTCAGTTAAGAAGAAATGTGTGAGAGATGTTTCCAGGCAAACCTGTGTTAGGGAAGGCTGAAAAACCATAGCAAGGTAGATTTGTACTTTCTATTAACTACTCTTGCTTGCGGACAAACGCGGTGGGTGTCTGTTAAGAGCCCTAAGTTCAAGTGGAAACTTTCCCCCTTTCTGTAAGACCAGCCTGCAGAGCAGCAGGATGGATAAATCACAAGGGCCTTAAATCACAATGGCCTTCAAGGGCACAGTGGCCCCATGACCCGAGGCCAAGTGGCAGTTTACAAGTGTTACTGTGTTGTTGGCTATCATTCCCCAGGGAGAAGGAAGGCCCAGCAGCTTCCAGCTACCTGTGGGCAACTCCGGGAAAAGCTAAAAATTGTTCTCAGATGCTTGACCTGGAGACTGTGAACGCCTCAGTGTCAAGGACGCACCTGTTTATTTGCTGAACAGAAGCCTACAAAAATGCAATGTCATTCCTTCCAGAATGGTATTTGCTGTTGGAAAGAAGCCATACTATAGAGGCACAGTAGTTATTAGGGGTATTTGCAGGTCCCAATGCTAGATGTATTCCATTGTGTTAGAACTTACAGGAAGAGAGACCTGTCCGTGGTATCTATCTCCTGCTCAGACATGAGCATGCTGGAAGGGGCTTTTCCTCAGCCCATCAGGCCTGTACGATCTTGCCCTGCCTGCCTACCTCATTACCCAGGATGACTCTACTGTCTCTGGGCGTCATGCTCATCCCACCTCCTTCCAGTTGGAATGCATCTGACACCTCGCTTCCACAGCCTTCACACCACGCTGGCCCACGCCTGGAAACACACTTTACTCACCCCCGCTCCGTTACCTGCTCTGACCCGACGCTTCCTTCAGATCTCAAGCTCCAGCTTTGCTTCTTCAGGGAAGTCTTTCCTGACCTTCTCCCACCCTCTTTCTGAGATGCGCTCGGGGGTCCTTGCTGTACTCTCCCAGAGCCTATTAGTTTCCTGGGGCTGCTGTAACCAAGTACCGCCAACTATGTTGCCTAAAGCAGCAGAAGTGTATTCTTTCAGTTCTGGAGGCTAGGAGTTTGAAACCACAGTGTTGCCAGGGCCGCGTTCTCTCTGAAGGCTCCAGGGGAGAACCTGTGCCTGCCTCTCTCCTGGCTTCTGGTGTTGCTGGCAAGTCTTGGCATCCCTGGGCTGACAGATGCGTAGTTCCCATCTGTTCATCTCTCCTCACAGACCATTGTCCCTGTGTCCCGTCACGTCTTCTTCCCTCCATGCAAATCTGCCTCTGCATCTCTTCTCTTCTTACAAGGAGACCAGTCTCATGGGATGAGGGTTCACCCGAATGACCTCATCTTAACTTGACTCCATCTGCAAAGATCCTATTTGCAAATAAGGGCACACTTATAGGTACTGGAGGGGTAGAACTTCAACATGTCTTTTGGGGGGGACACAGTTTGACCCCTAACACAGAGCAACCTATATTTTTCCTTGCGAGTATCCAGCACAGTCTGCCATTGTACGCTTATTCTGTGATTGCTAATTGTTCCAGGTCTGTCCCCTAGAGTGGACTGTGACCTCCATTGGTTCACCTCTAGCTCCATCCAGCCCCACATGAAGTGACTGGCATGCAGTTAATACTCAAGAAGTTTTATGAATGAATCTCTTTTCTACTCTTCACCTCATGTGCAAAATGCTCCCCATCTCCTCCCCCAAGGCAGGCGTCAATCACAGGCTCCTCCCTGGATCTGAAAACAAAGTTTCACACAGAGGAAATTATAGGAGCAGATTTCATACAGAGGTCACTGCAGTTGAAGCCCATTTTGGCATTCTGGCCAGTTTGACCAAAATACTTATTGTTAGATGCTAGATTTGTCTCAGATTAGCGGCAAAATGGCTTAGAAGAAACTGGAATTCTGATTTTGGAAACTGCTCATGCTTCTGTTTTGCCTTTGAGACATTTTTGTTTATTATAGTGGAAAAATGTTGAGGAAAATTGCTGTTTTTCTTCATTTTGGATAGTTAAGACATCTATTCTCATTTATAGCTAGACTCATTGGAAGTAAAGGAGTCTCTGAACTGGGACTATAGAGCATATTAAAATAACATCACGAATGCCAAGCCTTTCTAACTAAGGATTTGGTAAAATCAAATCCTTTGGGTGTCTCAGAAACTGTATTTGAAGATTTGAGGGCACTTATCTAAAAGCATGTGTCAGCTCACCTCCTTTATGTTAGTGACTTATTAGATGGTTTGTTTAGAATGATTTTTCATAATTTTATTTGCTCTACGTATAGGTTGCTATTATCATGTCTACACATTTTGATTGTCTAATTCTAGCAGAAGGGTACATTCTGATATATTTGCCTATCAAGATATTTTGTTTTTATTTTGACTTTTAGATTATTCCCTGACTGGAAACACCATCCACTGTTAGATTTAAAAACAAAACAAAACACTTTTAGCCATATGTATTGACATTAAAAATATTTTATCATCTATAGATATTTAACACTTTAGAGTGCCACTATATTTCTACCATTTCACTTCTAACTCTGAAATGCTATTCGTGTTGAGAACTCTAAAACTCTATAACATATATGTATTTGTTATATATATATATATATTTTTTTTTTCTTTACGAACATATCTAGTAAGCAAAGGTCTCCAACAGTTGACAGAATTATACCTGCCTTTTCATATATTGCATAAAAGGTTCAGGGCATACATACCAGGGTCATTTTTCCCATGAGTAGGCCTTCACAGGATCTTAGGAATTACACTTGAATCCACAATATGTTGTTTTTATTTTGTGGTTATTGCTATTTTAAATAAAGTGAGCTGGAATGGAATCATAGTATATACTGTAGCATTAGTTTCAGGTTTAATGCTAAATGCAACTTGAGTTTCATTTATTCAATTTGGTATCTGATATAGGAACTATTTATTCTGAATTTAAGAGCAGAATTTGCCCTGAGAAATAACAATGCTTGTTACATGTTTCAAAGTATACAAGTTTAGTGATAGTCCTGTTAAATGTGAATGCTGTTGCTATGCAATAATTAAATATATTTCTAGTGTGCAATTCACTTTAACAAAAGAAAGTAATTTGACTTTTAATATTCATGAAGTCTGTTAAATAGGTTTTCTTAACTTTTTATTTTATACTGGAGTATAGCCAATTAACTATGTTGTGATAGTTTCAGGTGCACAGCAAAGTGACTCAGCCATACATATACATGTATCCATTCTCCCCCAAACTCCCCTCCCATCCAGGCTGCCATGTAACATTCAGGGATATGTTAGTTCCACCTTAAAACTCATATCCTCTTCTTTCTCAGATTTCTTTTTGGATTTGTATCCTGAATTTATGCTTTTTAATTGTTTACAGATTTTTTTTAAAGGTGCCTGACCAAATAAGCTTGCTGAGCCTTTTTTGGTTGGAAAGCACCTAATTTTGCCCACATGCTTGAATGCTAATGTGGTTTCCCTCATACCATTGTTACTCCATTGTTGTTAAACATTAGATTGTGCTCATGAGAAGTCTAGTGTTTGTTTAATACTTCCAGCCATCCAGGGAGCATGAGGTGGTGCCTCATGGTGGGTTTGATTCGCAGTTCCCTGATAATATAATGGCAAGCATCTTTTTATCAGCTTATCGACTATTCATTTGTATACATTTCTTGGGGAAGTATCTATTCATATTCTTTGCACAATTATTCATTGTTATTCGTTCAACTTATTTTTAACTTTGGTGATTTTAACTCTTGCCCATAACTTCAAATCCTAATAGCAAGACTTTTCCATCAAAAAAAGCAAAGCAAACTGCCCCTCATTTTGCTCCCACTTCCTGAGCTCTCCTTTCTCTCACAGCCTCCATGTGTACCCTTCTGTTCACATCCTCAGGTCTCAATTCATATATCACCTCCACAGGGAAACTTGCCCCGATTCCTCCAGACTGGGGTGGGTAGCCCTGTCACATGGTCCCAGGGATAGGTGTGCTTATCTTTAAAGGACGGAAGCAGCTGACTCTCACTCACCAGTCTAGGTCAGATGTGTCTCCAGCTGCTCTGCCCGCACTTCCTTTTTCAACCCTAATATGACTGAGGAACTTGCCCAAGAACTCACATCTATCACGTGGGTGATCCAGGATTCAAGCCCTGATATCTGATTCCAGAGCTCAGACTTCATCTACACTGATGTATCTTTCTCCTTTTGGCCATATTTAATTCTTGTAAGTAATCAACTTAATATAACCCTTGGTGTTGGAGACTTGGGAGGGTAGACGTCAGGGCTCTGCCCGCCATGGTATCCCTGACCCCTGTCACAGAACAGGTGCTGGTAGTTATGCCTTCTCTCCCAGACTGCAGAATTCCCTCTACCCCTCACTTTCTTTGCTTAGCTTGCCTTTGTTCATCTTTCAAAACACAGATCAGACATAATCCCTGGAGGCTGACCCTCCAAAACCAGATCACGTGCCCTGGTGAGTATGGAGGAAAACTGGTATGCTTCTTTAACCCATACCATTCCTCGCTGTAAAATACATACATTCCTCATGTATTTGAACTCTTGGTTTGTCTGATTCTCACAATACACTCCCTGGGAGCGGACACTCTACCAGCAGGAGTAAGCTCTGTGCCCACAGTACGTCCCACAGTGTGTGTCCATAGAATGAATAAATAGCCTTGCCGGGACTTGGTATATCTTAGTCATGGCATAGCTGTGTATCCACTAATATCTGTAAGTGCATTCAAGTAAATATTTGCAATTTAGCTATGCAGAATTAATGAACCAATATGAAGTATTTCCCAAAAATATCAGAATCTTTGGGTTTTGAACAATACACTAGCTGCTAACGCAGTAGGGTTCCTAATTCATCTCCATGGCGGTGGCAAAATTTCATACATTGCAGCCATAAAGGTGACAGGTAAGACTTGCGAGGAGAAACTGTGTTCATGCTGACTTATGCTACCTGGTCCCAAAGGTCTGATAAATGGCATCGGTTTGGTGGCACAAGGCCATCCCCAAACTCTGCCCTCATATTAATTTGAATTTGTTTTGTTCCTTCTTCATTCAAACATGGATATGTGCCAAGGATAAAAAGCACTTGATATATAGACATGTATTTTATAGCCACTTTCTGGAGTGTCCTTCTTCTTAGTTGTCAAGGGCTCCTTCTGGTTTCTTGCTGGAGTAGAAGGAATGCGGGGGCTGGGCACACACTCGGCTCTTTGAGCTACACTACCTTACAGTCTCACTGAAGCAGGGCGGCCATCCAGGGACAGAGTGTCTGTGAACGAGTATAGCAGAGACTACTGCTTTTCTTCACCCTGTTAAATGTAAAGCATTTAACACCTTTCCCTTTCTTTATCTGTTGTTCCGTGTTTGGATTGGGAGGCTGTCATGTTACTACTGTTAAAGGCTGTTGGCTGGAGACACCAGCTAAAGAACTCTTCACCATCAGGCCATTCATTTTAATGAAATCACCTAGTCTGTACCTGTAACATTCACACCTATTGCTTCAAATTACACATAAATATCCCTGAAATAAAAATGCATAGAGCACAGTGCAGTTTTAAGGCTATATATAATGAAGATGCAGGGCTTTGGTGTGGTCCCCAGAGAGGATAAAACTTGTTCTATCTCCTGCTCTCTCTCTCTCTCTCTCTCTCCCTCTTTCTCTCTGACAAGAGATTGGTCATTGGATGTCTTTTTTTTGTTTTTGTTTTTGTTTTAATATTTATTTATTTATTTGGCTGTATTGGGTCTTAGTTGCAGCACGTGGGATCTTTCGCTGTGGTGCGCGGGCTCTAGAGTGTGTAGGCCTAGTTGCCCCGAGGCATGTGGGATCTTAGTTTCCCGACCAGGGATGGAACCCGCATCCCCTGTATTGGAAGGTGGATTTTTAACCACTGGACCACTAGGGAAGTCCCCATTGGATATCTTGAGTTTGGAATTAAAGCTATTCCTTTCTTCTGCTTAAATACTTCTTTTGCTCTAGAAAATGAAGGAGAAGGAAGGATACTTCTGCAGAGGCAGACATACTAAATTAATATCCTGAACCCATAACAGTTACAGGACAAAGGGCCATCCTAGCTGGAGCAGCCTCTTCATGAGCAAGGCCAGAACACCAGCTCCAGGAGCCAGCCTGTCTCTGGAATAACAAGGTCTTCTTCAAACAGGCACATAATGATCCTAGCTTTTTATTCTTTGATAGTTGAATAATTAATTGCAATAAATTTGTAAGATTATTAAAAGCTTTAGATTGGGTGGAGAAAAGTAAGGAGGGAGCATAAATCTTGCTTTTCATTTTTTGTTTATTACAAGTGGCTGTCAGGGCTTTTAATTTATTTAATATTCTTATTAATAACAAGTCTAATTAAGAACTCCATTAGAAGTCTGTAAAGTTAATTTAACAGCGGAAAATCCTAATGGAGTATTATTGGAATTGTCTCTATAAAAAGAATGCCACAAGCTTTCATGGATTCTTAATCAGAATCTCCTATCATCTAAATTAGATAATGTATTCAAACTTGTATATTTTTAGAGTTTTATTGTTTGAGCCTATCTCAAAGCATTTTTGGTATATGTCACCGAGTAGGCACGTTCCCCAGGCATTAGTGGCTGCTTGGCTGTCAGGAGTTTGGAAATTAGATGACTTTAATTTGTATAAAATGTTCTCAGTATAGCAGATATTTTTACCCCTAATGTTTTCAGCATCTTAAAGTTCCGTGACCAGCAGTCACTGAGGAAGTTGACAGCAGAGCTTTCAATCAGTCGTGCATGACAAAAGCAATCATTCACTTCTCTAGAATGGTCTGTATTTTCTGCCTCCCGGTTAGCATGTATACACAGGTATAAAACATTCATTTTTAGGGAATCAAGAATACAGCTTTAGAATACATGATGCTGTCTTTTGATCATGATAGGGAAATTAGAATATCAAATGTTATCTATGTAGAAGTACACTGAAAAGTAGTTAAATCAAAACTCAGAGGCAGTTTCTTCAGGTTTGTCAAATTTAACAATAATTTTTATGTTTGGTATTTCTAGCTTTAGCAGAGGCTGAGGTTTGGAATTTATTCCCTTTCAATGGGCTAGAGCTTTCTTGTGAGGAACAGGAGTGCATGTAAAATCTCCTGCAATGCTTAAGGAGAATGCCATTTGTGTCTACCTAAAGAGCACCCCTGAACGAAGACAAAGAATGACTTAGCAATATTATTCTGATGGGAAGAGTCTACGAACCATAATTCTTTTAGCATTTGCCTACGATTATTATTATATAACCTAAGAACGCTTTAAATTCTCATTGGGCTAGCAAAATCTGGTGGCTATCTGATTTTATTTTCTTTGTGTTTTGCTGGATTTTAATGGTGTTTTAAGAGACTATTAATTAACTAGAACAATCCTTATAATTATGCTATCTTTAGGAACTTAAAAAAAAAACAGACTTTGTAAGTTTATACATCTCAGTAGTGCAGAGCAAAACCAATATATCATGCTAGTTAAGAAGAGCTGCCTTGCTATTTACAATAGCCAGGACATGGAAGCAACCTAAGTGGCCATTGACAGATGAATGGATAAAGAAGATTCGCACATATATACAACGGAATATTACCCAGCCATAAAAAGAAATGAAATTGAGTTATTTGTAGTGAGGTGAATGGACCTAGAGTCTGTCATACAGAGTGAAGTAAGTCAGAAAGAGAAAAACAAATACCATATGCTAACACATATATATGGAATCTAAAAATAAAATGGTTCTGAAGAACCTAGGGGCAGAACAGGAATAAAGGTGCAGACGTAGAGAATGGACTTGAGGACACGGAGAGGGGGAAGGGTAAGTTGGGATGAAGTGAGAGAGTGGCATGGACATATATACACTCCCTAATGTAAAATAGACAGCTAAGTGGGAAGCAGCCACATAGCACAGGGAGATCAGCTCACTGCTTTGTGACCACCTAGAGGGGTGGGTTAGGGAGGGTGGGAGGGAGACGCAAGACGGAAAAGATATGGGGATATATGTTTATGTATAGCTGATCCACTTTGTTATACAGCAGAAACTGACACCATTGTAGAGCAATTATTCTCCAATAAAGATATTAAAAAAAAAAGAGCTGCTTTGGGGTAGACACAAACTCAAAACTGGTACAGTTATAAGCATAGATGTCATGTGGCAGAATATTTCAAGGAACCATTATAAATAAATAAACATTTCAAATAATGTCATCACAGTTATTACATTACCTCTATATAAAATCTTTTGTGTATTTTATCCTATCCTAGCATATAAATATACTTTTGTGATGTCATTAGGTAAACATGTCATTTCTCTCTGTTTTATAGATGAAGAAACAGGTTTAAGAAAATTAAGTTGAATTGAGCAAACATTTATTGAGTGTCAGCCCTCTTTACATAGTACTTAGGTGCTTAGGGAATGCAGAGATAGGGAACTCCCTTAGGAAGTGTACAGAAAAGTAAGGGAAAGGTCGAGTAGGCAAACTCCAGTGATGAAGTAAAAATAGTATGTCCCTGTCTGCTTTGTTTACCAATGCATCCTGACGTAGGGTTTAGCAAAACGCCTTGAGTGAGATACACACTTCACGTCTGAGTGCAAAATAAATGAGTGACTAGAATAATAGGTACTAGTTAGTGATTTCTCTATTATTATCGTAAGAGCTAACCCAGGCTGACCATTAACAATATTCCAAGTGCTGTGCTAGACCTTTCAGAAATAGGATCTGTCATAATTCTTACAACAGTCTTGTGCAAGTGATATCATCCCCTTCTTACGGATGGGTCGACTGTAGCTTACAGAGTTCGAGCTAGTTTCTTCATGTCCTTGGGTGAAGTCAGGACTCCAGCTAAGGCCTGACTCTGGCCAGTGAATACAGGAGCTGTGTCTGTGGTCCTGTGGTTAGAACCCCAGATAGGTAACTTGCTGACTTGGGTCCTTAGAAGGTGATTTAACTCAGCTCCAGGGTCTCTGCCCTGAGGAAAATAATGTTTTGTATCTCCCAGGGTGATGCAGATTAAGTGCTTTGCATATGAAAATGTTTCCTAAAATGCACTTAAGGGGTTCCGGGTATGGGGTTCAAAGGAAAACTGCTCAAGGATTACTGCCTCTTCTATGATCATTTTATGGAGGGCGAAAAGAAGTTTCTCAAATAACAGAAGTAGACTATACTCAGAAAAAGTAAGGCATGCAATTATTAAATGGCTTAACTGGAACATAAAGTCAGTCAGATGTTCAAAATGGATAGACTGTGAGTCATTTGCAGTCCTGAGACATCCTTTATTGGGTTTGAAAGTTTTTAAAACATCAGAAAATTCCACAAATAAGTTCATATTTTGAGCTACTTTAGAAAGGTTGGAAAATCTGTCCCCACTTGTGTGTTGTATATGCAATGCTCAGTGCTTCTGGGGCTGGGGGCCCGCTTCACCACAGTTCGCCCGTTCTCATGCATAACACAGGCTTGCTTCACTCTTTCACATTGCCTGGCTGGTCCCTTGGGGCTTTTGAGCTGGTCATCCCCTTGTAGGACGCCAATCCTGTCATCTTTAACATGAGTCTGTAAGATACTGTTGAGATGGCAAGGATAGAAGTCAAGTGTTAAGTGAATCCTATTTCCATCACAATCCTCAAGTGGAATGATGAAAGAGGTATCCCAGTCACTAAGTAAACAACTGATAATAATGAAGCTAAAAAATAATCAAATGCCACATCTCAGTTATAAAATGACCACAGGTGTAAGGGAAATTGCATGTTGAAGTTAGTTTCCAAATTGGGTTATCTAAGTACATACAAAGCGCTCCTATAACAAGGCTCGGATGCCCAAAGGCCCTAAGGTAAATGATTATATACCAACAACCTGCAGGAATTTTAGTGTGCTGATGTGTTCACCTGTCCTTTGACACACAATCAACAGGATAATTATCTTCCTATTGATGTTCAGGTCAGCGATTGCAAATGGGGCCCATCAGACTTGTCAGGATCACTTTTAGTGTTGGTTTGGAATAGAGTCTTGCATTTGTGCTCTAGTTACCTAGACCAGATCCTAGAGGGCGAGACCTGAAATCTGTGTTTTTAACAAATTCACTGGTGAAATTTTAGGCATATTAGAGTATGGGAAATACTAGCTGAACTTATATAAGAAACTTAGCATTCCATGTTAACTTTTCTTCCTTCCTCTCCTCCCCACCCTCCCTTCCTTCCTTCTTTCCAGCTAAATTATCAGTATAGTTGTCTGTCAGTGTTCATGGGGGATTGGTTTCAGGACTCCCTTGGACCAAAATCTGAGGATGCTCAAATCCCTTGTATACAATGGTGAGCTACCGTTGGCCCTCCCTATCCTTGGATTGAATTGGAACTTCAGATTGCTTGAATCCACAGATGGAGAACTTGTGGATATGGAAGGCCAACTGTAGTATGTTACGTTTTTCTAGGGAAGAATGTTAATATGTACATAAAGAAAAAAATGTATTTTAGAAAGAATATTTCACTTCATTGTTCCTGATCAGAAGATGAGGCAAACATTCTGAAGTAAAAACACATTTGTGGTTCTCAAGTTGAGTGTACATCAGAATCACCTGGAAGGGGCTTCCCTGGTGGCGCAGTGGTTGAGAGTCCGCCTGCCGATGCAGGGGACACGGGTTCGTGCCCCGGTCCAGAAGATCCCACATGCCGCGGAGCGGCTGGGCCCGTGAGCCATGGCTGCTGAGGCTGTGTGCCCAGAGCCTGTGATCCGCAACGGGAGAGGCCACAACAGTGAGAGGCCCGCATACCACAAATAATAATAATAATAATAATAATAATAATAATAATAATAATAATAAAAGAATCACCTGGAAGGCGTGTTAAAAACAGATGTCTGGGCCCTGCTGCAGTTTCTGATTCAGTGACTGAGTGTGACCCAAGAACTTGTATTTCTCACAAATTTCCAAGTGTTGCTGACATTGCTGGTCCATGGAACACACTTTTTAAAGCCAACACTCTAGATTTCCCACTCACCTTCCACCCCTGATGCCCACCTTCATTCTCTTTCTCTGTTGTGCAAAGAATTTCCTTCTGCAACACTTTGTCTCCCAGGGTATTTAGTTGCTGGGTTCCTCTCAGGCAACAACAGATCTCTTCATTCCTTCTCCTTTCCATTGTCATATAAAATCAACTTATGTCATCAAACAATCCGAAGAACGGATTTTACCATATGTCATCCAAGGACATGTGAAGACACCCTTTTAGAGGTACTAAATTTTTAATAAGTCCTTAACCAAAGCCATAATCTCCAGTTGTACACTTCCTGGCACCATAGAGTACCATGCAGCAGAGGAGGGATTCGGGGGTTTGTTTTATTTGGTGAGTTTGTTTTGTTTTGTTTTCCAAAGGAAGGTCTTTCTAATACTCTCTCAAGTTCTTATTGAAAGATATCTGAACACATTAAAGAAATTGTGTTACTATCATAAATACTGTTAGGCATTTCAAATGTATAAACTGCTATAGAGATTTCTAAGTCACAAACAATCAAAATATACAGAAAGAAAAAGAGATTGGGAAAGCCAAGCCTCTTTAAAAGTTATTTTTGGACTTCCCCAGTGGCGCAGTGGTTAAGAATCTGCCAGCCAGTGCAGGGGACACATGTTCGAGCCCTGGTCAGGAAGATCCCACATGCCGCGGAGCAACTAAGCCTGCGAGACACAAGTACTGAGTCCGTGCACCTAGAGCCCGTGCTCCGCAACAAGAGAAGCCACTGCAATGAGAAGCCCGTGCACCACAACGAAGAGTAGCCCCCGCTCTTTGCAACTAGAGAAAGCCCACACACAGCAACGAAGACCCAGTGCAGCCAAAAATAAATTTTTAAAAAAGTTATAACTGTATATTTTAGGGAATATTTATGTTTGGATAAAATGATTAAAGTTTTAATTCAGAAGGACAGGCAACAACCGAATCTAGTCGAAGCAGTCCAGTTTTTAAAATTGTATTTTGTTTCAGCTTAGTATTTATACTCAATTTGTTTTCATGTGATTTATGTTGATAGCTATCATTGTCATGGAGTTTTTCTAATAGTTCTGCTACTATCGTTAGTATAATTTTTGGGACCTATCTAGGGATCAGCCTCTTGTCTTTGGTCAATATAATTGCGATTTTATCTTAGAAACTAGCACAGAAATGTGATTATATTTCTAAATTAATTTCTAAATTGCTGTCTTTTCAGGGATTCATATTTTCTCTAAATTGAAATTCTTGATAACTTCAGTAATATCCAAGGCTACTTATATAAGTGAGCAAGGCATATGAGACAGAAAAAATCAAAGCTGGAACGATATCTATGAGAAATAATCAAATATTTTAGATAACTGATGTCAAAAGATATGGGTATATAAAAACTTCACATAATGCACTTTGATTAATTTGCTAGTAGCTTATGAAGTGTGGATTTGGACTAGATCACAACAAAAGCCTAAGACTTAACATAACCTGAACTCTCAATATTTAATAAGATAAATTTCATGTTTATTGATGAGGATACATATGCCACTAGAATGAACACTTCCTGGAAAAACATTGCAACAGAAAATATTAACAATGATTTTTATTGCCAAAAAAAGTAAGTAGTAAAATAATCCATGATCACAGCTCATCCAAAAGAAATAACAATAATTGAAAATCCTTAATGAATTCCTCAAGATTTATCCTTGAATAAAACATATCTCATATTGGGGGAATTCACAGTATTTCAAAAGATCTGATGCAGTTTTACTTTAAAAATTTGTTCTTGAAAACTTGTAGTTTTTCATATTCTAATTCTGTTTAATTTCTCCTATTTCTCTTTAGTTTTTAGTCGATTACAAGAAACTTTATTCAGACCAGAGCACTTAAAAAGTTTTAGTGTATGATAAAGTGGCTTATTAACCAGTTAGGGAATAAAGCATTTTTCAATAAACACTTCTTAGATATCTAGCTAACTATTTGAGAGAAAAAAAATTAAGTTAGATCAGTATAAGAAATTAGCCATATTAAAGATTTAATTGTGAAAAATGATGCCTTAATCACCTAGAAAACAGATACTTGAATATCTGATTGCAAAATTTCACAGAACTTCATAAGCATAAAAGTAATGAAAAAGCTCAAAGGAGAATATCAGTCGATCAATCTTTATGAAACACAAAACTTTGGCATGTCCAAAAGCACCATGAAATTAAAATGCAAGTGAAAATCTGGAAAAATCATTAGCAACAGTATGTCTGTCAAATTCAGAACAAGATCAGCATGCTGATAGAATAATGGAAAAATACATATGAACAGACAAATCATAAAAAAGAAATGTTCAATGTGAATTTAGCTAAAAGTACCATTGTTTAATTATTGAATTGGAATAAATGGGGGAAATTGATGATGAAGGTCAGTGGTCAAGAGCCTTGTCTTTCTAGAGGGCCACAATTTTATATATATAAATGCATACTCTTCGATTCAGTAATTCCTCTTATAGGAATGTACCTTAAGATAACAGCTCAGTTGCAGACAAATATTTGTGTATGAGAATGTTCAGGAAAGGGTTATTTAGAGTGCAGAGGACAGAGTTCTAGCTCTTTAAAAGTTTTTAACACACCTAAAATTTCTTCACTAAAGTTTGTAATAAAAATAGGGAGTATTATTTGCACATGGTCAGATACATTTCTGTCATTTATGCTGTTTTCCGCAGTATTGCTGAAATTTTACTGCCGGAATGGAGAAACCAGATCAGAGTCCCTATATTACTTAGAAATGCTTGTTTTCTTTGTATAGTGTCAGCTGCTCTTCATAGATGATTAGCCTCCGTGTTCAGGATGGATTCCAGTTTACATAATTATAATCTAATTGATATTATGTTTTCCCCATAACTTTGGTGATTTGCAGTATTGTTTTGCTTCCTATTTTTCCTGTCAGAGCTGCTTAGTTGCCCCAACAGGCAGTGTTTACGCCCTGGCATTTTTGTATGGAATGAGTGTTTTATGCTCTCATGCACATGCTATGGGCATATTAAAATAATCACACCAAATACATTTAACCTTAAGCCATTTCTTTCAATTTACAAGTTTAAATAAGAGGAATTTATTGGACTTGTCTTCTTTCTATGTGGATGTATTTCTTTCATTATTATTATTTTTTAACTGAGCACTTGGTATGCACCAGGTTCTTCATGGTTTACATGCTAGTGGGCGTTACAGGCAGGAAATAGGAAAACAAATATAGACATTATTGCCGACTGGGATATATGCTATGCAGTGGACAAAGGGAGAGTGGCTTTGGTGTGGAGGGTTTGGCTCTGGATAGAGTTGTCGGAGTCTTTGAGTAGGTGACTGAGTTACGAAGAGTGAGGCTAAGCCAGCCGTGTAGCCAGTGCAGGAAGACTGGTCCAGGGTGAGGAGGAAGCAGGACCAAGGCCCTGGGCTGGGAGTTTGGGAGGTGGAGGGCCCTACGGGGCTGGGGTGGCTGAATGAGTGTGAGCTGTGGGGACGTGGTTTGGGGTCACAGTAGAACCTGGCCTGTTACCCTTGGCTGTTGACCGTTCTCTTCTCCTCAATAGATGAGGCGACAGGGTTAGGCAAACTGGGGGTTGGCGTTGCTTCCTCATGAAAACTACCTTGAACCCCATGGGCACTGGATGAAGGGAACTAAACCAAGAGGCCACCAGCTGTCCCCCACCGTGGACAAGTTCTCAACACAACACCGTCAGGACCTGCTGAGACAGTGACTCTCCTTCAGGGGACGCCAGTTCCTCTCTCACAGGGCTTCCAGCACTTGACTCCACATCTGAATAAAGGGAATCTTCCAGTGGCTGCACCACGAGCAAGGCTGGCAAAGGTTTGGCTGGTGCCTCCTGGGGCACCTGGAAGAGTGGGAAGCCAGCATTGCTCACCTTTTAGCTGAAAGTTGAAATTAGACCAATGAACTATACTTTAGGGCTTTCAGTGTCTGTGGTGTGAAAATCTGGGGTTGTATGAAAAAAGTCAAAAGCACAAAGTTTGCAGGCTGTCTAAACTTGATGAATCATTTGCTATTTTATGAGTATACCGTGCTCCCTTCTGTCTCCCTGTTTTCAAGTTTTCTTTTCCTATCTGGAATGTTCTCTTTTCCTGACCACCTACATCACCTTTTTTTTTTTTTTTTAATTTGAAGGCTAAGAGGGGTTAAGTGACTTCTCAAAGCCACATAGCTTGTTAATACCAGAACTATGTTGTCATTCTTCTGCTGTTTAGTAAGTATTCACTTGTTCCTTGAAATGCAGAGGGTGTGCCAACCATGTGCTAAGAACTGAGAAAACAAACGTGATTAAGACAAAACCCTGATGTTGGGCTGTCCACTGTCTGGTGGGGAGACCTTGTTGAGCCAATAAAGTGGGATGTAAGTGAACGCTGCTGCAAGAGGACAAAGGTGGGGCTGAGCAACCCCGTAGGAAGGGATTGTAGAATCTGCAGTTTAACTGAAAAATAATTCAAGTGGGAAAGGTTTGATGGGCAAGGACTACACAAAACCTGTATGCAGAAGATCGTGATTCAAGGCATTGTGCCACTTTTATTCATTAAAATATTCAGCTGAGCTTTGGTTTCTTCAGTTATTAAGTTGTACCCTCAAATTTTGAACTACACAGCCAAGGCAGTTAGTTGACAGGTGATGGACACTTGGTCCTTTGCCGTACGCGCTCATGAATCACATCTGCATTATAAGAGTATTATAAATGACCTTCCCGAATAAGTCAGTGACTGCTGACATCAGCTTTTGTTAGGAAAGCACGTCACCTGTTGTCTTTGTCGGAGGGATAATTCCTCAGGGCCGAGTGTGTTCTCCATTTTGAACCACACTCATCCTCAGCTCTGGCTCACATATCTGGGGAACAGGACCCTGCCCTCAGATGCCTCCAGAATGCGGACACCTTTGAAACTGGGCACTCATCCTGGAGGCTTGTATTTTGGACACTCAGATGATTATAATAACTTCAAAAGATAACAAAGAAACAGAAGTTCCAGGGACTTGGGTAATGAATCCATGTTGAATTGGACATTTTTTTAAGTTTAAAAAAAATATGACACGGGCTTCCCTGGTGGTGCAGTGGTTGAGAGTCCACCTGCCGATGCAGGGGACACGGGTTCGTGCCCCGGTCCAGGAAGATCCCACATGCCACGGAGCAGCTGGGCCCGTGAGCCATGGCCGCTGAGGCTGCGCGTCCGGAGCCTGTGCTCCGCAACGGGAGAGGCCACAGCAGTGAGAGGCCTGCATACTGCAAAAAAAAAAAAAAAAAAAAACATATGACACTATTAAAGACTGTAAGTAACTGATATGTCATGCTGCTTAATATATTTGTATAAATTTTCTTAACCCGAGTGTATGGTTTTAACTTATTTTTAGTATGACATAAACATAAAGTTTCTATTTACTTTATTATGCAGATGAGCAAATCGGCCCCATTGTGAAAAATTGTTCTTTTCTAATCAGTAAAACATGTTGATTTTTTAAATTGCTGTTATCAAGATGCAAATTATTGTATTATTGTCTAGATTAATTGCAGAGAATATTTTTGGGCTATCTTGCATCACATAATTTGCTGGTAATTTAAGAGTACTTATGATTATGTACCCTTGCGTTTTTTTAATTAGTGGATGTTCTCTCAATTATATTAGTAATGACCTCATTCATTTTAAAGTATCTGTTCTATGTATGTTCCTCTGTAGCAAACTAAACACCTTTGAAATATAAAAAATCTTATTTTTTAAAGAAGAAAAATCCAGGCAGGCTTAAACTGCCCAGACTTTTTCAAATTGAGGCAAAAATTCAGTAGTTAATTATCAGCTGTAATATTGTGTGTGTGTGTGTGTGCACATGTGCCCGTGCATGTGTGTGATTAAAAGTAATACTGAGTGTTTGAAAATGTATACTTCCAAAATGGAATGTGTCTATGCCAGCTCTCAGAGCATTCTGTTTTTCCTGGACCGTCAGAGTTCCTCTATTTATGTTCCCACAGATGTCCTCTGAACCTTTTGCAAATGTTAAGTTTATCACAGAGAAGCCAAGTTAAGCATGGAGGTGTATCAACACAAAGCCATTCATTCTTCTTCACATCAAAGTGGTCCCCCAATGACAGTGGGTCAGTCGATGCAATTCCCCAAGTAAAGATCATAGTCCTTTCTGACAGTTTCTTTTTTTTTCGTAACACTTATGGCAATAGAAAAATCATGTTTGAAATTTCACTGGGGTTAATTAGAAAGTTCCAGGAGACCCACTGCAAGTATTGTGGCTTATAGGAATCATGCCTGTCTAATTTTTAGTGATGCTATTCAAGAGTCTCGGTGGCTCTCCAGCATATCAATTGGGTCATAACTAGGTTAGACGATACTCGTTTTCAGTTTAATTTCATCTTGTCACTTAATAGACAGACACTTTCCAAGCTGTCTCATGCTTGAAGCTGTTTTCTTGACTCGTTTTTTTCTGAGCATCAGATGTTGTTTCTTAATTATAAAAGATCTTTCAAGTCAGATAGATTTCCATTGATTTTGAATGTCTAAAGTTTAATGCTCTCTACACAGAGGCATGAGTTGCATCTCTTCACGGGTTTAACCCAAGGTCTGAAATTTCAGATTATCCTCTTTTGTTTTGACCTTTAAATCATATCAATTATATTGATAACACAACAATTCCTATCACTTTTCTAGGATCCCCTTGCTAAACAATAATTTTCCACTGTTTATCCTACTACAGTAACCTTATTTGTAGTTAGAATGCAACTCGGTCCTCAAAAATTGTCAGGCTTACTATTGCCTTGGAAAATAATGCATGAGATGAATAATAAATATTAAATTATTCACACAAATAACCACCCTGTACAAGGACTCCCTGTTTCTCTGCTGGGGGATACACAGATAACATAAAACAATCAATGGAAACAGAGTTAAGAGATAAAGGCATCAGAAGGCAGAGCACCAGTTGCTGCCAGGAAAAGCTTTCAGTAGATGAAACCTTTACAAAAGAGATGGGCTTCCCTGTTTTAAGTATAGCTGAAAGGTCAGGTTAGCTTAATAACACTCCAGTTCATCTGAACACATGATGCTCAAGAGAAAAATGGAGGTAAAGAATAAGTAGTTCGGGCCTCCCTGGTGGCGCAGTGGTTGGGAGTCCGCCTGCCGATGCAGGAGATGCGGGTTCGTGCCCCGGTCCGGGAGGATCCCATATGCCGCGGAGCGGCTGGGCCCGTGAGCCATGGCCGCTGAGCCTGCGCGTCCGGAGCCTGTGCTCCGCAACGGGAGAGGCCACAGCAGTGAGAGGCCCGCATACCTCAAAAAAAAAAAAAAAGAATAAGTAGTTCTAGGAGGAAACTAAATGACAAATGGCAGAATAAAAAAAAAAGAAACAACTTTTGCTCTGTGAATGACAGTTTGAATGAAAAAACAAACTGTGACTGGGTGAAAAGGTGATAATTTGCTTTGCAAATATCTGACAAAGGACTTGTATGGAGAGTGTGCAAAGAACACTCAAAACCAATAGAAAAAAGCAAACAACCCAATTAAAAATGGGACGAAAACATGTATGGATACTTTACCAAAGAGGATATATGGATAGTAAGTAAGCACACAGAAAGATGTTCCACATAATTAGCCCTTACAGAAATGCAAGTTAAACCACTATAAGGTACCACATCCCGTTAGAATAACTAACAGTAAATGTATATGTATATAAACAGACAATATTTAGTGCTAGTGATTATACAGAGCAACTGTACATTGCTGAAACAAAACAGTGTGAAGAAGTATGGAACAGTAGAGACACTCTGGAAAAGTTTGTCAGTTTCTTATAAAATTAACTCTATGCTTATTATATGACCTGGAAAACCTACTGCTTTCTTTTGAAAGAATGCTAGGTGTTTATCCAGGCAAAAATACAAACATATGTTCACACAAGTTTGTACATAAATGTTTATAGAGACTCTATTCATAATGGCCCCAAACTGGAATCAACTCAAGTGTCTCGCAGTGGTGAATTAATAAACCAACTGTAGTACTTCTGTACCATGGAATACAATCAGCAGTTAAAAGCAACAAAACGCTGATGCATGCAACAACACAGATGAATTTCACAGGCATTATGATAAATGGAAAAAATCAATCTTGAAGATTACGTGCTGTACGATTCCTTTTATATTACATTCTGGAAAAGACAAAGCTATAGCGATGGAGAACAGATGAGTGCTTGCTAAGGGTAGGAGTGAGGGGTGGTGTGACTTGAAAGGAATAGTATGAAGGAGGTTTTGAGGGGTGATGGGACTGTTCTATATTCTGATTGTGGTGGTGGTTACATGATCACATGTGTCAAAATTCATGGATCCGCACACGTAAAAAATCAACTTAACTCTGTTAATTTAAATGTAAACTCTTTTATAGAAGGGGTTGACATAGTCCCTTGAAATGTACAGGATTCACTGACTCAACTGTAGGTTAGTCTCTCCAGAGCCCCACGTGGAAAACAAAGTCAGAAATGGTGGGGTGAACATGGGAAGCCTGAAAGCTCTTTGTGTCTCCTGAGATTTTTGTTTTCTGAGAACAAGTTCCTCAGCTGTTATACTGAGATGTTTAAATTCACAGCTTTTAAACCGCAGCTGCTGAACTATGGCTCTGGAAATCATCTGAAACTGAGAATGGTAAATATTATATATACAGTAATTTAGAGGAGAGTCAACATTTCCTTCCTTAACCCGAGGTTTTGAGTTCGTGGAATTGCCACGGTTGAGTAAACTTTTAAGCCCTCCATCTTACTTCTTTTTATCCAAGTTTTCCTATTGAATTACTCTCTCTCTACCAAGGGTATTCTAAAATTCAAATGATTAGGCTGCAAAGTGCTTTGAGGCTTTGGGATACAGAATGACTCAAGTGCTAGTTATTATTATGTGGTATTCTAAAAAGAAAAAAAAATCTCCTCTACCTTGCCTTCCATTACACTTCTTTCATCTTAATTTCCTCCTAGTTTACTGATCATTTCATTCTAACTTTTTCTATGGATCTTCTCCTTTCTCCCACCCTCCAAATGTTGAGATTTTGCTAAGATAGAAACTGGATCTATCAATTCTCTTCCCTCATACACTTTTTTCTTTGAAAAATGACATTGTCATGGCTTCTTCTAACCATGGAAATAGCTTCCAAACCAACCCTTTCTGCTCTGGCCTCTTTACTTTAATCAGTTGGGTCTTCTCTACTGGACTTTTTCAACAACATCTTAAACTCTCTGTATTTGAAAAATCCCATTACTGCTGAGAGTCAGAATGGAAATTCTCTTGCACTTTTGGTGGAAATTTATACTGGAAAACATTTTGAAGTACAGGTTGTCAAGAGGTACCCAAAGTTTCTATGGCATGCCCTTTGACTCGACAGTACCACTTTCTGGAATAAAAAAACATGTGTACAGAGATGATAAGTAAGACATCATCATTTTATAGCAAAAAAAAGTGAAAAAACTTCAATATTCATCATTAGGGAATTGTCTAAATAAATTAAAGGTAATTCCATATTATACACTTCTGTATATCCTTTGCATGTTTACATTTATAGATATGAAATACACCCAAATTATATTATTAAATGAAAATATGAGGTCATAACATAGCATATAAGTGCTTCTTTTTAATATTGATTTTCCTTGACTTCATCAGGTACTATTTTTATAATCAGAAAAAAAAATCTCTCCTCATTTAGGGGACAAAATTTAAACAAAAGGTAATTACTACTTTCATCTTAAACATACCTATCATTCTGATTTTGCCTTAATACCACATATAGGAACCACCAATCCCCCCGACAGCCAGACTTGAGAACTGAGAGCAGGGACCAGGAGATTGCACCCTGTCCCCCCTCTGGCTTTCACGCTGCTGATCAGCCTTGCCGCCCGCCTGGAACTCTGCCACGGTGATTTTCAAGAGGGACTGGGATGGATCTGTATATAAAAGTCTTCATTGTGGAATGACTTACAGCAGCGATTTTTAACTGAGATTCTGAAATATCCATGGAACTCTCACCTTGAGAATCATTGAGAATGTGCCACCTTGGGAATCATTCTGTGCATTGAAGTCTGTAACTGACAGCAGCGTTTTGCCATCGGTGAATGATCTGGGGCAATAACAAACGCTGAGGACCGCAGCTCTGAATTCTCATCATTCCTACTCTGTACTTTTCCCTGGGTAATTTTGAGAATAACCTCATTGATTTTCCTCTTTGTCTTTCTGATATCAAGCTCTCTTCCAGCCTCCATTCAAGTTATCCACTCTTCTCTGATCAGTGTTACCAAGCCATAGCTTGAGATGGGGAAACAGAAGATGCATTCAGTTTTTGACATGCTGGTCTTATGACGTCATATTCCTAAATTTCTCCAACTTGTCATCTTCCTAGAACTTCTTTTGAAAGAATTTGGTGAACATGAGGATTCTCTTAACAGGAATATATGAACTGAAAGAGAAAGTTTGTCAAAAACTAAAGTGCTTTGTAGAGGGGGACCCCAAATAAATGCTGTAAACAAATAAATACTGTAAAAGATAAAAGACAAATATTTATCACAGAATCCTTAGGAATGGGTGACTTTTTTAAAGGTTGGACATAGAGAGATAAGAGAACTGGGCTAGAAGGAAGAAATCACTGACTTAAAGAGGCAGCGTAAGATGAAGAGTCTGTAAGAAAGGTCTAGAGTTCATGGAGTGAGAGGGAAAATGATTATTATTTTTTTCAGTGTGTGGGGGAGGGTATGGAGTTCAAGAAAGAGATCCAATAAGATTAAGAAGGGAAATAAGATGCTGCCATCTGAAGTTAGGTTTTCATTTTGTCAACAGATACATCTATTATTTTCTCCTTGAATTGCAGGAGGATTTCTGACGCAATCAGTAGAGGATTTGCTTTCTTCTCACCTGTACCAGTATTTCCAATTGTCTCTTTCTTTTGTAGCCTGGAAGATTGTATCCCTTGAGAAAGGGACATAGTAAGATTCAGGGGGTGTGAGGGATATACCCTTTTTTCTGGAAGTATGAATTGGAAAGAGGGAGATTGTGAAAAGAGAGGTGGAAAGGAGAACCAGTCTATACTTCTAGCAAGTTCTGGGACAGATCAGTTTCAGGAAGGTGCAGAATTAGAAGCAGCCTATGCCTATGTATCTTGTAAAACTCTTTGTTGTATTCCTGGGTATGATTCTCCATTTGTACCGTCGGTTACTGTAAATTTAAACTTTGGAGCCACTGAGGTAGTAGAGTCTGCCAACCGGCTGATGAAAGCAAGTTTGGGGTGAACAATCACACACTCACAGAAGACTTCCTTCCTTTTGGCCTCTGCACTTAGGTCAAAACGGAAACATTAGGCTGCTGGTTTTAGGTTCCGGGAATCCATCTGTGAACAAAGCAGACAAAATCCCTGTCCTTGTGAAGCATAATTAATTAGTGCCTAATAATGATTTTAAAAATAATAATAATTTATTATTTATTTATGAATTAAATATGTGAAAATACAATAAGTGCTATAACATATATCAGGGTAATGTAAATTCAGGAGGGCAGCAAGTCACAATTGACATTGGGTTGTCAGGGTAGAACTCACTGAGAAAGTGATGTTTTTTGAGCAAAGATCTGATATAGCAAAGGATTTACTCACTCATTGAGATATCTGAAGGAAAAGACAGTCAGAGATACCCTATCTCACCCTCTGCTGGGCAGGTTTATTTCCAGTTCATTCGTTCATGGCTTTTTGGGGTATCTCCAGATGTCACCTTCCACACTGCTTAGTTTGGCAGGTTTGAATCCCAATACTTATGTTGTGGCCTGGTAGAAACTAAAGTTTTAGTTTCAGAGCTTTTGTATCTATATGGATTTAGGGTCTCGTTTCAAATGTATGCCCCCAGCTCAGCCATGCATTTAGTTTTAAGGTTTTTTTTTTTAATTTTAAGCATTTTATAAATATAGCATGCTTGAAAATACTGTCCTGGGAGGGGTGTTTAGAACATCTGCTCCCTGGATATTACAAGTTGACTCTGCAGCCTGACCGCCTGTTTGAACCCCAGCTTGACTACTTTCTAGTCATGGAATTCTTGGCAGTTATTTATGTTTTTGTGCCTCAGTTTCCTTACCTATAAATGGAGATAAATAGTAGGGTCTCTCCTGGAGGTTTGTAAAAAGGTAGTATACCTAAGGTTCTTGCATCTTTGCTTCAGACAACATATAGGTGTTAGCTATGAGGATGATGATGGCCTAATTGCCTGCTGCAGTTAATTCAGCTCCCCATGTATCTTTAAGTACATGGGCAAAATGGTACCAGCACCAGCTCCTGGATGGCAGAGATCATGTCCTTCCAGCTCCATCGGGCAGGGTTGGTAGTGCCTCTCCCATGAGTTTAGAAAGGTGAGAAGAGGCTTCTTTGTTTGTCAGCAGGACAGGGGAACCTCACCAGTACTTGTGGGCAGTGATGCCAGTCACTTTGCAATGCACAGGGCAGTCACACACAGTGAAGAATTGTTCTGCCAAATGACAGATACAGCCCTGTTGAGAATCACTGTGTACAGAGCCTTGCACATAGTAAAGGTTTGATAAATTAATTGATGATTGAGCGAATAAAGTTCATTCATGGGGACCTGAACGTAAAATGCTTATCTGGGTGCCAAGCACTGTGTAACTCTTTAATAAATGTTAGCCACTGTGGTTACTCAGATTACTACATTATGATATGTTTCCCTGCTTTCAGATTTAGGTCAAAAGACATTTAAGAATCTCTGAGCTCATTTTCTCCAGGTCTATTTCAGATCTGTCCCTCCTTCTATTGTAATAATCTTTCTCCTTTCACATTTTATTTCTGGACATCCAATGTGAAAATCTATTGAATGAAGAAGTGTAAATTACGTGGGGAGTCCTAAAACTCATTTATACTCTTTTAGTCATGATTTTTGAATAGGAAGCCCTCATCTAAGTGAAAACCAATGAAACTGACAGCTTACCAACTAGTTGTTTTTGTTTTCAAAACAAAAACATGTTTTTGTTTTCATGTACATGTCCCCTTATACATGTATGAAAGCAGTTATATTAATTTGACCCCTAAAATGCAATTTCATAGGTATGGCTTAATTTCTCATAATTTCCTCCTGTGTAACCTACAATTGATATTCATGATGCTGACCTTAATTACTGTAAGATACGAATAACTTTCCCAGTCATTGAAAATTAAAACCTATTTTACTTCTTGAATTCTAATTTTTACATATGATTTATATATAATTTTTGTATGTAAATTATGCATATTATTGGCAACTTTAACCAGAGTACTCCACTTTTTGAAATGAACATTCTCTAACTAGAGTTACATATAGTTACTATTTCTAGAATGAACTGATAGTTAATTTTAACTGAATAATACCTGGATATTGTTCTGTAAGCTACTTCTCTCTCTACCTATGTCTCTTGGTAATAGTATGATACAGCTGCAGTGGAAGAAAAACATTACTTTGGCTGGAAAGTATTGTTCCTTTTATTAGGTCATGAGCATCTAGTTTTATTTAATATTTTGCTGTTAAATATTTCTATTTTGAGACTTTAGTTTCTGTGGCTAAGAAGGAATTAAAATGGGACCCTTTTTCTGACCCAGCAAAAAGCAGCAATTATTTAACAACTTGGATTGCCTTCTTATTACTGGAGAAATGGCCACCCCTTGGCAAACCATACACTGGATGGTGTGATCCTTCTAAAAGAGTCCCTGGGGAGCCAACACCCTGGGGGGACACCATTCTCATAACACAAGGTCCTTTGTGAGTCATAACTTACATGTACCGCAGCTTCAGTTGTTACACACTTTAATGAACGTTCTTTGACATGCTCTCTTTTCTTCCCCACATCTTCTGATTTGCTATCACATAAGAATCTTCTTCATCTGTATCATAATACAGCTTCATCCTTAGCTTCCAAGAAATTGGAATTGAGTGCCCAAAGAAGTTTTCATCTCTTTTTGAGTACCTCAAATCTAAAATGCTAATTGGAGACCAATGTGAACAATAATTATATATTATCTGTAACTTGTGGTTGGTTATAAACACAGATCACAAACTATTCCCTAATCACCTTTACCAGATATTAACCAAAGTTCTCTGGAAGGCACATTGTAAATTCTGCACATTACAGTCTCTACCAGCATCTGAGTGCTGGTCCACCTGTGTGTTTGCTTTGTTATTTTACTTTCCCATGAGGGTCACTGTGGCCTGACTTGTCACTTGGCATTCCAGTCTTACCTTCATTTCTCCCATGAATCACTCTGGCCTTGTTGTCTTGTATGGTTCCACTTCAAATCCACTTTCCCAAATAAATCGCCGTGATGTTGAAGTGTTCTCAAGTTCGTTTAGGATGCTCCATCCCAAACTCATCGTGCTTGTTGAAGAACACCCGAAAGAAGTAAATGTACGATTTCAGGATAACTCAGCTGTCTGCTTTCATTCACATTAGCATAAGGTGAGAGCAGGAGCCAATCACGTCTCTGATCCGCTTAGAGAAACCTGCCCTCAGCCATCCCAGCCTCAAGACTCACCAGGTCCTCACCACAGCTACTTTTAATTTTTTCTCCTGGAGCAGTTATCACCTCTCGTAAACTATATAGTTACTTATGTGCCATGTTTACATCTTCTTCTGCTTTTCCCTACTAGAATGTAAGCTCCAGGAGAATGGGTAACTCAAAGTATCCTAAGTGTCTAGAAAAGTGACTGACACAGAGTGCAGCCAATAAATATTTGTCCAATGAATAGAAGAATGCTAGACTGAAAAAATATACATTTATGTATGAGAGAAAAATGTAAAATTAAGACAATTATGTGCATAGCCTAACATTTTCTCTAATTGGGAAAACAGAATTATTATTCACTTTTTATAGTATTGTCACACCAAAGTAATACATGTGAATTGCTGAAACAGATGATGCATACTTTTAATTCCGCATTCACTTCACTTGGGCCTTCATGGGGCTGTGGTCATTCCCTGTGATTGTCAGACTGTAGAGCTGCAATCCTTATGCCATTTCCCAGTAATTTCAAGAGCTCCTTTCTTTCCAAGTACATATATGAACACCTCAAATTTCATTTCACTAATTTCCCCAAAACTGCTCTCACCCCTTCAGTTCCTAGATATTCCCAAATTCCAACATTTGTGTATGCTTCGTAGAGAATATGTAAACAATTAATGAAACCAAAGCCATGTGCAGCACCATAAAAATGACCTACTTTATATTTAATTATGCGGGGGAATATTTGATCTTATCTGTTCTGTTCCTCTTCTTTCAATGCCAACATTAAATTCTTTAATCTGAAAATAAACAAAAAAATAACATATTTGTACAGCAGAGAGAAAATAAAGCAACTGTTTTTCTTGTATTTGACAAAATTCTATCTCATCTCAATTCTTCCTAACATTAAGACCCGTATTTCAAAGCATCAGATCTTTTCAGCTTCTGTTCGTCTCTCGTTCTACATTCTGTGTGAAGGGTTTGTGGGTTGCTCCTGTCAGCATTATGTTCTGCCTTACTCCAAACTCCTTTTTTGAGCTTATGTTAAGTTTCAATTTCCTTTTTTTCTACTTAAAAAAAAAATCCCCATTAATATGTAGGAAGAAGTTAAGCCTGGGTAGTGTAGCTAATATTGCCAATAGTTTGCTTCTTTTCTTTTCCTTTGGTTTTTCAATTATATTTTCTCTATTTTATAAAAAAAATGATCTTTTCAAATAAATAAATAGGACAGAATCTTTTCCTAGACATCATCAAAGACCAGTAGGAGTAAGAGCCAAGATACACACGTATACACACACACCACACACGTATACACACACATATACACACACACGTAGACACATACACCACACACACATACACACATATACCCACACACACATATATGCACATATACACACACACATTACACACACACGTATACACACACCACACATGTATACACACATATACACACACCACACATGTGCACACACACCACACACCACACACACTACACACGTAGACACACACACATAGGCACACATGTAGACACACACCACACATGTATACACACATATACACACACCACACATGTGCACACACCACACACCACACACACTACACACGTAGACACACACACGTAGGCACACATGTAGACACACACCACACATATATACACACGTATACACACACCACACATGTGCACACACACCACACACCACACACACTACACACGTAGACACACACACGTAGGCACACATGTAGACACACACACCACACATATACACACACACATACACACACATCACACACGTATACACACACACCACACACACCACACAAACTTTACTTTAAACTAAGATAACAAATAGTATGGAAGGAATAGAGAAATAGTGAGGAGTATCTGTTTCATACAGTGGAAAGAGTGCACAGCCAGGCGCCATCCTGCATCTTTGTCCAAGGATGTCAGCACCGTAACACTTCTGTTTATCTAATCTAAGATTATCCAAATTAGTGAAATTCAGAAACTTTGAAATCTGGTGTTTATTAAAGAACCCAGGTCCAATTTTGCATATTGACAAAACACAGACGTAAATATTTACTCTGGAAAATATCAGTGTATATCCCAATATTTACTAAAATCCTCATTAGCTGGTCGGAAATCATAGTGGATGGTGCTTCAGAAAAGTTCCCTGCGGTGCACAATTAAAAAGTGGGAATTGGGGGGCTTCCCTGGTGGCGCAGTGGTTGAGAGTCCGCCTGCCGATGCAGGGGACGCAGGTTCGTGCCCCTGTCCGGGAGGATCCCACGTGCCGCGGAGCGGCTGGGCCCGTGAGCCATGGCCGCTGGGCCTGCGCGTCCGGAGCCTGTGCTCCGCAACGGGAGAGGCCACAACAGTGAGAGGCCCGCGTAATGCAAAAAAAAAAAAAAAAAAAAAAAAAAAAAAAAGTGGGAATTGGGCTTCCCTGGTGGCGCAGTGGTTGAGAGTCCGCCTGCCGATGCAGGGGACACAGGTTCGTGCCCCGGTCTGGGAAGATCCCACATGCCACGGAGCGGCTGGACCCGTGAGCCATGGCCGCTGAGCCTGTGTGTCCGGAGCCTGTGCTCTGCAATGGGAGAGGCCACAACAGTGAGAGGCCCGTGTACCGCAAAAACTAAAACAAAACCAAACAAACAAACAAAAAGTGGGAATAGGGGTGTACTCATTTTTCGTATGTGCTAAATTCAATCTGTCTGTTTGTAATGGAGACTGTAAAAGAGTAGCCGTTACTATAGAAAAGGTTTTCTTCCCCTAAATGTAATTGCCAACCACTACAAGACTGCTGCGATTGCTTTATTATTTACGCATCTGAAGGCTGGCAATAAGTTGAGAAAGCCACATACGTTAATAAAGCTGAGAAAAACTAAATTAAACTGAGATGTCAAATTAAATAAAATCTTTTTGCTTATATCATGGCAAGTGCTGCTGTTTAAGGACAGTCTCTCTGTACTGAATGGTGATGGTGGTTGCTTTCTAATGTGGGGTGTTTAATAGGCTTGGAACAGCGAGCAAGCACCATTTGCTCTTTTCTTTCACCCTCTGCTACCGGCCACATTGCTGGGTTAGCGCGCATTACCCTCATTCTGGAGTCTGCGCTTCCTCTCTCCACTCCTGAGTCCTCAGACCCAGGATCTGCTGTTTGTCATCTTTGACTTCTGTCATTTTAGAAAGCCGGGTGGAGACTCTTTATTGCTTGTGGATCAAACGTCAGCCTTTTTCTCCTTACAGCCCTGCAGGTCACGCTCAGTAGCTTCAACTGGCAGAATGCATGTTCTCATTTTGTTTTCAAAACCACTGAGTGAAGCCATCCTGGAAAGGCGTCACTCTTCGCCCACATTCTGCTTCCCCTGAAGAGTCGATTCGATCTCCTCTTTGTGAGGGCTTTTCAGGTCCTTTCGCCACCTACTCAGTGTCTGAGAACAAGTTTCCTGCTAAATCAGTGGAGCTACCTATTCTCCCATCCTCCGAGGCCTGAAATTATTCCTTCTTCCTCAACTCTGTCCTCATACAGTGAGTAAAATAGGGTCATTTCCACTCCAGTCCAACCCCAGAAATAAGCCTGCCAGAGGAGCTATCCCAGCTCCTGAGATGCTGGAAGCACGCAGTTCACGTGGCGGGGAAGGTGATGAGGAGAATGTGGGATGAGTATCTCAGGTTCACCGTGTGAACGGTGGTG
Source organism: Mesoplodon mirus (assembly GCF_964341445.2). Taxonomy (NCBI): domain Eukaryota; kingdom Metazoa; phylum Chordata; class Mammalia; order Artiodactyla; family Ziphiidae; genus Mesoplodon; species Mesoplodon mirus. The sequence continues at coordinate 74,109,350 of NC_138993.1, read as the reverse complement.
TCACAGCACAGCCATGGAACATTACTGGTTATTGTTTGTAATAACAGGAACGGATCAGAACTAGGGCTTTGTGGCTGGGCAGAGTTGTTTTCAAACCCCCAGCGTTTGTTGTTGAAGCTGTTTGATTTGGGGCAAGTCTCTCTGATTTACTAATAAGTCTGTTACTTATTTCCTGTTCTGTGGGATGATGGCAATGCCGACCATGCGAGGTTGTTATAAGGTTGAAATGGGTTGATGGACAGCAAGGGCTTTGGGTGGTGTCAGGCATGTGGTAAGCGCTCCGTATAATGATGTTTAATGCTCAATATACTGTAAGTCTGAATTTTCAAAGAAGAAATGTCTGGTAATCTTTTACTTTTCTCTCTTTCTCCCAAACCATTTCCCACCCCTAACCTTTCCATTCTTACTGTCAACACAAAGGTTCCAGCCCCAGTTACCACTCAGTTGTTTGTAGGAATCATACTTTCTCATTTTGGAGTCATTTTGATGATTACAGGCACTTTTACAAAAGCAGTGCATTTGATCTTCAAAGTTTCCATTTAGAGGGGGTACATTAACTTCTCATATTCTGTAAATGGGTAAACTGTTGCTCAGAGAAGTTAAGTAACTTATGGACACGTAGCTGGCAGATCACAGAACCTGCTTAATCCTCCTGGACCTCTTATGAGGACAGGGTCTGTTCTTATTTATCATAGGAAACATAATAAATACCTGTTACATAAACAAAGGTCAGATCTGACCACACTGTCCACTGCCTCCCAACAAACTCTAATTCCTTAGCCTGACTACTTCTTTATCTTTATATCCTGTTGTCTATCCAATGATTTAAACAAACTGAAGTGAACTGCTAAGTGCAGAGATTCTGGGCTTTAGATCAGATAGACAGACCAAGGTTTGAATATAGGTTCAGCCAGTTGTTTGCTGTATGACCTTGAGCAAATTACCTAAACTCTCTGAGAAAACAAAGATAGGATTTAGTAAATATAAACAATGTGTTTTACCTTTTTTCACACTGCTACATGGAAGTTGTAAATCTTTCTCAAATAATTCGTGTGTGCAAGAAAAGTTACCTTACGTTTATTTAAGTCAAATCAGAGGCATAAGTTTCATCTTCAACTTTATAGCTGGCCCAGTGGTCCCCCTAAGCCGGGGGTCACTCAGAGGTCTCAGATTTCTTATGCTGAACGAATAGTCACCAATGGCCCAGTAGCCACCAAAACACCCATTGTCCACTGAAGCGCGTCCCATAAAGTCTGATGTCCAGGGTGGTTCCACTGCCTTGGTCCCAATTCTCTTCCTGGTTGAGCATCCCTTGATGGACCTTCAGCCATTCCCCCAAATGACCCGCCACCTCCAGGGGGACAGGGGGCCACTATGAGGAGGAGAACGTGGGGTCTCCTCTGCTCAGGCACCTCCATCATTTACCAGGCTTGAGACAATAGTGTTGCTTTCTATTATTACTTCTACCATCATCCTTCAAGGCCCTTCTCACCTCTGTTACAATAGCGATAGACCCTTAATTAGCTCAGACTTCAGGGAAAAAGAAAAGAAAGGCTAGGATGCTTTAGTCTTAAACAACTACGGCTCCTCTTCCTATGATGCAAACGTCCTGCAAGACAGAAGTCTCACGAAGGGCTTGGAACGGAAGAGAAGAACGATTTGTGACATAAGAACAACACAAAAAATATCATGCAGGCAACTTTTCTGTAGGTTTTAATGGTTTCAAAATAAGAAAAGTTGAACAAATGACTTACTAGTTTTTTTCTTAAGCAAATTAATACTTTGATAAATTATTTTCGCACAAAGCACCTAGGAGAGAGTTATGGTAAGTGCGCAGTTATCAGTAACTACCTGTTATGCCCAAATATCAAAGAGGGCTTTATTTTTTCCAAAAGTTATCCCTCAAAAAAGTGATGTTGTCTTATACTAAGTCCTTATGAAATCCTTCATACTACAATGAGTTTTTTAAATGCTTACTTTGAAAATATTGTTATGGGAAGACATATTGTTCTGAAATAAAGTCAAGCAATGCTATTTTGATGCCTGTTATAATAGATCACCTAAATATATTTAAAAACCAAAGACATTTAATACAGGTCTAATATTTATCCCTCTGGGGATTGATTCTGTATTAGTGAGCTGTAGATATTGCAATAAACAAGCTTTTTCTAAAGATCACTTTAGAAAGTAATGCATATATGGTTCAGATGTATTAACTCTGGAGAGAAACAGAAATGAGTACTAACTTTATACAGGTATTTTTGTGGTTTGGCACTTGACTTTTCATGAAAGTCATTAAGGAGACTCAAAACCACTGCCTCTCAGACATTTGGGATGTGAAGGTGATGTGCCTTAGGTGTGTGTCTTAGGTGACTTGGAAAGGGCTTAAGAAGTAGGGCTTTGCTGACAAGAAGCAGGACATAAGACAGGGGTGAGGGATTCTATGATTGGAAATCTTAATAAATCTTATCTAGAAACAGGGAAGACAAGCGTGAACTAAGCTGTAACTTGTAAGAAAGTAGTAGCCAGTCATTTTAGCCAGCATAGAGAGGGCAAGTTTGGCCATCTGTGGTTTGCCCAATGTCCATGCTTTGTCTGTGTTCAGACACAGTTACAGAGCAGTCTTGTCTGTCACGGTCACAGAGTGGCCTTGTCCAATGTTGATGGTCTGTGGAATTGGGTTCAACAGCAGAATGCCAAGGGTTGGCTGGGTAATGGGCAAACCCCAGCATGTTGGAGGTGGCTTTTCTCTTTCTCGACTATTTCATCATCTATAAATTGTGTATAATAATTTTGAGGTTGCAGAATATAGTAAGAACTAAATTAATTTGAAATAAAACCCTCTGTTGTAGGCTCATATGGGAGAGCACTCCTCTTCTTTTCTGCTCACAGCTTCTACTGGGCAGCTGCCCTTGAGAATCATGGCATGAACCAGGTTTAATTGCTGATTCTCCCCAAGAGATAATGAGAGCAAGACCTGGGAATGAGGTGTGAAAACATCAGTGAAACTGAATGTGTCACTTAAATAATATTATCATCATCAAAAACATATTTGAGCTTTGATTAAGGATACAGATTTTATTAATAAGCAAACTTAAAATTTAGTTAAACCAATTGTTCTTTTGAGAATTTCAAAAGAGAGTCAGTTTAAAGCCATTTTTGTCTGATGGCTATAAGAACACCTTTCGAAGTTGTTAGTGGTTACTTTTTGGCAATTTACTTCTCAATGTATTACTTTCTTACAAATTTTTATAGTGGCTAAAATGATGAGATGAATCTACATCTAGTAGAAATATTGATGTTTGAAGACAAAATGGAAGTAATGCTGTAAAAGTGACATACCAGAAAGTGCACAGGCCTCCACGACAGCCCAACAAGCACTGTCTTTGAAGCATGAAAGTTCCAAAAATTAGGGAATATCGCATTATTCTAATCCCCATATATCAATTTTAAATCTGTTTCTCGTAAATCCTTTTCTACTGAAATCTTTGTTGTAAGGGCTTGATTACAGTAAACTTTGTCAACAATCCCGTAATTATTAGTTTGCTTTTTAATGTTATTTAGATTTCCTGGAGTTAAAGCCTTAAAATAGTAGAAAGTAGAGTAGTCAATTCAATCGATAAATATGGAATAAGATCTCCAAGAGTGTCTGGTATGTTTGTGTAAGCATATGTTTGTGTTTGTGTACAGTATTATAAAGTAGTATGTAATATGTAGATACAATACTACTACATATAAATATGTACACCAGTGGTAAAGATGGATAAGTCAGTTCTGCATAAACAGTAGGCTGAATTTGTACATCTTGTGTATTAGCAACCAATTTCTGTTTGAAACAGAATCTGATTAAAAATAAATATTATATATATATCAAATTTTTAATTCCATTCATTAAATACTGGAACTTGAAAATATAATTTGCAAATAATTTATTTTTATGTTAGACTTATTTTCATGACAAGTAGTTATAATATACTCTAAAAAGAGAGAAATAAAAGTTTCCCAAACCCAAATATTAAACTTATTTAGCATGGAAAGTGTCTTGTTTTCTTGCTTGCTTGTTTGTTTGCTTTTTAACAAGTAAAAGGTGTGTTTAGTTCTGCTCTCCATTTATGAGGCTGGTCTGATTGGCTCCTTCTTCCTGATTTTGCATTAGTTGTGAGATGGGGGTTGTCTCTGTGTGGTTGAAACCTGTGATAATGCACAGCTGGACTTTCCTTTCAGATGTTTATTTCTGGTGTTGTTTATCAGCAGCCTGCTCAAGGAAAAACCAGAGTGAGTTCGAAAGATGATGATGGAGTTGGAATACCTAGAACTGCATTTTATTGTCAAGGTTTGAAAGTTAATTTATCCCCCTCTATGTTACATATGGAAATGAAAAGTTTAAGAAAGATTGAATGACTTGCTCAAGATTCACACCTGGTTAGTTATACATCCTCTACCAGGCAAGCAGTTCAGATTTCATTTTATATCAAAATTCCTTATCTTCATTAGTATTATTCATCAATAGTTGCAATGACTATACCAGTCTAAAATATAAAACATATAGTTATATGTTATTAGTTATATAATATAGCAATATACTAATAAAATCAATAGACCTATATAAATATTTTAATAAATTCTATTAATATAACTAATATATCCATGTAATTATATATATTAGTATAATATACATTAGTATGGTCCTTAGTTACTTATATGATGAAAGCATTTACGACTGACCTCAGAAATCCAAATATTTGTATTATACAAGGTGAAATAAAGAGCTGAATCAATCGTTTCAAAATTTCATATATGAAGCAGAATCTCCACTAATGCTTACTTACCACCTTGATCATTATAAAGCAACAATAATGAATAATTATGTTCATGCTTATATATTTTTTAATTAATTATTTAATTTATTTTATTTTGGGCTGCGTTGGGTCTTCGTTGCTGCACGTGGGCTTTCTCTAGTTGTGGTGAGCGGGGGCTACTCCTCGTTGCAGTGCGCGGGCTTCTCATTGCAGTGGCTTTTTGTTGCAGAGCACGGGCTCTAGGCACGCAGGCTTCAGTAGTTGTGATTCGCAGGCTCAGTAGTTGTGGCGCACGGGCTTAGTTGCTCCGTGGCATGTGGGATCTTCCCGGACCAGGGCTTGAACCCATGTCCCCTGCATTGACAGGCAGATTCTTAACCACTGTGCCACCAGGGAAGTCCCCATGCTTATAAGACCCAGACATTCCTATGACTATTTCAAATTGTCAGAAGTCATGATAGATACTTTTTTTAAATAGGATGGAGCAGTATAATTTATTACTATTTTTTTTCCAATCAATGAGCCTAATCTGTTTTTATGAAGAAGGTGGTGATTCAGAGGAGAAAAGGCCAGCAAGAATGTGTGGTATGGGAGGAGGCTCAGACATGGCAGGCCAGCCATTCCATTCTGGGAACATCCAGCTAGTTGAGCAATTTTTGGTCTCCTAGTTAGCACAACTAGCCATTTTTATGCTTTTAACTTAGACTTTTCATTTGGCTCTTCAATTATCCATTAGGCAATGAGTGCTAATTATTCTCTACTATTTCATAAGTATAACAGGGATGAGTTGAAGGAATCCCAATATCAAGAGGGCAAGACAGTGTAAGATACCTAGAACCCAAAGTCCTGATTTCAAACCATCTTCACCACACTAGAAAAAGTGGCTCCTTGACAGCTACTATGAACTTCACTGTATCGAGTATTTCTGCCCTTGCTTTCTGTAAGGAGGATGGAAAACTAGAACATATTGAAACACCTTTAAACATTTTTTTAAGAGGCAACTTAGATTTTTAAACATACCTGAGCAGGTTCATTAGCCCTTGGTTGCCTCAGGTGCTTCTTATGTAACTTCCCTTATCCATTAAAAAAAAAAATTCTAGCACATAAAATACATGAATCTCCTCTGGGGCCAGTTATAAACAAATGTCCTGTATTCTAAGTTAATGAAGGAAAGGAGATTTGAAGAAAACCCGTCTTTCTCCTACATTTTGCTGTCACGCGCTGACCAGGAACTCCCTAATAAAATGCTTGAAGTAGGTCAGCTTAACATAAAATTCTATTTGTGAAACTCTATTACAATCTGAATAATGATTTCATCCCTGGAAAATAGCTTAGAATTTTCATATGCATCTGTTCAATGTTGAATGAAGAGTACATGTATTTTGTTTGTGCTCCATGAAAGAACTGTCCACTCAGTTAGAAATTACCAATATCCCAGAAATTCAGTATTCCTTCTCTTCTGTATTTAACCAATAAAAGGTGATTTTCCTGATAAATTAAAGATAATTTCTTAATTATGCTTAAGTTTAAAAATAGATTTAGAAATACTATTAGCCAACAATTATATTCCTTATTATATATTTAAGAGAAATGAAAAATATTTCCACTCAAAAAATTGTACGTGAATGTTCATAGCAGCTTTATTCACAAGAGCCAAAAGGTGGAAACAACCCAACTGTCCATCAAGTGATGAATGGATAAAGGGCGGGCATACATAGAATGAAATTTTATTCAGCAAAATAAGATATTGAAGTTTTGTTACCTGTTACAACATGGATGATTCTTGGAAATACTATACTTATTGGAAGAGACCAACAAGAGATAACATATTTTGTTAGTCCACTTACATGAGATTTCCAAGATAGGAAATATATAGAGACAGAAATATTATAGAATAGTGGTTGGCTTGCGTTGATGTATTGATAGATGACTGCTAGTTGGTACAGGTATTTTTGTGGGGAGGGGTGACAAGAATGTTCTAAAATTAGTTGGAGTGATAGTTGCACAACTCTGTGAATGTACTAAAAATCATTGAATTATGCACTCTAAATTAGTGAGCTGTGTTGAATATGAATTATATCTCAATAAAGCTGTTTAATTTTTTTTTTTTTTTTTTTTTTTTTTTTTGCGGTACGCGGGCCTCTCACTGTTGTGGCCTCTCCCGTTGTGGAGCACAGGCTCCGGACACGCAGGCTCGGTGGCCATGGCTCACGGGCCCAGCCGCTCCGCTTCATGTGGGATCTTCCTGGACCGGGGCACGAACCCGTGTCCCCTGCATCGGCAGGCGGACTCTCAACCACTGCGCCACCAGGGAAGCCCTGTTTAATTTTTTTTTAAATATACTCTTTTGTTTTTAAATTTAGTATATTTGTAAGACACTCTATTGTATTTAATATATAGAAGTCAATTAGTTTGGGGATAAGGATACACCTATGAGAGCATCACAACCATCAAAGCCATAGAGATATCCATCACCTCTCAAAGTTCCCTCTCGCCCCCTTTTTTATTATCATTGTGTGTGTGTGTATGTGTGTGTTAAGAACACCTAATATAAGATTTAGCTGCTTAGCAAATTTTAATTATACAGTGCAATATCTTTAATTATAGACACAATGCTGATTAGTAGATCTCCAGAACTTACTTATCTTACATAACAGAAACTTTGTACCCTTTGATCATCATTTCTTCATTTCCTCCTTCCCCCAGGCTGTGGCAACTGTGTCTACTCTCTACTTCTCTAAATTTGATTTTTTTTAGATTACACGTATAAATGAGATCATTTAATATTTGTCTTTCTGTGTCTGGCTTATTTGACTTATCATCATGGCCTCCAGGTGCATTTATGTTGTCACAAATTTCAGGGTTCCTTCTTTTTTAAGGCTGAATTATATCCCATTATATGTATATACCACATTTTATTTATCCATTCATTTCTTGATGGACATTTAGCTTATTTCTGTATCTTGGCTATTGTGAATAATGCTGCAGTGAACATAAGAGTGTAGGTGTCTTATCGAGATTTTGATTTTAATTCCTTTAGATAGATACTCAGCAGTGGGACTGCTGGATCACACTGTAATTCTATTTTTCATTTCTTCCATACTGTTTTCCATAGTGACTGTACTAGCTTACATTCCCACCAACAGTGCACAAGGGTTCCCTTTCCTCTACACCCTTGCCAGCGCTTGTTTTGTTTTTTAATAAGAGCCATTCCAGCAAGTGTGAGGTGATATCTCATTGTGGTTTTGACTTGCATTTCTCTGATGATTAGTGATGTTGAGTACCTTTTCATACACCTGTTAACCATTTGTGTGTCTCCTTTTGAAAAATGTCTCTTCAGGTCCTTTGTTCAATATTTAATCAGGTTATTTGTTTTTGTTTTTTCCTATCAATTTGTAGGAGTTCCTCATATGTTTTGGATATTAACCCTTTATCAGATATATGGTTTGCAAATATTTTCTCCCCTTCCATAGGTTGCCTTATCATTTTGTTGAATTTTTTCTTTGTTGTACAGAAGTATTTTAGTTTCATGTAATCTTACTTGTGTTTGCTTTTGTTGTCTGTGCTGTTTGGTGTCATCTCCAAAAAATCATTGCCAAAATCAGTGTCAAGAAGCTTTTCCTCTATGTTTGCTCCTTGGAGTTTTTCAGTTTCCAGTCTTATATTTAAGACTTTAATCCATGTTGAGTCGAGTTTTGTGTAAGATGTAAGATATGGGTCCAATTTCATTCTTTTGCATGTGACCATACAGTTTTCCCAACACCATTTATTAAGGAGACTATTCTTTTTCTATTTTGTATTCTTGGCACCTTTTTGAAGATTAGATGATTGTATATGTGCACATTTTTTTCGGGGCTCTATATTCTGTTTCATTGGTGTATGTATCTGTTTTTATGGTGGTACTATATTGTTTTGATTACTATAAATTTGTAACATAGTTTGAAATCAGGAAGTGTTATGCTCCCAGCTTTGTTCTTCTTGCTCAAGTTTGCTTTGACTATTCAGAGTCTATTGTGATTCCATATGAATTTTAGGATAGGTTTCTCTATTTCTGTGAAAAATGCCATTGATATTTTTTTAGGGATTGAACTGAATCTATACATCACTTAAGGTCGTGTGGACATTTTAACAATATTAATTCTTCCAGTCCTTGAACATAAGATATCTTTCCATTTATTTGTGTCTTCAAATTTCTTTCATCGATGTTTCATATTTTTCTGTGTACACATCTTTCATCTCTGTGGTTAAATTTATTTCTAGCATTTAATTTATCTTGATGCTATGTAAATTGGATTGTATTCTTGATTTCTTTTTCAGATAGTTTGCTGTTAGTGTGTAGAAATGTAGCTGGCTTTTGTATATTGATTCTGTACCCTACAACTTTACAGAATTTGTTTATTAGTTCGAGCAGATTTTTGGTGGAGTCATTAGTGTTTTCTGTATAAAAGATCATGTTATCTGCAGAGACAATTTTACTTCTTCATTTTTGGATGCCTTTTATTTATTTTTTCTTGCCTGATTGCTCTCCCTAAGATTTCCAGTTCTATGTTGAATAGAAGTGATGAGAGTGAACATCTTTGCCTCATCCCTTATCTTAGAGAAAAAGTTTTCCATTTTTCACTGTTGAGTATGTTAGCTATTGTCATAGCTAAGTTGTCATATGTGGACTTTATTATAATGAGATAAAATATAGTGTATTTTTAAAAAACATGTTATTGAAGGGGAAAAGTAGGAATAGATATGGATTGGTTTGACTTCAGGGAAACATAGTTAAAATGACTACATTTTAACTAAATGAGTGATACTTAAAGGCATTTCTGGCCTAAGGTGAATCTTTAATTTCTCACATGTTCTGATGTCATAAATTAATAATAACAACAAAAAGTTTCTCCAAGTTTGAGAAGTAGCATGGTAAAATGTTTTACATCATAATTGTTAATAAATAGTGTCAGTACAACAACGCTGAACAGGCTTAAAAGACTTCAGAATTGGTTTTAAGAACAAAATTTTTATCCATCAAACCACCTATAAAGAAATGTTATTTCCATAAGTTCAACCAATATCTATTGAACCTTAACTTTATATCCAATTGCATTTATATGTCACTATGGGAAACACTCAGAAGATGGTGTTCTCTCTCCAATGAGTTTTCTTTCTTTTTTTTGGCTTTTATTTTTTAATTTAATTTTCATTTAATATTGGAGTATAGTTGATTTACAACACTGTGTGAGTTTCAGGTGTACAGCAAAGTGATTCACTTATACATGTACATGTATCTATTCTTTTTCAAATTCTTTTCCCATAGAGGTTATTACAGAATATTGAGTAGTCCAATGAGTTTTTGATGTGGTGGGAAAACAAATTTGTCCATACCTAACTGAGATCTTAAGGCTGAAAGCAATCTCACAACAATATGGATATGTCAAAGTTGATAACTTTCAAATTTATATGCCCAGCTCTGGAAACTCAGACTCACACATCCAGTGATGTACTAAAAATCTCCAGTTGGATATACAGGAGACACTTAAATTTCTTGTGTACCCAATGGAACTCTTAATCTCCTGCCCACCAAACTCACTCTTCTCTCAGTGTTCTCGGAAGAACTCAGTGATTCCGAGTTCCTAGTCCTCAGATCTCACTCATGGAGTCATTTGTGACTTTCTCTTTCACTCCCACATCCAATCCAGTCCATCAGCAAATCTGCCATCCTACCTTCACAGAAATCGGACTCTGACCAGCTCTTACCTTCTTCCCAGCTGTCATGTCTCACCTGGACCACTTGCACGAGTCATCTCTGAGCTCCCCACTTCTCCTGTGAGCCTCCTGCAGTGATAACTGGAAGGAACCTTTTCAACAACAAATCAGATCATGTCATTTCCGTATCGACCATCATCAGCTTCCCTGCATGTTTAGAATGAAAGCCACTCTTCTTTGTCATGCCCTGAGCCTGCTTCCCACTCCTTGCTGCACTTTAGCCTCCCCCGTGCCTTGGACATTTATCACAAATCCTCTGTTCTCTCCGCACCGCTTTAAAACTTGCTGTACTGTCTGCCTGGGACATTCTTCCACCGTTTGCATGGTGCTGCCCTCACCCCGGGCATGGCTCTGCTTCCTTGCTGTCACGGGCTCAGAGGTCTTTCTGAATTCTAGTCATTCTCTCTCTTCTTGCCCATGTAATCTTCTCCATAGCCCTTACAGCTTCTTGCAGTTACGTCAAATTTGGGTTATTTATGTATGTTCTGTTTCCCCTGCTAAAGCATAGACTCTCTGCACGCAGGGACCTTTGTCTGTTTCATTCAACTCTGGCTCTCTGGCATATGTAGACATTTGCTAAGTAGTTGTTGAATAAACAGAGGTATAGAGAGAGGGTAACTAGACCTTGCGGCTCACAGCAGCTTTACCTGGGATGCCCATTTCCCCTAGGCATCAAGAATGGCGGGAGGGGGACAGTTACAGTGGTGACATACGCTGTGATGGTAGTTAAGGCAAACTATGGAGAAAAGCCTGAGTAAAAGATATGTTGTACTCAGCAGAAATATGAGTTTGGGGATGAGGTTAGTGTATTGTATAAAATTGAAAAACTAAGTTAGGGCCAGATTTTGGAGAGGACTTCAATACTAGTATCAAGAACTTTGGACTTTAGGTTACAAACAATAAGTAAACCTATTAAGGAATGTGAAACTGAAGAGTGATGTAATTAGGCCTTTTTAATAATAAATTAGTTGTCTTTTAAAAAACGTACAATATGCAGTCAGAGCCACTGGAGAGTCTATTATAAATACTGTCTATTTTGTCTTATCACATCTGTCTTCTGTTAAAGGCCATTGTTAAAGGCCACAATTTCAAGTGCCTCTAAGGTTGGAGCACACAGAAAAGCTAAATGGATGAACTGGGCTGGCTGGAGATTTTCCTGGGAAAGAGGCTGAGCGAGAGCTTGCCCCACCTACAGACTTTACATTCTATTTTATTTGCTTGAATTTGGGGTCAGACAACACCAGCATGCTGGCAGGATTCAGCCTGAGGCCTCTGTGCCTGCAGCCTGTTCTCCAGGCTCCAATCAGCTAACACAAGGGCCACCCACAGGCTGCATGAATCTCAGGACATGGGCTGTGTTCAGTGGAACTTTATCTGTCAACTGCTAAATGGTTATTTTCACAAATACAGGCATAAACAAGCTGCATCTCCATTTTTATAGATTCTTTTGAAAAGAAAAAAAAGTGCATTAAATAACAGTATTGTACCAATTCATCTGTATTCTCCGAAAGCTTTTAGGCAATCAGATTACACAAAAAGGTCATATATGGGGGGGGGGATTTAGATTTAACTATGTATCTGCTTTCACTTTTTTCTCATTGTCCGAACAAGTTTTTGAAATTCTAGAATTTATTGTTTAAGTGGTTATAAGAAGTATAATATTTTACAGAGATTTTAAAAAGGAAGGTGTAGCCAGAGTTCTAAGGGGCTCTGGGTTCTTTGGGAGGTGACCTGCAGTAATGGAACCAGAAGGGAATAGGTGGGTTCCCATGAAGTTGGATTCTCATTAAGGCCATTGCAGTTCTCATTTTATAATTTTAGATGAATACCATTTAGACAACTTACTCTTCTAAATTAATAACAACTTATCTGTGCAATAAGGCATCTCTTTAAATAAAAATCTCCCAAGGTATTTAACTCAGGGAAATGTAAGGGAGATTTATACTGTGTTTCCTAAAGGATGGGGTGCTGGAGAGATGAAGGGGAGCCTGCAAAGCTCAAACATATCTTTAAAGTCTTCTTTGAAAAACAGAACTTGATGTTAACTGTATTTTTCTAATTTCATGCTATCGATAGGAAGCATTCTCAAAGTATTTCTATCATATTTATATTTTCATAAGAATCTCCAAAATATTTTTTAAAAGAGGGAAGCCTTATTTATCACTTGAGATTAAACATTCCTTGCACTCTTGACCGTGTGAAGCAGGTCCTCAGTCGTAGAAATAGATTTCTCTGGTAGCAGTTTGAGCATAGAAATAATCTGTCCTGTCCTAAGTCAAATATAGTCTGCAAATGATGAAAGCTGTAGTCAGTCCTTTTAAATTTGGGGGGATTCTTACTGCCGCCTCCAAAAGAGAGCCCCAAACCGTAATTCTTTTGCATCTGTTCATGTGAAAAGTAATAAAATGCCCTGCAGAAGTTCCATCCTTTCAGTTGGATAGGAAAATTGTTCATTGATGCTCTTATACATCAAAAACATTTATCCATATTAAAAGGAATGCCTGAAATCATGTATTTCACAAGGTGGAAAAATGCAAAAGAAAATCCTTCTCTCTTATTTTCTAGTAAATCGTTATTTCATTTATCCTTTTTAAATCACCACATTCAACAGAAAGTAGAACTCTGTTCCCATCAGTGGCTAGCTTAAATAATCCACACGCCGAGGCTTAAAATTGTATGAGGAAACTGACTTGGTAAATGTGTAAAATCACGTCTACCTGATAAGTTTGACATTCTGAAAACAGGGCTTCTCTTTAAATACTTCAGTTTATTGAGTCGCTATACAAAATATTTGCTGTTTCAGCATCTTAGTTCTTAGCGGACCTCTTCATGCAGAGATAGGAAATGACACAATGGAAATTACAAAAATATTTAACAAAATGGAAAAAATGAGAGTCGAAACAAAGTGATGTTAGGCATAAAATGATATTTTAAGACATAATTCTTTTTTTTTTTTCTTTTGTGGTACGCGGGCCTCTCACTGTTGTGGCCTCTCCCGCTGCGGAGCACAGGCTCCGGTCGCGCAGGCTCAGCGGCCATGGCTCACGGGCCCAGCCGCTCCGCGGCATGTGGGATCCTCCCGGACCTGGTCATGAACCTGTGTCCCCTGCATCGGCAGGCGGACTCTCAACCACTGCACCACCAGGGAAGCCCTAAGACATAATTCTTTACCATCACAAAAACAAAATGATGTAGGTTTTTTTGTTTTGTTTTGTTTTTTGTATCCCTGTCCACTTTAGAATTAATATATGTGAGACTGTCAAGCCTTCCTGTATTCTTGCTGACAAGCTTGATTGTAAACTTCTAACCTTATACATGATAATGGATATAGTTGATCTATAAACTATGTGTGACCTGTTTTGATGGTATAGATAATTTTGATGCTACCTGACCTTTTAAATGGAACGTTAGGATAAGTTTTAAAGATAATGAGTTTCCTCAGCGCGTTATTTGAAAACAACACACAAACATTGCCCTAGATGATGTACATACCAGGTAAAGTCCCACAGTCACTTACATCTCAAGGAAAAGAGAAAATATGCACACATAAAATAAAGTTGGGATAATTAGAGAAGAATATGTCAGATTAAGAATAGCAGGAAAGACAAACCAAGGCATAAAGAAATCATTGTTCGATTATTTTTTCCTTTGGTCTCTAAATCTCAGTGTTCATTACAGTGTCCTCGATTTTCAGGATGGTCCTGTAAACAATCAAACATTATTAAAATAGTGTGAAATAGTGACTTGATCAAGAGCTTGCATGTGGCACATAACCTAGAATTTCCAACAGAAGAGTAGAATTTTCACTGGTTCTGAGACCAAGTGACTTTAAAAAGATATTATTGTATATAACCTTTAAATGTAAGACAGGATTTAATTCTAATAGTCTGTGAATTCTGTGGCTCTATAACTCTCAAAGTGTTTGAGAAAAAATACTTTTAGTGTTTGAAGAACTTGTTTTTAAGTCGTCTGTATTAATAACGTTTATTAAGTGACCATATACCAGATTTATTTCCTTCTGACATTCGTTTATTGACTAAATAATTAAGATAATAGAAGACCAGGCATCATTTCAGTTTTAACTGCAAGTATATTGACCTTTTGCCTTTGCTGAAGTATAGTTGTCATTAGGTTAGGGCTTCGTCACAGTTGTGCATGTGTATGTGTGTGTCCTTGTGTGATAGATCTGTACATATATACACACATATTTGATAAGTACTTAATAACATTAAAAAATCCATTACTACTATGTTTTCTACATATATCCATTTTCATTCATTTGTTCTGAGTAGAAACTGCTTCTGTTTTTGCAAAGATTTTTTTTGGATTAACCTGAAAGAATTCCTTTTGGCCTCCTACTGTAACGACAATTGTCAGGATTGCTGTTTTTATTTCTCTTGTTGAAGAATCTTGAACACATTGTTAAGATAATAATAGCAACAAGAACAAAAATCAAGCCCCTTGTTAATTTTTTCATAATCTGTGTGTATCCATTCATTTTTCTTCTCTTCATAATGGAGACACTATCATTTGCAAAGCATCTCCTAGGTCTGAAATCACTTTTCAGTTCTGCATTGTTCTTCAGATGTCTTCTTCCCACCATTTTCTCTTCTTAAAATTGCAACAATGAATCTTACTCTTTGATCTTTAGTCATCATCCTCCCATATCTCCTTCTGCACAAAACTTACTTACCCTCCAAAATCACTGCCCAAATTCAATTGACTTTAAACCCATAGCCATTTTTAACAGTGATCAGGAAGCAGATGTCTCCAGGGCTTTCTTTTTTTCCCCAACGTAAATTGTTCCTGTTTCCCCACAGTTCTCTCCCAAGCCCCTCAAATTCTTTTCCTGTAGTTATTGCACAGTGGATCCAACAATAGGAACCTTTCTTTGAGCTTAATACTCTCTGACATATTTTATCCGCCTGACTCCTTCTGACACATGATTAATATGTTCCTGCTTCTTATTTTTTAATATAAGAATACGTCCATCACCAGATACAACTATTTTTTATTCTTCTTTGTTGTTTACTCATAGATTCTGTGTATAGGATTTGTTTTATGTAATATCTCTTTAATTAGGTAATCAGTAGCCCATCTATTCTAATATCAAATTAATAAAATATCAGATCTGATTGGCTTCATCTTATCTCTTTTGGATAGCAATCAGAACTTGGAAGGCAGTCAAGATGTTTACATTTCATAAAATAGTTTTCTATTTTTACAAGGGCAAAGATTCTGATGATCGGGAAACAGATAAAGTGTAAAATTACTTTATCTGCATGCATATGGCGGATCTGTTGATTCCTGATTCAGTTGTTTTGTTCTATTTAATTGTCAGATGCAGCAAAGACACATTTAATCATCATTAATTAAAGGCCTCCAACTATGAGAGGTGCTAAAAGCCTATGAAGATACAGGAGGCTGGGCTCCTGACCCTCAGCTGCTTATATTTGATGAAGAAGATTCGCATGCACACAAATATCTATGGTACCAATCAGACTACAGAAAAGCTATATCCGAAGTGCTGTGAGGACATTGAGAACTACTAATTCTGATCGCTTTGATTGCCAAAGGCTTTACTGATGAAGTAGCATTGGATATGGATCTGAAATAATCTAGAAAACTGTGATTGAAGGGAAATATACATCAGGGCAGGAAGTGACTTGTCCTGACATGGCCCTGGTGATCAGAATGACCAACTTTGTGGGAAGACAACCCGGGAAATAACTATACCAGATAAAACAAAACCATGACAGCATCATATATAACAAATAATTATACATTAACAAAATTATGAAACATTGGTGTTTATCTGAATGATATATTATTCTGTATTATTTACTTTTCCATTACAGAAATGCTATTATTTAAATAAAACAGTAGGACTAATTAACAGTGCCAATGAATAGTAATTAAACAGTAAGAATGATTAATCAAATATGTATGATAAAAATATAACAGTACTGAGATAGGCTCAAGGATGTATTGTACAACATGAGGAATATAGCCAATATTTTGTAATAACTGTAAAAGGAAAGTAACTTTTAAAAACTGCATAAAAAATAAAAATATATAAAAATATTCTTATAACATTTCTTTCTGTTCTTGGATACAGCAATTTATTTGAACTTTTTGTTAAACTCTGGATATTTAAAATCCTTAGGCTATATTATTGTATACCCTCAGTATTCATAGATGTAAGAATTTTAGAAAGGAAACTATGTAACAAATCTAATCAGTATTACCTATATTTAATAAAATATACTACTGGCACGTTGCTTTCCATCCCACTTTGCTGGGCTGCCTGCACCCTCGGGACACAGCCCCCGTTCTTGGCGTGGTGTTAACATCGGATACAAACATAAACCTCCCTCTGACTTGCAGCTCTGCTCTTGTCAGACCCTCAGGGCACTGATTCCTGGTGTCAGTCCGGTGAGTGCACCAAGCAAAATATTCTCTCCACAGTGGGGTCAGAGCGTGGGATTCTTAGGACTTGACTTGCAGGCAACAGCAGGTTTTAGACATGTAGGAATCAATTTCCAGCACTCCACAAATGCCCATCCACTTTGTACCCGCAGGCTGGCTTTGGTAGACTGGCTGTTCGTCCATTAGGTCCTTTAAGTTCATCATACTGGCTCTCTGTGCCCAAAAGGTCTGCCATTTTCACACACACTGCAGCACACTGGATGTCACCACCAATTAAACAGCGCTTTCCCAGGGAACATGCTTTCAAAGCACAAAGGTAAGTGGAACTTGCAAAGTCCAAGGTGGTTTCCAAATACGTTACAATTTAATAAAGAAATTGAGAAAGAACCGTGTGATTCATTTGCCCTTTTCTGGTAACATTTTGGGTTTTTTTTAGTTCTTAAGCAGTCTTGCTTCAAAAAACCAATTCATTTTGCTGCTGAGTTTTCGTCACAGCCCGCACAGGACACTGGACAACTGAGGTGTAGTCAGTTCATCCTTTTCTAGGCTCCTCTGGCCTTCTCAAAGGTCATCACAGTTCTGGAGGAGCAGCGCATAGATCCTGTTTCCCTGTAATCTTGCTCTCCGTTCTCGTCCAGTGCACTCCACGTTGGTGGACATCCTTCTTTTCCCACACTTGCAAAGTATAATCTTACTGCAGGTCAGTATTTTAACATCTTTTCTGTGGCTGACAATGTTAAGCGTCTTGTCTTTGGGTGCTGTCTCCTTCCGTAGCTGTGAATTCACATCCCAGTCAGTGCTTCTGCATGCTTTGAGGCAGGTGAAGGACTGACCAGACTTTCATTATGAAAACTTCAGTGTCACAGGGAAGCACATCACATGCCGTTTTTCAGTGTCACATGCAGGATATACAGGCATTTGGAAGGTAATTTTTAGGGAGTGGGGTGAGTCTATAATCTAGATGGAATTTGCCAAAATTTGTATTTGTTCCTTCTGCTACATATGATGGTGGATGAGCAAAGTCTAATTTGCAGTTGGACAAGATATCAACAATCAACAATTTTTTTGTTTTATGTTTCCTGTGCTTTCATTAAAATCTTCATAGAAATCAAGATGATGATTTAAAACTCCAATTTTCATAATACCTAAGAGCTAGGAATACCATTTTTGATTTTGTGGCTGTGATTGAACACATCATTTTTAATATGTTACAGAAAGCATGATTGTTAGTACCATCTGACAAGATCAACATTCTCCCTTTTGTTCACCCATGGCACATTTTAGCTGCAACCTCTGATTCAGGAAATGTAACTTTACTTGGTTTCATTGAGCCATCAAGAGAATGGAACGATAACTGAGTTTGTGTGAATGATAAGATATTGTATGTGCAGTGTGATAATGTGTGTTCATTTGTGCAGTGTGCTCAAAATTCAGTAGCTGTTACATTCTGAGTATGGTGTCTTTGGAGGAGACAAAATCTTTTGATTGATTTAGGAACACCTGTCTGTCTTATGCTGACTTGGGAGATTCTGTGTCCACATGGGCTATTACATCCCCTTCTCCACCATGACCAGACTCAAAGTCTATTGAGAAGTATGCTCTCTTTGGGTTATTTACCTTCCTAACCAGGTTGAATATGTCCTCCTATCTGTCATTTAAAATACCACTGTTGTTCATCCTCCTTTTTTGGTGATGTCTAGGTCATGTTGTCTTGGTGTAATCATGATTGTTTTCACTATAGGAACTCTTAGGAAACATGGTCACAATATTCATCATGTTAAAAACTAAACTAGTGCTACCTTGATACAAAGCGCAATAGTTAAGCCATAGGCAAACGGACACTGGTTAAGACTCATTATTACAATGCACTGAAGCTGCATCACTCAGAATGATGCAGCTACAGATGATCCAACACCGTGAGCGGAAAGTCATGACCGTCAACGTCAGTGGTGGGGGAAAGACAGCAACAGGGACGTGTTAGGTTAATCATCTCTGCCATACCCACCTGGAACTGAAAACAGTGCTGCTTTCAACCCCTATTTTGTGGGATGACTTTGGAGTTTTGTACTTTCCCCCAGGTTTCAGCACTCATTGCCAAAGGCAACTTCTGGAGCTTTGCATCCCGGGAGACATTTCCTGGGACATGGAACTCCCTGGGCAGACCATGATGCTTGCCTTGGGCAGCCTAACAATTTGTGCATCTTGATTGCTTCGGGGTAAGAAGGTACACTAACAGTTCGAAATCTCACAAATAAACTTCTTTTTCTTTTAAATCTTTGCTCTCTGTTAAAGTGCAAATATTACAAAAGATATGAAATATGAAGATTACGAATTGTTTACCCTTATTATGAATGAGTTTACCAGAGAGTGAAGCATGAGATTGCAGGAGTGGACTGGTTTATGGGATGGGCTGAGCAAATCATCTCTAACTCTAGAAAGGGAAGCTGGCAGTATTATAGACAAACCTCCCCATTGAAAAATACTGCCTATGGTACCTTCCCTTCTAAGAGACCTTAATGCCTCCTGGTTTTGTCTTTTTGTTTACTTTTTTCGAAGGAAAATTTAGCATAAAAGAAAGGACTACGGGATCTCCAGCAGAGGAGCACCTGGCCTTAGGAATTGGGATGAAGTTGTTCAAAATCTACTTAGCCAGAAGATGAGAGCCAATTCCAGCTCTTGTACTAGTCAGGATAACTAGCACAACGTCCAAAATTAAGATTTGGTTCTTGTCCTCATAAAGGTTACAGTCAGCTATAGGAAAGCAAATATTATTCAAAGAACTACACACAGAACATTTAAAAATCCAACTGTAGTAAGTGTTTCCAGGGAGAAGGGTATGGTTTTGAGGGTATGATAAAGGGCAGTTGACCTGGTCAGAGGGATCAAAGAAGGCTTATTGGGGAAGAAGGCCACTGAGCAGTTATCTGAAGAAAGCTGAGGAGTTGCTTAGGCCTAAGGATTCCGTTTATGCAAGAAGAACAGTGTGTGCAAAGGCCCTGAGGTGAGAAGCAGTATACTGTTTCAGTGGGTGGCAATGGTGATTGAGAAAGTGGGCATGGTGCAAACAGAGGCTGGCAGTGAGGCAGAGTAAGGCCTCTGTGACAGCTGGAATTTGGGGTGTTTCCTTCCATGCTGGGTCTTTTCCCCTTTATCAAGAAAGTCAACGGACTCCTCTTTGCATCAAGCCATTTCTGTTTGGAGGTGCCAAGGTGAATGATGGCATTATAAGACTTCCGTCCACCTGCCCGTTGAACCCCAACCCTTCAGAGCACTTACACTTCTTTATTTATAAATGTCCCTAACTGTTCATTTTGCTGCAGTCAGTATTTGTGCTGATGAAATAAATGTACTGGTTCCTTATGTCAAAACAAGGTGGTGGCCTTTCACCCATTCATACTCCTAATCAGATACCTAAGAGATCCTGACTTACCTGTTTCTAAGGCTCTACATGGTAAGTAAAAGGCTCAAAATGAATTTTACTTTGTACCATTTCTTTCCAGTGTTATTTCCTGGGTGCACATTTTCCCAGATAATGACTTGTCCAGCCCATCCAGCATTTTTCATTTTTACTTTATTTTCCTCATACATAAAGTAGAAATGATAATGTCTTTTTCTGCATACCAGGGCTATCATGACAGGATAAAACCATAAATAAAATAACGGTTATGAAAGCACTTTGAACAATTCTGAAGATTATAAAATGGTGGATGATCCTGTTACATAAAATTCCAGTGATAAATTCTGATTCAGCCATACTTGTTCTTAATAACAAATTGCTTCATTTTTCGTAATTATTCTGCATATTAATATCACTGTGAAGTCATTTCAACAGCTGTCTCTTTTTGGTTGCAGATGTTATACCCTCAAAGAAAATGAAATTGTGTACTTCTCTCTTCTGGAGTTTTGATGGAACCGGTTTTGAATCTAAATAACTACAGAAATGTCTATTGTTGCCCATTAGTGAAATACATCCATTAGCAGAATCTTATAAGTTAACCTTTTTCAACATACTTTATTTTTTTGGTATCTAAGAAAACATCCTACTGCAGACAGCAAAGAACTGATAGAAAAGAGGAGAAAGAGAAATGAACAACCAATTATAGAAATACTGTGGAATTGCAGTCCTAGAGTTATGGGTGGGATGTTACAACAAGACATTGAGGAAGGCAGTGAAGGCTTCTTTGAGGAGGTGACCCATGAAGTGAGGTTTTATAAAATGAGAAATTCAAGGAGGCAGTGGTGCAGAGGAAAGCACAAGAAAACCTGTGGGGCTGAGAGGAGATAATTGCATTTTTAGGTATTCTTTCTGGTGCTGTCAATCCTCTACATCAGGAGAAGTTTAAGACGGGCCAGTAAAAATGAGGTAAAAATACATTTGCAGCCTACCTGAGTGCCGTAAAGGGCATATGTGCCCAGATGTCATTTATCAGGATGATAATGATGGCAATGAATATTACTATAATTATTATTATCATTTAAAATAATTGATCCCATCATTCCTTCACTTTGGCTCATTCTTACCTGCTGTCTTCAGGTTTTTGTTTTTTTTCTTTCCTACAGTCATCTTTGTAAGAATGAGTTAAATTACTAAACACTTATGGACTCTTCTGAAGAAAGAGAGTCTGTGTGTCCTGGCAGTGGTGCTGAGTGGGACTGTTGAATATGATGTACGCTAGGGACAGACAATAGGTATTTGCAGTAGTTTCTGGTATGGCTATTTTGATGAATTTCAAATCCAGTTATTATTTCTGCCTTCTCTTGGTACCTCTTTAACTTAATCTTTGCGGGAGTGGAGCATAGGACCACCCTAACTCACATGGCACCTTCTGGGAGCTTCATCCAGAACCCCTCCTAGTGGGCTGAGGCCTGGGTGGTGGACTGCATCCTGCTCTCTCAGCAGGGCACCCTGGACCCTCCAGACTGTACATTCTGCCATCCATGCGGCGCCCTCTACTCCTCTGCAAACTGTGCCTTCGCTTCGGATGTTCATTTTTTAGTTCTCATTCTCACACCTAGAGTCAGTCACCGAGAGGGATTTCTCACACTGTCTGTCACTCTTTATCACTGACAAAATCATTTGTATGTGACCCTCGAGGGGGAAACAGAGAAACTCTTCAAGCCTTTCTAAATGTTCTGAGTCACAACGCCTGGTTTGCTGCCTCCACACTATAAAATGTCCTTTAGGTTACTTCCGTCCTGACGAGGGGTTCACCGTGCTGTGAATCGACTCAGGACATTTTCTGTGCCACAATTTCATTTTCACTTTTTCTTTAGACAAATATCTCTGACTCGAATCCACTGGCTTTTTAGACTCAAGGTCTTCATTATATAGGACTTTGAGGTAGAAGGGTGTATTGCCTTCTTGAGATGAGTATGGAAGATGCATGGCTTCATTTTGCTGAGGTAAAACAGTAACTTGGGATAAGGACCCAGGTGTCCTTGGTCCTGGAAACTTCAGTGTCTAGTCATCACAGTAAGGTTTCTTCACAGAGCTTAACTGGTTGAACATTTTTATTAGTCTCTCAAGTACATTATATTGTCATTTACCATGTTGTTATGCTGTAATGTGTTTCTACATAATAAACTTGAATAGAAAACCCCAAGAGGGTGATGCTTCTGTAGATAATGGCCCCCTTGTTAAATGTGACAACTTGTGGGGGAATGATAAAATGTTACACAGAGCTTATCATCAAATGGATATAGATTATCAACACCGTGGATCCACTGCACATCCATCCATGGGTGCTGAACAAATGAAGTTGTTCCTTATGGATGCAAAGTTTTCATCATGTTTGTCATAATTCCCCCATTTTTTCCACAAAGGCCTCCTGTTTATTTGTAAGTACTTTACCAACAACATATTAACTGTTCAAGAACAAGACAAACACAGATACCTGGAAACTTGCTTCCCAAGTCCTAAATGTATGTGAGTGTGCGTGAAAATTACCAATGGGTGGTCCACTCCTAGTTACCCCAGATAATTTTCCATTATTAGTATTGTCCATCTGGAAAGGAAAGTCTATGCGTTTAAAAATAGTCACTTTTTGAGTTGTCAAAAATCCGTTGGGCTGCGTGTGTGAGAGCAGATAGTGGATGATACTCTTCACCCACAGGGGAGTGATGCTGAGAATACTCTTGGAAGTGTACAGACGAGGTTACTGCACTTGAGGAATTTATGTTATGCCTCTACACTATTTTCTACTTTAATAGAACCAGGTCTCTCTTATAAGTTGGTACAGACTTTTATGAAATTAGGATTTAGTACCCTTATGGATAGATACTCTTTTAGGCCTTTAGGGTCAAGTTGATTCTTCACACAGAATATATTGAGAAAATATAGTTTTTTCTTTTACTTTTAGAGGTAATATTTCTCTAAAAGTTTAATTACTTCTATGAACACAGGATGAAAAAAAAAATGACCGCTTTGGGTATCCAAAGACACTGAGTTGAAATATTTCATGACGGGCAGTAAATAAAGGGGAGGAGGAAAATACTGCATTCGTTGTCTTGTTTCCCCATCAGGAAAATTCACATTGGGAACAGGACATGAGAACGTTGAAAAGAAACTCCCTCGTGTGCACCTTCTGTGCCTGGGCTTCCCCTGCCAACCGTGGGGTCGTTCTTCCCAGGTCACTAGTGAGAGGGGCGATGTGTAGCCACACCAGGCTGGAAACATCCCAAGCACAGGAAGGAGCCAGCTTATCTCTCTCAGGAGCCCAGCCTACTCTTGACTCAGAGACACAGGGATCCCGGGAACTGGAAGATTCTGATCATGGCTTAATCTAAAAGCTCTATCTTCCTAGATCCTTGCATCCCTGTTCTCTTACTGATAGCTCTTCCTGTAACCTTTCCCCTAATAATTCCTCTCTATCTACTTTGGTTACCTTTACTCTGTAGTTTAACAACTAAAAAACTAAACATTTTTTCCCTTTATCAGTTTCTAATTATTAGATGGGTCTAGCTAACTGCTACATGTCACACCAAGGCCTAAAGAAAAGGCCCATTTGTCCAATCAGACTAGCTCCCTTACAGTCCATGGTGGCAGAGGTCATCCTGCATATGTGTGCAATTTTAGCCCAAAGGGAACCGAGCCTTCTTAACAATTAATTAATATTTTGGACACTCGACTTTATGCCTGACACTGAGCTAGATTCTAGAGATAAACTAGGAAGTAAAAGCATGGGATCTGTCACAGGATTTGGCAGGGGGGATGGGGGTAGAGGAGGAGTTATACGTAGGACAGACAAGCAATTTCACAGGTTTATGGAAAATCATTACTGTTTTAAGTCCTATGAAGGTGTATAATAGGGAAAGCTGTCATGGTCTAGGGAATCGTGCGTGTTTCTTCAAGGATGTCATTATCTTGGAGTTAACCTTGAGGAAGTGACAAGGGGGCAGATCATTCGAACGTGCAGAGCTCTGGGATCGAGAAGAGGCTTCACAACCAAAGACCCTGAATATATGTAAAAGGTTTTGGACTTCAGTTCAATTTTAGGTAAACATCACAAAATGGTTTGCAGCAGTAGTATCCAGATACATTTATATTTCTATTAGAGCAACCGTCCATTCATGCATTCAGTGTATAGTAACTGAAAATTCTCTGCAGACTCCTCTGTCTACTGGGTACTAGGGATGTAGAAGTGACTGAGGCCCAACCACTGCCTGCTCACAAGCAGTTTCATCGCTAAAGTATTTACAACTTCATTGTTGAATATCTGACAGTAAATGAGGTGTGGGAAGTGCCCTACAGTTAAGGTGGAGGAAGGTAGGGTTTTTGTTTAAAATGTGATGAGACCCATTCACATGTTGGTCTTGTGATGAACTGCTTTGCCTGGTGGCAGAGAGAGGGACCGATGTCACTGCAGACATCTAGGGCCTTAGATGCTGGGAAACGTGCAAGGAACTGACGAGATCCCAATACAGAGTTTCCTGCAGCTCTAGCAGAAGTGCCGGTCAAGTGTCTCATTAATTTTTACTAATTGGCAATCAGTGAGAGAGGCAGCAATGAAAGGCAGTGCCTTCATCTCCAGAAGGAGCACAGACACACACAATGTAACTCGCAGAGGCTTCATGATCGGGAGGGTAGCAATTACTCATGAAACCCTTCTTTATTACCACTTCTATCATAGATGCACATTTAGGAGATTTGCTGAAAAATACAGTCTTTTCCAAGCCCTATGTGAGCTAACTAGCGTTTATGAGGCTAGCAGGTCCTGTGAGGGTATCAGCAGAAGCAGAATTTGATATCCCATCATGTACCACTGGCCAGGTACTTTGTTCAGTGGAAATGCCCTAAAGACAAATACTCCACAACCATGATGCCTCTGAAAGGCTTTCACACTAAAAATGGATGATTATGGCTGTGAACTCCAGTTTTTCTACAGACTTTCTCTTCTTACATGCCTGGGGAGTTCTGATTTGAAAAATATCTATTGCCTTCTAATGCTCAGAAGAGAAGACAGCTGTTCTCAGGGCTTCATGGCATCCTTCATCTACCGTTTACAAACGGCAGGACAAACATCAGAGTGTCTTAGGCATTTCTTCTGTCCTCGTCTTTTCCTGCCTCCTGATAAGTGTGCTGTATGTCATACAGGATGTTAATGAGAGCTGCCAATGGTCTGGAAACATTTATTCCCAGGGGCATTCATTCGACAAATATTTATTGGCTGGCATACGGGAATCCAAGGTGGGACTAAGAAACCCTGTTAGAGCCTTTCTTGTTCTTCTTTTAACCCCAATGAGGTAGAAGAAACAAGGAGAAAGAAGAAAGTCCCTCTCATCCAGAGCACAGGCTCCTCGCCTGCCAAAACTGTTCTCCTGGCCAGGGTCTTATGGGGATTTCAAAACACTGAAGAATAATTTAAGTTTCAGATATCTAATGTGTTCTTGTGATTGAAAATCTGACCATTCCCTAAAGTAATTTTCTGGAAAGTGTTTATAAAGCAAGAGAGTCACAAATGGACACTAAGCTAGTTCAATTTGATATTGAATATAGAATATGCATGAAGAAATAGATAGTTCATTTTTTTCTAGAAGTACTGTAATATATAGGGATATTAGAGACATATTTCTTTACTTCAATTACCTTTCCACTGTCAGAGAGCTATAATGAATGATACATTTCTCATTCCTTTTTGGCCTTCTACATTGTGTTATAGTGGCTTGAGGGAAAAAGAATGAAATTTTAGAGCTAGGAAGTTTGCATTTAATGTCGGTTTTTCCCCTTTACTTTTTCTGGGACTATGGGTAATGCATTTAACCTCCAAAATTGTGAAAAGAGGGAATATTAATAATAACAATAGTAATACGAGTAGTGCCCATTTCTTAGAATTTTCTGAGACTTAAATATATTTTTTAAAACTTTTTTAACTCTGAAGATTTTTTTACCTATTATGTTTATGTAACATATTTATATGTATAAAAGTGCTGTCCTTTTCGATGCTGCAATGTTGTAATGTCACAAGTGCAAGAGTTTAAAAATTAGGTTCCATGGTGAAGCTACAGTTCCTTCCTATGTAAATCTTATTCTCATCTAATATAAGAATAATCATTGGTTCTAAGCTCTTCAAACAAAAAATAACATAGTTTAAAAAATTATTCTAGTCCTAAAATAATCCAAAGTTTATTTTATCTTGTGGCTCCCTCCTTTAAAGGCCTATATTTGTACCTGTAGTTTAAGGGGAAGAAATACCCTTTATAATTGTTGTTTTACTTGTTTTAATAAATCAGATTTCTCTGTTTCAGGTGGAAATCTGATTAGATTAAAGCCAAGGATACATTGCATTTCATCAAATCAAGTATACCATCAATTATAGGACTAAGAAAAAGTCCCAGACAGAATATGACAAGCTATGGACTTTATTAAACAATTAGACTTCAGAAATGTTAAGAGGCAATGGGTAACGTTGTCTTAGAATCAAAGAAATTAGAGACTTATATGCATTTTACCGAAGTTAGCTTAAAGCACTCATCAAGTTGATTATACAATGTTCATTCACCCTTTCATTAACTGAGAGATATTGCGTTAACTTGCAGTGTGCAGGCATGATGCCTGATGAATGAGGACAGACACAATCAGTGCCGTACATTTGTATACGGGAGCCCATGCACCATTTGGCTGGTTGACACCAATTCCATAATCCAACCAATAAATGTAAAGCCCGACACTCCAGAACCATTTAGCAGGGGTGCCTCAGCATGGAATAGGGGAAGACCTCCCTGGGAAATTACAAGGAGCTGAGGCCAGGAGGATGACAAAATGTTAATTGGGAAGGAGAAGAAGATTGTGGTTCACATTTTAAATTACTGTTCATGATGAACTTGGCCACCATGAATAGGAAACTGCCCTGGGACTGGTTTTGCTCATATTCTTTTTCTTCTTGCCTCCCTAAATCCCCAGATCTTTCTTCCAAGTAGGACCACTCTCCATTTCCTATGTTGATCTGGACCAAAATGTATCTCTTCCCAGGGCACTTCCTAAGCTCTTGCTGAAAATTCATTTAATATATACTTTTTAAAATTAATTATTCTGCTTGAAAGGCTTATTTATTTCTCATCTGTTCTGTAAAATGTGGCTGCCCACTTAAAATGAAATGATGCAGTTTCTCTTTCTTTCTCCATTCTCTTTTTTCTTACTTGGATGTTCTCTGTCCTGTATTTGAATTGTCTGCTACACTCTAAAAATAGAAGGATATTACAAAGCTTCTTTTGTTGAAAAGCAGCATCCTCCTCAGGGTCCCTGTGAAATTTAGGATTCTCTGGAGAAAGAGAACCATTAGGATGTGTGTGTGTGTGTGTGTGTGTGTGAGAGAGAGAGAGAGAGAGAGAGAGAGGAGAGGGAGAGAGAGAGAGAGAGGGAGAAGGCGATATATTTTAAGAAATTGGCTCACACAGTTGTGAAGGCTGGCAAGTCCCAAATCTGCTGGACAGGCTGGCAGGCAAGAGGCCAGGAAAGAGTTGATGTTGCAATCTTGAATCCAAAGGCAGTCCCTCTTCTTTAGGGAACCTCAGTCTTTTTCTCCTAAGATCTTCAACTAATTGGAGGAGACCCACCCACATTATGGAGCATCATCTGCTGTGTCCAAAGTCCACTGTGTCAGAGGCTAATGTCATGTAACAAACACCTTCACAGTGACATATAGACTGGCATTTGGCCAAATATCTGGGCAGTATAGCATGACCAAGCAGGCACATAAAATTAACTGCCATGCTGAGATCATCAATTTCATGCAGATGGCAGAAATAAGGATAACTGAACACTTTCCACATGGCCTAAGTCCACAGCCTCTACTTTCAGCAAGTCTCATGGTATTCCTATGTCTTGATCAGGTAGAACCTTGTGAAAATCACACCGTCATGGAGCGGAGGACTCCTCTCAAAACTCCTGATCATCTGAGACCCACGTCAGCTATCTCCTCTGCCAAGAAATGCTGCTTGTACTGTTACTTAGACCCACTCAGTCCTTCCTGTCAGCCCTCAGAGCACTTCACACATTCTTTCCCTCGGATTTTCACTCTTATTGCTTCACTGGAGATGCTTAGACTGAGGGCAGTGTGTCTTTTTCATCCTTTATTCTCCAGTAGAATCTTGCACCTAATAGGTGTTTAATAGATCATTTGAATTACAAAATCACCTAAAAAGTCAAATTCAGCATATCTGTTTACATGCTTTGGAGAGAAGTAACATAAATAATGGTTATTTCTGTATGATTGCTTTTATATGAAAATAACCTATTTTTAATAGAAAAGAAGATATCACTATGTTTTCTTTTTCACTTTAGAGTTTGAAAGGACAGCAGAAAATACTTTTAGGCTATTAAATCATTTCAGATAGACCATTGTGACAAAGATTTATTTGCAGCAAACTGTTTCAAGATAGTATTTCATTTATTAGGATTTTTAGGTATGGGAAATTTTCAGTCATAGAAGTTTCATGGTAGGAAATCCATTCAACTATGTATGAAGTGAACACTTTTCCAATGGCTTTCTCTTGATATCAATGACATAATGCAATTGCTTTCTAATTGCACTAATCAAACTTTTAGCAGTCAATCCAGTTGCTATATGTTTTGAATCGGTTTAAATGTAATTAATAAAAGAGAAGATCTTCATTTTTAAAGAACCAGATGCTACCTCAGAACCTCTTTGGATGGTCGAAAGGACTGGGATTCAGATTTTGACCTTCAGTAACATCAAGAAGTTATTCCAATATCAAATGATCAAAGCTTTATCCCCTCATTTTTTTAAAAGAAGATAGTAGAAATAGTAGGTATAATAAATCAAAGGATATGAGAATGCCTTCCTCAGTATATTTTGTTTAAAATTAGAGATTTAATGGCAATCCTATTGTTAGTGAATACTTAGAGCTCTATAAAGTTTACCTTATCTCATCTAAAGTTTACCTTATCTCATCTAATCTCTATTCAGGTTCTAAAATACTTCATTTAGACCAGAATAAAAAGTACAATAGGCCTTTTGTATAAACGGATTTGACTGTTCTATAGAGACCCCAAAGATTCATGACGTGTAGCAATTTGGAATTTTACTGAAGAACAAATTTGAGTCAAAATACTGGAAGACAGATGTGTGAGGATGATTTAGCAAATGAATGACTTAGCAAATGAGTGATTTAGCTAATGAGTGATTTAGCTAATGAGTAAACTTAACCTCCAGAGAGGAAAGATTAGTGGTGTTATTAAAAGAGGGTCTCTGCAGTCAGCGGGCTTGGTTTCAGTCCGGCTCTGCCAACCACCAGCCACGGGGCCATCTACTTCTCCTCACTGAGCTCCACTGTCCTCCAAGCTTAGGGACAATGCCAGCAGGAATGCTTACTGCTAAAAGAAGTTAGCTTTCAACAATTCGATTTGGCTTTGACATTTTGTCTCCATGTTTTGAGTAAAGTAATTCGCCTCCACTGATTAGTAGGCTTAATTTTTTATGAACATTGGGCTCCGAAATATATATATATATATATATATATATATACATATTTTTTCCCCTGCACTATATAATGCCAGAAATTCTTTAAATTGTTCATCTTCCCAAGTTTCAACTTCTACTTGGTGTTGCAAACACTTTTCATGAAGGTAAAACTTAGAGAAAGAAATGGGGAGAGAGAGAGAAAAACTGAACGGAGATAATTGTGCACGACTTTTGAAAAATGATTCATTATTTCCACAATATTAATTTCCTCCTGAGTTCTTAAAAATAATCCACTTTGACTTAAAAAGGAGTTATCAGTAAGTTTCAAATATCAGTACATGACTTACATTTCTCGTCTAAAATATTACTTTACAATAGGCTTAAACTGCAGGAATATAATATAATGTAATATAATATAATATAATATAATAATATCCTCCTTGAAAGTCAGGATATTAATTAGTGATGTACATAATTAGAAAAGCATTAGCTACTACTCTTTCCAAGTTTTTTTTTTTTCTTTTTTTCTGGAGCAGATCTCATTTAAAAACCCATCTAGCACTTTACTTCAGTTTAGAAATCAACTATGTAACAATTCTAATTACCAAAGAGCAATGTCTTAGTTATGAAAGTGGATACACCTATAAAATATGCCAGTGACAAATTATCTATAAAAAAAGCCAGGGTGGAGGAGGGCATAACTAGATAGAATGGGTCTCCTTTGACAGATACGCTAAAATAACAAAAATATTTCACAATATAAGAAAGGCTTATAATATTGGTATTTCTTTAACTTGAGCATAAAACTAATACAAGACAGAGATAATATGAAGCAACAGTTTCATAAGAGGCTAATAGTTACACTACCAGGAGTTTTGAAATTCTCAAAAGGCAGATCATGATTATATAATAGGTAGTTGGAGGATTTTGGCATTGTCAGTTCATATAATCAGATATCTGAGATGCTTACTAGAGAGCCTTGGCAAGGAGGGATGAAATAGTCTAGGAAGTGGGGTGGCTGGTCCACACCTGGTTCAGTGGACCAATTTGAAGGCCATCTTCTACAGAAGGCTGGAACTGCCAGCATCAGTGATTCCTTTGACACTCAGAACTCATTTGAATAAAAAAGTGGCTTTGAAGCGAAGAATTTTTAATCCTCCTGGTTTACTCCATATGATGCAACTCTAGAGAAACTGTGGAACTATAGCTTTCATGAGAAGTCAGAAATTATTTTATTTTAGAATCCAGAATGAGTATATTTGTTTCTAAAAATCTTGTATGTTTCTCAAATATGTATTCTTAATACTTAATACAACTGTAAAATATATTTATATAACAGTGAGTATTTTGTGATGAATTGGCACAAATCTAAGGTTTTAGTGAAAACTAAAAAAACGGGTGAGTTTCTTTAATTTCTCCAGTTACGCAAAAAGAAAATGTAATAAAAAATAATAAAAATCAATGTAAACATTTAACCATATGGAAGAAAGTAAGTATAGCATGGTGGTTTAAACACAGACTCAAAACCAGACTTTCTTTTTTGGGCTTTTCTCTATTACTTGGGCAAGTTCCATGACCACTCTGTTATCTCTCTCTCTTTTTAAAATCTGCATTATGGAAATAATAATTTAAGCAACCTCATAGTGTTTTGTGAATATTAAATAAATTAACACAAAGAACAATGCCTGCCACTCATTAAATATTTAATAACTATTGGAAAGTATGATTACCTATAGTCTCATATAGGTCTCCTTCACCTTGCTTGATACATTATATTGCATTTGTAAACACTTTGAAGCGTTTGTGTTTTGAGTGTTTCCAGATATTCATTAGCTAAATTGAATAATTAATTAGATTTTGTTGAATTCTCTGAGGAAATAAAAATAAGCTCCAAATAGAAATGAAAATCACATTTGGGAATCTTCACATTCATTTCAATGATCATGTTTGAGTTGTGCATTAAAAAATGTACATTTTTCATGTGAGAAAATGAATGTTGAACACCAAATACCTGAAAGACTATGCCAAAGCAAAAATTTCACCTGATGGTGTTAAACAGACCAGGGTGACTTTATTCAGAATGGCTACTGTAATAGGGTAGAGAGGCCAGAATGCAGCATGAACTCCTCTCTGCTGAAACAAAAGGATCAAGGGCTTTTATGAGCTAGGGGACAGGGATGGGATTTTAGGCTAACTGTGCTGATGGTCCTTCCTCAGAGGAAAAACAAACTTTCCATGAAATCAGGGACTGTTACAACCTGTGGGTAGGCCTCTGCTGGAGTCAGCACCCTCCCCTCCCATGGAGACTGGGATATGGGGGTGCTGTCTCCCCTGACAATTACACTTGGGAGGGACGGCTTCCATGTCCGTGAGGAAGACAGTCCTGGGTTGTAGAGGTCGCAAGAGGCTTTGGCAAAGGTTTACATCTCAAAGGAGCAGAGAAAGGGTTTCAATTACAAGTCTTCTAAAGTGAATGCTCCAAGAAAAGGGAGGTCAGGGGCCTAGAATCCGGAAGTTTTGTTACATGAAGGGAACATTAAGGCCATCTTGGCCAACCACCAGACCAGCCTGTTGACCAAACAGAGCTCAGTTCGTTACCTCCCCATGGAAGAGTACATGGCAAAGTCCTTCTGTGGCCTAAGAAAGGGGACTCATGGGTGGATATTTCTGGGCTTTGAGGTCTGGACTTGAAAGGCCTGTGTCTTGAAGCAAGTATTTATAAATAAACAGTTGTTTCATTAGAAAAGGGGGCTGTTTGAGTAGTCTGTTGGTTTGGAGGAAGTTCCTGAAGCAAACAATGAAGTTATTTACTGGCTTACAGCCTTATCTCCCTTGAGCAAGAATTTGCTGGAATGAATGATAAAGTCGTGTTGATGTAGAAGGTCTGAACCGTGGTCCTGGTAATTAAACTATGGAATACCTCTGGTCTCAGTTCTCAGCAGTTACTTGAACATTCAACTGTGCATTCTTTTTTCAGAAATTGAAATAGGGCCCAAAAATGATTTTCATTTATTTCATTGGATTCGTTTCTTGACTCAGTTTCCCTGACTGCAAATGCCGTTAGTAAGAGCTTTAAACATCACGTGAAAATGCTTTTAAGTTTACGTTAATATGATTTATAGTTTTAAAAGAATAGCTGTCCACTTAAACGCTCTAGCTACTCTCCTGAATTGTTTGTTGACTTATAAATTAATTGATCCCCAAGTTCCTAAATACCTCTTGGCTCATTAGGGGAACACTTATATTAATTGACCCAGCAGAGGGTCTCCGTGGTTGTCTCTGCTGCCAGAGAATTTCTACCAGGTGAGTTCATTTAGGGATTCCAACATAAATCTATGATCATAGCCCAATGAGATAGAATGCAAACATCCCAACTCTAAGTGCTTAAATTGATGTGTACTTATAAGCAAAATTAATAAAATGACCAAAAGTTATCTATACTTCATTCACTGCTATATGAAAGGTTAAATATTTTGGATGGTTTGATACTGTCCAAATATCAGAGAAATACTTTAGAGTTCTTACTCTTAGAATGATCATCAATTTGCTTATAATCTATTCAAAATAATTGGATTAATTCAATATCTTCACTGCTTTTTTAAAAGCAGGATTATATATTTTTGTAGCCAAATTTTAATTTAATCGAACTGAGTTTTCTCATACATTTCATGCATGAGAAAACATACACTCAAATGGTTAAGGATATGGTCAGATAGTTGATGAAAAATTCTAAACCTGTGTATTACAACTCTTTATACCACATTGCCTGCCAGTTCAAAATATCTTATTTTACAATCACTTTCTTCGATGAGTGGTTCACAGTTCAACATTCAGGGCTCAATACAAGTAATTTGTGTCCTTAAAATGTCAAATCCAGGACTTCCCTGGTGGTGCAGTGGTTAGGAATCTGCCTGCCAATGCAGGGAACACGAGTTCGAGCCCTGGTCCGGGAAGATCCCACATGCTGTGGAGCAACTAAGCCCGTGCGCTGCAACTACGGAGCCTGCGCTCTAGAGCCCGCCAGCCATGGCTGCTGAAGCCTGTGCGCCTGGAGCCCATGTTCTGCAACAAAGAGAAGCCACAGCAATGAGAAGCCTGGGTACCACAACGAATAGTAACCCCTGCGCACAGCAGCGAAGACCCAACGCAGCCAAAAAATTAATTAATTATTTTTTTTTTAAAATGTCCAAATCCAACATGAAGATGTCTGCCTCCTGCAAGGACAGAGCTTTCTTTGTAACTCAAGGATGCCACTCCGAAACATAATTGTATTAATCTGAAAGCTTTTATTCTTGAAATATTTGTTTATTTCCGAGATTTAGTGTGTAGACTGAGTACTAATTCATCTCCCAAAAGAATGTGCTTGTCTACAGACCTGGAATCTCCTCTTCTCAATGAGTCTATCCTCAAAAGCATCCTGTGCCAGAGATTTATAGAGTATTGGACTGCTTTCTTTCTCATTTCTCCTAGTATTTCTACTCCTTTGTCTATTAAGGAGAATACAGAGAAACGTGTATTTTTGCACTGGGTGAAGGCTGTGGGTATGTGTTGCTCTCTCTGTGAGTTCCTACATAGTGCTGGTTGAACAACTCTCAGTAAAGAGCTTCTGTGAGGCAATAATTTCTCCCTCAAGCTCTATTACTTTTTGATTTAACTGTCCATTTCATTGAGCTGAAAGAAACAATAATTTCCCTGAGAATTTCTTTAGCAATTTCTAAAATAAAATTAGGTTATAATTATACTTATTTTCATAAGTTTATTATCTCCTCAAGGGCATCTTTAAAATATTGATTTTGAGGACTGAATGTTTATCGTCCTAAGAATCTACAGTAAACCCTTTGTCAAGAACATGAGGCATTCTATCACTTTATGGTAATTAGCATCTTACGTATGCAAACAAAATGCTATGTAAGGAACCAAGGAGCATAGTGTCTTCCACGTGTATGCAGTGAATGAGAGCTGGATTTGAATGTAAGGTTCAAAGGATTGCAGCCCATCATTTTGTGGGCCTCTCATGTTTCAGCCCTTCTAGTTTCCTCTCTCAAAATCCGGTGCCTCTCCTTCCTCTCTAATGAGAACCTTTAGTTCCATTTTTTCTGGATGGTAGCAACTAAAAATACTGTGCCTAGGGATCCATGGGTTTATCTCTCAGCATCTCCAAGTAGGACGGATAGCTTTAACAGTGGGATTTAGATAAGAGTGGCTTATTGTCAAAACGTCATAGTCCACCTTGCATCATAGAACAGTTTTTCAGCTCTGTGAATTAATTTTCCTCCTTGGTCATATATTGCAAAAGCAATTTATACTCTGCAATACCTTGATTGATACAGAAATGTATAAAATGAAAGTTGCCCTTCAAATTATCCAGGCTATTATTAATAATTTGATATTACCCTTTTGTGTGTATAAACATGGTTGTGTATATATAAGCCTTATAAATAACATAATTATATTAAATGTTTTTGCATCAAAGATATTTCATGGGCATCCCTCTGTGATTCATATAGAATCATCTTACTATTGTTCATGTTTGCGTCGGATTCCATGTGTGTATGTAAAACAATCCATTTAGCTATTGACCATTAAGGGGCATTTCGGTTTTTCCACCTTCCTCAGTTTTATAATTAATGCTTCAGTAAATATATGTGTGTATTGTTTTTGTCAGCTCGGGCTGCTATAACAAAATACCATAGACTGGGTGGCTTAACCAATAGGTATTTATTTCTCCAGTTCTGGAGACTGGGAGATCAAGGTGCCAGCAGATTCAGTTCCTGGTGAGGGCCCTCTTCCTTGCTTGCAGACAGCCACCTTCTTGCTCTGTCTTCACGTGGTGGGAGAGAGAGAGAAAGAAAGAAACAGAGAATGACAGAGAGAGAAAAAGAGAGAATGAGCACACTCTGGTCTCTTCTTATAAAATCACTAGTCTCATATGAGGGTCCCACCCTCATGACCTCATCTAAACCTAATTACCTCCAAATACCTTCATATTAGAGAGTTAACGGGCTTCAATATGTGAATTGGGTGAGAGCACAATAACATACATATATCCATGTGCATGTGTATGAATATTTCTGAAGGATAGCGTCCTGGAAATAAAATTTTTAGTCAGATCAAGCTCTGTTTTTATAGGTAAGGGATCATAACTGAGCAATGCAAGAAAATATCCTGGCATTCCTGAGGTTTACAGCATATTACTCTTAACAAATATTTATGACCATCTCCAGCCCAGAAAAGCCTTTTGCTCTACTGTCTGCAGTGCACAAAATGAGACTTACATTCTGCCTAAGAGATGATAGAGCTTCATTTTCCTTTCATACATGAATAGGTGAAAATAGTTGATTTAAAGCATTGAAATCTTGAAGCTTTCCTTTGCTATCAATATCTGTCAAATCAATAAAGAAATAAGAAATAAATAGCTTGGGAATAACTACATGTAAAACAATCGAGTTAGGGACTATTAGATTCTTCCAGCTAAGACTCAATGATTCTAGCTGTTTTAAAATAATTTGTTTTATTATTAATAATTATTGTGAGAATCAAACCAGCCACAAGTATTGATTTATACCCTCTAAGAAGTATGCCGTGAATGGGTCTTGATTAAAAAGATATCCTTTACGTCTACATAGTAGAAACTTCCAACTTTTTCTGCTACTGTGATTAGACTTATAGAAATCATGTGACTTAGTTTATAAGCTAAAAGAGTAAGACTTGAAGCATCATCTATAAGAAACACTGTCCATAAGAAGCATCACCTATAAGAAGCATCATCTATAAGAAGCATCACCTATAAGAAATATCATCTATAAGAAGCATCACCTATAAGAAACATCATCTATAAGAAGCATCATCTATAAGAAGCATCATCTATAAACAACATCATCTTTTATCTCCCACTGAAAGCATATGTTCAAAGACTTTATGTAGCTCAGGTTGGAAAATAATAAATGTATTCTGAAGTAGACAATTTTGTTGAAAAGGAGGAACTTATAAGACTTTTTAATCACTGTGATTTTTAAATAGAGAGTAGATATTAAAATCATATGTTAAAAAATGGATATATCTGTGAAAGTAAGACCTCAAAGACTTTGGGAGAAACCAAGGTTCACATCTTATGGTAAAATTCTGTTGAGGAACCGAGCTCAAAATTCAGCAGACATGCTATATTTTATATACTTTTAATTCTAACCACACTTTTGTGTATTTATTAATGAATCATCAAATAAATTCATCTCAATAATTGTACATGTTAGTGTGTGTGTTTTGATTCAATACCATACAAATATACTTGTAAGAGCAATATTTCTCCTTACTATTAGTATTTTCCCTCTTCTCTGTTTCTAAGATGCTTTGTTTGTATCTTCATTCTTAAACTTACCTATCATAATTATGTGTTTACATATTTGATTCCTCCCTTACTATTTCATAAGCTCAGTTACTTATTAAGAGGTGTTTTTTCCTTCCAGTTTTATTCAGATATAGTTGACATTAGGCACTGTATAAGTTTCGGGTGTACAGCATAATGATTTGACATACATACATCGTGAAATGATTATGATAATAAGTTTAATGAACATCCATCATCTCATATAGAAACAAAATTAGAGAAAATTTTTTGTGATGAGAACTCTTAGGATTTACTCTCTTAACAAATTTTATATGCAACACAGAACAGCTTTCATTATATTTATCATGTTGTACATAACAACCCTAGTACTTATTTATCTTATAATTGGAATGGTGTGGTACCTCTTGACTGCCTTCCCCCAATTCCCCCTCCTCTACCACCACCTCTGGTAAGCCCAAATCTGATCTCTTTTTCTTTGAGTTTGTTTATATGTTTCTTTGTTAGTTTTTGAAGTATAATTGACCTACAACACTGTGTTAGTTTCTGCTATGCGACACAGTGATTTGGTATTTCTATACATTTCAAAAGGACAGGTGTTAAATCTTCTCTAAATGTTTGGTAGCATTCTCCTGTGAAGCCATCTGGTCTTAGATGTTTGTTTGGGGGAACTGTTTTATTACTGATTCAAGTTCATTACAGTAGTTGGTCTGTTCATATTTTCTATTTCGTCCTGGTTCAGTCTTGGGAGATTGTCCATTTCTAGGAATTTGTCCATTTCTTCTGGGTTGTCCATTTTATTGGCGTATGATTGTTCATAGTTATTTCTTATGATCCTTTGTTAAAAGGTGTTTTTTATATGTTTATTTTGTCCAGAAGTACTAGGTGTTCTGTATCTGGATTTATAAAAATACATCTGGTCAGCTCTATTGCTGAAAATAAACACCTGTTCACACGTTATCTCATTTTATTCTCATATTTTTCTTATAGTGGCTAGTGTTAAAATGAGGAAACTTAGGCACAAAATCTAAGCAGATTAGCCACCCTGACCAGTGTGGCAGACCATGGATCATGGTTCTAAATATTTACAGCAGCACATTCTCGGCCCTTGTTTCATTCTGCCATGTTCTAGAGTTAAACATTGCTCTTTCTTCTCCAAATGTTAAAGTTTGGGAGGGTAGAGACATGGACAGCTCTTCTTCTTGGAATCTGTAAATATTTGTTGAATGGAGTCAAACTTTTTGGCATAGTGGCCTCCATCTCCCCTGAGGTAATTATCAGTAAATTTTAATGTTAGGGTTGGATTAAATTGAAACAAAAATCACTATGGCTCACCAGAGTGTTTAGCACTTTTCTTCTTTGAATTGTAAAATATCAGCAGTTTGTTTCTTATTTGCATTAATCAAGTACCTTTCCTTGGTACAAGACAGAGGTAAGGAACAGTCATATGACTTTTCTAAGCCTGACAGTTACTGATTTTAATAGTTCCAGAATTTGATTGCTAAATCATATAAAAATTGTACTGATGGTTTAAAGTATTTGACTTTTCAATGATCATATTTGCTTCTCGTATAGCTGTTTCTCCTGCTAAATGCAATATTAATAATGTAAGCTTCTTAATTGGTACTTTATTTTCATTAATCATAAAAAATTATGCCATAAGAATGAGAAGAAGATAGTGGAATTTTTATTGTGGATTTCAGTAGCTTGATTTTACAGCAACACTAAAGAATGAAATATTTAAATAGGACTGAAGGCACTGCTGTTCCTTCACAGGTGGTTTGTGGAAAATTTTATCATATCTTACACAGAAGCAAGAGAGCACAGAACATTAGAAGGAACTGTAGGTATATTTCAAACCTTAGTCTTTCAGAAGTGAAAGTATACATCTATGTCAGGTGCCAAAATTATACAGATTTTAACTCAATATCTATCATTTCTATTTGTAATAGAAATATCTCCAAGGTTCACCTCCTTCCATGTCAGCATGCAACACTGTGACCTGCCCTGTAAATTCAAATGGTCAACAACATACAGTATACATACAGGATTTACACATATGTTCAAAGAGCACACCGAAATAATAGACAAAACGAATAATCAGAATTCCTAATAAAGTGGTCACACAATTTCATGTGAAATTTTGGTG
Source organism: Mesoplodon mirus (assembly GCF_964341445.2). Lineage (NCBI taxonomy): Eukaryota > Metazoa > Chordata > Mammalia > Artiodactyla > Ziphiidae > Mesoplodon > Mesoplodon mirus. Next base: position 74,069,957 of record NC_138993.1, on the reverse strand, counting down.
GGAGAGAGAATCAAGTCTGTCAGTCATTACTAAGAAGAATCATCAGTTAAGTGCAATACAACATGAACATAAGGAAATGGGAATCTTGGAATAAACAAAGTTGATAGAGCAATTTGAGAGAAGAAAGAAGCATATTCCACACTCTCACCCTATCTGCACATTGCTCAATGGCCCCAAAATAGGAGAAAAACACCATGAGAAAAACACCATGAAGTGGAAAAAGAAACTTTACAAGAAGTTCTAAAAAACCATGATAAAAAGAGGTTTTCTCCAGCTCAGAGCCTCTTTTCCAGGTGAACCCAATCGGTTTTATTTTCCCTATCTCATCTCAAGGAATATACCTTTGAACCATCAAATAAACTCTCTCAGTCCCCAGTTCTGCCTGGAGTTGATTGGACCAGAAAACTCAAATTCTGGATATTTATAAGCTGTCCATATGCTCTGGGCCACAAGGGGGAGGCAACTGTTAGGTTCCTGGAAGCAAGAAGTTCCTTGGTCCATTTGCGCTAGACCCTGGTTCTGAGATTCTTGGCAACCATCTTCCCACATCTGTCTGTCTTGAGTCTCCATCTCCTTCTACCATGACCATTCTTGCCCTTATTATCTTGTCTGTTACATTCCTGAACTTGCTCCCTAATCCTCCATTGAGCCAAAAGCCATGGCACTATTTTATGGTGGAGTAGGATCCCATTCCAGGTTCTGACTGGTGAAAATACACTGAAGCTCATTTCCTCAGGAACACATGTGCTCAGTAGATGTGCCAGTGCAAGCAGAGAACTGGCAGATCTCCTCCAAATTGCTTTGTTCATCACCATCTTCTGCGCTGGAGGTTCCCACAGAGGACCAGGCAGGTGCTAAGATATGTGTAACAAGAGCCTGAACTTCGGGGCTGGAGGGTAGAAACAGAAAGAGTCAAAGGAAAAAATGAGAAAACCGTAAGGTTTACAAAGGATGCTAAGCAAAAAGGTAAACAGAAAGATATCTAAATAACTATACTATTTGGTTAATAGTATTTTCTAACAACATAGAAATGTTTAACAAACCAAGAAAGCCAAGAAAAATTTAATAAACCAAAATATTACATGTAATTTCCTTTTATATTAAAAATGTATCTAAATTAAAAACTTCTATGACCTTAACCAAAGTTCCAGACAGTTTTAATGATAGAAGCTATAAATTAAAAAATTTATATAAATCAGACTTGCTGATATTATGCTATAAATAAAAAGTTAAAAGTAAAGGTAATATACCAAAATGTACATTTTTTAATAAAAAGGACAAAGTGTGACTGTAGGCTCAATCCTTTGTGAAAAATAAGACAAAAGTCCACCTTATAATGACTAGAAAAGAGAGAAGATCAGATAATTCTTGAATTATTTTACTCATTTAAAATTTCATATTGCTTATTCAAACCGTGGCATAGTTTCTCCAGATGTAAAAATTCAAACCAAGTCCTTAAGAATTCAAAGCTCACAGTGTGTCCATTCTTCCGGCCCCCTAGTTTTGTCACTTCAATGTGTCACTTCCTCCTACTACTATGTGTCACTTCCTCCTACTAACAATGTATATATCTATCATCTATTCTATTGCCAAATAGTTCTCATTTAAATTTCATTCATTTTCATGTGTAATGGTAGTAATAGCCAGTTGTCACTTAGTGATTGTTGTGTATCAGCCACTTTAGTATGTCAGCTTTTTTATGTGAGTTGGTAAATAAAATCATATTTTGCAGATGGGCAAGATAGACCTGTGCAGGACATTTGTAACCTGTCCGAGGTTTCCATAGCTTAGTAAGTTGTACAGTTGGGAGTCTAAGCCACCTGTCTGGATAGGAACATGGGTTTTGGTGTCCGACAGGTGGAACGGAACATCGGAAAACTAGCTTACTTGTCTAAGCCTAACTAGTACTTCCTGTTTCCAAAGTTTATAGCTCTTTGTTCATAGCTCTTTTCTTACAATGACGTATGATTGAAATGGATTTGTTTACACATCAGTTTCCCACAACTAGATGATGAGCATCCTAAGGGCAAGAAACTGAGCCCTCTTGATCATTATCCCAAGAACAAGCACCATTTCTGGTTTAGTGTAAGGGCTCATTTACTACTTTTCCTCCTTTTTGGAATTCGTTTTCCTTTTCTTTCCCCTCTCGACTGTGTGAACGATACGTGCTTCTTCCTTTCTCTTCTGAATGCCCCTTACCCTGTGAAAGCTCTCTGCTCTCCATGACCACCTTGTCTCCATTTGCATCCTCTGTACCACTGCTTTGTCATGTGTGATAGAACCTCACTTCCAGCTACATAGCACAGAGATATCTGCACATCTGGTTTATGCCTCTCAGTTGATAAACTTTTTGAATGCAAAAATAAAATCTTTCTCTTTTACCTTGTTCAGTGTATCTGTATCCCCTACAGAGTAAAGTCCAGAATTTAACATGCATTTTTTTTGTTCAGCACCATCCTTACCTCTCACTCTGTTCTGTACCCTCCTCCAGATGTTTACAACTTCCTCAACAGGTATTGTAGGATGTGCTTCCATGGCCCTTAGGATTGTAAAAAAACATGAACTTTGGAGTCTCACAGACCTATCTTGGAATCTCACATCCACCCCTCCTGTGTATTCTCCTCATTAGTAAAGTGAGCCTGATAATTCCTACATCAAGGGACACTAGGAAGATTGAATGAAGTAATTTATGTACAATCATGAAGCATCGTTTCTGGGATGAGTGAGTAATCAGAATTGAGAGTCCCTTCCTTTCCTCTTCAAGATTCAGATCACGCGTCTCCTTCTATCTGATGTCATCCCTGAATCTCTAAGGAAAATTCTCTCTCCCTTTGTGCATTTGTCCACCCAATGCATATTCATGCCAGGCGTCCCCAGGATCACTTCAGGTCTGATGATTCATAGCAGGACTCAGAGAAGCTGATGTCATCATGGTCATGGTTTCTTACAGTGAAAGGATACAGATTAAAATCAGCTAAGGGAAAAGGTGCATGGGGAAGGCCCAGGAGAGACCAGGCGCTAGATTCCTGGCCTCCTCTCCAGTGAAGTCCTGCAGATGCATCAGACTTTATTCCCTCAGCACTGATGACACAGCACCTATGAAATGGTGCCACCGAGGGAAGCTACGCAGCCTTGGGGTCAGCGTTTTATTTTGGGCTAGTCACATAGGCACATACGACAGAAGTGACTGACCTTAGCTACACAGCCTCCAGCCTCCTAGAGGTCAAACCACTGATACAGTGTGGCCCTGGGTCCTCAGGGATACCCAGACAACTGTTACCCAGCAGGACCTTCCAAAGGCTTAGAAGTTATGCCCCAGGAGCCTGTCAAGGCCCTCCTCCTGAAACAGACCTTTTTCTAGAAAGCGCAGGACTCGGACCTCCTGAATTAAAACCTTCACTGCACACCGTGTTTTACTACAATAATTCCACGTGCCTGTTTTTTCTATATTCCCACTACTTAGTACTTTTGTACTCAAGCAATCTTTGTCGAATGGTTGTATAAATACATAAATGCATTTCTGAATCTCCTAACATGACCTATATGCAATATCCAATATATATTTATAGGTTCATAATTGATAATAATAATTCATAGTTAAGTTTCGTTTGTTTTTCCTGTTGTTTTAGGGAACGAGCCAAAGTATGAACATTATATTTGTTCAAGCTTCAAGTTTTGTATTTGTTTTTCTTTGGATTATCCGAGAGCCTTTCAAAGATGGTTGGTTGATTTGCAGTGATGGTAAAAAACAAAGTCAACGTTGATCTTTACTAACTTGGAGTACACAAAATGGCAAAAGGCACACATTTACGGGTAAACAGAGAAAACTTTCCTTGAAAGGGTCCACCTTCAACAGAAATACTAGAAAGATAAGGGAGAACCAGCGTTGGCAAAGCCAAGGAAAACATCTAGATGTTAAATATGTGATGGCCTAAAGGCAGGAAAAGACTAACCTACCGCCTTTGGGAACTCAGTCCTGGGGTGGTGGGAGAGGGCTGGGAGCTGGGACAGGGCTGAGAGGAAGCAGAGCTGGTCCACGCTTCTTGACTTGGCTCAACTGAGTATTTCACTGGACCATAAAGGCAGCTTTCAAAGAGCTTGAAAGTTTTGAAACCTTGTAGACCATACTTAGTGACCTTAGTGACTGTTATGGGTAAATAAAAAGAAAAAATGCAGACACAGTTTCTCACAAATGTCTCTGACCTAGTTGGGGACAAAATACACATGCAAGAAAAGGATACATTTCTTATTCTTTCTACCTCATAGAGGAGGTTGTTTAGAGTGTTTTTATGTAGAATACAGGGTTTTGGAAGTTCAATATAGAAATAAAAGAATGTTTCTAAAAGCATTTTTAAAATCTCATTTTATCCAACTGGACAATGAGTCTAACATTCTCTACATGAATGTTTATGCAAATTATAGCATGATTTCACCCAGTTTCAATTACTTCATGTTCATAATAGTTTTAATAAAAGGGCATTTACAATTTATATTTAATTTTTTTCTATCCTAACAGAAGACTCTAAGTTTCTGAAAAATAATGATTAGATCTAATTTTTGTAAAAGAAACATGAATTATTTCTACTTAAAAAATGTTAGTGGGGACTTCCCTGGTGGTCCAGTGGTTAAGACTCCATGCTTCCAATGCAGGGGGCCCAGGTTTGATCCATGGTCAGGGAACTAAGATCCCACATGCCATGCCGTGCAGCCAAGAAAAAAATTTAATGATAAATCAGAGACCTAGGGGCCTACTCTATAGGTTTGGTCTTTATTGAACATTCAAGTTTTTGTGTTACGGTCCTTTTAACAAAATATTTCTCTGAATTTTCGTCTTTCAGGTGGTCAGTTAAAATCAAGGCAGTATATTCAGATTTTACACTATATTGTCTTAAAGTCCCACATTAAATATTAAAAGATGTGTCCTCATGTGCCAACTGATTCTTTTTAAGAAAAATAGGATTATACTGAAGACAACCTCAATATACTGTATTTCCTTCTAATACCCATGATTAGATTATGCTGCCATTAGTCAAAGGGTTCTTACATTTTTTTTAAAATGGGATATAGTTGTTTTACAATGTTATGTTAATTTCTACTGAACAGTGACGTGGAGTTCTCATCAAAGTGTTCTTACATTTCTTGCATTTAAAGGCTAACGTTGATGCACTCCGTAAAGCATCTTTAGAAGAAAAATAATTTTTAGAAAGATTTTACCTTGAGAACTATGAGTTGGGAGAAAAGCAAACTCAAATCTAAAAACTGGTAACTTTTTTTTCATCAATATACATAGTTTGGTATACATAATACCATATACAACTATAATATCTGTAAAATTTTCGACCTACGGTATATACCACCTTGCAAAAGGTAGCAGCACATGAAAATCTGTCGTGAGATTTGCTAGGTGCAAAACATATCAATGCTTTGCTTACCCACAGAATTCTGTGTACCTTTTGCAGAAGTTGAATTTGATGCCCAGGAACATCTTCTATAGAACGAAAGGTCTAGAAAGAAAGTCAGCCTATTGGAACAGAGCACACCTACTCCTAGCCTAGAATAATACCCTGAATGTCAGGTGTTCATAATAGTAGAGGTCGTTGTCAAGTCTCAGAATTGTGGAGATGTGTGTTAAATTAGAAAACTAATTGGATGTTATGTAAAGAGTCGTAACCCTGGCTGCCAATCCCTCATCTCCAGCCCCTCTGGGGGCACAGTCTCATTTGAGGGATGCACAGCGGTGAGGCTTGAGGATAAATGTGGAGGTTGTGAATCCCTAGAGATGTCCGGGCTTCTGGCTTTTTTTTTTTTTTTTTTTTTTTTTTCTTTTTGCGGTATGCGGGCCTCTCACTGTTGTGGCCTCTCCCGTTGCGGAGCACAGGCTCCGGATGCGCAGGCCCAGCGGCCATGGCTCACGGGCCCAGCCGCTCCGCGGCATATGGGATCCTCCCAGACCGGGGCACGAACCCGTATCCCCTGCATCGGCAGGCGGACTCTCAACCACTGCGCCACCAGGGAGGCCCTGGCTTTTTAATTTATCATCTTGTCACCTCCCACTCTCGCCTCTTTGGGCTTGAGATGAAAGAAGTGAGATATAAAGGGATATTCATTTCACTTTTTACTTAAATATTTGGTTGGGTTCCAAAATACAAGGCTTCAGTTTTCAGTTCACATGCACAGAAAAGATGCCAGAAAAATGGTAAAAAAAAAAAAAAAAAAAAAAAGTTAAGCTTAGAAAGGATATTCTTACACACAAGAGACTTTCACTTACTTTGGCTTCAGCAGAAAAAAAAAACTCAGCTTGCAGGGCCCAGACGGCGTTCATAGAGTGTAGTCTTAGAACATGGGTATTTCTTGACCTCTGTCGGTGAAAATAAGTGCAACGTACCATAGAAATATACAATATTATTGTGGCCTCTGATTAAAAAATGTTTTCTATTTTTACATTTATGCACAAACGTTCTGCCAAAACTAACTAAAGCCATAGAAGCATGCTTGGAAAGTGTTTATTTGTTGGACTTTCTTAACCCAAACAATGTTAGAACATTTGTTTAAAAGACTATCTTAGGTTCCTGTTGGCAGCTCTTCTAAGCCTCTTCAGTTGGCCATTTAGCTTTGAGAAATAAATAAATCATAGATGCTCAGAGACGTGTATATGCTTTTATTTTACCTTAGCCTATAAAGGTGCTGTTACCAGTTTAGCAGATGAAATATTAAGCATCCTCTAAGAGTCTAAACAGTAAGGTTTTGTTCCAAGTTAAGGAAGAGGGTCGCTTCCTGTTTCCTACCTGCCACGGGTTCTTGGGTCTCAGCAGAGTTTGTAGATGCAAATTCCAAAAAAAAAAAAAAAGGATTAAAACAGTATCTTATGAGTTACATCAATGCCAATATGAGTTCTGAGTGTCTGAGAGTCTCAAGGCTCTTTCAGTCTCCTGATCTCCTAGGCAGGGCTTCTCACTGGTCCAGTGGCCCATCAGTGGTTAATGAGGTGACCGTTGCATGGTTTAGCTTCCTCACCAGTAAAACAAGGGATTTAAATCAAACGCCTTGAATGTCGCTCCCAATACTAATCTTCCAGGGATATCTTTAATGTGTCAGTACCTCTTAGAGGGGTTTTACTTTAAATCACATCGTAAACTGTTGGGATGTAAGCTTCTTTAGCATTAAAGCAGGACTTAGGCAACTTTAATGGAAAAATTAAATAAGGAAACACTCTTTCCATTGACTTGATGATTGAGTTTCTCTATGTGTCACCTTCCTTCCGATAGTGGCCTTAGGCTCTCACATCAACGGATACCATATAAATGCTGTCATTTGAAACATCGGAACTAAATAAAGATAGTACTTTATACAGCTCCCAGTAGGGGCAGGGAACAAATCTAATCCACCCCCCCACCTTTTTTTTTTTTTTTTTTTTTTTGCAGTACGCGGGCCTCTCACTGTTGTGGCCTCTCCCGTTGCGGAGCACAGGCTCCGGACGCGCAGGCTCAGCGGCCATGGCTCATGGGGCCAGCCACTCCCCGGCATGTGGGATCTTCCCGGACTGGGGCACGAACCCGTGTCCCCTCCATCGGCATGCAGACTCTCAACCACTGCGCCACCAGGGAAGCCCTAATCCCCCTTTTAATGGCATCTGTGGAGGAAGGTTCACCTCTATCACCTCATCTCTTTAATGAGATGATATCCTTTTCTGAAGTTTATTGTGATTTTAAATATTATTTTTTCAAAAAATCCACATGAGAGTAGACTTTTTCCATGCCACCCATTTAGACTTTTCCTAGAGTTAAACGAGTACTGAACACGGAAAAGTTCTGCTTCATCTTTCTCAAATAAAACCAGCATGAAATCTGAAAACTGCAGAAGGAGATCAAAGCTCAAAAGACATTATATATCATCACTAAGAGTAAAACTCATGCTGTGAAAACCACAAATGGTAGAAAGAGTATCTCCATTTGTACACTAAGTAGTATAATTTTGATGCAGAGCCAGGAAATATTCCTGGAAGAATTCCTACATATTCTATTAAACACAATGGGCCAAGTAGAGAGTATGATTTATTTGGGTGATTCTTACTGGTCCCAAGTTAAGGGTTCCTTGAGTCTTTAGACAGGAGATTATTCACATAAGAAAAAAATTCTGAAAAATTAATGATAAATGTCATGGACAATATAAATCTGGGTAGCAGGGTGTTCTGAATGTTCACCTTTGCTTTCACTTTTATGTGGTTGCACTTTACTGGAAAAATATCTTGTGTTCCAGTTCCAAATTAAACAGGGACTGGGTGTCAGGGGAGAGAGACTCTGACATGGGTTTTTTTTTTTTTTTTACTATCTGTGTCGATGAAGAAGATCCCCATGCCTCCCCTACTCCACTATGGTGCCTTTGACATTCCTGCAGTCAACAAGAGAGCATTGAAAAAAATAAGGTGAAACAATCTTCAGTTGTGCTCCTGGGTATTTTCCCAAATGAACTGAAAGCTTACGTCCACACAGAAACCTGCACACGGATATGTATAGAAACTTTATTCATAATTGTCAAAAGGTGTCCTTCAGGACGTGAGTGGATAAATAAACATCAAGACAATGGAATATTATTTAGTGTTAAAAAGAAATCAGCTGTGAAGCCATGAAAAGACGTGGAGGGATCTTACATGCCTATTACTAGATGAAAGAAGTCAGTCTTGCATAGGGCACTTTCTGTGTGATTACAGCTTTGTGCCATTCTGGAAAAGGCAAAACTATGGAGATGATCAGTGGTTGCCGGGGGCTAGGAGGGATAAAGGGATGAATAGACACAGCACAGGAGATTTTTAGGGCAGTGAAATTATTCTGTATGACACTGTGATGGTGGACACATGCCATTATACATTTGACAAAACCCAGTGGAATGTACAACATCAAGAGTGAACCCTGACGTAGAGCACAGGCTTTGGGTGACGGTGACCTGTCAGTGTCTGATCACAGGTTGTACCTGCTGTCCCACTCTGATGGGGGCGTGTCACAGTAGGGGAGACCGTGCGTGTGTGTGAGTGTGAAATCCCTATACTTCTCACTGAATTTTGTCGTGAACCCCAAATTCCTCTAAAAATAAGTCTCCTTCTTACAAGTCAATAGTTACATTCAATTATAGAATTTTGAGGTTATTTTATGTTACTTGTGATTCTTCATATGCATTAACATGTAAGTAATTTAACTAGAATGCAGTATGTTCTGTTGCTGAGTAAACCAAAAAAAATGGGTCGTTAAAGACACTCTCTTTACACTAATTGAATACGAAAATTTTACTGGACAGACCTAATGTTGGTAGTTAGTACATAAGCCTCTTTCATCTGGCTAATGGCAAAAAAGATTGAACTTCTAGCAAACAACAATGGTAGTCGTGAAAAAGCTTTTATGAGGCCGAGGAAAACGGTCTGAATGGTGGGAAGCCTCCAGGCGTAGCCTCTGGGGTGTGCCATTGACCTGTGGTCCATCTAGAAGAATATTGTTCAGCTGGGTGTCAGGTAGACGTATTTCCAGATTTCTCAGGTTTTCAATAGAAACCAGAGTGTTCAAATCTCCCAGTGTAGAAATCATGCCCCAGTGTTAAGTAAAACATAACAGATGAAGACAAGCATAGGGGCAAGAGCAGTGTGGCCTGTGGATCAGCAGTGTTTTACCTTCTAGAGCAAGAGAAATGGGTTTGAGAAAGAGACAGGCCTGAGGTGTCCTGGGCTAAGAGCAAAAGAACTGACCCAGGAGGAGTGGGAAAAGAAAGAGGGCGGAGAGGGCTTTCCTGGCGGCTCGGTGGTTGAGAGTCCGCCTGCTGATGCAGGGGACACGGGTTCGTGCCCCGGTCCGGGAGGATCCCACATGCCGCGGAGCGGCTGGGCCCGTAAGCCATGGCCACTGAGCCTGCGCGTCTGGAGCCTGTGCTCCGCAGCGGGAGAGGCCACAAGAGTGAGAGGCCCGTGTACTGCAAAAAATAAAAAAAAAAGAGGGGGGAGGCAGCAAGGAGGTCAAGGAAAGCAAATACATCAATGCATGACAGACAGAAAGATAGACACGGACAGGCAGGAGAGACAGGAAAGGAGGAAGTGTGAAATCAGGGAAAATGACAAAGTGGAAGACAAGAAAGCAAGCAGGATGGGGTGGAATCCATACTCTGTCTCTGGAATTCACATCCCAACACAGGAGGCTGAAGACAGTCCACTGGGCTTATTAGCCAGTGAGGTTGCGTCTGGCCTTTGACACTATGAAATTAGCTGAGCATCGGGGTCGCAGATGCCATCTAAGGGGAGAAAAAACAAAGCTGGTGGAAAATTGGAAGGAGTTGTGCACAATTTATTTATTTAAGAAGTCTGAGAGTTAGAGGAAAGAAATGGATCAGAAACCAGGGAGACGAAGTGAAGTCAGGAGAGAAATCATCTTTCTGGGTAAAGGAGATCAGTTCAAGTGTAAAGCAGAAGTGTGAAAAACAGTGAGGAGGACAGTGAATAAAAATGCTGGAGGAAAAGAGAAAAGGAGCTAAAAAACCTCAAGGATTTGTTCACATACGCTCCTTGTTGTATCTATTTTTAAAATGACATTACGCCCTGTCATTTCGTAAGCTCGTGTTATTTCACACACTCGTGGCTTAGTAGGCGCTGTTTGTTCTGAGGATTGTAACCCCTAAGTAATCAGGACACAGTAGGTTATTGTAAAGCTTTAAATTCATCCAGTCTAGAATGTGTGCTTCAAGAGATGCTCTCTTCAGACACCCACAGTGCAATAAATAGGAGGGGAGATCAGGAGAGCTGATTAACTCAGCCGCACCAGGTCCCCTCCCTGACGAGTCTATGCAGTTACGTGTGCCTCTCTCTCTGGGATGGGTCTTCGTATCTGGCATCTGCACCCTGGTGTCAGAGAAGCAGACATCTCCACCTGCCAGCGTGCTGGCAGGACCCTGACATCCTCGGTATCCTGCCACGGAGCTCTGACCCAGCACACGTCCGGTGCTCATGGTCTGCTCGGCGGAGCACAGGCATGCTAGTTGCCTCTCTTTGCGTTTTCATCTATCTACTGGGCGACAGCTTTCCAAAGGTCCACATCCTTTGTGGAAGCAACATAATATGAAATCCAGTGTTACTTCCTGTGCCGTGTGTGACTCACACCCCATCTGGCACAGCCAGGGACTGAAACATCATCTCCAGGGCACAAAGTATTTAAAACGTAGCTCGTCGTTGGAGGCTTTCACAGCCAATTCAAAGCCTATATTTTCCATTAGTTAAATATTTAGGATTGGCAACATGAATTTGGATTCTTTCATCTTCTTGCAAATTATCTGTTTATAACTATTATTGATGCCTAATGAGGTTGGCGATACATAGGCCTCCTCTCCACTACCAACTCCATCTCACTTCTCGGGTTTAAACCAGTTCGGGCCACAGAGCCTGAGGAATTCACCCAGCGCGTCCCCGAGACACCTTAGACCTGGCAGTCTTTCCACATTGTGTCCCCCTCTCCCTGCGTTAAAAATGCTTCTGTCTCCTAACCATTCCCACAGCCCAAATTACTCTGGGAAGCAGTCTAAACTCAGTGCTTCTGTTTTCTCATCTCACTGTCATGTTCCATCCCCTTGCAGTTGGGTTTCCTGAATCGCTGCAGTAAAAGGGCTGTATTATAATCTCTGTCTTCAAGCCCAACAACTCTTTGAAGTGCATGTGTTCTCTTCTCGCCTTGGTCCTCCCCACATGCTCTTGCTTCTCTCTCCCACACTGGCCAGAAGCCACCTTCTCCTCCTGGGCCCTCTCCATCTCCAGGCTCTGTGACGGCTCTTTCTTGTTTCCCCACATCCTTTCTGATTATCCCTCCTCTGTCTTTCTCATTGGGTACTTTTGCTTCCCCCAGTCCTTCAGTTGTAGGTGTTCTTCAAGGTTTATCTTTTGGCTGCACTCTATAGCTCCTATTGGGGGCACTAACTAGAACGCAGAATGGGTTCCCAGGGGAACAAATGGTAGAAGGCTTATTAAGGAGTGACGGATTGACATGTACACACTGTTGTATTTAAAACAGATAAACAACAAAGACCTACTGTAGAGCACAGGGAACTCTGCTCAATATTCTGTAACGACCTAATTAGGAAAAGAATTTGAAAAAGAATAGATACATGGGGCTTCCCTGGTGGCACAGTGGTTGAGAGTCCGCCTGCCGATGCAGGGGACACGGGTTCGTGCTCCGGTCCGGGAATATCCCACATGCCACGGAGCGGCTGGGCCCGTGATCCATGGCCGCTGAGCCTGCACGTCCAGAGCCTGTGCTCCACAACGGGAGAGGCCACAACAGTGAGAGACCCGCATGCCGCAAAAAAAAAAACCAACATACAAACACATACAAAACCAAATGGTAGAAGGCAGGTCATTACTTATGTCATCCTGTAAGCTCTTTTTGCCTTGTTTATGTCACCCTTCCATCACCTTCTCTCAGCCCCACCTCCTCCTGGACAAACACTTTGAAGAAAACTGCTGGTGCCAAAAGTGGCCGCTGCACCTTAGTGAATGAGGATGTGGTCATGGGAGATGATCTGCTTTGCTGACATTTCTAGCTGCCTAGGAATTCTAGGCAAGGTATACAACTTCTATGTGCTTCTCTTTCTTTATCTCTAAATTTTGGAATATTAATGGGACCCCTAGGTTGTTGTGATGGTAAGATTAGTTACTGTACTTAAAGAACTGAAAATAGCATCTAAGGGCTGTGTAGACATTGGCTATTGTCTTTAAACACAGCTCTGTTTGGTAACCTACATTTCTAGCACCCAGCTCTCTTCCAAGCTGCGGGACCAGATTGATGTCTTGACCTCCGTGTTCCCCAAGCTCCTGGCAACAGGTTCAAAATCAAGTTTCTCTTCACCTACTTCTTCTACAAACCCGTTTGACAATAGCTTCCTAGACTTAAAAAAAAATCATCATTCTATTTTACCAGTCCGCTTGCTTCAGAGTCCGCAGTCACTGTAATTCCCTCGTCTCTTTTGCCCTCCTCTACACTCTCTGCAGTGTTACCTCTTCCGTTTTCATCCATTTCGTTCTTTATGTTGCATTGTCAATAATCTAGGTCAGTCTTTCTTCCCTGGTTTGATCAATGAGGAAGCTCTTGTTCCAGTTTTACACACTACCCAACCCATCCTCCGGGTCCTGCCCTCGGCAGCCCGAGTGGTGTTCTGACAGACAGCACAGCTCTGCTCTGCAGGTGATAACACAGCAGCATTCAGAGGACAGTCAGGAAGAGCCTGTGGCCCCATCATATCAGCTTGAGAAAGGCAGCACCCAACGTGGACCATAACTAGGGCATGATGATATCATTATTTCCTTGGGACTCTTTCAGACACTTAACTTTCAAAGGCAATTCCAGGGCTGCTTACTTACACAAGTATGGGTCCATTATTGAGTCCTAAAACCGTGTCACCTAAAACAGCTCCTGGCACATAGTAGGTGCTCACTGTATGTTTCTCCAACGATTGAATGAATCCATAATGCTTACAACAACACATAAAGAAAATGCAGATGCTATGCATGCGTGTGACCACCCATCTGGGACCTGATCCATCTTGGACACTATCCCTCCCATTCTTCCATATAAATATTATATAAATATTCTATTTCTCCATTCCCAGGGACAAGGCTGACTCCATGGTAACATAGGGTGAAAGGATCCAATGTGCCAGCAGTCAAAAATGATCTCCTCCACTTGCATGCCATGTGAGGGAAATTCTTATTACTGGGATTTCTTCTTAAAGTACTAGAAACAGAAGACTTCAGTTAAAAATTCAAATTATTTCTTTACTATATCTGCATGATTTTTTGCTTTTTTGGTCAAATTAGCTCTAATCGGTGTCACACAGTGAATGGGCACTGGTGGACCAATGGCCTTATGCCAAGATGGAGCTGGTTATGTGCAACGTGGGACCAAGATGCATGGCCACTGAGGGCCTCAGGGAAGAGTGGGAGGCTGAGTGAGGGTCGGGCTGGGCTCCTGACCCTGTGCGAGGAAGCAAGAGAGCACGCTCAAGCCTGGGGGGGGTTGGCTTGTTACCTGTGCAGTAGCAACAGCCCATTTGATCACTGAAAAATTTATAGATAGTCACAAGTAGTCAGACTAGTCACACTGGGGGTACACATACAGTTAGAGAACCCAGCACATTGGTGAGGCTGGTCTTTCTCTTGCTCTGCTTTTTTTAGCTCATTTATTCAAAAAAATTTACAGAACAACTATGTATTTAGGTGCTAGCTCTATAGTAGTGAACCAAATGGATAGAATTCCTGATTCCTGTCTACATTCTGGTTTCTGCTCAAACTCAAATCCTGCTGGGTGCTCTTGGCCCCAAGAGAACAAGACTCATATTTTCTCTCTCTCCACCTCTCTCCCTCTCTCTCTCTCTCTCTCTCTCTCAGACATTTGTTCAGGCACCACTCTATTCCTGCCTTCCTTTCTCTCTGCAATACTCAGCACTCACTTAAAGGCTCCATTTCAAATCCCACCTTCCAGAAATATTCCCAAAAATAGCACTTTTGGGAGAATGTGTCCTATTTCAGCTTTCCTAAATGATCTCTTGGTTTTTAATAATTTAACTTCGAGCTCTTACTTTAACTGCTATTTTTCCCATTATGTTTATACTTTGTTCCTCTCCTCAGCTTTCTTCTACATGTTTTCCTTTATTACCATATTTTCCCTCATACGTTAATCTATATTATCAAACCTACTGATTGTATGTCAAGCAGCTGGAGCCATCTCAGACAGCAACCACTAGTGCGGTGGGTAGCTTACTAAGTCACCTCTGTTCTCTGTGCACATACGCCTACCTCCTGGGGGCACTGGCTGGAATAACCTCTCTCCTGTCACTCTCTACACTTCTCCAGTTCCAAGGTCTCACTGCCTGTCGACCCTTCCTTCCTGAATGCACTGTTGGTATCTCACATTCAATAAAAGTGAAGTCATAACTGTTCCTTCTCGTCCCCTTGCTGGAATGCCTAGTCTTTCCACTTTTGTATGTGGCAATACTATGTCCCCAGTCACTCACATGAGGGCTGAGTCTTTGACCTCTTCCCCTTGCTCTGGTTTTCTCTCATGGCTCATTTTTCCTGCTTCTTCAATATCTCTCATGTGGGACTCTCTCTCCCTGGTATTGTCCAAAAGCCTGGGATAGACCCTTATTGCCTGTATGATGAAAATGGTCTGCCCGTGGATTTCTGCTTCCTTTTAACCATCCTACCCAACACTGGGAGGGCAATCAGCTGGAAAGCTTAGACCCTCTCTTATTGCGGTAATGGATTTCCACTGTAAGCTCCAGGGTCCCCCATACCCATCTTGGACTCTGCACTGGGATGTAAGGTATTTGTGTGAGTAGGAGCCATGTCCTCTTCTTGTTTTCACCCTTGTGCTCAGTAAATGTTATGCATTCAGTAAATATTAACTGAGAGAACTGGTTAATGCCCATTCACCAACAAGAGAGCAGTAGAGAATATGTGTTTTCTTTTATTCCAAATGAAGACTTTAAAGTTATTATGAATATCCCTCTAAATTTGTTTTGTTCCTAGTAGTGTAGCACACAAACAACGTGGAATTTCTCAGTCTTTTTCACTAGCATTTTAAGTATTGAGGGACAACTTTAAAAAATCATTTCAACTAGAAAATAAACTTACAGCAAACATCGTTATATTCTTTCATAATTATACTTTTCCATAATGAGACAATAAGCCTTCCTGTAATACCTTTGTTTACATTCTCGAATCATTATATTACCTATGTTTATCCAGCACTGAAAGTACCAAAAGGAATAGTAAGCATTCATTATTGATAAGAGCTGTACAGAACTATTAGAAATGTAAGAAAAAGAAAAAAAAACATTTAAAGAACATCAGTCCAATTCATGAAGCAATTTAAGATTGCAAAAACTTGTTACTAATTAGGAATAGCACTCTTAAAATTTTAAAGATCTCAAAAAAAATTTATGCAGTATCTTTCCAGCTGAAAGAAATAAAAGCTTAAGAATGTTGCTGATTTGCATATAAGATCTATTTCAGAAAACTAATTTTATCAGTTCTATCTTTGCGTGTACATAATAAAGTACAAACAAATAAAAATTAAAAAATAAAAAGCATCCTGAATGGATGCTTCAATTCAGGATTATTGCCATGACTGAGGGTTCTTTCCTTAGTTAAAATAGTTTGGGTTGGTTATGTGCTCATGGACTATCCTCTTCCCCTCTATCTTTATACCAGAGACCAAGGCCTCTCCCTGGATCATAATCCTTCATGCCCAGCTGTACTTTCTGAATGTTTTTGTTTGATATGGTATATTGGGGCCAAGGCTATACTATTTTCAATGATACATATTTAGAAAACTTACTTACTTACATTACATTTTAGCTTCTTGTGAGGTGATGTTCTTGGTACTTCATGTAATCCCCAGTCAGAAGGATGACAGACTATGAATTTACCTTTTTTTCTATAAAACAACCTCTCAGTTGATAGCCATTAAAATTTTTCACATAATATGAAATAAAATATGTTGTTTGGCATCTTATTCACCAAAACGATTGTTTTTTGTTTGGGGGGTTTGTTTTACCGTTTTCCTAGAATGTAGATAACAATAATAAGTAAAGTTTTTTGGATATTTATTAACATGTGTGTATGGTAGACACATATATCATCCAGTCTTCATGACAACCTGAGCATTGGGTGTAATCCCTCCCTTACAGGTGAGAAAACTGAGTTTTAAGCCATCACAGAGTGAGTGAACTGCACTGATACAGATGATTCCACGCTGGTCTACAGTTGAGTATCAATGAGCTAAGGTGGATTTGGGAGAGGGTACTGCCTAGGCGAACTTATCTTGATGCCTTAATTTTGAAATAAAACGTTGAGGGAAACTTACTGGACGGCCTTAAGGCTCTTTCGGTGAAGAGACAGGGTCGGTAAGAAGTGGCTGAGGCAGGAGAGGAAGACAGGAGGCGCCGGGGGTGTGTGTGTGTGTGCAGGTCCCTAGGGCGGCAACAGCAACAGGATCTGATGACAGAGTCCTAGTTCGCCAGCAGACGGGAAATAGAATTGGAAATTGTGCATGAGGACTCTTTAGTGCCGATAGGAATGGAAAAACTACTTAACACACTGTGCTTCTGCTGTCTTCATTTCTGCTTCCTGCTTTTCAACCCAAGTGTGCTGCATGTTCTGGCGGCTGTCTCATGGTTTTTGTACAAGCAGCACACTGTGCAGGCATGACCCAGTGACTCAGGAAGGTTGGTGTCAGTCCTAAGGGCTGAATCCCAACCCGAGGATGGTTTTCTTAGTCAAGGTGCCCCGTTCTTCTTCTTGCCTGACATTGTTGGCGGCAAGCAATTTGCACAGGAGATGAGGCTATGTTACCAGTGTGTTTGCTGACCAGTGTTTTGTGTCCTCTATCTTCCAGGATTGCCCGGTGCATAGGTAGCCCTCTCTAACCAGAGAAACGTAGAACAAACCCAGAAAACAGAGCGCTGACCCATTTGAGGCAGGACCACACATACTATAACATCTCCGTACGTGGGCACATATAGTGGAAACCTATTTTGATCAGTGGTTTGCATATGTCCTTTAGTGGTGGGTTTCTTCCTTCAAATAAATATTAAACTGACGCCCAATAATTAAAACAGATAAAAAGTAGAGCTGATGATTTTTAGGTGTAAATGAAACTGTGTAAGGAACAGTAATTGCTAACAGAAAAAAAAAGTCAGAGAGGTAGGAAGTGGGGTTTCCTAAAACCAGGCCTGGACCTAGAACTGCCCCAGATGCTCCAGCCAGCACTCCTCTCTGGGTACCTGAAGACACAGCTCTCATTAATCGTTAAAATACAGATATCATCAGTACATAATTAGTCAGAGCCAAGAGTTTCAAAATTGCCTTTAAAAAAATGTCTCTAGGGCTTCCCTGGTGGCTCAGTGGTTGAGAGTCCTCCTGCCGATGCAGGGGACACGGGTTTGTGCCCCGGTCTGGGAAGATCACACATGCCGCGGAGTGGCTGGGGTCGTGAGCCATGGCCGCTGAGCCTGCACGTCCGGAGCCTGTGTTCAGCAACGGGAGAGGCCACAACAGTGAGACGCCCGCGTACCGCAAAAAAAAAAAAAATAAAAATGTCTCTAGACCAATAAGACTTTACTTTTACCAGATTGAAATAGTGCATATTTACAAAATGAAAGTGTTAATTAGAAGGATTGGTTAGCCAGAAAACAGTACAACGAGAATCACAGAAAAAACAAACAAATAAACAAACATAAACATTGGCAGTATCCATCAGAACATGGTCAGGACAGAAGCTGACCAGGATTATGAATCTATAATCATAACACTGTAAAAAGAATAACAAGAACAGCTGATATATTATTATTACTATGTGCCAGATTTTGTTCTAAGTACTTTCATACATTAACTCATTTAATCTTCCTGATCACCCTATGAGGTAGATTATTATCCCCACTTCACACGTGAGGAAACTGAGGCACAGAGAAGTTAAATGAGTTATTCCAGGTCACACAGGAATAGAATTGGAGCCAGAATTTCAGGACAGGAAATCTGATCCACAGTCTGTGCTCTACCTGAGCAAGAGGGGCGCACCAGACACTCTCACCTGATGCCCTAAATATTCTCACCCTTGTAAACAACTTTACTTGTTCTGTGTTCTGAGTGCAACCTTGTAACTGTGATAAGCCTGACCATGTAGTTGTGCCTGCAGAGGTCACATTGGTTATTGATAGTTTTATTTGTAATGGTAAAATGTTAAGTCAGCATTTTGGCTTAAATTATCAATCTTTCTTAATGTAATCCCTCGAAACCTCTGAACAGGAAATGCCCCATCTCCCAAGGCCCTGCAAGTGGCTGAAGGTTGCCACGTATCTTCTTCTTGCCAATGAAATCCCACGTCCACTCTGCTCTTCTCATCTGCTACTGGCATACACAGCTGTTGACCTCCCCTGGCTCCTTTATGGGGCTCAGTCCCTAGTCAATCCTACTTTTCCCCCTTCTGGCTCAGAAATGGAAGCCAATCCAGAACTGATCCTGCTTCCTTGAGACCCTCCTCTGCGTCCTTCACCTTCACCTTCACCTGAACCTTACAGAAGAGACTTCCTGCCAGGCTCACATGGAGTGCTGTCCCACAGTTCTTCCTGAGGGCCCTCTGTCTTTGCATCAAGTCAGTAATCCCAATTTCATCAGACTGCTGGCTCGTACCTGGTGGCCTTTGGGCATCAATATTCCCTGTGTCCTCACACCTTGTCCAGATGCAACACCTGGGTTCTAAGTCTCCTAGCCTAGGTTAAATTCTCAGGGCCTCAACTCGCTGCCCTAATTTAAACCAGCCTGTGATTTCGATCTTCAGGATGTGATCTCTGGCTCATCTGCCAGCTCACCAGTCTCTTCTATCTACTTAGATTCCCATTTTTTTGAGAAAGGCAATAATGCACACTGTGTAGAGAAAGGGTTCAGTGTTCACACAGCCTGATTATAAAATGTACAATGTGAGTGTGGACAAGTTACTTAAAGTCTTGGAATCTCATTTTCCTCATTGATCAAATGAGAATAATGTTTACCTCATCAAGTGATGTGAGAATTGAATAAATTGTATAAACTGTCTTAAAAATAATAGAGGTTTTTATTTTTATTTTTTTATTTTTGCGGTACGCAGACCTCTCACTGTCGTGGCCTCTCCTGTTGCAGAGCACAGGCTCCAGACACGCAGACTCAGCGGCCATGGCTCACGGGCCCAGCCGCTCCGTGGCACGTGAGATCCTCCCGGACTGGGGCACGAACCCGTGTCCCCTGCATCGGCAGGCGGACTCTCAACCACTGCACCACCAGGGAAGCCCAATAGAGGTTTTTAAAATGTTTATTCCTTCCCATGAGGCTGCTTACCCTCCTGACCCCAAGCTGCAAACTCCAGTTGCAGCCCAGTTCCAACCATAGTGTTTGTCCTGTATATAATGATAATAATAATAAAAACAATAGTACTGATTTGATAGTTAACACTTAGTGACTCTTTTGTTAGGTGTAGGCAATATTCCAAGCAATTTGAATCTATTTAATGTCTTCAACACCTCTATAAAGTAGGCCCCATGGAAAACCTTACTTTATAGGTGAGAAAACAGAGACACAGGGAGATTGAATGAGTTGCCCAAAGTCACACCGCTTGGTAGAAGAGGGATTTAAACCAAGAAAGTCTGCTTCTAGACCCGGTATGCCTAACCCATTCTGTGCATTTATTGATACTATAAGGTAAGACTTTATTGTAGAGATTACAAAATAGCATTCTAAATGCTGAATCTGATCCATGGGAATGTAATGTTTGATCATTGTGGTGCTTAAACAGTTGAATTAGTGGGCAATATCTTTTTAAATGAAAAAAAAATTATGTAAAATTTCAGATTCTCAGCTTCTTTTGAAAAAGTAGAAACTGTGGCAATACCTGGTCTGAATACCCACATGGCAAGATCATCTTTAGATGGATGTGTGCCTTCAGATGGCCCATTTCTCCACCATTGTACACCTGGCTGCTTTGCTCCTTTATGAAGACACCTGGGCCCTATCACTGCTGGAATTTGCAAACCCTGCCTGAATAAAACAGGACTGTCTTTTTAAGTGAGAAACCCAGTATGGTGCTGTGAGGAGAAAGATGTTTCAGCATTTGGAACCTAAGCATTGGCAAAGAGTGGAGCTCTGCCATAGTTATTTTTGTTTAGCTTTCAGAATTAAATTACAGACTCTAATAAATTGGTAGTGTTTCTGCTCATTCCAGTGTTGGGTTTCCTTTCTATGACATTTAAAGACAATTTAAACTCATGCATCAAGAGAGAAAACTGATTAATGTCAATTATGTTACATATTTTCAAAAAAAGTGATTTTTTTAGTCATGTGTTCTAAGGGAAATAAACATTTATATTTGAAAATTTCAAGTCCTTTATCATTTTTAAATGTTAGCTATATTTTGATTAAACAAAATAAATCCATATTTTCAAACCACCCCCAAAGAATCCTCTTAAGAAGAAAAGATAAGCACATTTTGAAGAAAAGTGAATAACTTGTAGAAAGGATCAAAGGCATAGCCTGGAAAAGATGTGACTGTCTTGCTTAATCTAAACAATTGTTAGAATGAAACTTACAATGTAGATTCACTCAATTTCCTTCAAGCTAAATCTGAAATAGCTAGGGTATCCACTGGTGTCAGCTACGGATAGTAGAGTTTTAATGCAAAAATTATATAAAGATAGAAATTAGTCAACATTTCTTAGTGCTTCAAAATCTATTTCTAAAGCCTCTGTGTAACTGGAGGATGTTAATCCAGAAAACCTTTTCTATCTCCTCCTTAATTTACCTCCGGTTAAATTTCTCCCCAGATCTAACCTAATTGTAAAGAAGAACAATGTCATGATAACTGACTTATTTACTTCAGGCAAATCATTTTTCGTTGTTGTTGAACCAATGATGAAATGCATCAATATTGTCAGATACCAAATATTGTCACATTTTTGTGTCTCTGACAGAAATGATTTCCAGAGCAAGAGGTGCAAGGACTCTCATTTTTTTTAATAGACTGAATTTCCTGGGATCTGGTCAAAATGTCAAATTATACAGAACCAGATACTTGAAGTGAATCCTAACAGACTCCACAACACAATTTTTAAGAACTTCACTTTGGGGGTTGGGGAGGGACCTTTCAGGTACCATCTACCTGAGGTCAGATGACCCGTTACCGTCTGGTGACCTTGTTGCATTGGTTGAAGAGAGGGGCAGTCTTTTGTTTATTTTAAGCAAAAGCAGCCAAAAGGAAACTATAACTGAAAGGTTGTCTGGGATTTACATAATGTCGCATGAAGGAGCTCCTTGAACAGCACAAGAATTAGGAAACAAGTACAATCTGATGACAGAAATTGGCTTAAACACCTAGATTTTAAATTTAATAGAATTTGGTTAGTGCACTAAAATCCAATTCCAAGCAAGACTCCCTGCTACCTTCCTCACAAATAAGAGTCAATTGCTATAAATGTACAGACTCACAAATGCTCCATTTTGGGTGTTTGCTCCTCCTTCACATGTTGTGCTTCAGCAGCAGACCTACTGGTACTTCCTGGAACACACCACCCTGCTCTCTGCCTCTCAGCACTCAGTCCAAATACTAGCACTGACTTTAAAAAAGATGTTTTCTGCTATTTCTCCAGCACTTGGAACAGTATGCATGGTACAGGTTAAATAAACATTTGTTGAGTAAATGAAGACAGGTGATACAGCCTTTGACTTCTTCAGGCTCAACTCCCCTGACTGTAACACACCCCAACTAAACAACCACACTGACCTGACATTTATGTTGATGTATCAACTCCTCACGTTGCTCCCATTCCCCCCACCCACCCACCCACCCATATTGACGTATTCCACAAGACCCTCTCCTCCACTCAGGTAGCTACGGTAATCCACCATAGTCAGCCAAAGGTAGGGTTTTAATGCAAAAACATAGAGAGATAGAAATTAGCTCAATGCTTCTTAGAGTTTCAAAATATATTTCTAAATCCTCATCTGTAATCAAGGTTATTAAATTAGAAAACCTCTTGTATCTCTTTTTTCCATGACTCTCTGATTCTGCTTAACTACAGGGATAATGGATAAAGTCAGATATTCAGAAATGTTAAGTGGAAGCATTTCTTTTTGAAAGTTCAAATATTAAGACATACATATAATTAAAGCACATATAATTTGTCCTCTTAAATTGTCAGTGATCTGTAATTTGCTTTGCAATTTCAGTCACAGTTGAAGGATAACACAGTCAAGGGTAAGAGGTCTTTCTTTCTCTCTCCCCTTCTCCTTCTCCTCTCCCCTGCCCAGGATCATCCGAGACCATTTCCAGGGAAACTCATTTACTTTGGCAACAAAGATCTGGGCCTCGCCATGAACGTAGCTTATTGAGCTTAGATCCAGGGGACAAAGAAATACTGAAACCATGAAGTATATTCTGGAAGTGAAGGAACTCTGGTTTAACTCCATCCAGCTGAAAACAAAGTCCCCCAACACGTTTGAGAGTTATGGGGATTAATGCACGTGGAGAATGAGGTAATTAGAGGAAGATGATACAGATAATACGGGGGGGGGGGGGACGTGGAAAAGGACCGGGGCCACGTTGCAGTGGGAGGAGAGAGCTTATCCAGGCATGTAGTTGTCTTTTCTTTTAAAATCACAACCCAAGGGCATGTGGGAGTTCCTTTAGATAACCAGGAAACACTGTCATTCTCTACTGTGAAGACACAGCCACAAGAGAATGAGCACAAGGCCGTGAACTGGGTCCTGGTGAAAACCAGCTGTGAAGAGGAGACAAAGGAAGGTTTGTTAGTGTTAGTCCTAACAGCCTTGAGTGTTCTCAATGTCTTCCTTCCAAGAAACTGATATATACATACTTCCCTTCAGTAACTATAATTCCCCTATCAGCCACATGGGCGTGATAGCTAAGTGCCCAGGGTGATACACCCAGCAGCAGTACAAGAGAGTCAGCCAGCCCCTGCACGTGGAGCGAAGTTGGGCATTATCAGCTTTTTGGCTTTTAAAATAATAGTCTTTCTGCTGAGTGTGTGATGGTATTTCATTGTTCTTTTATTTTTTTATTTTTATATGTGTGATTTATTTATTTTTTTAACATCTTTATTGGAGTATAATTGCTTTACAATGGTGTGTTAGTTTCTGCTTTATAACAAAGTGAATCAGCTATACATATACATGTATCCCCGTATCTATTCCCTCTTGCATCTCCCTCCCACCCTCGCTATCCCACCCCTCTAGGTGGTCACAAAGCACCGAGCTGATCTCCCTGTGCTATGAGGCTGCTTCCCACTAGCTATCTGTTTTACGTTTGGTAGTGTATATATGTCCATGCCACTCTCTCACTTCATCCCAGCTAACTGGCAATTCTTGGATAACTAATGATGCTGGAAAATTTTTTACGTGTTCCCTTGACATTTGTATCTCCTCTTTTATGAAATATCTGAATCTTTTGCCTTTTTAAAACATTCTTGGATTGCTTGTCTTCTTTGACTTGAATTGTGGAAGTTTTTTATATACTTTTGAGATCAGTTCTTTGTCAGATATATGTTTTGTAAATATTTTTTTCCAAGACATGTCTTGGCTATTTCTATTCTTAATGGAGTCTTCGATGAGCAAAAGTTTGTTGTTAGTGCATAAAAACAAAATTGATTTTTGCTTACTGACCTTGTATCCTGTATTAATTCCAGTAGTTGTTTTATAAATTCCTTAGGATTTTCTACATAAACAGTCTGGTTACCTGCTAGGGAAGACGGTTTTTCTTCTTCCTTTCTGAATTTCATGTTCTTGTATTTTCTTGCTTTATTGTACCAGTTAGGACCTCTACTACAGTGTTAAATAAAAGTGATAAGAGTATATACCCATGCCTTGTTCTCCATCTTAGGGGGAAAACCTTTTCCCTTTTAGTTTTTGTTGACCGTTTTTATCATGAAGGGGCATTGAATTTTATCAAATGCTTTTTCTGCATTCATTAAAATGATCACAGGCTTTTATTTTTCCCCTGTTATTATGCTAATACAGTGAATGATGTGGATTTATTTTCAAATACTGAGGCAGTCATGTTGTGTGGGATAATCCCCACTTGGTCGGAATGTATTATCTGTCTTATTTACTGCTAGATTCTGCCTTTTATTTAAATTTCTAGATCAAGGAGATGTTTTTTAATTGTTTGCTTACTTTTTTTCCAACAAAGTAAATTTTCTATTTAGATAATGTTCTGAGCTAATTCTAATTACCTAAGATAATTTTACTGCAAGAGTTATTTCTGAGAATAGGTTTAAGCAGTTATTCAAAAATATATTAGGAGGACACTATAAATCACAGAACAGATTTATTAAAAAATGAACAAAGTTCACTGACCAGATTAGTTTATTTACTATTATCATTGGTGTTTCTTGTTCTCTAAGATAAAGTTTTGCTCTAGTTTTGATTTTAGAAATGGGGTCCAGTGCTTCTTACTCAGAGCTCTTGGAAAAGAAGTGGCCATTTTCTCATCGGATGCTTGCTCTGTTTACACAGTCTCTCTCTCTCTCTCTCTCTCTCTTTCTCCCCTTTCTCCCCCTCTCTGCACCCCTCCTTCACTCTCAGTCTCATTCTTTTTCACTCTTTCTTCAGTCATATTGTGAAGATGTGACTATTAGTTTAACTAGGTCATAAGAGTGGTCCCTAATCCAATATGATTGGTGTCCTTATAAAAAGGGAAAATTTGGAGACAGACAGGGTTACCTGGAAGAAAACATGTGAACACGAAGATGGCTACCTACAAGCCAAGGAAAGAGGCCTAGAACAGATCATTCCCTCACACCCTCAGAAGGAACCAACCCTGCCTACACTTTGATTTCAGACTTCTAGCCTCCAGAACTGTGAGACAATACATTTCTGTTGTTTAAGCCAAACAAAAATTTTTAAGAAAAGGAAGATGTGAATATTTATCAAAGGCTCCTAAATCTCAGACATCAGACTGTTACGCATTTCCCATCACTTCTTTTCATAGGTAAGAACACTGTCCCATCAGCCTGTTTGGATACGGTAAAAGCCCAAGTACTTCTGCAGTTTTCTTCAGGTAGCAAATGACTAGGTTAATAACTATGTTAAAACCGCTAGATCTGTCAGCAAGTGAACACAAAATGTAGTCACATCATGAGTGGAAAATAAGCCTTCCTATCCCTATATAATCATGCAGAAGACATTTAAGACACTAACAGATTCATCAGTCAGAAAAGCAGGTAAAACTGCTGCACGCATTTATTAATTTAATGAAGAAAAACACCTAAAACGGGTCTGCTAACAACATTTTGAGCTAACTTGACTTTTGATTTTTTTTAATCAGCCTCTAAGGTGCTATTACTTTTAATATCATCTCAACTCCACAGCTAGGAAAGATTTTCAGAAACCCTTGGAGCATCTTGATGATGTGTTTCAGGGCCAAAACTAGAGGAACATGCCTGTTTTGTTGTTCTCTCATGACTGGAATTCTCCTTGTCATCTTGGGCTTTTTGTCCACACATTTCTCACAGAGGCCAAATTGTACATGGTAATAAGTTGCCAAAGTTACCTCTGCAAATCTTACTAACCCCATCAGGGAAGCAAGGACCCTAGGGAGGAAAACCTCTTTTAAACACACCCGATGTCTCCAGAAACCTCCAGTTATTTGGCACCTATCACCATTTTGAAGCCAACTTGGAGATGTTTGCTGTCACAGAAGAAAGGGTACAGCAGGCAGGGTCTCCACCTCTCTTCATGTGTCTGTGCACCCCACTCCCCTACGAAGACTGATGATGGTGACTACCTTTGCTGGGCACTCTCCACAGTTTAGGTCCTCTGCTAAGCTCTTTATATTCACCACCATATTGAAATCCTGCAAGAATGCTTTAAGACATACTACTCTCTGCATTTGCAAAATAGGGAAACTGTATCTTGGAGAGGATATCCCCGTCCTGGAGGTCATGCTAGTAAGCAGCGGAGCTAGAATATAGAGTAAGATTCATCTCACTCCCAACCCCATGCTCTCAGACGCTGAATGCTGCCCTCCTAAGTAGTTCTACTCTCATAAGTTGGGTCCAATGACTCAAGCTGTACTGTATTTGTGAGCTTTTATTATTGTTTAGTTTTGGAAAGGCATAAATCATTTTGGGCTTCCAGAGTCAACTGGCAGAGCAGTTCTGGAGAGCTGAGCTGGCAAAATGAATGGAGAGAAAAATCTAATTAAAGAGCCTCATGTGAATTGCATGGTCTTCTATTACAACTCTGGTTAGTGTGAATTTCATCATCTTTATGATGATGGATCTTTATGAATAGATGAAGAGAAGATCCAATTTCTCTTTACCTACTGAGAAAGGAGTAAAAGTGAGCATTCATTTTGTGTCAGTGAAAATCAGCACACAGTAAATTGGTATAAAGTTTCTAATTTCATAAATATAGAAATCAGAATAGAGGAGTTCATTGACTGCTCTAGATGTCTTCGCATGTGAACAAAATAATCTTCAACTCAGTTTAAGATGGGATTATATGACACTGAAACCAGACCTCTTATTCAGAAAGTGACATGGTTCTAAAATTCTAAAATTGGATGTGCAGTTGGTCAGTTTACTTTGTTTTTAGTATTTTAGTAGGGCAGGAATATCAGGCTCCTGATTCTCACTCAACAGTTTCTTGATGTTCTAGCACACCCTCCTCATTCAATGGACAATGAACTTGCTCACATTTCCTAGTGGCATATAGTCTTAAGTGGACAAGGCTTGTTAACCGCTAGATCATATGTCTTCCTCATGCAGAGAGCTGCCAGCTTCCGGGTGCTTGCTTTCACATCAGCTGGCAAATTGGCTGCTTGCATGTTTCTTAAGATGCATCTCTCTATTTCAGCAGAGCATCTGGGAGTCTATTTAACCTTATACACTAAATGAAAAATGATCTCCAAGGAAATCTTCTCCTTTCACTTCTCCCAGAATTTTTGATAGTATATAATCAGTGATCATAGTGCTTCCATCATGACACAAAATGAACCATTTTTAACTGAAGAAATGGGAAGTGTTCTTCTAGGAATAAAAGAGAACTAATTATCTCTTTAATCTCCTCTCCATAATCTGTAACTCTAGTGGCAGAGTAATTTGGGATAGGATGGGCAAATTATCCTCAAAGCCAAGTCTCTGACCAATGAAGAGGTGACTCAGACAATTTAAGATATTTACATTTTTAGAAGAAATAGTTAATCTAACTTTAGAATAGTTTCAGTCATCATTATGTAGCAAGTGGTCTCTTTTCCAGCCTAAAGTTATTATAATGTACAATAATTAAGTAAATTTATTCCATTTTTTCATTTATTTAGTAGGTATAACAAAATGAGCATTGTTATCATCCCAGAGTTCTACTTAGGGTCAGGCTGTTTTTGAGAGAATACCTCCATAATTTGCTTAAAAGTGAAGGTAGAACACTGGAGAATAGATGTCTACTTGTGGCCCAAACAATAAGATAATAGGTTTCTGTAAGACCAAACATAAAAGTGTATCTTGAGATGGGAATGAAAGAAAAGATCAAGAGGTGAACGAGGGGGAAAAGTGGGTAAGAGGGTGTAAGGTTGAGGGCTCCATGGGGTAAGTGCACTGTCTTTGTGGTGGGATGCTTTAAGGATATTTTAGGGGATGGATGTCTAATTCGAATCACATATATTTGCTTCCATAAATGTAAATCCCTCCTCTATTGCTCAAAGTAATATGTAAAAGCAATCATAATCTGAAATTATTTGAATGGGAAAATTATTGAATCCCAAAGAAAAACGGAAAACAGCAAAAGCAGATGACCGAGCCTGGGGACAGAGGTCCCTACAAGAACATCAGTCCCCAAGGGAGTTGAAGTCCCTTGTTGAGGGTTTTGAATTTACATAGGCAGGGAATCTTGGGTGCATTCCCACCCTATCTAGGGGTGTAAGGTTAGGGTGCAGCGGACAACTTGCTTCCTCACACGTTTGTTTATTCACAGAAGTAAATCTCAACCTTGAATGCATGTTGGAATATCCTCAGGGAGCTTTTCACATTTACTAATGCCTGGACCGCACCCCAGAGAGTCTGAATTTTTTGGGTGGAGCCGGCACATCATTATAATTTTAAAGCTCCTCAGATACTTCCAGCATGAAGCCAAGATAGGGAAGCATTGAGCTTTGTGACAACGGAGTATATGATGCTGAAAATCTCATGCAAGAAAGGGATTTGGAATGGTCCGCTTTCTTAAATGAGGTGCCTCATTTGTACCACAGAACATCCGAAATTATTTTACTAACTACAGTTTTTAGGGCCTCCTGGGATTCCTATAACTACTGTTATTCCTAAAGGCATACGACAGTCTTAGGGCAGGAAGGCATAATCCTCTCAGAACCTTACTTGGATATCTGGTAGACAGAAGGTGGGGATGTTACAGAGGCATAAATATTTGGGGGTACATTACATGGCCTTGTGATAGTCTCTCCTGTGCTCACTAAGGACGTAGCCAAGTATTCACGGCACTCCTGCAAGGTGAGTCAAGCCTCTAACCCCAGAAACCTAATTCACATTTGCCCCTGTGAGCAGCAAACACCCAGTTGGTTTAAGTTATGTTATGCAGTTAGCCTAATGGCATCATAGAGCTCATCAAAGTGACCAAACTATTCACATTGTACAAACCAGGACAGCCTGTGCAGATGTGTGTTTAGGAAGCACTGTTGATGGTTAAGCTGCAACATGGGCCGTTGACCAGGGCCTCTTCAACACACCAAAAGGCAGACGGTTATTGGGAGGGGGGTTCACTTGCCCAACTGGAAGAGGGTTGTTTGATTAAGAGCAAAGTAGTAGAGTGGCTAAAACATGTGCTCTGGCGTCAGAGTGAAGTTTGTTTGATTAGGAACTCCGGTATCTGTTAGCTCTATAGCTTTGCTATGTCCAGTGTTGGCTACTTGAATTATCTGTCTTGATTACTGTTATATTCCAACTTCTTTTTATGGAATAGCTTTTCAATAAGTATACTTGAATGTGGACAAGTGAGTAAATAATACATATTCAAACATCTCTCTTCACTTGAGATTCCCTGCTGTGAATGTATTCTGTAGGAACTGACATCTCTCTTAATACTTTAAAGCTCAGAACCAAACACCTAAAGCCAAATATGATCTCTCCTTTCTGATATAGCAAGGTTAAACAGTCTAATATTTTACATATTTAACAGCTTTATCAGATGTTGTTCTTATTAAGCTGGGGTATATAAGGGCTTGCCTGGTGGCACAGTGGGTAAGAACCGCCTGCCAATGCAGGGGACACGGGTTCGAGCCCTGGTCCGGGAAGATCCCACATGCCGCAGAGCAACTAAGCCCGTGCGCCACAACTACTGAGCCTGTGCTCTAGAGCCCATGAGCCACAACTACTGAGGCTGTGTGCCACAACTGCTAAAGCCCACGCGCCTAGGGCCCATGCTCTGCAACAAAGAGAAGCCTTTCAGTGAGAAGCCCACGCACTGCAGTGAAGAGTAGCCCCCGCTCACCACAACTAGAGAAAGCCCACGCGCAGCAACGAAGACCCAATGCAGCCAAAAAAATTAATAAATAAAATAAATTTACTAAAAAAAAACTGGGGCATATAAAAAAATAACAAGTATTTGTACATCAAACTGCTTTAATAATGCCTGCAAAACTGAATAGTGTATTTGAAAGGTTGATTTTAGGATTTTTACATTTATCCCTGATAAATTTATCTCAAGCATTCCAGTTCTGTGTTTCCCCTCCATTTGTTTGCTTTACATTTTGATTCTATTTTTATCATCTTACTGTTTCTTACCAGCTTGGAAGCACTGAAAAATAATCTTGCATGATTGATAACAATATTGCATAAGAAGGGAAGAAGAACACGGTGCCTCCACTACTGACTCTTTTCTCTTTGATGTTATTTAGTTGATGAACACTAATGAGTATGGTTCTCTGGCTGGTAACAAATCAACCCAATGGTGTTATAACACCACACTGATTTTATTGCTTTATCCAAACAGAATGTTAGGGCGGCATTAGGTGCCCTCTGCTTTCTCCCTCAGTTATTTTAGCAATCGGTGCTCTACCTAGACATGATATTAATTTATATTTGGCAGGTAAGCATAATTAACACATGGAAAACATTTTGATTACTTTATAATCCTTTTCTTTAAAAGATCTGAACAATTCAGATGGCAAGCATTTAAAGACATAGATACCTGATTAGGACCCAGTAGAACACCTGGTCCGTATTAAGCACTCAATAACCATGCTGGAGAATTTACCTTTAAATGTGTAATGATTTACTTAAACCCTTGTTAGAAGGGTTCTTTCATGGTGTAAATGTTGGAGGATTGTTATTAGTAGAACTCATGTTAAGTTGCAGCAAAATGTACATAGTTTGTTAACATAAGATACCAAGAAGCCACCATAAACAATTAGTTAACAATGAAATATTTAACTTAAAACATCCTCCAAAGCACTGGAGTTTGAGTAGCTAAAGATGTTTTTGAAAAATATATTTGCTTAGATATTTCAGAATCCAGAATTTAGCAATATACTACTTGGCACTCTCCATTCTAACAGTTCCTGTTATTTTGCTGCTCAGCACCTTTTGTTGGGTTATTTCCTGATTCTGGGAGGTTTGGTCCTCAGAATTTCAGAGCAGGAAAGGACCCTCAAAAACTAATCCAACCTCAAATAACTCTCAAATTTTAGGAAAAAAATGAGATCCAGAAAATGACTTTTGACATGAAGCTCTCAGCAGTCCCCATTTCCTGATTTCCAAATCGGTAGGCAGCAGATGGTGGTAAAGATCCCGGAATCTTAAGTGCAAATTGTACCAGAGTTCCCGTCCTAGGTAAGTCATTTACAGAAAGTGTGAGCACTACGAAGTTACTTATCACTTCTGAACTTCAGTTTCCTCATCTCTAGAATGGGATAATAATATCCCGGACCCCATCAGGCTGCTACAAGTAGCCTGAGTTAGTAGATGTGAAAGGCTTAGAAGATGGCCCAGCTCATGGGAAGCACTATGTATTAGCTGGAGTCAACTCTATTTATTAATATTATTCTGCCACACTCCTTCAAGGGTCAGCTCACACAACCCCTCTTCTAAGAATCTTTCCAACCAGTTTCGTTACTTCCTCCCCAGTAATTCTATTTTGGCAGTTACTGCTTTAGAGAACTGCACGCCTTTCTCCCCAGGTAAGGCTGTTTGCCCTATAAGCGCTATAGAGTATTTCAGATTAAATACATGCTTGTTGAATTGAAGTACATTTTCCTTTAGAATACTGAATTTTCAAGATCGCTGTATCTTTTTTTTCCATCCTTAATAGTATTTAGATGGAGAATTTGTATTCCTGGAACAGAGCTCTCAGCCAGCTTATGAACAGCTCCTGTTAGGCCACTCAACAGAGGAAGTTCCTAATTGGATTTGAGAAGGAAATCCGTTCCCTTGTCTAACAGCCCCAGTCCTTAGTTGGCCCCAGAGAAAGCACAAGGCAGGGTTTTTTGTTTTTGTTTTTAATTAAAAAGAACAAAGATGTCATAAAACATTTTTCAAATTTCTCTATTTAATCTCTTTTTTTTCTTTCTTATCATCTGAAGTTAACTGTTTTGAAGCATTATTTAAGAACTTATCTAAAGCTGACAACTCTGCTCCAGTTCTCTGAATATTCCTTCTGTTTCTTAAGAAGTTTATCTTTCAGGAAGTGAAATTCAAAGAAATGTATATTTTTATACTTCCAGTAGTATGTTTCTTGGAAAAATAAAATAAAATACCCCAGTCAAAATGACTATGATAAATTTTTCCCAAATTCTGTTGATGGCTTTTTAAAATTTAAAACAAAATGTTCTGCGCTTACGCTCCAGGGCTAAAAAATATTTTGGCGAAAATGCAGTAAGAGTATAAAAAGTGAACAGAAAAACACAAGTATGTAGGTTGTGTTCTAAAAACAATGGAAAATAGTATAATTATGTAGATGAAATGGAATAAAATATTTATTTAGTGAATAAAGAAATTTCAGCTCCCTCATTTGTGTGTATTTATCTATTTGAAATAGCAATATCCTCATTTTTTGAATTATAATAAAATTATCCATTAACACACCATCCTGACTCCTTGCACAATTTTAGTTTTGCATATTAATTTTCTCTATATGTAAATTAGAATATATAATAATAATTAGGATAATTGGCTGACATTATATATAATATATAATGTGCTAGGTACTTGTGTTATATAATATGAGAGGTATTATCTTAGTTTTATAGTCTTTATTATGATCAGTTTTAGAAACTATTATATTTCATTTTGTTTTATCAAGAGCCTAAAAACTGAATTATTTTATGACTCAAGGTAGCAGGATATCATTGAGAAAGTTTTTTCAAGAAGCAAGCAGCTGTGGGGTAAAGAATAAAAAACAGTGTTTCTGGAAGCAATCTGATGAAACCCTCTGGTGTGTGTGTTTGAAGATTGCGCTTATTTGGTTGGAAGAAATTAGAAATTCTGAAGCTGCATTACCACTTCCAGGACAGAACCCGATTATACAGAGGCAGTTATGGAGGCAGCACACCAGTATCTCTCAAATTATATTGGATTGGACCATTTACAAGTCCCCCCCGCCTTTTTTTTGTATATTCAATGATTCGTTGTGAAAATATGAGGGGAAAAATTCCC
Source organism: Mesoplodon mirus (assembly GCF_964341445.2). Taxonomy (NCBI): domain Eukaryota; kingdom Metazoa; phylum Chordata; class Mammalia; order Artiodactyla; family Ziphiidae; genus Mesoplodon; species Mesoplodon mirus. The sequence goes on along the minus strand of NC_138993.1, from coordinate 74,036,741 downwards.
AAACACGCTTCTGGATCTCAAAGATGGTGAAGGAGGCTGAACATTCATATGCAATGAAAATCCCATGGACCCTAGTGTCACTCAGGTGAAGGTTCAAATATCTGTTCTGTCTGTACGTTTCTTCAATTTTCTAAAATGTTGCACCACATTTATTCACTTATTCAAGGATTCCTGATCTCTTGGAGCTTACCGTGGAACACAGGGGACAAATACCAATCAATCACTGACACCATGGGAGGTACAAGAATTGATACACAAAAGTGTATAACTGAATCACTTTGTTTTACACCTGAAACCAACACAACATTGTTAATCAACTCTACTCCAATATAAAGTAAAAAATAAAACTAAAATTAAATTTAAAAAGATAGAAGTGGAGAAGAAAGAAGAGAAAAAAAAAAAAAGGAGAGAAATTCTGTTCTACAACCACAGGTGATAGAGACCCTTGCCTGGCTTGAAAAGCCAAGGACGTCATCCCTGAGGGCGTGATCTTAAAATGGGGACAATAGTAAGAGTAAAGTTGGGGTGTGGGGTGGAAACAACCCACTGGGAGCATTTCATACAGAAGAAACAAAAGCCACCCATTTCTTGGAGTCAGGGAGAATGTGCCTTTTCCAGGAAGAAGAGGAGGTTGTATGGTTGACAAGACTGAGCAAGAGATTGAATGAGAAAATGTCTAACAGAGTTTCTGGTACCAAGCTACATAATATGTTCTTTTAAAGAATAATAAATCAATAAAATCTGTGTTAGTAGGAAGTCAAACTTTTCCTAACAACTTATTCTGAACTTGGCCATTCTCTTTCTTCTCCTTCTACATTTTTATATCGAATATATGCTCTCTCTGTGCTATTTTGGAACTTATATAAATATTTTAGGTCAGATTTTCTGATGAGGTTTTTCTCTTTAGAATTTCACCTAGTTTATGGTGAATTATGGATCAAGCATGTATCCACATTTTCACCCACATTTGATTTGTGGTTGTACATATTGCTTCAACCAGTACAGCTCCGAAGTTCTCTGCCTTTGGTAAAAAGCATTCGTTTCTCAAAGTTAAATCCTAACTGTCAGTTTGGGCTTTGTTCCCATCGACTTTCTTTCTTAAAGCTTCCAGTAGAGGAAACTAGTAGCAAACTGCGACTTTCATTTGCTAGAAAAGGTTTGGTTCTAACAAAGTTTTGCTCTAACAGAGCAAGGTTCTGAGACCAGATACTTCTCTCTTACCCGACAGGTGAAATGAAGAACTTTGTCACTGGTATATATTTTATGTGTCCCACTTATAGGGAAATCATAAAGAACAGAGAGATGTATATCTGGCAAAGTCTCATTTCTTCACGTAGAACACTAAAGCACTTGTAAAAGAACTTTTTAGTGACCTGTTGGTAACTTTTTATGTGGGAAATCTTCAAATTCCCTGAAGTTCTGAAAATCAAGTGACCTTTTAAAGAAATCACAAAAGTTGAGATCTACAGGAGTTGAACAGAAAGATGACATTATCAGTGGTACACCTCTAAGGAAAATCTGAGGTGTTAGAATGTCTCTCCCCATCAGTGACATAAATTATACAAAAAAAGTTTTTAAGTGAGATAGATAAATTAGCTTTTATAGGGTCATCAGCAGTCACTTGAATTAAAATACTATTCTGTTATCACATGTAAAAGCAATCTACAAGTGCATGGTACATCAGAACTTCCTATATGCACATGAGAAGGCAGCTTATTTCCAGATGGAGCAAAGAATCTCAGATCACTTTGAAAAGTTATCCAAGAGATAGCTATACCCGTTCACTTGACGTGTGGCTAGTACTTGTTGACATCTGGTAATACATTTGAAAAACTTGAAATTTGAAGCAGTGAAAGAATTATATTAGAATTAGAAACACTATTTCTTAAGCTCTAGATGAATGCTGGCAGGTAGAACTGATTCCGTTCAATTAATAATTTGCCGTCCTTTAAAAATAACTTGCTAAATCACATGGCATATACACTCACTCATCTAAGATTGGTAGCCTCAGGAAATTGGCAAACAAAAGAAGTTTGCAGTGAGCTTCTGGAGGCATCAGTGTATTTGTGTGTTTGTGTTTGCTTCCTGGTTATTGAGATAGCCCAGTTCTGGTTTTGGAGTCAGTGAAGATCAAGTGTTTCTTTCTCTAGTTTATTAATGCTCTGTTTTTATTAATTCTGATAAACTTCCAAAGAAAATGCTTATTAGTCAGTATAGTTAAATGATTATAAACAGAATTTTGGAATAAGTAATTCTGGGATCAATCAAGTCCTGGCTTGACCCCTTAAATATACCTATTATTTTGGGGAAATTATCTTAGAACTTTAAGCCACAGCCTATTTGCAAAGTAGAGACAATACACTCTTCACTGGCTGGATGTGAGTATACAATGCTCGAACCGAGTTTATTATTGAAAACCATGCAATAAACAGGTACTGTTTTTATGATCATAAAGGAAGATATGAGAATGCTCTTTTTAGCCCTTTTGTGATATTTTTTTAACATTCTGCTGAGTGAAAAATAGTTCCTAAAAATTTGATGACGATACTTGAAAGGTTGCAGAGATTGCCTTCCCCACTGGTTGGCTTTCTTATCGGGGAGCCGTATGGACAGTGGTAAGGAGGTGGGTTCTGGAGTCAGTTTGCTTTGACTGTTAACGACCTGTAAGACCTTATGTGGGTTCCTAAAAATTGTGTTCTCTCATCATACTCATCTGAATAGTGGGATATGCCTACCTCATACTGTGTCGGAGGTTTAAGTGAAATACTGGGTAGTACAGCCACAAGAGGACCCATGGTATGTAGTGGGCACCCATACATGTTAGCGATTATTATCCGCAAGAAAAAGCATCTGTCAGACAAGAGAGAAAAGGCAGCCAGGCTTACTGCTTATTGAGTGTGGGTGAGCAGGGTGAAAACTATTCACCCAGCAACGTAAGCCTGTAGGGGGTGTGTGGGTCCATGGAAAGAACAGTGCTTTCAAATTTGTTTTTCCCTTTCCAGAGGATTTTTCTTTTGTTTATCTGTAGCGAGAGATGAAGAAAGTTTAATCTGTGCCAATATTTTGTGTCTGAAGTATTAAGAGAGGATCAGAGGAGGAAGAAAGAAAGGGTGTGGGTAGATTGTGTGGGAGAAGGTAGATAAATAGGACGAATGATGTTGCATGGATCTGAGTCAAAATGATAAATCCCAGTATCTCTCCAGAGCGGGTTTGAAGTTAGCCAGTTTCTCAACTAGGAAATCGAGATGTGTCTATTTTCCATGTGGTGCTACTGCTCTCCTTCTTTCTCTTTTTCTTCACCTTCCCTTTCTTGTCCTCCTCCTGTATCATCTTCTATCATCTTTTGTTCTTATGTACACTGTTGTCATGATTTGTAACAGCAGAGGGAGGTACATCCGGCTGCTATGTTTGGAAGTAGAAATGACAGTATCCCTAGCCCTGCCCCATGACATCAGGCTTTTAAAGGAGTATTAATAGCTGTGTCTTCTGCATTACAGTAGAATTACAGTTAATGCATACAGAAGGGATGATTGAAATAGAAAATCACCATTTAGCAACACCCCAGTAATAATCATTTCAGACAATTAGCATCAATGAATGTTAAATCTACAGCATAATGAGAAAGGAGATAGTTGCATAGCCGCAGAGTGTCTTTCCATAAGATATTTATTAACTGCAAAGGATAAAATAATAACTTTACAGTGGAGAAACCTGGCAGATATCACATTAACCAAGTAATCAAAATGAACACCAGTAATGAGACGTCTCACCATCGTGCATCCCCTGATGTGATGCAGAAAGCAGGGCACCATTTCTGTGGCATTGTTGTCCAAAGAAGGCATCTCCTGATTTTAATCTTGATGAAACATTAGACGAACCCAAATTGAGGGACATTCTAAAAGTAAAAGTAATTGTTCTAGGGACTATGTAAACACATCATCTCGATCGTGTAATGCAGTCTTGCTTTGCACTAAAAACATCTTGGAAGTAAATAACTTGAAGATTTATGTTCAGCACATGGAATTATTCTAAAGCTTTTGGTGGATCTACAGGATTATCCGTATGTCTTAATTAGATTCATAATAATAATGCATTGCCTTTCCAGAGCAGTCCCAAAGCTAGAAATGCTATTAGGGCTCCAAGATTTATCTTATCTTTCACACGAGCTGGAAATACTTAATACGAGAATATTACCGAATTTTCAGTCAAAAGCAACTGCAGCGAGGTATACCAGGAACACTTAATGCAGGATTTATTGGCACATTTTCTCTCTCTTGTGTTTTTTCCCCTTCCACCCTGTGAGAAGAAAATAAAGAAAAATGTATTTTCTTCAAGTTGTTTTTTTTCCTCTTTTGGAAATAATATTTGCTGTTTATGAAAGAGTCTTCTCTTTTGGAGCACTGGTTTTCCAACCAGTGGAGATGGAACATTCTACAAAAATGACCAGTGGCAGCAGCCAGGATTGCAAGAAAATGAGCAATGAGCACCTCCATTCAGAGCTCCCTCCCTGCTTCTGGGTCTTTGTTCCACTAACCGCGTCTTGGACTTCTGAGAAGCAGATCTGAACGATCTGCTCTTTCTCGTCTTTCCTATCCTTCCTGAACTCTGCTGGTCAGAGTCCACTCTTGAATAACTATGTTACTAGTTCCAAACTGGGTTTCCCTTCTGAAACCAATAACGAAAAGAAGTGCATCAGATATTGCCGCTTCCCAAGGCAGGAGCTGACATACACATATCCTGGATGTGAGCAAACCTGATGTGTTTCAGAGTCAACACAACATACTGTTTATGAGTTTCTTCTCACTGCTGTAGCAAATCACGGCTAATTTAGCGGCTTAAAACCACACCATTTTATCTTACAGTTCTGGAGGTCAGAAGACCAAAATAGGCTTCACTAAGCTACAATCAAGATGCCAACAGGATTACATTCCTCCTGGAGGCTCTAGGGAAACATTCACCTCATTCCCTCTCCAGTTCCTAGCGGCCAGCCGGTCCCCTGGTTCCTGTCCCAGGAAGCAGTTCCATCACTCTGATCTCAGCTTTCCTAGTCACAGCTCCTCTCACACTCTGACCTCTCTCTTTCCCTTATAAGGACCCTTGTTATTCCCTTGGGTCCATGCAGAGAGTCCAGAATGATCTCCATCTCCAGGGCTGTAACTTAGCCATATCTGCAAAGTCCCTTCTGCCATGTAGAATAATGTATTCACAGGTTCAGAGGATTAGGAAGTGGGCATTTGGAGGCCAGTACTCTGCTTATTACCCTCAACTTGCCATCATTATGCAGTGAGGAAAACCTGAAAGCAGGATTTTGAAGCTATGGAGAGCCATCTACCCGACTAGGGCCCATTGATGTGCTGAGTGTGATGATTATTCGTGCAGTAGTTTTTAAGCTTTATTTCATGAGATGCTAAGGTGTCATAGAATAGCTCTCCAGCTAGTTTAAAATAAAGTATGGTCTACTCTGTAATGACCTATATGGGAAAAGAATCTAAAAAAGAGTGGATATATGGATATGGATAACTGATTCACTTTGCTGCACAGCAGAAACTAACACAACATTGTAAATCAACTATATGCCAATACAATACAATACAATACAATACAATAAAAGTATGGTCAATGGATGGCTTGTTGATTTAAGCCTTTCTTCATCATATTCACGTGCTAAGGTAAAAAGCGTGGCAACATTTGAGATCCTAAGGCTTAGAAACCACAGAATACATTTTCACATCAATAGTATGGGTATTGAATAGTAAACTCCTAATGGGGAGGAAAATATGAGTTTAATTTTTGGTATGATGTGTGGTACAGTCATGTATAGAGAGAAACTGGATAAATGTGTTTCCTAAGAGTGATTGTCACCGTGATGATGAGTGGGATAGTGGTCCTTCCCATAAGAACTGATCTATAAAATACACACAGTACATTTCATGGGTAGGAATCTCATAGTGACAAGGAGAGAACCACCACCTCCCAGGGAACAGGATACCAAAGGAGGATAAACCCATGCCTCATGGACCATCACCTTCAGAAAACACGATGCCTGTCGCTCTGCTCCTAAATCTCCAGAAGTGGCAGTTTGCCTTCTCCATAGTTGTGTGTAAGTCAGGGCTTTGGTTAAGCCTGGACTGAAAACCAGCAACACACTGACCTTTTCTACCACCCAGCACCATTCTTTCAATGTTTACAGAGAAGGGAGGATGCTGCAGAATGAACAGGGCCAGCTTGCCACCAGAAGGGCCTCCTGACACCGCTTCAGCCGCCTTCCTAGTCTACTGAGGAGGGGGCGTTGTGTTCCCCCTGCTGCACCTGTGACATCCATCAGGGTGACACAGCTTAAGGGTGCATCACTATATGAAACTCGCCTCGTGTCTATCTTTCTGGCTTTTTAAGTTTAGGGAATGAAATAAGATACACCTGGCACAATTTGTTTTATCTCTCATTTAGAATTTACTCTTTTCCATATCAGAGTTACAATACCCTATTTTACTAAAGAGCTACTTTACATCCCTAAATAGCACAGTATACCACCAGTAACCAAATAGAAAGCTTGGACTATCTGGCAAGTAACACGTACTGGAGCAGTTAAAATTCTCCTTTTGTGTGAGAACTGGGATATAAATGAAGAGGAGGCACCAAAGAAAATGCCGAACAAACCTGCACTTATAAATCATCAGAGCTCAGAAAGACTACTGTTTAAGACCTCAACTCCAATTATGAAGTTATGTGACATTAAATGTCTCTTTTCCATGCTTAGAGTAGAGAGTATGCATAGCTGAAAGGTGGGTGTTTTGAGATAAGAATGGTGTTTCCTCCCACATTTAAAGCCACTTTAATGTTGTATGTTGATGAGATAAAAACCTATCATATCTCCCCTTTATGACCTCTTATTTGTGTTGCTTAGTAAAAGTCAGTAAGGCAGCCCCCATGATAAAAATAAGGAAACAACAGGGAGATATTGGATGGCATGCCTGGAGAAGTGCACAAAAACACACAAAAAAGGGGAGGTTATACAGTGTTTCCTAGCCAATGATAAATAAGGCCCATAAAAATGCAAATGTACCTGGTATGCCTGTATGTGTGGCTGACTCTCTCTAGATTAATATATTGAGTGGATTCCGTTAGAAACCCTCAGGCGACAGTATGATTTCTGAAATGAAAGCCATATATGTAGCTGTCATCTCTTTCAGGCGATTGCCACTAAGCTCTCGTTTCTCAGCACTGACTTCTCTAGGAATTGCCTCAGACACATGAGCCTCAAAAGCATTCTATCAGCTAAAGATGGATGATATCTGACTTAATTTAAAACATTAAAACATATAATTTTCCCCTTATGCATAGTTATTATTTTATTAATTAATTGTTCTCAGGAAAAGAAGGAATACATTTATTATAATGTCAAGTGATCAGCATATGAAAATTTTTAATAGGGAAACCCTCTAAATAAAATAAGTGTGACTTTAAAACAGTTCAGTGGTTGCATTTTTGGATTTTTTCTGAATTGAAAAAAAATATTTTTTTTACTTTTTCTGATGATAAAAAGGTGCAAGTAATTCAAAGCAGTGTAATTTTGAAATGTTATTCATCTTTTAATTCTCTTTGGGGAACACTGAAATTGAATTCTATAACTATAGTGTCCTAAGAGCAATTGAAAATGGATACAGAAAATGCCTTTCTAGAGTATAAACTCAAACACACTTCCACTGCTTTACTTGTGTTTTCAATTTTTGCACCAGACATGCAACACGTCAGTAAATTATTATCCCAACACTCCATAGCAAACTGACTTCTGATTTTTTTCAAATATTTTTAGAGTTAACTAAAGAGCAATTTTACTTGCAGATAACAACAAAAGCTATAAATTGTCACTGACACTAAAAATAGAAATACTTCAATTATTACCTTATTTTATTTGCCAATGTGATTGATTCCTCCACAGTATTTTATACTTCTGACTCTTTTCTTCTTAAGGAAATATGTCATACATAGTGTTTCTTAAGTTTGAAAAGAATGGATTTAGAAGGAGAAATAAAGAAATTAAAAGTATTGTGCTATGTAATGATTTCATTAGAATGTAGCTTTAAAGTTGGAAGGGATCTCAAAATTCAACCCCCCAATTTGGGCTCTCCCTCTGCCTCAGTATCCTCACGTAGTAGTTTTCCAGTCTATGCTTGAAGCTCTTCAAGGATGTGAAACTTACTTCCTACAAGAGCCAATTCTATTTGTGTTCAACTCCTTTCTTTCTTGTACAAGACTTTGATCTCTTTTTCTGTATCCCTGAGGACGAGCTTTACAGCTAATTACTCATATGCAGAAAACTGCCTGATTTTAGATATAAGAATGTGTGATGTACCCAATAATTGATATTATCTCAGAGTATTTTCACTGTCAAATGAAGCTTCAAATTTCTAGACTTTTTTAGAAATAATGTAACTTTGTTTTTATTTGATTAATGTTTAATTGGATAATCAACTTTTAACAAATCATATAGGACTCTACTAACCAAAATTAGAAACAACCATAAAAGCCTGTGAAGAAAAAAAATCTACTCAGAACATATGCAGTTTAATGAATATCCACTTTGCATACGGGGCCAATTAACCTTAAAAGACAATAAATTCTACTGATGCTGTCATGTTATTTATTTATTGGGTTTAAGCAGTGCTGGTTTTGATCCTCAGTGCCTCTCTTGCTATCTACTTTGCTTCTCCATCGTGGGCAATGGAAGATAAAATTTAGCGTCTGTCAAACAGTTCTTTGGAACAAAATTAAGAATTCTGGTACTAGATCACTGATTTTTCATTTCTATAGTAGATATAAACAATCTGTATGTCAATGGTATTACATACCTACCTACTAGTTATCTCCGCACACAAATTATCCCCAAACTTAACAACTGAGGAAAACAAATGTATATTATCTCAACAGTTTATGTGGCTCTGCAATTCAACAGTAGCTTAGCTGGGTGGTTGTGCCTCGGGGTTTCCCTGGCGGTGGCACTTGTGGATTTCTGGTGCTGCTGGGTTTGCAGTCCTATCAAGGCTCCACCAGGAAGATGCGTGCTTCCAATCTCACAGGGCTCTTTCCATATGGCCCCCTCCTGACTTTCCCAAGAATTAAGTGATCTAAGAGAAAGACAGAGAAACAGAGAGACAGAGAGAGATCCAAGCCACAAGCCTCTATCTTTTTCTAACCTAATCTTGGAAATGGCATCTCATCACTTCTGCCATATTGTCCTCATTAGAAAGTAATCAGTCAGCTCTGCCCGCATCCCAGAGCAGGAGGGTGCACAGGGCATAGATACCAGGAGGAAGGAATCATCCAGGACCATCTTCAAGGCTGCCTACCACGGGGATCTTCTCTGAAGAACACAGAAAGGCCAGGTGACTGAAGACTATAACTTAGCTTTACTGGGCCAAGCAAGTAGAGAACATTTAGTACCGCTATGAATGGAAATTTCTTTTCCCTTTATTTAAGTCCGTGTATTCTTAAAAATAATAGGGAAGTGGTGGATCAAGAGAGCCATATTTGGATTCTTTAAAATTCTTCTGCCTTTTTGACATCTTGGTGACATTACTAGGGAGGAAGTAGGAGGGAGAAGACACAGTAAGACGGGGGTGGGGGTGGGGTTGTTAAGTCCATGTACCCACCACCGCCGTTGAGAGAAGTAAGCACAACACGCTCCCTCCTTGACTGGATCTCACAGTCAAGTCAGGACAACACGAACACAAAGGGTTAAATAGGTATACAAAAGCATTAAGTTAAATATTAAAATTGAATGGCACAGATGTTACATAGTATAGGAATCCTGATATAATGAAATGGTAAGGTGCACCTGATCTTGTCCAGGTAAGTTTGGGGTTGTTGGATGAAGATGATAGATATTTACTTTGATGAAGCTCTGATATACCTCTTGGGAAGATGTGATTTATATCTGGGGCTTGAACAAGATCAATAACCTGATAAACAGGAAAATAACTCACTCTGGGAAATTAGAATCAGTGTTCCAAAGCACAGACAATGATTAGAGATCCAACACCAGGATATTTTGAGTATAATATGGACAGCTTCCTCAGAATGTCTTCCAGCCACAGTCCCAGTAAATACATTCTACATGGCTAGGGAGGATGACTGAGAGACAAGTGCTTTCAAAGGAATTGAGTAAAGCAAAGCATCGCATCGCACATCCAGTGGAAGAAATTGAGTGATAAAGTAATTATAATGGAAGGTGTCAGGGATGGGAGGAAAGTTTCCCCACATTGGCTGGTGAAAGTTGGAGGAAGCTGCATCCATGAACACCAGTGTGATGGGGACCCAAGGGTCCTGGGGAGGTGGGGTCAGTTCACTAACAGGTCCTCAGAGGCAGGGAGGAGTGATTGCTTCCTTCAAGGGTGTGTTGAATAAAGTCGAGACAAGACAGTGCAAGCATGACAAATAGTAAATATGCAAACAGTGGCATGAAGAACATGTATTTGGGCTGGTGAATAGATGAGTTCAAGTGCAAAGTGTCTGCAGAAAACACTGGAAAGTCAGGCTTTAACTTGAGGTGGGTCTTAGATGTCAGATAATAAATCTCTCTTACACTCTGGAGTTTATGTGTCCAGTAGGAGTTTTCAATGTTATAGAGAGGAACTAGAAAACCTAAGGTGCCAGATCATATTGGAACACATAATTTGGATATGTCTTTTCTTGGGAAAATGTTACAGATGATTCTGAGTAGAAAGTAAAATGAAAAGTTGGATGACCTAATTTCCTCCACATTTACAGTTAGAGGAAAAGTAAACTATGACACCACATGATGCTATTGTACAATTTAAATTTCTACAGATTCAGAGTGAAGTGCTTGTCATGGTAGCAATAATTAATTCGGGTGAAGAGTCATAAATATATTACTTTTCTATTGCTTTGGAAAGTTTGGGGCTTTTTTTTTTCAGGACAATGAAACCTGCAATGTCGTCAGCAAGATCCATGTGAAGGAAAACTCGCCAGTTTTCACCCACCACTAATCCTAGGTCTGTTTCAATCTAGGTAGCACATTGTGTACTGTTATTTCCAACCAGGGGAGCTCTTGTTTTGCACTGAAAAAATTTCTCATTTGGTCCTTGTTTTTTTTTTTTTTTTTCCTTAGGCTGATGGGCATTTGGCAGTGGATATAAAGTCCAATAAAATTTTACTCTCTCAGAGTTAATATATGCTTTGGTTAATCTTTTTATTCTTTTAATTTACTGGTCCCTCACCCTCATAATAAAAAAGGCAAGATGGTTGTGTTTTATGAAGGTAGGATATGTACTAGGCAGAGAGAATTTCATAGATACATTTCCTGTATACAGATATGTAGTAAAATCAGTTAACTTTGTGTCTTGTTCACTAATCTATATGTTTTCAAAATAAACTTGCAAATTTAAGTTTAAAGAAGTATGTCAAGTTAGACTTAGTGAAATGTCCTATGAAAGTTCATTTTGAAAATGATACTTTTACTAGGCTATTATTTTTCTTATTTTGGTTTTATCTTTGGTTAGATATTATAATTCATCACTTGGATTTTTATCTGGCAGTGACAATTTTGATTTTATCTTTATGTATGCTGAAGTTATGAAACACTTGCTTCTAGAATACTGGGCAAGGGTAAAAACATCTACAACTCTTAATCAAAATGAACGTTTAGTAGCCTGATTATTTGTGATTTTCACTTCTTAAGAATTGCTCGAAAAAGAACATATATACAACCACGATTTTACAGAGAACTTATGGTCAAGATGAGAAGTAAGATTTAAATTAATAATCTGTATATTAAAAAAAGAAATAAAAACAGTTCACTGGGAGCAAGTAATGCATTTGATAATATTTGTCGCCATTCTTTTTAATTGGAAAGAAGAAAAAATGTCATTATTTAGGAATGATATTATTTTTATCCTTGGAAAACTCAAGGTAATTTAATAAAAATCTTTTTGAAAAAAATTGAATGGTCCGTGAGGGGACTGACTGCATAATTAATATATACAATAAATTCTATATATGAATATATGTAATGGAAGAAAAATGGCTTACAAATTTAATTTAAAAACAATAGTAATTACTCATAAAACACATAGGTATAAATTTAACAACGAATATCCAGAATCTATAAAAGGAAAGCTATTTAACTATTGGGGTGAGCAAAAGAAAAAGAATAAGTGCAGAAACATTACCTTCTTGATGTGAAGCTCGATCTACAAAAACATTAATTAATCGTAAATCTAATATATATACACTAAATTTAAGTTCAGTCTAAATCCTACAAGGCCTTTTTGTTTTCAACTCAGAAAATGATTCTGAATTGTATTGTGGGAAATAAGCATGAGAAAATGATTAGAAAAATCTCTGAAAAACAGAGTGAAAGGTCTGAGGAGAAACTTGATTCACTGGCAGTTATTTTGGGGAAACATAATTAAAAACAAAAACTTCTCCCAACCCAGGAAACCTCTCCACCAAGGTAGTAGAAAAATAAAACACTTTTATTACCAAATAGGTATTAACCAGACAGTGGGGAGCTTGAGCAGAGAGGGGAGGAACCTGAGGAAGAAAGGCGAGGACCTCCTGTAGCCCTGGTACCTCGGGCCCTGGGTCAACAGAGCCTACCGAGGACCCCTCTCCAAGAAACAAATCCAGTTTTAGTAAATTGTCAATTAAGTGACTCTGTCCTTTGGCAAATGCACTGTTCAGTGAGTCGGCTTCTGGTGGTGGTGTCTGTAGCAAGTCGTGTAGAGTGACAGTGGTACTGACACAGGGACCAGCAGGAAGGTCCCGCAATGCAATGGAGAGCTCGTAAAAACAACCATAAAGTGGAGTTTCAAGTAAATAAAGAAATACTGATTGTTTAATAAATGCACTTAGGATGATGGGGTAGCCATTTAAATAAAAGTTTAAAGGAAGAAAGAAAAAGGGAAGAAAAAAGAAAAGGAAGAACGGAAGGAAGAAAATTGGATTATACCTCATACTTTGTACCAAATTAATAATCATATTTAAATATTAAAAGCAATATCATAAAAATACAATAAATATACATATTGAGTTTTAAAAAACAATTTTGAGTAAGGGAAGACTTTTTAAAGCATATGATTATTACATGAAATTATTTTAATATATAATTTTGACTATATAAAAATTTAAAAATATATTTAAAATATTCAAATATTAAAAACAATATTCCCATTTGAATGAATGAAAGGTGAATGGAGGCATGAGGAAAAGGTTTTTGCAATATATATGACACAGTTTTTATATTTTTAATATATATTCTTAATATATGATCAATGTGAAAAAAAACTCAAAGTAGAAAAATTAGTAAAATACACAGAATTGATTCACAAAAGGAGAAAAATAAATGGTCAATAAATAAATGAGATATTAACATTTGTAATTATCATGTAATTTTAATTTAATTAGTATCTACAATTCAATTACATCATTCCTATTTTTTAAACATATATAATCTAAAAATTGTACAGAGATGATTTAAGAAGATTGATGAGTTTGCTTTTGCCATTTTCCTCTTTACTTATCTTTTGGCTGTAATATGCAAATAGGCCTTGCTAATGGATGAGACTTAAATGTAGAAATTTTGTTTCTTGTACTGAAAGTATAACTGAAGACTATTTGCAATTAACCTTTTTATCATTGCAAATAACATGCACTTAGAATTATGTGGTAATTAATTATTCTCCTCAAGTTTATTTATTCAGACCCATTTGCTAAAATATGATATTAATACATAAACATAAAATGTACTTTAATAAATGTTAAGTATTTCCCATACAAGCAAAAGGCTTATTTTCAATTTGACAGATAGAAACGGGTATTGTTCTTTTCATAATCTGTGTTCCCTTCTGACTGGTTTTAGAAAAGATGTTCCTCCTTTTGGCAAGAAGACAACTATTAATATATTCAACAAATCCAGGTTAAATTTTTAAAAATCTCACGTGGCTTTCATAGGTCACACATGATGGAAAATTCTTCTTGTAATATTTTCCCAATAAGAAAAATTGGTGTTTTCACTAGGAAACAAAGTGATACTCTACCCCGACAAAAGCAGATCTCTTTCACTATTAAACATGAAGATTCTGCGAGTTCAAATAGCATAAAATCCGTTACTTCCCTTTTGTGAAGACATTATTATGCCCGATGCTGTCTTGTGGTAAAGCTGGAACTTCAGTCCTAACTGTGCTGCATTAGTTAATGAGTTAATGGGTGAATCTGCATTTTTTTTTGATATCACAGTCTTGTAAATATTCTCCAGGCGACATCTGACTGAACAATCATCTTATGCTTTGTTGCAGCCATGATATTATGTGACAGTGACATGCAAAGCACATGAAACACAATATGAACTCAGCAATCGTGACTTGCTGCAGGGGACACTAACAGAGCAAGCAATAGCCTCCTGCTATCCTTTGTGAAAATATATGGCCCTAGTGAAGATGGTATATATTAAGTTCAATACTTATACTGCAATGGCAGCTACAAGTTGATATTCTAATATGAATGGCCGTCCTAGAGGCAGCTGATGTAGTACTTACAAAAACAGCTTGATAAGTTACTAATTTTTTTCAATTTGGACAAGTTTTTTTTTAATATCATTAATATTCAAGTTTTTATCCATCAAATGAAAATAATAATAGAACCTCATCCACAGTACTACGCCAGATTAAATGAGATGAGTTTTGTGACGTGTTTAGCATGGGGCTTAGTATACATAAATCTTCATTCAGCATTAGCTATTACTTTTGTTGCTGCTGCTTCCGAGAAAACTGAGGTTCATCTAGGAAACTATCATTTAAGTGTCTGGAAATCTGGACCATATGGTGTTTCTGTCTCCGTCACTTGGTGTCACAGCTCATTTAGCTGTGAAATTGTGAGTTGGACAGATTCTAACAATGTGTGGATTGTCAGGTTTTTGAAAGTCCAAGTCAGATCGTGTCAGTGGCTTCCCAGTATTCTTAGGATAAAATAGAAAAGAGGTGGACCTTTGCCAACCTCGCTGGCTTCAACTCCAGCCGTTCCCTTCTCCACACCACTATTCCCCTCACACCGCTGAGTCTACGAAGGTGTCCCGAGGAGCTTCTTGCCCACATTCTGCTGTTTTCTGCCCAGACCTTCTCCCAGGCTGTCCCTTCCAGTCCCATTTACCTGGCTGGCTGTTTTATCCTTTCAAAGTGGCTTCTGGAAAGCTACCCCTGATGTCCACCCCATTTCAATGCAGGATATTGTTGAGCTTAAGGCAGTCATGTAGGGAGCCCAGTGCCAGGGCGGTCTTACCTGCAGCAAGTCCCCTGACTCCAGGAAGGTGGACATCGACATTCCTGAGAGACAAAGACCCAGGGTCAGATGGTCTGAAGCAGGAATCCTGAGCTATTTGCAGGGAGGACAGGAAAGACAGCAGACTTTAAAGAGAGGGCTATTCAAAGCCACCTAATGCAGGTGCTTCAACATTGGTGGCAGGGTTGGGAGCCCATAGCTCATCTTAAGGGATCAGTGGATGTAGCTAGTCGTCCTTTCTTCTAGTCCCCTAATGTCCTGCCCTTCTTGGTGACTCTCATTATCCTCATGGTCACTTCCATTGGTCCGTGTGCAGGGCCTTGCACAGCAGTGGCCTACAGTCAGAGCTGAATACCTGAGTGTCTGAATGAGGGATAAATCCATGAGTTTAAGTCAACTTCACATTTTTTATTTTACTTCAGCCTGTGAGCAGGATAGCAACCAAGCATTCCCAGAAGAAGTGTGTCATGAGCCCTGCAGCAAAGGAAAATCCACAACCTTCCTTAACTGTCTTTATGTTTCCTTGAATTTCACAACCTTTCCAGCAATCCCTTGTTCATGAGACTTAGCTCAAATCGTCCCTAGGGCCTTAAAAGCTGAGATGTAACTTTACTGTTAGAAGAAATCTATTTCTCCCACCTTCTAAAAGTGCAGCCTAAACAAACTGGATGCTCAGTTCCAAGCATTTCTGTTGGGACTTTTCTGACTCTCAATTTTCTGTACCACCTCCCACCTCCACATCTTATAGTTGAAAATCTCATCACTTTGGAACTCCTTTGGACTGGGTATTTTAAAGTCTCTTCCAAGACAAATGCCTTAAATCAGGCGGAAGTTGTAGCTCTACATAGATATTTTTCAGAATAATTGCAGAATTGCTGTGATTTGCCCTGTGTCTTTTACACTCACCCCTTTATAATTTTGAGTAAGAAATATTGGACACAGCTGAAGTATATATTCTGAAACTGAATGACACAAAATCCAGATTGTCTGCACCTAAGTGTCATACAAAGTCTGGTTTACTGTCTCTTCTAAGACATTTACAGTCTTTCTCCCTACTCTGTACCCAGAAAAAATTTCAAGTGTTTTAGCAGCTTTAATTGTTCTGTGTGTGTGTGTGTGTGTGTGTGTGTTTGATTCCTTGATCATTTCCAAAGTAACTATTTCAATTAATAAGGGCCAGGTCCTCATAAATGGCCCTCCAGGGCAGTGCGACGTTGCCTATTTCTCCCAAATGGAGCAGATGCAGTTATCTTGACAGATCTCTGTCCACATTTCAGTCTCAATTTGGGTCATATTTGTCAGGGGATTCTTTTAGTAGATTTTATTCAGATTGCTTTTCCATTTTTTCACTATTAAACTTTGGAGAGGGACCGATAGTACTGGAAATCAGAAAATAACAACAGGAAAATCTGCATGTTTAGCAATGCTAATACTGAAAGTATGTCATTAAAAAGGAGACGCTTTGAATATTGTATAGGTTGCTCATTAGACATGGTGATCATTAAATTTGTATCCTTCCCCTCTCCCTGGGTTCTATAATCTCTGCCTTTCCTGGTCTGCCCATCATTTCGGGTTTACCTCAATTCCTTTCTCTCTATGATAACTACACCGAATATTTCAGCTTCCTGTATCTCTTTCTTCTCTCAACTTTTAATTAAACTTTTTACATTTAATTATAAATTGCTTCTCAACATTTTTTTTTTACCATTTCAATTTGAGTGTAATCGTCTTGATTCTTGGAAAAACCATATAATTTAAGAGTTCAGGTTTTGCAATCAGGGTTGAATTGAAATGTATCTGTTCAATCCATAAATATTTATTGAGCACATGTTCTGCTCTAGACACCAGGGCACAACAGTGACTAAAATATACAAAATTCCTGTTTGCAAAGGGTTGACATTCTAACAGGTAGAGACATCATATAAACAATCAAACAAATCAATACTATATTAGGTCTTGATGTGGATATGAGGAAAAGACAAGGCCAAAAGGATAAAGAGAGAAAGAAAAGGTTGGGAGGCACTACTGCTTTAAATAACGTGGACGGGAAAGACCTCTCTGATAACAGAGGAGTAATCATGGGGGCTACGGAGAGAAGAGGAAAGAGCGAGTGTGAAACCCTGAAGACAGGATAGAGCCTAGTATATTCCAAGGACAACAGAGCAGTCACTGTGCCGAGAGCTGATATACATACACAATGAGGGTAGCAGTGACCTGGGGAGAGGGCCAGGCCCTGGTCTGCTGCCTGTGCGTCAGGACAGGGATTCCAAATTGCATTGGGGGGAAGCCATGGAGAGTTGAACAGGACAGGGGCATGCTCACACTTGCATTATAAAGGGATTCCTTTGGTCACTCTATGGATATTAGATTGTATGGCAGCATCTTTCAAATGTTTTGACCATTAACCACTGCAGTAAGTCCGTTTTACATTGTGACCCAGAATAAAGATGTGTGTGCATGTTGTGGGTTTATATCAGGAATCATAATTTCGTGACATAACCCTTTACAAAGCACAACATACTTTATATATTGCCAATTCCCCTCCAGTTCTTCTTTTTGTCTTATTCTGTGAAGTGACTGAAACACAGCTCAGTACATTTTCCCACCCAGTTGTGTAATACACCACAGTAGAGTCCAGGAGAGAGGATGAGACTAGAGCTAATATTTTGAGGGTTCATCAGCCAAAGCCATTGCCCTGCATGAGAGCACATGTGAGCCAGTGAGGACAGGAAAGAGGAAAGGTCCAAGATGTTCAGAGATGTTGGACCCACCAACAGAAAGCTGGCGAGACCTACAGGGTGACTGAGGAAATGACAAAACCAGCAGAAGATGACATCCTGGAAGCCAAGTGAAAAAGGTGCTTAATGGATAGGAATCGCCTGCCACAGGGAATTTAAC
The DNA here is from genome assembly GCF_964341445.2 of Mesoplodon mirus. NCBI lineage: Eukaryota > Metazoa > Chordata > Mammalia > Artiodactyla > Ziphiidae > Mesoplodon > Mesoplodon mirus. The sequence continues at coordinate 74,018,549 of NC_138993.1, read as the reverse complement.
ACGTTGAATGGATCTTCATGGGTCCATTACCCCAACTTAAAAGAATCCATTTATAGTTTAAATATTTACCACTTCTTGGGAAGCACCAAACATTATTACTTAACATATGTAGCCACAGAGTATTTTCACATATTTGTCGTAAAACTGCATTCTTGAAAGCTCATGGTACCATGAGGTTTCCAGTATATACTGGAAAATACTGGAACTATCATGATAAAGCTCATGATACCATGAGCTTTCCAGTATATACTGGAAAATACTGGAACTTTCCCATTCCAGTATTTTGGAATGTATAGAAATTAATGTGTATACCTTCATTATCACATATACTTCTATTAAATCCTTTCTCCTCATTTGTTACTATGGTGTGTCTCATTCCCAACATCTGAGGATGCAATAAGAAGCTATTACACTCCAGAATAATCAATAGATAGGAAAAGGTGGCTGATTGGCAGTGGTTGGGCCTGCTCTGAAGAAAGCATGTGTGGGGCTAGGGCACTTTGACGGGGAGGAGCCTGTGGGAGGGAAACCCCCAGTCTAGCTGTATGTGTCTTTATGGAATGCACACTAATTGATGTTCTCAGATCAAGATCTGACATTTATTTTCCGGGTAACTGTGGGTAAATTGCTTAAGGATCCTATAAGCCTTGGTTTCCACATGTATATAATGAGAACCATATTAAAGCTAATTTCACTGGTTGTTGTGACTGTTAAATGAGACAACATGCAAAGTTCATAGAGTGGGTCTCTCTTCCGTAATTCAGTTTACCACCATTGATGTCCTTTTAGTCCCTTGAATGTCCCCGAGTCATCTCTCACTCTGAGACCTCGGCACATGTTCTCCCTTTAGTCCTCAGTGTTCCCCATGGACCTACATCCCTTCATCTCTCACAGCAGAGCCCAAGTAGTGGTTCTTAAGGAAAATCTTCCCTGACTGCCCTCAGATCCTTCACTCACTCGTTCCCGTATTTCCCTCTACTTTTCCTTTCCTTCTCATAGTTGGCAATTTTACATTATTTATGTGGTGATTTGGTTAGTTTATTCCCAAGGCCACAAGCTCGAAGAGAGTTCATTCCTGTTCTGTGTGTCATTGTGTCTCCAACATCTAGTCCAGAGCCTGACATTCCATGGATATTTGTTGAATGAATATGATCGTTATTTTACTGTAGCGGCAGTTGGGTGGTAGTTCCTTTTTAAAAATCTATTAAATTGAGCTGAGATCTGACTGACATCTACCACTTGGGGTCCAGCCATAGCCACCCCTCCTGTTTGTAAAAACTCTTTTGCATATAAAGCGGACAGCCTATTCGTGTTGGGTTTTGTTTATTGATTCATCTTTTTTAACTCCTGATGACCCTCTTCAATACTATTTTGCTATTCTTTATAGCACCCACAAGACACATTCTGTAGTAAACTTATAATTCCTACTGAGGTATACCCGGTAGACAGTAATAGAATATCTGTTGACTTTATAACATAATCTCTGACATCCCTGAAATTCTTTCTTAAACTTCTCACGATGAAAGTTTATTGCATGCTCTTTTAATAATTACCCTCTTAGGAATGGAACTGTTTAGTTTTCAGAATTTGCTTTCTATGGGTCAATTTAATTGTAAAATGTGTCAGTGCTTTACTTGACCATTACAAGAATTGGTAAAATATTTATTTTTCTTTTTAAAAAATAAACCAAATTCTCTGAAACCATCATTAATTCAGAGAAGTTATCAAGGTGCTTCTCAGAGCACTGGAATGCCTATTTACTTGAAAATTACCCTTACTCTGGAACAGTTAATGCAGGTTCCAGAAGTTACTTTTACCTACAACTTACAACTTGTGCAATGACAGAATCTCAGTCAAATAACTTTTAAGAATTAAATCTTAGGAGAAAAATGTTCCATTGTGGGGTGAGGTAAGGGGAGGGTGGACTATTCTGATTTCATATCTCTTTCAAAAAGGTGGAATTTAGGGTGGATTTAAGGTTATCTTTATTATGGCAATGAGATACTTTCAGATCTGTGTCTTACAGAAAGATCTGTGAATAACCTTTTATCTTTTTAAAGTTTTTATTGATTTCACACTGATGTATGAAAATCCAAATAAGAACACTGACAAATCTTTAGCTGTATTTGATGTTATCCAACTCAAAAGGTTAGGCATAATAGTAACTCTTCCCCTTTAATCCTTTCCAAGGACCAAAACAATCTTATAACCACTTTTCAATAGCATAAGACTATGGTCGTATGAAGTAAAAAGAAGGTTCTGTTAGTTCAGATTAAAAAAGGAAATAAGACTCAAAAGGTATATAATTTCAATCATAAATATAATATTCCTAAAAGAGGTGAGTCACTGTTTTTCTTTGATCTTTTTGGGGAAAGAAGATATTGGATTTCCTTATGGCAGAACTCACCTTCAGTGCTTAGCATTTTAAAAAACTATTGACCATTTTTTCCCCCTGCTTTGCAGATTGATTTAGCAACTTGCTGAAGTATTACATTGGGCATGTCATATAAGCTATGAAAAATGCATTCTTTTTCATCTTCAGACTACATTTAAAATGTTGAATTACGCATTTTAAAGACCAAATAAACAGAGTAATGGAGTACCCTGAACATCTAATCGCTTCAGACATGCTACATTTTCCGAGCTCAGACTTGTCTGCAGAGCAGCTTCTTAATTGGCAGGCTTCCCACCAGTTGCGTCTGTGCTCTGTTACAGCAAGCACATTCATTACACAGGTAATAAAAATATGGTGTAAGAAAATTTTAAGCACAAGAATTAGAAACTTTACTCGTTTCCATGATCACCCTTCTCTGCTTCCAAACTATAAGAGAGTATGGGAACAGGGTGCAAAGCCAAAGCAGGATGAAAAAGCAAAGATGGGAAGCTAACTTTGAGGTCAGACATGGAGCACCAGCCCCGTGTGTGCCAAGAGGCTGCAATCAATCAACTCCCAAGACTAAATCATCAGGCCTGCAGGCACCCAAGCCTGGACGTCCTGATGGTGAGAAAACTCTGACCTTCAGTAGGACACCTCTTACAAAATTTTTGCTGAAGCCTGACAGTTGGGGCAATAGATTGTGCTGAAAAGGGGATGAGTCATCAAAGCAGAATGGCAGAGTGGCCAGAAATAAGGAAAAAAAATCCTAAAAGTCATGGATTATAAAGTTTTCTTTAGAATTTTAATAGTAGTATTTCCAGATGACCTGTTAAGTGAACACACTTCTTATACTTCCCACAACCCTCTGAAGTGAGAATAATACAATGCCTCTTAGAGGTGAGAAAACTGAGGCCGAGAGAGTTTAAATACTTTGCATAAACACACGGATTACACATGCAACTCCATCTGACTTCAAAGCCTGTATTCTCTGTGTCTCTCAATGAAACATATGGTTGTAGCATGATACCTCGGGTTGACATATGTATTAGTAAAAAACATTAATGTTTTATGTAACCCAAATAAAACCAGGGTATAGTATCAAGTATTGTATTAGTTATCTATTGTTATATAATGAATTACTACATATTTAAAGGCTTAAGCCAACACTCATTTATGGTCTCACAGTGTCTGTGGATCAGGAGTCCAGGCACAGCTTCGCTAACTCCTCTGCTCTGGGTGGGTCTCTCCAGGAGTGAGTTCAAAGTGTTGGGTGGGGGTGAGGTCTCATCTGAAGACTTGACTATGGAAGGATCCATCTCCAAGCTCGTGTGGTTGTTGGCAGGTTGTTCACAAGTTCTGAGAGTTAGAGTCAGACTAAAGACTGCAGCTTCCTGCTGTCTGTTGGCTGGAGGCCCTGCTCAGTTTCTGACTACATGGGCCTCTCTAGTGCATGGCTTCTTGCTTCATCAAGGTCAACAAAGAAGAGTCTGTTTGTAAGGGTGAAATTACTGCCTTGTGAACCCTTGGCGTGGAAAGGACATCCCATCAGCTTTGCTAGGTCAGCCCACATGCAGGAAGAGGGGATTATACATGGGCATGAATACCAGGAGGGGGGGATGACTGGGGGCCATCTAAGAGTCTGCTCTCCACAGGTATGGAGGTCTAAATGCCTTTTATAAGAAGTGATAAGGCTGTAATCTCAGTATTCAGCTGAACACGAAAATAAACAAATTAAACAATTCAGAAACAATTAAAAAGTCAAATTGCTTGTGTAAAAAGTCCTTGTTAATTTCAGGCTGTCCAGTGTGGGTTTGCTTCTGACTCTACCCTATCCTAAATGCTTTATGCAGTCATTTATCTCCAGTCATGTGCCATTAGAGCAGACTGGCAATTATTACAGCAGGAAAAGAAGCTCAACATTGTTTTTTAAAGTGACAATTCTTTCAGTTGGGTGAGGATAATTTAAAAATTGTCTGTTTATTTTAGAGATGCACAATATTTTTTCCCTTTGACATGGAAATGAGCAACTCCAGAAGAAAGCCTGTCATACAAAAAACAGTCGACAAAATAATAATTTGCTTTAATTTTTCTCCAGTGTTTGTGGTGATGAAGATATCTCAGCTTTGATTTTAAAAGAGATGGCATAGTCACTAGTAGACTGACTGCTTGACTAGAAAACAAAATCCTATTACCATCACAGGTTTGACTTCAGATTCCCTATGTTCAACAAGGATTTACATGTTGGCCAAGTCAGAATACACACATGATTAAGACTTCATTTATTCTTTGCACCTACCTCAATAGGATTGAGTGAATCAGGTATCTAGAGAACTTCATCAGGGAAGGAGTGTCTATATGGGGTCTTATCTAAACTGGTCCACTCAATTACTTTTGAGCACAGTGATAGATCAAGGTCTGCTTTATAAACTATGTCATTACAAAAGACTGTAAGAGATTCTTAAAGACAAAAGAGTGAAATTGATCATGTTAATGCATGTTAATGAAAGCAAATTTAAATTTGTGTTATTTTTTTACCAGAGTTCTAAGAGAGGACAATAAAACACAGGGAGGAGATAAAACACATATTAGAAAAATCAAAGAGATATAAAGTGAAATTTGATCAACCGTATAATTTGCTCCCAATTGGAGACAATTTTGAGATGGAAAGAGGGTGTTAGAGATATGTAATTTTAAAAAGTACATGTTAATCAACAAAATGTTTCATTATATTGGTGAACTTATAAAAAGTTGTATACAAAAATTGTTTTTAATGAAATTCTTTTCAAAAATAAAAAACAACAAAATCTATGCATGTTAAACTCCCCCTGCCAAAAAAAATATGAATTATTTGAACATTAAATACTAACACAAACAGGATGACTATTCTTGATACATTTCACATACTTCTAATTGGTATATTGGCCACCTCTCCCCCAAATACTGTGCCTCTAGTATTTTCCTGAAGAATGCTTTTTAAAATATTGTCTTAATTTTTTAAAATATAATTGCCTGCATTCTTCATCAAAGATGCATTTTATACTTTGTTGTTTTATGTTCACAATATATCAGCATGTTCAGTTAACTCTGACCATGCTATACTATTTTTAATTGAGGAAAAATTTTCTTTACAGTTGCTAAGGTATCTGGAAAATTCAGAGCAATTTAGTAATTGGAGCTTATTCTCAATATAACTTTGTTTATATTTAAATGGATAAATATTTGAATGCAAACATTACCACATTTTTTGGGTTAAAGTCATAGTACTCCCTTTGTTTGAAAAGTATTTTTGTGACATAACTTAACAATTTGTTTTTATTTATTATTATTGTAAATATTTTGCCACTTTTAGATACTTCAAAACTACAGCCTTTCCAAATGTCATGCAATTCTGGCACAGATTATAAATTTACCCAATTAAAACAGGAGTTCCTTCCAAAGATACTCCCATGAGTGGAGAGATACTCCCATTAGTGGATGCTTCAAGGGTGACCACTAGAATATCAAAATTAAATTAAATCTTGAACATGGGTTGAACTCTTATCACATTATTGTATTCAGGTTAATTCATTCTGTTCCTTCCTTGCTTTTATAAAAATATAGTTCTATTTTTTTACACACTGTTTTCAATTGCTAAAATAACTAAATAGCACTTAAAAAACAAAAGCTGAAGTGTTTGGGTGCTTTATTTATCAAATATTTTGAGTAAAAATTTCCACTTTATATTGAACAAATATAGCAAAAATTTACAGGCTTTATTTTCAAAACAGTTATATAACAGTTAGTACTATACCTGGAATAATTTACAAAGTAGTTCTTCAAAAGCTAAAATATTTCTAAGATCTTGTCTTTAGGTAACTTTCCATAAAGTACCTTAAAATTGGAATTGAAAATGGGTGTACTTAATTTAAAAGAAAAAGAATAGCAGATGTTTCACTATTAACAAAATTAATTTCCAAAGGCTTTACTTTGATGCATGACTTGGCTGAAAAAATTTGAAGTTACTGGAATTAACTGATTTTTAATTTGAAACATCTGATGATACTGGTTATCTACATTTATCAATGTTAACTGCTGATGCTCTGTACCATGAAATTTCAGCATTAGCAATTACCTTGAGCTTAACCTGGTCCTAAAGCAGTTCTCAAAGTGTGGATCCCAGACCACCAGTGTCAGTATCAACCAGAAACTTGTTAGGAAAACAGTTTCTCAGGCTCCTCCTTCTGAGTCGAGTCTAGCAATCATGTTATTATAAGCCTTCCAGACACTTCCCATGTTTGAGAACCACCGCCAAAAAGCATAGTTGAAGGCCATCTTCTCTCTGTTGATATCTTAAGTTTACCTAAGGTAAGCATAATCATATATATTAAAAACTGAGTAAATTATTTATTATTAATAAAAAACTTAGCTACTCTAAATTGAATAAATTGAATAATCCATGACTCAATTTGAATAACTAATTGATAATAGGCTAAATTCACTATGTTAATATGCCTAATTATGTTTTCAAAGCTAGAAAATTAGATGATTTGTGAATCATTTATTAAGCAATTACATGCATGAAACATAGTATGTAATTCTGAGGTAGAGGTATAAAGTAAATATGGTATGAAGTGAATGTCATTGCAGACAATTAGCAAATTTTTAATTCTAGTGTCATTTTTAGTATACGTTATGGTCTTGTAAAATTGTTTAAAATGAAACATAGTCTTAAAAGGAGCATCATTATGCAATGACTTTAGTCAACAGATCATTTTATGTAAATAATTCACCTTTGCAGCAATAAGATACAGAGAATGATACTATTATTTCATACCTTTTTGTTCTTTTCTGCTTTTGATGTTTGTTTTTGTTTGGTCTTTTTCTGACAGGTTTATAAAGGAAAATCAAAGCAATTACGTAGACATTTTAATAGAAATTGAAGCTGGGGTTAGGGCATTCTGCTACTTCTTTTCCTCTTGGTAATGCATCTCAGGATTTCCCTATTACTTTATACTCTGAGGGTGTTGGTGGGTGTGAAGAGGATCTGGACTCTTCCAGGAAGTGGGAAGCCAGGGAATTTGATTAAGCGGGTTCTGCAGGCAAAGACTCAGGGCGGATGTGTTATGATGGTGACATGGCTGGGGCCACAGAGTTGTGAGGAACACTAGGACTGAGCAGGCAGGAGAGGGGACCTTTCTCTTTCATCAGCTGGACTGATTTCTTCTCTTCTAGGCAGTGTGTGTGTGTTTTGCTTTGCTTTAATTTTGAGTTATTTATTTTAGGGAAGTACAGTGCAGGTTAGGTGATTATGAATGTTGAACATCTCACTATATTGTGGGTATTCTGTTGTGTAAGCCAAAGGAAGTGCTCATTTATATGAAGACACACACACACACACACACACACACCTCTTTTCACACACACAAATACACACGTGCACACACTTATGCATGTTTGCATGCACACTTGCAAACACACATACACTCATGTACGTATTTTATATGTATATCTCCATACAAATAGCACTTATATCATATATAAGCAAATATGGTTATATTATATAGTAAAATAGATAATATATACAATTATATATACATATATGTTTATGTAAAAGGTTCAACATAATTTTTCTTCTTCCTTGAGTATAACGTAATTCATATCCCTCTTAGGTCTATAAATGTTGTATTTAACCCTCCACTTCCATTTCTTCCCATTAAGCAAATAATCATAGAGCTGCTTCTGAAATTTTTATTGCAAGCCCTATGTGTCTAGCCACATCACTGAGTCTGCAGCTTCTATAGTAAGTATGATGCATACAATCTATAGCTGTACTGGTTTTATGGGAATTTTGGGTGAAGAAACTATACTTCCTATAACCTGTGACCATGCCACTCACAAAGATGGTCAGCACCACTGTGACATTCTGTTCTAATGTGGAAGTTTTCTACCACCTTTCAGCCTTCTTCCCACAGAGAAATGCTCAGGGCCAACAGTGAGGACATTGATTCTGTAATTGGTAAAAAGTTTGAAGAGAATGATTTTGTTTCTCTCATCTCTTGAAGTTGGAAGAATATATTGCTTATGTTTTCCTAACTATCAATTCATTCCTTTATTCATATAACAAATATCTAAGTACCAACTGTATACTGGATATTGTACTATGTGTTGAAGAATATGTCAGTGATCAAGACCCTTATGGGCATCAAATCATTGACTCTGCATTAACAGGTCAAGTTTGCTTATCAATAACAGGTGGACATAATTTGTATTGGGAACAGCAATAAGTAAAGAAAAATAAATGAATTTCCAACTTAGTACAAACTGCTGCAATATTTACTTATTCCAAACAAGAAGAATAACAGTAAGAACTACCATTTTAAAACACTTGCACTCAGTTTCAAGAAGTATCCATGAGAGAGCATATAAGTTATTAAACATTACTGTTCACATTGTCCATTTCTCTGTATTGTTTGGGATTTATTTTGAATGTTTGTTTATGTTGCAGACATTTAAGATTCCATGTCCCTGTTTCTGGGTTGAGGGTAAAATCTCTCTCCTCTGAATCCATTGGGTAACCAGGAGAAATCTTAATTTTACCAATGTTAAGCATTTGTGTGTATTGTTTGGAGAGCCAAAATAATAAGAAAGTATGTACAAAGATAATCAGTTTGCAAGGAGATGCATTCCACACTTGAAAATGGATTTTTAAAGGTGGGAATTATAACCTTAACCATGGAGTTTAGAGAAAAACTATCAAATTCTTTTTTTGAAAAGGACAACCTGGGTGAAATATGAATTACCCATTATTTCCCTGCTTCTGGAACATTGTCATGCTGATGGAAAGGAGAATGAATAAATATCAGTCAAGTTCATCTGTAAAGGGATCAATTATGTAACAGAGTATTAGCCACTCCAATTGTAACTGCTTTTCAGGATGGCCATCATTTATATCATAAGCCTTCTATGCTATATTTAGGATGTTGGAATTTTCTATACATAGGAAGACATATTAATATTAAACATCAAAGTAACTTTTTGATTGCTCTCTTTTCCACGACCACTACTTTAAATGGACTAGAGCCAGGGATTAGCTTCCTAGGGTCTAAAATTGGACACTGTCATAGGTTATTCTACTTGACAAATATGGAGCAAAGGGGTGAGCCTAAGGCCGTGTCTTTGGGAAGCTTTAAAAATCAAATTTAGGAAGCCAAATGTTTATACCAAGTAATGCTTAACTACAGACAGAAACTTGGGCAGACCGGAGAGCAGCTTACACACAAAGAGAATGCAGTCCTGGGGGGTTACCTCCAGTGATAGGAGGGCCCGAGAATCCTTTGGGATAGTTGATGTGTGCATGCAATTAACGCACATGCCAGTCTAAGTTAGAAGTACCAGGTGAGCACAGTGTGTTTGCAAAGTCCTCCTCAGAGGTCCTTGGCATCCCACAGCTGACAGTGACACCTTGATGTTAGGAACACACAGATCACATGTAGAGTGCTGGAGCATCTCTCAGTAATGTTTCCTCCTCTCATCATCTCTCAGGAGTGGAGAGAGAAGGGAAACATAAGGGACAGGAAGAAGGCAATCAGCTACAGGCCCTGCATGGAGTAGCAAGAGAAGTGGACACCTGTGGACGGACTCCAGAGCAGCCAACTTCAGGGACGGTTTTCATGGCGATCCTTGAAATAGTTTCCCTACTGAGATGACTGACCTGGTGCTTAGAGCCAGTCAACTGATGTTTGTGGTCTAGAGGGAGATGCAAACTGAAACTTAACCTGTCGTCCCAGGTGGTCAACCTTCCACAAAGGGTAGTGTTCTATCCTCCAAATATGCCCCCTTGACCCCCTTGCTTCCTTTGCCTCTGCCATTATCTTAAGTTATTCTACCTATACTTAAATGAACACAGACTCACACATACAACTGCAGTCTGATTAATATCAATCCACCCATTAGTATTCATAATTTCCTACTGTACACTCTTCACCCAGAAGTCATTTTTCACACACACACAGACTCCACAGCACTCCTGGAGTGATGGTTGAACCAGGATAGACTCGGCTGGAAACCCGTCTCCATTGTGGTATAAAACTGCTCGCCTCTTGTGTTATAGTACATAACTTAATTGAACCAGGATGACACCAGAGAATTCTATCCCAGTTCTTTCATTAAGTAGTAGTTCCTGGGAAGCTTACTGTGGCCTTCAGTCTACCACCTTCAGTGAGGCAGTTATCGACCTAAGTGCTAGGAAGGTCTTGACCTTCCCCAGCATCACCCCAGGGCTGACCCAGTGACCATGGTCATCAGGCAGTTCATCCACCACCACAGAAGCTAAAAGTGTAACCAATGGAATGAGCTCATTTAGTGTGGTCAGTAGATGCTCTCAGCTTTAAAAAGTGGCTTTTCAGCTGCCTGCTGCCATGAACATCAAGGCAACCAATTTGACTAATTAGATTAGTTTTTCTTGTCGTATCAAAGCTGGTCTTCTTTGAAGGCATTAACATTCTCATTTCTCATAGAGCTCCTCAATAGCCTATGAATTTATTTAGTGGTGGAGGGGGAGTGGATTCTATGCCTTATATTTTTGTATCTTTCATAGCATCCAGCACAACTCGAAAATATGTTGTATAACTTAATGAAGAAGGACATCATTGGATGTCCCCAGTGGAATGTCCCACTTGTACCATCTCTGCACTTTGCTGGCCCCCTCCCTGAGGCCGTGACTCCCCAGTGGATCATTCATCTGCTCACTCATAGCCTTGCTATGAGAGAATGTTAAAATGGAACCATTTCACTCTAGAGTCTGCCCAGACCCAAGACCATAGATGCCATCATCCAAACTGACACCTAGAACACAGGTACATAGAGACATGTAGAGAAACACTGCTGTCTCCTCCCCCTGGAAAATCTGGACAGTGAGAGCCTCTCCAGCCACTGCCAGAAACAGAGCCAAAGAAAAAATTCTCTGCATGAGGGGCAGACGCTACCTGATATTCATCCTGTCAATCATGAGAGTTTGATGGGAAAAAGAATGATTGTTTAGCATGGGGCTTGTACAGAAGACAGCAAGCAAGGGATTGCTTTAGAGCCTATCAAACAGAGCAGCCTAAGGGACAAAGGGAGAGGTGCAGAGGTCCTGCTGGATGCCTGGGATGGAGGAGAGACCGACAGCCAACCAGCTGGACAAATAATACACTGGCCTGGATGTGGGGCAGTCTGGGAGCGAATCCCCAGGGAGTTGTCACCCCAGGGAGTCGGAAGGAAGGGGGAGAGTCTCCAAAGATTCCACAGAGGCAAGAGTTAACAAGGAGGGAGGACAGGAAAGGGAGAAGAAGCCAATGATGAGAGGCAGGGGAGCAGTGGATGTCAGACAAAGTTTTGGTAATTTTTATTATTACCCTGAACTGGGTACTTTAGTTCCTGATCTGAGACCATGACTTGAAGTGACAATATGCCTCAAGTACTCTGTTATCATCTGAGGACCAGGAGACACTTCCTGGACTCCGTCCTGATTTCATCCACAGAGGTGGGAGGAAGCTACCCACCCGGAGGAGATTGAAATGGACCATGAAGAGAAGGAAAAGAGTTGCTTTCCGATGATACCCCCAAATATCCTTCCTGTTCAGGGTGGTGGTTATATCAGCTTCAACGTTCCTTCTTCCACATCCTGCACCCAGAGCGGTCGTGTTGTGTTGTGTTGTGCTTACACACATTAAATGCTGAATAATTTCTTAAAATATAAATGTTGAATGCAGTGAGCAATCTCTGTCTTCCCCCCCATTCTCTAAACAAGAGCCTCTGTTATTAATACTACTACTACTTTTATTATTTTTGGTTCTCCTGCCCCACTCTACCTGGCCAAATATACCTTGGCTTCTGGATTTGGGGACTTACAAAAGGGATGGTATTGCAAGTGCCCTATTGCTATTTTAGCTTCATGCAGTTCACTCAATATCTGGCCGCCATTTTCTTGTGGAATTTGACCATTTATTTCATCTCTCTGTGCCTTTGCTCTCTCATCTGTAAAGCGATAGCATTGCCCAAGTTTGGTCTTGGATAGTCAGTGACGTCCATGAATCAACCTTTTCTCATGTAAATTCTAAAGCACTGGGTTTAAAATATTACTGCTTTTCATTACTGTTCTAATTGGGTTTTTTGCACCTTACTTATGCTTCAAGGTGCTTAATTTATTCAGGAATTTAAAGCTTGTAAGCTCTCCAGGATCAAATTCTGTTTTGGTCGAAAGGACAGAGTTGTTTTGAATCTTCTACTAAGGGATATATTTTGACTACCAAAGTGGTCCAGCCACTAACTTGATCCAGAAATTGTGAGATAAGTAGAGGTATGATTAGAAAAAAATCAAACCTAGGAAGTTTTACTTTCATGCTTAAACAACTGGCAAGGCACATTTTTAGAGGCTATATTAAGTCATTATTGGGCTATTAAATCCAAGTTCTTTTCCTTAGCTTTTAGCCCCAGCTGTCACACCAAATTACATATGAATATGATAGATTTGGTGCCTTGAAATGATTTATTTATTCAGTAAGTGTTAATTGAAGAGTGCTGAATGCCAGGTGCTGTTCTAAGCAGTTACGGTACTTAGATTAATGAACAAAACAGACCAAACTTGGCCTTCGTGAACTTAACACACTAGCCTGTGTGTGGGGGTGGGCATTCAATAATCACAAGGCAATGGATGGCTAAATAAGGTAGATAGTATACGTATAAGTTTGGTCGGGCAGCCACAATGAAGTACCACCATCTGGGTGGCTTAAACAACGAAAATTTATTATCTCACATTCTGGAAGCTGTCAGTCCAAAACCAAGGTGTCAGCAAGGTTTGGTCCTTCTGAGACCGTGAGGGAGAGTCTGCTCCAGGCCTCTCTCCTTGGTTTGCAGATGGCTGTCTTCTCCCTGTATCTCTTCATATGGTTTTCACTTCTTTGCATGTGTTCAAATATCCCCTTTTTCATCAGGACACCTACCATGTTGGATTAGGGCCCACCCTAATGGCCTCATTTTAAGTTGACTGCCCCTGTAAAGACAATCTCCAAATAAGGTCCATTCTGAGGTACTTACTGGGAGTTAGGACTCCACCTTGTCTTTTCAGGGTGACACAAGTCAACCCCTACCATGTGGTGAGGGTGTTAGGAGGTGTGTTAGAAGGTGATAAGTACTTTGGATAAGTGCCTGCTGTGGGGAAGTAAGCCACTTGACTGTCTGCAGAGGAAGCAGCCTGGTGACATGGCCAATTAGAAGCACTGTCATACCTCCTCACTGCCGCAGCCTGTCTCTGAATGTCCAGTATGGGGAAAGCACAAGAGGGCGGGAGTATGCAAGTGTGGCCAAGACTTGGCTCTCATCCGCTGAAGCTGCAGCAGTGCGTTGTGCTGACACGTCCCTGTATCAAGGGAGCTGTGATCTTTGAAGGATATTTACAGCTGTAAGGAGTTAAGAAGAGCTAACGTGACTGTTTCATAGATGTATAGTACATTCTTGCATTTTTTGCTACATGGCAGTTCCCGAGACGCCTTCTCCTGTGGACTGGGATGATCTTGCTGCCCTTGCACAGTGTTTTCCTGGGTGGTAGCGTTTCATAGGCTCTGATGCCTGGGCTTCTTTCTTTCCTTCACACAGTGTGCTGTGTGCACTAGGATGAAGGGCTGGAAAAGCAGGCTCCATTCCCTCTTAATGCATTTTACTCGGTGAAGTGCATTTTATTTAAAAGGAGTTCATTGTAAAACCTACCGTCTCTCTCTCCAGGGCACGAGTTTCTCCCCCAGGTTGTAAAATCTTGTGTCAGACTACACCTAATTTGTTTTGCATGGCACTGGGGTCTTGTTTCTTGTGAGATGCTGACTTTCTCAGATAATAGGATCATTCAATTCCAAAGTCTTAAGTATTTGAAAAGAGGTAGTGTTCAGACAAACATGCAGACAAGAGTATAACAGATTTACACATGAGCACTGTGCCTTAGTCCCCTTAGTTTTACAGTTTTCAAAATATTTAAGAATAAAGCCTTTGGCATAGAGTTTTTGAAAATTAGAGACATCTACACTTTTGTATCTTGGTACAGTACCCTAGACAAAGTATTCTGGGCAATTAAATATGCATGAGGGCTTTTCTCTTGCTTGAGACGAAAACCTATTCTGATTAGATTTAAAATGGCCTATGTTATGAATGATTAAGCACAGTAAGAGAAATTCCAGGAACATTACATTATGGCTCTGATTCTTTAATTACTAGACCAAAGATTAGTCACCTGTTTATTTCTAAGAGTAGGTAGTTGGGAACAGAGGCTGGTGTTGCTGACATGGTACAGGCATTAACAGAAGGGCAGGGCCGGCAAGAGAAAGGGTATGGTGAGGGCTTGTTCTACAGACGTGCCACAGATGCCTTTTATTTATTTATTTATTTATTCATTTATTTATTTTTATTTTTTGGCTGCAATGAGTCTTTGTTGCTGAGCGCAGGCTTTCTGTAGTTGCGGCAAGCAGGGGCTGCTCTTCATTGCGGTGCACGGGCTCTAGGCGCGTGGGCTTCAGTAATTGTGGCTCACGGGCTCAGTAGTTGTGGCTCACGGGCTCTAGAGCACAGGCTCAGTAGTTGTGGCGCACGGGCTTAGTTGCTCCGCAGCATGTGGGATCTTCCCGGACCAGGGCTCAAACCCATGTCCCTTGAGTTGGCAGGCAGATTCTTAACCACTGTGCCACCAGGGAAGCCTCACAGATGCCTTTTAAATGCACAGAGGAGAGAAAAAGAAGGACCAAAAGAGACAAGCTCTGGTGAGAAGATCAATGAAGATTCCTCCACCATGAATTAGGGGCACCAAGACCTCTGTTAAAATCATGCTGAAGAATGACTTAGCTTTAAAAGAAAAAGTGCAAATACCTATGAATTTCAACCAACTTTATTCAAAATTTGGGCAGTTGCCTAACCAGACTTGCAACTGTTAACTTCCCAGACTTGCAAACATGACACCTTTTCTCCTGCACACATTCTGAGTCTATAATTCTGCTGTCAGTTTTGGGGAAGGATTGATCTCTTATGACACCACAGTCATGAAAATCTCATCTCAGATTGGAACTAATCTTTGGAATTGGATCATATGCAGGTAGGGGACAGGTTCGTTTTCCTGACACTGAGCAGATCCAGTGTACAACCCCAGAAAACTTCTTTTTAATATAATACTGTGCTTTCAACTGAACAAGACAGCAGTAGACAGGCAAGCAGCGAACCCCAATCAGTCGGGGTTGCCAGTAGCCCATTAAAGGTGTGAAGATAAGTCATGTCTTGTTCAGAGACTTCAGCTCCGTGAAGTAAGGCAGGGATCTGCTGCTCAGCGTTGCCTGATGGGGGGTGAACCTGGAACAGAAACTCTGTGTCAAATATCATCCTGCCTGTGGTCACAGAACTAGACAAATTAATTCCTACAGGAGGAATACAGATTTCTGAAATGTCTCTGAGTTTTGAAAGTTCACATTTGGATCACTTCCAAAAAATAGTTTAATTTCTGTCAGACTTGTCCAAATTTCTAAGACACTTTAGATGGCCAAAATGCCCTTGATCAAGCTTTTTATTCTTTCTACCCAAGGATGTGTCTATTTATCAATGTCCTCTTTATTTTAAGCAGCTACCGATGCTGTGGTCAAAGGTGTTTTTTTTGGGGTGGGGGAGAGGTCTAATATATGAACTACAGTCCTTCTAGATTCAGAAAATGTGTCATTCTTTGGTCTGTGATGCCAGCTATGACATGAAGAGCCTGTTTGCAGCTCTTTTTAATGTGTCACTTTTACTTGAAAGATGATAACTTTGCTCTTATCCCTTCTCTGGAATATTCATCATCTTAAGTTACTTCCTTTTAATCTCTAAGCTCTCTGCACAGAAACCATAGTGATTTCTGAGGTACAGGTGCCAGCCCTTGGATGGAATGTCTCTGATAACATCTCAGTGGCCAGGGAAAAATCTGTGGCCATATTTGCCGACAAAGTCATTGGAATTTCATCACAATATTAAAGCTTTGAGGTCAGCAAGCCATTTGCCTTTTCATAGAATTCAGATGGGTCACACAGTTAGCTACTATGAAATAAGTAGGGCGAGGACTGGAGCACTTATCTCAAAATCAACAGCCGGTTAGACTTGGGGATTCAAGAAGATTCGCCCAGAGAAGGTGACAGTTCAGTGGCATATAGCCAATGATCAGGATGATGTTCTGGACTGAATGTCTATGTTCCCCGTGTACATTGAAACCCTAATCCCCATGTATCACTATTAGGAGGTGGGGCCTTTGGGAGGTTATTTGGGTGGAGCCCTCATGAGTGGGATTTGTGCCCTTATAAAAGGGACCTCAAAGGGATCCTTCACCCCTTCCGCCATGTGAGGACAACCTTGTGAGGTCACCTTCTGCAACCAGGAAGGGGGCTCTCACGAGAACGTGACCGTTCTGGTACACTGATCTCACACTTGCATCCTCCAGAACTGTGAGAAATAAATGTCTGTTGTTTATAAACTACCCAGTCTGTGGTACTTTGTTTTAGGAGCCACAGTGGACTAAGACAGAGAAGAAATAGGCAAAGACTTTCCAAGCAGTGGAACAGTAGTATGAAAGCCCAGTTAGGAGAGAGCAAATTGCTCACAAACTTAAGAAATATCACGGCCACAATCATTTCACTCTTAGACCACAAGTGGCTAAACATTAATCAAGATATCGATTTGACTTACAGAGAGCCAACCAAGGACGTTTTGTGTGTAAATACTGCCTTCAGATACTTCAATTTATAAAGTGTCTAGAAATTGCATTAACATTATTTTGAAGAAAACATACCTTGAGTGAAGATATCTATCTTTGAATTAGTTATTCGTCAGCCTCAATGCCAAGCTTCCTAACCAAGTTCTCATTGAGAAGACAGAATAAAGACATAACTATCTTATGTTCAATAGTGCTTAATAAAAAGGTGTGATTTTATGTCATTTAAGATGAAAGCTGTTCTCTATTTCAAAGCTAACAATTGGAAAGTGTCTGGTTTTAATAGAATTTAAGGCATCCTCACCCGTCTCAGGGCCCCATGTTGGAACACACTGTTTTAATTCTGCAGTTGTGAGCTAGTGGACTGCTCACATTCCAAGAGGTATTATTTCTTTCTGATTCTGTATCTGGATTGAACTAAGAAAAGTCTTTTCTGTTTAACTTAAATATCAGTAATGAGTGAGAACAAAATTTTAAAATACACTATGAAATATCACTTTCTATAAATGGGACAAGAGTGTGGAAATGTGGAATTTGCTCCTTTGACACTATTTTCTAAAGATTGGCATATACAGATTGCAAACTATTGAAGAAAACAATATCTTGTCCTCCAAGTAGCATGAAAACCTGTTATTTTAAGATACTCTTAGTGCAATTAATTTCTAAGAACTTAAGAATGTTGGCTTTACCTTACCTCTCCTCCTCATAGAGTTAAATAAAGGGATTCCTTATTTAGAAAAGAAAACAAGAGGGGGGAGATACTTTTTATTTCAACTGAACATGAAGAAATATGGTATTCTTGTTAACTTTAGAGATTTTTGAAATAATAATGATGGAAAAAATGGCTAACATTTAATTACCCCTTAATATGTGCCAGAACTATGCTCACCGCTTTACTTTGATTATATAATTTAACTTTTATGGCCAGATAAGGTAGGTATGGATGTTATCATTTGCTTTCTACAGATGGAGAGACAGGTTTACAGGAATAATTTGCTTTCCTGAAGACCCACAGCAGGGTATAGATCTGAGATTCAAACCTAGGCAGCCTGACTTAAAGGCTTAATAATCAGGAGAGAAACTACCTGTTCCATCAGACCTTAGAAAACAAAATTGACACATTTTCCATATGAACCTATTTACTAACTTATTTGATTTCCCCTTTTGTATCATGCAGATGAAGACAGGTCTTAACCTTTTCTCTCACCACTGTAAGCTGGTTTGTTTTTAATATGCTGACGCTTAAAGGAGGAAGTTAATTGAAAAGTCAGTATAGGATGTTGACAAACAAAGGTTCTTTTATTATCTGTCTGATTTTTTTTTTAAATATGCCTTGCCTGGTTTCACTTATCTAAATTCTAATGGGTTCACTCTTCATTGGGAGAAAAATATTATTTCATTTTAGTCACTGTAAATATAAATTATAGAAAAACAATTGCTCCCACTCAAAATAAAATTTCAGAAGAGTAACTTGCCTCTCCAAAAGTAAGTAAGTATATAATAGTTCTGGTACTAAATTCCTAGACTTCTTGGAAAGCAAAATGAGAGGCCAAACTTGTCTTCTGTGGAGGCACACAGACGTTAGAGTTATAGATGCACTTGGCTTAATGCATTTAATTTTTAATTGTGTCTAACTGAAATTTATAAGGGAAATAACACCTCCTTGCACTAAGAAAGTGCATTAAAAATGAACCAACCAATTTATCTTTCAGGTAGCTAAATAATCTATTTGCAGTTTTTAAAATTGCTTCTTAATTTTCCAAGTTACTTATTCTTCAGTCTATTTTTTTCTTCTTTATAAACTTGACTTCACTTTTTTTTTTTTTTTTTTTTTTTTTTTGCGGTACGCGGGCCTCTCACTGTTGTGGCCTCTCCTGTTGCGGAGCACAAGCTCCGGAGCCATGGCTCACGGGCCTAGCCGCTCCGCGGCATGTGGGACCTTCCCAGACTGGGGCACGAACCCATGTCCCCTGCATCTGCAGGTGGACTCTCAAACACTGCCCTACCAGGGAAGCCCTGACTTCACTTTTATATCATACATTTGTTGCTATTGTCTCAGGATAAAAGAGCAAATGTTGTCAGGTGAATTGTTTTCCTCGAGCAATGGGAATTATCCCCAAAATATGATTTTTATTCCCTCAAAATATTTTTTAAGCATAACAATGGGATAAACATCAATTATTACCCACAAAGAAACAGAGACCTTTTCTTTAACATGTAGAGCTTTTGAATGTATGGAACTTCAAAGCTTGATAGTTTTAGGAGAATTAAAAGAAAAAAAATCAAAAGTCAATTAATCTTACACATTAAATACACAAAGTGAATATGTACACAGAGACTGATGTTTATGTAGTTTGAATAAGCATGTCAAATTCTAACCAGATTAGTAGAACACCACCAGATGGAGTTTTCGTTTGCCAATGCGGTGAAATCATATAATAGGTATTATTAATAGGCTAAATTTTACTAGCTCAGTTACATGTTAATAAAAACAATGACTATATTTTCAGAAGAAAAGGGTCACAAAATTATTTTGCCATTTGATTCCTAAAGTTGTGTGTTAAATAAATAGCAGGAAGTACGTAATACCCTCAACAATAGTTGCTTATTGAAGTAGATCCATGTTTTTTGAAGCTTCAGACATCTTACAGATACATACTGAAAAGAATCCTTACAATTTAATGAGGTCACAGAATGTTCAAAATATACCCAACTACTAAGTTGTGGTATTTAAACACAGGAAATGCACAAAGAGCTCAGATATGCCATATAGAGTCTTGGTGTTGCCTCTTGCCACTCAGTGGTGGCTGCAGCCTGGAGTTTCTGGTCTGCCATCTCTGGGTATCTTATAATCACTTCTTCAAGCTGCCCAGCTCTCTGCTGTCAGGTTCACACCTGTGTTTATTCCCTAAAGCAGAGCTACAACTAGCCATTTATCCAAAAGCTGATCATGTAAGGGCAGAACAGTTCAGGGAAAAAATGATAGAACTCAACAACAGATGACACTCCTCTTAGTGTCCACTGGCAAACTGGGGGACATTCTACAAAACAATTGACCAGTACTCTCCACAAGTGTCAAGGTCATCGAGACAAGGAAAGACAGAGGAATGGTCACAGATTGGAGGACACTAAGGGAGTGGGACAGTGAAAACAATGTGGGATCTTGAATTTCTTCCTGACATAACAAAGGTATGGGGAGGAAGGATCATAGTATAGCATTGTACCCATGTTTCTGAAATTTACACCATTATTATGTAAGATGTTGATATTAGGAGAAGCTGGGTGAATGCTATACAGGAATTCTTTGTACTATTTTTGCAACTCTTCTGTACGTCTAAAATTATTTCAAAATAAAAACTATAAAATAAATAAGAAGTAAAACACATTAAAGGAGATAAGGTCGTATGATTACAGAATATTAATAAATGCTATAGGTTGAATGTTTGTGTCTCCTCAAAATTCACATGTTAAAATCCTAACCCCCAGTGTGATGATATTAGGAAGTGGGGCCTTGGTGAGGTGATGAGGTCATGAGGGTGGAACCCTCATGATGAGATTAGTGCCCTTATAGAAGAGACCCACCAGAGAGAGCCCTTACCCTTTTTGCCATGTGAGGACACAGTGAGAGATGGTGGTCTATGGACTAGGAAGTGGGCTCTCACCAGACACAGAGTCTGCCAGTGCCTTGGTCTTGGACTTCCAGCCTCCAGAACTTTAAGAAACAAATGTCTGTTGTTTATAAGCCAGCCAGTCTATGATATTTTGTTATAGTAACCTGAACGGATTAAGACAGTAAGAATATTTGGCCAAACTCCTCTTTTGTACTGGGTTGTTATTACAATTATTCAAACATGATTTTTCCTTTTAAGCCAATTCAAGATCCTCTTCCTTTTTCTGGGAACATATAGGTTAAAAAACTTTTAGAACACTAGTCAACCAAATAGACCAACAATTCTGAGTTCAGCTAACATACCTAATGACTACCTAATTTCTTATGTAATTAGCTAATCTTCTCAAGAACACAAGATTATAAACCATTAATTACAAATTATAAAAAGTGACTATTAATGTTGTTACATGAATTTATTTTAGTGGCAAGAAATAGTATTGGCATTATTGTTTCATAACTCACAAAGTTACTAATATTTTAGCCCCCAAAGATTGCTAAATTATTTTATGAATACAGTTGTTAAGTTGCGGTTCTATTCATTAAATTATCTTTAATTATTATAAAATTCCAATTGTGTGTAATTCATTTGACAGGGTTCCATTTTTTTAAATTTCTCATTATTCAGATCGACTCTGAATTAAGATTAACTATTTGTATAGTCATCCAGTTTATTTTTGCATTATGAACAGTGACTGACCAGATAGAAAACGTTTCTTTTTCAGAGTCAGGGGAGGATCAGAAGCACTGCTCATGCCTAGAGGTGCCACAAAGATTATTTTATTTTTATTCATCTGCCCGAAAGCTATTTGCGACACTCCTACTTTGTTCCAGGCACTGTTCTAGATGCTGAGTATATACTTGGAAAAAAGATACGGTTCCTGCCCTTTTTGATCTTATATTCCTATAGGAGAGACCGACAATTAATAAGTAAATGAATATATACCCAGTGAAATTTCAAAGAGTGGTAAGAACTATGAAATGAAATAGGCTAAGAAGCTAGTTGTGAGGAAGGGCAGGTCATTTTAAGTAGTGGTCAAAGACGGCCTCTTTGAGGAAATGACATTTGCATAAAGATCTAAATGTACAAACAATCTCAGGTGGTGAGAAAGGAGAGGGCAATGACTTTGAAAAAGGAAGGCATAGGCTGGACTATTTGAGAACCAGCAAGAAGACCAATGTGGCTCCAGAGGAATGGGCAAGGCAGAGATAAGCTGGAGATGATGAGGAAGAATCAGGAGAGATCTAGATTATTAGGACCTCATAACTTTTGTTAAAGAGGTTGCCTTAATTCTGAATGGAACGGAAGCCATTGGCAGGTATTGGGAGGAGGTGTAACATGATCTGAGTGTGTAGGTTTGGGACGGGTCACCCAGGCTGCTTCAGGAAGCAAATACTCTGGATGGAATAGAGTGGAGGGAATTGAGTGAGTAGTGGAGGGGACAGGCTATGACAGAAGCTCAGCAAGAGATGATATGGTTTGTAGAAGCAGCACTGTGAGAAGCCAAAATAATTTGCTAATGGATGAGGCGAGAAGAATTGAAAAGACAGATGTCAAGGATGGCTCCTACTTTTTTTTGCCTGTGCAATATAGTGAACGGCAGTGCTGTTTTCTGAGAAGAAAAATGCAAGAGGAGGAGCCACAGCCAGCTGCTTACTTACTCAGATAGCAAGTAGCACTGGAGGTTGAGGAAGAGTTCAAGAATGGGGATCTGTGGGGTACTCATCTTCCAGAGGTAGCTTAGGGAGATGGATGCGGTATTGAGCAGAGGTACCGAAAGGAACTAAGCCCTGGGAAGAGAAGAAGGACCATTCTCCTGGTGCCTCTTGCTGGATCAGGTATCATCAGAGGAACATGGCTGGGAAACAGCCTATGAAAGGCCCCTACTCTGATACCCCATAAACCACTCAGAGGTCCTCATGTCTATCATTCCCAGCCCTTCCACTCAGAACGTGGTCCTGGAAAGGCAGAAAGAGCTCAGATTCCCTTTCTTCTTTCTTTATTGTTCTCTTCTTCAACCACCACTTCCCTCTATAACAAAACATTTTAAGAAATAATGTAAAGGATATTGAAACAAGGCAGTACTACCGACACGTGTCCACTTTTTAATCTCCATCTTTTGACAAAATACTTTCTCTTTTCCTCAGAGATGCAATAGTTTCTGTTTTCTTTTCCTGTTTCTGGAAAATAATCCCTCAAGAAAATAACAACCCTTTCTTGTACTGAAAGGGGCGTGGGGGGAATTTCAGGGGAGGAGATCAGACCAGTCATTCTGTTTGATGTCTTAGAACTGCCTTAAATGAGTTCTTGTACATCTCCTTGCTACACAAATCTGTACCCAAATTTTGTTTCATTGGTTAAGGCTGTCAATTCAAACTCCTCCTTATTCCATCCTCATATAAGATTTTTCCGTAAAGCAGTTTGTTTATATAACTTTACATTTTCTTGTTTTTGTAATTACTATCACATACAAAAATGATGAGAGTGTTTAAAAAAATAGTACTATAAAGGAAACAGCATTCAAGTATGCAAAAATCTGGTAAAGGCTGGGAAATTGGAATTTTTCAGGCTATGCTGATTTAAATTTCAGAACTGGAAACATTAAAAATACTAATGCTTTTCAGAAATTGTTATTTTAGTAGGCATATTCAGTAATGACTCAGAAATACCGCAAATAATGACAACAAATTATTACTGAATGTACGGATATAATTATGAAAGAATCTGTTACTTTCTCAGTATCTTAGATGAAAAACAGACCATATCTATCATTAAAAAATTCTTGACACGTGTATGACTTTATTTTCTTGAAACTTAAAAGGAGTTTATAATAAATTCCCAAGTGAGTGTGGGTCTTTATAATAGAGCACGTATTCATATCCGTCTTGGCAGTTTGGGCGTCTCCATGTGCTACTGATTTAACAGAGAGACTTTGCATCTCAGCCTTGAGTCTAAACCCCAGTTGATCTACTCAGTTGCTCATTTCTCTCTAAATAGAAGCGTATTCTCTTATAGGTGGTCTGAAGGCGTGTCATTTGTCTGAAGCTTAATTAGTTCTGAGCAGGTGTTGAATGAAGTGCTCAGGCTGGGGTGCAGTTAATCAGATGAGGTTTCTTGCATGAGAGGTGGTGAAGAGGAAGGAGAAAATTCTGCGGGTGGGTTACAGCGAGTCCGGAGTGAAATTGACTAACAGATGGCAAGGCTGCGCTGGCGGTGGGCCCTCTTCCTAAGAAGGGCAAGCTTCCGTGATGATCCCGGTGTGGGCGTGCACCTCCCCTTCCCTCGTTCGTAGTCCTTTTGCTTTTCCCCCAGCGGGATTCTCAGACCTGAAATCCTTAGAGCATCCTCGAACTCTGAAATGCACTGGGAGTGGGAAACATCATATCAGTTGAACTTTGTGGAAACAAAAATGTTAGACCGTTTTAAGAAACTAATGGAGAGTTACTATAGCAATAACAAAATCAGGCCTGGGTTGGGACTAGGACACCTAAAGTCGTTGCGATTTGTTTTCTGTCGTTTCCTTGGTGATAAGAGAAGCTATAATTAATTAACAGCCCACTACTCTGGTTATTTCTGGGTTATCACTGAACAGAACATGAAGTGATATTTTTTGAGCTGCATAAGAGATGGAGCATTCCAATTCTATTTAAAATAATTTCTAACTTGCAAGGTGGTCTATAAAGATAAAATAATTCCTTCTTGGAAGAGGTCCTGTAAGTCACCTAGGAAAGCAATTATTTTTTCATGATACAATAAGGAGTTGTGTTAGCAATGACTTATCAACCTACAATGGTGGTCATTGGTCAAAATGCTACTAAGAATAAAAGCATCCTAAATTAATGTGATCTTGGTTTTATTTTCATTTAAAATATCTAGTCCTGATTTTCCTGTGTTTCAAGATAATCAATACACCATTTGTTTTCCTGTCCAAAAACCTGCATTAAAAATAAAAGAGTAAATGCCTGTATATTTTATTTTTCAACAATAATATTAAA
Source organism: Mesoplodon mirus (assembly GCF_964341445.2). Lineage (NCBI taxonomy): Eukaryota > Metazoa > Chordata > Mammalia > Artiodactyla > Ziphiidae > Mesoplodon > Mesoplodon mirus. The sequence goes on along the minus strand of NC_138993.1, from coordinate 73,993,787 downwards.
AATTTTGGAAAAAATCTGTTGTATTACCTAAAATTTCTTGCAGGGTTAGATATGTATTTTCAAGTTCTTTCTTACCTATATTTTCAACAAGAGTGCTGACAATAATTCAAATAAATTTTCGGGTTTTCAGATACTCAGCTACAAGTTTTTTCACTTGGAACCAGAATTTGTAGTAATTTCTCATAGTATTTATGGATAGAAAAAGTGAAACAGTCCTCAGAGAAAATTTATTCTCTGGGTTAGTTTATAAATGAATTTTTCTTTCAGAATATGCAAAAGCACTTGGTGAGGTATGTGCATGTGTGTTGAATCTGAACATGTAGCTAACCATCAAAATTGGCCATATTATACGTATATGTTTAAATTACTAACCTGCTGGGGAGCAGTTACATGGTAATAACTGCCATACACTGCTCATATATATCTCAAGTATACACACAGAATTCTTCTGCATTATTCAAATTGTAAGAACTGCTTGGTTTACTCCTGGAAGAAAGTTGTTTCTATTTTCTCTGTAGCGTTGCAGAGAATGTAAAACAAAAGCGGTTTTAACTTTGACCTTTCAGGCGACTCCTATGCACAGCAGCTCAGGATTTACTGTGTATTTTGTTTTAAGTTCCAACTCTGTTTAAACTCTGAGGGGGCAACCAAAAAAAGAAAAAAAGAAAAAAGAAAGGCAAGAAGAGTGAAGAGACGGATTTTAAGTAAAGAAATGTTATTTGATAAAAGCTGGAACAGGACAGAGAACAAGGGGAAAGAAGAAAAGACTGTTTTAGGAAAGGAACGTTAACACTTCGTCATTTTGTAAATGTGAGACACAAAAGAATAAGGGCAGGGTCCAGGGCCTTGAGTCAGGGAAACGACCTTGGCATTCTCCCAGCCCATTTCTGTCTCCTCCTATCCTGTCTTTGTGAACCTCCGAAATTCCTTTGATTTCTGTGACCCACTGATGAGACTCTGTCAAGGGAAGAAGCAAAATGCGTCCCTTCAGATTCTCCACCACCCCTTTTGGGATGCAGGCACAGGGTTGAGGACACAGAGCTGTCTCCTGTGGTCCTTGAATCCATGACCTCCCCTCCCTCCCTGGTTCCAGGGCTCATCTAAGCTTTCCTAGGAGGAAGGGTACTTCCTAGGAGGTCAGGGGACAGTAACCAGTCCTGGTTTCTGCTCAGCCCTGGGTCCTGAGGAGGTGAGAGCAGGTGGACAGCGGTGCCGGGCAGGGCTACTTCCCCATCAGGGCAGGGAGGGACCGAGCATGGGCTTAGTGCACGAAAGGTGAGTTACCTTCTATGGTTTTTGTCTCTTCTGCTGAACAGGAGCCAAAGTAACCTAACTAACTGACTGGGGGTGGAGAGATGGGGGGCGAGGCGGGAATAGAGAGCTTGGCTTGTATTAAGTGGCTGTGAGAGTAGAGAAGGTTTTACAGCTTCACTGTGCTGAGCAGGAGGAAGCTGACAAGAGAAACACAGAGCAATTCCTGCACATTTGGAGGCCCTGGCTGTGGTCAGTGACCACAAATTCCCAGAGCAATCAATCTTCATGGTGCAATTCTCTCCACTTTTGTCTAGACCATATGTGATAAAGTAGGTACATTTTCATCATCCTTTCCACTGTGGCAGATATGGAAAGGAGCAGCGCTATCATTGGAAATGGACTCTCTTTTTCAGGGTTTTGAAACATGTGATGTATTTATAGCCCACCTTATTGCACATAGAAGCTAAGGTGTTTTTGAAATATTGGGCATAATTTGTGGACTCTGTTACATTACAGTCTTGAGAAACTCCCTGAAGAGAGAAGGTGGCTGATTGATTATATTTGCAGGATCTCCTGGTCATTTTCATATCGGACCAGCAGTATGCTTTTAATTGAAGCCATTGAATTTATTCAACCAACATTTATTATTTATTTACCTGTGCCAGGTACTTTACCAGGCATGGGGGCAGAGGGATAAACAAGATAGGGAAAGTTGCTGCTTCTGTGATGCTTATATGAATGCATGCTAACTGTCTAAAAAAATAGAAAATGCGAAGAAGAGAAAGTGGAAGTCCTCTATGTGTGCATGGAAGGGGACTCAGGAGAGAGGATCATTGGGGTCATCTTGGAGCCTGGCCACCACCCCCATTTCCCACTTTCCCAATTCCACTCTCTACCCCAGTTTGGTATATGCTTTCTGAAACTTTTAGAAGAAGAATGTTCTAGAACATTTTTTCTTTTTTTGCTGTGAATGTTTATCAGGATAAGGGAGTAATGTTCTGTGTTAATCCTTTCCTCAAACTTGGAGCTACTTTGTCATTCTATTCTTTCTTTTCTTTATAGAGTTCTTATATTATTTTTTAAATCATTAAAGTATTAAACTTTTAAAATTCAAAATTGAAGCTTAAATCAATTTGCCTGTATTTCTGTTCTGTATTTTTTTTCTCAACTGATAATGAAAATATGCAATATGAAGCAGTTAATCACTGAACTTGGACAAAGCACAGAGATGAGATATTTCCCATTTATCTACATGATAGATATTTTCTGGAATGTTTTTTCTTCTTTAATATACATTTTCATAAATGGTGTATTCTGTGGAATATGAGCAAGCATTTCCCAGAGAGTCACTCTTTGAGAACATGAAGAATATTAAAAGAATTTCCAATTTGTCTTCGTTGGCTTGGTTGAATAGAAAATGTCAAGTGCAGCTCTCACATGTTAAATGGAATATGATTAAGTAGGAAGAATGTATTTTGAAACCACATACCTGACAGCTAAATACACACACACATACATAGACATGTGGTATCACAGCCCATTCCATTCATATGGTTCACTCATATTCCTTGAATCATAATTGTTAAGATTCTAAATGTGCTATATTTATCCTACCAAAATGAATGCAATTGGGCATATGCACATACTTTTTTTCCTGTACAACTAGAGAAAACCTAATTGAGCCATTTATACAGTTAGAAGGTATGTGAAGGTGAATTTTTAAAAACCGGTGGATGGTACCATTTTAAGTTACAAAAGTATACCTCTGTGCCAAGCCTAGATAAAAAATAATCATATGATGTTTCTCATCTCATAAAAATGTGTCGTCAATCAAGGAGAGAATAAATTAGCAAAAACTTTAGACAATGTATTCTCTTTCTTGGTTTGCTATTGACCTTCTGAGACTGGGGGCAGAGTCTATCCTACCTCTGTGACTGAGGTAATTCTTAGCATCTCACTCAGTATTTCTTTGAGCAATTTCATGATGATTACAAAATACTTTTCTCAAGTGAAAGCTGCTTAATGATATTTAAGTTGTCATTTTTAAATACAGCTTAGACAGTAATATGAAACCTGAAACATTAATAAGGTATATTCCAGAACTATAAAGGCAATCTACTTGTTAATCTCTTACTGAATTGAAAACTAGCCCAATACAGATGCTCTGATGTAGTCATGTGTTGAATCAGAGTAGAAAAAATTTCCTCTGAAAATAATTTCACGTTCTTGATAGTGTATTATTCCACACAGAATGTATGGGTGGCTTGGAGGGTCGATTCAAGCAAAGGTGTGTTGGGGAATTGTGTTGCATTTATGGGATGATAACTGGTCCAGATTGACTAAAGCAGAGAAGGATTTGCATGGGAAAGCAGGAGGAAACAGAGCACACTGACAAATTTTGTAATATACATTCTTTATAATTATAAAATAACATGGAAAACATGTTAAGTAAAGAAACACTGGAAAGGTCAGAAACATTCCAAATGCAATTTTAGGTGGTAAGATGAAAAACAGTGTTTCATTTTTAAGGAATATTGTCTGGTGTTAAAAATATTGATCATCATGTACAATGTATTTTTCATAAATATTTTTTAAAAGAATGAAAATCACTGTAAATAAGGTAGGTTGTTTTGATGGATAATCTTAACCTTTTACCATGCAAAGCCAGATTTCCTCGACTTTTATCATTTGAAACAGATTTGTGTGGCGGATCAGACTAAATCTCAGGTTCAAAAAGAAAAAGAAGAAAAAGAAAAAAAATAGATGATCGTGTTGCCCTCTTGTGGCTGTTTGAAAGACCAGATTGATGCTTAGAGAGGTCAGATATGAGGTGGATCTTTTACAGACAGAGGAGGTAGCCCTGGAAAGCTGGAGGGCCCCTTTTATTTGGTCCAGTTTAGGAATGCCACTGGACCAGTACATTAGGATCCAGCTGAGGTCCCATCTTCCAGCAGCTGTAGGAGCTACAGTGTAATACAAAGTTAGCTGAGGGGTTAAGATCAGGATTCCAGGGTTCACTGTCATCTTGATCACATCACTGAACAGTCTCTCAAGTTAAAAGACTGTTAAAAATTGGGATTTTAATTCATTTACTCATATCCATTCCATTTGGGATCTTCAGTCTGTCCTCAGGTCTTCCCTGTTCGAGGTCACCATCACCGGTTACTCAAAGTGAAATCGAGGACCCTGACCCAGCTACCAGGAGTGCCAGGTGCTGGTCTCAGGTCCACATTTCACTTATGTTTCTCACAAAGTTACTTTCCCCTTAGGTCTCATTCCTCTTTAATAAGGACTAAAAGGAAGAGAGAAGGGGAACCCACATTTATTGAATTCCCAGCTGGAACCTTGTTCTCTGGTAGGTGATCTTCATGCCTTATGGGAAGGCATTATTATCCGTATATTGATTATGTAACTCAGACAACTACAGGAGCTCATCCCAAAAGGAATCAGAGTGTGCATTATTATCCCCAGTTTACAGATAAAGGATTTGAGGCTCAGAGAAGTTAAATGACTTCTCACAGAGGCTAGCAGTGGAGGAGATAGGATCCAATCCAGATATATCTGATAGTATAGTAACAGCTGTCGCTGAGAGTGAACGAGTTAGATTAGAGGCCACGTATTTTTGAGAAATGCTGCACTGAACAAAATTAATCAGGTTTTCTTCTGAGTTTCTCATGGCCTTTGAGATCTAAATGTCCACAGTCATGCATAGTTGCACCTTTCCAGACACCATTGCTCTGTAGTACACATTTTGATAGTACTCATCTGCCCACAACTTGTTTCCCCTTATCTCATCTAAGCAAAGATCTTCCCTGATTATTTCATCCTCATTTGTGTGTCTTTCTATGGTTGTTTCTAATGATATCTATCATATGATTTATTTTAGTGTTGCAATTTCATTAAACATTTCTTCTCTGCTAAATTTCAAATTCCTAGAGGGCAGAAATTAGTTTAGAGGTAACTATAGTGTCTTTCAACGAACAGGCACTCAGTAAATAATTGTGTAATACGAGAATAAAATGATGTGGTTATGCAAATTACTGTTTATATTTACATTTGCCTGGGAAGTTCATGGCTGGCATGTCATATGTCCCTAAGGAGTTATTATTGTTTCAACAGAGGCCTGGTATATCCTACCCAGAAGGTTGTCTAAAATAGAAATTGCATGCATTGTGACACTGTCAGAGAAGGATTTGATCGAAAGGAGATTTCAAGGCCCTTTAAATCACATGCACATTGTTAAAACCTTAGCATTAGAAAGGATTATATAAGTCTGAAAGATGAAAGAAATTGGGACCTTAGTTCATCTGTAGTGGTTTATCCTTCCAACATCTTGCTGTCTCTGAGGCTGCATATACAGCTGAAACTTCCCTGAGCTTTGCAGAGCCTCACAGCAGGAGTTCAGTCAATAGTATCTTATTCAGCTCGAAGAACAAATACACAGTCACTGACTTTTTGGGCTGGAAGGACTCTCAGAGGCCATCTTGCCAGGTTATTTTCAAACTTTGTAGAATCCTGGGATGAGGGAGGCCTGGGAAAATTTGATTACATTTTTATTTCACAAGGTAAGTTTAACTATTTCTAAAACTTAATAAAATTTTAACACATCAGATGCCTCCTTCTTTTTGACTATTGCTGCCAGTTTTTAACTTCTGCTCTTTCTACCTGATTAAAGAATATCCTAGGGGCTTCCCTGGTGGCGCAGTGGTTGAGGGTCCACCTGCCGATGCAGGGGACATGGGTTCATGCCCCGGTCCGGGAAGATCCCACATGCCACGGAGCGGCTGGGCCCGTGAGCCATGGCCGCTGAGCCTGCGCGTCCGGAGCCTGTGCTCCGCAACGGGAGAGGCCACAACAGTGAGAGGTCCGTGTACCTCAAAAAAAAAAAAAAAAAAAAAAAGAATATCCTAGATTGGGGTTAATTACTAATTTTTCTTTTTAAATCATGATTTCTCAGGGTCAGTACAATCACAAGAAAGTAGATTGGTTGTGAAGACCTATATAAAACCACAACTCTCAGTCATAGCTACTAATTTCAAAATGTCATCTTTGTTCTGGCTGATGGACTTCATCATAATAAAAATTCAAGGACAAGCTCATGAAATATGCTTATTCTAATGAAGCGCCACATTTGCTGTTTTATATTTTGGGTTTTTCCTGTGAATGTGTCTCAAAACTCTTGTGTCAGTGCTTTCCGATATGTTTTCAGCAGAGGAAACTCAGGGCCAGAGGAATAGCTAAAATCTGGGTCTCTTGATTCCTCATTTGCTGTTTTGCTTTCAGTATACTCTGCCATGTTTCCGTTGAAAGCCAAACCTAGCTGGAGGGGTGAGAAGGAGGTAAGCCATTTCATGGATGAGGATTTTTAAATGATAAAGCCTTCACTTTTTTCCTTCCCTTGAAGTTACTTTTAGATCAACATGCAGAACAGACTACATCTGACTGAAGTCTATGCCAAGCTGAGTTCATTGTCATCGCCGGGGGTAGATTTTATCTCTCCAGTGGCCCGCCACCTACTGATTTGGCTTTTGTAAGTCCTCTAGATTCTTCATTTTGAGAACACAGGGTAATAAGCAGGCCTTTGCAAGAGCGCATTGGAATTCTCCGTAGGAACTCAGGAAACTCGAGTGTCTTCCAGAGTCAGAAGAAGACTATTTTGGGAGGCGGCTGTGTGCCTCCCAGCCAGAACTGACTCATCTCACTGAACGTGGTGGGCACCAAGCAGGGATTACTCAGTGATCCCCTCCGGATGAGGATCTGCAGGAGAGGTAACCTTCCACCAAACCACAATTTGGAAGGAAGAATCTGGGGTTTTTATTTTTTGTCAGGTTCACAGATTTGTACTTTCTGTGCCTCAGGCTAATAGACATTTAACTTTTGGAAAGTAAATTTGTATGTTTCAGAAGGATGGCATTCTATTTACAAGCTTTCCGTGATCACTTTTGCTCCTGCAGGGCAGTTCATGGTAATTTGAATTCATAAAGAATAAAAACTCATGACAGCTTGTTTATTTTCTGTTCCTCCTTTGGTTTATTAAATGAGTGAACCAGATGTTTATCATAAGATACCAATTACCATCTTCTCACGTTTGTCCAAGACCATCTTTGGAAAGGCACTAAGGTCAAGAGTGTGGAGAAAACATATCTTTTTCTATATTTTAGAACATCATAAAGAAGAGACAACTTCAAGAATAAACTATCTAGAAGAATAAAGTATCTTCACTATCTAGAAGAATTTATTCTATTTCTATTCTTAGAAACTGTATACAGTTTAGATAGTAATCAAACATCTTTTGATAAGATCTGAAAAATAAATCTTTAAGAACCCAAACAAGCTTATGTTTGGGTCAAAGTAATGACTTCTTCAAACCTTTTATTCTGTGACCATATTAGCTTTCTTTCGGTGGTAGTTTTTAATTCTTTGATTCATCAATTCATTAATTTATTCAACAAATATTCATTAAGTTTTGGGAGGACAAAATTTGTACAGAATGAGCTTAGTAACTTTTTATATACCCACAACTATGTACATACAATGAAATATACATAAATATTGGAAGATATTCATCAATTAAATGTTTCCTGTTTTTAACTTTTAATGGTAGGGTTATAGGCAATTCTATTTTTTGCCTTTTATGCTTATTTAAATAATCTAAATTTACTTGTAGTACAAAAAAGTTATTAAAAACATTATGAGAAACTAACACACCATTGTAAAGCAATTATACTCCAATAAAGACGTTTAAGAAAAAATTATGGAACACCTGGGAAAAACTATCATATTCCAAGTATTAAAACAAATGCAAAGAGGAATTTCTGCATTCTGTGGTGGAGGAACCACAATCAGATGAGGGCATTTGGAAAAAAATATTAGAATGCGTTGTAATAAGGGCTCTACTATAGTTTTGCATTCGGTGCTACAGTGGTTCAGAGGAAGAGCTCTAAACTTCCCTTGGAAGAAAGGGACATGGAGGCCATAACTGGGAATTTTGGGCAGACAATGAGTAGGAGATCACAAGCTGGACAAGAAAGAGAACCACATTTGTTGCAGAGGAAAGAGAATGTGCAAATGCACAAAGCTGTGTGAACAATTGACGTATGTGATAAGGGCGAACAGGTCAGAATATAAGGCATTTCAGGAGATGATGTTAAAATGTACACGGTGAGCTTTACCAGCATGGGTGTAGTGGGCCTCCCAAAGACATATCCACACCCAATCCCCGGACTGGTGTTACCTTATTTGGAGAAGTATTTTTATCAATATAATTAAGGATCTTAAGATGAAGAAATCATTCTGGATTGTCTGGATGAGCCCGAAATCCAATCCTTAGGAGACACATAGAAGAGAAGACACAGAAGAGGTCAAATGAAGATGGAGACAGAGATTAGGGTAAAGTGGCTACAAGCCAATGAAGGCCGAGGATTTCCTTCAACCACCAGACCAGAAGAGTCAAAGAACGGAATCTCTCTTAGAGCCGCTGGAGGGAGCATGGCCCAGCCAACACCTCAGTTTTAGACTTCTTACCTCCAGAATTGCAAGAGAACACATTCCTGTTGTTTAAAGCCACCAAGTTTGTGGTAATTTGTTACAGAAACCACAGGAAACTAACATAAAGGGCATTGCGTGCCATATAATGAAGAGTTTTATACGGATTTTAGCTGGGGGTAAAACCGCCATATTTGTGTTACAACTCTGAGTAAAGGAAAATAACCCTTTGTGCTCTAGTTGAAAGGACCTGTGAGTTTTTCTAAGAATTATGATGAGATGTAAAAAGGCATTTTATGTCTGTTTATGAATGTACCTCAAGTACACAGAACCCTGTATTTTATGTACATAGGATTAAGTGCTCAACGATTTAGCACTTTTCATAGGGAATCGGAGTGCTCAGTATAATGGCTGTACTGAAATCTAAGATAGCATTTTCAGAAAGATACCCTTTTTAAAATAAAGATTATTTATGTAAATGCATCTTTTTTTGTGCAGTGAAGTAGTCTCTCTGACTATTTAAGCCCAATCCTGATTTGGGCAATTTTCTTAGCCTGTGCAAATGTTTGCCTAGCAGTTTGTCAATGGACAATGCTATTTCCCTCTTTGCCTCTTAGGACAGTTATGAATGTAAAGATGAACTACTACATGATTTGGCACAAGGGGATGTGTAACTGGATGTGAGACTGTGTAGCTGTGGGTACTTTCCTGCCAACGATGATGAAATGGTATATGGACATATACTAGGTAGCTCATCCTGCAGGCCACAAGGCTCCCAATGAAGCCACGGCTTTGTGTGTGTTCTTCTCCAGGTGGAGCTAAATTCAGGCTATTTTTGTGGTTAATTTCTTCCCACGTTGAGTTTTCTTCCATCAGCCAGGAGAGATGCTAATCAGGTAGGAAACTCTTTTTTTTTTTTTGCGGTATGCGGGCCTCTCACTGCTGTGGCCTCTCCTGTTGCGGAGCACAGGCTCCGGACACGCAGGCTCAGCGGCCATGGCTCACGGGCCCAGCTGCTCCACGGCATGTGGGATCTTCCCGGACCGGGGCACGAACCCATGTCCCCTGCATCGGCAGGCGGACTCTCAACCACTGCACCACCAGGGAAGCCCAGGTAGGAAACTCTTAATCAATATATCCAAACAGGAAATGAGGACGAGACTATCTTCCTTCTTCTCGGTCTGAAATAACACGTCAGGACAATGTGAATTCCACGCCACTATTCAGGTCAGTCTAATTCAGGGCTGAGCTACCTGTGCAGACTTAACAAGTGCCAACTGATGAGACGCAGACCTGGGTGACAGCAGAGTGACTGGTGGCTCTTTCTAAGAGTTGGGCTTTCCCACCCAGTCTCTTCTCATTATAATTCATTCCTGAACTACATTTTTACGTTGGTGATGGAATGTGTGGTAAGAGGAATTATCCCTCTGTTTTTAAAAAATTAATTTCCAAATTTAAGCACATATAGCTTAATTGTAGTGTTTCATTTCTCGCCTTAACTTTCACTTTCCCTCTTGCCTTTTCGCTTTCATCCTTGAATAAGAGACTAGTTATCCCCAATATTCCTTCTTCTCTTCCCCTGGAGGTTATTTGTCCCCAGAGACAATCAGAATAAAGACTTCATTTCCCATGTAACAAAGTTCTGGCCAGCGAGATGTCAATAGGAGAGATTTATGGAATATCCAGGAAGTGTCTTAAAGGGAGGTCCATGTTTCTGTCGTGTCGTGGGCTCCAATATAGACGTGAAGCTTCAACATGGAAACTGTATAATGAGGGTAACAGATCAACAAGGGAGACGGAGCTGGGGTCCCCAAGAATGTGGGGTCTCTGACCACCCTTGGATTGCTTACAATTAAGTGACAGAGATGTAAACTTTTACATTGCTCAAGCCACTGTCATTCTGGAATTTTTATGCCACAGTTCAATGTCTCTTCCAAAACGAAAGTCTGTTGACAGAGTTGAAGCAGTGGTCCAGATTAGTGCACCGGCAAGGTGTCATTGAGTGAATACAATAAAGGGGTAATAATGGCTATGTAAGAAGCTCTTGCCTCAAAAATAGGTTGGCCTGAGACCTTTTGTTGGTATGGTATATTTATTATGAACGTACTCATTCCACATATATAGACTTTCTTGATGGCAGGTTTAGAGCAGACATTGCATTACAGAACTTAATAGCAGAAAGAGACTAAAAGGCAGAAAGTCAAGATGATTATAATTCCCACTTCAAGTTTAGATATTGAAACCGTTTCTCAGAAGGAGCAATGAATCTCTGTGTATAACCTATTTTGTGTGTGTGTGTGTGTTACGTGGGCCTCTCACTGCTGTGGCCTCTCCCATTGCGGAGCACAGGCTCCAGACGCGCAGGCTCAGCGGCCATGGCTCACGGGCCCAGCCGCTCCGCGGCATGTGGGATCTTCCCGGACCGGGGCATGAACCCTCGTCCCCTGCATCGGCAGGCAGACTCTCAACCACTGCGCCACCAGGGAAGCCCTAACCTAATTTTTTTGTCATTAAAATCATAGCACAGTGAGTACTTTCTGCTTCACTCTCCTGTAGATAGGAATCTAGATTCCATAGAAATCATTTGTCCCAAAGAAGTTCTTCATGAATGAGGCTGTTACACCAACTCCCTTTCTGGACTGATCTTCTGCACATGCTAAGGGTGACTATCGTTTCCATCAAAATAAACCTTGATAGATTATCACTCTATGTGTCTCCACGTGCTTTAGGATGATTTCTCTGTTTGTTGTGTGACTTATTTTGTTGCATTCAACAGGCAGGGAAATGTAGAACAGACCCACAATAGGCTTCATAATCTCATTGTTGCTTGGTAATTGAACTTCCAAATTTATTGCGTTAGAACGAAACAGCAAGCCCCTGACATGTACGGAGCTCATACATCTGGGGGGGCTAGTAATGCTGAATAATGAACAAGAGTAGGAAAAAATATATACAAATGTATAGCTTGGGGGGTTATTGTTTAAGCCAATGAGATTGTCGCTCTGGGGAGCTATAAAATTAGCGATATTTTAGAGGAGGAGGTTATTTCTCTCTGCTTGGATTTAAACACTCGATTTACTGTCTGATTCTGTCCACAAGTGAGGCCACGAGAGTATTTCATCCTCTTTGTTCATCAGGATGCCTCTGCAGGAGGAGGTTAGTGTCTCCAGCAAACTGGCTGCAGCCCCAGATGTCAATAAGCGCCGGCAGACAACAAAAGACCACACATATGGCATCCATGCATCTGTTGTTCTTTGCTGCTTCTCCACTTTGGCCACATTTCCTCAGGTCAAAAACGCTAGAGAGACAGTCCTAAAGTGGAAGACTGAACTGAGAGATGTGTGTTTGTGTGTGACGCTCCTTTGTACCACCGCCAGAGGAAAAGTTTAGAGCAAAGAGAACTTTGGAGAATAATTTCAAAATCTGGAGAATAATTACGGTTCTTTGGCAAGAGGAAAGCAGCAAAATGTTCCCTCGCGTCTGCCCTCACACTGGTAAACTACTTGCAGCTTGCAATGAAGTGTTTTTTGCAGTTATGATTTTTCTGCACCTTTTCAAACTTGGTCTGATCACTTCCCAATAAAATTATATCCATCATAATATATGTTACTGAGCGTTCTCAAGTGAATATGCTACTATTGTGTTTTTTTGAGGGAAAGATATGAAGAAAAAATTTAAAACCCTTCACGTGTTCAGATATAGACCTGAATAATGAAAAGTACCGTCTTTTTATCTCAGTGTCAAAAGCACATCATCCTGGGTCAGGCTGTCAGGCTTTTAGGAACAGATGTTTGTGAACTTGTAACCAAGGCTTGTGTCTGACCCTGTTTCCACATTTATCTTAAGGTCCTGACTACCTTTAACATGAAGTAGAAGGAGAACGTTGACTCCTTTGCTTAAACCTTATTTTACTGTCTGATCACTTGTTCCTTTGATCAACAACATAACAGCATCTTGGATCTGAATGGGGCACTGTTCTCGGTACTGAGAATACAGCAACCTGGCATTTCCATCCTTAAGGAGAGTAAAAGGGCGAGCCCGATCCTCTGGTCTGGATGCATGGACACCGAAGTGAGGATGGGTGGATGAGAGTCCACGTGATTGCCACTGGGTGTGTCAGCACTGCTAAATATGTTACTACTAACGTTTTCACACTTTATATGTGTTACACCTGTAGACAGGCTTAGATGTGATGTACAGCAGCATACCCTGCATTTCACATCCACACGCTGTGGCTCACCATCCTCTGCTTTTTGAAGATTCTGTAAAATGGAGTAGTTGGCGCTTCCCATCCAAGATTAGTAATAAATGCTTGCATCAAAGAAAAATTTGACCTCTCTGTGTCCAAATTACTTTAAGTAGCTGAAGGGACCCATGGTACAATTTTTTAAGCATTATGAGCTATAACAATTGTTTAATAAACCAAGAGATCATAGCATATTACTAAGTAGCTTTGGTTTCTCAGCAAAAAAAGAAACATTCCAAATATGATGTTATGAATGGTACTCAAAACATAACTTATTACTTACTCATTAGAATGTTCAGAAAGTACAATGATGAAGGTTTTAATTTATGCCTGTTTATACCTATTTTATTTCATTTATGCTTATTTCTATTATTATTCAAGGACACTTGGTCACTACAAGAAGCCACTTGTCATTGGATTTCCAGGTTACCTACTGTCACCCCAAGACTGAGAAATGCAACATAAAATAGATTTCACTGCACCTTCTCTTTGAAATAAAATGAAATGTTTTACAATTTTATTTATAAATGCTATTGAGGAAATTCGGATGCAAGAAGTATTTAGACCCAATTTATTTATAATCCTGAAGCCAATTTTAGAACAAGTCAAAATGTCTCTCATTTATTGTTAATCTTAAACATAAGCAAGCCCAAAATAAAATCAGATATTATTCCGAAAAAAATCACATAAACTATACTTATCAGCCTCATCCAGGATAAACAGCATTCTGAGTAAGACTGTATGCAATCCTCTTTGACCATTTGTAAAGTACTAAGATTAGTACCTGGTAGGAATACTAAGATTTTTAGAGGAATATCTGACTATCTGATAGTTTAGATAGGAATGGACAAACTAAATAAAAATGCTTGATTTGAGGATTTTGAAACATACACTGTATTAAAGGATTTAACTTATTCTAGTAGAAGTTCAAGTGTTATACATGTGATCTATTGTTTTCCGAATAAGATTTATTTTTTCACTTTATGATTCCAATTGACATATAAGACTTTGAATTTTTGGAACATCACGATTCTATGAAAGAGGATATAAGATAGAATTTCGGCCTGTGTCATGAGCACAAAGATATGTACTCCATATCTTTCACTCCACCTACTGCAGATATACCACACTCACACCCCACATGGTTGCTTCGTGTGTGTGTGCCCACGTGGACGTTCACGTGAACACTCATGGGAATTCATATCAGAATACATGGTGCTTTGCAGGGGTGTAGGAGCTCCACCTCCCTTTTGGTTTGAATTGTGTTCCCCAAACAAAGTACTTTGAAATCCTCACACCAGAACCTATGAAAGTGACCTTACCTGCAAACATTAATTCCTTCCCTTTTTACCTTATTCCTGCATCTTTATAAAACAAACCTTCTGCTTCAGCATCTTCTGATTTGAACATTTTCCTCTAATCCTATTTCTTCTTCTTCTTCTGATTCACCTATTCCAATTCTCAGCCCTTATCTTTTTTTCTTGACTCATATTCCTCTTCCAAATTCTTAAATCCTGGGTCTTTCCAAGGTCTTCTTTGTTCCCAAAGAAGACCTTGGAAAGGCTTCTTTGCTTTCTCCTGGGATGGTGCTTTCTCCTGGGATGGTCTCCTCATCTGTTGCTGCATCTACTATCTTTAGGTCCATGTCTCTGGTCTTTAACTCTCCCTGAACAGCAGATTTCCAACTATCTAATACTTATTTCCTGAACCAGTAACATTCTTGGCTCTTCCATGGACTTTTTGCAGCAGCCTCAACCAGAAGGTTTCAAAGCTTCCATCAAAAGTCACTTCCTTTTGTAAGCATTCCCTGAATTCCTCCAGCTTACTCATTTGTGATATTTAAGTAATTAGTACTTTTTCTTTACCTAGCTAAGAACATACTCATGATAGTAGAGGGCTGGACCATGAATTGGTGAGTAAGGGAAGGAAGTTCTTGGTTGTTGATATACAAAGTAAAATATTTCTATGTATATAAGTAAGACTTGGCTGAAAAAAAAGGAATCTGAAACTGATCAAGCCTATAGATTTAATTACTAATTTCCAGGAAATGTGGAAGAAAGAACATATTCAATAACACCCCTGATAGGCAGTCAGTGAACTGAGACTATAGGAAACCCTACAGGAAAAGAAGACATGGCTTATTAACCAAAAATATTGTAAGAGAAAAAAGAGAGCAGGAGAAGACAGAGAGAGAGAGAGAGAGAGAGAGAGAGAGAGAGAGAAAGAAAGGTAGTTGTAGATTAGAAAAAAAAACTTTCAAAAATCAACCTGTTAAAATTGTTGCATTCTGATTTGAACATACTACTAAAAATTATGAAGTAATAAGAGAAATTTGATTACAGTGAGCTATTATTATATTTTCTAGTCATGATAATGACTGATGTTTTTAGAAATGTTTTAAATGTTTTTTTAAAATAAAATATATCAATATAATGTCCAATATTTACTTCAAAATAATTCAGAGTGTGAAAAAGTGGGTGCTGGATATAGATCAATGATAATTTGGTATGAGTTAAAATTGGGTGATGGGATGTGAGGCTTCATTTATTATTCTCTTTTCTTTCTTTGTATTTGACATTTTTCATAATTAAAAAAAAATTGACTGAACTGGCCAAATAACAACTAAGCCTCCACCAATTCCAATTTTTGTGATATGAAAAGGGTGAGATATTTCATTAGCAGCTCAGCTCCAAATTCATTTGATGATTCCAATGGGGTTTTAATCTGGAAGTGAAGATGAAAGACCACTGAGGCCTGAATTCTTCTGGGATCTGAACACCATAGTTTAGTGGAAGTTGTTTTACAGTTTGAATCAAGTTTAGTCTCTGATACACTATTGAGTCAGAAATAACTAGAACTCTACACAAACTTCCTTTGGCTCTGATTGATTTTACTTCCAAAACTATTTGTTGACTTGTGAACGCATACAAGTGCCTACTTTTATTGTCTTTTTATTAGTGCCCTAGCAGCCATCATCAGAGTAATTATTTCTATTGCCATGCATTTAATTTTACCTTGTCTTTCACATGTTGCTACAAGTCATCTGCAAATTCTCACATCTATGCAATAGCATAACCACATTTGTGGTCAATTTTAAAAATCAATTTCTCCCTTGTGCCCATAGTGAAAATAATTACAGGTTATATAAATGCAAGTTTTATCATGACAGTGGAGGAGTACTGATGTGGCATACTAATTTATTCATTAAAGTGCAAATGAACAAATTATAATAGAAGGTGGTTGCCTAGTTTCCTTCTGCCTCTGTTGTCCTAGAACACACATTCCATTCAGATGGGAGACTGACAAAGACAGGATCTTTGGAGCCCTTCAGGGCACTTTGATTTTGATCCCGCTTAAAAAGTGATTAAAATGCCACACTCCAGAGGCGGCCACATTTTTTATATGGTTCCTAAAGTGGAGAGATATTGACATTAAGGAAAAAGGAAGGAAGGGAGAAGATAAATTTTTAGGGAATAGAACTTAAAAACTTGTATCAACATGCTACTCAATGCTTCTATAATATTTATAGAATTGGCCACTTGTAAAGGCATATTGGTTGTGTCTTTTATAAAGTAACACCACAACACTTATTCTAACTGGATCACACATTCCTTCTAAACATGGGATGGGAGGGCAAAGACCAGACTGCCTCAGACCTTTGAAGTCCAGTGGAAGAGGTAGGACAATCACAAAATACATCAGTTAGCAATGCACAGCTGAGCAACAGAACAATATAATTCTGTTCAACTGGAAGAGGCTCACTGTGGGTTTGGGTGTTCAGGGAGAAACCCTGGCAAGAGAAAGGGACTGAGAGAAAGTGGGATCCAGTTGATCTGGAAGAAGAGAGAAGAAGGAATTATGAGAATGACAGGGTAGTGAACACAATTCCAGGGAAAGGAGTGTTCAGAGCATGTCTGGGGGAGTTACTGGACCAAGCTGGCTAGAGCCAAGAAAGATTAAAGGGAGATTCAGCAAAATTGTTCAGCGTCTCCAATAATGTCCAGGACTTTAAGTAGTTTTTAAAATCAGGAATTAACACTAAGTGACACTTTAAGAACAACGTGCTCTTGTGGTTGACATGCTGATAAAAAGGCGTTGCAGTGGTGGGCTTCCTCTCCAGCTGCTTGTCTTTGCATCCAGTCCCAAAGAAGCCTGTATGTAAATTGAGAAAATATGTGTTACCCATCAAAATCAACATTTCAATTATACACATTGTCATGCTTTTCAAGCTTGTATATTAGCATGGATCCCTCTTTGGGGATGTTGACTAAATTCACTTGCATAATAGACTGTGTTCAATGGTGCAGGGAATGCACATATGGTTTATTTTCCTGGTGATGGCAGAAGACGTTGTATTTTTAATTTGCAACACTGTGTTTCTTTGGATAGTTTGAAGAGACATGCTTTTGGGAGTATCTTCTTCAGGCCTCAAATAAGGAGACCTGGTGTTTCAAACAGTTGAATTAGCTTTCCTTATCTCTTGGAGTGTGGTTGACAGACCTACATGGGCATTCACGTGGGTTAAAAATACTGCGGAGGTCTGTTTCCCAGCATTTACCAAGTGCCATGCGCTGCTGAGCATTTCTCACATTTATCTCACTGAAGCTCAAATGCTTTGTGTGGCAGTTTCCACTATTCACTTCGTTTGGCAGCTGGGGAAACTAAGGCTCAGAGAAGTTAGGTAATTTTCTGATGGCACCACAGCAAATAAGTGATGATGCCAGGAATCAAATTATACCAATATTATTAGTAGTAAATTAATAATACTTTTATTAAATTATTAATACATTTATTAAATCATTAATAAATTTGTTTGCATTATATGATATATAATATTAAGTATATAAAGTGGATAGATGGGTAGAAAGACGTGTATATGTGTATAGAAAATAGATGGGTAGAAAGATGCTTATATATATGTATATACATATATATACAGAAACATGTATATGTACCTATGTGTACACACATGTATGCACCTGTGCATAGATAATACATATGTATATTCATGTGTGTACATGTATTCATTGTGTATATAATTCATTTGTTTGTTTCTTCATTTATTTCCTCATTGCAAATGCAGTAAGTGCACACCCTAAGTGGCCTGCTGAAATCATGAACTAAACTTGGCATTGTCCATGCAATTAATGGGCCACGGGAGAACCTCACAGTGACCCCTAAACTATAGTGAGCTGTGCTGAGGGGTTATCTGAAAACTCCTCCAGAAACGATCCATTAAACTAAGTTCTATAGTTTATGCCCATATGTTACTGCACTGCTCTCTGCAAGAAACTATGGCATCATTTGCTGTTATTATCTCCAGATTATGTCTCAGCACTTTGGTGGTAGCATTTCTTTTTTATAGGAGTGAGTGGAGTACAGTGGAGAAGACAAAAGGGTCCTCCACTTGTAATGCTTTTCCTCTCCAGTCATCCATTCAGATACTCCAAAGCTACTTCCTCTGGGACATTTTCCCTGGTCCCTCAACTGGAAATAATTTCTCTCTCTCTCTCTCTCTCTCTCTCTCTCTCTCTCTCAAGACCTGCCATAACATCATTTTTTTTTTTTTTTTTTTTTTTTGCGGTACGCGGACCTCTCACTGTTATGGCCTCTCCCATTGTGGAGCACAGGCTCCGGACACTCAGGCTCAGCGGCCATGGCTCAGGGGCCCAGCCGCTCCGTGGCATGTGGGATCTTCCCGGACCGGGGCACGAACCGGTGTCCCCTGCATCGGCAGGCGGACTCTTAACCACTGCGCCACCAGGGAAGCCCCCCATAACATCTTTTTACATCTATCTACTTTCTACAATGTATTGTTTATATCTCTTACTTTGTTTATTAGATTTCAGGCCAGTTTATGTTTGATTCATCTTTCTGTCCCTCAGTGTATCTGTGTGACCCAGGGCACTATGGGAGTCACCAGTTATTGAAACAGTGGGATTCTAACAAAGAAAAGGCTCGAGTTAAGTAGAATCAGTGAATCTGGCATGGCTGGCATTTGTTTTTCAAACTGTTGTTCAAAGGCAAACTAAAAATTCTCTTGGTGAGTTCGACAATTTGTTTGAAATTTGTTTGGCCCTTGTTGATTTGACCACAGAACGTGTCCCTCTGCGGCATTACTAACAAGAGAATTTAATGAGTTTAATTTATTTTAGCAAGAGTTAAATTCTCTCTAACAATAGAATTTTATTTTAATGAGTTTTATTTACTGTTGTTTAGTGTTTAATCATGAACTTTTAAAAACACAGATGCCAGTTGTTATTGTTCGAAGGCTTTGCCCTGGTAGAGTCAGTTTCACGATCTGCGTGTTTACATCACCTTTCCTGATCACAAGGGCTAAGCAATGAGCAAGGATACGGGATGAATAGAGAGGTCGGCAGCCTTCAGAACAAATTCATGCTATGGGTAGAATAGGGCAAATAGACCATTAACTTTGAAGTGACAAAGACTGCCCACTTGTAATTTTGCTTTCCAAGCAATTTAAGTTTCCTTGGTCGATATATAGCAATCTGAAAGACTCTAAGTTTTGGGAAACCACTTTGGCACCAAGCTCACTAGAGACCTAAATTCCTGTTTTGTTGTAGACCCTTGACATTTTGAAATCTTAATTAACTGAGCATCACTATGGTGTCATAGAGTGCCATGCTTTCATTAAATCTACCCATGCCTAAAATATCGAATGTAGATTATCTTTGAGGACTGAACTGCGGACATGAACCAGTACTAAAATGTAGCTGCTTTCAGATCAGTAGTCACATCTACAGAGCTTCACTGAAGATCCATGAAGTTTCTGAGGTTTTAGACTCTGCAGCTGTACCTGCCTGAGGAGCATCGCATCAGACTGTGTGTTTGTTACAGGAAGGGCACATGGGACACCATATCACAGGCTTTCAGGAGGGCAATACTTGCCACAGTAAAGAGGGCTTTAGTTAGAGAGAGGGGATGTAACCACCAATCCTAGATCTTCATCAAAATTTTTCAGGACCAGGAATCTTAATGATGAAATGCACTAACGTGCCTTGCTTAAGAAACAGATGTCCTAAGATACTAAAATCTTTCATCTTTTACTTTTCTCTATTTCCAGTTAGCACTTTCTGCACAGGCAATTTCTTTGGAAAAACCTAGAATAAATATATTCCAGAACTTATCGTCACTTTGCCAAAATAACCGATTGCCAAGACCAGTGTTTCTCAAACTGAAGTTAGAGAATTATTCCCATACATAGCCTTGCTTGGAACATCTTGTAACTTAATTTATCCCCCTGACCTTGTTTTTTGGGAATTTTTTGTTTTGTTTTGCTTCTGCCTCAAAAACTCTCTTTTTGTGCCTGATTATTCTGTCCCCTGAGATGACATATCGATGGGTTTGACGTTACAAACCTGGTTATACAGGGACTATTTTCTGTGAGACCTGCCTCCTCAATGTAAACTACCATCCCCAGATGGACAATGGCACCTTAGTTATCCACAAACTTAGTGATCCACAGCCTCAGAAAACTAGGAACGGAGTTTGACATTACCCACAAGCCTGCTGGGGTCTCCCTGCCATGAAAATTGCCTTGGAGTCCTCAATTCTATGTCCTGCTGAAGCCCTTAGTCTCACTAGCTATCTGTGAGATCGTGGGGTTGGAGCTCCTAGCTGGGGTGGATGATGGTGTTCTCATATCTCTGCTTTCTGGAATCTTCCAGCAGAGTTGTTGCTGTGCTTGACGTTGCTGCAGATGTGAAGCCCAGACTCTTTGATGGCAGGAACCCACTCTTACAAACACCTGTAAATACAAGATAAAGCATAGCTGCACATACCTGTCAAGTTCACTGATGAATGAACAGACAAACCCAAATTACACATTAACCCACACAAGTCACTGGTGTGTGTGAGCGTGCCAGCACCTGGATTAGTTCTCTACTGCAGCCGTAACAAATCATCACAAACAGCGCATCACTAGCAAAGCGTAACAAAGCATCGCACCAGGCTAGAGGTCAGAAGTCCCAGTCGGCTCAGGTGTGCTCTCTGCCAGGAGCGCCACAGGCTGAAGCACAGGTTTGGGTTTGGACTGGTTTCTCCCGGAGGCTCTGGGACAAATCCCCAGTCAAGGGCACTCAGGATGTGGCAGAATACAGGCTCTCGGGGTTGTAGGACTGAGGTCCCCATTTCCTCACTGGCTGTCAGCTGGGGATACTCTTGGCTCCTAGAAGATTCTCTCCAGTCCTTGCACGCGGTCCCTACATCTCAGAGCCAGAAATGGTACCTGGGATTCTGCTCACACCTGGAGTTCCTCTCACTTTCCCTTCCGCTGCACTTTTCTGCCCCCAGTGGGGAAAAGTTTTCTGCTTTTAAGGATACATGCGATCAGACTGGGACTAATTAGATAACCTAAACAAATCTCCCTATGTTAGGTGTCACCTTACTTGCACCTGCTAAGTTCCTTTACTTAATTCACAGGTTCCTCTACTAGGGCGTGAACATATTGTAGGAGCATTATTCTGCTTGCTGCACACGAAATAACATTTTTTTTTCAAAAATAAAGAAGGTAAGTCATCTAAACCATCTGAAATATTCATTAACGTCATCAGGTAAACCCAGATCCACTTTTCTCTCTCAGGTAGTAGAGCTGCATCAGAAGTCAAAGCTAAGTGCTCAAGTTTCCGTTCTTTCACGGTTTACCAGCTGTGGGATTTCAAACTAGAATTTAACCTCCCCTCAGAGACAAGACATTGTTGTCTCTCTTTTGTGAGTGAAAAGGTGATTTACCACACAGGTTAGTTGTGTGAAGGGCTATTCTCCTAACTTAAAAATGACATCCCTTTCCTGTGAATCACTTAAAATATGCCTGTCATGGGCTTTCCCAAGAGGATCAGTGGTTTTCATATACAAAGCTCTATTTTTTTTTTCTTTACAGCAGCTTACAGATAGCATATCTTTGCATGCTTAGGTGTGTGGAAATGCACTTGGGTTTTAGTAAATGGATTTGTCTTGATGTTACAGCTCTCGATGCTATCACAGAACGGAGAACGTAAGCAAGGCGACACACGCTAACCTCGAACCTCGCAGAGGTCAGAGGGTCTACTTGCAGGTATTTGTCAAGAAGAAGGAAACAGATGAGCTAGCTCGATTTTCTTATCTCCTCTCACTAGCTTATCTTGCACAGAATGGTTACCCTCCTGTGGGACGTGCCAGGGCACCGAAGACAGTTTTATTCAACAAGAGACATCCATGACTTCTGTTTATGAGCCACAGAGATAGGCCACAGGGCCAGAAGCTGTGAGTGGGGCAATCAGAGCCCATTTTGTACATTGCCGATTAGCTCAGCTGAGGAAACCAGCGGGGGAAGGGAGAGATGAAGAAGAAAGCAATTGTTCTCTTTTGAAACACCTGAAAATGCATAGACTAGAAAATATAAGATAGAATCAGGCTAATGGGAACGTCCCCAGGAACTCCTACTTCAGGATTATGATTCATAGATATCCCTGAATGCCAGGAGCTCTGTGTTTGACCAGTGTCCGCCACCATGCTCCACAGGCAGTGCTCCAGTGGCCATTTATACTGCACCACCTGCCATCTCATTTAGCAAAGAACAGCGGAAACATGCTTAAAGAATGGATGGGGTCTTGATCCGGGCATCTCTGCTCTCTACAAAGGAAGAGTTAGCATCTGAAACAAAAGAGAGGCTTAATAAGAAGGAAGTGGAAATGAGCAAGATATGAAGAGTGTATTATAGCTAATTTCATTGATTTTTGTCCTTCTATTTTCAAATGATCTAAAAATAGCATTCCACACACAGCCCTCCCCCAGATCATTAAAATATTCAATGCCTGCTTCCTCTGAAAATATATGACTTGTCACCAAATGAAATAAGTGCACACTTTTCATTAATGATTAAGAAAAGTATGTTTATTATACACATTTTAAATTTCCCCAAAAGATTTGAAACATTTATTGAAATCTGCTCAAGTATTAAATTTGCTTCTGAGTAAACTTACCCTTTTAATACCAATGAAATGTTTCTTTAAAAAACCTGATCCTTCATGACATGTATGAATTAAATTAAATTATTTGATCCATAAAGTACACAAGTAATATTACTCTTTCTTCTAAAAATGCCCCTGGCACTGCGGTCAACCAAGCAAATATTGAGAAGCTCTTTTATGTTTTCTATGGAAACGAAATAAACAACCTTCAAAGCTAGTTCCAGTGTACAAACGATTGGGAAATGTTTCCAGATAATTAAATGTAACCAATAGAATCACCAGAATATTCTGAAATAGGTGTCGTAGGATGAATGGCAGTGGTATAACACTTCCTAGAATCAGAAGGGGTGGTGACGCTTGTTTCCCTTCTGCTGTGAGGTGTAACAGACAAGACCAAATCCAGCCTGGCAGCAGAGCACATTTGCGTCATAACAACCGTGCATCTGAAAAGCTTGGAACGTTTCATGGACAAGCAGCAATTAACTATCATCGTGGTAACACACTCAGAGGACACTGCTGAAGTTTAAGTTTAGACATTGTTATTAGCGGAAGGACAATATTTGCAGCCACAGATAGAGGTATGGTTAGTAATTAGAAAGCCTGTTTCATTTCATTTGACTCAAACACAGGCTTTTCCATTTGCACTCTGTATTATTACAAGGATCCAGAAATAAGGACGGGCCTGTCGATTCAGGGCTGGGCATTTCATGCTCATCGTTATTTGACTTGGCTAGATAGTCTGTCCCTGAAAGAGAGATGATGGAATTTTAAAGTAGATTGTGTTGTAGCTGGATAAGCAGAGCCTGTCATAGGCTTGTAATAATTACACAGACTATTTTGTGTGCCTTGTTTCATAACTCAAAATGTGTATTTGTTCTGCTGGGGGGGCATAGAGTTTAAACTTTGTGTCCACTTGAAATGTGATCTGCCAAAGGATGCTTGATTTAACAGGTAGATTGTGGTACACGAAGGAAAGGTCATCAGATGGTTGGTGGTCCCCTAGGTGAACAGGCAGCCAGCCCCTGAGGTCCAGAACAGAGTGATGGGGTGACTCTACAGCCAGGGGGAGCAGGCTGTCCCCACAAGTCAGGGCAGTTACAGCCCTGAAGCCTGAGAGCAGAGCCATGGCCCAGCCACCAGTAGAGGCTCCTTGGAGAAGAGTCTGGGAAAACAAAAGAAATGTGCTCAGCCCCAAGTCCACATTATGACTCTTCTGACCTTTTCCTCCATAAAAAATATGAAAAATTATACTTTATGACTGCATTACTATAATGATGAATGTAATCCAGGATGAATTAAATTCACTTTTTTTCTGATTTTTTTAAAAAAGTGTGTGCCCCTAGTTGCAAAGGATTTAAGAAAACAATTAACCTAATCCTGAACTCCTGAATGTAAGTATAGCTTGTAAGACCCCACTGGTAAATCATGATCCCCTCCCCAAATTCCCAAAAGGGAGGAAAATGGGCAGTTGTCCCTAATTACATTACCTTAGATAGAGTTGGCTGTGTTGTTTCTCACATTTTGTCAGAGCCCTAAATCTGTGTGAAATCAGAGATTGTTCCTCAGTAGTAGCAATTTCAAAGAAAAACCATCAACATGAGACATTTTAACTATGCCCTAATATAGCAAATGTTCAACAATCTCCTTTCTGTTTGGTTTATTTTTTCCCAAGCACTCAAAGATCATTGCAAAATAAGAATGTCATTGTCAATTTCCATTTCAATTGTAAAGCCCCAATATATATACCTACTGTACACCATTTATAGTTCAGTTGATTTGGCAAACATGTTCTGTGGTGACATCTCTGCCTAAGCCTTTTACAAATATCAATCCCCATTGAGTCTTCACAACCATTCATTATGGGTTGAACTGAGCCTCCCCAAAAGATCTGTTGAAGTCCTAACCCCCTCCACCCATGAATGTAACCATATTTGGAAATAAGGTCTTTGCAGATATCATCCCAAATTAAGATAAAGTCATACTGGAGGAGTATGTGCCCTAAGTACAATATGGCTGGTATCCTTATAAAAAGAGGATATGTTATATTTTTTTACCACAGTAAAATATAATCCTCATATAGGTGGTAACTAATAAAGAGATGTATCTATTTATCCACAGTCACATGAGAAAAATCTCAGTTATTATATGACTTCATAGAAAACAACATACAGAGAATTTTAAAAGTATAAAATGTCATATCTCAATGAAACACTTCATAGAAATTGGGCTGTAATATCTCCCATGAAATTGAAACAGCAAGAGCTCTTGCTGAGAGAGGCCTTCTTGCAAAGTGAGCAATTCATTCCCATGCACATCCTCTTGCTGTGCAGAATCATGCCTTGTCAGCCCAGCCTGCTCTAAGGGGGACTGTTTTGCTGGATAGTTCATTCTCTGCAAAAAATTTTGGGCTGTGAAGACCGGGTCTTACAAGTATCTGTCTGTAACAATATCTTAAGATGGCCTTCAACCAGATCTTAACAAGAACACAAAATTTGATGTGAAAAGAGACTAAATTCTGAACCATAGGTGAAAAATACTTTCCCATCTATCATTTGTGTAGGCAGCAAACCGAGGAGTCAGAAGCACAATCTCTGTAGCGTTTGAATTCCAGCTGTGCCGCTCACCAGCCGTGAGACCTTGGGCAGGTCATCTACCGCTCAGTGTCTCAGTTTCCTCTCTGTAGGAGGGAGAAAATAACAGTTCCTCCCTCCTGGATGGTGTACGTCTCTCCTAGAACTGTCATGATGAAGGACCACAGCTGGGGCTTAAAATGACAGAAACGTCAGGAAGCCTGAAGTCTCAGCATTGGTCCCTTCTTGGGGGCTCAGAGGGAGAACCTATTCTGTGCCTCTGTCCTAGCTTCTGGTAGTTGCCTGTAATCCCCAGCACTTACTGGTTCCCAGCTACATCCTTCCAATCTCTCTCTCTATCATTAGATGGGTGTCTTCCCTCTGTCCATCTTTGTTTCTGTGTCACATATATGTGTATGAAAATGTATATATATTTGCAAAATGAAGGAAATCATAGTACCCGTGGATTGTGGTGAAGATTATAGTGCTAATATTTAATATTAGCCTTATAATTTAACTTGTTGGCTTCCCACTCTCTCTCTGTATATATCTATATATACACTCATGTATATACACACATCCACACAAACACACACACTCAGTGTGTTTAGGTCAACCTGAACAAGCTAACTGTTCTCATCCATTATGTTGTGTGTTCTCAAGTACACCAAAAATGAAAAGTATCCTCTACGTAGGAGACCTGCTCCAAACAGTTAAGAGCTTCTACAAAGGTAGGCTCTCGGGAAGTGTCTTTGTCAAGTCGAAAGACATTTCTTATCTTTTATTTATTTATTTATTTTGTGTGGTACGCGGGCCTCTCACTGTTGTGGCCTCTCCCGTTGTGCAGCACAGGCTCCGGGCGCGCAGGCTCAGCGGCCATGGCTCACGGGCCCAGCCGCTCCACGGCATGTGGGATCTTCCCAGACCGGGGCACGAACCCGTGTCCCCTGCATCGGCAGGCAGACTCTTAACCACTGTGCCACCAGGGAAGCCCAAGACATTTCCTATCTTTGACAGTGACGTGGTCTAGGCCTCCTTGTCGTCAGCACCAAGTGTGTGTTAGAAACCATGCCGTTACCTAGCACGCTGGGAGGAAAGAGGACGTGTAGGTGTTCCAGGAAAGGCGATGCTATAGGAGGAAGAAAAATTGGGCAGTAACGGACTTTTCCAGAATCCTTCCAACTAATTTTCATTGCATAAATCAACTAGAGCCAAACCTGTCACCAGAGTTCCTTCCCTGCAGGATGGTGGTTGAGCCACTTGTCTAAGCCACACGGTTGTGATGGCTCTTGGGAGCTGCCCTGGCAGACTGTGATGAGGCAGAGACTGTTTAAAACTGCAGACTTTATCGTAAGGAGATTTATAAGAAAGTAAACCAGAAATGTAAAGAAAGCATGGAAACTGAAAATGGACAAAACGTAGACTCGAGTGGCCATGGTGGACGTGGAAAGAGATGTCTGAGTTACACGCAGCCGTGTGGCCCTTGGCATAGTTCACACAATGAATCTGTTTGCAGTCTGCTGTCAGTGAAACGATTCCTCTCTCCAGCAAATGCTCTCTCCCTTCCACGCTTTGGTTTCTAACTTAATAAAGAAAAGGGAAAGAAACGAAAATGGGAAGCATTTAAAGGAATGCACGTGACAAGACTGATGTGGAAGGGAGTAACAGACCGGGTTGGGGGCAGTGGTAAAGCCCATCCCTGAAGACAAGATCTCTGAGGACGTCCCGACATCTCTGAAGGAGATGAGGCAGTGCTGCCTTTCTCAGCAGTGTTCACGTGGTCAGTTGAGGGTTGTGTTTTAATGTTGGCTTAGCCTCAAGAATAGGAAATCTAATGAAAGAATGGAAAAGGAAAGCGTTTTTCTTAATTATGAGAAAAATTATAGTGGAACACAGAAAATGTGTGTATATTCATATACTTGTATTGATATATATGCACATGTGGACACACACACACACATAAACACACACATAAATACAACGAACCGGATCCATAGACCAGCATGTCTGTGGGTTATATTACTTGTAAAAGGATAAAAGCACAATATATTCTGACCAGAGTGCAAATCTAGTTAGAGGTGAAGCAGATTCCCAGACCCCAATTCAGACCTACCAAATCAGAATGGGGTAGGGCAGGAATCTGTATTTTCACAAACCCTACAGGTGACTTGCATGCTCATTAAATTTGAGAAGCACTGTCAAAGGAGGTAAATATGATAATTTAATAACCCAGCATCTTTGCCTTCCCCCTGAGCACCTAGTGGGAGTTTACCACATTTTAAATAAACCCAATGTGTACATCTCTAAGCCACCAAAGACAAGCAAAAATAATCAGATCAAAAATCAGCGTAATGTTATTTCATTGTGGTTAGTTGATACCTTGTAGATTTATTGTTAGTTTCTATCTGTTAGGCTCTTCTACATATACATCTTTAGGAAAGACAAGGGGTAAATAGGCCCCAAATTGCATAGCAGCAGATATTTCTACACAAAGTCTCCCTTAAACATCACAACCGTATTAGATAATAAAAATAGTAGCTGATCCTAACTAGTGCTTAGTAGGTGACAGGCATTTTTTGAGGAGCTTTGCAAATGTTAACTTACCTAATTCTGACAACCTACCCATGATGTGTTGTTTGATTTTTTAGCTCCATTTTACCAATGAGAAAATCAAGACTCAGAGAGGATAGGTCAATGGCCAAGGTCACACATGTCATAAGTAGCAAAGCCAGAAACCAAACGTAGGCAGCCCAGCTCCAGACATCATGTCTTAACCACTAAGTATGGTTAAAACATATTTATGTTATTTTACTGGTGAGAAAGCAGATAGGTTCAATGCTTTCTTAGGGTCATAGAGTCACTAATAGGCAACCCAGTTCTACCTCACTCCCCAGACTGGTACCCAGTCCCCTATTCCAGCACCTCCGTAAGTACCAGCCACATCAAATAGATTTAGACATTTATATAAAGGGATTCTACCCCATAGGGGTTGTTAGAAGAATTAGGCCAAATAATGCATGCAAAGAGTTCAGTGCTTAGCACATAGTAAGAGCTCAACTTTAGCAAAGATTATTCATTATTATATTAAGTAGACAAAGATTATACTGTATTTCATAGAATTCAGTTGTTATAGCTAAGAAACATCCCCACCTCAGAGATGCTAAAATATGAAAATATATGCGCCTTTATAATGGATGAAATATGGCACTCTATACGTATTAGATTTTTAATCAGTGTTGAATGTTGGATTGTCCCAGAATAACCACATCTGCAACAATTTTTTTTAAGTTATCAAGATGTGTGTGACAGGGTGGTAGGTATGTACATTTATTTTTAAATTTCTCAGCCATCTGCTAAGGGATTATTATCATTTCTTATTATTATTCATTGCACAGACAAGACAACTGAGACTTAGAGAAATTAAGCAACTCATTCAAAATCAAACCATTAAGCGGCGGAGTCTGGATATCATTCAAAATCAAACCATTAAGTGGTGGAATCAGGATAAATATTTGGTGCCTCTGATCCCAAAGTCTTTGTACTGTGCTGTGATGCATCGAACGTCTCTAATCCCAGAATACTTTTCTTAACTCTTTTCTCTGCACTAGTCTTTCAGCTCTGGGATCTTGACTTTTTCACAGAGGAAATAGCTGCAACAATAGCCTCAGAGAGCTTTCACGAGATCAAGGGAGAGCAAGGACAGGAACATTGAGGGATGGAGTCCTGAGCATGATGCGAGGGCAAGGTGCCCCTTCTGCTCCTTTATCAGTACTGACCTTGCTCAGCAAATGCATTACAGATCTACAGACTTCAGCAGTTCACTGAGGAGTCCCCAATACATCTCAACTCTCTCAAGAATTCAGATATGCAAAAAATTAAAAATGAAGAAGTTGCATTTGAAAACAACACGGTTTTAGTCTTCAAACATTTACACAGCACATTTTGTTCTGCTGCAAAGTAATCACACTACCATTAAGTTTAGAGAAATAATAGAATTGTGAATTTCCATATTGCACTGCAGTCTGAGAGAGGGACAACCAATACTCAGCTTTTTAAAGGACCAGACCTAGGCTTTCTGATCTAGCAGAACAAACTTCTGACCATTCAGATACTTACATTTTCCAAGTTGTGGGCCACACTATGAGAGGTGTCATGCCCATCATTGGCCTTTTCTTCTAACACGTTTTTCATAGTTAACAAAAGGAGATACTTTATTTCCAGGACGACCTAATATTTGGTATAGAAAAAGAATGACACTGGTTTCTTTTAATTGATCATTATGCATGAATGTTTTAATATTGATTAGAAACAGCTGCTCCAAAAGGTGTTCTTACTTTCCTAACTTGATTCTGTTGTCACTGTCAAACAGAGTAAGGGGAAAGAAAATGACTCGGAGACACTCCAAATCATGCTCAATTATACACCTAAAGTTATGTTTTCCATTCAGAAGAGTCTTGCTTGAATTAGACTGTGGGGAAAAAAATGTAAACCTGTTCAGTAATAGATTATTTTTAGGGTAGTTTCATAATAAGAAGAAAAAAGAAGCTACTACTGATAACAAGCTCTGCTCACAGTTTTGTGCTACGTGAAATGCATATTCAAGGGCATTAATACAGAAAAGGCAAATGGGGACTGGTAGGGTGATAGCGTGTAATGAGTTGTCCCAATTTGACTTCCTGGCAGTACGTTAGGAAGCAGAGTTGTGCTCTTCTCTATGTGATGTTAACAAATGACTTTACAACCTCAGTGGCTGTTGTACTAGTAGAAACCAGCAAATTATATATATATATATATATATATATATATATATATATATATGAATTCAATTATTTTAATATTTGTGATCTGAAGGTTCTGGAGTACAATGTCCCCATTCATGAATTTATTAAATTTTAAATACTAATAAGATACTAAGTTTGCAAGAAAGAGGAAGATTACAAGAAAAATCCATCACCACTGCCCAAACTTTCCATCACCTTTCTCTGCCACAGTAGCTGACTGGTTTAACTGAAAGATGCAAGATGCAGTTCCTAAAACTGAAAAAAAAAAAAAAGTTAAAATTTGGAAAGATGTAGTTTACAAAATTGAAAAAGGGAACTAGTTAAACTTTGGAAGTATACCTTTATTAATTAAGTAAAAAGTGTATCAGAGTTGGTGGGAAGGAAAAAAATGAGCATAACATGTGGAATCTAAAATATGACACAGACTTATCTATGAAACAGAAACAGACTCACAGACATAGAGAACAGACTTGTGGTTGCCAAGGGGGAGGGGGGTGGGAGAGGGATGGAGTGGGAGTTCGGGGTTAGAAGATGTAAACTATTATATATAGAATGGATAAACAACAAGGTCCTCCTGTAGAGCACAGGGATCTATATTCAACATCCTGTGATAAACCATAATGGAAAAGAATATGAAAAAGAATGTGTGTGTGTGTGTGTGTGTGTGTGTGTGTATATATATATCACTGATATATATATATATATATCACTTTGCTGTACAGTAGAAATTAACACAACATTGTAAATCAACTATACTTCAATAAAATAAATTAAAAGATGAGTATAACTTGCTTGAGGTTAAAAGAAATGCAATCAATGATACTGAATATTTCTAAGTAGCTACAGATTTTGAAATAGCTATGAAAAAGTCACAAACATGCCTCACGGTTGGGATTTTAAAATCACTTTTAAAGTGGTAGAAAATTAAAAGGAGATGTTCAGTTGTAGATGAAAGATAGGAAAAGGTCATTGCTCTGTGAGATTTAATAGGAGCATCTTAAATGTACTTCCTCCAGCACTTTCTGAAGACTTGTGAAGACGGGTGATGGCTTCAAAACACTTGATCAGTTTTATTTATTGTATTGTATTTATTGTATTGATCAGTATTATTTATTTATTGTAGTTAGTATAATACAGGAGATTCAGGAGCTGCTGTTTTAGTGACAGTGCCCAATAGAAGTCAGGTATCATTTAATGCAAAACCTTGAGGAATTGATTGTTCTCAGGTAGCCAAGGCCACAGTTTTTAATTTCCAGGAGATTTAAGATGAGATCATCTTGGTCCCATCTTACTCTCCCTCTCATTAGCAGAACAGTCTCTCTAACCTTTTGGGTGAGCATTGATGCTGGCTTTAGGGCAGACTTGGGGAAAGAAGCATTCTCTCCAAATCCCTGCTTCCAGACCTCACCCTGACTCTGCCACTGCAGAGATTTATAAAGACTCGGGAAAGTGAGCCCTTTAGATTTTCCCATCTCCTCATCTTTAACAGCAACTCTCAAAATCTCCAAACCAAAACCACAAAAACATCACCACCAATAATGAGCAGTAATACAAGCCTCCATAACAAATTCTGCCTGAGCCTAGAATATTGCTTTTCATTTCACCCAGCAAAACAAAACAACACAAAATTGATAGGCTCAAGAGCTTAGTAAACAAACCTAGTGTTCTGTTCCTAAGTCATGCGTTTAGGTCGCTTCATTATTTTTTCCCCTCAAATTGCTTTCAGTTTGTGTAAAGAGCCACTCAAAAAGTAAAATACACATAGCCTTAAAGGTAAATAAAAGCTCCATCTCTAGTAAGAATTGCAAATTTTAACTACAATTTGTTTTCACTGCTTTTACTTGTCAAGGTTAAAAACATAATCTTACCTCTGGTCAACTCCTGAGGTCTTTCACTGAAGGGGTGACAGCGCCTTCTGGAAGAATGTGTAAATCAAGGGCACACTTTAAAGGAACATTCTAGAGAAACAGAGCTCATTGGACACCGTGCTTGTGTAGCAGGCATTGGACAAGGCTCCAAACAGAGAGGTAAGGGTGGAGCTAAAGTGTTGACCTTCGTCCTTGGTCCTGTGGGCCATGTATTCTCAACTGAAAGATCAAATCAGATGACCAGATTCACCAAAATCACATATTCTGAGGTTTCTACTTTGGAAAGGTCTCCCCAGATAATACTGATATCCCTCTATGCAAATCTTAGGATATTACTGCTATGTGAAATAAAGTATTGTTGAAGATGGATTTCCTTGAATTTGATCCACCATCGCATTAATTAAAATATAACAAGAATATTTAATTAATATTCAGTTTCCTTTTCAATGTGGGTTTTAAAATTTGCTGTTTCTTCTAAACATAACTTCATGAATGAAACAGTGATATGAATGAACAGAATACATTCCCTTTATTTAAGGGAAACTCGGAAGAAAATAAATATACAGAAATAGAGATACATCCTTTTCTCTGAATTATTCATCAGTGGGAAATTCTGAGACTTGCAAATCACAATAAGTTCTTGAATAGCAGGGAAAAATACAACCCAAATCAACCAACAGAAGCAACCCCTTCTCCAGATTGGAAGCATTCACTACCCTCTTGGGAAAATAAGGCAGGAGCAGTGATCACTTCCATTTTTATTTTCACTTGCTCAGCATTTTAGCACACCGTGTATTAGTAAGCATTTTATAGGTATCTTTTGGAATATCTCACGTATTTGAATGTTTCATTTATTTTCTCAGCTTCTGCCAATCTTTTTTTAATTGAAGTATAATTGACATAAAATATCATATTAGTTTCAGGTGTACATCATAGTGATTCAGTATTGACATACATTTTGAAATGGTCACCACAATAAGTCTGGTTACCATCTGTCGCCATATGAAGTTATTACAATAATATTGACTATATTCCCTATGCTGCACACAAACTTCCAGTTATAAAATAAATAAGTCATGAGATGTAATGTACAGATTCTGCCATCTCAATTGTCCATTAATCCTGTATTTGCAAATTCACCTACTTGCTAAAACTTATCTGTAACCCCCAAATCAATACTTGGGTGCTTCCATGGTCATTCAGGGACATGCAGAGCAGTGAAAATTTTGTCACCCATGGGGCATGTTCCCAGCTCAGAAGGTGATACTCTGCCTTCTTGTTTCATCTCTTATACTGTAAACAAGTTCTCTCTTCTTAGTCTGTTTAGTGCCATGTCTTTCACATCTTTTATGCTTTTTGTTGGTGATTTCACTACTTAAAATGGCCCCTAAGCATAGTGCTGAAGAGGTGTCTTGTGTTCCTCAGTGCATGAAGGCTGTGATGTGCCTTACGGAGAAAGGACGTCTGTTAGAGGAGCTTCGTTCAGGCACAAGTTACAGTGCTGCTGGCCTTGAGTTCAATGTTAATGCTTCAACGTTATAGATTAAATAAGGCGTCCTTAAACAGAAACACACATAAAACAAGGTTATATATTGATCGGTTGATGAAAGTATTGTGGCCAGAAGCTCGCAGGAACCCAATCCTGTGCTCCCCCAAGAGCCATGGTCAGTATTCACTACTTCAGTGTTTGTGATATCTGAATAGAACATAACTGCCATGAATAAGGAGAATCTAATTTTTTCACTCTTTATTTAAATTTTTATCGGGTATAGAATTGTGTTAATCTTTTGTTGTTTTAAAATCACTTTTGAAACTGAATTCAGTTTCAGCAGTGGGTTTCCATAGAAATATGCTCACATCTTAGCTGTTCTTCAGTTTGACCTTGAACGGAAGACTCAGTATTTGTATTCTGGGAATCTGGCCTCTGGCGATGCAAGTGGTTTACTCCTCGGTGTAGCTCTGAGGAAGTCCATCTGTCACAGCAGGTTAAAATATACCCTCTGGTTGTGTTTTGCTACTGCTGCACCTCTGTAAAAAATTTTTTTCACTGTTTAAACAGTTTTGATTTAATTCCCTTACATGTTTAAATTCTCTACCTGAATGCCAGGTGGCATTATGGTTAAATGTAAGTGTTTTTGTCCCTTCTGCAAACCGGGCAATTTGTACAGTGTGGAAAGGATCATTCCAGAGTTGTTATGGAACCAATAAGTGAATATTTTTGAAAGTAGGCTGTTTACTGCCACTTTAACAAAATCTATGTATTCAAAAGCAGATTGTTTTATGTGCAGAATGTGATTATTTGCAAAAGACCAATTCTAGGAACTAACCATTAGTAGCCATATTTAGGAATTGTTCTTTTATTGAAATTTAAATTTACTGGCAGTTTTCTTTGGAAAAGAAATATTTTACAAGTAATTCTCTTCTGAAACAGACAATAGGAATGGGATATTTTATGAGTTTTACTCTTGTTTTTTCATTGACTATTTTGATGTCCTTGGAAACATGCATTGTTCTTTATCCCTAAGAGTTAATATTCTAGGATATATAAAATTGAAATGTCTTATGAAAATGTTTATAAACATTTTGATATTCATTTTAAGTGTCTGACCCCTTCTGAATCTTTAAAATATGCACAGTAATTTCCCCTAATTTTTAGTTGAAAGAAAATTGTATCTATCATGTAAAAATTGCTTCATGTTCTCATGAATAATTATCTAAAAGTTATTGTAATATTATGCTAAAGCTTAGAGGAAGAGCCTGGAACAAACATCAGGAAAATAAGATTTAGTACTGACTCTGCTACTAGTTAACTGTATAAACTTCTACAAATTGCTTGATTTTTCTGGACCTCAGTTTCCCCAAGTGTGAAATAAGGTGTTGAGACTGGGTTTCCTCTATGACTTATGTCATTGGGGGTGGGGAAATGTGGTCATATGCACACAGTAAACATTAATCATGCCACAAGAACTTTGCCCTTATATCTTTTATCATTTTTATCTACGAACAAATCGTTTCTCAGAATTCAGAATTGAACAATTGTTCTACAGTCTTCAAAATATTATGTTACTGAAGAAGGTTAGATTTGAAATTCCTCTAAATACTAACAAAAATAAAATCAATATACAAGACATTTTTGTTCAGTATCATAAAGCTAAAGTCTCCAGATTACTATTGTATTACTATTGTTTTGTAAACCAGATTTCAGACACTTTAGAAAAAGTGAATATTTAAAACTGTTAGTATCTTCTTTTCTTCTATAGTTCTCTTTTCCTCTTATTCTATATCATTGCAATTATTACATATTTTATGTAAGTTCTTTGCCATCTTCTGTGTTTCATGATACAGGTTATAGTCAGCCATTGAAAAGATTCACTATATAAGCAGAGAGGATAGACGTAGAAGTAGAAAAGGATATGACACATGAGGGGATAGGTTGATAGAAAGGTTTTCATATATTTTAAATAATTTTATTAGCATAAATCTTCCTTTTTATTCTTGTTTGGAGCAATCTATGACATTCTTCATGACAAGGCTTGAATTTAGAGATTGCATTTGCAGTTGAAAGGTGCAGTTCAGCTGTTTGTATACAAGTATGAAACAATTACTGCTTGAAGCACATTTATTCCAGTATCACTGTGTAACCATGGTGACACAGCCCTGTGGCTTGAAAGATGGCACAGGATGTGCGTCTAAGGAAAAGCCTCACACTGTAATTCTGGACGTGAGAGACCAGTTGAGAGACGAGGGTAGAAGCAGGATGAACTGAAACCCCAGCATATGCAGCACCTTTGATTTTAGGCTTTCTCATTTGGGATTATAAATATAAACTATTCCTCTCATAGTTACCTTCATGTCTTTTTCACCCCAATTGAGAATCAAATGATAACTTTTTTGGTAATGAATTTGATTCCCTACAATTTCATATGTTTCATCATAATATGGAAAATAGAGATAAGAACTGAAATATCATGTTGATATTTATAGGTACTCAGTATCAAGCATCCCAGAGATAATGTATCCATATATTGGTCAACATCATTTCCCTTTTGACATCAAGTAGATGAAGTCTCAGATTCTTCATCATTAGTGTCAAAATAACCAGATCAGCTCCTCTTACTTCTGGGGCTGAAACTCACTTACTGTGATGTGTATTCCAGTGCATTTCAGTTAGATAGACTATAGTTTTGACAAGGGCCACTGCCTTGAAATGCCTGCCTATGATCTTGGTCAATGTAGCTAATGAACACAGCCGACTTCAAGCTCCCTTCCTCAACTCCTTCCTTGACAAGCCTGAGCCTAGAGCCTGTGTTGGCAGGAGTGCCTGGCGCTTTCTCACTGAGCTTCTCCTTGAGTTCTCCAGAACCAAAGATGCCTCTCAAGTGAAAAGCATATGTCAAGCTCCCCAAAATTCACTGCTCCAAGTCCTAGGACCTTGTCTTAGTCGACTTGGGCTGCTATAACAAAATACCACAGACTGGATGGCTTAAGCAATAGATATTTGTTTCTCGCACTTCTGGAGGCTGGACGTTGGAGATCAGGGTGATGACACAGTCAGGTTCTGGTGAGGCTCCTCTTGCTGGTTTACAGACAGCCACTTTCTTGCTTTATGCTCACATGGAAGGGAGAGAGAGAAAGAAAAAGAGAGAAAGCAAGCTCTCTGGTGTCTCTTGTGAAAAGGGTACTAATCCCATTTATTAGGACCACCCTCCATGACCTCATCTAAACGTCATCACCTCCCAAAGGCCCCACGTCCAAATACCATCACACTGGGGGGTTAGGGCTTCAACATATGAATTTTGGGGAGACACAAACATTCAGTTCATAATAAACCTGAAATAAATGGGGGGGAGCAGTGAAAAATGGTCCACAATTTTAAAAGGTGAAGTTAGGCAATAAAACTTGTGGGGACAACTTCTCTCAAAAGTAATTTAAAGACTCAAGCCAGATTTTCTTAGGAGAGT
The DNA here is from genome assembly GCF_964341445.2 of Mesoplodon mirus. Taxonomy (NCBI): domain Eukaryota; kingdom Metazoa; phylum Chordata; class Mammalia; order Artiodactyla; family Ziphiidae; genus Mesoplodon; species Mesoplodon mirus. The sequence continues at coordinate 73,956,654 of NC_138993.1, read as the reverse complement.
AGCTATCAGGTAGTTGAAAATTAGGTTTGTTGGAAAACACTTACCTAGGTCAGGACCTGATGTTTCCATGATACTTGACATCAGATTGCATTCAATAAGATGAAATGCTTTTTTCTACTCCATTTGGATTTCCAGAAAAATGCTTCAGACTCTCTTGAGTTGAAAATTTAAACTCTTTTATCAAAGCAAACCTTAATGTCTACTAAGATTTCATGCTTAAATTGTGCTTCTCTAAATTCCTTAAGACATATTATCAGTTCCTAAGAAGCTATATGTTTCAAACAATATTTTAAGGAAATACAGTCAGTTTGTATTTATGGTCTTGAATATTTCATAGCTCAAGATCTTGATAATTTGGCTCTATTGAGACCCCCCTCTTCATTTATAAAGCTAGCCTGTTACAATATTATACTGATGAAACATCTCTAATTTACATCTCTAATTAAAAACCTAGCTAACAATATTTTCCGTAGACATACTGTATTGGCCTGTTTGTCACTGAAAGGCTTCGTGGTTGGCACTGGCATTCTGTTTGCTTGAGATCTGAAAAAGAGGTAAATTTTTGATGATTTAGACAACCAGTGTGTATGAGCACCATAAACATGAGTACTTTTCATTTATTTCCTTACTGTGGATGTAGAGGCTTAGGCTTTGGATTACAAGTTTATCCCTCTATTTCTTCCTTTTAAAAATGAGATTAGAAAATTGTTTCCCTAGAACATGGGTAAAAAGATTTATGAGGCATTATACTGTTCTGTTAGAAATACATTTTGTTCCTCCAAACACCTGTGCATCTGTAGAAGCAAGACAGGCAGCAGAGAAACCAAAGGTTGTGTCAAACCACTCCTTTAGAGAGCCCTGTAAGAACTGATTGACAAAGGGAAAATGCGCTATATGAGGGCTTCTGATATCCGGTTGGACTCTTGAGTTTAAGTTGAGATGAATTAGATAATTATAAAAAAAAATTTGAATGAATGTCAAGAAAAGTTTGTTTTAAGCACCTAAAGCATGCTAGGTAGTGGGAGTGAAGAATGACAAGTCTAGGGAGGAAAATTCCAAGTTGCTGGGAGATAATATAGAATATACCAGTGAGAGCTGAACCAAAATCTGTGTGTGTGTGTGTGTGTGTGTGTGTGTGTGTGTGTCGGGAGGGATGGGGAGAAAAGTCACTTTAGGCTAAGATCTGAAGGATGACCTGGAGTTGGGTGGATGGGTACCACACTAGGAAGAAGGACTGACAGGGACAATGGTGTATACACAGTGCCCTGTACAGTCACTAGTCACGTAAAATTAACCATCACATCCTGAATATCTGATGGCTGTTGAAGCTAATCATCAAGTATTTAAGAAGAATCAATTAGCCATTTGAATCTGGTATTGCAACCCCAAATATGTAAAGAGGACAAGAAGTGAAAAAGTCACCCATATTGAGATGCATTTGCGATCTGGTGGCTCAAGTCAGTGAAAGCTCTGAAAGTAATGCTATCGTCATGTTTCATCAACTGGAATGATATATTACCATATCTAGGGCACTCAGTGACATTTGATTAAGTGGTAATTATACCACAAGCTTGATAACAGGAAAGAATGTATTAAATGTGTGAATGGCAGCCTATTAAAATATTTCTCATTACAGAATAGTTGGGCCATGGCGATCTCATTCATATTGCATTTATTTCATAAAATGATTTCTCTTGAAATAAGTATAGTTCAAGAGAGCTTCGAGTCCTGATGCCTGTGGTTGGCAATATTCTCATAGACCAGGAATGTCTGTTCAGGTCAGCCGTGCTTGGTCTGGTTTGTCTGAAGGAGAATGGAAGAAAGTGTTTTTGTTGGATAAGCAGGGCTAACCCACCTTAAACTTTGCTTCAGGTGCACTATTACGTAATGACTTGTGCTAATTTTCCTAGATGTTAGATGACTTAGATAAGCCTCAAATACCAACTTCCTGATTCCAGCTTCCTAGCTTTTCAGCCTTCAAAATTATCTCTACTACTACAGATTTTTTTAAAATTGTCTGAAATTTTGTGTATTCCTTTTTTCTGCTGATTTGATGCTAGTGAAATGATTTGATGAGAAATAGAATTATTTTCTTAAAAACTAGCAGTTACTATAGAATACAATGTTAGAAGTCAAAGGAAAGAAATTGATTTCCCACCTGTCTTTTGCTCTCAGCTCTGAAACTGACAGATTTTGTACAAGTCATTATTTTCCATTAATTTCTTTTTCTTGGTCAAATCAGGACTATAAAATATGTCTCACAGAATTTTCTGGAAGATTAATTAGGAAATAGACGTGAAAGAACGGGGAACATATATACTTGGAAAACGTAACTTGTTATTATGCACTCTATTATTAGAATTATATTACATTACAGTATTTGGATTATTTTACTTTTATCTATATGGTATTATATTATGTTATTGTGTATTATAATATGCACACTCTGCATTTCAAATTATATAGTACTTGTTAAGTGCCGTGAAACATTTAGAACATGAAAAATAAATCATGTGTTAACAGAGCACTTCCATATATTTAAAGAAGCCACTGAAAATTTCAAGATAGTGTTTGATTGAACAGACTATCTGGCAGGATGGTGGTCATCTTTACAACTGATTTAATTGCTTCAGCAAATCCACTTTGTGGCAACAGACAAAATCATGTAAGATGGTTGAAGTGAGCAAATCGACTCGTTCAGGTTTTGTTTATATCATACAGTAGAAACAGTCTACTTGGTGTTGAATAATATACCTTGAGTTATTTGACAGTAGATTTTTTCACATAAATTTCCTGTATCCATACCTTCTGCAATAAAGAATGATTTCTTTAGAAGTGATATGAACTACTGAAAAATGGGAAATATTTCTGGAAAATCTAGCCACTGTTCCATGAGATTACATGTACATCTACTAAACACACACACAAACACACACACTTCAAACTGATACACAATATACCATGAGTTAATGTATATGTATGGTGAAGAAATGGAATGCTTTGATTAACCAACAATTATAGTTCTATGCAATGTTATCATCTAGTATAAGGATACTTTCTTGGAATTCAGGGATCTCCTTAAAGAAATTTGTCTCTGAATATGCACAGAGAGCCCTGAAGACTGTTTAAAACAGGGGGATTTTTTTAAAATGTAGTATTTTAATCTGCTAATCAGAAAGTTAACTACAAGGTCAAGCACTTTAAAAGAGACCTCAGATGGGCTTCTCTGGTGGCGTAGTGGTTGAGAGTCCGCCTGCCGATGCAGGGGATGCGGGTTTGTGCCCCGGTCCAGGAAAATCCCACATGCCGCAGAGCCTGCGCGTCCGGAACCTGTGCTCTGCAATGGGAGAGGCCACAACAGTGGCCCGCGTACCGCAAAAAAAAAAAAAAAAAAAAGGCAGATACATAATAACAGCGTCTCTGCTAAGTTCAAATTTAAAAGAAAAAATTAGGGGAAAAAGTAAGGATAAACCAAAGACCAAGGAAGAACATAATGGTGTGTTTCATAATTCAGTGATTGGGCATTTATTTTATTCAACAGGTATTTATCACAGGCTGGCCACAGTACAAGCACTGTAGCAGGCGCTCGGGCTGTTGATTAAGAGCAGATCTTCATCTCTTAAAATCTGATGTGAAAGAAAAATGAGTAATTAGGAGCCACTGGTAGATTTTAAGTAGAGGAAGCAATGATTACATTTACATTTTAAAATGATCCCTCCAGCGATAAAGTAGGGAAAAAATTGGAAGGGGCAAAAATCAGAAAATAACTCAAAGGCTGATAAAGTAACCCTTCTCTGATCCACCTGAAAAAGAGGAACAGAAGTGTAAGACTTGTCAAATGACAAAAATAATGCAATTTAGTAACGAGTTTGATGTCCTTTATTCAACGGAAAGCAACCCTTGGATTGGGGAGTACAGTGGAAACTTCCTGTGCAAGAGCGAGTTTGGGCAAGAGGGATTTTACAGAGGTTTAGAAGAGGCAACTTGGAAATGGCACTATGGAGTCGTGGATTTCCTTATAAGGTATCAGGTCCTGTTTCCTAGGGTCAGGTAAGTTAGCTAAAGCTTATTTGGAGGATCGTGATTGGTTGCTTTGACAGTGAGGCCCTTCCAGTAAGTGCAGGCTCACCTTGGTGTAAATTTATGAGCTGCTCTGGGCCTCCATTTTGTGGGCCCCGATATATGGATTTCCTTTATCGGGAAATGAAAATCTGAAAAGGTAGAAGCAATGCAGATGAGTCGTCGCAAAACCTTTTAAATGGTGTTCTGAATATTAAAGCCCTAAATGAAGTAAGATTGTTTAAGTGTTCTAAAATCAAATTGGAGCTTTTAAAGCTGTCCAAGGGACCCTGGGGATTTATAGATAGAATATTCTTTAATAGAGCTGTTTTAAAGCTAATCAGATGTTGTGTAGCACAGAGGCATTTGCAGTTCTGTTGGGAGATAGATCTTAATCGTGCTGCTGGAAGTTTGGAAAGTAGGGAACCACAGTTCAGCTGTCACCTCTTATCAGGTCTTTGCTTGTCAGTACTCATCTGATGTATTGATAAAACCCTGAAAACAGAGAAACAGCTTATTTTAACGTTAGTTGAAAAGAGCAAGTAAAGTCAGTGGTGGTAAACTCAGCCTTGGTGTTTTTCTAGAAACGAGAAGTTAGGGTGGAGCTACTGGAAAATTACAGATAAAATATTTTTCCAAAATTTGAAAAGGAGGAAAAAAGGAAAACAGGTAGCATAATAGTGATCCATAGTTGATTTCTTTCATTGAATGATTGGTTTGTGGTTATGTAAGAAACAAGAAGTCACCACAAGAATCCAAAATTAATTTATCCAGTCTGATGCATAGTTTATTTATTTTCTAGGGAGTCTTAATTGTTTTCCATGAGGCGTTTAACAAAATGTCTTATGACAGCCTTTTAGATACTATATAGACATGCAGGTTTTTTCTTACTACATATAGATAGGTTTATACCTGTTTGAAGTTTTATTCTAGAGAATATTGTTTAAGGGGGAAATACCAATCTGAAGGCAGTAAGGTACTACATACTGGGCGTAAACAGGAAGATTACATCAGCATGACCACGAAATAATGGTTATCTGGAGGTAAATATAGAGCTCCTATCAACATTCAAAAAAAATCTTCACAAACACAAGAAAAAGAGACTTGTTTTAACAAAAGCTCTGTATTCAGTATACAATTCAGTGTACACCCACTCAATAGAGTGGGTGATATGGCTACTGAAAAATAACAGTAATAAGACACAGGCTCCATTCATAAAGGAAAGGACGTAAAAATCTTACCCTGCCCGAACTGATTGAATATATCAGAAATATATATATTTTTTAAGTTTTAGAAGTCACATTTTAAACAGGAATATTGATAGGAATAGAATCAGAAAAGTGTTAACAGGAAGAAAGTCTGTGGAAACACCTGAAATGGCATTTTATTTTATTTTTTTTTATTTATTTATTTTTTTTTTGCTGTACGCGGGCCTCTCACTGTTGTGGCCTCTCCCGTTGCGGAGCACAGGCTCCGGACGCACAGGCTCAGCGGCCATGGCTCACGGGCCCAGCCGCTCCGCGGCATATGGGATCCTCCCAGACCGGGGCACGAACCCGTATCCCCTGCATCGGCAGGCGGACTCTCAACCACTGCGCCACCAGGGAGGCCCTGAAATGGCATTTTAATGAAATCGTGGATGAATTCTGTGTATTTCCAGATGCAGGACCAGGAATAACCCACAGAAATTACTGGAAACAGAGTTCAGTTCCAGATGAGAACAAGCTTTCTACCACATAGAGTTGTCTGAAAAGGTCATGGGTTGCTGTTCCAGAGAGAAAAAGTTGGCAAATGTCCTGATCCTCAGAAAGTCATCTCACTAATTATTCCTGAAATCAGCATTTAGACACTTGGAACACACTTGCTACATGTAGCTTTTTCTTCAACTTACAAAACAAATTTATGTTTCCAGTGGAGTTTGAGATGTCCTTCTGCAGTGAAAATTGCACAAACTACAGGAAAAATGATTAATGCTCATTATCAGTCACTTGCAATGTTCTCATATTTTTGTCTCAATATTCAGAAAAATAAAATTTCTTGTTCTGTTCTTTTAGCTGGGCTGTTCCCTTCAACTCATTAGTTTATCTTGGAAACTCCACTTTTCAAATTTAAAGGCCCATAATTAGAATGTTTAACATTGACAGAAAAAGTAAAATGAATACATTACCAACAAAAATAAAAACATTTGCCATCCTTTCAAATAAATATCCTCTAGATTTGTTTACCTTAAAATTCAGTGTGCAGGGCTTCCCTGGTGGCGCAGTGGTTGAGAGTCCGCCTGCCGATGCAGGGGACACGGGTTCGTGCCCCGGTCCGGGAAGATCCCACATGCCGTGGAGCGGCTGGGCCTGTGTGCCATGGCCGCTGGGCCTGCACGTCCGGAGCCTGTGCTCCACAACGGGAGAGGCCACAACAGTGAGAGGCCCGCATACCGAAAAAAAAAAAAAAAATTCAGTGTGCAATAATATTGTAAATTTCTCCAAGTTTTAAACATCCTTAACTTGTAAACTCACATAAATTTTTTTATAAATATTGATAGGAAAGAATATTCTTAAAGATGTAATAGTTCCTAAAACAATCTGATTAATAAAAATTCATAGAGATTCACACCCAGAAGGAACGTCAGAGATCGTACAACCTAACCTCGTGTTGTAAGATGAAAACATGTAATCAATAAAGGGGGCCCAAGTAAGCCAGTCACATCACCGATCAGGTGCCCAGGATACAGAACTTAGTAACTGCTCATTAAGCCACCATTCTTTACTCAAAGAAAGTGTGATTCTTGCAACATTAAATTATTATTTATTAATAATGGAAGGCTTGTAGAAATAATTCCTGATTGTCTCAAGATTTGTTTTGTAGTACTGATTTTTTTTTTAATCATCCCAAATCCTGCATGATTAACCATTTAACTCTGTTCTGGTCCCTTGGCTTCATTCTCTATAATTAAGTAGTCCATGTGGGGAAGTAGTTCTATTAACTTATGCTATTGGGTTTTGCATGCTTTCTAAACACTTTTCATTCCAGAAATTCAATTTTTTTATGCTCTATTCAACTCTTTTGTTAGTCTCTGCTTCTTTTCTGTTATTACCTTAAAGAATTTCTATGACCTTTTTATTTTTAAAAAATTGTAAAGTTAATATTTTAATGCTTTACTTTATCTAAATTTTATCTCTTGATTAGTTTTCCTAGATTAAGGTATGGAGGTTGTAGTCTAATATAATTATTGGTTAAGAGTCCAAAAACACATTCATTATTTCTTTTTTTTAAATAGGTTATTTTGAACATATTATCAATATGCATGTTATATGCTATTATTTCATATAATCATCTAATATATACTCTTAATATTGATAAGACTTTAATGAAACTAGACATCCAACCTGTTCTGGACATAATGTTTCTTACCTTGTCTAAACTAAGATTAAACTTTAAACTTTGTGTGTGTGATTAGAAAGTTTAGGAACTGGATTGATTTTTGAACCTAAAGATGATTCCCAGAAATTCTACAATCTTTTCAAACCTCTAATTTGTTTAAACCTCACATATGCAAAATTGTTATCAACATCATAAAGAAAATGGATAAAATAGATAAAATTTTAATCTCTTTTTTACTGAGATCTTAGAATCATTTTGTTAAAAAACAATGATTGTCATCCAAGTACATATACAGTGTAATGATGTTTATTAGAAATGTATTAAAAGATATACTTAAATAGGCAAGTGTTCTTGTCTTGCTGAAGAATTGTATGCATGGGCTGGCTAAATCTAGAAAATAGTTATATTATTGTCTTGATTATTAGCTTATCTCCAAATAATCAAACTCTGTTCCCAAATAATCTTTTATTTTGCTGGATAAGTTTTGTCATAAATAATAAAAATTAAATGTAAAGCTGAGTATTATTCTAATAGCAAAATCAGATTTAGAGTCTTGGTTACTAATGTTTCTACTATAATGCTAGGTAAGTTCCATATCTACAAAACAATCTATTTTCTTTCTTCCTAGAAAATACCTTTCATTTACATTTCTAAGAATAAAATTAACAGGAAGATGTTTACTTTTGTAATTGTTACAGTACTTCCCACTTATGGCTTGTTGTCATAGTTGCAATGATGACTTAAATAAAGATTTAGGTGCTATTCTTTGGCAACAGAGAATGTAAAATGAGGCTGTCAGTTGCAGATAAATCAGCAAAATGCAATAAAGTGCATTTTTGAAAAGCAGAGAACTATAGCTTAAGTTGTAAGATTTTAAGATTTTTTTACTTCAATTTTATTTATCATTTTTATTAGGAAGTGAATATGCTTATTTCTACTACTTTGGAAAGGAGAAACCAAAAGAAAAAATAATAATTTTAAGCAAGGAGAGATGCTGTAGACTTTAAAAATTAAAAAAAAAACACTAAACAGTCTTCCCTGGTGGTGCAGTGGTTGAGACTCTGCCTGCTGATGCAGGGGACACGGGTTTGTGGCCCGGTCTGGGAGGATCCCACGTGCTGCGGAGCGGCTGGGCCCGTGAGCCATGGCCACTGGTCCTGCGTGTCTGGAGCCTGTGCTCTGCAAAGGGAGAGGCCACAACAGTGAGAGGCCCACGTACCACAAAAAAAAAAAAAAAAAAAAAAAAAAAAACACTAAGCAGAGATACTCAACCTGAACATAGGAAGGAGCTGCAAATTTTTCAGACAACTTTTGATAAGTTTCAAAGAACTACGAGAATCACATTTCAATTTCTAGACTAGAAAACACTTATTCAAATTTCTAAAAATCTTATATGTTCTGGTATAATGTTATGTCATAATTCTAGTTATTACTTTAAAATGTATGTCTCAGAAATAACTAAAAAAAAGAAGAAAACACTTATTCAAAAGTAAATCTGAAAAGTACATTGGAAATTGCATTTGCTCAATAACAGTATGAAATGGCCTGTAATGTTTTATTTTACATTATGTGACAAAGTAAGTAACCAAGAGAAAGCAGTTAAGGTAAGAGTATGGAAGCCTTTTCAAGTCAGACAGAGGAAGATACACATGCAATGTGAAAACCTTGTAAACCCCTAAGTATGAAAAAGGCTCAGTGAAAATCAGTGTTTTGGCAAAGTGAATTCGTCAGTGTCATTCACCATGGGCACGTGAAGCTGTGATGGCAGAAATGCTGCACAAAGCCTGGCTTAGAAGGGTAGTCCTGAAGCTGCATAAATCTGAGGCATTTTCAAGGAAACAAACAAAAACCAATGTGAATTCTTTCACATCTCCTCTTTTGATACACAAAAGGGTATTGAGAAAAGGGCCAATCTGAAAGAAAATGTCATACATTTAGTTTTGCTCAAGTTGATTTTAAGATGAGGAAGTGAACATTGGAAGTGTCCATTTAACCGTCAGAGAGTGGGTGGCAATCCATGAATCATCACATCAAGAGCGTTTGGGTTGACATTGGTGACAAAATGAAGGAGTACAGAGAAGGTATTTTCAGACTAGATACCTTACTCCATCAGTTGGCAGTTGTATTGCTTTGATTCCATTATTTGAATTACGTGAGCTTTGTTTCATTTGTTTGTTTCTTAATTCAACTGATATTTTTGAGTGTTTACTAAGTGTTTTGCATTGTTCTATTCACTGGAGATATTAATGGAGAAATAAACAGGGCTCCTTCCAGGATGGACAGTCTATTAGGAAATATAAACAAGTAAAAGACAATAAAAATCCAGTGGGGTGAGTTCAATGTCAAATAAAGTGTATACCAACCAAGACTGGGCAGGGAGGAGGTCTTCAAGAGAAAAAGGTATTCATGCTGAGGTAACTTGGGTAAGACAGGGCAAAGGGAGGGTCACGGGTGAAGGGATGGGAGTGGAAAAGGGGGAAATTGCTCAATATGTGGGACTAAGGAAAAACCAGTGCTTCTGGAGAATTAAGATGAGGCTAGAACTAGGGGGAGAGAAAGGGAGTGTAGAGAGTTGCACAAAAAAATAACCAAAAATCAAAACTAAAAAGTGCTAAGTGGGGTCGCATCATGCAGAGTCTCATTAAGGAATTTGTACATTATCCTGTGGCAAAGAGGAGATGAAAGGCTTTGCAGTTGTAGAAGATTATTCAGACCATCAGGTGGAAAGTGGATTCCAGGAGGCCAGCTGGAGGCCGAAGCCTAATTAGAAGGCAGTCTTGGTGTTCTTGGACAGGGAGGATGGTGCCCTTATTGGGGTAGAGTCAGTGGGGCTCAAGAGGAAGTGAGTAGGTTTAAGAATTATTTACAAAACTGTCAGACTTGGTAAGTGATGAGGACTTGGTGACTTGCAGTTGCACTTTCTTCTTTCATTGCTCTGTTTTTGTTTTAGAGTTCATTTAGGTTGTGCTTATGATTAGTCTTTTCAGTCTGGAAACTCATGAGACCTTGAAAATACTTTTGTATTACTCATGAATAGTTGAAAAAAATTCCTGTCCCTTATTATCTATGGTCTGCATTTTGGGGCTTTTCATTGGATGCTTGTTTACACCTGTTCTTAAGGCTGCTCTTGGCCATTTCTCTATTTCTCTTCTTCTATTTTTTTCTCTGTTATTTTCTGGACATTTTTAAATTTTATTGTTTTATTAATAGTTTTATTCAAGCTACTGTATTTTAAATTTCAAAGAAGACTTTCTTTTTCTGTAGTTTCTATTCAGAGTACTTAGTTTGTATGTCATGAATGCAGATTTTTTTCCTCTTATTTCTATGAGAATACAATTTTTTGTAGTACTGATATTTTCTTCTGCTCTTTGTATCATGACAGCATTTCCAAGATTTCTCTTTTGGTTTGTTTTGGTTTCATTTTTCTTAAGTAAGAAACATTCTCAAATATCTTGTGATTCCTTTGTGTGTGTGCATGTGTACATGTGTACGTGTGTGTGTGTGTGTGTGAGATAGAGAGAGAGAGAGAGAGAGAGAGAGATTAGGAGCAAGACACTTACAAAGCTAACTGGATAATTTCTTATTGGACAGGAATTTTGGAGTCGGTCCAGAGTTCTCTGTGCTAATTCTCCAACGTGGGCAATCCATTTCTTACTAGGTCAGCCACCACTTCTCCATTGGCTTTCACTTTTTTTATGGATTGTGATTCCAGGATTTAGGTGTCTCTGGGTTTCATAAAAGATTATATTTCTGTTCTGATTCTCCTTGATGTTATTTTAAGATTTCTAAGTGCAGAAAGCAGTTTTAGATATGTCTGAATTTTGCCATCTTCAAACCAGAAGTCTGCCAGTTAATTATTCTTAGGTTTTTATTGAGCACTTTTAGGGAACTGAATTATGATGAATTTGCTCAGAGATTATCACATAATTATTATATAATTTAATGAACAATTAAATACAGTTCAGTCTTAAGAAAACTCTTTTTTGACTAATATGCCACAGTGTTCACTTCTAAGCCAGTAAACCTAATGAATACCACAAAAAACAGATGTTTTAATAATTAGAAAGTCTATAAGTTCTGAAATATATGTTTTAAGATCTGACAGTTTTTAGATTAGAGAAACAGCATGAACAATTTTACTTTTCAGGTGGCTCTTTTAGTTTTTTTTATTTTTTTGCTTTTTAACCCACAATTTTATTTTTTGATAACATCTTTATTGGAGTATAATTGCTTTACAATGTTGTGCTAGCTTCTGCAGTACAACAAAGTGAATCAGCTATACGTATGCTCTTTTAAAATGGACATACGACTTCAATTACAGTTAAACTTGGATGGTAAACGTATTTATCTTTAAGAGGAATTATTTTTCTGTACTATACCTCTTTTACCACTTTTTTTTTCACTTACACTGTAGAGGAAGTATTTTCAAGCAAAAATAACACACACACAATACTGATAGCAGAGATGGGAACAGCTGAAGATCGAGCTCATTTCGTAGGAAAAAAAGAAGTTAGAACGTCATCCAGGATATCTGGCTCACTGAGAGTTGTTTTCTTATCAGATTGATACCTTTGTTCACCTCAGGTCACACTTTCTAATTTCTCACCAGGCTTTTCACTCATATATGGTCTTTAATAATCACAGACGATTTCACTGTGTTTTAGGATAAGGTGCTTGATATAGTTACAGAATTCAATATAAAAAGAAAATCAGGGGTTTTGCTGTTGCTGTTATTTCAGCATTATTTTCATGTCAGGAGAGCTACCATTGTCCTTTAAATTTGATTAAATGAAATTCATCATGATACTTTGATGTAAAGAAACATCACTGGTAAGAAGAAAAGAAAATGTCTCCTTTTTCAGTGTTTTAGGAGAAATCACATCTTGAGCGATACTGAAGTACCTAGACATTAAAAGCAAAAAACAAAACAAAACAAAAAATAGTGCATGTGCACACACACACACACAAAAACCCTAGCCTTGCATTTGCATCCCTTGCTGGTAGCTCATGTCAATTCCAAAACCCATATGGAATTGACAACTGGAAGGTTTGAGATAATCTGTCAGGTACTCTGCTCTTAAAATGAAGAAATAAAATGGATATAAGTGTTTACTTCAGATGAATCCTCTCTACTGTAAAACTCAGAGAATGAATATAATTGTAAAACAGAACCACTGCACCACAATGAATATGAAGCTGAAATTTGAGCCACAAGATGACCCAATCCATAAACAAGCAATGTGCTTTTAAGAGGAGTATGTTAGCTGTTCCAATTATATTATACTCAGTGCCCTGGTAAGTGAAATGAGACTCACAACTGGGAATGACTACACAAATTCAGCCAATCCTTTCTGCCAAGCACCAGCCTCTACATTAAATGTAAGCAATGTTGCCTCATAATTGACTATGTTCTCCAAATTCACCTTTTCGCACCTGTTCTTGCTGTGGACTTGTGTGTTGACCTCCTATCATGGTGATGCCAGTTGGCTAAATGTCAGCTCAAGCTTTCCTGAGTCAAATAAGCTCTCCCTTCTCTCATCAGTGTCTCTTATTTGCCTCAGGATTTCTCTCAGAATTTTGAGAAACGTAAACTGGTAGTGATCACGTTCTTTGGCATTTAAAAGCAGGAATGTTTCTGGGCAGAATTCAAACAGTCAGGAACTCTGATGCCAATGAATGTGAGGTGAAAATGAGAAAGGTTGAGTGACATCATTCTGGAAACCACTTTTTTCAAGTCTGTTACTTTTTACCTTTTCTGTGTACAGAGAAAGCATTCGCCAAACACAAGAGTTTCTTTTGCTCATCATTGTATTGCTTATTCACTCATCAACATTTCGATGAAACTACAAGATTTCAGGCAGATAGGAAAATACATGGGTTGATGCCCTCACCATTAATAACTCCCTGGTTAAAGAGGAGAATTAAGAAAATAGATTTTTATTGGAAAAATTATCTTGTAAAAGGTAGACACATAGGCAGACAAGTCACACTTGGTCTATAGCCTAAATGCCTTAAATTGAATTAAAAGTCAAATAAGTTCAGTACTTCAGAGAATTTATAAGGATTAAAAAATAGGCAGATAAGATGGAATTCAAGTCTGAAGAGGCTGGTGGCTAAGGAGGGGAAAAGAAGGGAGATATGAACATCCATGAATGGATATTAGCTTGAGTAAAACAGCGTATGGGTCATCCCTGTTCTAGTACATCACTTCTTTGCTAATATATAAGTCATTTTGCAATAAATATGTTGGTTAATAAATGTTTTCCATATTTAAGATTGATTTTTTAGGAGAGACTTCCAAAAGTAGAATTAGTGGAAGGTATGAGCATTAAAAATTCCCTAATATATATTTCAAATTACTTTTTGAAAGAGTATGCCAGTTCACACTCATACCCACAATGTCTGAGAGTGCTGGTTTCACCAATACCTTGTTAGGATACATTTGTTTATTTTTGTAGCATTTTTGTAGGAGTAAAGATAACATGAGGATTTATTTTAAAAGCATTTGAGGGTGAATGTTTTCTGTCAGTAGATGACTGGGTGTTTGTATTTCCTTTGCTTCAAATTATCATTTCATGTTCTGTACCCACTAACATTTGGAAACTTAGAGTCTCTTTGTTTGTAATTCATGGGAAATTATTGTTAGTATTTCATACTGTTACAAATATTTGTCAGTTTTTTAAAAAAATTTGGTTGTGATTGCTATGGACATTAAAAGAATAAAAGCATGGATACAACGAAGAGGAAAAAACAGAGGAAAAGTGATGCAGAAATCTAATGAGATTGCCTGTGATTTCCTGGGTAGGAAATAATGTAGAAATACAGTGCTATAAGCAATACAAATACTAAGTCCTCCACCCACTGATCCACCCCACACATCCATTAGTATTATACTAAGGGTGTAACATATTTCATAATATTAATTGCTCCTTAGAAGATAATCATAATATCATTAATGATAGTTATAAATTGCATCATAGATTAGTCTAAAATATCACTTCTAAGGAATTAACTGCCCACGATCATTAATCACGGCAAGTTTATTATGTCCATTCAAAGCATTAGTATAAAGTGGATGAAGATTTTTATTTTCTAAATATCTCATAAGCATTATTTGGCAGTTAGACAGAAAACCATTCTATTTATGTTTAAGGATACCTAATTCCCTCAGTTGTTCAAGGCTGAATATAGACCATTGACAGACAGAGAACGATACAGAGAACAGTAAAGAAGAGTGGGAGCTCCAAGACTGATTCTACTCCCTGGCTTAATTTTCTGACATCGAATTAAGTGTCTGCCTTTATAGCTCCAACAACTTCTTCTTGTATTAAAACAAACAAAAAAAGTACCATGTAAATATGTTTCGACTGAATCAGTCACACTAATCAGGAAAAATGATTCTCCCTTCAAGTGACTATGTTCCACCCAGTTCACGTCAGTGCCCGGCTGAATGGATTAAACCACTTCCCCTCCCTGTCCTCTCATCTCTCTCCCAAGAAATATGCATCTTCTTAACGGAGGTAATAGTTTTGTTGTCATGGCAAAGAGAGTAAAAAACAAAACATTGTTCCTTACTATCAAGGGGAAAAGAGGCACAAGGTACAGCAGAAGCTCACCCCACTGGTTCTCTGACTTTATTTTGTATCGAGATGATCCTGGAGCTTTAACTACTTAGAGACCCCAGTGCCCAGGGTACAGCCTGGGCACTGGGATCTCTAAGTTCCCTGGTAATTCTAACGGCAGTAAATGTTGAAAACAACTGGTCTGAGGCACCTCACCTCATCACAGGTGTGCCCTCTGTCCATTGAAGCCACTAAGACCCCAGATGTAATACGACTTTGATCAGAGGAGTGGGCATGTATGCTTTGGAAGGAAATAGACATACATACGAAAAACACCTTATTTTATTTAGGAAAAATGTCATCAGGGCTTTCAGGTGTCAACATTGCAAAGACTTGGTATTTTTTAAATAGGAGTTGCTCTTAATTCTCATGGTAATATTATCAGGTGAGAAGGTTTTTCTAATCAGTCCTTGACTGAAAATGAAATGTCATTCATTGCTGTTGTGGCAGTGGTGGTGGTGGTCGCTTTGTTGACACATCATGATCAGAGCCTCTTCCTGTAGCCCCCAAATTGTAAATGATAATCCATCCATTGAGTGTTTGCAGATCATTGGAATACCAGATTTCATCACTGATACCCAATCATCATTGATACTAAATAACAAAGTCGTTGCCAGAAGTCACCATAAACATAACCGTGGCCATGGCAGTGGGCCTTGACTTTGAGTCCACTGTTTCTATATAGTGCCCAAGTGTGTATGTTTGCTACAGACAAGAGATGGAGAACAGCTTTGTGATTCAGTTCTGTAATCAAGGTCCAATATCCATCTTATGTCAGTGTGAGAGGTCACACCATGGTTTTTTTGTTTATTTTTGGTCTGTCTGGTAGCTTTTCTTGTTTTTCAAAGACGTTAATTTAAAAAAGGACTTTGAGGGGCTTCCCTGCTTCCCTGGTGGCGCAGTGGTTGAGAGGCCGCCTGCCGATGCAGGGGACATGGGTTCGTGCCCCAGTCCGGGAAGATCCCACGTGCCGCGGAGCAGCTGGGCCCGTGGGCCATGGCCGCTGAGCCTGCGCGTCCGGAGCATGCGCTCAGCAACGGGAGGGAGAGGCCACAGCAGTGAGAGGCCCACATACCGCAAAAAAAAATAAAAAAATAAAAATAAAATTAAAAAAATAAAAAAAGGACTTTGGGACACAAGTAATTACTTTAAGATCACTTATAATTTATAATTTAAAAAAATTATTTGATTTTTAATTGTACAATATTTTATACTTTTAAATGTTTTTAATTTATAATTTTGGAAGACTTTAAACATATACAATAAGAATAGAATAGAATAAGAATAGAATAGAATAGAATAGAATAGAATAGAATAGAATAGGAATAGAACTAATGAATCCCCATGCACACATCACCCAACTTCTGCAGTAATCAACATTCTATCATTCTCATCTCATCTATACCTCCACCCACTCCCCATGCACCTGCTTGAGTTATTGCTGCTTTTACCATTTTTAAGGTAAAAATTACAGACAAAATGTGTACATCGTAGCAGTACAATTTTGACAAATGGATATGCCTGGGTAGCCTATACCTCTTCACAGCGTAGAAAATGTCCTCTTACAAAATGTTCCCTATTATTACTTCCCAGCCAGTCCCCATCCTTCAGAAGGAACTGCTTTTCTTATGTTATTCACCTTTGATTATTTTTGGCTTTTTCTAGAATTGCAGATCTAAGGAAATATGCAGTATGTATTCTTTTGTGTCTGGCTTCTTTTGCTCATTGTAAAGTCTGTAAGTTTCATCCATGCTGCTCCATGGATCGGAACTTCATTCCTTTTCATTCCTGTGTAGTATTCGAGGAGACCATGTGGGTTGGTTTGGTAGCTCAGTGACGTCATCAAGGATCCAGGCTCCTCTCTGCCAACCTCACTAGGTCAGAGTTGTCTTTTTTTTTTTTTTTTTAGAGTTGTCATTTTTCATGGACACATGCTTTGTCCTCTCACCACAACATCGAAAGCATAAGAAGGGCAAAGCTTAAAAGACTTGGAAAGTTTTAAACTTAACCCCCCAAAATAAAATTAGCATTTGGATAATAAATAAATGAAGGATGTGGATATAATAATGTCATTCGTTTCAGAAATCTATTGGCAATCAGAATTTTAATTTCATTTTTATACCCAAACAATTGACACTCTGAAGTTCTTTCTAAATAAAGAGCAGATAAATATGAGATTTTATGATTTGTTATGTTGTTTTTCTTAAAATAATCAACCTAAAGATAGTAAAGAAAAAAAATTCTTTATGCTTCTTTTTGGTCCCTAAAGCAAAGTGCTGGACACATTACAGACACAGTAAGTGTTTGTAACTTGACAATAAGAGGTGGTATGATTTACTGACTTATGACCAGCTAATTGCTGAGTATTAGGCTCTGACTTGGAGTAGTGGGCATAGGATTGAATGAGAGTGTTGTTTTGTTCAACCAACTATTAGTTTGAAAACTACCAACTGCATTTCTTTTGATTGCATTTCTTTTAATAGCTTATTAACATCATGTATGCTGAAGGACCTCTTCTGAGTTCTTGTTATTGTGTATTCAGAAAAGGGCTCCAGTGAGACCTTGGAAGACTTCTGTATTTATTTTCCAGGAGTTAGCCTGCGCTCATAATTAACTAATGGTCTTTAATGCATTCATGGAATAATAGCCACAGTGATAAGTGCTAGAGAACATTTGCATAGGGCTACAAAGCTGACGAAACCCAGACCCCTCTCTGGCAATTGACATTCTTATCACCGCTGTCTCTTGACACCTGGTTCCCTTGGTTTGCCAGCATGTTGTGGGTCTCCTTTCTCACTGCACTCTGTCTTCTTTAATTGGATTTTCTCCTGCTCTTAAGCGTAATTATTGTTCAAGGTTTTTAAGGAGCAGCGGACTAGAAATGAGAAAATAAGCTCTAGTCTTGGATCCACATTTTAAACATTTATTGTAGATACCATGAAACCTCTTAAGCTGCAGTTTCTTCACCTATAAAATGGGCATTTTCCCTTTTTCTTTGTTAATTCTCAGGGTTGTTGTCCCCACCAACTGAGATAACATGTGTCCAACATTCTGAACACGAAGTTTTTTAAAGTACAGAGCAAATTCAAGGCACTGCGGCTACTGTGCTCCCTGTAGACTCTCAGCAAATAAGAGCCTTTAGTCTTCCCTGTGCTTCTCCACCCCGCCCACACATACACACACTTTGTTCTGTCTAAACTCCTGTAGTGTATAAATCATTTCCCCTGAAATCTCTC
This sequence comes from Mesoplodon mirus, assembly GCF_964341445.2. NCBI lineage: Eukaryota > Metazoa > Chordata > Mammalia > Artiodactyla > Ziphiidae > Mesoplodon > Mesoplodon mirus. The sequence continues at coordinate 73,938,359 of NC_138993.1, read as the reverse complement.
CAGTCCCAGTGAAACTTGATTTCAGTGTGAGGCTCACTAGTTTGTCTGATCTGCCTGATATGCATAAATCTTTTAGGCTCAGTCTGAGACTTCCATTATATATTTATCTAGATGTAAAACTCTCTTGATTCCCAAATACTAATAATCTACTTATATTAAATAAATTTAATTAATTTAATATTAACTCAAAGCACAGTTGGTATCTAATTTGAGAGAAATTTTGTTTTAAAGGGGTTTGGTAAATATGTTGCTTTTAAATGTAAATTCTCATCTTTACAATTCTTAATTGTAGTCTTTTTCTAAATACCCTTCTCTAAGAACAGGAACCAGGGCTCTTTGGAGAAATGGCTGAGTCTCAGTTTGGGGCAGAGAAAATACAAAAGAGCCTGAAACATTGAGCATAGCAACACTTTTGTGGTCATCTTTTCCAACATCAATCTAAGCATGAGAAGATATCAGGCAAACCCAAAATGAGAGACATTCTACAAAATAACTGACCAGTATTCATCAAAAGTGTCAGGATCATGAAAGATGAGAAAGAACAGGAACTATCACATGTTGAAGGAGAATAAGAAGAGACAGCAATTAATGTGGGACCGTGGATTGAATCCTAAGACAGGAAAAACACTGATAAAATTCAAATGAACTCTAATATTTATTTAAGAGTATCATACAAAGTTAATTACTTGGTTCTGAGAATCGTGCTATAGTTATGTAAGACTCTATCATTAAGGAAAGCTGGGTGAATAGCATATGGGAAAGCTCTTGTACTATTTTTGTAATTATTTGTATAAGTCTAAAGGTCTTTCAAAGGAAAAATATATGTCTATGTGTTGTGTGTGGATGTGTGTGTGTATACCTGTATATAATTTATGTTTCTTGACTCATTATAATTCAGACCTGATCTATCACACTTGCCCAAGCTTCAGTGCATAAATATAGAAAGATTTTGACTACTGTTTGGGACATATTTGGGTGGATAGTAGATGGCTTTTACTGTAATAAGTGCTCCCTTTGTTTCTTCAAAAATTCCTCATAGAATTGGACAACATTATTTGACCTGTGTGGATCCATGGAAATATTTGTAAATGTGCCCTGTTTCTTATTTTGCTCCTAATGTATGCACAGTTCACATCCATGTTGCTGTATTCTATTCAACCATAATTCATTAAGTCAGCTCCATGTTGCCATCTGTTAAATACTTTAAAATTTTTCATTAAAATATTAAAAGTAATCCTCATTATTAAGGTAAGAAATGATGCAGTAAATGAGTTTAACTCAAGTTAGTATTATATCTGCCAGGCTGGAACTGCTCTCAATTTTTCATCAGTTATTCTGACAGTCATCCATTTTTCCAGAAGTCTGAGATTCTTTGATTTTCTTCCTTTCTTCCTGTAAGTTACATTTTCTGAAATCCAGCCTTTTGAAAATTACTGGCTGCCTTTTTGAGTAAAATGTAAAGGTAAAGTTGTCCCCCTCCTTTTAACATTCCTGAGGTCAGCTATCCATCTCTATAAGTTTTAGATATAGAGATAATTTCAGTGATACACTTCATTTTAGAGAGAAAGCAATGAGACTCAGGTAAATGACTTGCATAAGATTGCAATTATTTTACTGGTAAAATGAGAAAAGCACCATTTTTATTATCGAGGTGGTCATTAATAGATTCAGCAAACATTCTTACTTGGTCCTCAACATTGGAGGAAAAATCAATGAAAAGACATGATTCTTTTCCCTAGAGAGCCCTCCCATGTAGTGAGAAGGGAAAAAAAGCAACAGTTATAATAGAGCCCAGAAGGAGATTCACAATAAAAGCCTTCAGCAGAGGCCCTTTATGCAGAATGAGCAGGTCAGGGAAATCTAACATGAATTTCATTTGTATTTTCTCTATTAATTACAGCTCTATTAATCAATGAAAAAAAAATAGTACTCTGGGCAACGCGGGTCCATGTGGTGACTAATAATGCGACATTAATTTTCTGACCTTTTTCCAGACAACTTTTGCCTGAATGCTAACTTAAAGTGACATCTGCCCTCCCCATCGTTTGTGTAGGTGGGTCCTCCCGGGCGTGGGAGCAGGGCCCTGGCTCTAAGGACCCCCATCGTCATGTTGCCTCTTTTTGATCAGCTCTTGACACTCCCTAAGATTATAGTTTTACTCACTTTTTACCTGCCAATGTTCCCTGTCCCCTGATGTTTGTAAACTGTTATGACCTGAAGATGGCCTGACTAGTGTCATCCCTTAGTAAATATTTGTTAAAATAATGAAACCTGGGTATCAGCTAATATCCATTGTCTGTCAATTGAGAGTGAAATACTTTCTCTTAAAAACTGCCTCCATGGAGCTGAAACCAATAACTTGAAGTAAGAGCTTTAATGAAATGATTTTTCAGGGGCAACAGCAGTTCCCAAGTTACCCTTCATCTTTGTTCTTCTTTCCTCCTGATCAACCTTGAGGCAGCAGATTAAACAGTCATAGATTTTTGGTTTCACTGATATTCACTAGATATTCTATTAAAAGGTAGCCTCACAAAAATCAGCAATGAACAAATTTAACTGTAGCTATTTTTTAATAGTACCAGGTAGTGTATCTTCCACTTACTCTTCTGATACATTCAAGAAAATAAAAATAAACACTATAAAGTATTACAACTGAAAATGAATTGGATGCAGGACAAGTACTTGTTTGGCAGAGTTGGGGGGCTTTTTTTGGCAGAGAATATACAGTTTGCAGGACTGCTATTAATTTGATGATATTGTGCACATTTTTTTTGTTTTTTTGTTAATTCACATCTTATTAAATTAGATAAGGAGACATACATATAATTGGAAATACAGCCAAATTGTCAATGGTTTGTTTTTTTTTAAAAAAAATGTTTTGAATGTTCCCTGTATCTTGCTTAAAAACTTTCAGAATGTACTTTGGCAAGCTTTCTTCTTTAGTTCTTTAAGCTCTTTCATTTCAGAGGAATTCAATCAAAGTTCATTTCAGAGTTTGCATTGACAGTTGAAAACACCAACTTTCAAGGGAACTGAGATAACCAGTACTTTTTGTGAACGGTTTAGAGAAACTGTTAAGTAATCAGATCTTGACAGATGAGGTGAATTTTGTGTCCGTAGGGTTTGGTTCTAAAAATAATAAAATTTAATTTCAAAAACCAGTAGTTTAGTTCAAAATCAAAGTAATCTGATGCTTCTGTTTTGAAGCCAAGCACACACGGGTCTTGATCTCGCATTGCCTCAGTTTCTACATCTTTAGAATGGGATGATAATAGTACCATCCTGATAGCATCGCTGAGGATCCTACGAGTTAGGACATGGAAAGTGTTCAGAAGATTACCTGGCACATGTTAGGCACTAAATAAATATTTGTGAAATGAATGGATTTTCCAATAAATTTTGCAATTATTTTTCTTGTTATTCTTATTATCATTAAGTAGCTTCTCCAAAGTTTCACAGACACTATGTGATAAATGTCTAAGTTTGAATGTTGGATCTGCTGTCTGGTAACTGTGTGACCATGGGCAAATTACCTACAACAAAGTTCGGTTTGTCCATAGAGAATGGAAAAAACAGCACTACCCTTCAAAGAGTATACAGATTAAATAAAATAATGAATGTCCAAAAGAAAGAAACAGTGACAGGGATCCAACTAGCTCTCCTATTTGTAGCATCCCCAGGGAGACTTTTCTTGCCCCCTCCTCCCTTATGTTCTGTGACTAGACGGTCCCTGGTGTGATGAGATTCGCAGTAGAATTTTCTCAATTTAGCCGTGCAGCATGTACAACTGAGTAGCCATCTGCAGACACCATGAGAATACGTTCCAAACATCTGCTGAGTTTACCTCTCAGTAAAACAAATCTAAAGAGGTTCTCTTGGCGTCGAGGTGTGTAGCTAAAATGGTCTAAGAGGAGTTTAAATCTTCTTGTTTCCTCTTTAAAATGTTTGCTAAACTTGCTTCTTATGCCATAAAATATCAGTGCTTATTTTTATAAAAAATAATATACTTATATATTGTATATATTTATATAATAATATATTTTTCCAAGTCTTTAAATGAAGACTTTATTTCCAACAAGATGCTTTATATTTTCTGGTTCTGTTCAGTTTGTCTCCCCTGAAGTCTATTTCTCTAAACAACCTTGGGTGCATCTTACAAATGAGTATTCCTGGCTCCACTCCAGAAATTCTGAGGGCCTGGCCCAGGAATTTACATTTTTCAGAAGAATCCAAGGGAACACTAAATGCGGCCTAAATAAGGATGACTCAGTATTAATTACCATATTAATTACTACTGGACGTGTAAAGTTGAGTTTTTTCTTCCCGCAGCCTTTGCTGATGGCTACGATGGCGACCAGTCAAATCCTAGTGAGTGAGAAGCTGGGAATGAGGCCTGGAAAGATTTTTGTAGCCTTTGGTTTGTGGTGGAATAGCATAAAATACAAAGCCGATGCACACTGTTCAAAGAGTCATATGCCGGTAGGAGCAGGGTAGCTATGGTGAGATACTACGTCTCATTTATAAATTTCAGTATCTTTACTTCCTGAATTACGTACGAAGTTAAAATGTTTCACGACTGTTTTCTACTTGGAAATTAAATCAATTTAGAATAGGTACTCATTGTTAAAGGAAAATATCTGAAATACTTTGAGAGAAAACATTGCTTTGAAAAATATTTTCATTACTTTTCATGAAAAATATTGTATAGCTCCCTCAAGGTTTGAGTAATTTTTTAAGTCTTTCGTTTTGGAGGTCACTTCCGGTCACCAATATAAACCACATAAGGAAGAAGTTTTACTTCTTATTATCACTTAGTGACTAAAATTATCACCTAGAAAACACTAAATCAGAGCATAATTTGTCCTTTTTGTTCACATCCCTATAAATGGGTAAGGAGTTGGCTTCCAGAATAAAGATGCACGTTTGGGAAGAGGATTTCACATATTTGATTGTAATTTGAACTACTTATTAAGCATAACGGAACTACAAAACATGGCCTCCTGGGTAGTGCATCTAAGCAGAGACAAATGGTAGAAGACAGCATAGTTAGTTAAGAGTCAGCCTTAATCAGCTAAGAGTGAGCAGCAGCCATTTTTCCTGAAATTGCCTCACGATCTCCAGTGAGGACTCCAGGACCGTCTACTTCTTCAATTAATAACTTGTTTTCTGAATGTGTCAGTTCAGTGGTACTACTGTTTCTTTAATTCAATGAGATACAAATTTGAAGTTAAACTCAGAAATCTATGCCAGCCTATAAAGCTATAGATGATATATTTAAGTAGCACATAAAGGTATGTCTCAATATCAATTTGTTTTTCTAAATTGCAGAAAGTTTTCTGAAAAGTAATGTTAATTCAAGAAGTACCCTCTTTCCCCTTTTATCCCTATTTTTTAAGGGAGGAGGGAGTTACACTGGTTCCTTAAATCACTAAAATAAGTTTCCTGATATGAAATCATTCACTGTAATTTGTAGCAAAATGTATTTCAGTTTCCTGTCTCTTTGGGAGAGTGAGAGGATGAGGTTTCTGAGGCAGAAGATACTTAGCAAATTCAAAAACTTAATAAATTTTACCGGGGGGGCTTCCCTGGTGGCACAGTGGTTGAGAATCTGCCTGCTAATGCAGGGGACACGGGTTCGAGCCCTGGTCTGGAGGATCCCACATGCCGCGGAGCAACTGGGCCCGTGAGCCACAACTACTGAGCCTGTGCGTCTGGATCCTGTGCTCTGCAACAAGAGAGGCCGCGATAGTGAGAGGCCCACACACCGCAATGAAGAGTGGCCCCCGCTTGCCAAAACTAGAGAAAGCCCTCGCAGAGAAATGAAGACCCAACACAGAAAAAATAAATTAATTAATAAACTCCTATCCCCACACCTAAAAAAAAAAAAAAAAATTGGAAAAGGAGAAAGATTAAAAAAAAATTTTTTTTACCAGTGAAGTCTACTGAAGTCCAAGCATCCTCTGAATATAGGATAATTCTACCAATATCCTATCAGAACACGGAGATGCCAGTATCCTGTTAGCTGCCACCCTTGTTCTCCTGGATGTTCCTGAACAGGATCATAGTCAACATTTTCCCACACTTGAAAAGGCTCATTCCTGTTACTGCTGGTCCTAGGGCATGGCTTGTCTTTTGAATTCATTTATTCTTTGAATTCATCTATTCACTGACACTTTGTGACTCATAGGAATGACCATATTTTTTAATGTTCTTTTAGTCATTGAAACATCTATATTCCAGGCTATTCTGGTAGAGAGTTGGTGACGAATTCATCCAGGAAATAGCTCGTTTTCTTTCCAAATGGCTCTCAGCTGGATGAGTGCAGATGGAGCCTGATGGGTTTGCATGTGTGCACTCAGATGTCCACACGCCCTGAAAGGATCAGCAGATTTGGATCTGATTATCCTCTAATTCACTGAACTCTAAACCATCAGTAAACAGTTTTGAACACACCTCCCCAATAGGTGTGTGTGTATGTATGTGTGTGTGAACATACGTATATAGTATAGTATAGCATAACATGCATATGTTATAAATGCATACCATGGTACACCTTGATAATGTATTACATTACAAAACAAAGAGAACAAAAAAATAGAATATTTAAAAGAAATAACTTATCACCTCTTTTAGCAAGTAATTGTTGAGCACCTATTTTGTGCCAGGTACTATCCTAAGTGATAAGGATCCAACAGTGAACAGGACAAACTTTTGTATTTCATGGAGCATGTATTTTAGTGGGTAGATAAACAGTAAATACATAAATATGTAATATAGTGCCAGTGATAAGTATTTTGAGGAAAAGTCATGGTATGTTATTCAGAGAGTGATGGGAACTGAAGTATTATTTCAGCTAAGGTGTGCAGGAACACTGGACAAAGGCCTCAGTAATCAGAGGGAATGAAGAAAATTATTTATATTACAAAGGGGAAAAAAGTGCAATGTCTTGAGACAATGGCAATGGGGTGAAGATAAAACCAACAGAATTTATTTATTAACAGTTAAGGAGGCACCATTAAGGAGAATGAGGGCATATCTGTATTTCACATAGTCTTTTAATACCTTTGAGTTTTTTTGACCTAACCTCTTGCCTTATCTGATGGGCTTGTCATTGTTTTAACTTTAAAATATAGCTAACAGAGAACTTGTACCAGAAATAAGAGAGACTATCAGCTGCACCACTGTTTTATTTTATTCACACGTTTAAAAAAATGTTTTCAGAGCATATATATTTCCTACCAAGACATAAGACTAGTCTGCTATTAAATATGCTATGTACTGGTCAGGTGAGGTATGGTCAGTTGAAATGACAGCCATGGATTTTGATTAGGCAGGATTATTTTATGATAAAAGCACAGAGTTAGTTATTAAAGTTTTATATTTGATATTTTGTTATATGATTTTAATAGAGAAAGACCTGGAAGGCAAGGATCAAGTATTTTGAAATATCTGTGTATCACAGTGAAAATACAGAACCAAAAACGCACAGGAGCTTAAATTACGTTAATAATGACCTTGTACAGTTCAAGCAAACGTCAGGAGATCATTTAGGTTAGTGTACAAATCTCATATTAGGTCATCAGAATTCCATGCAATGTAACAAACCTTTCTTCAAAAAGAGCCCTGTGAATTCTGGATGAAACCTGAATTACTTACTACTTATTTGACCTATTCAGAGTATCAGAGCGACCCTAACAAAATAAAAACAGCTCAGACTTTGAAGACGACTATCGAGAAATATAGTAACATACTGGCTTGCACTGTGTATGATTTGTGTAGGTCGCTGCAGAATGGGAAAAGTCCGAACTAAGAAGTGTTTACCAAGCACACTCATAATAATGGGGCCCAGATTGATTTCTAGATGGTGTTGTGTTTTCTGTAATGTTCCACTGATAAAGTCAGAATCTTTTTGTACCAGAAAAGTTTTCTGAACAGTGTATGTTGATGGATGGTAGTGGAGATGGAGTGAAGACTGTAGTTACCATTTGTTTTTAATCACTAACAGCTCTTACCGATTTTTTATTTTTCATTTCAGTTATTGTACTTTTGAGCTCCAGAATTTCTAGTTGGTTACTATCTTAGTTATCTTGGGTTACCATAAAAAATACTATAGACTGTGTGACTGGACACAATTTTATTTCTCACCGTTCTGGAGCCTGACAAGTCAAAGATCAAGGTGAGAAAAAGGTAGGTTTTATTCCCCAGTCTCTTCTCTTGGCTTGTAGGTAGTCCTCTTTCTAAGGGTTCACATGACCTCTCCTTTGTGCCCAAATGGAGAGAAAAAGAGAGAGAGAACACTTTGGTTTTTTTTCATACAAGAGCACTGACCACACCAAGAGGCCAGAATCACTAGGGGCCTTGGAGGCTGGCTACCAAATCAAGTATCTGACTAGTCACAAGTTCACCAGCTCTGCCTTTTCCAGTCCATTCGTTCTCTGTTATAGGCCTAAGCCAAGCCTTACATAGGTGACAGCATTATATATTTTATTTAAAGCACTGAGCACTGGTGGCTTTGGTAGCAAGCACTCAGTAACAGCTAGGATTAGACACTCCCTTGTTTCCCATATGATTTCAGCCTGACCTCAAAAGGTTTGTCTGGGATGGAATATTGGTGTTAATGATGACAACTTGGAGTTCAGACAGGGCTGCTCAAACTGGCAGTGTCAGGTCTGTAGTACACCAGATAAGATCACAACCGAGACTGCACTTTCCCGATTCCTCCCCGGCCGTCCACTGAGGGGCTGCACCCCAGCTGACAATGCATCAGTGCAGAGGGAGAGCCTGTGGGTTAGGAGAGGTTGGGACTGAGGACCCACTGCTTCATACAGGCAGGCTGGGAGGGATGTCTCACCACCACTCGAGTGTTCAATTCCTCTCACTTTCATCAATCCTTGCTGTCCATCTGGGTTCTGTCTCTTTCTGTGTCATCAGGCTTATAGCAGGACCATAGATAGTGAAATATCCTTCTTTTCCCATTTTATCTCCTCTAATTGAAATGTATTCCTCCTATGTCCAACTTATACCACTTGCTAAAGGATCAGCTTATGTTCTACATTTTCTGTGGTGCCTTTCCTGCTGGGGAAAGAACATCTCTTATTTCAAGGACTCCCATGGCATTTCATCTGTAATGTTCTTATGGGACATATCACTGTTGACCTTGTACCAGAGTTATTTGTGTATATTTCTATGTTCCCTATTATATTAAGAGTCCCTGAGGAGCAGGATTTTTGTCTAATTTATCTTTATATCCCCAAAGCACCCAACTGTACCTTGCATGCAGCAGGCAATCAATATACGTATTTTAGGAATAAATTAGTCACCAATGAATATTTGTAGGGGTACAGCCCCTACATAGATATGTATCTTTATATTTGCATATGTGAAAGGATATAAAAAGAGGGACATGCATCATAGAACATTTCATAGAAAATATTAAATTAATTAAGCAAATTTAAAGCTCTGCCAAACTGTCAAACACAAAGAACTACAATACTGTTTCTGACGAATGCCTTCTCTTAGCCAATTAGAAAAACTGGGGACATAGTTTTAGTTGTGAGACTTTCTAGTTTGGTTTGGTGTACGAATTTGTATTTTCGTAGTCTCCATAGACAAGTGGTACAAAAGACAAGCATACAGATTGCTTTTATTTACTTATTTATTTTTTAGTATTTGACCTTTAGTTTGATCTAGATAGTCACAATTTATGTAAAGGTGGCAATTCAGAGTGTAAAGTCTCTTATGTTTCTTCAGTTTGTATCAAAACAAAGGCACCCTAGAGCTAGTTTGAACAAATTTTAAGTTAAAAATAGTTTGCCATCAAACATAAAGGCATTTAAACTGTAGGTTACATTCTGATTGTACCTTCTGTGTTTATATTCTGGAAGTTAATCAGTCAACGAATGTTTGCATGTATCATTCATTCAGTCAGTAAGTCAGTAACATCTTCATGGTTCAACATGGGGCACACCTGGGTGATTGATGGAACCCCAATTATCATACTATTGGTGCAAAGATAAAAAAGATATAAAGCTTACCAGCCCTCATTCAGTTTACTATATAAGTGAGGTGCAGCATTTACACAAATAACTAGTAACATAATTGAAGTTTTTAAAGACACATACAAAGAAGAGCCTTGAAATTTCAGAGTAGTAAGAAATCATTTTCATAGAAATAAAAGCATTTGAGCTGGACCTTACGTGGTAAAGAGGGAATTTTAATAGTTGGAAGTTGTCAGTGGGAGAATTCCAAGGTTCAGAGGCATAAAGTGCAATATTGATCATGTAATATTCAGTCTGATGAAGAATGGAAAATGTATAGAGGGCTAAACTAGTTGAGGTGCTATAGAAGACAGCAAAATAAGAACTGAGAAACTGCAGCCTTTTTCTTTTCTTAACATCTTTATTGGAGTATTATTGCTTTACAGTGGTGTGTTAGTTTCTGCTTTATAACAAAGTGAATCAGTTATACATATACATATGTTCTCATATCTCTTCCCTCTTGCGTCTCCCTCCCGCCCACCCTCCCTATCCCACCCCTCTAGGTGGTCACAAAGCACCGAGCTGATCTCCCTGTGCTATGCGGCTGCTTCCCACTAGCTATCTATTTTACATTTGGGAGTGTATATATGTCCATGCCACTCTCTCACTTCATCCCAGCTTACCCTTCCCCCTCCCCGTGTCCTCAAGTCCATTCTCTACATCTGTGTCTTTATTCCTGTCCTGCCCCTAGGTTCTTTAGAACCAATTTCTTTTTTTTTGTTCAGATTCCATATATATGTGTTAGCATATGGTATTTGTTTTTCTCTTTCTGACCTACTTCACTCTGTATGACAGACTCTAGGTCCATCACCCTCACTACAAATAACTCAATTTCGTTTCTTTTTATGGCTAATATTCCATTGTACATATGTGCCACATCTTCTTTATCCATTCATCTGTTGATGGACACTTAGGTTGCTTCCATGTCCTGGCTATTGTAAATAGAGCTGCAATGAACATTGTGGTACATGACTCTTTTTGAATTATGGTTTTCTCCGGGTATATGCCCAGTAGTGGGATTCTTGGGTGGTATGGTAGTTCTATTTTTATAGAGAAACTGCAATCTTAATTGATATTTAAAAGGTAACTGTTGGACTTGGGAAGCAGTTATTACTATTAAATTGTAGGGGTCGACTGTAAGTCATTATTGAGCGGGTGGAGAGGAAATGAAGGTAGCAAGTGGAGATTGTGGAGACTGATGATAAAAAAGGGGAAAGAGATAAGACTGCGTGCAGCAATGACTCAAGATTGAGGGTTGGGCTTTTTAGAACAAGGAAGCATTTTGTAGGTAGAGTTGAGTGGGTAGAGATGGACAGATTAAAGACAGAGAGATAACAGGATAATTAATGGTGTAAGGTCTGGGAAGAGGAGATCTCAAGAGCATCTCTGGAGGATTTTACGTTACAAAGGGTGGAGGAATGGGGCAGCCATTTATTCCTCATGTCTGGGGAGGTAGAGAGTAGATGACCGTTTTGAGAAAAAAAGGAAGAAAATTGAGACAGCTCAAATCAGATGGCCTTGATCTCAACTGAGTTAGAGGCTGACATAGAAATCGGGAGGCGAGAGAGTGAAGATGACTTGTAGAAAAATGTCCTGCAAAAACAAATAAGCAGGTAAACCGCTGAGGATAGATGACATTCAGTTACCTTGAATCCAATCAGCATAATTTCCTGACTTGCTCTAGCAGCCTTGCTGCATGTGGAAAGGAGAACTTTGCATAACATGAGGAGTTTAGCACAATCTTTAAAGCAGATATCAAATTCCAATGTACTGTGGAAAACATTATTCAAAATGTTCAAAAGCTAATTGTCTCCTGCTTCATAGCCAGTCATTTGTAGCTTAATAGGATCAGGTAAAAGTACTAGCATTATCAGATTGAAAACAAACAAACAAACAAACAAACTGGTGTCTTACAATTAGCCGGTAATTGGTTTCACTTTCCATAAACAGACTACTTTATTGGGCATCCAAAATTAACCAATCTGGTCAGAATATATAGCATATGTTTTTTTGCTCTAAGCTCTTAGATTGTGAACTCACTTATTCATTTGTTCATTTATTCATCACATTGATGGTGCTATTGTCAGAGCGTATGACAGGAGCGTGATAGAGAAAAAGGAGGAGAAAACCCACATAATCCCCAATTCCAGGGAGTTTGCTGTGTGCTGTCTTATATTATCTTCTTTATTAATTGGCTGCACAAACAAATATCAAATAACATGGACTTATTAGGAGTGACTTTCATTTTTAAAAAGTCCTGCTTTGGCAGATGATAAACAGAAAAACATTAGACCAGGAGTTTAGGAAAGGCAGAGATCAATGGTGAGTCCAGATTTATTCTGAGTATGCATGGGGCTAAAAAACATATAAAACAATCCAGCTAGTGACCGACTCTCCCTCTACTGAATTCTCTCAAAATCGTGAGTGTGCTTGAATGGCGAGTTGATCATTAATGTGACCAGTGATTAACTGGGCGACCAATATTTTGTGACACATTTTTAAACACTTTGTAAAAACTGTTGTTCTTACCTGTAAATCATGGTATACAATGGAAACACTTTGGCTGCTTTGGGCCAGTTTTTCCCTTCAGTTATTAAATCGGCAAAGTCAAAAGGCACAGAGACAGTCAAATATACAGTACCCTTCTTTAACCCCCTCCCCTGGATGTGAGCTAGATTTACTGACTTCTTTCTAATGAGTAGAATATGACAGAAAGAATGGGCTGTCACTTATGAGATTTGGATAGAACAGACAGTGGCTCCCATTTGAACCATCTCTTGGATCTCACACTGGGGAAAGCAAGACCATACGTTGTGAGCAGCCCTATGGAGGGGCCCATGTGGTGTGGCCAGAAACTAAGACCCTCTGTCCAACAGCTCCCAAAGAAGTGAGGACCTCAGCTCCCAAGACACTGAAGCCCACCAACAACCATGTAGGTGAGCTCAGAAGGGGCTCTTCCAGCCTCAGTCGAGTCTTGAGACACAGTAGACCAAGCCAACACTTCACTGTAATCTCATGGGTAATGTGTTCAGATCTGGCAGATAAAAATACAAGATGCTCTGGTAAATCAGAATTTCAGATAAGCAGTGATAATTTTTTTTAGTATAATTGTGTCCCATGCAATGTTTGACACAGTTATGCTAAGAACTTATTTGTTGTTCATCCAACATTCAAATTTAATCTGCATTTTATCTGGCAGCACTAGAAATGAGATGCCTTGAGCTGGAGGCATAGCTAAGCCATGATCAGATTCTGACAGATAGAAACTGTGAGGTTAAAAATGTTTTTCATTTTAAGGTGTGAAGTTTGGGGATAATTTGTCTGCAATGATAGACGACTAATACATTACCTAATATTGGATGAGGGTCCAGACAAGCCTGCAAATTGATTGACACATGTTTTGATTGGTCTCAGAGGTGCAGAACCAATAATAATGCTTTCACTTTGCCTATCTCACTAGAATAGAACACGGTTTATTGCTTTGGAGACAGGAAAGATATATTATTTTCATTTAAACACTATTGACTGGAACACAACTTTTGAGAGACAACCTTTCTAGCCCCATTAGAGAGATGTCGGAAAAAATGTATAAATAATTTTGAAATTTTAATTTTTAAAATAATTTACCTCTTTAAAATATTATGGTCAACAAAAGTTAATAGAATGATGCCTAGAGAGGGTTTGTTGGTAAAATAAAAACTATATACAAAAATACTAAATAAAACCCCAAAAAACTGTATTTTATACAACTTTTGAAACTATATGCATGTTGTATACCCATAACCATACTATGTATAAGGCACTTTATCCATCAGTTACACAGGTGCATCAGGGGAGCCTCTGATTTGAATTTTCTCTTTTCCCTCAGCCACATTTAACCAATCACTCAATACTATCATGCCATTTTTTGCAACATTTCTCAAACGCTTTCCTTCCTTCTCTTCTCATTTTTTCCCTTCCAACCCCACAAGGCCTCTGTCAGTTCTACCTGTTCCACCACCATGGTCTTCTAACTGATCACGTTGCCAGTGTCCTCTTACATGTCCAGTGTTCCCCTACAATGCCAGAGTCCACCTTTCCAAAATCTTATAATCATCATACCTGGTCCACATCCTACAAGTTCTACTCATGTTCTATAACCCAGAGAATGGGCAGAAAAGATTTGGATCGGAAGTAACGTCTCCTAAAAATATGACTCTAACCTTTGTTTCGTTTTGTTCTTCTATACTGTCTGGTTCCGTTGCATTAGCATGACCAAGTCATTCACGATACGCTAGGTGTAGGTGTTCCAGAGGAAACGGCTCTGCTGTTACTTAGTGTGAGAAACGTAGTGCTTCACCTCCCACGGGGATATTCACGATGTGCAGTAGCAAGGGCGGATCCGGGCTTTGTGGGCATCTATTTAAAAAACACAGCTTCACCAGTACAAAATTTTGTATGAAAGTGCAATATTGGTTAAAATTTAGAAGAAGAAATGTCGCTAGACCTCTGGAGATTCAGGTCCTTTTCTTCTGAGACCTCTCTAGGGTTGTAGTGTTGAACTTTTGTGCGATCACAGACTCCGTTGAGAAGCTAATGAGCATAAAGATTCCTCTCCCCAGCAAAACGCAGAGGAACTCCCACACCCACAGAAACTTACAAACAGTTGATGGTATTCTTAGAACATTTCACTCCACCTCTGTGATCCTGGGAGGTTACAGGATGTCTGCTCAGCATCTTTGCTTTGGGAAATGTCCTGTTCTCTCACAGAGAGGCCAGCTCTGTTCTATACCATGGATTCCAGCTAAAAGGAGGTTATTTCCCTAGGAAATCTGCTTATAATTCTTTTCTTTCAGAATTCTTGTTTCTTTTATGATATCATTTTTCTTTCTCTTAGGCTCTGTCACTTTGCATCCCAGAAGACAGTAAACATGTTGTGTCCCATTTCAATATTTGCAATTTTACTTTGTAACCAAATTGACTGTCTATCATAATATATTATCTTAATGACATATCTTAATTATGTTAACTTTTCAAGTGGAAAACAAAACTTTAGTAAGATATGGAAATAAATCCTTTTTATTTTTCAAAATTTTTTAACATCTTTACTGGAGTATAATTGCTTTAAAATGGTGTGTTAGTTTCTGCTGTATAACAGAGTGAATCAGATATACATATACATACATCCCCATATCTCCTCCCTCTTGCATCTCCCTCCCATCTTCCCTATCCCACCCCCCTAGGTGGACACAAAGCACTGAGCTGATCTCCATGTACTATGTGGCTGCTTCCCACTAGCTATTTTACATTTGGTAGTGTGTATATGTCCATGCCACTCTCTCACTTCGTCCCAGCTTACCCTTCCCCCTCCCCGTGTCCTCAAGTCCATTCTCTACATCTGTGTCTTTATTCCTGTCCTGCCCCTAGTTTCTTCAGAACCTTTTTTTTTTTTAGACTCCATATATATGTGTCAGCATACAGTATTTATTTTTCTCTTTCTGACTTACTTCACTCTGTATGACAGACTCTACATTCATCCACCTCACTACAAATAACTCAATTTCGTTTCATTTTATGGCTGAGAAATATTCCATTGTATATATGTGCCACATCTTCTTTATCCATTCATCTGTCGATGGGCACTCAGGTTGCTTCCACGTCCTGCCTATTGTAAATAGTGTTGCAATGAACACTGTGTTACATGACTCTTTTTGAATTATGGTTTTCTCAGGGTATATGACCAGTAGTGGGATTGCTGGATCATATAGTAGGTCTATTTTTAGTTTTTTGAGGAACCTCCATACTGTTCTCCATAGTGGCTGTATCAACTTATATTCCCATTAACAGTGCAAGAGGGTTCCCTTTTCTCCACACCCTCTCCAGCATTTATTGTTTGTAGATTTTTGATGATGGCCATTCTGACTGGTATCAATGAGGTGATACCTCATTGTAGTTTTGATTTTCATTTCTCTAATGATTTGTGATGTTGAGCATCCTTTCATGTGTCTGTTGGCAATCTGTATATCTTCTTTGGAGAAATGTCTATTTAGGTCTTCTGTCCATTTTTGGATTGGGTTGTTTGTTTTTTTGATATTGAGCTGCATGAGCTGCTTGTGTTTTGGGAGATTAATCCTTTGTCAGTTGCTTCATTTGCAAATATATTCTCCCATTCTGAGGGCTGTCTTTTTGTCTTGTTTATGGTTTCCTTTGCTGTGCAAAAGCTTTGAAGTTTCATTAGGTCCCATTTGTTTATTTTTGTTTTTATTTCCATTTCTCTACGAGGTGGGTCAAAAAAGATCTTGCTGTGATTTATGTCATAGAGTGTTCTGCCTATGTTTTCCTCTAAGAGTTTGATAGTGTCTGGCATTACATTTAGGTCTTTAATCCATTTTGAGTTTGTTTTTGTGTATGGTGTTAGGGAGTGTTCTAATTTCATTCTTTTACATGTAGCTGTCCAGTTTTCCCAGCACCACTTATTGAAGAGGCTGTCTTTTCTCCATTGTGTATTCTTGCCTCCTTTATCAAAGGTAAGGTGACCATATGTTCGTGGGTTTATCTCTGGGCTTTCTATCCTGTTCCATTGTTTGTTTGTTTGTTTGTTTGTTTGCGGTACGCGGGCCTCTCACTGTTGTGGCCTCTCCCGTTGCGGAGCACAGGCTCCAGACGCGCAGGCTCAGCAGCCATGGCTCACGGGCCCAGCCGCTCCACGGCATGTGGGATCTTCCCAGACCGGGGCACGAACCCGTGTCCCCTGCATCGGCAGGCGGACTCTCAACCACTGCGCCACCAGGGAAGCCCCTCTATCCTGTTCCATTGTAAATCCTTTTTAGATGGGCAGATAAACGTGTCAGTGACTTATTTTTTCTTGTTTAGTGACGAAAAATATACAAAGGATAATACTGTCCCATCTAAATTTTATTTTTGCATGGTGCTGTAAGACTGATTTATTTGTCCAATGGTAGAAGTTTTCAGTAAATATAATAACCTGCATTAATAAAAATCTGCATAAATAAAGACACTTTAAACCTTTTGAAATAAGAATATTATATTTATTCACAAAGTTATTTCCACTTATTAATTAGTTTTTTATTTCAAGTCATCAGGTCCTGATGTTCGATTAATTAGAATTATATTTGGCAACAAGTGACAGAGACCTAAACCACAGGACCGTAAGCAAAATAGAAATTTCTTACTCTCTCAGTTAAATAAAGTAGTCATAGGCAATTAGAACTGGGAGGGCAACTTTATGGTATCAGAGACCCAGCTTCCCCTGTATAACAGTTGCCCCATATGTGGTTTCCAAGATGCTCATGTTCCAAGATGGTGCCAGCAGTTCCAGCTGTCATATCCACCTGCAAAGCAGACAGAAAAAGGAAAAGGCATAGAAGTCATATCCTATTCCTATAAGGACATTGTGATTTTTCTGCCTATTTCTCATTGGGTAAAACTTAGACCCACGATATGTCTGGCTGCAAGGAATGACAGAGAATGTGACCTTTTAGCTGGAAAAGAATGTCCCAGTTAAAATTTTATGATGTCATGGACATATTATATGTATGAGCATAATGACTGTTTATTTAACATCTTTATCTTAAGATCAATTCATTATAGATTTTTTAAAAAATATTCTACGACTAAGAAAAGGAATGCAGCTGAAGCAATGAACTACTGAAAGAGATGCTCCTGGTGTGTGTGTGTGTGTGTATGTGTGTGTCTGACAAATTCATAAATATTTTGTAGAAGAAAAATTTTACAAACACAACATAGCCAATAAATGGTTGAGCAAAATCAAAGGGACATAACACACCAGGAACTCACCCAAGAACAGAGTAGCTCTGGCTGTCAAGTGACCAAGCAAACAATATTTGAACGCATTGCTGAGTTGTTCATAATTAAATTTAATACAAAATTAATGTAAAATCAGGGTATATTTCCCATTCATGAGAAAAACAAGCTCTTAGAAAATTTACACACCAATGCTATGAAATCCTAAACTAAGCTTTTAATCATAATGTTGAAAAACATTTTATTAACACAGCAGTCAATTAATAAAACTTCCTGATACCTAATCATCTATCACAAAGCTAAATTAGCACCAGCCAAACAAGCAAGCACTTTCTGCTCCTTTGTACAATATATTGGAAATTTGGTCGAAACTTTGGATATAATTTGTTTAGAAGAACTAAAAGCTGACTGTAATTTAAAAGCCCAATAGGCAGAAAGTTCCATTTTGTTATCCAGAAACTCAATATATAAAAAGAAGGAATGAAGGACCTCTCTAAAAAAGTCACAACCTTACTGAATCAAGACTTTGTGGCTCAGTTATTCTTGGGTAGCACACAAGACCACACGTGGGTGGTTATTGTGAGTGACCGTAGGATGTTTGCAAAGTTAGTTCTCCAAGACACACTGCCATCTAAAGGAATTGTTATGGCTCAGAATAACTCTGTGTTGTGTTGTGTTGTAAGAGCCTACTTCTGTTTTCTGGCTACTGGATATCAGTACTGTTGGTAGACATTGCTGCTACTTTCATTTCTCCATGTTTGTCTCGGGGGTGCTCAGTGCCCTTCTCAACATCAGTATACCATTTCTGATTACTGCCTGCCAATTTGTTCCTTAAAATGATATGTAGCTGAAGAATCTGCAGAAATGCAGTATTTTTCTGTCTCTCATTGTCCTCATGTCTTCAACTCACATTTTCTGCACAGTATTCCTTCTCATGATCTAAAGACAGCTCCTTTTCTGTTCTGTTTCTCTCCCCCATCTACCTCTTTGTTATATATGCTACAGATCATTCTATCTGTTAAAAAAATGCTTATTCAATTATCGAGAACAACAATAAGTACATGTTCTGAGACTCTCCTCTGGGGTAGCTCTTGTAATGGATCTGCTGATTCTTGACACCATTGCTGATAATCCTTGGCCATCATTTGGGAATAGAGTTTGAAAAAGAATAGATACATGTATATGTATAACTGAATCACTTTGCTCTACACCTGAAACTTTCACAACATTGTTAATCAACTATATGCCAATGTAAAATAAGAAGTTTTAAAAGAGGAAGTTAAATTTAAGAATAATATTAATAAAAAAGCTACAACATGGACCATGGTATGGGTAAACAACCCAAAGCTGCTTGAGAAAATGTTACATGAAGCCATGAACTCATAACTTTGCAAGATTGTGAAGGCATGTTAGTGTCATATACTTCCTCATTGATAGAATCCTATATATGCCTTCCCTATTCTTATTTCTGTATTGTAGCTAACACAGTTTAAAGTGTGTTACTTAGACACCTTATGTAGAAAAGTAAATGTTTGTCTCTGAATGGGTGGCAGTCTTTCTCTGTCAGCTATGAGAGGATTTTCTTAGTTAAGGCAGCCAGTGCCCCTCAGCTTCCTCAGTTCTAACAGTTTGACAGATGTGTGCACATTTCAAAGCCACCAGTGATTTATAGCATTTGTTTCTTTGCCTGAAACTTTTCTCAAGGGCTTTTGTTGGTTTTGATAGTCTATGAAATGGATATAACTCTTGGAGGACTGAAAATATACTTTAACACTGATTTATAGTTTCCTGAGTTTTCAACATCATTGGACAAAGTATATTATCCAAGGCAGGAATCATTAAGCAAACTAACATCACTACAGTTGTTAAAAAAAAAAAAAGTACAGAATTGAATAGAGAATCTTCAAATGTTACTGAACAGATACCCTAAAAGATACTGACAATTCTTTTCATGGAAATTAGTGGGTCTGCTTATTTTTGTCAGAATACTTGTCATATATGTATGTATACCTATATATGTGTATACATTTGTGTGCATATGTATGCTCTATGTATGTATAAATATTACATTATTATATTGAGAGATTTGTGCTTGCTGCATGTACTTTCGTAGTTATTTCATTACAAAGCGTGAGCAAATGTAGGGAAGTTGCTCTCTGAAACCCAATCACTAGATTAGAAGATAGGAGATGTGCCCAAATGTGAGTCTGGAAGTCTCATTACTATTCTTTTTATAAAGTATAGACAATTACATCTGTCCTCCTATGTGCTCGTATAAGTCCTCATTTCCTAAAGTTCATTGACAAAGCATAACTTGCCATGAAGCATAGGTTTGACATTAGAGTGTGAGGTCTGTGAGGTTTATGAAATTGCAAAATAATGGTCCAGCGGCAGGAGAGGGGCAGGAACTGCATTTAGTTATTTTACTTTATTATTATTATTATTATTATTTGTGGTACGTGGGCCTCTCACTGTTGTGGCCTCTCCCGTTGTGGAGCACAGGCTCCGGATGCGCAGGCTCAGAGGCCATGGCTCACGGGCCCAGCCGCTCTGCGGCATGTGGGATCTTCCCGGACCGGGGCATGAACCCATGTCCCCTGCATCGGCAGGTGGACTCTCAACCACTGCACCACCAAGGAAGCCCAGGAGCTGCATTTATTAAGCAGTCGCTCAGGCAAGCACTGGGCTGGTACCTTCCTCATCTGGATCATCTTTCTTTTCTTGTCTTGTCTTTTTTATTGAGGTATAGTTGGCTTACAGTGTTGTGTTAGTTTCTGGTGCCAAGCAAGTTGATTCCATTATACACACATATATATATACTGTTTCATACTCTTTACCATTATGTTTTACTACAGGACATTGAATGTAGTTCCTTGTCAGATCATCTTTAAAACAGTATCTTCATTTTCAATCGCTGACAAACAAATAACACAAACGTAGCCATTGAAAACAGCACCACTCACTGACCTACAACTCGAGTAAGTTGGGCCCCTGGCACAGCAGGATGGGTGCTCTGTTCAGTCTCCCAAGGTCTTAGGTGTCGGCCAGTCTGTATTCTCGTCCACAGTGTGAGTCCTCTTCTAAACTCACGCAGGTTGTTGAACAAATTCAGTGCCTTGTGACTCTTTCCTCCTGGGCTGTCAGCCAAGAGCTACCCTCAGTTCCTTGAGGCCTCTCACATTTCTCGCCATGTGGCCACGTTTATAAAAACATAGCTGTCAACAAAATCTCCAGTTTTCCTTGTTTCTCTCCTTGACTAAAACATCAAAGAAATCCATTGCATCAAAATAATTTAATGTTACCTTCAAACTTAGACTTAAATATAAACTTCCATATTTAAACTTAAAATCATACTAACAGTTCTTGAAAAATCAAGACTCTAAACTATTCCTTCTCTCATTGATCTGTTCAATTAATTATTTATTGATCAGTTTCTGCATATCGGTACTAAATCCAGAGGATACAATGATGATAAACAAGATGGTCCCTCTGCTGTTATAGGTAGAAGAAAATAAACAAACCAACAGATAGTTAAATAGATGATAGATAGATTTTTGATAGATGATAGATAGATAATAGATAGATGATAGATAGGTAATAGATAGATGATAGACAATAGACAGATAGATAGATAGATGATAGATAGATAGTTGGATAGGTAGATAGATAATAGATAGGTGATAGATTAATAGATAATAGATAGATGATAGATAGACATGATAGATAGATAGATAGATAGATAGATAGATAAATGTTAACTAGATAGGTAGATAGAACTTCTGGTAATTGCAATAAAGAAAATCAACTGGTATGCTGACTTATTAGACCTGATTCAGATCTGATTTAGATCAGGAATGTCTTATAATTTGAGGCCTAAAAGATCAAGAGGAATTGACTCTGCCTCGGGAAGGAGCAGGGATCAGGTATAGGAAGGACTTTACAAGTTAAGGAACTGAAAGAAGGTCAGAGTCCCTGAAAAGTGTTCAGCGAGGGTGAAAGTGGCAAGAAATAGAAGTGATAGATGGGGACTGCATCAGTGGGCTTCTCTTCTGATCATGATAAGAAACCATGGCTCATTTTTTTGTGGCTAGTTTGTAAATCATAAAGGATATGTAGTTGCATGTAGAGTGATTAGTAATATCTTGTCTCATTATTTAGAAGTTCATAATAATGGAAGTGATAGCTTTGGGTGAACATTTATAAAAATCTATGCAGCATTTTCCTATAAGTATTAAAAATGTTTTGAGCCTCACTTAAGAAATTAGCCTGATATGTATTGCATGTAATGCCTCAAGAAATAAAATTGCAATTAGATTGACCTTTGGAAAATCATTCTTGGAAAACATTAATAATTCAGTTGAAGGAATGACCAAAAATTTGAGATAGAAAGAAATTGAATTTTTAATATTCTGAAAGAAGCTTGATTATTCACATAGTAGGCTCTTTCAAATTTTTGTGACGTTGTATTTCAAATGCATCGTTCACAATTAGAAGTGATATTTTAAAAAAACATATTTCTTCCTCATATAAAAAAGTAAAATTGCCTTTTACATCACAAGTGCAGTCCACCTTCTCTCATTCTGCAGGTGTCTCTTCTCTCTTGTACCTGTTGCCTGATATAAACCAATATTGCACCTGCTCTTACAGCTTTGAGATGTGATATTGCCTCTCTGCAGTGCACCATATAGTGAAAAAGAGAAAGGGATACTCTTAGTTATTATGTGTCTGAACACAACTCTAAGAACTGTGGAATGATTAGCTACACAGAAATTCACCTTCAGAAATAAAAATGAATTCAAACTTTTACACAGAGGACTGTTGTAAAATACTATAAACATCATTACCTTCGAAGCCTTTCCAAAATTGATCTTGCTATCTGAACGCTTGACCCCAGCCTTTCTTCAGGTGTTTCTTTTTTTTTTTCCAGGGGGCGGGGTTCTTTTTTATATAATTTCTTTTGGAGTATAGTCGATTTACAATGTTGTGCAAGTTTCAGGTGAACAGCAAAGTGAATCAGTTATACATAGTTTCTGACTTTAGTAAATAACATTACTGTCCATTCAGCAAGACTTAAATTTATCCAATCAGTTACCAAGTCCATTCCTTTTAGTTACTAAATACCTCCTGAGTCCATCCATTTTCTCCAGCTATGTTATTATCAATTTGTTTGGTACTTGTGGTCTTTCGTAGCTATTGTGATAGATTCTAAAGTACTCTCCACCCCACTCACCATTTCCCTGATTTCTAATCCAATTCTACTCCACAGCCAGAGAGATAATAGAAAAACACTCATCTGAACATATCACTCTTCTCCTTAAAACAGTTTACCCTTGGAAAGTGAAAAACAAAAACAAAACAAAACATATTATGACAAAAATGTCCCGCAAAATCTAGCTCCTTGTTTACTCTTGAGATTCATGATGAGACCCATTCTCACTCTCGCTGCTTTAACCAGACCAGCCCTTTTGTAATGTCTTCAAGCAATCGAACTTTCCTGCCTCAGGACCTTTGAACACACTGCTTCTTTTTCCTGGAAAACCATCCTCATGGCACCTGCTTCTCCTCCTCTCTCTGTAAGCCCTGGCGACCACTCATGCAGTTCCCCTTTTTAGTCCCTCATTTATCAGTTTGTATTTCTGGCATCACTTTCCATGACTGCATCTTAATTGTCAACTTTTATTTAATATCTACATTCCCAGCTAGACTGTAAGCTCTGTGTTGACCTCTGTATTTCCAGATTCTATCACATGGCTTGGCACAAAGTAGGTGATCAATAGAATTTATTGATCAACTGATGTATTCTAAAGAAAAATGAAATAAAGCATAGTGGAGGGAGCCTTGGCCAGGAGACGAGTGATTTTGGGGAAACCTAGATTCTAGGACTGGCCCCATAGTGAAATATTTGTGGACCTCAGTTAACCCTTGTGTAAAAGGAGGAGGAACGGGGCTTGAAGCAGCACTTCGTTCAGTCAACATTGTGCAGGAAGTGGAATCAGTTGGGCTCTCAGGTCACCATCAGCTGGATATACTGCACACACCACATCAGAAACAGGAGCCTCATGCTCTTGTCATCACCTCTCTGGGAAACAATGTTCAGAGTCTAGAATCTAACCTGAAAATAAAAGTCCTATCATTGAGCAATAGAAAGGAGTTTTGTCGATCGTTCACATAGCTGACCTTGTGCATAATCATCTTTCATGTTCTAGCTTTTTTTGCAGGGGAGAGGGACAGTTAGAAATTGCATTGTGATATGTTGTGACTTTGGTTAACTTCTGTGATGTGCTTTCCCCATGACACTATACTCCTGTATTTATAGTTTAAAAATAGATATATAAGTCATAGGTATTGGATTCTTCCTCTTCCACAGATGAAGAGCAAAAACAAGAGGCTGGGAAACTTGGAGCAACATGAGAAGAAGAAATCAATGCCAACAAAGAAAACAGATGTTCATACAGCAGTGTGAATCTTGTTCATTGTTAATAGAAGTAGCCATCTATTTGCCAGGATTGGTGCAGGCAAAGTGCTGGGTTCATTTATAACGTGCAACATTGTACAGCAAAAGTGTTAATTTTTCACTTAAGCAAAAAACACAAAACACATATGAGTATTTTACACACATGGCAGAGTCACCCAGGCACTAACCAGGGGCTAAAAGTCTTTCAGTTTGATAGAAAAGAGACGTTGAATGGGAAGAAGGAAAGTGTAGACCATATTTCCAGCTTGCTTACAGAGTGGGTACGTTACCTTGCCTAGGTCACTGGATCTTCAATTTTGCTGGATTGCTTTTCAAGAGTGTTTCTTTGTCTCACTTGCTGATTTTAGGAACAGAGATTATAACCCTTGATACTGCTTCCAGGAAGCTTGAGAGCATAAATGAGAGAGAATCTGAAATAATGATCTCTCAGCACCTTACAGAAAACCCAAATATTATCCATTCTATATTTTTATAATTCCCTATACTGAAGCTGCACCGCTGATTTCTTTCTTAATATATACTTTGGAAATACTTAATTACTTAGTCTGTGCTTATATAATTTCTTTGTAAAAAAATGACAAGATTTCTAAGATATTAATTACATGGGAAAAATAATCTCATATTCATATACCAGAGTAATTGTGATAATTTCCCTAAATATGGTTCATTTTAGAAAGTGTAAGGTCTATGGCATGCCTTAAAGTTAATGTTTAAAGTGAATTTTGACATTTAGTAGTTGAATTAATGTTTTAAAGAATACAGTGAACTAAAGAGAATCAAGTAATATATGAATGTTAGTAATAATGAAATTCAGTAATGTGGCTAGATGGAGAACAATAAAAAAGAAATTAACCAAATCAATGAGGAAAAGACAAGCAACCCAAAAGAAAATTAGAAAAAGTACAAACAGTTCATGGAAGAAAAATAATTGGTCAAAAAATAAGGTATTTAATCTCTATAATCAGAGAAATATATATTATAGCCAGAATCAAATCACATTTTTCAAAACAAGCAATTAACAAATAAAAAAGGTGGGTGATATCTAGCTTTCATAAAGGTGTGCTTGACATTTCTCAGAAGGTAAAATAACGCCTTCTCATCTGGTAGATAATCTTTAAGGACTCTCTCCTGTAGAAATACTTCCTGAAGTGCACAAAAATTTATATGCACAACTATTTAGTACAACAATGTTTGAAAGAGAGAAAAATTAGAAACTACCTAAATTCCAAGCAATCAGGAAATGGTTAGTTAAATTACAAGGCATCTATACAACCATTACAATGAGCATTATATGATCATATCAATCTCTAAGAAGGCGTTAATCAAAAATTAAATCAAATATTAGAATAGTAATACAATGTGATTCTATTTATATATTAAAAAACTGTAAATGCAAAATATTTCAGTAGTCACACAGATGCATATAAATATAAATGCATTAAAAAAAAAACAGGAAAGATAAACGTCAAACTCCTCACAGCTGTTCCCTTTAGAGCAGGAAGTGGGAATGGACATTGGATCCAGGAAGAGGCTGTCACAAAGGGCATTTTTGTTCTTTTTTTAAATCAATATATTTCCATATTTATAAAAAATATTTTAAATGAGGGTGGTCTCATGTACCAATTATGCAATTAACAAATAAAAGAAAGCTACACTGGTCCACTTGATGATTGATACAATGTATAAAGTTTGCAGTAGCACTAGCAATGGTCAAGAGCAAAATGAAACAACAAAGTATTTCCCCATCTCTCCACCTGGTAAGTTGCCTCCCTTGGGCAAGATTGGCCCTTAGTTTTACCTAACTTGGCTAACTAGTTTATAAACAAAATTGAGATAATTATTTCAATTTAGTCAAAAATAATTATTTCAATTTAGTCAAAAACGCAATGCTTTTCCCAATGGGTTTCCAATAGAAACCCATTAAATGGGTTAAATGGTTAAATGAATTCAATCTTTAAAATGTGATGAGAACCAAATCATTTGTGTGCATAAACTAATGATTATAAACCAGTATTTTGAATTGATTTTTAATTTAAAATGACCTCAAGAATTACTTAAAAATTGGCAACATAGTTGATGAAAAAGAATTAATTCACCACAGCCAAGAAAAGTCTACTAAGTGATTACAGAAAATAAAGATTACAACATTAAAAACAATGGCATGTTTCTCACATTCAGGGGTTTTAATATAATGAAAGGAGAAAAAATTTAGACACATGTTTCCTCTTAAACCTACTTTGTATTTGAATCCACCAAATGTACTTTGTGCCTTACTCAAATAAACTCTGACCACAATTTCATAAGGAATGATCAACTATGTTCCTAACTCAACCAAAGGATTTGCATCAGCTACTGCCATGAGGTGACTGTGAATACCTGTTAGACATAAAAGGAAGTCTTAAGCCCTGCTCACATGGTTCTAATCTAAGGAAAGGCCTAGAATAATTTTCACAGTAGAGAGATATAATAGGATGGATTCTATGGATGATTGACAAATAAATGGAGTATAGCAGCCATAAAAATAGGAATCAAGATGATTTTGTAATAAGAGTTACATACACATTTGCTGTGAGTCCATTGTTGAGTGTGTGCATATAAGTATGTATATGTACACACATATATTTAGGTATACAAGTATATAAGTATATATATGTGTGTTTCTGCTATTATTATTATTTTGTGGGGTGTTGGGAGGATATATATCTACACACAGAATATGGAACTTAGCTGCTGGATTAAGGAGTGTCCTCTGAGGGTGACTGGCCATGCTGCTCTGTTAGGAATGATTTTCTGGGATGTGGGACTTTCCTAAAGTCCCTGGCAAAGCAGGATTTTGGTTTTTCCTCACCTTTGCTACTCGTATAAGATTGTTCCTACTACTAAACATCTGACGGAAGAGGCTTGCATTCTCCCCGTATGAGCATCAAGTCTATAATTCTCTTTATTTTGCCCAAATACTCATACATTGGGCACTGCATGCAGACAGCCCAGTTATGGCAGATATGGTAAAGTGACTTGTCACTTTGCTTACTGTGGTATATTGAGGTCACCTATGTACAATGAAGTGATCTTGCCCGGCAGTAAGAGTGATGGGATTGGAGGTATTATCCATGGCATATTGTTTGCCCTGATGATATTGGAAATACTTGTGAGTCAGGAGCGTCCACCCAGTTAGCCTAAGTGAGACAGTTTTATAAACAGTACTTATTCCTATCATAATGTAAAATTTCAGCATGTGAAAAATTCTGGTTTGATGGGGGAAACAGTTGCTTTCTGTGCCTACATGCGGTACCTGTTGGAAGTGAATGCATTCTTTGGGGGAAATAGATCCCATGGAAAGGACTGCTGTTTTGGTTTGATGTACAGTGTTAGCATTGTCTGAAAGAAATCCTGCAACTTTCATATGTTCCTTGTGACAGCTTGCTTTATTTGAGATAATAACATGTAGAAGCCTTGATCAATTATATTTATTTATTCCTTAATGTGAGTCCTAAGCATGTAAGCAAATAAAGAAATAAATAACAAATGTGATCTGCTGTTAGGTCACATTATTAGTGCACTGAAATAAACAAATATTACTTTTTGCTTTACTTTAAAATTCGTTTATAAAATGCAAAGCCAGATCTGACACAGTGAGTATAAAATGAGTTAAGTGGGATATAATGTTGAACTCTGGGGAGCATTAATCTAGGTTTCAGAAGTTAATGACCTAGCAGCCCGACAAATGATCCTAGAAATGCTTTTGAAAGATACATGTGGCCTAGATAGATTTTCAGGCCTGGATACTTTGTTGAAATGGAGAGAAAAAAAGGAAAAGTCTTATGCTGGTTAAACTCGGCCTTGAAATCTACATTTTGAAACTGCAGTAGTTGAGACAGGTTTTCCTCTGGTATATGTATTAACATCTTGTTAAATAATAAGGAATTTATTTACTCAAGTAACTGACGGTAGTTCAGTCTCTGGGGTCAAGGTAACCTGGGGTTCCTGCTCACATTCTCTGTTTTCTCTGTCATTTTCTGGACTGTGACCTCCATACCTGTTGGCCCAGGGACATCTCATTTTCTCTTAATTCTAGATTCCCTCTTCTAATTCCCTTGTATCCTCTAAGTCAGGTTCTTAACACTGACTTATGACATCTGACCACATTTGTTTCATCATTACTTTGTCCTTTTTACCCACTCTCTTGTTTCTGTTGTGTGTTTCTTTGTTTGTCTCAAAAACTTCCTTTCCTGGCTTCCTGATTCCAACTTTGCCCATAACATGGATTAGAACTCAATTCTTTTGCTATGATTATCTCTGGGTCTCCACATGTGGCTAAGATTTTACAGGATTACAGACGATCTTTGGAGAGGAACTAAATGCTTTCTACTCCAAATCTCAAGGCTCTAAGTTTCTACATGAAGTGATCATCTAGTTTCTGCCTAAATCCTTTAAAGATGGAGACCTCAGAGCCACATAGAGCAGCCTTTTATTTTAACTTTGTATCATGGAGCCACGCATCCTGTTTCACAGAGAATATCCTTCAAATATTGAAAAGTAGCTTAAAGTTCTTTCTGTGTCCGTGCCATCTAAATATTCTTGATTGCATAAGCTATCCAAAAACATATTTCCTTTTATGGACGATTCACCATTCCGGTCCACTTACTTTTGGAGGCTTTTCAAGTTTTGTCAATATGTAGGATAAGAATTGAACACAGTACTCTTTGTGTGTCATCAACTAGTGCAAAATAAACCTATACTATTCTCCCATCCTGGTAATGCCCTCCTTCCAAGAACTCCGAGATCAGGCTGGCATATTGGTGTTCATATCATCCCGATGGATAATATCAAGCTTAGGTTAATTAGCTATGGATAAAGCACACCTCAAGTAACTACACAGTTAGGTTTTAGAGTCACGAGAGGACTTTGTATTTATCCTAATTAAGTTTTACCACTGTAGATCTGACCAAACTTTCAAGCTAATTATGACATTTTGAGTCAGAAGCTATAAACCTTCTACTTAGCCAGAGAAGTAAGACAGGGCAGGGTGAAACGTTTTGCTTTACCTTGGATTTCAAATGTTTGGCAAGGCAGTGGGAGTGAGATTCTGTATTGTAGAACCAAAAAACAAAAGAAACAAACAGAGACAATGACCCTCTTGCTTGAAGTACTGATTTAGTAACCTAAATTTTTTTTTAAAAAACTAAAATTAAAAAATAATGCTCACATTTAAATCATTAGAAGCTATTAAATTATTTAATTTCTGTAGATTTTACCTAAGATAAGAACCCAATTTTCTTTGCATGTTGTTGCTATTACCAAATGATGTGCCAGGTTGCTTCACAGAAGTATATTCTTATGGGAAGCAAGTCATCTCACTCAGAAACTACTCCAGTTCAATATGAACTAGGTTGGACTCATTTATATATTTACTGTATATATAAGCTGTGCTCCTTCCCTGTTTATTGACTGCTACAGAGGTATACTTTCCCTTTAAAAAGAGCTCTGTAACTTGCTAAATGTTTCCAGCAAAGCATGAGTTACTTCGATTTCTTCCTCCTATTCCAGCCCTGGAAGGAGAAAGAGATCCAGAAGCTGTGGGTAGGGCGCTGAAGCTCTTTGTGGTATTGCATTCATTATCCCTCCCCCACCCTCGCCATCCCTGCGACCCCCAAAGCTGGCGTTTCTGCACAGTCACGTGACTCAGCTGCAGAGTTTCCATCTGCAGAGATGACTGCCCAGGCCTCTGGCCACCTCAGGGCATCAGGCTGTGGGAAATAGGTCACTGGCCTCTTCACAGATGGGAGAGTTCCCTGCTGCAATTTCTTAAGATCAACGAGAAAAACCCATCAGAGTGATGCTCTGAGGCTCTTTATCCTAGTGGTTTCTACTGGAGCCTATAGGAGATTAAACCTAAATCAAGAAAAAATAAAGTAGAAAGAAAGATTTGAGTCTCATGAGTGTTCATAGCTGTTTTTACACACTGATGTTTTCTCTGAACATTAAACGTAGGTTAGATCAAGTATTTTACATTTCCTATTATTAGTTGAACGATTCTGTTCTCCATGAGAGGAGAGATCATGACAGCCTTATTTACTGCTGTACCCTGGGGTGTTTGGGTAGACAGTCAACAACAGATCCAAGGGGTATTCATGGGTGAAAGTCCCTAAGATATTATACATTTTACTGACATAGAGGATGGGTAACACACAGTTTACAAAAATAGAAACATAAAATACTCTTTGTTGTAAATTCCATTTAGCCAACCAATTCTCGCAGAATACTTTTGTTAATTTTTGCAAACTCTTGTATGGGTAGCCAAACTATGGTTGCGACTGACAAGCTGACAAACAAGGGTAACCGAACATAAATGTTGGTTGATATTTTTAGTTACATTAACTAGTAAGAAGACAGTGATACAGTGAAGACATATATTAAAACCTCACTCATTTGTCAATGCAGTAACGTGAGAGCAGCTTCTCTTCTGGATTGGGTGATAGTTGTTGAATGTTGGAAGAATATTCCCTCAATTTTTGTGCTATCCACAGTGTGACAGTTATGTACATGAAGCACCTTTACATTTAATTTGGTTTACTAACATTTTCTCCATCACTCTCTTAGGACTAGATAATCGACAAAGCATAAATCAAGCTGTGGCTTACATTGTTTACCTTTTTCTATCGTGTAAACACATCCATCATGGCAGAAGTGGAGCCACCGGTGTGACACCACCAAACACATCACTGTATGCAGTGCCCCAGGACGCGGTATTTCCACCACCCAAACGTACTCAATATAAACAACTTCAAGAACACAGATAATAGTAAAATTTAGTAAAATAATTAAGAAGTAATGCATCTTGGACATATGGTACCTTTGTTTCTAATATAATTTGTGTAATTGTAAATTTATATAATTTAATTTTTAATTATGTCTGCTTAGACAACAGGTTTGCAAACAAAAATTTAAATTTCACAATGGACTTTCCCAGCCAAGGCCAATTGGAGCCACCCACCACTGAATATCCCTTGTCTGATATGCCTATTTCAGCACTGAGAGTACATGGTCCGGTAATGTTGGTTATCATTGCCTGTGCCAATATCTGATTTCTCAAATTTCTTAACATATTGATAATACCTTCCTATATTAGGTGGCCACGAAGTGCATGGATCAAGCGATAAGACTCTACTTTATTTGAAGAAAAGCAATAGAGAAAAGTGATTAAAAGGATAGTTTCAGAGACAGACAAACTATGTTTAAATCTTGGGTCCGTGTCTTTACTAGGTATGCAGAACCAAAGAAATGACCCAAGTTGCTTCCATTATAAAATGATAATACTAGTGATAATAGCAATAACATCAATAACAGTAATGAAGAGAATATAATAATGGTAATAATAATAAGTAATTACTATTACTATTATTATTACTAGTAATAGTAATTACTAATAGTAGTACTAATAATAGTAATAGTAATTACTAATAATAAATAGTAATAAATTAAGTAGCAATAAATTAAGTAGTAATAAATTACTAATAATAGTAATTAAGTAATAATAATAGTAATAAATGATGATAAAAGTAATAATAGTAATATCATAATAAAATGATGATAATAGTAATAACATAAGAACATATTATGTGTTGTGAACATTAAATTAGACACTGTATATAATACATGTGCTCGGCAGATATTAAGAACTTGAAAAATGTTAATTATTGTAAATTTTGTATTAGTCCTCCCAATTATGTGTATGCACCAATTGAATTTCTGTATCTATACAGAAATTCAAAGTAGAGTTGATCCTTCCGGTCTTTCCCAAACCTTGTAAGGATGTCAGCCAATGACTTGATAAGACTGTGAAAATTATTGTTACTCAGAGAGTGAGGCGCCCCCATGGATCTGAGTCTTTTTTGTGTAGCACCCCCATGTGGCTTCAGAGAAGCTGGAGACTAATGAGCACTCTTACTTAAAATTTACTTCAGTACTTGGAAATATAAAACATAAAGGGCTGAACGGAGAAGTACACATGAAAAATCTTTCTTGGTGAGAATGAAGAAAGACAAAAACTTCTTGCCAATCAAAGAGCAAAGACAGAGGAAGAGAGGAGAGAATAAATTGTTTTCTGCCAGTATGCCCCCATTCAGGGAGCAAATTTGCAATCTTTGAAAGATTTGTCTATTTCTCCTGGTTTAAAATAGTAATTGCAGGTCTGTGAATGAAATAGCCAGCTATTTCCCAAGCACTGCTTATAATCCTCTTCCCTGTGGGGTAGAGGATTGGAAACAGTGTTTGCAAAATCTGTGAATGAGAAAACTCATATAAACTGAGTATGTCCTGAGTTTAGTCATCTATTTTTTGAGAACTAAACCAACTTTGAAAAATGGAAGGTTAAGTAAATATGGACTTTCATAGGTCCAATGATATTTATTAACTACTATTGTGTTTTCCTTAGGTTAATATCATTAAACTGAACATTTTATGGTTATAAGCCAATACGCTAATGATGATAACTAGAATTATAGTATTTGCTTGATTGACTGATACAAGACTGAAATATAATTTCCCCCACATTCTTGATGCAGAAGCTTTGTCAGTGATGACTAGAATCTGAAAGGAAAAGTCTCATTCTGCAGGTTATGTCATATCACTTTCTTAGGTGGTTTCCTCACTTTAGAAGTCTTTTATCAATGGAAGTAGTGGCAGCAGAAACCACAATTCCCCTGACTCTGATGATGATAATTTGTAGTCCTTGGTGTTAGAAGACAATTTCACGAAGCCTTTCCTACTGCTCACCTGTCCTCCTTCTTCCACCATCCCCACCTTGTAACATGGCTTCAGCCCCTTGGTCTGTCAACTTCTGCTTAGTCTTCAACACCCAACATGTCTTACTTCTCATGTGATGTCTTTCAGTATGGTGTAAGCTGAGAGTGTGAGCTTTCCACAACCTGAGTTCAGATTCTGACTCTGTTCATCTCTAGCTGTGTTCCCTGTCTCTGTTCTGTAAAATGAGGATAACAGAATCTCCTGCGGAAGACTGCCAGAGGATTAAGTGGCCAGAACACAGGAAGTGTCCCAGGCCTTGCCTGCAGACACATGGCCTCATATTCTTACCAGGCTCCTGTGTGCTTACTGTTTAGATAAACACATTTCATCCTTATTGATGAAACACCTGTCATACGCAGATACTATTGGGGGCGCACTGGGAACACAGTGGTGAACAAGACAGAGCCCTTACTATCATCAAGCTTATATCCTAGTGGAGATGCACAATAATCAGGTAAACACATGAATACATAATATGATGGCAGGTGATACAAGCAGCAGGAATAAAGATACCATGAGGGGTGTTGAGAGGGAAGGCTCCTTGAAGAGATGTCATTTGAGCAGAAAATTAGGTGACAAACAAAGACCTTGGAGGGGAAATGATGGTGTGAAGGGAGTCACATGGCCCAAGGTGGTGAGTCAGGAATGCACTGGGTATATCCAGAGAGATGCAAAGAGAACTATGTGGCTGGAGAGAAAGAGTCAGGATAGTGACAGGAGGTTAGGTCACAGAAATGGGCAGCAGTCATGCTAAGGACTACTTAGTGTTTCATAAGTCAGCATATAAGCTATAGAATTAGTATTTTAGAGTGATCTGCTCTGATTATATCATGTAAACCAGCATTAGAGATGCTGAGAACACAGACTCCGAGTTAAAAAGGGGTAGGATGAGGCGACTTCCCCTACTTCATGGGGAAACTTAGGAACTTACTGAAGGCAGAAAAGTGGGTTTCTGCTGGTATGGGCGATATCCCGGGGAGAAAATGTGGGCGTCTGCAAAACAGTCCCAACCGTGCCTGTCATCTGGAGACGCACTAGGCATCAGTCACTTAGTGTCTCTTTTGATTTATGGGTAAATGGGTTTAGAAACAACCTGCTGGGTGTATAACTTGTCGCTAAAGAGATGGGCTTCGGTGCTCCAAAAACAAAGTAATCACTTGATAAATGGAAGTAAATGATCCTGAAAGTATCTGAGAAAGAAATACCAAACAAGAGGAGAAGGGATTGGTACAAAAGGAGAACAAAAGACTCATTATTTCAAATGTCTTAACAAATATGAATTGATTCAAATATTCTTTTAAAATTTCTATGTACTGATTTTGAAAAGTCATACAATAATACAATAGAATTAAGTTATTTCCAGGAAATCAAAACCTACACATTCTAAACAATCTTGCTTTCCTCTCAAAATCCAGCTGTGTAACTCCCAAATAGTTGTGACTAGACAAAGTCCTTCTTGGCATCAGAATACAAATAAATCAATATGTCTTCCCAACATATTTTAACTTACATTGCATCCATTACCCCACGTTCTTCGGCTTTTCCATAATTAAATGCCAGTGATCTCCTATCTGCAGTTTGCAGTGTTCTTTGAAGCCACATCACAGTTTGCAACCTCTTATTCCAGATTGGGTCTTTTTTTTTTTAACATCTTTTTTGGAGTATAATTGCTTTACAGTGGTGTGTTAGTTTCTGCTTTATAACAAAGTGAATCAGCTATACATATACATATATCCCCATATCTCCTCCCTCTTGCATCTCCCTCCCTCCCACCCTCCCTATCCCACCCCTCTAGGTGAGGCCGCTGCCATTGGCTGTAGCTGCCGGCAGGTGTGTCTGTAATGAGGGCACTTAGTCATAATTGGGGACGGCTATTGGTCTGCCTCGGCTGTCAGCAGAAGCAAAATCTTCTGTTCCACTTTTACCAAACATATGTCTTTTGAAACTGAGACAAAATGGAGAACAGTGTCTTGTATCATTCTTCTAATTCTGTGAATTCTTTTCTGATCAGTCAGAAATAGGACTTTCTTGGATTTTTGGGGTTTGCTGCTTCCTGAACTTACTCCATCCTAATGAAGTTGAAGTGGAGGCATTCACTGGAGAACTAATTCAGCTGCACAATGTGCCTAAACTAATGAACAATGGTACTTCCCACCTTCCTATCTTCTCTGAAAACTATAGCACAAGGTGTTAGTGAAAATAAAAATGGATAATATTTCTGTCCGATGAATGTTAATGTCTAATGTCACTATTATCTTAACTGCTATATAAGATCCCATATGAGGTAAGATACGGTCATTCTCATTCTTTTGGCATTCTCTTCTAGAATGCCAAAATGCATTTTTTAAACAAGGGAGCATTCTCCCTTGTTTTTTTTAAAAAAAAGGTATTTTAAAATTCTTGTAACTATTGCTGAGGGTCATATTCTGAATTCTTTTTTTCTGATATGAATACAATAGATACAATAAATACCTTTTTTGTTTGATTAATAACAAAGTAGTCTTTAGCTGATTTCAATTATGTAAATATTTTCCTATGGTATTTTCCTCTTGGTGATAATGTCTCTTACATAAGTAGATGATTTTCTTTCTGATGTGTAATCAGCATTGCATGTAATTGTAATTTAGGGTTCCAGTAGTGGTGAGGAGGGAGAGGGAGGAAGGCAAGAGAGAAGGAAAGAAGGAAGGAAGAGAGGAAGGAAGGAGAGAAAGAAGGAAGATGATCACAGTACAAAATAAAAGTATCCTTTATCTATGGCATAATAAAAGTAAAGTTTTAACCACGTCCCTACGTCTATATTCAAAACTGATATAGTTTGCCTCTTCTGAATCTAAATGGAAAAGCAAAGCAATTGTACATGAAAAGCTACTTGAAAGGGAGGCTGGTTACCCTTCAGGATGTGTCTTGAGTACCTGAGCTCATTTTATACAGAGCTGTCCAACCTACAGCCCCTCACCAAATACCTTTTGGCTCCCCCAGGTTGGCATCTTTATTGGAATAAGAGCATGAATTGAAATCAGCTCAATTCCCTAGCATTCTCCTGGGCAATTTGATTTTTCTGAATTTTAGAGACCACTTGGGATGTAATTTTTTCATATTCCTCTAGATCCATGCCTCAATGAGAACATAAAATTCTCAATGAACTCCATTTAATTGAGACTTCCTTGCCATGAGTCATCATGGCGATATCTGACTGTAAACCTATGACTGAAAATAAAATTATCTCCTTATCATGTCTTTGTCATTAAAATCCCAGAAGATAACTTTTGCTTTGATAGTAATCCAAGTGGCTCTCTGACATTTTTTTTTACATGTGATATTAAATATGGTAGAAATCTTACTCTGAATGAGTTGAAGACTATGGGGAAGATGCAAATTCTCAAATCAGGAAATGTTCTGAGATGTCTTCTGACATGTTTCAACTCGCACCATGCCATTATTGTTTTAAAAATGCAACAAATAGAAAGAATGTTAAAATCATTTCAGAAGTCTGATGAAAGATGACAAATATATATACACGAATAAATATCTTGCTCCAGAGAGCACCTGAGTATTGTACAGTAAAAGCTTTTGCGTAAAATTTCTTTCCAGATTTCACTGAATACTTGGGTCTTTTTCCCTGTAATCCATGCCCTTTGGTGTTGGACAGTCCTGCCCCCCATTCTCTTGTGAAGAGCCCACACTCTTCTGTCTTCATGTTCTTTCTGTCTTTACCTTTCCAAATAAGTCCCCCATATTCATCAAAGTAAATGGCATTCACTTAGAAACTGCCTCTTTCTGCACTCTGTATTGTGAGGATAAAAGACTGTACATTAATCTATACACTCAAAGTTCTCATATTATCAAACTGTTCCATTCAACTCTAGAACATTACTTGTCCGGTAGAACTTTCTTCAAGTATGGACATGTGCTCTATCTCTGCTGTCCTATATGAACACACATGGCTATCAAGGACTTGAACTGTGGCTAGTGCAACTAAAAGGCTGGATTTTTAATTTTTTTAAATGGTTTATTAATTTCAATTTTAAAGCCACATGTGGCCAGTGGCTACCATATTGGACAGTGCAGCTCCAGGGGAAAAAAAAATAGAAAAGTTAGATTTTACTAACTTAAGTTTTACCACTAGCTTTTCCTTAGGCTACTGGGAATTTTGAAGGTTTTGACTTGCAAAATTTTTGCAAGAATTTAAGCTGGTGAATAAATTACTTTCAATGGTGTCTACAGTACCTAAGAGTAAGACACAGTCAGTTGGGTAACTAAACTAGAAAGACCTCAGCAGGAAATGATAGGTTGTAGCCTGAATTCTAAGCATGGTATTCTTGCTCCAGATAGCACCTGTGTATTGTACAGTAAAAGCTTTTGTGTAAAATTTCCTTCCAGATTTCGCTGGATACTTGGGTCTTTTTCCCTGTAATCCATGCCCTTTGGTGTTGGACAGTCCTGTCCCCCATTCTCTTGTGAAGAGTCCACATTCTTCTGTCTTCATGTTCTTTCTGTCTTTACCTTTCTAAATAATTCCCCCACCCATTCATTTTGGCTACAGCAAAGTGGTGGTAATATTAATAATAATGTTAAGATACGTGATCGGGTACCTTGTTACCTGAGGTATTTAAAGCTCTCCTGTCGATGTGACTATCCTCCAAGATGCCTGATAATTGTTAGTGATCTTTTCTACTCCTTTTCACCTCTTCACTAAGCTACTGTCTTGTG
The DNA here is from genome assembly GCF_964341445.2 of Mesoplodon mirus. Classification (NCBI taxonomy): domain Eukaryota; kingdom Metazoa; phylum Chordata; class Mammalia; order Artiodactyla; family Ziphiidae; genus Mesoplodon; species Mesoplodon mirus. The sequence goes on along the minus strand of NC_138993.1, from coordinate 73,900,568 downwards.
CTGGACTTGAGCAAAATGCCCAGGTGTGGCCTCTTCAGACACTACATAATGACACACTGATTTATATTCAGCGTGGCTCTGTTCCAGAAGTCAGACAGATTGAGCCAATGGAGGGTTTTTGTTTGTTTGTTTGTTTCCGTCTCTGTGAATTCAAAATCCCACAGTCATTTCTTAAGATCCGCACTTTCCCTTCTATTCTAATCTCATTCCATCATCATTACATTTTGTTTCCTACATTGAACTTATTAAATTCAGTTCCCTTTCAGTCAAAATAACAGATAACCTCATGTTTCCCTGGAGAAGTAAAGAGCTCTTTCAAGCACATGTGATTCAACTGTACATTTAACTTGTGATCTTATTGTATAATATTCTTTTCTTTCCTACTCTATGAGGCAGCTCTTTCATTTCATTTTCCCATTAAACGTCTTTTCACCAGGGGCTCTTGTAAAGTTGTTTTTGTATCTGTATTTGTGAAAATAGGCAAATTGAACTATCTTTTTCTCACTCGCATTGATCACTTATGCAAATCAAATTCATTTTGGGGTATCTCATGAAGAACATTGATTATCCATGTCTGTCAGTATCATGCAAGTAAACAGATTTATCTGTCACCATCTTTCCAGAAATTATATTTAAATGGCTGACACTAGAAAAACTTTGAAGATAAGTGGACTGTTCATTCTTGAGTCTTAATGTTTGCCTCTGTCAATACTGAAGATGAAAAAGGAATCACACATTTTGAAGTGACTTACATAATATTTTGCCCTTATGTGTCTCAACCAATAGATTATTGGTACCCTTAATCTAGATTCACTGTAGCATTTCCAGCTGTTTTCTTTTTCTCCTTCATGTTAATCCAAGGAGATTAAAAGACCAAACTAATTAAAAATTAGATTGGGTGAGAAGAACTTATTCCCTGGCTAGGAAATGTTTAGTTGCCACTCTGAGTAAATTTTTAGAGATGAGAAATAAATCCATACAAATAGGTCTCATAATGGAAACACTAGAATTCTTAAAATACCTCAGTGGAAAATGTCATAAATGTGTGCAAGGACTGTCACAGAAATGTACTTCTTAATCCAGAAAGTTACCATTTAGTCGTTTATTATAATTTTGGAAAATATCATTGAAAGGTGAAACTTTCTCCTCTCCTCTTTCCTCCAACCAAACATAAGCATGGTGTTTCATAATTTATCATAAAGGATAATCTCCAAAGTAGCATTTTCTTCCAGAGAAAACATAAACCATAATTTTCTTATATTTAAATTCTCTTGGTAGGTTTTCAGTGACAAAAGATTCTGGCAAAACCATTCTGAATGGAGAAATGTTCTTTGATCCAACATTATAATCTTCAGAGATACTCATGAGGAATCAGAATAAATAAATACGGTTGCACGACCTTTTTGAAAGCCATACCTTTCACCCCATGAGAATTCTATGTGATATTTCACTGTGCTCTGAAAAACAAAACAAGGATTAAAAAAAAAACAGCTTGATCTTTGAAAGAGACAACAAAGAAGATGAAAGAATAAAAAATATCCTACATTCTCTAACAGGATTTCAAGCTTTAATTTTTGATATTCAAATAGATTCTAACTCTGCCTGCTTTGTCCTCGTTAACAACAAAAAAAATTGCTAAATATAATAAAAGCACAACTTAACGTATGGTAAAAAAAAAAAACTAGTTCTGTGGTATGGGTTGAACATAAGCTGGGAAACAGCTGAGACTTGAAGGGGGAAGAAAATGATTTTTGTCTTTCTTGTTGCAAGAATACTTACAACCTGAAAATCTACAAGAAAGGCTGTTTCATACTGCTTGAAGCATGTCTTCAAATGAATTTTTTTCAATGCACCGAAGAAGAGAGTACAAAGTGCTCTGGCTTTTGGTGAAGTGGAATATTGCTGTTTGTGCAGAATGAGATAAAGACATGCAGATGGAATGAGAGAACCCTCCAGGTACCAGCGAAGTCAGTAGAGCTGAGGGGAGAGATGCTGACTTGGGGGGAAGGTGGTGAATCCTGTCTTCCACGTGCTGAGCTGGAGTTTGACGGGATAATTTCTCTTCCAGGAGGCAATGCCATTCAGCATGTGGGCTGGACCACCAGAGGAAGGTGGTGTCGGGCGTAGATGCAGGGATTAGGGAACCATCCACACTGAAGCGAAAATCTCTGAATTGGAGGAGGGGCTTAATTGGGGCTAAATATGCAAGGAAGAATGCCCTTATTTTAAGTTTTTAGAGAGGGAAAATATATTGAAAATATGACTTCTTCCTGCATGGGTTGATAGGCAAACAGTATATTGTTTTTTCTCTTTGATGTGATTTCAGCTTCATACTGCAAACATTTCTAGGCAAACATACAAAGGAGAAAATCAGCAAAATGAGTATATCAATGCATAAAATGATTTAAATGGTTTTCTTAGGATTTATTTCACTGTAAATTTATATTATTAGACAAAAGTATTATTCATAGGTGTTGACTTGGAAACCAGAGTTATACCTGGTGAGATGTAAGTCTGAGCATGGCATGTCAATTACAGGAGGCCTAAATGCAGGCGACAATTATGATCTAGGGCACAAGCATTTTTTGTGTCTAACTTTTTATTTATTTATTTATTTATTTTGCAGTACGCGAGCCTCTCACTGTTGTGGCCTCTCTCCCGTTGCGGAGCACAGGCTCCGGACGCACAGGCTCAGCGGCCATGGCTCACAGGCCCAGCTGCTCCGCAGCACGTGGGATCTTCCCGGACCTGGGCACGAACCCGTGTCCCCTGCATTGGCAGGCGGACTCTCAACCACTGCGCCACCAGGGAAGCCCCTGTGCCTAACTTTTTAAAAAGCAAATAAAATAAAACTTTAGACTGGATTTCACTCTATACTAGAAATATAATGAAAAGTAAATTTTAAAATATCAACACATTCATGACTTTACTGATCAACATGAAAACTGCCTTTTTCTTTGGCATAAAGCAGGTCAGGTGAAAACAAGAGATATCCCTCATTTAACGGACACTGCTTAATTCGTTTCCAATTTTAGAAACAGACTTTTAGTGTCACAAAGTCATAATGAATAGCAAAATTATCCCATGCTGACATCTTCCACGGGTCTCTTTGATTCTGGTAACTCAAAATTAAATAACGATCTCCAGCTATTTTAATAGCTGCTTTATAAATTAAAGTTAGTGCTAAATTGCAAAGTGATCATGGTCTTGCTCAGCTGACACATTAAAAAGTGCTGATGGTGTACTTCTTTGACCATCAGAAATTACAAGAAGCATCTTTTCACCTCAGTGAGGCCCTGGGTCTTTGTTAAATGAAAAATAGGAAAAGCATACTTATTGTCTGTTAGCAGTTAGGATCAGATGGTAATTCTTAGCAGCTACTGAAGCTAAACAAAATTGGTAGGCAAAGACAAGTATGTCTTTCCTTTGTCTTTATAGCATGCAATTGAAAATAGATTTATAATTTATTAATTGGCCTCCCATATACTGCCCATATTCTGTGTTTCAGTATTCTCATCACAGCACTATGAGGTAGGCAGGGAGATATTCTTTCCTTCCATGAGGACTTTGTTCGAGTCAACTATGGAAATAAGACTGCTGAGACCAAAGGAATGGAGAAATGAGAGTTAAACTTCAAGAGACGTGTAAAACCAGATCACGGATGTTCCCAAAACACTGGCTGTGTTTGCCCTTTGACATGAAGAGTCCGTGTCAGCGGAACAAACACATCTACCCATGAAGACAAACAAATAGGTATTCGTAAGACTACAATTCCTACTCATCTTCTCTTGTCTTTCAGAGGGAAAAAAATGGATCTATTCTCATAAGATGCTAGGTCACCATGATAAAGCTCACATAGTATTTACATAATAAATAAATAGTGGCATGAATACACAACTCTTAAGAGTGACAATATGTGCTATACTGTATTGATGGTGTCCTTCTTTGACCATCAGAAATTACAAGAAGCCTCTTTTCTCCAGCAAAATCACCATAGCAATTAATATTTATTTTATCAACATCACAGCCTTGTTCTGACTCAGGTTTTTGCAGTGTCATTGCAAGACTCAGCATGAACAGTGGAATCATTTACTGCAGGATTTGAAATGACTTCCTGTTGAGGGAAAATTATAGAGCAAATTTTGACACAAAAGGATGGCACAGATTGTTGCAAAGTCCTTGATATGCCTTTTAATTGATGAGCTCACTACAAAAGACAACTTTCCTGTAGTCCACCAGGATCACCTGATTTCTGTGACTTCTGAAGCTGTTGGCACTGCTTTATGCAGTAGTTTTCCTCAGTGATTGGATTAGGGAAGAGGGGACGGGGCGGGGGACAAATGGGACATTCCTGCAGCCACACAGTGTGTGTCTTCGACAGAACCGAGTGCCTCACAGGACCCACAGCATGGAAATCAAGCAGGGATGTCACATCTCTTCACCTCCCTTTCAGCTGCTTCCTGGAGGCATGACAGGGTATCCTTCAGTTTCCCAATCCCTGACTGTCAGCCCCGCTTACATATACAGTGCTGGCTGTTCATCTAATACTGTAGGTAAAAGAAACAAAACTAAAGCTTTAAAACAAATAAGGAGACTGGAAGGGAAGGTGGCATTAAATATCAGAAGGCCCTTCTCTAGCTCTTTCTTTTTTTTAACAAAATTGTATCCTTTAACTGATTTCATGAGATGTCTTTATCTGTATAGCAATCATGTCTTCAGTGTTTTAATATTAAAATGGATTTCCCAAATCATATGACAAGAACAAGAAAAATAACAGAGGCTGAAAAGTGAATCCTTGATACTCCCACCCTTTGACCATTTATCTCTTGTGTTTCCTCAAAGGTCTGGTCCACAGGAAGATATTATTTTTATCTACCTGTATCCATCGCAGAGCTATGAGGTTCAGCCATGTGGAATTTTCAATATATGACCATTTATTCCTGCAAAAATAATCATTTCATATGGTTCAAGCTAATATGTTTCAGCTTTAAATTTAAAATCTAGCTCTTTCTGTACCTAAAGATGCCCAGCATGTTTATTTGTCCATTCATTTCTTTAAAAAATGCTTAGTGAGTGCCTACCATCCTCCAACTTGGATGCTGGGCAACCAGTGAAGACAGGTTCAGTCCCAGGCCGACATCTGGGTTGTAGAGGCTTGGGATCTGGATGAGGATAGACGGTAATCAAGTACATGAAGGCATAACCTGCACACATTATGATAAGTGCAGTCAAGGAAACCAGCTGGGCTGTGACAGGAAGCAAGGGCAGTGAGGGTCGGGGCCAAGCTGAAATCACCCCAGAGGTCTGGGAGCCCTCTCCCAGGAGATGGCATTTACACTGAAATCTGAAGAAGGAGAAGGAAGAGGTGGGGGATAGAGCAGGTTGCATCCAGCAACAAAGTGAATAAGATTCAGGAAGAGCTCAGCCTGTTGGGAGAAATAAAGCACAAAGTGGCAGTCAGGGGAGAGAGACCGAAGGAAAAAAATGGCGGAGAGCAAGGCAGCGGTCAGATGATGCCACGGTCTCAGAGGCGGGACTTGGGCTATAAGTTCCAGTGCAATGAGAGGACAGCAAAGGCTCGAAAGCAGAGAGCGGTGAAATGTGGATCCCACTCCCTGCCCATCCTGTGAAGGTGTCTTGCATTAAGACCAGAGTGTGTGTGAGTGGCTGAGAGGGAGTGGCGTGGCCTAAAGCTGGTAGTGGTGATGGAGGGAAGGAACAACTTGGAGATATTTTAGGTATTCTTATTCTTTGGAGGTATGATTGATGACAGGGAGAAACACTAGTCTTTTTGCTAATAGAGCAAAAGTTGGAAGATAATTGATAGATCATCTGTCTGACGCATTCAGTTTTTTTTAGGAGTTGACCCAGGGAATTCTAGAACCCACTCAAGTCTCACATCTAAAGACTAACAGAATCCATAAACCAAACCTTTTTCCTGCGAGACCACACTGCAAGAAGGATCTTTAGAAAAACAGAGACACCAATAAAGTGCACACGGCTCTAACTTTGAATTATTTATGAATTCTTTGTTAATTAATGTTGATCAGTTAATTAAAATAAATGTAAATTTGTTCAAAACATGTCACTCGTAACATGTTCAAATATTATGAAAGAAATCTACTGCTGACGGAAAACAAAATGCAACTTTTTCTGTAAGATAAGTCAAAGAAAACTTATTGAAGGTGTCTGGCTGTTCCTCCGTATTTCCCTTTCTTTCCTCCTTGCTGTCAGAGCCTGACAGCTCCTGCCGGGCGCTCACCTGGAACAGGGCCTGGAAGAGGGAGACCGACGGACCTTCCCAGCAAGGGTCCTGCATGGCCTCCACGGTGAGGACACCAGGTTTCTGCAAGAATGTATGCACCAGGGGTGGCGAGGGGAGTGTGGTCAGTTCCATTTTCTGCTTAGAGCCAGAAAATCTTTCATCAAGGATCATTCACTGGTCGAGCCGGACCCTGTTTGAAGCTATGTTTCTATACTTTTCTGAGCTGGGAATGTAAGCCAGGAAATGGACTTGAAAGGCCAATTTGAAGCAATTTAAAAAGTAGGGGTGAGCGACTAAATGTTCTGTTCATCCAAGGGTTTGAGAATTTGGAGGTTTTTCAATAGCAAGAACAGTGCTAATTGGAAAATAAGATTTCTCAAGAGCTTCAAGATCCGGCAGGCCCTCCCACACGTCCCAGCCAGGGTACTTTTTTGGATACGCTTGACTGCTTCTGGCAGGGCCTCCCTTGGGGAGAGTCACAAGTAGTGAGTTTTCTGGGAAAAGGGAGGGTCCTTCTCCAATTCTCTGCTCATTGCTGTGCGGCAGCTCTTCAGCTTCAAGGTTTTCACATTACCGATTGCAGTGAAACCTGTGAGATAGACATTCCCATCTTGAAGGCAAAGAAATCGAGTGCCAGGGTCTTCCCTGGTGGCGCAGTGGTTGGGAGTCCGCCTGCCAAGGCAGAGGACACGGGTTCATCCCCCGGCCCGGGAAGATCCCACATGCCGCAGAGCGGCTGGGCCCGTGAGCCATGGCTGCTGAGCCTGCACGTCAGGAGCCTGTGCTCCGCAACAGGAGAGGCCACAACAGTGAGACGCCCGCGTACCGCAAAAAAAAAAAAAAAAAAAAAAAAAAAAAATCGAGTGTCAGAATAATTAAATGACTTTTAGAGGATCCTACATTCAGTAACAGAGCCCAGATTTGTGTCAGCTTTCCAAAGAACAATACAACAGATGTCTATTGGATGTCAGACACAGTTTTAAGGACTTTTCTTGTATTCATCATAAAATCCTCACAACCAACGAGCAGCACGCCATTAATAACCCATTTTGTACGTGGGAAGAAACCGAGGCACGGAGACACTAAGTAACACACGTGCCCACATCACAGAGATAGCGAGTGGCCGAGGCAGGAGCTGAGGGGCATTCCTGTTCTCACTGAGAAGGCTCCACTGCGTTTTATTAAAACTGCAGGTAATTATTCCAAGCCAATATCAAGTATTCCAGTTGCCTCTGTTATCTCATACAAACCTGATGGAGGTGCTATAGCTGGATGGTGATCAGCCAGGACTCCAGGGGCACTTTGAAGCTCAGCCAGTCTTCACACCTGATGTCAAAAACGTTGATAATTACCATAGTTTATGAAAACTATGCTTTGGGCTCTGCTGACCACGTACTTCAATCAACCATAGAATATCAGAGTTGGAAGAATCTCAAGGCAGCAGGAGAAATGTTAACTTCTTTGGTGCCGGCAACTTAAGTCCCAAAGAATTAATCAATGTGTTTAGTCTAAAATGGAGAGTAAGCACCAACTGACGAGGGCATTGAGGTGGAAACCCAAGGGTTCTGACTTATAACTCCGCTTTCCCTAGAGCCTCTTCCAGCTCCAGACTTCTGTAACCTGTGCTAATCACAGGACAAAACCAAAAATGAAATCAGGATCATTCAGCAAAATACCATGTTGGTATAGAGGAGGAATGGTATTGAAGTACCATTATAGTCTAATTAAATTCTGAGGAAATCAGGTTGGCCCCATAAAGATGCCCTGAAATTTTATTTAGCCACATTATATATATATATATATATGTATATATATATATATATATATATTTTTTTTTTTTTTTTTTTTTTTTGCGGTACGTGAGCCTCTCACTGTTGTGGCCTCTCCCGTTGTGGAGCACAGGCTCCGGACGCGCAGGCTCAGCGGCCATGAGGGATCTTCCCAGACCGGGACACGAACCCGTGTCCCCTGAATCAGCAGGTGTACTTTCAACCACTGCACCACCAGGGAAGCCATATATTTATTTTTAAGCTTCAAGATAAAAGGCATATCAGCTCTTCCTTTTTCTGCCATGACAAATAAACATATTTGTGGTTTGTGTCTTCTCTACAAAATTCATAAGCTGTTAATTCATAAATAAATATCCAGGTTATTTATATAGCAGATTTTATCCCTTACTGAGAGGATTAAAGCCTGTAGCTCCACCCTTAAATAGCAATAGATTGTGTGTTCACACTACTTGTATAAATTTAGGTTGATAGTTTTATAGCTGATAAAATAAAGGGCCATCTATAAAGAATTTCTGTGTTGAATAAAACTCAGGTAGGTATGAAGATGATGAACTAAAGCAAGATGGGGTGGGTGAGAACTCAACATGCAGTGACCACAGAGCCGGGAAGAGTGATTCATGTGGGAATAGTCTCGTGGTGGCTTCATCAGCAGAGGAAGATTTGAGAAAGATAGAGCTTTTCTTAGCCATTCTGAGACATTCTTCCTATGTTATGATGCCTTTACTTCCAACACACTCCTTTTCCACTGGAATTCAGTGTAAAAAAATAAGTGAAGCAAAGGATATCTTTAGTTAGATGGAATTTCCTCTTTTAATGTAAGCATTTTTAAATTTTGAAACCACATTCTAACATACTAACCAAAAAAATCCAATTTATATTCTCAGAGAATTCTTAAAAATGTTCTGTGACACAGAAACGTACTACAGATTCCTACCTCAGATGAGGTTGGTTCTCTTTGTATGTTTTCTAAAGCACATGTGATGCAGTCTGTGTGGTCTGAATAAAGTGCCCATATCTTTCTATGTGTCAGCCTCCTCCTTTGTAACACAGATGGTAATAGATAAGCACCAAATACGTGCTCTAAAGGCAGGAAGTCATTAGGGTGGGCTCTAATCCAATATGACCAGTGTCCTTATAAGAACAGGAAACTGCCACATGAGGACACAGGCATACAGAGAGAAGGCCAGATGATGACAGAGGCAGAGACTGGAGTGATGCAGCTGCCAGAGATACCAGAAGCCTGGGGAGAGACATGCAACAGTCTCCCCTAGAAACTTTGAGAGAGTATGACTCTGCCGACACCTCGAGGTTGGACTTCAAAGTCTCCAGAAGCGTGAGAGAATGGATTCCTTTTGTTTCAAGCCACCCAGTCCGTGGTGCTTTATGACAGAAGCCCTAGGAAACTGGTACAATACTCAACCTAAAATCTCTTTTTTTTTTTTTGGTCTTCTTTTGTCTTCCACATTCAGTCAAGCACGGTGTGCTGTGTTTATTTAGCCTCCTGCAAATTCTCAAGCCCATCTCCTGCTTTCCATTCCAACGCCACTACCCTAGCTCAGGCTTTCATTATTTTTCTTTTTGAATATTGCATGTTACTTCTTTCTTTCCTTCTTTCTTCCTTCCTTCCTTCCTTCTCTCTCTTTCTCTCTCTCTTTCTCTTTCTTTCTTTCTTTCTTTCTTTCTCTCTTTCTAATTTTGCCCCATGTAAATCCACCTTCCACACAGCTGTTAAGGTAACCTAATAAAGCATTTCTGCATAAGGTTCCCCATTTCTTAAAGCCCTATATTATTCTGTGGCTTATCTTCAAACACACAATAAAGTCTACATTTCTCGGAATGATTTACAAGGCCCTGTTTCCAGGTCTGATGGTCTGGTTTCATCGAACCCACTGCCTGTCCTGCAATTTATGAGAACAACAAATTGCTTGGTATCCTGCCAACACCGAAGCACGTTGTTCCACAGTTCTTTATTGTCGCTCTTGTACCATCTGTCTGGAAAGTCCTTTCCTTCTTGATTCTCTGCGGTCACACCTACTTGTCAGCCATCTCCTCTACCAAGGCACCTTGCATTTGGCCACACCTGGCCACGTGTGTTCTCACAGCTCCTTCTGTTGAAATAGTTGCCCTGGTGGCACTCCCCAGTGAATGGAGCACTCCTTGATGGCAGTAGCCATCCTCAGCTCGCAGAGCACCTGCGGGGCTAGTGGTGCTCCCTGCAGCCGTGTGTACCTGAACCAGCTCCTTACCTGCAGATACACTGCCCATTTTAGAGAACACAAGGGCACCATGTCCTTCTTGTCTTTCAAACAGAGTTCACGGAGTGGACACAATTCAGAGCTCCCATCATCCAACTCTGAGAAGAAGAGGAGGTTTTAAGAGTTAAAGGACTTGTCTAAAGCCACACAGTTTTAGATTTTAAACCCTAGATGTGTTGTTCTGGTTCTACTGTGTGTGATTTTGATTCTTGCAACAAATTACATCTACTAAATGGGTAGGGCCCCTCTCATACAGAGTTCAGCTCCATCCTAAAAAAGAAGACTGACTTACACTGTTATTACCTATACTTTTTATTATCCTTCAAATTAGAGATAATAACTTTTTTAATTTAATTTTTATTTTATATTAGAGTATAGTTTATTTACAATGTTGTGTTACTTTCAGGTGTACAGCAAAGTGAATCAGTTATATATATACATATATCAGATTCTTTTTCAGATTCTTTTCCCATATAGGTTATTATACAATATTGAGTAGAGTTCCCTGTGCTATACAGTAGGTCCTTGCTGATTATCTATTTTGTGCATAGTAGTGTATACATGTTAATCCCGACTTCCTAATTTATCCCTCCCCCTATCTGTTCCCTTTGGTAACCATAAGTTTGTTTACGAAGTCTGTGAGTCTGTTTCTGCTTTGTAAATAAGTCCATTTGTATCATTTTTTTGATTCCACATATAAGTGATAGCATATGATATTTGTCTTTTAGAGATAATGGATTTGTTCATCATGTTTCTGTGTCCTATGGGAGAGACGCCTGTGTGTGTATGTATACACGTGAGTGTTCCTGTGTGTGTGTGTGCTGCTGTCTCCTAGATGTATGTCTTGAGCTCCAGTCTCTCTTCTGAGCACTAGATCAGTAGGTCCAACTCACTATTTTCACCCAGTATAACATATATAGATAAAGAGATAGGTCAGTATAGATTATATATATGCTTTTGAGGATATAATTGAGAGTATTACAACAAAGTTAGGACACAGTATCTCTAAATATTTTTAAATTTTTCTTCATACTTAGAATTTAATTTGATGTTTCACATACTTATAATCTAAATATGTGTTCTAGAATTCACTATCCATAGAATTTTACTTTCTCCATACCTATCTCCAGCTTTTCTTATTAAATAAAATTTTCTATTTCTGTAATTTCAGATTAATTAACTTGCTGGTCTAAATTATTTGTGATGGATAAGTTCTACATTCTGGGTGTGCTTATCATAATGTCTCATAAAATAATCAAGGACAGAAAAATAACAGAGAGGAAAAATATATTATGTATATAATATATAACATGTCCCAGAAATATAAAATACGTTCTATAATACAGAAATATATAATATATATAATATATAATATATATTATATATATATATATAACATGTCCCAGAAATATATAATATATAATACATAATATGTCCCAGGAATTCATAATATATTATATAATACATAATATGTCCCAGGAATTTATAATATATAATACATGATATGTCCCAGGAATATATAATATTTTATATAATACATAATGTGTCCCAGGAATTTGTAATATATAATACACGATATGTCCCAGGAATATAATTATATTGGTCAAATATCATTAAACTACTGAACGTAGCGATGAGATTTACAGTTTACGTTTCTCTAATTTGTTGTGTAGCTTTGAGAAAGACACCACTTTGTGTCTGTGTTTCTGTTTTCAAAATGAAGATATTATGAGTTCTGAGCTCTCCTAATCTGGGAGTTTGCAGGTCTGCTTTCCTCTGGGCTGTGCCAGGGAAAGGGACCAGGCTTCCTTTCTCCTTTATCCTGACCAGAGCCTGCATGTTCTCAGAAGACACTGACTTGCGGCCAAATGCAGCCGCCCTGGAACATTTGAAACTGACTCCTCTGTCGGGAATATGGGAGCTCCTTGCTCTGGAAGCCTGAGACGTTCCGATCTTTCACTGGACCTTTATGGCCCTCCTGTACCCTTCTCTGTGTCCTTCAGCAGATGGCCTGTCTGTGCGCAGATGGAATGCTGGGACCTGGTACAACCTCCAGCCCGAAGCAGAGGGCACTCAACAGTAGCAGGCTGTGGAGTCTTCCGTCTTTGCCACTTTTCTGGCCATCTTGGGCAGATAGGACCCGGGCAGAGGTCAGAGGAGGAGGAGGCCGCAGACAAGGGGACCTGCTGGCCAGCACTGCCAGGAGACAGCAAGAAGCTGAAGTCATCTGAGGCGTGTGCTTTTCTTTGGGAATGTTCTCTCCTTGGAAAATGGCATCATTCTCCACGATGGTATTTACAAGTGAGGAAAACTCTTTCCCATGTCTTCAAAACATGGAAGGTAATAGTGTTAACCAAGGCCTTTCATGTAGTAAAAACCCACACTAAGTATTCATTGAACTGAAGAGAATACTATCAACCTCTACCATTTATGATTTTATATAATTCTGTCATAATTCTTTGAAAAACATTTGATTAAAAGTGTCCTTGAAAATGGTGTTTCTTTGAATCATCACAACAAATTACTTTGCACTGGATGCAGTGGATTTTTTTAAAAGTATGTGTTCACAAACTTGGATTTTTTATGTTACACTTTTTAATAAGGTGGAATTATTAGTAAATATATACTGATTAACTACTTTCAGGAATTATTTCAATAATAGGAAGGCAGTGCACTTTGACAATGAATATTGCTTACTGATTTCTGCTAAGCTTACTGTACAAATTATATGAGAATATAACAGTGATAGAAATAAAGAAGTATGTTGCTGAAAAATCTTATTTTCCTGTGGTATGGACTAAAGTATGGTGTCCAGTATATTTTAAATGGAGCAAGCACAATTCAGTGGAGATTTTTGTGTGTTCCATTTTTAACACTTGCCTTTTTTTTCACATTCTTTTTCTGTATAATTCTGTCTTTAAGTGATTAATGCACTATGGTACTATTAATCATGGAGATTTTCAGGCTTCCACATCTGGAGGAAGGCTGAGTGGGGATTCCGTTGATAAGAGCATCACCGGGATGAAGGAAGTATGTGGAGCGGGTGGCATCCAGGCATTAAGATTATCAAGTCATCAGCTCTGTCTGAAGTCTAAGGAAGGGTTTCGGGGTGTCAATCAGTCAAACTGTAATTACCCAAAACACAGATGACATAGACCAGTTCGAACCAGCTGCATAGCACAGGAAGATAAGCTCGGTGCTTTCTGACCACCTAGAGGGGTGGGAGAGGGAGGATGGGAGGGAGGGAGATGCAAGAGGGAAGAGATATGGGAACATATGTATATGTGTAGCTGATTCACTTTGTTATACAGCAGAAACTAACACACCACTGTAAAGCAATTATACTCCAATAAAGATGTTAAAAAAAAAAAGAATAACCATGTTGGAAAGCATTTACAATTTTAAAGCAGACGAATGGAGAACTTAATATCTTCTTTTTTTTTGTCTGAGCTGCTGTCTGGACACAGTGGTAGGGACTTGGAGAAAGTCACTTGGGATTGCTCTTAGCAAGGCCACATAGCCCTTGGTGAAGAAAAACAGATGATCTTGGAGGAGCCGGTTCTGCTGCTTTTCCACATGACCCGACGGCTGCTGAGCACAGGGCCAGCGGCCTGAACCTCTCAGGCCTGCAGGGCTGGCTGTCCAGCCTGTCTTTGATGTTTATAAAAATGGCATCCTCATTAAAGCAGAGAACACAAAATCCTGCCACCTCAAGCACACACTGTCCCTTGCAAAAGGACAATCAGGTCATGGTTGGCTCAGACTACGTTGCACGGGTGGTGTTGTCTTGCGTCTAGATGCAGGAAAGTCACCAGGTTTCCCTAACGAAAGAAGGAGCTAGCCCAAGCTCTGGGGAAAGTCTCCTTTTCCATTTGATTTCAACCAGATGCAAATTCACTTTATTTAAAAAGCTAAGAAGGGGGCCTCCCTGGTGGCGCAGTGGTTGAGAGTCCGCCTGCCGATGCAGGGGATACGGGTTCGTGCCCCGGTCTGGGAGGATCCCATATGCCGCGGAGCGGCTGGGCCCGTGAGCCATGGCCGCTGAGCCTGTGCGTCCGGAGCCTGTGCTCCGCAACGGGAGAGGCCACAACAGTGAGAGGCCCGCGTGCCGCAAAAAAAAAAAAAAAAAAAAAAAAAAAAAAAAAAAAAGCTAAGAAGGAAAGATAGTGTGTGTTTGGAAGAGCATGTCGATTTATGCCTATTTAAAAATAGAACAAACAAAAAGTTCCATTTAATTGTGCTTGCTCCATTTAAAATATAATAATGGCCTTAATGTCTAATTTCTCATTTGAGACTCAGAATACTGGACACCATACTTTAGTCCACAGCACTAGAAAATTCAGCAACATGCTTCTTTATATCTATCGCTGTTCTATTTCTCATAAAATTAGTATAATAATTCAAGTAACAGTGTAATAAAGGGAATGCAATAATAGAGAAAGCTCATGTGGTACAATAAGATAATAGTATTATATTATCTATAACTCTTATTCTTTGACATTTTAAAAATAGACTATAGATATTCTTAATCATGGTATCTTTCTTCATTTAATTTGAGAATGAATAACAACTTTTAAGAGTGATGTGTTTTCTATGACATAAATCACAGCAAGATCCTTTTTGACCCACACCTCCTAGAGAAATAGAAATAAAAACAAAAATAAACAAATGGGACCTAATGAAACTTAAATGCTTTTGCACAGCAAAGGAAACCATAAACAAGATGAAAAGACAACCCTCAGAATGGGAGAATATATTTGCAAATGAAGCAGCTGACAAAGGATTAATCTCCAAAATTTACAAGCAGCTCAATATCAGAAAAACAAACAACCCAAACCAAAAATGGGCAGAAGACCTAAATAGACATTTCTCCACAGAAGATATACAGATTACCAACAAACACATGAAAGAATGCTCAACATCTTTAATCATTAGAGAAATGCATATCAAAACTACATGAGATATCATCTCACACCAGTCAGAATGGCCATCATTAAAAAATCTACAAGCAATAAATGCTGGAGAGGATATGGAGAAAAGGGAACACTCTTGCACTGTTGGTGGGAATGTAAATTGATACAGTCACTATGGAGAACAGTATGGAGGTTCCTCGAAAAACTAAAAATAGAACTACCATACAACCCAGCGATCCCACTACTGGGCATATACCCTGAGAAAACCATAATTCAAAAAGAGTCATGTACCAAAATGTTCATTGTAGCTCTATTTACAATAGCCAGGACATGGAAGCAACCTAACTGTCCATCAACAGATGAATGGATAAAGAAGATGTGGCACATATATACAATGGAATATTACTCAGCCATAAAAAAAATGAAATTGAGTTATTTATAGTGAGGTGGATGGACATAAAGTCTGTCATACAAAGTGAAGTCAGTCAGAAAGAGAAAATCAAACACTGTATGCTAACACATATATATGGAATCTAAAAAAAAATGGTCAGGAAGAACCTAGGGGCAAGACGGGAATAAAGACACAGACCTACTAGAGAATGGACTTGAGGACATGGGGAGGGGGAAGGGTAAGCTGGGACAAAGTGAGAGAGTGGCATGGACATATATACACTACCAAACGTAAAATAGATAGCCAGTGGGAAGCAGCCGCATAGCACAGGGAGATCAGCTCGGTGCTTTGCGACCACCTAGAGGGGTGGGATAGGGAGGGTGGGAGGGAGGGAGATGCAAGAGGGAAGAGATATGGGAACATACGTATATGTATAACTGATTCACTTTGTTAAAAAGCAGAAACTAACCCACCATTGTAAAGCAATTATACTCCAATAAAGATGTTTAAAAAAAATTAAAAATAAAATCTCTTTCAAACGTGAAAAGAATTAAAAAATAAAAAATTAAATTTACACTTCATTACACTGAGTTGATCTAAATGCAGACGTCTCAGTAAAATAAAGTTTAAAAATATTACTCAAAGGATTCATATAAATATTTTAAAGAAGTACCTATTTCCATGATTTATGTTTAGTATACACTGATCAATCTATTCTATTCACATACTTAATAAAAGTAATCACAATGTAACTTACAATGGGAATGGTATGAGACAGGTACCTTTCTAGCCTATTGTTTCCTGGTATATTTCCACTTTTGCTTTGGATGAACTATTTGAAAAAGTTTGAACAGCAAAATTGTTTAAAAAAATCTGTGTCCATATTTGTATACAGAAATATATATTTTATGCTCTTAATGTGTGTCTATATGTATATATGTATGTGATATATATCATATGTGTTATAAAGAATCTTATTACAATAAAAAGACCTTACTCTCAAAAAAATAAAGTGATGTATTTGTTGTCTAATGCATATTTGATGAATTATACTCTTTCCAATTAAGATTATTCGACTCATTGTCACATTTGGAAATACCTATGCAGCCAATCTTCCTTTGACTGTAAAAAAAGTATGCATTTTTGGATGAAAAATAATTTTTAGACAAAGAGTTTTAAGAAAAAAAGATGCAGAAGAAATTATTCTTTCATTGAATAGAAGGTTGGATGCAAAAGTAGTTTCTAAAGTGAAGACTATTATTCTACAATTCCATTTCCATAACAAAATGTTGTTTAAATATAAGAAGATAAGATTATTGTTTGATCGTTTGTATTGGGAGTAAAGCACCACTTTGTATGTGTGTTATTGGAGGCCTTCCCTCTCTCTCCCTCAGTCCGTCTCTGCCATTGTGTGGTAGATGCAGTTGTGTAGGCACTGAATTCAATTTAGCTTGTCTTGGTTGTTGCTCTGATCTTCGTGCGTAGATCTGCTTATGTAACATGTAGCAGAGCCAGACAGAAATATGCCTTCAGAACTCTAAGCAAACCACTTATGGGTATTTTTGTCCTTTTTTTCTGCCCCCAAATTTTGGCTTCCATTGTCTGTTGGGGATGTCTTCCACTCAGTTATCTCTTTGAATATCCAAAAAGGTCCTTTAACTCAAGATTTGATGAAGATTGAACTGGATTAAGAATTCGTGGACCCACACAATGGAATGTGGATGCTGTAACCTTTCTACCTTCTCCTAAATGTTTTGTTGTTTTCAGATATAGCAAACTACAAATACTTCTTGTTTTAACTTGTCATATTTTCTCACTAGAAAAAGACAATAACGCTAGCTATAGATGACTGTGAAACCCTCTTGCCTTGGTTTCTCAGCTGTGTCTTGCCTTTGTCACTGTGTCTCACCTTTCCCTGTGCCCATATTTCCATGTTTCTTCCTTGTCAGCACAGATCTTCCTGATATGAGATTTCAAAATATGACCTAGAGATGAATCCCTCTCTTTCTGTTTATACTTGTTCAAAATTCAGAATCAAAGCAGATCTTTTCTCAACTTAACTATTTTAGTTGTTATGTGTTTGTTCTTAACGGCATAGAACTAAAAGGCTTCCCTTTGAACTTACCATGTTCTCTGAAAGAGAAGCAGCATATTGAGGCAGAGAAGAACATGGGTTCTGAAGCTGGTCTGTTTGGGTTCAAAGTCTTGAACCAACACCAACTACCTGTTGATCTCAGGCAAGTTACTTAACTTCTCTGAGTCTCAGTGCCTTCATCTCTGAAGATAGGGATACGGAGTGCCTACTTAATGCAATTATATTGAGGATGCTCTCAGTCACAGTATATAAAGTTTCTAGGACAATAATTGAAAAAAATAGTAAGTGCTCAAAAAATAAAGGTCCTTTCTATCATCTATTTCACTAGTTTTCCAGGAACTATGCACAAAGTCTTTTGGCCTGGGGCTTTAGCTCTCTGAGTACTCTGCATCCAGCCGAAGCAAGTGCTTTCAGCCTTTCAGCCTAGATCACTGATGAGTGAGAAACATTATTAAGATAATGAAATTTCCTAAATTTTAAGTCCACATCTAGCAATCTGAGCTTATCAAATCAGTAGGTATTCTGAAGAAGAGCCCCTTTTGTAGCCATTTTGAAAGATTGGATAAGACCATTTGTGATTAAGATGATGCATTCAGTTGACTTTTGGGTCTGTGGGCTGTGCTAGGTGAAATAGTGTAGAATCTTAGAGGCAGAAGGAACCTGGAAAACTGCATCACTGTTTCCCTGTTCTCCCGTGTCTGTGATCTCTAGAACTCTCTGTAACATGGAGGAGCTGTCTGGACGTGGAGAGGACCACACTCAGAGCAGCCTTCCCATTATCAGCTAGCCTTCCTGATGAGCTCCATGGTCCCCCTTCTTTTGAATTCCCCATCTGCCCACCCTCTAATGTCAACTCCAGACTCCACGGTAGGGACGACAGGGTCTGCCCTCAGCCATCCAATTACCTTGGCTTTATTTCCAAGTGCTTATGTGAACAGTGACCACAAAGGAAGAAACGGCCATGATCTGCAGGACTGACATTCGGACCTCTCCATTCTTCCCACACCTTATTTGCAGATGCTTAAATTTAGATCAGATTGTTTCATCAAACTTGCTTATGGTAAGTGCCCTAACCTTCATAGTTGTCCTGACACACTATGAACACCCATCCATTTTGAACTCTATTATTAGAAAATAAAAATAAATAAATTGGGCTTCCCTGGTGGCGCAGTGGTTGAGGGTCCGCCTGCCGATGCAGGGGACACGGGTTCATGCCCTGGTCTGGGAAGATCCCACATGCCGCAGAGCGGCTGGGCCCATGAGCCATGGCCGCTGAGCCTGTGTGTCCGGAGCCTGTGCTCCGCAACGGGAGAGGCCACAACAGTGAGAGGCCTGCGTACTGCAAACAAACAAACAAATAAATAAATAAAAATTGTTTTAAAATGTTAGACTACTTACACATGTGATGAAACACTGAAAGTCCCCTGCTGCCAGAGAGGCTGTCTGGTCATCAGTTAAGCAGAAAATGTAAAAGACTTTTGAAGAGCACCTAGTATTTTCCATTCTCCTTCCCCTTCACCTTGATGCCATAGCATATGGTTCTGGGTTGCTCTTTTAAATGCACAGATCAGTTTTGGTACTCAAAATCACAGAAAAAATTAACAACTCTCTCTTGAGGGAAACATTTTGGCACAGATCAAAAACTGCTTTTTTGTATATTATACTCAGAAGCCCTCAAGGAGCTACCGGTAAGACCAAAATGTAGTCTGTTGTAGCAATGCTGAGAAGAAGGAAGTGAAAAACATAGGGCATAGATTTTTTATGTGGAACTTTCCCATGTAAAGGCAATTTTGTCTAGTCTAAAATTAATGCATCTTCAAATATGCACGATTATTCAAGCACAGTGGCACAAAAACACTGATTGTATGAACCATTAAGAGAGCTGTAATCTGGACGACTTTTTTCCGACAAATTATACCTATGGAATGTTTAAAATCATTCATGTGGTAGAAGACGGTTGACCTAACACAGCCAAAATATGCAAATAACTGAGGGACTGTGGGATTCTTTTATTTAAAGATTTTTGTGTCAGATGGACTTAGACCACAAATTCATTCTTCTAATCCCCTCTTTACCCTGCCCTGGGCAAATATTTTTTAAAAAACTATATTTGCCAATGTTCCGTTTCAAAATACACACTACTTAACTTTCACTTGGTAAATTGCAAACCCTTGAATCTAGAACCACCCACAGCTATCACGGGGTTTCAGCGTCTAAGGCGCCCTCAGTGGTTCTTTTTCACAACTCCCTAGCTTGGCCAGGACATCTTTCTCTTTTATCCCTTCTTATCTCTTTCTCTGGTTCCCTTTCATTTTTCTTCCGCATGCCTTCTTTGTATTCTTCACAATATCTACTAGACAAGCAATAAATACATTGAAGGGCAAAAACAATAAATAACACCCAAAAGAGAAGACACACGGACATACGGAAGTCAATACAATAATGTCAATATATTCACACAAAAAAGATTGAAAGCCTTTTTCACCCTAACAGGCAACCAAAGATAAAATTGCTGACATTCTGTGCTTCTAGTCCACATGCATAGATATAGAAATGCTTTTGAAATTCAAGGGCATATAGAGATGAAGGAGGAAGAAAAGAAAGATTTGGTGGTAGAGTGTAGTTTTTCTTGTATAAAATCTAGACTTTCTAGTTCATTAGATTGAGCCATATGAAATTGCCATTTTTATAGATCAGAATAGTTGAATATCAGGAATTATTTATGGATCAACCTAATAAAATTAACATACTCATGAAAAACTGTTTCTATCCACAAAGATAGAAGGCTGCATCTCCAGAACAAGTAAACCACAGGCAGTTAGCAGCAACTAGCACGTTATTTCAGGGTAACCATCATTATCTTCCCTGTCAAGGGTAAAATCATATGAGGAAAGACTTCTCTATAACACGCCAAATCTTCCATCACGGAATGGAACGGTGCTCCTTTGCTTTTCCATTTTTCTTGCACGTACTTGAAGCTTAGTTTGGAATCCAAGGCAAGAAAGATAGTTTTGCTGAGGCAGCAACGAGAAGATGAGTGAACCTGGGAAACCCCTACCTGGCAAATGAGCTTTCTGGAGCCCAGGGAGACTTTAATTAATGTTAATGGAGAAACCTCCTTCAAAACCTAATTAAGCACTTAAATGTGTTCTTAATGATCTCTGCTCCCTGAGTCCGGGTGCAGAGAGGGGAATTGATTTAACACCAGGAATAAAAATATAGTGTGCAGGGCTTCCCTGGTGGTGCAGTGGTTGAGAATCTACCTGCCAATGCAGGGGACATGGGTTCGAGCCCTGGTCTGGGAAGATCCCACATGCCGCGGAGCAGCTAGCCCCGTGAGCCACAATTACTGAGCCTGCGCGTCTGGAGCCTGTGCTCCGCAACAAGAGAGGCCGCGATAATGAGAGGCCCGCGCACCGCGATGAGGAGTGGCCCCCACTTGCCGCAACTAGAGAAAGCCCTCGCACAGAAACGAAGACCCAACACAGCCATAAATAAATAAATAAAATTTTTTAAAAAAAGCAAAAGAAATCTGAATGAAGTATGGTCTTAAAAAAAGAATAAAAAAAAAAAAAAAAAAAAACATCCCCTGCCTCTGGGAGGGCAGGGGTTTACAGGGTAAAAGAAGTCACCAACAATTTCTTTAAAAAAAAGAAAATTATATATATATATATATATATATATATATATATATAGTGTGCATGGGTTCAGTCTGCTGCTTTTTCTGTGGAAGCTTTGCTCTCTCTTGGTAAACAAGCTTTCCTCCAGATTTCTCACGCCCTGTGAAGCGCCTGTGGGCCCCTTGCCCCACCCTCTTGAACTGTGCAATGGAAAGCTTAGCAGCTGAGCTAAGGGCATCCCTGGGTGCATACTAACAGTTATATAAAGCACTTCTAAAATACAAACAGGTTTTGAGTGCCTGATCATGCTACAGGTGTTGTGCGTCCCCCAGCGTGAGAAATGATCTGACACTCTCTTTATCACAGGGCCGATGTGATGGAAATTCCCTGTCCCCAGGGAGAGAAGGGCTTCTCCAGCAGCACGTGGGCCCCACCATCATGATTCATACTGATTTTAGATGAGCATGTATTTCTCATGATATAGTTCCTCGTTGCAAATTTTTCAATGAAATCCAAAATGAATATGCTCACCTAGGTTTACTATTATTTCTCAATATTTGAGTATATGTGTCTAAAGCATGGTTTCTGTTTTATCTGAGGTATCTCTGGTTCAAATAGTATTATGCTGGGAGCTAAAGGCAAAACAATATTAGAAAATACTATAAAACAGTCACATGACAGAGCTTCTATGAAGCTGGTAGGCTTGAACCATACAAGATAACCAACTGGCAGAAGAGAACCTTACTAATTGAAATGGAGGATTTTCAGGCAGACAAACAGAAGCATCATCTACCGAGTCTCCAGAACCCCTCCACTTGTATCTTACCCTCTGTGTTTGAGGTTGTTTCAAAGAACAAAATAAACAACTCAAAAGGACTGAATTCTTTTTGCTGTATGTTTGAGCTAAACATGGCAATAGAGCACAATGAAAGGTTTATGTCATAGCTTCGCCCCCCAGGCAGAGGTATACATTTAACTTACAGGTCTTTTTTTCCCTGTGATGATGGGGTTGCCTTTCCTTGTCTGCTTTCCCTCATTTGCTCCCTCTCCTCACACTGAGTTCTCCTCACCGTTCTACCTCTAGGAGATGCAGCATCTTCTAAGATCATAAGAGAGACGTTGGACGGGCTGATTGCACTGAATTACTGTCATCTTGGCAATAAGGAGACTATTTCAGCAGAAGGAGAGGAACTATGTTCACAATCCCATGCTGCCTCCTCACCTTGTATTATATATTTTCCAAACAGCCTATAATAGATTGTAGCTGCCATTAACCTTCTTTGAGATTAAGCTTCATTGATATCACTGTTTAGCTAAATTAACCAAAAAATACAGGCTAATCAATAATGGTACCACTCTTTTTACCAGTGTATCTGGCCTAGGCCCTTCACACAATACTTAGTAGATGTTGGTGGAACGACCAAGTTAATAAAAAAGGCAATTCATTACTTCTACCAGTATGTTATGTTATATGTAAAGAGCTTGCATTGTGAAACAGGGGCTTTGCCAACACATACCATCAGCAAAGTCTTATTAGATTTGATTGTATTTTATTTTTCCTTACATATATTTGGTTATTTTGTCCTTCCTAAGACCTTAGGAGGTTGGTATTACTAACTGAAGCTCAAATAAATAAGCTAAGTGCAAATAAATGCACATCTTCAACCCATCACATGTAATAAGTGACATTGCTCATGGCTTCCCTTGGATCCTTGTCACTTGAAGGGCTCTTATCTCTCCATTATATATTCTTTTCCATTTCACTGTCAATCTCATCATGTAAAATTTGCATGTATTGGCAGTGGGGAGGGGGATGGTGACAGTTTCAATCATACCTATGTTTTTGTCTATCAAGACGTGAAAATTACCAGTACTATGCAAACTTGAATGATGTAATGGAGAAGATGTTTCAGAAAAGCAATATGCTCGAATTTTAACTTAAAGTGATCATCAAGAATATTTGATCAGAAGGTCCGAATTCATTCATAATGATGTTTAAAAGCTTTTGGCTGGCATGGTATTTACCAAACATCTTTCTTGGAAGGAGTTTTACACACCTGTGTCTTGAACATCTTTAGCTTACAATAATCTAACCCATTCAATAGCTCTTCATAGATCAAGGCACAGTGCTAGACACAGAGGGCTCTCTACAAGCTTCAAATAAAGCGCAGTCCTAATGAAGAGTCTCGTCTGTGACAAACTGCCTCAACACTACCAATTTCAAAGGAGAAACTGAGGCAACCAAAAAGCAGGTGTGGCCTGATTCACAGCCAGTCAGAACTGCAGGATTTGGAGGCAATTGCATTGCTTGCTGGAGGGTGAGATGGTCATACTTTTTCTACAGAAAATATTGGAGAAAAGTTTATGCACAAGTACAAGTCTATATAGAAGTACACAACACCTGTGTTTAGTGAAATGGAAGATATAGAGAGAGAGATTGGAGCTTTGACTCAAACAGGAAGAGAATTGTTGGCAATGAATGATACATAACCTCAGAGAATTTTATGTGCTGCTCTGTTGGCATGTTGAGTTGCTCAGTCTATACTTTTAATTTATTTTGCCAAAAAGAAATCTCCTGAAATGATGTAATACAAGAATGTCTACATACAACATGTACAGTGACACATGAGCCATGTGCTTTGGTGAATGTAAAATATCTAGCAGTCATCATGCAGATCCCATAGCTGAATGGCTGGGTGCGTGGGATCTGAAACAAGCCAGAAAATATCCAGCCTGTATTTAAATTCTGGCCCCTTGGCTTAGCTTGTTCACTTCAGTCAAGGATTTAAAGTCTCTCGGCCTCATTTTTTTCACATCTGTAAAAAAAAAAGGAGAAATATTACTATTTACTTCAGAGGTTTCTTGCGAAAATGAAAGGAGCTACTACATGTAATACTTTTATCAACAGTTTCTGGCACATAGTAAGTGCTGTGTAAGTATCAGTCATTATCATCTTTGCTTTTCTTAAGATGTTGCACTTGTAAGACCTGAAATCACCTATTTGTTATAATCATCATTCTATTCCTTCAGATTGATAGCAATGATGAGAAGTCAGGAAACTGATGTTAACATTTTTCAGACTGTAGGTCTTTGAAATTCAAGTATCAGGCTCTTATGTTTTGTTACCTCTCACTTTATTCCACAGTGAATGAATGACTTCTCACATGTGTACTATGTGAAAGAAACAGGTTATTGGCGAAATTTTCACTGGAAGGAAGCAATTTCCATCTAAATGTTTACAAATTCCAATAAATATGCAATTAACCTTGTTTTGATCTTGTAACAGAAGACAGATATTTTCTGGCTGAAACTGATTTTAAACAATGGAAAAGCATCCTAAATTCTAAGGAGTAAAATCAAGCTATAATTTTGCCAGCATTTTCTGATTTCTTGATTTGATGTCACACAAATAGCATTGCTTTCTGATCTCTCTTACCCAGTGTGTCCTCTCTAGTCTGTTATTCTGGCCTTGGTTTGTGTTTAAACTTGGGCTCTCCCTGTGGTAAATCATCCCTCCCCACTCACTGACCCTCAAGAAAACAACTTTTAGGAAGGGAACTGAATGCTGTAAAGGCCCTTGGAGTTGTAATTCTACGCAGAGAGAAACGTAAGGAGTGTTCATGGCTGTGGGAAGTAGTCAGGTGTTTTTATTTTGAACTTAAAAGAAATAGCTCTGTTCCAAGTCCACTGTAAGAGGAAAGGCAGAAGGTATTTTTTCCTTGATATGATAATGGGATCTGGCCAACTGTAGAGAAAATGTGTGTGTGTCTGTGTATATCTCAGTATGTCTGTGTGTGTGTCTGTGTGTCCCTGTATGTATGTGCGTGTCTTTGTGTATGTCTCTGTGTGTGTTTGTGTGTATGTCTGTGTATGTGTGTCTGTGTGTGTCTGTGTGTATGTCTCTGTGTGTGTCTGTGTGTGTCTGTGTGTATGTCTCTGTCTCTGTATGTATGTCTGTGTGTCTGTGTGTCTCTATAGGTATGTCTGTGTGTGTCTGTGTGTGTGAATGTGTCTATGTGCGTGTGTGAATGTGTGTGTCTATGTGCGCGTGTATGTCCGTGTGTGTGTCAGAACCCTTTATAAATAAATATTTATGGAAGGGAAATATGCTAAAATTGTAAAAGGACAGAGTGAAAAATGCATAGCAAGTACAGTTTCAAAGATAAACAATTTGGTGTCAGTTCTGTATAATTTAATAGTTGAATAAATGTTCACATGATAAAAGAGAAAGAGAGAGCAGTGAGGCTTTAGGACCAGGACTAGGAGAAGTAGCTTTCTGATTGGTGGTAGCTGTTAGTTCAAGTGACAGGCAATAGTTTTCAGACATAATTCTGGCTCTTTTCTCATTAACGGTAGTATTACTCATGTCACCAGTGCTTGGAGTTTTGAGCATGTGTTAATAAGATCACAAACACTGTGATCCTTTGCTGTATTTAAAATCTTTCACTCTAGACTAAAACAGCAGTTGCTGAACTCTCTTCTTGAGATGAAGCGAAGTACACAGTGTTGAAAATGTTCAGATCTCCAAAGCTTATCCCCAGAAGACCCAGGAACCATCCACATAAACTATCAGAAGTTAGTATTTGTTTACACCTGAAGTCTGTGGGGTACAATGAAACACATTTTGCTCTGGGTAGAAGTGCTGGGTAAAATGACCTGAAATCTCAGCCTGGCTTTACTGTATTTATTCTGCTGTGGGACTTTGGCCAAATTGCTGGAATTCTCTGAATCTTAATTTTCACCTTAGTAAAACTGGAATACTCACACTCACCTCATGTAGACAGTGCACTGATACCTAGGTGAAGAGCTGAGTACAGGCATACCCCAGTTTTACTGCACTTCATTTTAATGTGTTTTTTTACAAATTGAACCTTTGTGGCAGCCCTGCGTCCATCAAGGCTATTGGCACCACTTTTCCAAAAGCACTTGCTCACTTCATGTCTCTATGTCACATTTTGGTAATTCTAATAATTTGTCATTACTATTATATTTGTTATGGTGATCTGGGATCAGTGATCTTCGCTGTTTTTATCATAATTTTTTCGGGGACCCACAAACCGTGTCCATATAAGATGGCCAAATTAACTGAAAAATGTTGTGTGTGTTCCGACTTCTCCACTGGCCATTTCCCATCTCTCTCCCTCTCCTCAGGCCTCCCTATTCCCCGAGACAAAACACTATGGAAATTAAGCTAATTAATAACCCTAGAATGGCCTCTAAGTGTTCAAGTGAAAGGAAGAGTCACGCATCTCTCACTTTAAATCAAAAGCTGGAAATGATTAAGCTTAGTGAGGAAGGCATGTTGAAAGCTGAGATGGGCTGAAACCTAGTCCTTTTGTGCACAACAGCCAACTTGTGAATGTAAAGGAGAAGCTCTTGTAGGAAATTAACAGTCTACTCCAGCAAACACACAAATGATAAGAATGTGAAACAGCCTTAGTGCTGATATGGAGAAAGTCTGAGTGGTCTGGATAGAAGATCCAACCAGCCACAACGTTCCCTCAAGCCAAAGCCTGATCCAGAGCAAGGCCTCATCTTTTTTCAGTTATGTGAAAGCTGAGAGAGGAGAGGAAGCTGTGGAAGAAAACTTGGAAGCTAGCAGAGGTTGTTGGTTCATGATGTTTAAGGAAAGAAGCCATCACCATAACATAAAAGTTCAAGGTGAAGCAGCAAATGCTGATGTAGAAGCTGCAGTAAGTATTTGCAGAAGATCTTGCTAAGAGAATTAATAAAGGTGGTTACACTAAATGACAGATTTTCAGTGTAAACAAAACAGCCTTATACTGGAAGAAGATGTGACCAAGACTTTCATAACTAGAGAGGAGAAGTCAATGCCTGGCTTCAAAGGTTCAAAGGACAAGCTGACTCTCTTGTTAGGGGTTTATGCAGCTGATGACTTTGAACTGAAGCCAATGCTCATTTATCATTTTAAAAATCCCAGGGTCCTTAAGAATTATGCTAAACTACTCTGCCTGGGCTCTATTAATGGAACAAAAAGCCTAGATGACAGTGCATCTGTTGACAACATGGTTTACTGACTACTTTAAACCCACTCTTGAGACCTAATGCTCAGAAAATAAATATTCCTTTCAAAATAGTACTACTCATTTATAAGGCACCTGGTCACCCAAGAGCTCTGATGGAGATGGACAATGGGATTCACGTTGCTTTCACGCCTGCTAACACAACATCTGTTCTGCTGCCCATGGGTCAAGGAGCAACTTCAACTTTCAAGTCTTATTTTTTAAGAAATTCATTTTGTAAGGCTGTAGCTTCCATAGATAGTGATTCCTCTGATCGATCTGGGCAAAGTCAATTGAAAACCTTCTGGAAAATATTCACCACCAGAGATGCCATTAAGAACATGTCGTGATTCACAGGAAGAGGTCAAAATATCAACATCAAAAGGAATTTGGAAGAAGTTGATTCCAACCATCATGGATGACTTTGAGGGGTTCAAGACTTCCGTGGAGGAAGTAAGTGCACATGTGGTGGAGATAGCAAGAGAACTAGGATTAGAAGTGGAGCCTGAAGATGGGACTGCACTGCAGCCATCTCATGATCAAACTTGAGAGAATGAGGAGTTGCTTCCTATGGATGAGCAAAGAAAGTAGTTTCATGATCTAGAAACAACTCCTGGTAAAGACGCTCTGAAGACTGTTGAAATGACAATGGAAGATTTAAAATAGTGCATCAACTTAGTTGAGAGTGGTGGCAGGGTTTGAGAGGATTGACTCCAGTTTCGAAAGCAATTCTACTGTGGGTGAAAGGCTATCAAACAGCATTGCATCCTACAGAGAAACCGCTCGTGAAAGGAAGAATCAAAGGATAGGCAGACCTCAACGTTGTCTTCTTTTAAGAAACTACCACAGCCATTCCAGCCTTCAGCAACGCTGCCCTGATCAGCCAGCAGCCACCAGCACGGAGGCAAGACCCTGCAGCAGAAAAGGCTGAAGAATCAGATAAGGGTTAACACTTTTTAGTAATAAAATATTTTTAAATTAGGGTATGTACATTATTTTTTTAGACATAATGGTACTGCACACTTAGTAGACTACAGTATAATATAAACATAACTTCATATGCACTGGGAAACCAAACATTTCACGTGGCTCATTTTATTACAATACTCACATATGGGGGTGGTCTGGAACCGAACCCACAGTATCTCCTAGGTCTGCCTATGTAGTAAATAGTTCTTATCTGCCCCCCTCCTTGCTGTCTTCCTGCTGTCCTTTTCCCTTCCTTCTTCCCTGTCCTGTATCACAGGCACACTGACCCCCACTCCAGTCCCCTCTCTGACATGCCACGTCACTCCCTGTCTTGACCGTCCCCTTCTCTTCTTCAGAACCGCCAGCCACCCTCAGTCATCACTGACCTCTGCTTTCTCCAAACCAAAGCACCCTGATGGTAACACACTGCCTACCACGTCTTGCCTTGTCTCCTTTAATTTGACAGGACTATTTTGGGGGCCAGGGAAAATGTCTCATAATGACATTTTTAACCTGCCCTCCACTGTCAGGCCAATAGTCGGCTCTCAGTAAATAGCTTTGGATGGATTGAACGATACCTTTGAAGCCAAGGTTGGTAGAAATCAGTTAGCTCTTCCTGCAATATGATAACTGGCTGCAGCTCTGTTCTAATGAGAATTTTGAAGTGTTCACTCTGTCACATTTTAAAGCTATAAACTCTAAGAGGCTCACTGGCACTTTTCTGGCTGTGATCCCGTTTATCTAAGGACCAGGTGTAAATAAATAGCATGTTTCAATGGCCACATGACACACCACACTGCTGCATCCCCAAGGCGCTGGTTTGCACATAGTCTCCATAAGGAGCTGTCATCTCTCCTGTCCCTGCTCCCCAAGAACAGGATGCATCAGGATAAAGCAGAAACCATAATGATAGCTGTTGAGCTTGGACTTGGTGATGACAGAATCAGAAGCACTCCTTCACATCTGGGAGAAAAATAAAGAACGCAAAGAGTCCACTCAACCAGGGGGCGGCAACACCTGCTTTGAGCGAAGATATTATTATTGTTTTAATTGACAACTCTTATGCCTCTGATATTGTAAAGTGGGGTGTCATCATGTATGATTCATACAGAAATGTCTTGACTGTATTGCAAAGAGGTAGAAAATTTAGATATATACCCAGAGCATGTTATACTCTAGTTCTATAAATTATAAGACTGTGTAAAATTATCAGATTGTTAGATAACTAATTTTCCTTTATTACTGCAAGTTTTCCATATTTTACTTTGGGTTCTATGAGAAAGTTATTCCTTAACTTTCTTTAGACTTTTATTGGATATTTCTATTAAGTGAGAGGCAGTTATAGGCAAGTCCCATTCTATTGACTTGTATGAAAAAAGTGAATACAGCTGCACTTTTTAGTGAATGTACTGATTACTTATTGTTGTTCTGCTGAATACATTGGTATTTTCTAAACATACTCTAGAGTGTGGATTATAACACTCATTCATTTATTAATCAACTGCTCCATGAATTCCCATGTGAGTCCTCCAAAATCAGGGGACTCTACCATATTGACTCTCCCGTTTCCTTGATGAATACATGCTTAAGACTAGTCTCAGGTTTATCTACAGACTCACTTCCATTTCTTCCTTCAGAAGGTTGATTTCCTACTTTTTAAACCCCTTTCAACCTTCTCAACTTGCTTAACATATGGAGCCCCAAACTGAATTTATATCGAAGTGCTTCCTCACTGCCTTTTTAAAACTATCAACTCTAATAGGATCATGAGCACTTTGATGATAGTTAACACAGACCACGTTAAATACATAGTGTATCTAGAGGACCGTGTGATATATAATACTGCTGCGTTTCCAAGGTATTGTTTGGCTGATAGTCTACAAGGAAACTGTCATTTATCCCTGTCTTTCCCAATTCTAGAAAAGGCTGTTGAGAAAACATTATGTCCACCCATCGTCGACACACAGAAGTGGTTTCCATGAAAGAACTTCCTTCCTTTCTTTTTTTTTAATAGAATCATTTATTATCTTGGACTTACAGTGTTATTAAAATGCTGACCATATTTCCTGAGTCCTCTTGTTCACTTCACACCTGAATTTTTCCAAAGTTATTCCATGCCCATCATCTTTAAAGCTTTATCTGTGGTGCACAGACCCAGGGTTTTGAGGGCTTCTTTGTACTGTGTAAATGATATGGTGCTCTCATTCAAGAAGCCCATCACCTCAAACACAGCTGAGTGTTACAGTTATCCATAACGGAAGGGAAAGTCATGCCTCATATTTTGGCAATTCTCAGCTGTTCCAATATAGATATTAAATACTCTCTTGGTTTTTCCAGCTGGAAAAAGAGGAGGGCACTGGTGAGATATTCAGCAACTCCATGATCAGATGTTTTGCGAAATAATTCCTGGCCTCACGCTGCCTCTGCTGCTGGCCTCCACCACTCCCCATCGGGCCCTTGCCGACCCTCCTTCTTCCCCGAGCCCCACGCGCACACTTCCTGACAGCTTGTTCCCTAACATGAGCTTTTAATTCACCTATTTCTATCACTAGGAATATTCATTTTTGGAAGTACAATAGAACTGTTTTGGAAAGGGATGCGGTAGTGTAATCTGTCCTCCAGAAACTTTTTGCCATGATCCCAGCCAAAGCAGCTTGTCCATTTCCGACGACAAGGCCAGAGCAAATTCCACCCTTGGCAGCTCTGTGGGCCTCCTCTGAGTCCCACCCATTGAACCTTCTCTTTGTGTGGAAATGCTTCTCTGCTTGGAACCCTAGTCCATGTTGTGTCTCAGTACCTAAAGCACAGTGTCTGCTTGGAAAGAGGTTCAATCATGAAGTGCGCTTTTAAAAGTTTCTTTCTATAGGATTTATTTGTCCTCCGATAAGGGAGTTTGCTGATACCTCAAAAGGAGTCCATAGGATTTAATGTCTTGGAAGCACGTCAGGGTTCATGGTTGGAGTCTGCTCTGTGCAGGATCTCAGAGCCAGGTGGACTCGCTCACATGAACCAAATCACCCGACATAGCTGTGCACCTGAAGCCCATGGTGCGAATTTCCAAGGACAGTTCTATGGACAGTCCATTTCTCCCAGGTACACCCAGAGCACCAGGAATACAAAAGTGCACAAGGCCCCTTTACAGGAGCCTAGAAAGGGAAGCAGACAAGCAAAGAGTGTCGCCTTCAGTGTGAGTCCATAGGAAGCGAACATTCCAGAGGCTTTCAGGGGTGGGTTTACAGATCAGGGGCAGGTGGTTTACAGATGAGGTCACACAGGACGGGTAGGAACCCCTCAGGCTGAGGGCTGTGTGAGCGAGGCGAAGCGGAAGCAGGGGTGCGGGGCTGCTGAGGACGAGGCCCGTTTAGGAATGCTGCATGTCACCTTCCACAGCCACAGCGCACAGACTGAGGATGGGGGTGGAGGGTCAGAGGCTGGAGCGCTCAGCAGGGTGAGGTCACAAAGCTCAGTGTCCTTTAAGGAGTTTGAACTTTTCCCTGAGTGCTGTGGAGAGGCCCTGGATGATGTAAAGTGAAGTGGTGACAGAATCAAATCAGTCCCACAAAGGTTACCCTAACTGCCCGGTACAGACCAGCATGGAGGAGGAGATCAGGACTGAAGGCACAGAGACCCATCTGTGGACGCGTCGTCTAGGTGAGTGATGGGAATGGCTGGGATAATAGTGTCAACAGAAATCAAGATATTTGGAGCCTTGATATTTAGGACGTAGGCTCGTAGGACCTGGGGATAAAGTGGCTGGGGAGAGAGCAGAAGGGGACATTGGGGGTGACTCCCAGATTTCTCTCATCTTGCTTCTCCCGAAGAGAAGATGCTGAATTCCACTCTGGACTTGCAGAGGCTGAGATGCTAAAGAGCGTGGAAACAGAAGCATGTAGGACACAGTTTATAGACAGATCAGGTGAGAGAGAGAGAGAAAGAGGGGTGCCCTGGAAATAACGATTTAGGCATCACTGTTTTAAAGACCAAGTTGAATCATCAGAGTGGATGATTGCCACGAAAGACTGTGCAGAAGAAAGTTTAGAACAGAAGCCTGAGTGACACCAACATTTTGGGGAGTGGCAGAGGAAAGAAACAACAATCACAACAAAACAACCAATGAAGTAGTGGCTGGCAGAATAGGAGGAAGCCCAGGATAAATGGATTCTCGTAATCACGGGGGCCAGCGTTTCAAGAAAGAGTTTCATCAGCAGCGCTCATTGCTGCCAAGAAGTCAAATAAGAAAATAGCTGATTTTAGCAGCTGGGTTTATCACCACAGAGACCAGGTGGCTTAGAGAGAACAAGTTTCTGTGCGGTAGTTCAGGCTGACACAAAACCATAGTGAGATGAGGAGGAGAAAGAAGATGAAACAAGGATGTCATTAACTCAGACAATGCAGGAGGTATACAGTAAGTCCCCCACGCACAAGCCTTCAAGTTGCAGACTTGATGGGAACGTGTATTCGCACGTCCAATCACATAAGTTAGTTCACGTGTCATACATTGTCACGTGTCTGCATCCTCTACAAGGGGTTGTGCTTTTGCGTACTTTAGCACAGTACAGTATAGAATACAGTAGTACAGTATCTTTATTTCAAGCCCGGGATGTCCGGAAGCAAGCCTAAAAGCAGTGGTGATGTAGCTGGTACTACTGTACTTTTTGAGGTACTGTACTGTAAGATTTAAAACGTTTTCTTTATTTTTTGTTAGTTTTTTATGTATTACTTGTGTGAAAATTATTATAAACCTATTACAACACAGTACTATATGGCCGATTGTGTTAGTTGGGTACCTAAGCTAACTTCATTGGACTTATGAACAAATTGGACTTAACGAACGCGCTCTCGGGATGCAACTCATTTGTGTGTGGGGACTTACTGTGTTAATGAGGAAGAGGGGAAAGAAGAAGCTGGCTTCCTGTGTGCCCCGGACAGTGCAGGAGACACACTGACAAATTCTTCCCTGGTTTCCTTCGTTTCCGAGATCATCATTGGAAGGTAGCATCCTCTGTTCAGGAAACCTTCAAGAGTTGATTTGCTTTTTGTCATCATTGCCATCACATGTCTGTGGGCCTCCAGGTATCGCACGCGACAAGCAGGTGGAGCCGGGCTGGCCCTGCCTTTTTCAGACGGATTACCTCTCCTGAAGGGACTGAGCCTAGGGTGGTGGTGAGAATGGATTGGGTGGACCTAAAAACATAGGGCGGTGCCAGGAAGCAAGGGCCGTTCTGAAGTTCGGGGGATTAGACCAAGTGTTCTAACAGGACCCACGAAGTGGGTCACCAAGAGAAAACAGGAAGGCATTTGCATTCGACACAGGAAATGGAGCCAAGATGCAGCCCCACAGGACAAGGTGTGTTGACATTGTAAGTCTTTGGCGGATCAAGGAGCCTGTCTCCTTACACTGTCCATCTCTGAATATTCTTCCTCAGATGACCTGGCGCATCCTCAAGCAGGGATTGTTTTCTTGCTTCCCTCTTAAAATATGGCAGTATTTCCATTTTCTGGGTGCCACGTGTGCTTTAACCGGACACTGACACAGAGCTAAGGAAAGACGCTCAGGTATACGCATATGAACATTTCTTTCGACCTCCTGCCCCACTCACAACTGTAACAACATGCCTTGTGCATCAAAGTGCACTAGCCCGAGGCGGTCGCCACCGCAGACTGCTGCTTACGTAACCAGTGATTTCAGCCCCGCACGCTCCAGACACACGCCACTCACGCGTTAGAGCTGCCAGGGAAGGGCCTCAGAAAACGCATCAACACGTGGTATACATGTAAGAAGAGTAAGCCCTTAGTAATTCTTGGGGGAAAAGGGAAAACGAGCTTCTAATTTGAAGATGACGACCATGGTCCATACCTGACATTTTTCTTAATAATAAAAAATTATAACCAACATATTTTTTCAGCCAGCTAACATATATTTGCAATATAAATTGGTTCCCTTGCTCTAAAACGTGAATATAGATTTTGGGGGAGGGCGGCAAGTAT
This sequence comes from Mesoplodon mirus, assembly GCF_964341445.2. Taxonomy (NCBI): domain Eukaryota; kingdom Metazoa; phylum Chordata; class Mammalia; order Artiodactyla; family Ziphiidae; genus Mesoplodon; species Mesoplodon mirus. The sequence goes on along the minus strand of NC_138993.1, from coordinate 73,866,259 downwards.
ACTTAAAAGAAATGAGAATCCAAGCCCCTATGGGAAAAATACGAATCTGGGGCATTTTGTGAAAGGCTCTATGGGAGGTGAGCCATGGTCATGAGACCCGGTGCGTGCTGACGTCACACTGGTGCATGATGACGTCACTTTTAAGGAGGAGCCTGAAAAACATGATTATTCAGGGCACTGGGTATAACCCGTAATGAACAATATTTCTAGCCACATAAAGCATCCCCATCCTAGAGTCCCGTAGCTTAACATCACTTCCCGTCATCAGGGAATAGAGACCCCTCGCTCAGTCTGTCTCCTGGGATTTTCCTCTCAACCATGCTTGTGCCATTACAACCAGAACTTTCCTGAAAACTGAGAATTATCTTTAAAAATAAAAAAAACTAGTCTTCATCGGGAATCTGGAAATGAGTTCAGTAGACCACAGCTCCCTGGGATCTCCCCTCCTGTCCTCACACCTTCAGTTAGGCCCGCAAAACCGAGGGGATTTGTAAAGTGATGTTGGTGCAGAGAAGACCCAGAAATCAGCCCGGGGATGGGGTGTGATTATTACAGCCACTGCGCAGAATTTCAAGGGGAGGTTTGGAAAGTGCAGATCTGGGGTGAAGTGACTTGTAAAAAAGAAAAAAAGGTACGTTAGAATGAATCTGTTGATGCCTTCCCAAGAATGTGCTGTGTTATTAAAACAACATCCAAGAAGGCAGGGGTTTGAGGTTGCCATCAGCTGTGATCTTCCTAGGCCCCAGTTCTCACTTTAAAATGTGAGGCTTAGCTAGAGGATCCCTAGGACCTTTCCACTCTGAACTGCCACCCCTCCCCTCGAGGACTCCAGAGACCCACCTTTTGTCAGGTTGTCATCACTTTCCGCTTCCTCTCAGAAGAGGTCCAGCTACCCCAGGGCCCAGTGAAGGAAGTGCCGGCCTGAATTCTGTCCATTTGCTACTATAATCTCTCTCTAACTCAGGTTCTTTATTTGTAAAATATTTCCCAAACCCATCTCAAGGGTTTCAGGGGGAAACATAAGAAATGAGAAAAAGCTCTGGGAGAAAAAGAGAAAATTGCTACCCAGCTATTAAGTAAAAATGTCATTCTTTTTTAGGCCATTTTAATAGTCTAGTCTGTTCCTTTTCTAGACGGTGGCTTGAGAGTATTTTCTATTGACTGTAGGATGGGCAGCTGTCAAGCAATGTGTTGTACCGTCAGCAGTGATTTCCAAGGGGCAGGAGCAGAGAAGGGCTGGGGTGAGACGTCAGTCACGAGCGTAGGTACCCGGCAGACGTAACTTCCACAGAGAGAGGAAAGTACAAGCCCCCCAGGAGAGATGGGGGTAAACGTAGTTGAACCCGTCATTTGGCATCAGAGACCTTAAACCTATTTTTGTTCCTTCCCAAAATTATTGTTTAGCATCAGATAATCGTTTATATTATTCAGTGACACCTAGAAAAGCAATGACTTAGTATGTCTCTCCATAGGACAAGGCTAAGCCATTATAAAAAAGATTTCTGGTCTTCCTTATACTACGGAGCTCTTATGAAAGAAGACAAGTGTATTCATTTGTCATCATGTGCTTTTCTCTGAAAATCCTTTAGGGCTTTTAAAAGTTAATCATCTTGTTTCTTTGGTTTTGTGCCACAACAGAACATCTAACTTTCTCAAACCCCCTCCCTCAAAAATAAAAGGGCGCCATTGGAAAGTATCTCAGAGCTGTTTATTTCTCTCCCTTTCCTGAAACAAGCATCCTCCTCACAGTATATTGGCAAGAGTTATCTAGATTCTGCTTGGATTCTAGATTGTCCACTTACTTCCATTGCTAATTATTATCCGTGTGCAAAGTGTGACCAATAGTTACCTACTATGCGTGTGCTAAGAATTACATGGGGAAAAATGTATGTAACTTGCTTAGAACAGAGTGTGAAATTGATAAATACTCGCTATTACTCTTGCTATTATTGTCAGGTATTTATGATCTCTTAGTGTACCTTTAACGGTACACCGTCCACTTTTCCAGGGAGAACATAGGCGACAGAATCTTACCAGGCTAGTATTAACCTTAGAAACAGGTAAACAGAAGACATCAGAGCCAAGGGTCTGGGAAATACCTGAGTCACAGCCATCTGTATGGTGGATACTTTGCCATTGTTTTATTTGGGCCTAGTTTCAACTTGTTCCCTTATATTAGAAAAAGGCATTTTTTCAATATCTACTTTCCTAACTACCTACCAAAAACAAAGAGCTAGGTGAAGTCATAGTCCTTTCACATTTTATTAAATTAAGCAAATACGGGCCTCCCTGGTGGCGCAGTGGTTGAGAGTCCGCCTGCCGATGCAGGGGATACGGGTTCGTGCCCCGGTCTGGGAGGATCCCATATGCCGCGGAGCGGCTGGGCCCGTGAGCCATGGCCGCTGAGCCTGCGCATCCGGAGCCTGTGCTCCGCAACGGGAGAGGCCACAACAGTGAGAGGCCCGCGTACGGAAAAAAAAAAAAAAAAAAAAAAAAAAAAAAAAAATTAAGCAAATACTTATCGAATATTGATGCGGATCACAGTATCTAAAGGTCCAAGTTGCGGTTCTGATGTGGTTTCCTTCCTCGTTCTCCTCACCACACCACGACATAAAGTGTCTGATTTAGGTTGGGTGTTTCCCGGCTTTCGGACGATGAGATATTTAATGCATTTGATGTGAGTCATCAATTTAAATGCCCGCCCCTGCTTGTTCTGTGCCCTGGAGTTCAAGCTCTAACCAGCCGCCTCTGCACAGCCCGCGGGGGCATCTTTGTAGGGGACTTAGCGCCATCTAGTGCCCTTAAGGGGAATAGCCGGTGTCTGCAGGGCTCACTTCGCACCCTGTAATAAATAACCACGGTGGATCCAGTTATCTCCTTTCTTGTATATCATTGGATTTTAAAAACTTCAGGCCCTGCTTAACTCCACTGTTTTGCACATGAGTTACATCCCCTCAAATGCCACATTACCTTTTGCATTCTCTTAAGGGCTCAATCCAAAAATGTTTTGCTCTGTTGCCAAGACATCACTTGCTGCTGGCCTTGTGTGAATACGCTTTCTCCAAGTGTGAGTTTTCTTATGATCCGCTTGAAACCCTAGCATGCTTCTCACAGTACAGCATGTCCTTTATTAGTCAGAACTGTTGTCATCCCGCCCTATTTTTGATTCTTCTCTTTTTTCAGATTGTCTACAAAGCCTGGCTGTGTTCCCAGTATTTTGAAGTCGCACAGCTGAACTGCAGAAAGACAATTCCTTGCAAGCAATACTGTTTGGAGGTTCAGACGAGGTGTCCGTTCATATTGCCCGACAATGATGAAGTCGTCTACGGGGGACTCTCCAGTTTCATCTGTACAGGTACAGTGCAGGGCAGGCGTTGGCACCCAGCCTCTCGTGGTGGATCTGCTTCTTATGTGGTGTTTGTTTGGCTGGGGGTTTCCTTCCACCTGTGTAACCCTCAAGATTTGGCTGGGATTATTGCATGATTTCCTTCACGGAAACCCTGAAAGGACCCCGAAACTGATTTGGAGATGCCACGTGATGTGTCGTCTACCTATGACCACCATCATTAAGTTTGTAAAAGGATAAAATGGAAAAATGTCAGCAATCTTTGGATTTGCTTAAATTTGCCTTAGAGTCGGTTGGGTTCTACCTGCCTTATCTTTGTATTAACCTAAGAACAGATGACGTGATAAGGCGGTAAAATTATGTTTCTTCTTCAGATTGGTAACAAGTTTAGGTCCCAAATCTATTTTCTGAGAAGTGTTATGTTACTTTATCTTAAATAAGTATCGAGAGTATAAAGAAATGCCCATTTAAGTTACTCGTGTGTGTGTATGTGTATTAGAGTCCGGTTAAATTGTTTACCTCTTTCACCAAATGACTCAGACTGGGCAAAATACCAATAGCAGCATTCAATTTCTGGGTATTTATAAGTGTTACACAATTTAGACATAGAATAAGATGCAAAGGATAAGAGTAGATTGCTTTTTAAAAATAAATGCTGAGTAGACAAGTGAGAACAATCCACTTTGCTGCAGAAATGTGATCCTCAGAGTTGTTGCTCCACACTCTCTCAGTAAAAATGTGCTACTTGTCCTTGTAACTGGATGGCTTGAGTTGTAGCATGTTTTGTTTTCAAGTTTTCAGGATAAGACACCATCATATGTACGAGGAAACATGAAAACCCCTCTTCTTATAATAAACTTTGTGAGACCCTTCTAAGCAGAGTGACATATTGAGATGCTCAACATGAGAATTTATCAAATTCTTTCTAGAACACTTATTTCCATGCCTATCCATAACCTATACTGTTCTAAGTGATGTGCTATCAAGAGACTGTGAAGCAAAGCTCTCCCCTAAAAGCCTGCCTACACACTGGATGACTTTTATGCTGCCCAAACTTATGGGAAGAGTATCAGGATGAAGGTTAAGAGACAGGGGTTTTCCTCCTATTTCTATTAATGCATTCTCTCCGAGCCACCATCTTCTCATTAGTACATTAGTGATAGCATTCCCCCTCAGGCATGTCTGCGGTGAGGAATACAGATAGATAAGCTGCACGAGATACGTCACCCATAGGCAATAGCCATTGTACATAAGGAAGCGATTTGTGGAATGTAAAGTGATTTACCAATTATTTTTGTTATTCCACTGATTTGATGCTGAGATCATTTTTCATATGGTTCCTCTCTACTGGGAAGACAGAGAGAGAGAGAGAGAGAAGAGAGAGAAAAAAGGAAGGAAGGAAGGAAGGAAGGAAGATATTAACACCTTCTTCCTTTGAATCTGAGCCAAAATTCACCAGTCACAGGCTATTCATTTATTTGTCTTCCACACAAAACTTCAATAAATGGTCATCAAGATAAGGTCTTCATCTCTTGACTTAAGGGCCAATGAGGCGTCCGTGATTTTAGGACTTCTGAGAAACTTCTGGAATTTTATGTAAAGGTTGTATTCTTGTTCATTCTCATGCATGTAGCTTTTTTCCTAGAGAAGGTCAACAGCTTCACTAGATTCTCAGAGCAGAAAAGAACCTCAGATGAAGGGAGAGGCATCTGTCTTTATCTCCTCCTGCTTCCTGGTCCCTTATCTGTATGTTTGAATCTGAAATACAGGTTTGAATGTTCATCGCCTTCCCTATACACGTTCAAGGCCATCAGAAAGCTAAACATGGAAATTAATCTCTTTTTGCACATGTGCAGAAAGTCTATCTTATATTTTTAATTGTCTTTGAGTCTTTCAAAGTCAGATTTTTTCATCTACATCATTAAGGAAAACAAACAGGAAAAGAGAGATTTGTCATTTGTCGGATCTAGGGAAAAATGCCACCAAAATTAGAAGCTTTCTGGGAGAATCTCATCACTGAATATTTGGGAATCTGACTCTTCTTTCCCCACTGTCAGCTGGGCCTATGTTCTTTTTCTTACTTCTCAAAAATGTGCAGAATAAATTATGAAGGCATTTGGTCCCTGAGTGCTGTGAAAATTTTTGACAAAAAAATGGTACTAATTTTCAGATTGATCCTCTTTTCTAAGCTGTGACCCAGGCTTCCTGGAAGAATTCTGTGTCTTGATCATTAGCAGCCATCCTTTATCCACCGCGGGTCACAGAGGTCCCTTGAGTTTTGCTGCTGGACTTGAACAGGAGAGATTTCTGCAGGTGGGAATCGCTTGCTGCCACATCACTACTGATGAGGGCCCCAGTCACCAGGGCCCCCAGAACATCTCCTTCTGGGAAGAAGTGAGCTCCCGGGGCCACTGGTGAAACCCTGCCCAGGAGCCCAGTGGCCTCACATTTGTAGGGAAACTAGTAAGACTTTTACATATAAAACATTTGTTCCCAAACATTGTCACACAATCTTTGAAGGTTCACCTCTTACAGATAGACATGAAGATCCAAAGAACTCACCTTTCAGGTATACTTGGAGTAAATATTGAGTCATCTCACGCACCTTTTACGCATTTTGAATGAAGCGTCTTCTGTACTCAGAATGAGACTAAGTCTAGTCGAGAAATGGGAGTATTTTTCCTAGTTCCTCAGTTGGCTGCACATGACCTGAGGCCCACTGGGAAGCGGGCTCACTGCCACGTTTCAGCTCACACAGAACAGCACATCTGCTGGACGCCCCCCTCAGTGAAATGAGTAAATGACAATCACTAAACCCAATTTCACTAAAAGGAATTCACTAAGTAGGTTGGTCTTTATCTTGCCTCCAGTAATTCCTCTTTTTAAAAAAATTAATAAATGTTTTTATTGCCATTCTATATGCTGAAAAATATAATCACTTATCATCAAGAGTTGAAGGAATAGATGGAGTTTCCTTCAAATTCCTTTAATAATGGTCTCCCTACCAATGGAAATATATCCAATTCAGAAGCTTCCAGAAGGAAAGAGATTCCCTCTAAAAATCAATCTCAAAAAAGTACTCAGTGAGCACATGACTGCAAAAGGCTCGCTGACAGATGCTGTCCAAGTGAGGGTCAATTTTGTTCAAGGTGCTTCTCCATGGTGACAAACCAGTGGTGTGATTGTGGCTTTTTTTCCTAGCGTCCTCTGCATCATCCAATCTTTTAGAGACTGGGATTACAGGACTCCAGTTCTTCCTGTCATCTAGGCTTTTATTAGATATATATTGATGCTTAGAATTCCTGTCATCCATCCAAAAAAGTACATCTCAGTCCTTGGGATCAGGGAACCAGTTAGAGGGTTCAGAACAGACAAAATTCCTTTAAATAATCAGGAGTTACTTAAAATTTTGGTAAGTTATTAGATGCAACCTTATTGCATCATTTCTTTATGAGGCTTATATTACTTACCCATGTCCTACATGGGAGTGTTTTACATGTCTATATTTTGGTCATCTGCTGCTATGATCCTTAGCAAGCCGGTAGCTTATTTTTAAAAAATGAAATATCTGAGAATGCATGTCCGTGGCTGTACAATGTCTTTGACTGAGGCTGTTGCTGAAGGTGAAGGACAGATGTTCTAACCACAAAACTAGAGAGAAGAGCCTCCTCCTATTGTTAAGTTCTGCTTCTGTTTTAGGTGATGAAGGAAAGACACTTTGCCTGAGATCTCTCTTGGTTTTTCTGTTAGAGGATAAAACTGAGGCGTTGCTGAAGGGGCATTTGAGAAATTAATTAGGGAGAAATTCCAAGGTGCTGTCAGGGTGAAGCCCATCATTGGATGTCAGGCTTTATTGAGTTAAAACTTTTCAAGGTGGCTTCTGTTCTCAAGCTGGGTTCACACAATACTCTGCTATTTTAGGAACTGTTTCTTCGTCTTCAGAGTGAGGGGGTGGAGTCCTTTGTGGGTTCTGTGCTGTCAACCCATCATGGTGATAATTACGCGGGTTTCCCCCCTGCACACTCCCTCGCATTCTTCTGGAATCCCCTAGAGAAATCCTGGATTGCTTACCTGGAATGGTGAGCCAACACTAACAACACAGAAGTAGCAGAGCATCTCAGGCTGCGGGTGCTATGGTAACATGCATTAGGAAAATTGCCACTTGATTGATGGATAAGACAGACCCTACCTGATTTGCTGCTGTATTTTTCATAGGTGAATTATTGAAAGAAAAAATAAAGTAAAAGTAGATCTGCTGGGGGTTACTGACAATGGAGATAAAACATTTTGAGAATTCTGTGTAAATTCTGCATTTCATTTTTTAGCTGTGACAAGCATGAGGTTATATTTCCGCCTCCTGGGAAAACACGGCGGGCTGTTGTTGCTCGTTAGGGTGACAGGTCTGATTAGGAAGTGATGGAGGACGGGCGCCCCCTGGTGGCTAGGCTCTGCCTCTGCAGGGGACCTAAAGCGGTTTATTTCCCGCAGGCAAGGAAGTCATTATAATAATCCTTTGAGAGAAAAAGATGGGGGAAAATACTTGGATATGCATATTGATCGAGTCCGAAAGGCATTTTCTAATGTTGCATGTCATTCACAGGAGAGAGTTGACAACTGTGAAAAAACATTCCCTAAATTGTATCTCACACATCTGGGGAGTTGATGAAGATTTTTAGAAAGATTATGTAAAAGATTTTCTCACCAAATTAGTATTTCAGTAGAAAAACCTGCTCTCTATAAATTTTAATTTGGACGTCTATGATATCTTTAATCCCCGTACCTTCTCCAGTGTGTGAATATGTTTGATTATTTTCTAAAACTCAAGGGTCTTTTTTTTCTGAAAAAGAAATAATGAAATACCAGCTAGTTATAGCACCATGTGATGTCATACAAAGTCTTTATATATATATAATATATATATAAATCTACAAAATATGTAGATCCAAAATCTTTATATAAATATATATGTATATATATAAATTTAGACCAAAAGAGAAATGTGAAGGAAGATAGTATGATCAGAATAAATAATAAATATGAAAATAAGTTATTTTTAAAAAATTAAGTAGCATGGAGTAACTTCATGTGTTTGGGACATCGTTTTCCATTAAAACACTGCACTTTTGGAGGCTTATTAAATTCATAGAGTTAGACCTGAGTTCAGGTCCTCATACTTAAAGTCATCTTCCCTGACGTCCACCTCCATGTGCTTCCCCAACAGTTCAAGTTTGCCTTGAGCGAGGGGACTAATGCAGGGAAAGAGCCCCAGAGTAGAAATTAGGTTGGTGGATTCTGCCCATAGCTATGAATTTTGGAACGTCGTACCCACTGGGTTTCCATTTCCTCATCTCTACAAGTGGCTGATGGGTCTGGGTCTCCAGCACACGCAGCCCTCCTGGATGTTGAGGGCAGAGTCTGAGTCAGGTGGACGCCCCTTGGTCCAGGCAGAATCTGAGTCAGATGGGCACCCCTTGGTCCAAAATGAGGGCAAAGCACCCCAGCTCCAGACAATGCAGAGTCCATCCTTGTCTGTGTTAGTGGAGGCTGGCATCTCGCTCCAGGTCCCCCTGGATGACCCTCGCTGGCGAGCCAGGAAGGACTGGTGATAAACTCATCTACCTCCAGGTGTGCTGATAAAACTGACCGTACCCTCCCAAGCCTGCACACCTAGACAAACCTTGGAGAAGTTCTAACATAGTCCACGTTGTACTTCTGCATTTTCTCTCTCTACCTTACCTGATCTAAGAGGAGAAATGAAAGGGATTAGACCAGGGAGAGTTGAGGAAACCGTGCCTGGAGCTTTTGCATGGCGTGGAGTTGAATCAGCCCCAAGGTGTGTCCAGTCTCTATGGCAGGGAGCCCCAAGCTTGCTGCTTCTGGAGCCAGGAAGGGCGGAGCCTGCAGCCACTCCCTGGCCTGTCCCCAGGCACGTGAGCACCGCAGGTGCATTGAGCAGAAAGCGGTCCTCCTTGGTGCCACCTGGAGAGGATCCTAGTGACATCATCTCACAATTGCCTGGTAATCCGTAGCAGCAGCGTAACTTGCTGGCCTGGCCGGTAGGTCTTGACCTCTGAACTCCCTAGGATGGACGACTATCCTTTACTGAAGCCAGAACTATTGAATGCTGCTCCGACAGTACCAGGGCAGGGCATCCTGGGCAATGAGTTGGTTGGTCTGTACTCAGATGGAGGTTGAAAGAAAACGTTTAGAGAGCTTCCCTAGAGCAAGGAGGAGGGTGAAATACACATCGTTCTACAGAGATTCACAGCATCCCCAGAAAGCTTCGTGACTGACAAGACTCAGAGCTGTTTATGACTGACATGGCAGCAAAGTAGTAAGATAGAGGAAGAATTTCAGCTCTGGAATTCGGTTTAGGAGTGGTAACTCTGCGCAAAGAGGAATCTCCTAGAACAGGCGAAACCTTATTCAGTGAAGGCGTTTACTAACTTCACCTGCAGTTAAACATCTCTGCAATCAAGCCTCTCTGTGAAGTGTGTATCCCCACCCTGTAGCTGTTCTGGGTGCTGTTCTGAACTGCTTTGGACATTGCAGTGATCTCACGTGATTATAGATTCAGTCAATTTGAGAACAAGCCTGAATTATAGACGTCATCTAGTCTGATGTTGCTTTTATACAGGGTTAAAGAGAGCTGACCCCCTGAAACCTATTATTGCAGAAACCAGGATAGACCCACCTTTCCTGGCTATTAGTCCAGTGTCTGTATCGCTGGTGGAACGGAAAGTGGCCATTCGGTCAGTCCTGAAATTAACCTGTAAGCAAATGTCTCGTTTCTGCTGTCCAGCTGGAGAAGGTCCCTCTGTAAGAAAAGAGAAGGTGGGGACACAGCTTGTGGTGTGTGCAATGCCGTTTCCAGTAGTTCAACACACACATCCTGATTTTACAACATCACATATTATATTAAAAATAAACATCACATATATTTTCTACCTGGGCCATTCTTTCTGCTTAAAGAAAGGAGAACTGTCTGGCGCTGTTCTCTGGAAGATTTTGTGCTTAGATGGCTGGCTTTTTCAGTCAGATTAGTGAGCAAGTTTTTTAGACTGCACACATGCAAACCTACAGATATATTACTATGAAGGGTAAAGACAAGGAACCAAGGTCTCTAAAATGTTTGCCTAAATAATTGTGAATCTACCTTCTGCTTTGTGTTCAGTAGGTTTGAGTCCCATAAGGAAATAATGCATTCTATACATTTTAAAAATGGAAAGTGAACCAATTTGTCTCCATTTTGAAATCTTGTCTTTTTGGTGGTTCGGCTTGACTTTACCAGATGAGATGGTTATCGTTAGTCATAATTTCTAATGTATCAGATCATTATAATGTTTACTCTTTGGGTTCAACGTGAAGTTTTCTTCAAATGAGTAAGATGTAGGAGGTCCATTTTTATATCCGTGATGCAGTCATTGTTCAAAATAATTTCTTAAATTTTCTCTGGAAATAATTTTCATATCCTGAAGTATTCTCTTCCTGCTTTGGGAGATTTATCTGAACATGTATGTTGTTTATGGCTGTATGCCCAGTGCCCAGAAAGGTGTTTGACACAGTCTGTGCTCAATAAACAAATTTCAAATGAATTAACTAATGGGGAGCAATCTGTGATGGGCCCTGTTATGAAGAAGAAGGGACCATCCAAGGTGGGGAGAAGCCCAAGGAAGCCAGGAGGTGAAGGTTGTACCCTGCAGGGCCACCAGCTGCCTCCTGCCTGCCTCTGTCTGCCAGCGATAGTCTGACGATTCCAGAGAGGGGGCTGACAGGTAGATGCACTTTAACAACACATCCCCCTGTTGGAGTCAGAGAGAATATCAGTGTTTCCTTTGAAAGCCATTTTGTCCCTCACGTTCCATCCTTCTGTCACAGGCAAGATAAAGACTCAGGTTGAATGCTGTCTGGACCTCATCATGCACATTGCTTACTCACCTGGGATGCTAGGACTTTAAGCCTGATGAACGAAGTGACACCTCACTTATGGAATTTACATTTTAAGTGAGCGTCAAGGTTAACTTGCCCCCTGCCCCCCAATTCAAGTCCTAACCTGCAATATCTCAGAATGTGACCTTATATGAAAATAGGGTCTTTTATGGAGGTAATCAGGCTAAAGCAAGGACATCAGGATGGGCCCTAATCCAGTGCTGCCTGCCCAGTGGGTATGTTCATCTGCTAGGGCTGCCATGTAACAAGGTGCCACAGACAGGGTGGTTTAAACAACAGAAATGTATTATCCCGCAGTCCTGGAAGCCAGAAGTCCAAGGTCAAGGTGTTGGCAGGTTTCGTTTCTCCAAAGGCCTCTCTCCTTGGGCCACCTTCTTACTGTGTCTTCACAAGGTCTTCCCTTTGTCTGTGCACCCAGGGGTCATCCTGGGTGTCCAAATTTACTCTTTTCATAAGGAATCTCATTGAATTAGGGCTCACTCTAAAGACCTCATTTTAACTCAGTCATCTCTTTAAAGGTCCCGTCTCCAAATACAGTCACATTGAGGTGCAGGAGGTTAGGGCTCTAACATCTCAATTCATCTCACAGAAGTGTACTTATAACAAGGGGACATTCGTACCCACAAACACACCCACAGGGAACACAATGGGTTGAAACACAGGGGGAATACCATCACCTACAACCCTGCCAACACTCTGACCTCAGACTGTCGTCCTCCAAAACTGTGAGACCATAAAGTACTGTTTTTAAGCTGCCCAGACTGTGGAACTTTGTTAGGGCGGCTCTGAGCTCTGCCTGGCAATTTTGGAATAGAACAGATACATTCAGTATTGTTTGTTCAAGAAGAGAATAATGTCTAACCCTTCTATGAAGACAGATTTTGCGTACTTCAAAAGTTCTAGAGGATTAGAGGAGAGGAAGCAATAAAAAGGAATTATAAAGGCAAAGAGAGAACTCAGCCAAGAGGAGTTAGAGGATAATAATTATGCAGAGAGAGAGTAATGATGAAAAAGAGTATTAACCAGTACGGATCGGTTTTAACTGTAAAATAAAATGATTTTCATGAATTTCACGAATCTCCTTTTGAAGGAATTTAGAACCACATTCACTTTGCAAAGCTCTTGTGTGTACTGTATCCACCCTTTCATGGCTTCATGATTAGAAGATTTTAAACCTGAATCTGCAAACTTTTCATGTCACGGAATTGCAGTTAGTGAAGTTTTCTTTTGGAAAATCTAATCTCTCTGTGCTTTGTGCTCAACATTGCTGTAAACCTAAAACTGCTCTAGAAAATAAATCCTAATGAAAAGCGGGGGGGAGAACCTAGCTAAATGAACTTTCTATCTCTAGATAAATGGTCTTCCATTTGGAGATGTGTTTGTTCTCATCATTTCCAGCCTACTCTTGTAGTGTCAGAAGGAAATGCAGACTCATAATTTTATATAACAGTTTTATGAGATTTGTGGACAGCTTTCAAATTCCAAATCTCAATCCTTACAAGAAGAAAGGTTTATATCCCTGTTCGCTTCTATTATTCTTTCCACAAAGAGATAAAATTTAAATGCATGGAGCATCAGGAAAAGCATGGAGTGTATTAGAAATCATGAGCTCCATCAATTAGCACAAAAGAAGCAAACATGAACATATAATTAGGGAAACTCCATATGTAAAGTCACAAGGTTTAGAGCTGAAAGGACGTGAGCTGTTGTCCAGCTCTTGAGGGTGGGTTTCCCATTGGCTCCGTGCACGGTTGGGTCTGGACTGTAAAGAGGATTGAGGTCGGGACCGTTAGTGGATTCAGTGATCACCTAGAAAAGTCTGCACAAGTGAGGAAGCAGGCACGGGCTTTCCTCAGTCATATTCATCCCTCGTGATAGCTCAGTGGTTAAATCCAGCAGAAAAGAAAACTGAAGAATAGAGAAACCAAGTCTCTTCCCCGAGTTCACACTGAAGCCATCGGTAGAAGCCAAGGCATCTGGCTCCCTGACTTGGCACAGTTCACTGCTCTTCTCTTTTCTCCCTTTTCACCAGAATTTATTTTGTAACTGGAGTAGCCAAGCTTCTCTCAGTCGTGACCTTCTCATCACAAGCTTGACTCCAGAGGGTCATTAGCTCTTCCTACTTTTATTGTAAAATGCTTGCTGTGCTAGAGAGAAATGTCTGAGGAGAAATGTGGTAGATGTATATGAAATTATATTCTCTCCTCCACATTTTTTTTTTTTTTGGTTGCAGTACGCGGGCCTCTCACTGTTGTGGCCTCTCCCGTTGCGGAGCACAGGCTCCAGACACGCAAGCTCAGTGGCCATGGCTCATGGGCCCAGCCGCTCCGTGGCATGCAGGATCTTCCTGGACCGGGGCACGAGCCCATGTCCCCTGCATCAGCAGGCAGACTCTCAACCACTGCGCCACCAGGGAAGCCTTCTCCTCCACATTTTACTTCCTAAGAAATGTGTTCTGTTCCGCCCTGAGTATTTTCTCTTGCATTTTCACTCATTCAACATAAATTTGCGCAAGACTCATTGCATCAGTTTTCTATTGCTGCCTTAACAAATTGCCACGAACTTAGTGGCTCAAAACAGCACAAATATGTTATCTCACAGTTCTGTATGTCAGAAGTTGGATCTCACAGGGCTGAAATCAAAGTTTCTCCTGGAACCTCTAGGAGAAGACCTGGTCCCTGATCATTCAGACTGTTGGCAGAATTCAGCTCCTTGCTATTGTAGGACCAAGGTCCCTGTTCCCTTGCTGGCTGTCCACCAAGGAGAGTGCCCAGCTTCTTGAAGCCACCCACATTCCTTGGCTTGTGGTTCTACTGCTCCAAGTTCAAAGTCAGCAGTGGAGAAGCAAGTTATTCACATGTCACATCTCTCTTACCCGCTGGCCTCAACCTCTCTCCCCTTTTAAGATCTCGTGTGATTAGATTAGTCTCGCTTGGTAAACTTCCTATTTTGTCAGCTGATTAGCAGCCTTAATTCCATCTGCATCCTCAATTCCTTTTAGCCACGTTACAGGATATTCATAGGTTCTGGGGATTAGGATGTAACATCTTCTGGGGGGGGGCATCATTTTGCCCTCCTGCATCTATCATGTACCAGCTATTGGGCTAGATGCCGGTGATAGAAAGAGGATTAATAAATGTGGTTCATAACCCGAGAAACACAAGTTTATCTGTGGAAGTAAACAAATTGAATAAATACTAGGCTGGACATGTTGCTTGTAATGTATTAACAAAATATTGAAGAGGAAAGGAACCATTCACTTATCTCCATAACTTCTCTGAGGTGTAAGTATAGAGAGTGTAATTATCACAGATTTACAGATGTGCAAGGGAATACAGAGAAACTATGTTTTCCTAGGTTTAAGCAGATGATTTCCCAAACAAGGGTAAGATCCATGATGAAGATTTCATCCCTAGCTTCCAGGCTACCTTACCGTGTATGTATGTCACTGCCACTGTTATAACCACTCCCAGCATTATTACTACCTACTAATTCTGAGCACTTAGTCAGCACAAGACATTCAGCCAAGCACCTAAGATCCACCATCTCATTAAAGCTTCACAGTGTCTCCATAAGGAGAGTATGTGTGTTGGTAAGGTGTCCTGTAAGTGCAGAAATCCTACTAGAACTGACTGAAGCAAAGATGGAATTCATGGTCCAGAAATAAACAACAGGGAATATATTGTTCATTAGATAGATAGATAGATAGATAGATAAGTGGTAGAAATATGCTGACATAAAGAGATATACTGAAGCATAGAGATGCAGGAGAGATTCCATGCAGAGAATAACTCTCTCGAGCTCTATCAAAGCTCCAAGTCAAGCTTTGGCTCCCCGACCCCACCTCTGAGCTCTGTTTTTCTCTTTGTTAGTTGATTTCACCAGCAGCTACAGATTTATAACCTCTCAGTTCGGGAACCGCAGCAGGAAGAAATCACCTCATTGCCATAATTTTTGCAGAAGTCCCGCCTTGGAGTCCACTAGTGTGGCTTAAGTCACGTGTCCACACTTGAGTAATCCCTGCCGCCAGGGAGATGGAACATCCAGGTCAATAAGGCAAGTCCCAGGCCTCCTGCATGTGGGAGGGGCTGGCCCAGCCTCGCCTGCACCACATCCCTGGAGTGCAGGAAGCCTTTTCCCCAAAATAAAATCTGGGTGCTGTTCCCAGAGGGGTCACGGATGTTCCCTGAACTAAACAACAGCTGCCCACCGCATAGGTGCCCCCTCACCAAAGAGACCAAGGAAGCCTGCGTGCCTTTCCCAGCCAGCCTCCGCTGGTAAGAGCCCAAGGAGAGCCGGTAGAGCCTCATCAGAAACGCTGGGTTTACTCTTCCTGTAGCACCAATAGATTAGAGAAAAGATGGCGTCTCTTTGAAAGTCTAAGCATTTTCATCAAATATCTTAAAAACTCACAACAACGTTTCTGCAAAGTAATATCTGTTATTATATTTATACTAGAAAATGCATGCTTAATTATTTAAAAACATTCAGTAAGTGTCAGGACTTCCCTGGTGGTCCAGTGGTAAAGAATCCGCCTGCCAGTACAGGGGATGTGGGTTGGATCCCTGGTCGGGGAACTAAGATCCCACATGCCTTGGGGAAACTAAGGCCACGCACCACAACTACTGAGCCCACGCGCCCTGGAGCCCGCGCGCCACAACTAGAGAGAAGCCCACACGCCACAGTAAAGAGCCGGTGCCACAATGAAAGATCCCGCATGCCTCAACTAAGACCCAAAAAGAAAAAAAAAAACATTTAGTAAGTGTCCATCAGCAAAAAGAAGAAAATAAGAAAATCCATCATCTACCACCAATAGGAAAACAACATTTTATACCGTGAATAGTGGTTTGAATGATTAAATACACTTCTATAGCATAATTTCATGTTTGCGTGATAATACAGTATATGATTATGATGTAAATTACTTGAGTGTTTAACTAACTACCGGAATTTTTTCACGTTCAGTTTTTTGCTATGTAAAAAAAAAAAAAAAAAACTACTAAGAACATATATGCATACTTATTTCCATACATTTGAAAACAATTTTATTGAAGTAGAGTTATTTATAATGTTATGTTTAATTTCTGCTGTACAGCAAAGTGACTCAGTTATACATTTTTTTTTCATTTTCTTTTCCATTATGGTTTATCACAGGATATTGGATACAGTTCCCTGTATGATATGTAGGACCTTGTTGTTTATCCATCCTATATATAATTGTTTGCATCTGCTAATCCTAAACTCCCACTCCATCCCTCCCTCCCCCTCTCCCACTTGGCAACCACAAGTCTGATCTCTGTGAGTCTGGTTTTGTTTCATAGATAGGTTCATTTGTGTCATATTTTAGATTTCACATATAAATGCTATCATATGGTATTTGTCTTTCTCTTTCTGACTTATTTCACTTAGTATGATAACCTCTGGGTCCATCCATTGTGCTGCAGTATTTCCATACACTTCTGATTCATTTCCCTAAACTCATTGAATTGTACTTGGCAGGTAAAAGCGCATGCAAAACTTTAGCCTTTTGATATTTATTGCCAAAAACTCAGAAAGTTTTAAAGACATAGATTCTTGCCAGAGGTGTATTATACTTCTCATTTCTCATTCCTTTATGGACATACATATTATAATGAGTATTTCTCAATGTTATAAGCAAAATATTACACATCCTTATTGTTTCAAGTCACTAAATACTAGTATTTGAACTTTTTTTTTTTTTTTTTTTTTTTTTTTTTTTTTTTGTGGTACGCGGGCCTCTCACTGTTATGGTCTCTCCCCTTGCGGAGCACAGACTCTGGACACGCAGGCTCAGCGGCCATGGCTCACGGGCCCAGCCACTCTGCGGCATGTGGGATCTTCCCAGACCGGGGCACGAACCCGTGTTCCCTGCATCGGCAGACAGACTCTCAACCACTGCGCCACCAGGGAAGCCCTGAACTTTTTTACATTGGTCTTTTTTCTCTTTTATTTTATTTATTTATTTATT
Source organism: Mesoplodon mirus (assembly GCF_964341445.2). Lineage (NCBI taxonomy): Eukaryota > Metazoa > Chordata > Mammalia > Artiodactyla > Ziphiidae > Mesoplodon > Mesoplodon mirus. The sequence continues at coordinate 73,848,974 of NC_138993.1, read as the reverse complement.
TATTTATTTATTTATTTATTTATTTATTTTATTATTTTATTTATTCCTAATGTCTAATTCTTAATTTAATATATAATCTTTTTTTCTTTATTTCTCTCTCCCTTTCTTCCTTCCTTCCTTCTTTCCTTTCTTCTTTTTCTTTCTTTCTTTCTTTCTTTCTTTCTTTCTTTCTTTCTTTCTTTCTTTCTTTTTGTCATCACCTGTGCACATTTTCCTTTTCTTGCATCTTTGTTTTCTTATAGGAAACAAGGGGCCCAAGGAGCCTGGCTTCTTAAAATGTTCATTTGTGCTGTCTTGCCTCTGAGAGATACATACTTCAAAACCTCATTTTTGTTATTCTTCATATTTTCTCAGTTTCTCTGTCTAATCTTTTCTCATCTTAATATTTTCTCATTTTACTATATATGTATGTGTCCTTCTCTATATATTTAAAGAATGTAATCAGCAGAAAACCAGTAGATATCAAAACTATTGAACGAATATATGCTTTTGTTATTATAAAAGAACAGATGTTCTGGGCCTCCCTGGTGGCGCAGTGGTTGAGGGTCCGCCTGCCGATGCAGGGGATACGGGTTCGTGCCCCGGTCTGGGAGGATCCCATATGCCGCGGAGCGGCTGGGCCCGTGAGCCATGGCCGCTGAGCCTGTGCGTCCGGAGCCTGTGCTCCGCAACGGGAGAGGCCACAACAGTGAGAGGCCCGCGTACAGCAAAAAAAAAAAAAAAAAAAAAAAAAAAGAACAGATGTTCTATGTCTCTCAAATAAGAGTCATAAGTGGGTGTTAAAACCTATTATTTCCCCCACTCCAAAAAAGAATAATTATATCTCTTTTACTTTAAACTTATTTGTCAATTCACATCTGACAAATAAAGACAGTTAATCATTCTAGTTAATATTCTTTTTGTTAAGTTTAATGTCAACTCTAACATACTGAGACAGTTTTCTTGTCTATAAATTATTCTAGAATATTGGCTTTTCCTTAGAGTCTGTGTACTACCAACTTAAGTTTTGGCATTATCTTTGAGTAAAAATATTTTGATGAAAATCACAGCTACTTTTGTTCACATTTAATGTTTCAAAACTGGTGATCAAATTAGGAAAATAATTTTCCCCTAACTCATTTTAAAAAAGCATATTTTTGGAGTCTGGGTCTATTTATGAGGTGTTTTCATGCCTTGAAGGCATTAACATGTGTCTGTGTAGGCAGGGCACAGACATTGAGATAGCTTTGTATGTATTCTGTGATTACACAGAAAGTCTGTTTTTCTTTTTAGAAAGAAAAGCAGGAAATGTTGTTTGTACTCTAAGTACATTCATGGATGGATCAAAGCGTTAGCAAAACTGTCTCTTCAATTACAAGTCATGGTTTGAGATTCTGCAGCCACAGACTTATTTTCGTAGTTTCCTGTTTTTAAGGATATTTCCTTTGCAGAGTCATAGTTACTAAAGATTGCCAAATTAAAAAAAGACTGAGTTATCTACTAAAACATGACACTGATTTACAGTATGTGATCCTCACCGTGTCACTTCACAGAGAAAAATAACACAAATAAATAGAAATAGAACATAATAGGTAATGTTCTTAACAAGAACCATGAAATTTTCCTCTTGGGTAACAATGCTGAACTAGCTAGCACTCAGCATGAAGTCACGGAAGCATCCATGAGAGATCCAGTTTTTCACATCCTCCTGTAATGTAGATTCATATGACACACTTAAACGCATTTCTGTGAATCCTTGAAATTCATCTCATGAAATGCCATAAACACTTTTCCCATCTATGAGAGGAACCCAAGTGGAAAAATGAAAGCACTTAGCAACCATGGCTGGATCACAGGAATGGAAGAGGAGTCAAGATTCTTATTCCTTCCTCAGGTGACTTTTACTAGTTGCACTTAGTACAAGTCCCTGATACTTGGGAACTTATCAGAATAGGAAGAGGAACATGAGTCTTTCTGTCCCACCAGCACCCCCTGCCTTGAGTCCTACAATGTTCTGATGGTTTGTACGGATGCTAACAGCTACACTCCTCTGGGAACTGATATGGTTTTCCTCCACGTCATCCTATAAAGTCTACATCAGGGACACCCTAAAAGGCATCATCAGGAATGAGGTAGAAAATTAAATGGTATATTTGGTGAGAAAATATTTACTTCACCCATGAACTTTTTTTCTTTCCTATTTTCTTAGAATAAATTTTTCATAACTAAAAATGTCACTGTAACCATTTTAGGAGAGATAACAATGAAAATGTGATATTTAACATCATTTATTAGTTCTGTTGAGACTGTATTCTCTCTGACTGCAGAAGACAGTCTCTGTTCTTTTAGTACAATCCTAGAAAAATTTAGGACCCATCGTTGAGGAAATTATCTGCTTAGCTTCTAGACATTTTGAATGCCTAATTTATCCCTCAATTTAGCTTATGGTCTTAAGAAATGAGTGAATTCTTTGTAGAACTTCTTTGCCATTTTAATGTGGGCCTTTGATTTTAATTTCATTACATATGATTTTCCATTTTTAAAACAATCTCTATTCTATTGAATGTGCACTTAGCTTTCTATTCTGAATGACCCTTACATAGGCAGGTACTTGTGTGACCCGTTCTTGAGAGTCTGCATCACTTTTCTTCCTGATATGTGTACTTATATTTTACTATTGGGTTATATCCATGTGCTAATATATTCAACGCATTAAGACAGTCTTTTACAACTCAGAGTATTACTTCATGATCCCTTGGTTCCTTCCCCTCATTAAACAAATACTTTTTGTTCTCTGGGAGATAAGCAGAATGCTAGGTGTTTAGAGAAAGGATGGAGTAGTTAGATTTCAGTGTGATGTTAGACTGAAAATTCATCATATGGACCTGATACATTTGCCGCCACTCCTTTCAAAAAAAAAAAAAGAATCTATTTCAAATGTATACCTTAATTACTTAAAATTTCCCCTTGCTTAAAAAAGATACCATAAAAATTATAAATATATATATGCTCCTAAGTCATTCTTTCTGCAGATGGTCATATGATTTTGAAATTAGTTTCTAGATTTCTGAGACTGACTTCTCATTTTATATTGTTTTACCAGCCCAATGATAAAATAATCCTAGAAAATTAGCAAAATCTCTACAGGTCACTTATGTTATTTTTACCTTTAAAAAAGTGGATACAATTTGGATACTAGTGCTAATTTTATATTTTTTGTAAGTTATTTCTAAATAAATCCTAGGTTATATGCATGTGAAACCACTATTGCCGCAAATATAAAATGAAGAGCTATTAAAGGTGAAATGCTAATTTCAAAAACTATATTTTGCAACTCTCAGGATTTACACGATGGCAAAAAATGGTCCTGGTGATGAGTAAACCATTGCATTTAAGTGCGAGTGTGACTTCTGGTTCAAGGTGGCAAGCTGAAACAGGCTTTTATTTCCCACCTGTCTCTTAACTCTTATTGAAATTGAAGTACAAACTACAAAATGGGATACATTCATAGAAGCTATAGAACCTAGAAAATGGGACACAGTGAAAATGGAAACTGTTTTTAAAAATATACAGAGGACTTCCCTGGTGGTGCCCTGGTTAAGAATCTGTCTGCCAATGCAGGGGACATGGGTTTGAGCCCTGGTCCAGGAAGACCCCACAAGCCATGGGGCAGCTAAGCCCGTGTGCCACAACTACTGAGCCTGTGCTCTAGAGCCCGCGAGCCACAACTACTGAGCCCTCGTGCCACAACTACTGAAGCCCGCGTGCCACAACTACTGAAGCCCGCACGCCTAGAGCCCATGCTTCACAAAAGAGAAGCCACCACAGTGAGAAGCCCCACGAGGAAGAGTAGCCCCTGCTCGCCACAACTAGAGAAAGCCCGCACAGCAAAAAAGACCCAACACAGCCAAAAATAATTTTAAAAAAAATTTTAAATAAACAACATACAGAAGAGAAAAGGCAAATGCAGGACTCTAGAATGCAACCAGAACTGTGAGAGCCTTCAGAGCAGGTTCTGAAAAAAGACCTCAGCAGATGTGGAAACTGTTCTTCCAATAGGACCCTTTGATGATCATGGGTTGTTTTTGGGGACACAGAGAAAGCAGAACAAAAAGACCAGAAATTCTCTGATGGATTAAAGGCTCTGAGCAGACATCTGAGCCAACAGATCATCCCCATTCCTATCTATGCAGTGTGCTGTCTGCCCACAAAATCCAGGGATCGACTTTCTAGACATTGAATGAGCTCCCTGGGTGGATGTGAGGAAGCCTTCTTAGTAATGACTTTTGGGGTGTTAGGAGGGGAGCTGCGATTCATCCATTTCATCTCCATTCACTCACCCTGAGGAGACTTCTGCCTCTTGGAGACAACTGAAGGTGACAAGAGAGTAAAACATTATGTGGAAGGGCCAGGACAACCCCATAAGAGCTTTTTGGATAAAACAAAACAAAAAGGGTATGAAGGTGGAAGTGGGGAAAGGAATTGATTATCAAAGCAATGTTAGAAGGAATTTCTCCAGAGTGGAAGAAAACCATGGTCAGATTGAAAGGGACCAGCAGAAGAAGCTATGAAGAAACCACGTGTAGACATATCTTCTTGAAATGTTAGAAAACAACAAATATATGAAATATCCGAAGAGGTTTCACTGAGGATAACAAACCCAAGCCTTCAGTGAAATGAGAAGGATATTAACATCTGTGTCATAGCCAAGATTTTAGCCCCTATGATCTTCTTTCTTGATATGCCTGTGAATATGGTACATTACATGGCTCAAAGGACTTTGCACATGGAATTAAGATGGCTAATCAGCTGATCTTAAAATAGGGAGGTTATCCTGGATTATCTAGGTCCACCCAATATAATCACGGAATACAGAAGTATCAGCCAGAAAGATGAAGCAGAAGGAGAAATCACAGAAATGGAAGGTGTAGGAGGGACTCAACCCACTGTTGTTAGATTTCAAGATGGAGAAAAAGTCCGTGAGCCAGGGATGCAGGTGGTCTCTGGAGGCTGAGAGTCTCCAGTTGGCAGCCAGCAAGAAAGCAGGGAGCTCAGTGCCACAGCCACATGAAACTGAATTCTACAAGCCTCCTGACCCAGTTTGGATAATCAAGGCCAACACCTTGATTTCAGCCTGATAAAAAATTGTCACAGACACCATCGTGGCTTAAAATGGCATCCATGTATTACCTCACAGTTTTATAGGTTGGAGCCTGGGTTGGTTTTGACTTATGTCTCTACTTCATTTTGACACTAGTCAAAACCAACCCAGGCTCTAACCTATACAACTGTGAGATAATATATGGGTGCCATTTTAAGCCACTGTGATGTCTGACAGTTTTTTATAAATAGAAAGTGAATGCAGATTTCGGTACGTAGAAATGGAGTGTTGCTGTAACAAATACCTAGAAATGTGCAAGTGGCTTTGGAACCAGGCACTGGCTTAAGTTGGAAGACTTTTGAGGAGCATGATAGAAAAAGCCCAGATTGCCTTGAACAGGGTGTAGGAATATGGTCGTTAAAGTCTGCCGGTGAGGGCTCAGAAAGGAATGAAGAGCATGTTCATGGAAATTGGAAACATCTTCAATAGTATCAGAAAGCTTAGCAGAATTGCATCCTGCAGTTATCTGGAAATCAGAGACGCTAAGTCATGAAGTTGGCTCTATGGCTGAGATTTCCAAGCAAATGTTTAAGGTGTGACCTGGCTTTTTCTTGCTACTCATAATAAAATGCATAAGGAGAGAGGTACACTGAGAAAAGAATTATTAAACAATAGAATCCAGGATTTGATGATTTGGGAAAATCTCAGTCTACCAAGATGGCAAAAGGTAAAACAAATTGCTGTCAGGAAAGCATACTCTAGAGAAAACCAAACAAAACTTCTGAGGGTATGGCTGTACAACCATTCTAAGACCTCACAAAGTTTGGAAGGTCAGAGTATTAATTTATACAAAAGGCTTTTGAAGAGATTAAGGGTGGGACTCATGGATTCCCCTCAGCCCTTTGAGCAGTAGCCTAAAGTAGAGGAGGGATTATCTAGGGAGGATTTGTGGGGGAGCTTCTTGTCTAATGGGGTAAACCCTTGTGACATAGACAGGAGTCTCACAAAGTTATGGAGAAGTTTATATTAGCAAAAACACTGCCAGCTTGGGCAGAAAGGGACAGAGACAGGATGAAGTGAAGGAAGGCTGTTGGACCCTCAGAATTCTACTGGCGGAAACTTGCTAGTGAAACTACTCAGCTGCACACAGATGCAACTTTTTATAAGAAAGGAAAGATGAGTTAGAGGACGGAGATGTGAGCCCAGAAGGTGGAGCTGAGAATTGCAAAGGATCATGCACAGGCCTGGAAACTTGATGGAGTTTGTGCAAGTAGATTTCAAAGTTAATTTAGGTTGATGACCACTTTTCCTTCCATCTTCTCCCTTTTTGAAGCAGAATGTCTGCAACTATTAGTCTATGCCTGTCTCACCATCATGTGTTGGGAGCAGATAACTTACTTTCTGGTTTCACAGATGGAGAGGAATTTTATCCTGGGATGGATTATGCTTAGAGTCACATCAATACCTAATTTAGGTGATACAGATAATGAAATTTGAGGGTTTTGGACTGATGAGACTTAGGGGAGATTTCTGCACTTGGAGTTGTATTGGGTTGAGACTTGGGACCTTGGGTTAGGGTAAAGAGTTTTTGCATGTGGCATGGATGTGAGTCTGGATAATGGCTCCTCCCAAAAAAGATGCCCATGAACTAATGCCCAGAGCCTGTGAGTGTGTTACATGGCAAAACGGACTTTGCAGCTACGATTACGGTTGTGGTTGTGAGATATGGAGATTATCCTGGATCATCTAGGTGGGTCCCATCTAATCACACAGGCTCTGAAAATCAGCGAAGGCAGAGTCAGTCATAAAGACACAATGTAAGATTCAGGTAAGATGGGGCTTAAGGAGAGGTCAGAGAGGTTAGAAGAATGAGAAAGACTCCACACTGTCACTGTTGGCTTTGAAGATGGAGGAGGATGAGCCCAGGGATGAGGATGGCCTCTCGAGTCTGAGAACAGCCCCATCCAACAGCAAGCAAGGACCTCAGTCCTAGAAGCATGGAGAACCAAACTCTGCCAGCAACCTGAATGAGCTTAGAAGTGAATTCCCCCCTAGAGACCCTGAAAAGGACTTCAGCCCTGCCAGCATCTCGATCTTGGCCTTGCTAACACTGAGCAGAGAAACCAGCCAACCCTCCTAGATTGTGACCTACAGAAGTGTGAGTAAATAATCGAGTGGTGTTTCAAGCTACTAACGTGTAGTAATTTGCCACAACATCGACAGGAAACAAATACAGTCATAGTTTTCTCCCACAGCACTGGACCCTAGGATGCAATGAGTAATGCCTCCAAAGTTATCAGAAGAAGAGATTGTGAGTCTTGGATCCTATACCCAGGCAAAATGTCTTTCAAATAGGAGAATGAAGTCTGTTTCAATTAAATGTGTATATTCTTGAAAGTTTACCTTCTACATATCCCATCTGAAACATTACTTGTAGTTTTACTCTAGTAAAACAAAAGAGTGTTACAAGAAAGAGGGTAATGTAGGCTCTCAATATTCGTGGTGGAGTAAAATAAATCATAAGATAATATCTGTGCATCGAAAATAACCTGTTCATATTAGAACACTGAAATTGTTATGATTATAAAATGGATTTAGTGACATAGGGATGAAGATATAATATTTTTCCTGATTATATGAAGAATGAAAGACAACTAGAATCTCAGAAAAAAATGTGCAAGAGAATCGTGAGTCAAATATAAAGCTATCTAAAATTTTTATGGTTTTTATGAATTGATAAAATATATAAAGTAATCATCTATTTTGCCTGATATTTTAAATTATTTGAATGATGTTACTGTAATGAAATGGCATGACATGAACTCTAAGAATTTTTTTTCTTTCACTTTCAATTTTCAAAATTAACATACAGAATGAAAACATGTAAGAAGATGTAACCATAGTTTAGAACAAAAGCAATGGCTGGCCAAATATGAGATTAATGGGATAGGAGAGAACTATACAGACATGAATCTACTCAACTTTGTCAGTTGAGAATAGATATGATCTAAAATCACTGGATTAAGAAATAGACATATGAACACACTGTATAGAATTATGAAGGTACTCACTTCCAACATAAAAACAAAGAAAAAGCAAAACAAAACCCAGCAAAAGTCATAGTGGATTATGCACGCCTACCCTCCACAACCTGCTGATGACCTCATCTTAACTTGATTAAGTCTCTTAAAACCTTATTTCCAAATAAGGTCACCTTTTGAGGTACTAGGATTTAGGTATTTAAGATATATTTGGAGGGCAAATCTATTCAACTTTTAACACAGAGAAAATGAAATATGGAACCTAATAAAATATACTTCACATAAAAGAAGGAAGACAGAGTTTGAGAGACAGAATGATAGCATATATTTAAGAAAAGTTACTACAAGGGTAATTTTAGACAGCATCTGCTCTCAATAAAATTCAAGGACATATAGACCCTTTAAAACAAGGGGAGAAACATGGAAAGGAAATTTGGCTGGGAATCAGGCAAACATAACAATTAATTTAGATTAATATATATATAATACATATATATACATATATATATATTGCAGGGCAACAGAAAACAATTGCAAATATGTTATACACTTATGGTATCAACCATATAGAGATTGAAGTAAGCAAAGTGGAGGATAAGCTTGAAGAAGACAGAGGCAAAGTCCAAGGTGGAGAGAAAAACTATAAAAATGATGAGAGGGAATGTGATAAATTGAAAACACATAATACACAGTAAACAAAAGAAATAACAACCAAATGAAGACTGGGAAATATCTTTCCTGAGCTTAGAGACACTCTTACTGGCAGATTAAAGTGGTTCTTCCCATTCTGGCAAAATTAAGGAAATTAGATCAAATTCCAAACATTCTTGATTTTTGAGAATGGAAGAAATAGCCTACAAGCTCCAAGGTGGAAAATATCAGATTTGAGCAGAAAGAAAAACACTGACTTCACGTTTTTCTTTCAGAGAGTGAACCTACATGCACAGCTATGTTTGTTCTGTGGGAATCTCTCTCTGGTGTGGCTGATGAGACCAGCATAAACCAGTCAAATAAGTCGATCTGCATCCCCAGGAGCATGTCACTGGAACCCAGCAATTCCAGTCAGTCCCATATGACATTGAATTAAGAGAACAAAACAATGAAGTCCTATCCCCATGAAAAAGCCCAAAGATAAATGAGGGAGATGTGCCGCAGGAAACAGAGATCATTCCGGTGCTATAGGGGGCACCCCTACTTCTGATGACCATGCTATTTCTTAATTTAGTTCTTCATGTTCCCTTGTGTGCTCTCAGTCTTGTATCTCATAGAATAGGCTTGAATTTTTCACGTATTCCTCCCATTAGCTGCTCTAGGTTTTGTTTCGTTTTGTTGCCTAAATTAGCTCCCGTGAGTTTCTATTAATTGCAACCAAATAATCTGTGAATAAGGTACATATAAAACAATATGCAAATGTTATTAATCATTACTAGAAGGGAAGATATTAAAATGTTAGTAATTTGACAATAAATAAGTTTCAAACATCTGATTATAGAGCCCCCCCAAATGAAGAGGGATTAGGAGTTGGAGGAAGTAAAATTTAGATAACTTCCTCATCAATGATCCTGATAATTAGACAAACTTGCCCAAGTGTGTGTGATGTTTTAAAAACGTAATTCTAGGAGAATGAATAACTGCACATATTTAACAAATTATGAAAAGATACGCACTTAAGTTCACACAGCAAATGGTAGACAACAAAGGGAGTGGTAAAGAAACATTTTTAAATGTTTGAAAATGTTATTATATGAGGATGAAGGCAAGACCAAGCACTACAGATCTGACGGTAAGGGTAACTGGATGGAACTCCCCTTTCCAATCATTGTGAAACTCTTAGATGTAGAACATAGTGCAAAGAAAAATATAAAAAGATCAAGAAAAATTAAAATAATGGACCATGATATATCAAAGATGCTCAAATGAATGGAGATAACGTTAAATCACTTTCTTTGCTCATCTATAGGAAGCAACTCCTTATCTTTCAAGTTTGATCATGAGATGGCTGCAATTCAGTCATATCTTCAGGCTCCACTTCTAATTCCAGTTCTCTTGCTATTTCTACCACCTTTGTAGTTACATCCTGCACTGAAGTCTTGAACCCCTGAAAGTCATCCATGAGAGTTGGAACCAACTTCTTCCAAACTCCTGTTAATGTTGATACTTTGACTTCTTCCCATGAATCAGGAATGTTCTTAATAGTGTCTCTAGTGATGAATCCTTTCCAGAAGGTTTTCAATTGACTTTGCCCAGATCCCTCAGAGGAATCACTACCTATGGCATCTACAGCCTTACAAAATGAATTTTTTAAGTTATTACTTAAAAGTAATAACTTGAAAGTAAAAATTACTCCTTGGTCCATGGGCTACAGAATGGATGTCATGTTAACAGACATGGAAAGAGCATTAATCTCATTGTCCATTTCCATCAGAGCTCTTGGGTGACTAGGTGCATTGTCAATGAGCAGTAACATTTTGAAAGGAATCTTTTTCTGAGCAGTAGGTTGCAATAGTGGGCTTAAAATATTCAGTAAACAGATGCACCGTCACCCAGGCTTTGTTGTTCCACTAATAGCATGAGCAAAGTAGACTTAGCATAGTTCTTAAGGATTTTAGAAATGGTAAATGAGCACTGACTTCAATTCAAAGTCACCAGCTACTTTAGTGCCTAATAAGAGAGTCAGCCTGTCCTTTGACGCTTAAAGGCATTGACTTCTGCCTAGCCATGAAAGTCTAAATGGCATCTTCCTCCAGTATAAGGCTGTTTTATCTACGTTGAAAATCTCTTGTTTAGTGTAACTACCTTCATTAATTCTCTTAGCTAGAGCTTCTGGATAACTTGGTGCAGCTTCTACAGCAGTACTTGCTGCTTCACCTTGCACTTCTATGTTATGGTGATGGCTTCTTTCCTTAAACCGCATCAACCAACCTCTGGTAGCTTCCAAGCTTTCTTCTACAGCTTCCTCCCCTCTCTCAGCCTTCACAGAATTGAAGAGAGATGAGGCCTTTCTCTGGATTAGGCTTTGCCTAATGTTGTGGCTGGTTTGATCTTCTATCCAGACCACTCAAACTTTCTCCATATCAGCACTAAGGGTGTTTCACTTTCTCATTATTCCTGTGTTCACTGGAGTAGACATTTAACTTCCTTCGAGAAGTTTTCCTTTGCATTCACAATCTGACTGTTTTGCACAAAAGGTCTAGGTTTCAGCCTATCTCAGTTTTCAACATGCCCTCCTCACTAAGCATAATCATTTCTAGCTTTTGATATAAAGTGAGAGACATGTGACCCTTCCTTTCACTTGAACACTTAGAGGCCATTGTAGGGTTATTCATTGGCCTTATTTCAATATTGTTTTGTCTCAGGGAATAGGGAGGCCTGAGGGAGAGGGGGAGAGATGGGGAATAGCCAGTCGGTGGAGCAAACACACCACATTTATTGATCAAGTTTGCCATCTTATGTGGATGCAGTTTGTGGCACCCCAAAACAATTTTGGTAGTAACATCAAAGATCACCGATCACAGATCATCATAACAAATATAATAAAGTGAAAACGTTTGAAATACTGAAAGAATTACCAGTATGTGGCACAGAGACACAAAGTGAGCAAATGAAAAATAGAGGAAAGTGGCACCTTAGACTTGCTGGATAGTCACCACAAACTTTCAATTTGTAAAAAACACAATATCTGTGAAGCTCAATAAAGTGAAGTGCAATAAAATGAGGTCTGACGGTATATGTGTGTCCATGTTAGTAAAAAGTTGAGGAAACAAATTCCAACAGTTTCTTCTTGTTTCTTTTTTCATCTTAATGAAATTAGGTTTGGGGTAATTTTCCCCCTTCTTTTTGCTTCACTGTTTTCTAAACTTTTGCATTTGGAAAGATATTATAAAGCATATTACTAATTCAAATATTTGAAAAATTAGTCTCATATTCCTGGATTTAAAGATGGCAAAATGTAAATTACTGAGATAATGAAGGGTTATATTGAAATAATATGTGTTTATTTTAAGGATTTCCTTAGAATGTCTTTCCTGCACTTAGATGTTATTTATACTGACTATACTAGAATAATTGTTTTGAGCTGTAAAAAATAAGGCTTTTCTGTGAGTGGCTTAGACTAATTGAAAACAGAAAAAGAATTTGAATTAGATGTTCTTTAAAGCCCTTCCTAATAATAAATTCTGACTCTACTATTTATCCCAACGTATAAGAGGAATAATTAATATTACGTGACATTTTACTACCTGCCAGGCACTGTTCTAGACAGTTTATGTGTATTATTTAATACTCAGAAATAATTCATGAGGTTGGTACTATAAGATAGAATAATTGCTACTACTATTATTTTCAATGTCAAATAGGTAATGATTCATTAGAGATTGCAGATAGAACATTTTGTAGCAAACTGTAGAAGAACAACATTTCATTAACTGAAAAAATTGCTCTTTTCCTTTCCTAATCCCGATCTCTTATATGTTTGTGCAATGAGATTATTTGAGAACATTTTTAATTAAGTAATATGTTCTTATAGTTTCTTTGAAGGATGAGGAAGGGTTGGCTGCTATAGGTAGGCTTTCCCAGGAAGCATCTGTATCCAGACAGTTTACTAGAGAGAACTCAGAACTGTACCTGCGAGGGAGTTAGGGAACAAGGATTCCACAGAGGGAAAAAAATCCGAGGCTGGCTTGGCCCTTCGCAGATGCCCTGTGTCTTCAGTTTCTGGGGAGACACTGAGGCAGAATCCAGCCACAGGCAGCACTCCTGGCTGAAGGAGTGAGTCAGAGATCAGGACAAAGCAGACCAATGTAGAGAAAAGTGCAGTAAAGTTTCCTAGGCAGACCCAAGAGAAAAGACATCGTTATGAGGCATAACTCCAAAAGGAGAGAAGAGTGGATAAGGAGACAACAACCAAATCCTCTTAGAAACTAGAAAGAAAATTGGTGCATGTGAAAGGATTTGCTGACACCTAGAAAAGTGAATGCTAAAGCAGCAGAGAGGAAGCAAAGAGTCAACCAGATTTTCATCCAAGACTCTCTCCAGACACAGGAATTGACAGCATGAAATGCTTCGGAGGAGGTGACAACATAAGGGAGACCAGGTGGAAGTCTGTATATGAGGCTGTCAGATCTCCATAACCCATGCCTCCCTCTCCAGAGAAAAGTGCTGGCATATTTCTTTGTGGGAGGGGAACTATTTTTTGGAGATGGTTGGAGAACGTTGTTGGACTGGGTGACAGACGTGAGGAGGGCTTCCCACGTAAAAAGTAAGAGACAAACAAAGAAGAAAAAAACGATCTGGAGAAAAAAAGAATGCCTGCAGGGAGGAAATAAAACACGACAAATAAAAGTGCTGTAAAAATCTCAGAGTAATAAAAGAATGTATTGCAACTGTGAAATGAGAACAGTCACTTGAAAAAAGAAATTCAGAGTATATAAAAGAGCTCTTGAAATTAAAATGTGATTTAAAAAAAAAAAAAGAAAAACTCAGTAAAATTATTTTATGGTAAAGCTCACCAAATCCTCCAGAGAGCAGAGCAAGGGATGAAGTGATGAACAAGGGAGATGATAAGAATATTATGGGACAGGTCCCAGAGGTTCAACAACTAAATATGGGAGTATCACTCAAATAAAGCTGAATTATAAGAATTTCTAAGCCAGAATTCCATACTCAGCCAAACAATCCATTAAACGTGAGGTAAACGTTTTTAGGCATACAGCTTCTCAGAAATTTACTCCCAAGAGTTTGTCCTTATGAAAATACTAGATACCCAGTCCACCAAAATGAGTAAAGAGGTGTAAGGAACAGGAGATAGGAAATCCACAGGAAAGAGGCAGCCAGCATCCCCAAGAGGAAGGTTCACTGGAGTTTTCAGGCTGGAATCTATGCATTAGGCATAAAAGCCACCAGTCCAGATGGTAAAAGACTACAGGAGATAGTTCTTCAGGAAAATACCACTGGTAGGAAAGAGCTGTCAACGTAATGGGTGCTGAATTAGTAACTGTAGAAAACTCTAAGAATTAGTAAGTATTAGTTCTAGGAAAAACAAAGTGGAATCAAATGGAATGGAAAATGAAAGTTTACTGCACGTCTGAGTTGACAATTGTTTTTACAGCATCCCAATAAAGGAACACCGAGTATTAAACATGCTACCATAGAGGAAGGGGGTCACCTATGAGCTGGAGAAGGTGCAGAATGAATGTTTTATCCTCACATGTCCTGTGGCGGGGTTGGGGCGGGAGGAATCTACAAGTGATAGTGATACAAAATGAAAAATCACGAAAAGTATAAAACAGGTTATTTCCGGAAATGGAGCCAATACAGAAACAAATAAAAAAGTGCAATATTTGCCTCTGAGAAGGAAGAATTTGGGATGGAGGAGGTGGAAGAATTTTTTCTTATAAAATATATTGTAGAATTATTTGATTACTAATATGCATGGATAACTCTGAATAAAAATTCTTATTAAAAAGATGGACAATGTAAAAAGAAAGAGTATTAATTTTTTTTAGTCCAAAAGAAGAGTACATTGATTGACCTGAACAAATTGCCTTATTTTTTCTGAAATGACTTTAGGTCTAAATCAGTGACCTGGCTTCTGAGCAACTTTGGAAGAGCTTCTTATCTGGATGACATTGTTAAAGATATTCTGACTGTTACCATTCTAAAATGTTGACCTAAATGACCTTTAGATTTCTATTGTTATAATCTTAACTATAAACTGTCTTCTTTGTAGAATATAATTTTGGAAGACGTATACTTCAATAAATGATTAGTCTACCAGTGAGGTATCTTATTTGAAAAAAGAATAAAATACATACAATAAAAATGTCAGAGCTGCAGACCTCATTAATTCAGTTTTTTTTCCATATTCTACCTAGGCGAAGGTGAAGTTTACCTTTGAATGCCTAAGAAGAAATGAATATTGTAAGCATCATTATAAGGATATCTTGGTCATTTTTTTTAAAGAAACTGAAGATTGCAGTGTATATTATTTAATAGACTCTTTATTGAATAAATATATATTGAGCTTATTCATGTAACAAATCTCATTAAGTACCTATTTTATTCAGGCATTCTGCAACATATTGGGAACACAAGGCTGATACTATATAGTTCTTGCTCTTACGGTGACACATAAGTAAGGAAATTGACATGAAAATGAGCAATTGTGATTAAAAGAAAAAATAATAATTGCTCTATTGAAGAGTTACACAAAATGCACTAGGTGCCCAGGACTATGAATATAGGCGTCACAAAGGGAATTCCATGTGAGCTGAACCTGAAGGAGAAATGAGAGTTACTTCTATGAATTGATGGAGAAAATTCCAGAAAGGAAGCTTGAGCCGTGGTACATATGTGGGTGGAAGTGTCACGTGTTCTGAGATCAGCCAAGAGTTGAGGATGTCTGGAGCACTGAGCAGTGAGTCTGGAGAGAGAGGAAAGGAGACTAGATTTCATGAGTAAGGTCGAGTCAATGAGGCACTATTAATAGTGATTATAATTCACAGTAGTCAAATTTTTCAAGTTATTTCTCTGTGCCAGGCACTGAGCCAAGCACTTTACATGTGACATTGTATTGAATCCTAACAATTACTCTATCGTCATTTTTAAGTTTTTCAAGCTTGAGAGTAACAGAATAAAATTTGTGTAGAAACTTCATGCTAAATCTCATGAAAAAATGTTTCAGTCAGGTTAAAAAAAAAAAAGGATACAAAATGGCTTAAGCGACCACGTAAAAATTTTATAATCTATCAAGAAATGAGATTGGAAGATTTAGATAGCCAGTTGTTTTATTCTTTTTCATCACTTCAAAAGTATCCACTTATCAATTTAAAAATAAGAACAATGTGTGTTTTTAGAGGAAGAAGGGAAAAGAGAAGGCAGAAAGAGGAGAGATTCTGTGGTGAGGGAAGAGAAAAAAGGAAGAGAGAATAAGAGAGAAAGAGAGAGTGAGCTAGACCCACAATCACTAAAAAGCAATGTTGGAGGATGGGAAAGGGAGAAGGATGAGACAGAGACTCCTCCCCCAGTGGTCCAGGCAAAAGACAATACAGGCTTCAATGTAGGCAGTCATCAATAGAATAGCAAATGAAAGAATAAGAGAAGTATTTACAAAAGGAAATGGTCACGCTTTGGGTGTGTAGATGTTAAGCCAATTCAGCAAGAAAGGGAGATGTGAGCCTTGGTGAGGTTCCTGAGGGGACGTGATTAGTAACATGGTTCCTGTAGCTCTGGTATTATGATTTGTTGGTGGTTTCATAAATAAAATATGCTAAATATGCTAACTCATAACTAGTGGGTGTCACTTTACGCATTGCATTAATTAATCACATTCCTATTAAAGAGAAAATGGTGGTTGAATGTTCCTGGTCACCAAGTTGATCCAGAACCTCAGGTTCTGGTTTTGACCTAATGAAATCTTTTATCCTGTATTCATCACAACACAGAACTTTCATGGATGACCACCAAGAGTACAATAAGAGCATGAGGAACCTCAAAGTACTGGTTTGAGAGCATCGTTGACCATTGACCCAGATTGTATGGACTTGACTCTCCTTTACAAAATGTTCCATTGCTGTAAGATGTTGTGGATCAGATGTTAAAGTACACGCTGCCGTCTGCCCTGAGCGCCTTCCTACCCATCTTCCTCTTGCCTGTTAACCTTGCCCTTTCTTCACCCCCCAGGGCTCTACGAAACCTTTCTAACCAATGATGAACCAGAATGCTGTGACGTCAGGAGAGAGGCAAAATCCAACACCCCCTACAAAGGGACGGTGGACAGAGGCGGCTCCTGTCCCAGGACGTCGCTCCCTGCTTCAGCAGCACCCAGGCTGGGCCCCAGCAGACTCAGACTGTGTGTCCTTGTGCTGATGCTCCTTCACACAGTTCTCACGGCCTCGGCGGCACAGAACGCCACAGCCCTGGGCTTCGGGGGCATCCACGCACTTGACGAGCGCTCGGCCAGCAAGGAGTAGGGACGCTGGACCCTGGAGCATGCCTGCCGCCCTGGCCACTGGCATCATGGCCTGGGTGCTCTGACCCGCGCATCACTTCGTGCAGGGCCTGGAGGGCCAAACTGGAACAGAGGGACCTGAATCCAAACAAGGACACACACACACAGCTTTTTATGGACTAAAAGGCTGGAAAGTGACTTCAATTTCTCACACCATTTTATACACTGTGTTTTAATGTTTGGAGGTTTTCTTTGCTTTCCTTTTGATTTGGGTTTATCTGTTTGTTTTGTTTTTGCACTTGTTAATACAGGATTTATTTGGGGGGGATGGTTTCTCAGAGGTAAACTAAGTCTTTTCACTGTCTCTCTCTCTATATATATATTTCTAGTCATTGTGTGTGTTCCTCAGATAGTTCTGTCTCATGTCCTGTCAGTTTCTATTAGCGGAATGATGGCTATGACCTCACGGTATAGCAAACAACAACAACACACAAAAAAAATCATAAAAAAATAAAAAAGACAAAAAAAAGAAAACAACAAAAAAATAAAAATAAAAAAACTCCCTGACTCTCCCTCCTGCCTCTGGAACCCACGCCCCTCCCGGCCTGCCCACCCCGGGCCTTCCCCACCCACAGCAGACGACATCCGCTTGCTTCTGTTCTTGTCGCAGCTGCCGTGAGTGGGCGCAGTGCACGCTCCGCTGGGCCTCTGAGCTGCTGCTGCGCAAACCCGCAACGGAGCAGAACCAGGGGGGCCCTTTCTAGCTGAACAAACAAGTGCTCTCCATAACAGGTAGGGTCCCACAGTTAGCACATCTTTACGTTGAAAATAAAACAAAAGCATAGAAAACTCCCATGAACTCGGTTGGTCTAGCTCCCCCTTCCAAGGGCCCAGGCCTTCCTCGCTGGTCAGGTGGCTGGAAGCAGCCGCCCAGAATGGGGGTGTAAGGAGGTAGGGAGTCCTCCCCTGAAGCCGCAGGTGGCTGGGCTTTCCCTGGGATTTCAGTTCTGTTGCAGGACTACACGAGCACCTTTTGGCCATTGTTACAGGAACAGGATTCTGAGGACTTAAATCTGGACTTCTTTTTCCTCCTTTACCATTGTGGAGGGCTAGCAGATGTGCTCAGACACCTGCAGCATACAGAATCTAGACCATTTCACCCCAGTATTTCCCCCACATACAGTTTTTAATTACTCCAGGTATAAAGTGTATGCAATTCTGCATTATCGAAAAGAACTTTTCAAAAACTAGGTTAGCCATTTTCATTCAAGTACAGAAACGTTACCACTCTCACATGCTCTAGATAGTTGAAGGCAAGAGGAGAAATCGGATTGCTCTGTTTGTATTTTTTCTTTTTGTGGGAACATTTTACCTGCTGAGTGTCTATGAATTTGCTTTCTAAAAAAAAAAAAAAAAAAAAAAAAAAAAAAAAAAAAAGGCTTTTATGAGTTTACAGTAGAATCAGTGGAAGGGAGAGTTAATAAGGGCTGTTTTTAAAACAAACAAACAAAACAAATAATTTTAAAAGAACCACTTCACATTCTTTACTATTCTCTACCTACACTCGGGAACTGCATTTCAGGGATGATTGCTGTATAGCTGGCAGATGAAGGAAAACCATGGAAAAGGTCCTCTTAGCGAACAAAATTTAGTTCCTAACTTTCTAGCTATGAAATTCCCCCAGGCATTTGTTTTTGTTGAAACAAAACTTTAATCTCTGCATCATACCTAACTCTGCGACACGCGTTACAGTATGCATATTTTGTTTTGAATAAAAAAAAAAAAACTGTTTTGTTCCAGTCTGTTAAGAATATTCAAAATAATAAAGGTATTGCTTAATAAAATTGCTAGAATTGTTTAGCAGTACATGCACAAATATTTTACTAGATTCTTTGTTTTAATAGTGTTTTGTTGAGACTGAAAATCCTAAAATGGTCTGCGCAAATACAAAAAAAAAACCACCAAAAATGCAAAATTCTCCAGTTTTTGTTCCTTTTTTGAAATTTGTTTTTTATTCAAATGCAAACACACATTCACACGTGCACCCACACAGGCACAGCATTTGTAATTTATGAAAATAATGGTACTATTTCTGGGGACAGTGGGTGGACAGTGGCTCTGGCGCATATTAACTGCATTGAATTTTGCGAGACTTATAGAAGTGAGTTTTGGTAAAGTCTAATTAGTGGAGGATTCTAGATTTCAGTGGAGTTGGGGGTGGGATGAGAAGGGTTAGGGAGCAATGACTGGAGGGGGAGGGGTGAGTGATGACTCATGGGGAAGAACGTATCAGATGAGCTCTTTTTCCACTGACCTCTTAATGACCTTAAGGTATACGACCACAACAAAGTTTGTCGTGACCTTCGTCTACCTCTGCCCGACAAACCCCATCCCACTCTCTGTTTCTTCAGTGTTCCTTGTGCTTCTGTTCATGCCAGAAGCAAGTCCATTCTTTCAGGAAAATAACACAACAGAAGATGCAAGTTCCACCCATTCTTACTGGGATGACAAGAAGTTACTATTTCTAGACACAGGGCAAAGTGATGACAAATAGCATCCCTTAACAATGGAGTTTCAAAAAAAAACCCAAAATAAACAATGGGGTTTCATTTTCTATTAATATTTTTTGCAACTGATTAAGATTCTTTTCCAGAATAAGGGGACTGGATGGTTCCACCTGCCCATGTTTTAGCTTTAGTCTGGGGAGAATGGTGGCCAAAAGAGGGAAACCCAAACCACCGCTACTTTACATGGGGGGTAAGCCCTCCAAAAGGCAAGTTCAAGAGCTGGGAAAACCCATGCAGTATTGTGAATACGAAATTCTCGCTTAGGTGAGGAAGAGGTGGTGGGGTGGGAAGGGGAATGGCAGGTCAGCCAGAGGTGGAATCCACTGTAATTCTGGTCAGATTTTTTTCTTGCCACATTTACTCTGATGTGAGAAGGGCCTCCGTGCCTAGTATTTATGATTGTAAATGGGTAACCATTTGCTTATGACATTTCCACTGACACAGTGAACTAAAGCAGCTATTCCTGCGATTGGCTAAAGAATCCAAATAGGCAATGACTCCTTTACAAAGTCAAGAAACAACCATTGATGATTTGTGATGCAACCAGTTGGTGATCCAAATCTCACTACATCCATGGATCATTTGCAGTGGTTTTCCTACTTGATAACATGCTTGATGTTCTGCACAGAAAATATTCAGACATTGCGCCTTTGTAATCATCATCTTGTTCTATTTTCCTCGTGGTAGATATCCACTGCATACTAGCTAATGAATTATGATATTAAAACAATTATTTCTGAAAACAAGTTGAAAATCAAGAAAACTATATTCTTCACAAATGTATGAAACAGAATTCTCCATATTTATGATTGTCTTTTTTTTCTGCAATAGAGAAATCCCAGTTTGAAGAATATGTTGATACTGCAAAACCAAATGTCAGCTAACATAAATGGAATTATATATTACTCCTTATTGCATTGATGTTTGGTGGTACATTATATTGACTTCTCCTTCATTAAAAAGATAGTATTGTTCCCCTCACCCACAAATAGTAAGCAGAAGTTGTTCTTTTAAATGACACCATGATAAAAAAAAAAACAATTTAGTTCCTCACCAATGAATTGATACTGTTAATTACTAGGACCTGTAGTCATTAAAATAAAAGAAGGCAGGAGCACAGCAAGGAAAAAAGCAGACAGGAAGGAAGGAAGGAAGGGAGGGAGGGAGGAGGGAAGGAAAACAAAAATGGATTTTTGCATGAATGAATAAGAGCCTCATTTTTACCAGGAAAAATATAATAAATGAAAGATGTAGTTGGGTGTCAGACCCATATGCCAAATACCTGAATTGGCAGATGACATTTGGTATCTGGACAACATTAAAATATTGATCAGTCTCAGGCATTGTTTTAGTTCTTTCTTGGTAACAGCCAAATTTACAGCGTTATTGCAACTGGAAGCATACAATCTGCAAAGAAATGAAAACTGCATCTTATTTTCACTATAACTGCAGATGGGTATTTGACTATATATGCATCCATGTGTGTATATAGGGAGAAAGGGTTATATATCTCTGGCATATTTTTATAGTGAGATAGATAAATAGAGAGAGAACAAGAGGGTGCCTCTTGTTCCTTAAGCAAAAACACTGCAGTAAATTTACATTTATTCTGTATGAATATATGTCTATGCTGAGTTGATATCTCTTTTGTCTTAAATTAGTACTACAATTTCCACACAATGAAATCACAGTGAAAAAACTAGGAAGCCTGAGAAGTTATTGATTAAGTCTAAGTAAATTGACTCTCAGTAAATTAATGGATTAAGCAGGTCTATTCATTAACCTTCTTATTTCACTAATTCTTCTCTCTCTTCCCCTCCCATCCACCTCTCACCCACCTAATAGATATGTGGGTGTCTTGGCATGTGTCTTACCCACTCCATATTTCCAACTATAACAGCTTCAAACACTTTCACCCTTAAAACTTTAGTTGGAAGTCAGACTCTGGACCTTGATCTGTGGATATAGGCTGTTGACCTACAGATATAGAAACGGAGACTGTCTCTCCTTAAACCCCCAGCTCACTGCAACACTGGCTGCTGCAAGATTCCAGTTGTCTGAGTGCTGGCTAACGAGGAAGCCACTGGCTTTGAAAAGCAAATTTCAACTTATGTCCATTTCCCATTGGCCATTTCACTGCAAAATAGATGGCATGATAAGATGGTAAAATCAAAGCAAAAGTTAAAATTCTATATGGACATTAGAAAAACTCTGAACTGGGGAGTTCCCTGGCAGTCTAGTTGTTAGGATTTGGAGCTTTCACTGCCGTGGCCCGGGTCCAATCCAGCAAGCATGTGGCAGGCAGGGGTGGAGGCAGTGGGGATGACTTGACTGTTCTTTTACTTTTTCTCTTTACCTTTTCTTCCTTTCCCCCATGTGACTTTAATTTCCATATCATATTAAGTACCTTAATGTTTGCACTGAAACAATATTTCCATTTTTGTTGATGATGTGTGATATATTAAAAATAGGGACAACTATATAAACTCATATGTTATTTTAAAATTCTTATTCTAAATTCACTCAAGTACAATTTTTGAATAAATAAAAACATAGAGCCAAAGTAGTAATACCACCCAATTCTGAGAGACTATGAATGATGTGAAAAATGCAGGTTTCCCTACAACTTTATGTGGTATGCTAGCAGCTACAGAAATCCTTTATTTCTTTTTTTTTTTTTTTTTTTTGCGGTACACGGGTCTCTCACTGTTGTGGCCTCTCCCGTTGCAGAGCACAGGCTCCGGACGTGCAGGGTCAGCAGCCATGGCTCACGGGCCCAGCTGCTTCATGGCATGTGGGATCTTCCCGGACCGGGGCACGAACCCGTGTCCCCTGCATCGGCAGGCGGACTCTCAACCACTGCGCCACCAGGGAAGCCCCAGACATTGGCTTTTAAAATGTGCTGTCCTATTGGCCCAGAGTGGATGATTCCTGGAAATGTTTTTCACACAGTGGAATATTGACAGCTGGCAATATGTGCCACATGAAGAGGGTGTCAGCTTGGCGACAAGGGGAAGTCTTCTGGATTTGCTTGGAGAGTTCCTTTTGCTGAGTGCTGCAGAATTTCCTGGCTCTAACTTTCCCCGTGACTCCTCCGTGTTCCAGGACTTGACTCATGTCCTGCTTCTCATGCCTCCCTGGGACCTTTTTGCATCTAGACCTGAAGCAGGAACGTTCTTGGGGTTAAAGAGTCGGTAATGGAAACAGCAGAAAGAGAAAGATAAGAAAACTCTGTTGGGTTAGCTACGATGGACTCACATCTAGCTGCAGTCTTTTCCGAAGGGACCAGTAACATAAAATGGAACTTGACAGCCTGGCCTAGGTTTAATACAGACAAACCTAACCATCGCCCCCAAGTGAGGGAATTAGTGGACTGTGAACAGCTGAAACAAAAGACCGTTCCACAGAGGGAAGAGTGGTGGAAATACTTGAGAGACCTACATATGATCCCCGTCTCCTGTTTCAGTGTTTTGGGTAATCTCCTCCTCTGAGTGTATGTATGTGGAGGCTACGGGGAGGGTTCTGTAACTTTCTTCTAACCCCAGAATTGGGAAAAGGTGACAGATGTATGTGCTGTGTGTATGTGATGACAGGATGATGCTCTATAAGATGTCCTGGCCGTCTGAGGTCCCCACCCCGTGCCAGCTCTGAAGGACCAGGCTGCCTGTTGAGGGGACCCTGTGTCGGGGAGCCCAAACGGTGAGCAGCTGGAGACAGGCTCTGGATGCTGATGGTGGTCTTTGACCAGCAATCGCAGGAAACCAAAACCCTCAGTCCTACAACCCAAGGAACAGAATTCTGTAAACAAAAGTTGATCTCTCTCCAGCTGGGCCTCGATACTGCATCCCCAAGCGACACTTCACTGATGACTTTTGAGAGTCTAAGAGTGGACCTAGTTTACCAAGCCTGGACTCCTGACCCACAGAAACTGTGAGAAAATAGATGTGGATATTTTTAAGCAGTTAGGTTGGTGGTAAGTTCTTACACAACAATGGAAAAATAATACAGGAAGACATTCCAAGGATTTAATCCAGGTACATCAAAGGGGGCTAAATAAAACACTAAGACTCAGAGTTCCATTTCCTAAGTAGGTGCCAGGAACCTGCCTTCAATAAGATTGTCTGGGAAAATGATCTTTTATACACATTGCACTTTGGTATATGAAAGTTTAGAGAACTCTTGCCGTAAAGACATCTGTTTAACAGTTAAAGTTGGAAGGTCCCAAATGTATTTATTCAAAACAATTTTGGGTGTATGAATATACCAAGAGAAATTTTCACCTATGGTTGCTCGGGATGACCTGCTGGTTAAAAGAAAGGTATCAGGATACAAAGAATGTGGTGCATCTGAATATCACAGTATTTATTCACGTATGGTGACCACGAGGACTGTGGGCTGGAATTTCTGTGTCTGACTGCAGTGGAGATCTTAAAGGAAGAAAAAGATAGGGCAGGGCTTCAAACTCCCAACTCAATTTATAGTCAGAAAAATATAAGTCAGAGAGTTAGTGGCCTTAAAAATACTGAGTGAAGTAAGTCAGACACAGAAAGACAAATATCATATGATATCGCTTATATGTGGAATCTAAAAAAGAATGGTACAAATGAACTTATTTACAAAACAGAAGTAGACTCACATATGTAGAAAACAAACTTATGGTTACCAGCGGGGAAAGGGAGGGGGAAAGATAAATTGGGAGGTTGGGATTGACATATACACAGTACTATACATAAAATAAACAACTAATAAGGACCTGCTGTATAGCACAGGGAACTCTACTCAGTGCTCTGTAATGACCTATATGGGAAAAGAAGCTAAAAAAGAGTGGATATATGTATATGTATAACTGGCTCACTTTGTTGTACAGCAGAAACTAACACAACATTGTAAATCAATTATGCTCAAATAAAAATTTTAAAAATAAAAAAAGGAATATACGTTTACAGGCAAAAAAAGAAAAAAAGAAAAAGTCTTCTTTCTTACAGCCACAGTAGATCATCGCTAAAGTCTCCAACCAGACAGGGTATTATTCAGGTTATACATTTACAAAGCAAGTTGAATGCACAGTTGCCGAATTTCTTAAGTGAGTCAAGGAGAAGGGTGAATAAGGAGGGGGACCGTGAGATTTTGGATGAGGATAAACATGAGGCTTGAACGCCAGTTCCTGCAGAGTCCCCTTGGCCATCAGATGGGTCCCCCCTCCCCCTGTCCGAGGAGACTGGCCACCGAGCTTAGAGCCCCTGTGAGATCTCAGCAGAGGCAGTCTGTTGATGGGGTTACCATGAATGCTCCTTCCTCCAGACTCCTAAATACAAGCATCTTCCAGCATACTCTGTGTGGGGTAATGCAAAGTTTGATCTTGGAAGAGACAACTTGTACACACAAATCATTGCTAAATCAGGCCAATTTATACTGGCAGAAAAGTAGCAAATATGTGTGGGAATGGATTCTGAGATTGCTAGACCCATAAGACCAATATAATGCTGGATCAGACCAAGCTTATTGTTTGGGGTACACTTTCCTGGGAATTTAAATTTAATGTGTTAGTTCAAGCAGCTGGAAGTGGATGAAACAGTTCACTTGGATGACTGGACTGAACGATGTACTGAAGTTAATGGGGCTGAAATTCTAGAACTGCCATAAGGCAGAGAAGGAAATCTAAAAGCCTGGAGGTAACAATGTTGGGGTAGATTATTATACACAAATATTTTACTTTCTTCTTTATTACATCATCTGGCAGGGTCTCGAAGACACTCAGTTTACTAAGCTATTAGAAAGGCGTGGGTGAGAGAGACAACATCCTTGGAAAGCTCCTTGGTAACTGACATGCAATGGATCTGTAGCCAAGGAGAACTGTGGGAGATGCATCCATTGAAATGGGTATCTTGATTGTAGAAGTGATAACCTGAGTGACGAAGCCACATGGAAGTGCTGAGACGCTACAGACAAAGACATGAGATTATGGAAATGGGAAGCAGGAGTGTGGTGTTTGTCACCGTATTTTGTTCTAAACGCATAGGAGGAGGTGCCTCATTGGCTGTATTGTACACGGGCATTAAATAGGCGGGCAGTGTACCAAAGTGTGAACTGATTTATCTAACTGAAAATCTCTTGAAACCCAATATGAATCCCTGCAGTGAGAATTTTTGCCATCACACCAAATCACAGAATGAAGTCTGTTCAAACACCCAGATCTTCTTGGGTGAAAGTAAGGCAAGATTGTCCTCTGACATAGGCATGATAACTTATATATCAATATTATAAATCTTCCTCCCTTTGTTGTCTTTTTTATAATGGATATACAGCAGAAAAAAGGAAAATATCCACATTTGGTCAGATTGTTTAACCCTGGTTCTTTTTTTTTTTCTTGAATTTTATTTTATTTATTTTTTCATACATCAGGTTCTTATTAGTTATCTATTTTATACATATTAGTGTATACATGTCAATCCCAAACACTGGTTCTGATCCACCCAGTTTGTGGTACTTTGTCACCACAACACAGGACAGGCTGGAAACATCTGGATTCTGGATCCCCTTACTCTGGGCGCCTTCCAGCCTCCCAGGCTCTGCCTTCCCTCTATCTTCATGTTCAGAAGCCCTCTTCCTTTGCCCTCCTCCTCCAAGAATATAGGTTGATCCCTACAAAGGGCTAAGTTCTCCCACAGAAGACAGAAAACCTATTGGATTCAAGTTACTTTTGTTTTTCTCGAGGGAGTGCATGGCAAAGCCTGGGCCATCAGCATGAAAAGAAAGGAGAAGGGAAATGATAAGAGAATAGTTTTTTTTACCACTTAAATAAATTATTCTGCTGCACATTCCAAACTACAGAGCCATTAACATAGAAAAAAGGCAGACACGTAGAAGAGTAGAAAAATATCAAAATAATATACAATTGAGATCAATAGATAAAACAAGAGGATTCTGGAGGAAGTACCAGGGATGGGTAAATGATAAGTTGAAGGACAGACAGAGCAGGGAGAAGAATACCCCCACCCCTCCGTTGGTCTTGCGTCCTGAAGCAGGCTGGAGCTGGAG
This sequence comes from Mesoplodon mirus, assembly GCF_964341445.2. Taxonomy (NCBI): domain Eukaryota; kingdom Metazoa; phylum Chordata; class Mammalia; order Artiodactyla; family Ziphiidae; genus Mesoplodon; species Mesoplodon mirus. The sequence continues at coordinate 73,822,301 of NC_138993.1, read as the reverse complement.
GAGGGAAACCGATGTAATCCCCTTCAAATCTGGAATTTTGATTATCGCATGAGAATGAGTGCTCTAAACACTGAATCAGAACCGTGCTTAGGGCTTCCCTGGTGGCGCAGTGGTTGAGAGTCCGCCTGCCGATGCAGGGGATACGGGTTCGTGCCCCGGTCCGGGAAGATCCCACGTGCCGCGGAGCAGCTGGGCCCGTGAGCCATGGCCGCTGAGCCTGCGCATCCGGAGCCTGTGCTCTGCAACGGGAGAGGCCACAACAGTGAGAGGCCCGCGTACCGCAAAAAAACCAACAACTGTGTTTAGAACATGAAGTGACTGTAGGATTCTCCCTTTCCTACGAACAAACAAAAAAAGGCACGGGACAGGCAAGAATTTTCACCCAGGAGCAAGAGGAGATTGCACTGCATAAAAGTTAAAGGGGTGGGGAAGCAGGAAGTTCCACTGCGATCACAATTTTCAAGTTAAGCACCTTTTTTCTCATCGTACCAGTTACGCACATGTTCCTTGACTCCAGTAAGACCTGCATTCAGAGGGAGGACGTCCACGCCCGGCACCTCCACACCAGGCCCATCTGAATGTGTTTCCTTCCTTCCTTCCCCAGTTTAAATTCTACGAACATCACTTCCACCACTGTGCTCTTCGTGCTGTCCACATCCGTAACTCAGATTCTCTCCATTATACCTGCCGGTCAAAAGTCCATCCCTGATGGAGGTTTCTCCACATTTTACCCAAGATGCTGAGAGCACCAGAAGGAAAAAAAAAAAAAAAAAAAGCAGGATATGATGCTGCTGCTTGGTACCACTGCAAATACAGAATGCCTCGCCCTTGACTTTCTTATTGGCCACCTAATTTCAGCAAATGAGCTTCCTTTCACTCCTCAGAGAGAAGACAAGCCACTGCAGGGGAAGTGTTTCATTTTCCATCCCTTGCTATGACCGTCCAGCCCACTTGTACCTGACCAGGTGTGTCAAACAGGCTGATTCTTCCCCAGTCGCCATGGAAGATGTACCTGTCCCATCTCCCCATGTGTGCTCAGGACACCGCCCCCTCCTGGCATCTCCAGGGACTTTTCTCTCTAGTTTCTCTTGTATCTTTAGCTTTTCCCTCTCTAGGGCATTCTTCTAAGCCCGACTGACTCAAACATTCTTCATCCTCCACCTTAAAGCCAACATTTGACCCCAATAACCCCAGTTCTGCCTCTTTCCTCCACTTTAAGCGTTTTCAAAGCCTTGTTTGTACTTGCTATCTCTACCTCCTCACCCTCCCATCTCTTCCCCAGCCCCTGAAATCCACCACCTGCCCCTTGACTTCAGTGTCACATCTCTCACCTAGGTCACCAATAACTTTCTGGTCCATAAGCTCAGTGGACAGGCTGAGCTTCATCTTCTTTGGCCTTTCTGCAGCCCTGGGTCCCTCCCTCTCCTTGAACTGTTTCCTCTCATGGTTTCCATGGCATCCAACTCTTCCGATTGCTCTCCTTCTTCTCTCACCCAGTCCTCCCCACCTCCTCTCCTCTTCCCTCATCTCCTCAGCCCCTCTCGGGTCCCCCCCCAATCCTCTCCCGTCGCTGTGCCCCTCGGGGAGCTCTTCCCCTCCATGACTTCAGCTACAAGCAACAAGCCGGTAACTATCAGTGGTCGTGAAATCCAGCCCAACTTCTCCGTTGTGTTTCACAGTCATGTGACCGAATCTCAGCTAAAGCTCTCCATCTAGATATCCTTCTGGCTCTCAAACTCAAAATCACCAAAATTGAAAACATATTCTCACTACGGTCTTCAAACGTCTATCTTGATGGATGATTCCTACATCTGGTGAAACTCTTTGGAAAGTTGAAGCTGTTCGATGACGCCTCCTTCTCTCGATCAAACCTGAAGTCCTACTGATTCTACCTCTTTCTGGGTCCCTCACAGGTGAACATCTAAACCCTTGACATATAATAATAATAAGGACCTTACCAAATCCTCTCCTTTGTCCACCCTACAATTTTCTTTCTACCCACAAGTATCCTCTCTTCTTATTTCTGACTGTGTCTTGCAGAAATCACGGGATTAAGCATGATAATTAGAACAGTCACACAGGGGTTTCCAACAGGGCCTCAGGATCCTGATCATGATGTTTTGATCCCAGGCTCTCACACTTACCTGTTGTGACCTTAGACAAGTTCTTTAACCTGCCTGTGTCTTAAGTTTCCTCACCTGTAAAATGGGCACATTAGTACATAATATTATACTTCCCACCTCAGAGTACTGTTGAAAGGGCTGAGCAGGTAAATTTATGCCAAGTGGTTAAGACAAAGCTTGGCATGCAGCAAGTGCTCAGAAAGTGTGGCCCAGTGTTTATTATGGTTATTTCCTTGCAATCACTCTCTCTTGATGTTTCTCCAAAGATCTCTGCTGAAAAAACTCTAATTTGGGAAAAAAAATCATCCACCTCTGGCTTGTCCTCGTGTGGGAAACAGTTGCTGAATCCTTCCAGCCCACAAGATTACATAAGCCCTGGGCTCCAGTGGACCTGCAATCTGTCCAGCAAAACTATAGCTTTTCTACTCCAATGACATTTGCTCTTTGGCAAAGATTATTTGATAGCTTTCCTCAATTCTCAAACCTCCAGTAACTCTTCCCCACAAATCCTCCTTTTCAGCAGATGACTTTGCCTCATGTTCAGTTGATTGGAAAACGTCAGACAGAAACCCTGTGATCTCCTCATCTCAAATCTAAAACCCTGGGCTTCCCTGGTGGTGCAGTGGTTAGGAGTCTTCCTGCCAACTCAGGGGACACGTGTTCGAGCCCTGGTCCGGGAAGATCCCACATGCCACCGAACAACTAAGCCCGTACACTGCAACTACTGAGCCTGAGCTCTAGAGTCCACGAGCCACAACTACTGAGCCCACGAGCCACAACTACTGAAGCCCACACTCCTAGAGCCCATGCACTGCAACAAAGAGTAGCCCCCACTCGCCGCAACTAGAGAAAGCCCACGCGCAGCAACGAAGACCCAACACAGCCAAAACTAAATAAATAAAATCATAAATTTATTTTAAAAAAATCTAAAACCCTACCTGGGTCAGCTCCCATTCTTCTTCCTGTGCTTCCAAAGGGCAGGTCCCTTCTCTTCTCAGAGAACGATACACACGCCAGTCCAGGGCCACGTCCCCAGGACCTTGTCTGGGATGAGGCTCTTTACTCCTTCCCCTCTTGCCTCCTTCTATGCTCTGCTGAGTCATTGTCATCAACAAACCTGCTCTTCCTCCCAAAGCGCATCCTGTCTGCGTGTCCAGCTACACCTGTGGCCCCATCTCTCTGCTCTCCCAGCAGCCGGCTCCTCTTAAGTTCTAGCCCAGGTCTTTATGCTTCTTCTTGTTCAACTTACTCCCAACCGAAGTCTGAACGTGTGAAAGTTTTCGAATTACCCCAATTTATTTTGCTCACATTTTCCTTTCTATGTTCACCCAGAGGTGATATATGATTTAAAAAATCTATATCTAAACATGTCAAGAATAATCTCTTCTGATACGTTTAAATAGAGACTAGTTGAAAGAAAGCATTAGGTTATAGGTTAGCCACATCTTTTTCTTGCTGGAACGTAGACTGTCAATATATCTTATAATCAGTGCATCTGAGGTGTGATGACATAGATACCACGCACGTATGGAGGCCTTCACTGATTGACCGACAACTCTCTCAATAAGCATTCTCTTCTTTCCTTCCCTAGGTGCTTAGCCCAATTGTAAATGTGTTTGTCTCTTTATCTGCTGTATAACTATTTCCATGACCAGGATCTTTGAAGACAAAGCCACATCTAGTTGACTCAGCCCAGGATGCTCTCTGCCCAGAGAGAGAGACTGCTTCACAAAAGGCTTTCACTACATATTTCTGGGTTCACTGAATCAGTGGATGAAAACCTCCTTCAGGGAGCTCACCCTTTTAGGAGCAGCATGTTAGTTGCTATAGGCTACAATGAGGTAAAAGACAGTCACTTTGATTTTTGCCCTAGACTTCAGTTATTAAGCACTAAAACAAAATGCTGTAAAACACTTTAACATGAGAACACTCTTGGGCTTTATAAAATAAGACATATAAAGGCAACTGGGTTCCCCCCCAACCGCAGGAGTACAATGAGGCTTAACGATTTCCTTGCTGCACTACCCAGGTGAATCTTATTAATGAAATAACCCAAATATATAGTCAGGAATATCCTTCCACAGACCCTAAAAATGTGGTTCTAAAAGACGAGAGAAATAAACAAGCAAAAACAAAACCCTGGAAAATTCTCGCGCAAACCCAAAGCAAGCATCCCCCATATGGATTTCCCTTTGTGCAGCCATGGATATAAACCAGAGCTCAGCAATCACTCTGGAATCCCTCAAGTCCTTAAGCAAAGAATAAATGCAATTTTCTCTTCTGGACACGAAAATAAAAAGGAAACTCTGATTTGGAGCACGTGTTAATGCTAAGTGTATCATAAATCATAATTAAATGTAAGCGGTGCCTTATCTCAGCTTTTGATCTAAAATTTTCATTTTAAAGACAAGATGAAATGGTGGAAATCCCTAAACAGTCTAGTTGTCCCTTTGGCTCTGAATGCAGATCAGTATTATTCCAAGAGACTTCATCATTTGTTTACAGATATTTAGGCACTGTCACTTGCTGGTATTGTGGGCTGAAACACATAACTGAATCACAAAAGCATGCAAACTAAATGTCTACTACTTGCATTTGAAAAAAATCAATTACCCACAGACCTAAGAAGTTGAACAAATAAAATATATAATGAATCGCTTCCTCCTGGGCATAATGTGAGACTAAATGAGAAAACATGTATTAAGTGCTCTCTGAAAATGTCGTATAAATGCATGATATTAACAGCCAACATTGTTTTTCCGACATTTTCTAGCTCATTAATTTATATCTGGATTTCAAAAGATTTATCTGCCATTGTTAATTTAAAGAAACCACATGAAATAATGATTTTTAAAATAGATTAGGTGTAAATTCATAAAGGAAAACATGCATTTCTATTGTGTAAAATGATTTTCAAAATGTGGTTTCTTGTTAAAATCCTTTCTAGAGATGTTATACCAAAATTTCCCAGAGGAGGGCAGCAACGCCTCATAGTTTAATTCTAACTTTCTGCTGTTTCTTAGATTGGAGGGGAATAAGTCTTTTCAATTTTTCATTGCAAATCAAAGCATAATTATAAGCTAATGTCCTATCTTGCCACCAGCCTCAAAGGTCATCGGAGTGTGTTCTATAAATGAAAAGAAATTGTTAGTTCTAATTGCATGTAAAATTACTATTGTATGCTCTGGAGCTGCTTTCTTCTTGGTTTTTACTCTTCACCTTTCAATTGGATGAGATATCATAGGAGAGACAAAGAGTGGCTACCAATATCCTTCATGGATTAAATTCTATGTGTTGTGGTTTAATTCAAATATTTGATTTATTATCCCTATAATTTAAATCACTTCAAATTAAATTACTGTGTTTTTGTACCTTCTGAATTTCTCACCAAGGACACTTAAATGAATCAACTTAAACAAAGCAACACATTTGGTTTTTTTGTAAACCAGATGCTTTTTTTTTTACAGTTTCATTTATACACAAAAACCAGAAACAGTGGATCTGGCAGAGTGGCTGAGTGGGTGAATGTGAGCCTGTGCGCATTTGAACCCTGCCTTTCTCAGTCTTGGAAAGGGAGTGCAAGTAATTTGAACATAAAATGTATCAGGAGGAGGAGATATTGAGGTAGAAGGAACATTCTTACAAAATTCTCAAGTGCACAGTGCATGGGGTGGGGGGCAGTCTGATCCCTTTGGCACCAACACCCCCTAATTCCAGTCAAATTGAGCAGAACCGGGAATAGTAGATGAAAACTGCAATGAGGCAGATTGCAGGTCGCCTGCAACAAGAGCTTTATAACCATTAAACCCAGCAAACGGGATAACAGTTTCCATGAGAAATGAATTTCCCACAAGCTTCAAACGGACGCTTAGTGATTAAAGACTGAAGTAGTCAGTGAAGGTCCACAGGTAGTCCTGAAGTCAGTTTGCAAATCCAGATGCTATAACGTCAACACTGGCTTGTGGAGCATCTCCTGTGTATCAGTGGCTCTCCCTGGGGGGATGCTACTGCCTACATCCTGCCCCCATCCTGCTCTGGTGCCATCCTAGAGTCAATGTTTGAAGAGATAATCTATGTCCTTTCCTTTCTCTTTCAAACTTAACTGGCCTATCATTCTGAACACCCTGCTGGTTTCTGAACTGCATAGATAGGTACAAGTTATAACAAAGGAAAGTGTAAAATAGATTAATCTTTTAAAAAAAAATTATTGAAGTATAATTGATGTACAGTAATATTAATAAGTTACAGGTGCACAATATAGTGATTCACAACTTTTAAAGGTTGTACTCCATTTATAGTTATTATAAAATACTGGCTGTATTCCCTGTGTTGGACAGTATATTCTTGTAGCTTATTTTATACCTAATAGTTTGTACCTCTTAATCCCCACCCCAGTGTTTCCCTCACCCTCCCTTCTCCCCACTGGCAACCACTAGTCTGCTTTCTCTGTGAGTCTGCTTCTTTGTTGATATATTCACTAGTTTGTTGTATTCTTTTGATTCCACCTATGAGTGATCTCATACAGCATTTGTCTTTCTCTGTCTGACTTATTTCACTTAGCTTAATGCCCTCCAAGCCCATCCATGTGGTTGCAAAAGGCAAGATTTCATTCTTTTTTATGGCTGAGTAGTATTCCACTGTGTAGATATACCACATCTTCTTTCTCCAAAGAATACATCAGTCTTTGTTTCACTTTCTCAGGTGACTGCTGGTGAATCCATGTCAGCAGAAGCTGAGTCAAGATGCAAAATAGCAAATGAAGTCTCCCCGAGCTGCTCCCCATCCAATGTCTCCCCCAATTTCCAGTGTCCTGATGGGCTCCTGCACTGTCTGTCTTCCCCGAAGTGTGCACAGCTGCCTTCTCCTGACACATGAGCTCCTCACGTCAGGAACCCCAACCAATAATGATAATACTGAGCTCCTAGAGTTATTGTGAGGAGAAGTGGGGAAATGCTGGTAAAGTACTTAGAAACCCTTTGAAATATATAATGTGGCAAACAATTACTAACTACAATTATTATATCATCTCTATAGTGTGAAAAAAACAAAGTTTGGGATAAATATATTTCTTCCCCCACACTTAGGTGTACCTTCTCATCACTGACTGGATAAGCTGTCACAAATGAAAAAAATCAAGTGTCAAAGAGTTTCCCAAGGTCAACATATAAAGCTCTGTAGGTAACAACACCGGGTTTCAAAATAAGGCGTGCCTGATTCTACTGACCAGACAGCTTTGGGCCACATTATACTTGATCCCATGTAGACTGGTTTATGATAAATACAATTCACTCACACAATCGGTTCATGATTTAAGTGGTAGTAGGTAGGAATTAATCTGAAAATATGTAATGTGAATATACTCACACCAATCTTTATTTTTGGCCTCTTTATTTATTTATTTATTTATTATTTATTTATTATTATTATTATTTTTTGTGGTACACAGGCCTCTCACTGTTGTGGCCTCTCCCACTGCGGAGCACAGGCTCCAGACGCGCAGGCTCAGCGGCCATGGCTCATGGGCCCAGCTGCCCCACGGCATGTGGGATCTTCCCGGACCGGGGCACGAACCCATGTCCCCTGCATCGGCAGGCAGACTTTCAACCACTGCACCACCAGAGAAGCCCCACTCTTTTATTTTAACAGGAAGGCAGCCATCTAGCACTTCATCGACTTTCAGAACAAGCAACCAGCTTGCTGGTCTGAGGGGCTTGTAGGGCAGCCATGCATTTGCGTCTCCATCAAGGTCTAGTTGGAATTGCATATAGGAGGCCACTGAGCAAGCAGATAAGACCAAGCTAGAACCCCATTGTGGAAGCGTTTGGCATGAGGAAAGAATAGTTTCAGGAGAAGGGGCAGGCTTGAAATTCAGAATCAGAGAGAGAGAGATTGCGAGCTCTGAGAGAAAAATCTAGGGATCCTCTGAAGCCGTGTGGAAATCTGTTAGCTTCCTGCCGTGTGGTTCTGGCCAGGCTCAGGGGATGCGGTAATTCTGTCCTTTCAGTCTATGACTGCTTATCTGGTCCTGTTTTAGATCAGACCTTCTCTTTATTACAGCACTTACCCAGCTATAGTCTCCTGAGACTAGAGGAAACCTCTAGCTTTCTCGGCTAAATCCACCCCCGCACAACTTGGGTATCCAGTAGACCGGAGCCCGGTCGTTTGATCTGACTGGCAATTTAAGAGTTGACTGATTTTCATATCCTTAGGAAGCATCACAAGAGGTCCTTGGAGTGTCTTTTCTCGTTTCCATTGCACTGTTTATCCTTGGGGACTTCTTATCTCTTTCAGAGCAAGGACACAGGAGTAGCCTAGGAGTATCCATTCTGCTGGGGGAAGGATGGTCAACCTGACGTTTTGAAAGACCACCTATCTTAACTATTAACATGGGTTTAGTTTTTTTTCCCCTCCGTATTGCAAGTCACATGTGGGGTGGAGTTGGGACAGGTGGCGAAGCAAACAGTTCAACGTTACTGAGCCTAACCCCCAAAACATATCACTGAATCACATAGTAATTTATTCTTCTTGCATGTCTGGGGCTGTGCATGTGCAGGCATACAAACATTTCCTATGTTGGGATGAAAGCCCATATTATGGCTCATAACAAGGTATTCTTACGAGAAATGCCTGGTTGACACTCAATTTTGTAAAGAGCAGAAAGAAAGAGGGTTTTCTTATTAACCAGTCTTAAGCAAACTCAAATATACTTTGAAGTATTAATAATTACTGATACTAAAGGGCATGAATTTGTTGACAACTATGCTACATATTTTTTCTGATCTTTTAAATGCAATATTAACCAGCATTTAGACTTTAGCTCCAAATGATGAATCAAAACTATGGTTTCCTAAAGAACGTATTAGATGTTTTTCTCTCCCAACCCCATCTCAACATATCAGAGTTCAGCTATGTTAATTCCTAAATGGGACTTACATTTTGCAATATTAAAAAATGAATGTGAAATATTTTTATGTAAAAAAGTTAAATTGGGAGCACATATGGTCTTCCTGGGAGCATTTCAGTCTTGTCAATAAAATTTTAAATGCCATTGATTTGTATTCTCTTACACCACTTCTAAACTTTCTAGTTAGTTGCTTCATGAACTACTAAATCTACAAAGTTATTTCTACAAAGTTGTTTCATGGAGGCTTTTTCTGAACTGAATGGCTGCATTGAATCATGCTAGATTTTCCTGACCTTTTCTGTCTCACACATTCCTTCATCAAACTTTCACCCACTGTGTCCTAGAGCTAAGACTCGTGATAAGTAACATTCACTGTCTATTATTTGCCAGATACTCTGCTAAGCATTCGTGCTTGTTACTTCTCATACAGCCCCATAAAGTAAGGAGGATTATCATCCCCAGTATAAAGGTTTGAAGATTGAGACAGATACATTAAACAGCCAGTAGTGGCAGGTGTTAGACTTTTAGCCCAGAGACCTCACATCTGTGCTTTTACTAAGAACTTCGCTTGGGCACTAGAGATGCAAAAATCAAAGAAATTTCCTGCCATGTAGAAAAAGTTAGAGGAGGACCTATCAACAAAGAAAAGAATTACACTATGATTAGCTTCAAACACTATGATTTACTAAGTGTTACGAGAGGCAAGGAGGAATTCCCTTACACTAAGTACCCCTGTATGCCCCCCATCATCCTGGCCACTTTGCATACACATCTCACCTAATGATCAAATTGAATTTCTAAGGGATCTATCATAGTCCCATCTGGAGATGCAGATGAGCCTGAGGAGTGGTGGGGATGGCCAGGAACAGACTGGAGAGGCCTCGGGCTTTGTGGAAGGATGCTAAGCATGTCCTCAGTGTGACAAAGTTGTCTCTGGGTTCACCAAGCCCAGGACTTTCTCTGGTGGGCACCCAGCCAGGCTGTATTTCCCATCCTTCCTTGAGTGAAGTGAGCTCTGGGACTGATTTCTGGTCAATGGAATGTGCCCTTACATCATGTTCTCCCCCACCCCCCATCTGCCAGCTGGAAGCACAGCATCCCTTGCAGACTCTGAGCGATAGAACACAGCAGAGCCGCCATATGCAAAAAGCCTGGGTTTCTGAACAAGAGCAGTAGGGACAGATCCTGCTCTGCCCTGAGCCCCTGAGGGTGGGAGATGGTTACAGCAGCCAGCTTACCCTAAACACACTGGAGGTCAGTTGGTTTTAGACAGAGAGACTGTGTTTGGAAGATGGCTCTGGGGAATCCTCTGCTTGGCATTGAACTGACACTTGTGACAAATATTGGGAGAAAAACAGGAAAGTCCTGGTGTTCTTCCAGTTTAAGCAGCAAGTGTTAGTTTATGCCATTTGGGGACTACTTGCCATGTCCTGTTGGAAAAATTTCTTACTGGCCTAATAAAAGCCTGTGTGAATAGACCGAATAGGACCTTTAGTATTTTTGTAGAACACCAGCTCTCAAATTGTGTGTGTAGAATAATCACCTGGGGGAAATTCTAAATTTAATTCTCAAAATTTGAGGACTAATATTTTTTACTTCTAACAATCAATCATCCAAGTGATTCTGACACAGGCAAGGTTAAAGGCAAAACCCAATTTGAGAAAAACTGCCTAAACTCTAATCTATTGATGTAGTCCAGCCGTTATAAGACTAAATATGAGAATATAAAGTGTAGCTCAGCCGTTGTAAGACTAAATATGAGAATGCAGAGTAACACCATTCAACCTGCACTGGAAAGGGCTCTGTAGACAGGATCTATGGAAATGACGTAGGAAGTGTAGCATTGAGGAAATTTGACCTCAGCAGGAATGTGGCAAATTAATCCCTAACCCACCTTTGTTAATTTAGCAGGAGTTTTTTCTTATGCCTCATGGCGTTACAGTAGCCCAAACAACCAAAGTTCAGCACATAAGACCCATCTGCTTCTCCAGGCCATGCATTCCTTTTTATATATTGTATGGATCAATATGACATAAATAATTTAAATGATGCTGCATGGAAAATACACATTAGAATTTATTTCTAAAATCAAAAGCCCATGACGAGAGATGGAAGTTATTTTTCATGTACGTGGGAGTTACCAGTGGATGGTTGTCACTGCAAACTGACCACCAGAAAACGTAAAATATAAACTAATGCATTCGCTCTTGATCATTCATGGACTTATTCAAATAAAGATGATGGGGTTTCTTCCTGCCAGCTCACCATCCTGGATTCTTCTCCGCCCCCCCCCGCTTTAAGGTGACAGGATGGGGCAGGTTCCATTACGTTCCATCTCGGCTTAATCCCTTGTTGTTACGGGAAGTGGAAAATGCAATTAAATTCACTTCTGAAACCTTCCCCCAGAGTGCTGTTTACAATATTGCCTGCATTAAGCAGGCCAAGCACGGTGGTATGACCACTCTCTTTGCATCTGGTGGCTTTACTCAGCTTTGGGAAACCCGTTTGCAAATTAAAGCATTCAATCAGCAGCTCTGAGAACCAATCCCAGTTTGTTATAAAAGAATATCATTGAAATAAACACTCGTGTGGGTTTTATTTGGAATAGGGTTTCAGAGTGGGAGGGTTAGCAGGACATTCCATGCGGGCAGAATTGGGATCCATTTTGCTCTCCAGATGTCAGAGGAATTTCAATATTAACAGACCTTAAAATTACCTTAAAATAGGATTCTAAGCCAAGCAGGACTTTTCCTCCCTCCCCTTAAATGATAATCCATTATTTAGATAAGTAGAAGCCACCATGGAAGCTGCCTGTTTCTTTCTGAAGGATGCTACTTTCTCATCTGACCATAAATTCCATTTGTTTCTCTCATAGGGAAAGGTGTGAAGCGACAGGTGACTAGAAGTCAGAATAAGATGAAACGTGTTCTTGGATCTGCGTAGGGCTTGGTGTGTGGCCGTAGTCAGGACATGGAGCCTCTTGGTGATGCCATTTGCCTACTGAACTAGATGCCATCGATTGAAGAGGTCGTCACACCCCACACAGAGCACCTTGCGCGGTCTTTAACTGGATGTGAATTTGATGAGGCTAAACATCCAGCAAACATTTCTCCAGCACATTGTCTCAAAAGGTGGTCAATTTCTATACCACCACTTCCTCCCAAATCTCCCTTTTCCTCCCAAAAATGCTGTTTTGTCTTTGCGTCATCAATTACCATATTCCCATATTCCCACTGTGGATGGGAGAGGATTGACTTCCAGGCTTTGGAAATCTTTCACTCTCTTCTCCCCTTGCCCTCTCTTCTCTTCCTTGATTTCATTTTCACAGTGCATAAAGTCTGCCTTTTAATGCAGAATAATGAAGAGCTGCATCTCTGCCACACACCACTTACCCTCCTGTAAGCAGTTTAAAGCACCGACACTTCACCCCTCATCTGTCTCTGTCGCTCCGTCTCCATCCCCCTGCCCTCCATGCCACTCTTCTTCTACTGTAAGTGCGTTAAGTAAACACAAGACAACGTGCAGTTCTCTTTAGTAGCAACGACACATGTGTTGAGAGGCGGATGTGAGACCAGCACAGTGATAAGTTCTCGGCATCAAAAGAGGCACCGCAGAAGGACCTCTCATTGGTCCCTGTTTTCCCCAGACCCTCTTATCAATGGACATTCTGGCTTCAACAAAAAGGTTTAGCCACACTAATTCATCAGCCAAAACTGACCAAGACAACCCATGTGTCAGTCTCCTCAGACCCACCAGTCCACGGGTCTTGCTGTTTTGTGAGATTTAGAAACTTCACACACTGCTATATTTAAAATGGATAACCAACAGGGACCTACTGTATAGCACAGGGAACTCTGCTCAATATTATGTAGCTACCTAAATGGGAAAAGAATTTGAAAAAGAATAGATACATGTATATGTATAACTGAATCACACACACACACACACACACACACACACAGAATGAAACCCATGTGCTCACAAAATCACAGGACTCTCCTCACCCCAGCACACTGGACCAGTCTTTGTAACTAGACTTCTGGCTCTGTTTTCCGTTCTGCTCTCTTTTTCTTTGTTGGGATTAAGGTCTTCACATGATTCCAACCTCCCAGAGCTAGTGCCCTGCTGTCACAACTGTGTCTTATCCACTCCGTCTTCTATGTGTTGATCCCACACTGCATCCTGAAGTGAGGTGCTGGATGCCCTCCTGGGTCCCATCTGCCCCTGGCATCCTGCAAACACAGTGTCTGCTGGGCGTCTCTCAGCAAGATGGAAACTCTGTGCATAGGAACACTGGCTGGAAGGAAAAGGAGTGGACTTCTGGTCAACCTCGCAAGGGCTGCTCTGTTTGTGAGCGGTGCCCTGCACCATCCTGGGTCTCTTAGGCCTGATGTCTTCCTCCTCATCCTCCAGCATGGGGCTCCTATGTTCCAGCATCTCCCAAAACTCATCCCACCACAGTCATATCAATGGAGCTTCTATCCCACAGAAGGGGAAGGATTCTAATATAGTCAGGGAGACTATAATATAGTTGGCAAAATATAAGTAATAATAAAAGTCAGTTAGGTTTATAGTGTTGCTACAAATGATAAATCTCACAAGAGGGGAAGTAGAGAACAGAGAAAGTAGGAAACTCACAGCACATTCAGAGGATAAGGTTTTGAGGTGACCCATGAAAGAATACAAAGTAGAGAGAGGGGGTTGGAAATATTTTATGGAAATATAGGGTTCATTTAAGATGATAACAGCAAATCTTTAAAGATGTTACTGAGGTCACACAGTGCACATGAGAGGCTAGATAGTAAAAAGAGGTTTGTATTGACAGCCAAGAGACTAGGGTTATAGCCCCAGCTCTGCTACGGCCAGGTTATATGATTTTAGACAAGTTACTTATCCTCCACTGACCTCATTTATTGCATTTGTTATGTGTTAAGGCATGTGTAGACTGATGATCAGTAAAGCTTTTTGTGATGAAAGCTTTTTATGTAATTAGGTGAATCCATGGCATATTCTAATGAGTGACTCAAGAGTTCTGAAGGAAAGGTGATTCTGTGGAGTTAGGAATATTAATAAGGAGGGTATCTCATGATGAGCAAAAGAGCAAAGTAGAAAACTAGGGAAAGTAGTCCAAGGAACTTTATGATGTGGACCAGGGTGATGAGTAGGAGAAAACAGAAGAATAGAATGTGACAGACATGGAAAAGAAACAAATTTCCAGAATATCCTTATGATTAGAAATGGAAGAGGTGAAATAAGAAAGGATCATAATGACATATATTTTTAACTGAGTTATAACAAGAAAGTGCCATCACTCAGAATGAAGAAATTTGAAATAGGAGCAATATCTGGGGTTGACAAATTCTTCTTGTAAAAAGCCAGATAGTAACTATTTGTGTGTGTGTGTGTGTGTGTGGCCATATTGTCTCTGTCAGCACTAATTAATCCTGCAGTTACAGCACAAAAGTAGCCCTAGACAATATGTAAACAAATGGTCATGGCTAAGTTCCAATAAAACTTTATTTATAAAAACAGGCAGTTGGACAAAGGATTAATCTCCAAAATTTATAAACAGCTCATGCAGCTGAATAGCAAAAAAACAAACAACCCAATCCAAAAATGGGCAGAGGACTTAAATAGGCATTTCTCCAAAGAAGATATACAGACTGCCAACAAACACATGAAAGGATGCTCAACATCACAAATCATTAGAGAAATGAAAATCAAAACTACAATGAGATATCGTCTCACACCAGTCAGAATGGCCATCATCAAGAAATCTAGAAACAATAAATGCTGGAGAGGGTGTGGAGAAAAGGGAACCCTCTTGCACTGCTGGTGGGAATGTGAATTGGTACAGCCACTATGGAGAACAGTATGGAGGTTCCTCAAAAAAACTAAAAATAGAACTACCATATGACCCAGAAATCCCACTACTAGGCATATACCCTGAGAAAACCATAATTCAAAAAGAGACATGTACCAAAATGTTCATTGCAGCTCTATTAACAATAGCCCGGAGCTGGAAACAACCTAAGTGTCCATCATTGGATGAATGGATAAAGAAGATGTGGCACATATATACAATGGAATATTACTCAGCCATAAAAAGAAATGAAACTGAGCTATTTGTATGAGGTGGATAGACCTAGAGTCTGTCATACAGAGTGAAGTAAGTCAGAAAGAGAAAGACAAATACCGTATGCTAACACATATATATGGAATTTAAAAAAAAATGTCATGAAGAACCTAGGGGTAAAACGGGAATAAAGACACAGACCTACTAGAGAATGGACTTGAGGATATGGGGAGGGGGAAGGGTAAGCTGTGACAAAGCGAAAGAGAGGCATGGACATATATATACTACCAAATGTAAGGTAGATAGATAGTGGGAAGCAGCCGCAGAGCACAGGGAGATCAGCTCGGTACTTTGTGACTGCCTGGAGGGGTGGGATGGGGAGGGTGGGAGGGAGGGAGATGCATGAGGGAAGGGATGTGGGAACAGATGTATATGTATGACTGATTCACTTTGTTATAAAGCAGAAACTAATAAAATAAAATAAAATAAAATTTGGATAAAAAAATAAAATACAGGCAGTTGGCCAGATTTGGCACATGACCAGTAATCTGTGGACCTCTAAACTAAATGAGTTGACATTCTAAAAGTTGATTTTTGAGAAATCACAAAATTAAATGCTTATTTTCTCTACCAGGTAGCAAAACAAATATGTGAATCAGTTCAACACAGGTAATAAAGAGTGGTGGGGTCTTTATTTAGAGGAGTGTATGTTACACACAATGAGATTTAAGTTCAAAACATTACAAAAAATGTTGTATCAACTAATCAAGACATAAGGCAGACATGAGAGGAGGGCATCCAGGTGGAGCTGTCTAGAAGTGAATAAATTACAAGTTGATATTATGGAATTATCAATACAAACTTGATGACTGATTCTATGAGAGTGAACTGTCAAGGGAGAAATTAGAAGGAAAGAGAATGGATTTCAGTGTTAAGTCCTCAAATAGGCCCATTTTAGGAAATAGGAGAACGTGGAGGTCACTGTAGGTGTGACCCAACAAGAAGATAATAGGGTGTAAACATTTTCCGAGGACCTAAAGACAGAGGAGTTGAAGAAGGAGCATCTGGTTACTGGGATGCCTGCTGGTTGGCAACCACAGGAACAAAAGCTGACAGGGGACCAATTGCTGGGGACCTCAAGGGACGTTGATGTCTTTGGTGATGCTATTTCAGTGAAAAAGTATGAGCAGAAATTTTAGGATTTTAGGACTATATTGTGGGGTTAAGAAATGGATAGTTGGGAAGTGCAGTGACAGACAGGCCTGGGTTCTGCTCCACACTTAGATACGTCCTAACTACTTAGGTCTTCTTCTTATAGTTGTTTAAGCTCTTTGAGATTCAGTTTGTCATTTGTAAAATAAGGAAATTAATATCCATCTTCAGGATGGTTTAAAAACCAAAATGAGGGGCTTCCCTGGTGGCACAGTGGTTGAGAATCTCCCTGCTAATGCAGGGGACATGGGTTCGAGCCCTGGTCTGGAAGGATCCCACATGCCATGGGGCAACTAGGCCCGTGAGCCACAACTACTGAGCCTGAGCATCCGGAGCCTGTGTTCTGCAACAAGAGAGGCTGCAATAGTGAGAGGCCCGCACACCGTGATGAAGAGTGGCCCCCGCTTGCCACAACTAGAGAAAGCCCTCGCACAGAAACGAAGACCCAACATAGCAAAAATAAATAATTAAATTAATAAAATTAGGAATTAAAATCATTTAAAAAAATGAGACTGATTTATACACAGAGCAGCTTGGTGCCTGGCACATGATACCCTCTCCCCACACCTCCCAATCCTCTTGGAATGTAGACTTCAGTTTTCAAAAATATGTGGTCAAACACTCTATTATGTACTCGTCTAAATCAATCAAAACTTTTTGTCCACCAGACAAATTAAAGGGTCAAATTGTAGCCATGAGATGATCCATTTCCTCACGTGAGGGAATATACCAGCAAGAACCAGAACTTACTTAAATGTCAGCTTAACTAGTAGTGAATCAATAGAATGTTGATTTTATTTTATTGTTTCATTCTAGGAGCCTTTATGCTAAAGGGGAAGACAGCAGGAAATTTTTTTATAATGTTCAATAATTTTCTTTACTATTGTATGAAGAAAAAGGACTTTTATTTCAAAATTTCTAACAGATAAGGAAAAAGGATTCTACCCCATTATTAAGTCAATATGAGCATAAGACATATTGTGAACTCTTTTTCCTAAGTGTCAAGGACTTAAATGAAATTTTCAAAGTCTCAGAAAATTATTGGTTAAAACTATTTCAATTGCACTAAGATCATTTCATCCTACAAGCTAAATCTTTAGAGATTTTTATCAAAATATTTTGGTTCCCATATTTAATATAATCTGTACTGAAATTAATGAATTATGTAAACTCCTTCCCATGTAGACCTTGGTAGACTTTTGATATTATTTGCCTAATTTGAATAATATTTACAGAGATTTTTCTTAATACTTTATTAGATATCAATTCCAAACTTTTCAGATGAACTTTATAATACCTACATTTCTGATTAGAAGATTGAGCCTACAAAGTTTCATTAATTATCACAGAGTGGGTAGAATACTGTTGAGCCCTTTTGTGATAATTAATGTTTCTCCTTACTTGGGAGAAATATTTCCTTCTCCAGAAAGCCCTAAAAAGCCTGAAAACCACTGTGGAAACTCTGGTTTGCATCTCCATCCTCATTCAAGGCAGATCCAGATCCAAGAATAACTGTCTGTCATCCCAGGAGTGCGAAGCTGGGGTGCTTGAGATTTATGAATAAACTAAGCGCGTTAGGGGTCATGACTGAGACTGAACATGCATGACTAACAGTCCAAAGGGCAATTTCCTAAGTTATGACAGAAGAGAGATTTCCATCTGTATTTCTCCCTATATGAGAAGACTATCTGGCAGATGGGCACCCTAGGAGGAATCTTAAGCATAAGACTTCTAGGAGACTTAGGACTTTTGCAACGTGGAAGTGGAGAGAGTTGGTGAGGATGACACCTCAGAGAAAGTTGATGGTAAAGGGAAGAAGTATACAAGGGAGGTGGGGTCTTTATTTGGGGAGGGGAGAGAGAGACTTACTGTACTGTTTCATCCACTGACCAGATAATTGTCAAGTGAAATGCTTGGCATGGGGAAGACGACAATGAACTCGACACAATCACTCTTCTTCAGGATCTTTCTTCCAGCCACAACCACGTGGTTTGAAGCAGTGAGTAGCTGGGAAAATGGGCAACAACACAGAGTCCCTGAGAAGTTCTTGGCCAGCTCAACCCATGTCAGCAGGGATCCAGGGCAGGATTCCATCTTCAGAAGAGAATAATGGTACAAGCCAGGAAACCACGACAGACACTCGGCCCCACACTAAACAAACCCAGTGCAGTGGAGGAGCCAGGTTATAGCCTGATGAACAGGGAGCACACAGGTGTTCTGCCCAAGCTCCGGGCTGGGTGCTCACGGGCAGAGACTAACTCTGCACCCCACCCATCGAGGACCGGACCTCCAGGCTGTGGAGCATCTGCCACTGGGCGGAAGTTAGCCAAGACGGACTGAGATGTAGCCTTTAAATGTTGTCTCCAAAATAGTTAATTTTGGTGTGTATTTTCAAAAATCAGCTCTATTTCTGAAAGTTTCACATTTTCCCCTGTCCAAACTTAAATTACCATGAATGTTTCAAAAGAAGCCCAAGTGCATTATATCATCTATCAAATCAAGAACAATGATTTTGTTGTTTTTAGTGTATTCATGCCGCTCAATAAACATCCACGGTATTATTTCCTCATGTAAAAGAAAGATTAAAATCTGTCTGAAGTTGATAAACCTAAAATTAGAATTTAGTCACATCCACATGATACTCAAATAAATAGTCAAGTGGAGATTTCATGTGAAATCCTTCAAGCTGTTTCCTGATAGGTGGCAAAAGGGTTGATAAATTAAAATTTTTAGTTTGAGCATCAGAATAATACCATTTTCCAAGCACTTCTCAGATCTTTCTAATTCTATGATTTTTATACCATAAATGGCTAAAGCAATCCATATTTTTGAGAGATTCCATAAAGGGTATTTCCTGTGAGGGGGCTAGCAAAAATTATGGCTTTAGTTTTCTTGTACCTCAAGTACCTGAAAGTCTGTTGGGAATGTTAGCAGTTGTTAACAAATTATTTTGTTTGTATTTTATGTAAATACGAGATGACTCAATATTTTTACCTATTGGGTATATATTGGGTCTGGTGTTGTGCCCTGTGAGAAAAAGACCACCTGGATGGCCACAGGCTTCCTGAAAGTCTGATCTGGAAGGTCTGATGAGGAAAATATCTATTCTGCCATTATTACTGAAATCTTTGAAACACTTAAATGGATAGAAGGAGTTTGGGAAGTACACGTCAAATCAGCAGTAAATCAGGACTGGCTGTTCATTCATTCAACACGTTTTTACTGGGCACTTGCCCGGTGCCATGGCCAGTGTAGGCTGGGGAAACAGGGAGGCCTAAGTCAAAGGCTCCACCCTTGAGGAACCCCCAGTCTTGTGTGGAAGACAAGCAAGAAATACAAAAGAGAACTCTCCCTGATTCACAGCTCTAGCCATATTAGGTGGCCAGGAGCGATCAAACAGCTGGCACATTTAAGGGTGTTAAAACCCAGCAACAATCTTAGAAATGAACGCTAATATTCCTACCTTCTTCACTTCAAGTATTTTTACAATTATTACATTTCATTCATTCCTACATCAAACTACCTCTTGAGTGCCCCCATGCTTGACACTGCTAGGTGCAAAGATTAACTTGACAAATGTCTGCCTTTGAGGAATGAGGCATGTAAGTAAACATTATTGAATGTGCTAAGATCTTCTATAAATATATATATTTTTTGTAAATATATATATATCACACTACAGGAGTTCACAAGAAGGAATGCTCAATTTTGTTTACAGGACCTAGGGAAGGCTTCTGAGAAGAAGTGTTTCACTGGAGTTAACCAGAAGCTCATTAAGCTCAAGCAAGGCACAGGGGCAGCTAGGATTACAGGCAAAACTATGCTGGAAATAGCAAGTAATACGGTTGAGTAAAGGAATGTGAGAAATAGCAGCTTGGAGATGGTCCCATGGAGGAGGGAAAGAAAGATGGGTTGTAGGAGACTCCAGGATGGTCTGGAGTGGGTAGTAAAAGGCTTTGCAGCCTTCTGGTATTTAAATAGCATGTTTCATTTGATAGAATCACCCAACTGTCTAGATGTAAGTGCTGGAAATCCTGTCTCTGTGCACCCTTACATTTATCCTCATGTAATTTCAAGTGGGCAGGAAATCACCATGTACATAACCTTAGGAGATAATTATTTATTACTGTATTATAATCTGCATACAGTGGTTATTAGCAATCACTGTTCGCAGCCATAAAAGTTCATTAATAAGGTGAAAGATCTAGATCTACAGTGAGGGGGATTTGCTCAGGGTTTTATTTCAATGATGAATACAACATAAATCATGTTTTACTGATGAGGAAATACACAGCAGCAAATCTAAGCATAATATATCATAAGGAGGATTTTGTCAAACATTGTATTTCATTCAGCTGACACAAAACTATCAAACATCTCAGACTCGGTCTCGGCCTGGCTGCATACATTTGGTGTCGATTGTATTGCCATTTTGTTAATGAAATAGAAAAATTAAATGTATTTCAATGAAATGGTGAAATAAGTAGAATTCCACACCCTTTTGGCCTCAAAGAAAACAGGCGGAATGAATGGTAATCAGCTGCGGAACCCAAGGGGAAAAAAAGCAAAAGTCTATTGAAGTAATCTAAGGGATCTTCTCTACGCTTTTTCACTTCAAATTTAGTTTTCTTAGGAATATATGTTGAGATAAGTCATAGATCATTAATTCTCTCTGAGCCAGGATTGGTTGATTGACTGATTGATTGTTTGATTGATTTTTTTTAAGTTATTGGGTAAAGTAAACCAAAGCTGACACTTTGATTGATTTCACGACAACTCAGAGAAAAAGAAAAAAAGGGGTCAAATCACGGAGTCCTGCCCAATGAAAAGCATGAAGTTACAAGCTAAATGAAACTTCAAAATGGCAACGTAGTCAGCCAATTCCATTCAGCAAGCATTTATTTGTCTCCAACTCTGTGCCTGACACCCTGCTGATAAACTGCCTCATCGTGACCTCATTACACTTGTGCTCAGGAATTTCAATGTCGTTTCTACCTTTTCCCAGCTCATTCTATACAGAATGACCAACATTAGCAAGGTGACCAATATGGTAGACCCTGGGAGAAACAGATATGTGGCCTGGAGGAGCCCCAGCCCGGCCAGGCTTCCGAGCTCACAGGACATTAGATGTCAGGGTGTTGGGGAAGCAGTCCTCGAATGGCTAAACTACCAAAGTGAGATGACACCAGAAGCTGTGTCCCTGCTCCCACGTGCATCACACAGATCTTTGGAGTGAATAAACATCACGTAAAGGTCCGGGGAGGGAGCCAAAAACCCATGACAGATATGTGGGTCAATGACAGGATTTTAAACAAGCTTCAATCTTCCTAATGACTCTAATACCACAGATAAGACTGGAAATGATGTTTTCTGTAAATTGGATTTTGACTTAAAGAGAACAGAAATATATGTAAACAGGGGGTAAGTGCATTTGATACAGGCTAAGGCTTGACTTTTTTTCAAGCCGTGTCTATTCTAGCAGTGGGTGAATCAGTTCTAAGCTTATCTAACTGTTCCAGAAGCAATAAGATCAGCTCATCAGATTCTGGCCTAGAATTCTTCTTTATAAAGGTGGAGAAAATTATGCCTACTAAGAATTCCGTTTCAGTTCAATTTGCTCTCAGCTGTACAGAGCATCTCAAGTGGGGATAATATAAAGGGATAAGGAGAGCTTTAAGAATGAAAGAGAATTGGATGTGTTCAGGTGGGTACCCTGAAGTTTTTAGCACTAAGTAGAATGTTTGGCAGTGTCCCTGTTTTTTTCCTTTAACATCAAACAAACAAATAACACTTGCTTATTTTCTTGTATTTCAATCTGTGTATCACCTACTTGTGCCACAATTTTCCCCACCAGAAAAAATAAAATAAAGATGTTTTATTCTTTTGAAAATGTATATGTAGAAGCAAGACTCAGGAAAAACTTGATTTTTCCCTCAAATGCAGTATTCTATATCCAGACAGCAAAGCACCATTGGGAGAAGACTTAGTCTGTGACTTCTGCCACATGCCCTGAACACGGAATAATCAGAAGGATCTGTTAAGAATGAAACTCACACAGTCTTCCTCTCATCATTGTACAAACAAAGGGAAACATTCTACAAAATAATTTTAAATGTAATTATTTATTAATTAAACTGATGATAGTTATCAAGGACAGAATAACTTCCCCATGAGTAAGAGAATCATTATTTATATAATCAAACCACTTTTCCAGCATGGATATTTTTTGCTATAGAAATCTGACAATGCTGAGATGGGTAGCAAGCCTTCTTGTTCAAAACGTTCCTATTATTTTGCTATTTATTATGTAGGTCTCCACATTTTACCACCATTCTGTCTGGGATATTAGACTCTGCATAAATATTTGTAATTCATTTTCTTTCTATCGTGCTGAGGGAAGATCAAAAGGTTTTATGATGTATGCTAACTTGGCAAAGAACTAGTCAAATGCCTACCTGCGAGGGTGAACAATAAAGATTTCCTCTTATCTCTTTTACTGCAAGCTCGGAGCAGTAGAATTCTAAAAGCTCATAATACTTATCAAAATGTATTTTCTGAGCAGGATTTATTATTAATGAGTATTATTCTGTCTTTGGTCACCTTACAATTTATTTTATTAACAACAAGGAAATAGTCAAGAATAAAATACATGCTGCTTATTCAAAGGCGCTTACAGGCAAGAGTAAAACACATGGAGCTTTCTCAAAGACCCATGCCGTTATCCGTATCTGTATTTGTATCTATAATCAAAGTCGGGCAGATCCCCTTCAGGATTGTGGTATACGTATTGATTAATTACCTGATGCGTCTACTCTCAAAACCAGTCTGGAAGTGATTTTTTTTCCCTAAGTTTGAAGTAACACTGTAGTAAATTATTTCCTCAATTCCGCTGTGCTTTGAGCACATGCTAAACTCTGCTTTCACACAAAGGCCTGCCTTCCTCTTTGAATGGGCCGGAGCTTTTGTTGCTCTTTATCGTCCACACACAGGCACCAAGGGGATCCCTTGGCTGAAGTAGGTTCCTCGGGACTGAGGTTTTCGTTGTGATAACCTAACCGTTCAAGGCTTTGCCCTTTAGATTGGCCCTTCAGACTGTTTAATGAAGCGAAGAGCTTTGTTCTCTCAGTGCCTTTTCCACTGTCTGAAACCACATTGTTTTACAACACACGGATAGAGCATTTTTATGAGATTCATCTGAAGGAAGTGTATTTTAAGAAATTCACATAATGCTTGGGAGAACAAGATAATCACAGATGAAAAGGGAAATGTTTCGATTACTGAATTTCAGAAGCAGAGCACGTGATTGGAAGTTACAAAGCAACATACCCAATTTCCAAAAGTACCAGATTTGAATATTCCTATGAAAAAAATGCCAGGATAGATTTAACAGAAATGCTTCACTTTCAAGTTAAAAGAGTTAAGAAGCAAAATATGGTCTGATTATGGGTAAGGGATTCCCTTTCAGACAGGTAAACTGAAATTCGAGTTCAGCTAGGTGGTTCGATGGGTCCTTGAGAGCACATTGGAAAACACCATGATCACTGGGGAGGAAAAACTCTTAATAATTACAAAGTGTTATTATTTTGACACTTTAAGTTCTTCTTAACTGCAGTTATTTAAAAGAATGCTTTCATAATCAAAATATCACAAAATTAACCTTTTGGAGAATTGCAAGGCAGTTCTAAAGTGGTTGGAATGGGGAACAATAAATGGGAGTTTTCAGAAGCTCTACATTCCAACAAGGAGGAGGTCGATGAAGATTATGTGTCCAAGGAAGAAACAGAGTATTAAACCTCACCATCTGTATAGCACTCTCCAGGGAGCAGACGTTCCAGAGAATGGACTTGTCTGTGATTTGTCTTCTCCAGGAGTGATGGGACTTCTGCTTTACCTACATGTACACATCTCAGTGCACATGCCAGGGGCCTTAACAGAAAGGGAGAAAGAGGATAAATCCTTTTACAGCAGATCCAGCCCTTTTTAGAAACTGCAGAGTTTTTTTAAGAGTTAGTAGCCAGTAGTAATTAACATATCTTAACAAATTATACCCAGTTAATTTTATCACCCGATATGAGCAAGTTGACAAAGAGAGATGAGATTCCTTCACGGGGCTTGAGAAGACCTGGATTAATATCCCGTACCAGATTAGGTCTTCTCATACTTAGCTGTGTGCTCTGAGTCAAATGAATGAAACTTCAGACCGTTTAGCAGACATTGTTTGGAGGATATTGGATGAGGTGATCAGAGATCACGGAGTCACTTCTGAGGAGTCCATGTTTAAAAGTCAACATATCTAAGATTTAGCTTACTGTGTCTATGATTTTGGCATCCTTTTCAACTTATGAAACCCTGTGGACAAGACTCCCATAAAGTGAAAATGATGGGAAGAGGGGGGGATTAATATATTTTCAGGAAATTGTGGCTGTGTTAGTATTTTCAAAGTTGCAACGTGAATATAAAAAGCATTAGGTACGGGGCTTCCCTGGTGGCGCAGTGGTTGAGAGTCCGCCTGCCGATGCAGGGGACACAGGTTTGTGCCCTGGTCCTGAGGGACCCCACGTGCCGCGGAGCGGCTGGGCCCGTGAGCCATGGCCACTGAGCCTGCGAATCCGGAGCCTGTGCTCCACAACAGGAGAGGCCACAGCAGTGAGAGGCCCGTGTACCGCAAAAAAGAAAAAAAGAAAAAAAAAACATTGGGTATGGAGACTAGAAAACAAAAATGTAAAGAAAAATGTGGTCAATATGCCTCTGGTGCTGTCCAGGGGAGAGGACCCCTCCCTGTGGCAGGCATTGGCCTGAGGGCTGGCATGAAATACTAAACCCTACCCAACTTCCATGCTCAGTCCAGTTGGAAAGGCAGGCAGATAAACTCACTGTGAAACAAACAAACTCCTAATATTCCTGTATGTGTTTCCATGCCCACAAAACCCAGCTTTCTATTTGCTGAGCTGAAAATCTGTACTGTGACAAAAGCACTGTCACAAGAAACAGCTTTCTGTTCAAAAATGTTTGCTCTGCCTTATTGGTTCTCACTTCTAGGACTGTGTCTAGAGCCATCCTTCCTTGGCCCCAAGGTCTACCTCCCCAGTTCAACTCGCTAAACTCACACATCCTTCAGGGTGGCTTATGGTTACATTCCCATAGCAACTGGCCTTATCACAGCTCACTTCTTCGTCGTCATCCTCAGAGTTGGCTCCCTGGGTAACAAACTCACCTGGGACTCACTAGAATTCACGTTCTCTGGTTCCACCCCAGAGGGACCAGCAATGGGGGTTTACCAAGCTCTCCAGATAAATGGGATCCTGCTAACTCATAAGAATCACTATTTCACTGCCATTGCTGGCCCAAGTGCCTGCCCTGTAGACTATAATCACCCTACGTGCAGAATCCACACCTCCAATCACCCTACTATTCCCAATGTCTGGCACATTCTGGGTGGTCAATAAATGTTTTCTGAATGGACAACAAAATGAATGAAATAGCTTCCTAAAGGACATTGCTTCTTCATCTAAATTCCTTTTAAACCAGGAGTCCCCAACTCCCGGGCCACCTACCAGGACCAGTCAGAGGCCTGTTAGGAATCAGGCTGCACAGCAGGAGGTGAGCGGCAGGCCAGCGAGTGAAGCTTCATCTGCCGCTCCCCATTGCTCCTCATCGCTCCCCATCGCTCCCCTCCCTCCCCATCGCTCCCCGTCGCTCCCCATCTCTCCCCATCCTTCCCCATCACACCCCATCACTCCCTATCGCTCCCCGTCCCTCCCCGTCGCTCCCCGTCGCTCCCCGTCTCTCCCCGTCGCTCCCCCTCGCTCCCCATCGCTCCCCATCCCTCCCCATCGCCCCCCGTCACCCCCCGTCGCTCCCCGTCGCTCCCCGTCCCTCCCCACTGCTCCCCGTCGCTCCCCGTCTCTCCCCGTCGCTCCCCATGGCTCCCCGTCGCTCCCCCTCGCTCCCCCTCGCTCCCCCTCGCTCCCCGTCGCTCCCCGTCGCTCCCCATGGCTCCCCGTCGCTCCCCGTCGCTCCCCGTCGCTCACATCACAGCCTGAACCATTCCCTGCCCCTGCCACCATCCCCGCCCCCCCGCCTAGCATCCGTGGAAAAATTATCTTCCACGGAACTGGTCCCTGGTGACAAAAAGGTTGGGGGCTGCTGTTTTAAACCATCCATTTAAAACATCCTAAAACTATCATACAAATAGGTACATTATAAAGCTTAAATAAAGGATCCATCCTGCTGCAGATGATAGATTAACCTTCTTTAAAGCCCTCAACATGTACTTCTTAATGATTCCCAGAGGCTTCTAGCTACTGATGTAGCTCCATCAGTGGTTCCCTACTGAGATGATTTTGCCCCCCAAGGACATGTGGAAATGTCTAGAAACATGTTTGGTTTGGACAATTTGAATGTCTACTCACTTGCATCTAGTGAGTAGAGGCCAGGGATGCTACTAAACATCCTACAATGTCCAGGACAGCCCCCCACCCCCCCAACCCCGCTTCAAAGAATTGCCTGGTCCCAAATGTTGATAGAGCCAAGGTTGAGAAACCCTAGTCTATATGAGTGATTCTGAAATAACTAGTGATAAGGGTGGAGTGTAAATTTCTGAGAAGTTGGATATCAGCTGTCGACCGTCATAGAGACTCTCTTCACATAGCACTCTTTAATCCAATAGTTCTCAAGCATTTTCCTCCTGAAAACATTCTTTGTTGTTTTCCTCTTCACAGCCTTATGCCTTAAAAGCAATCTTTCAAAGATAGAAAAGTACAAAGCTAATGCAGAGAAAACAGCACCACCAAGCAATTACTCGGTGCCCTTGCATTCAGCCTCCTGCCCAAAGTCTTCAAGTCTCAAAAGGAAGAACAGCAAGATGAAGAAGGAGGGGAGGTTAGTAAAGAGGCACACTTAGGTCCATCCATCCTGGCTCATGATTGCTGCCATCGAGCAATTATTCGGGGCTATTCTAATATGTTGTTTCCCCTTCTTTAGAACTCTCCCACGTGCCCCTTAATGAGCTGCCTTTCAGATGAACAAGTACCGTGTAGGCATCCCAGATGCAGCAGGTTAGGTCTGTATGGGGATGCTGCATCAAAATGATGCTGAGAGGCCCAACACACTCGGATTATCCCCTCCAAATAAAAGGACTATTTCAGGCAAAACCAGAATTTTCTCTGCTTGCAAAGCCTCAGTTATGTTACTGAGGAAAAGTGAGCGAGTGCTGATGATTTAGCACAAAACTGTATTTGAAAGGCAACACAAATCAAAAATCTATTGAAGGTAAATGAATTGTGTTATTGTCACCAACTGGTGAATTTTGCATTGGACGTGGCAGTGTAATGGGTTAGTGTTACTCAAAGTGTAATAGTTTGGTTTGAAAACAGGTAAAATAGCTAGAATGTCCTATTCCGGCTCTGTGACTTTCTGAAAGTCAATGCTGGTGATGATAATTTTAGATAAATAAAGCCTTCATTGGTCCTAAGAACTTAGACATTCTTCTATCCATAGAATTATTCACCCAGTACAGCCAAGATGTGTGTTTTAGCATATTCTCCCACCAGGATTTCACCCCCCTTCTTTGACAGCATGCTATTAAATTTCATACTTAAATCCTTCTGTAATTCAAAAGTGTGTAATGAATGTCTTAAAACCTAACCACAATAAATAAAAATGTATTTGGACTATTCTAATAGAAATTGTATCTATGAGAAACGAAAATGTGTCAAAGATCTAGAGATATTGTTTCTAAGTGAAATGAAAAGGTACACTTTGGAGACTGCACACTTAAGAAATACTTCTTTCAATATTCAGTCATGCACTTGGTTATTAGTATATCTCACTTTCATGTTGTTTTTCCTTAGCAGAAAATAAATATTTAATAAATTTGATTGACGTCGGAGCCGACTGGGATATCATGCCAATAAATTCTGAAGAATCAGCTAACAGCGGAATACCGAGAAATGAAATGTCACTTCATCACGGAAGAAATAAAAATACAGTTTCAATTTTTCATAACGTTTAACCATCCTTTTTCTGAACTCAATGAATCTAAAACATGTGGTTTGACAAAAGTAATTAAAGTGTGGACATTTTGAGTTATTTTGATATTTGAAATGAGAGCTTGTCTACCTTACCGTTCCTCATCTGTCAAACTTCTTTTTTTAACTTGAAGTGACTTTAAAGTTACTAACACACAGTCACCTTGAAGACTGGTTCTAAAACTTGCATAAGCAGTCCTTGTTTGTTTCAGTGAAATTTCGTTGCAAGTAAAATAAGGTCATGGGCTCATTCATTTTCACGGGAAACTGAGAACATTGAGAAAGATCTGGGATAGGCAAAAAAGAGCCCGTCCTCAAAGGCACTACTTGGATAGATCATATAGACATAACCAAGAAGTCTCCTCATGGCTGGTTCCAGAAACATTTTAGGAAACAGGAAGCAAAAGCTACGTCATTCTTGAAATAATCCACACAATCTTAAACGTGATAAACTTGCTTAGAAGTGGTGCATCAGGTACCTCGTAAAATATCTTCATGACACGTCCATGTTATGTTTATAATATCCCATCTTCTTTCAAGTGGCCAGTCTGAAAAGATATTTCAATAGCAATAACACTACTCAAGTTATTTTGATTACCAAAATTATTGATGGTATGATAATTGTGTGCAAAATGCAATGCTAAATGGTCCAAGGATGTAAGGCATGCTTATAACTGCACAGATATGGATCTTAGCTTTCACACGAGACGGCTGGTGTAGTAAAGAACTGAATTTATCTTCTTCTACAGCCGTGCTTCTCAAATTGTGGTCCCCAGATCAGCAGCATCCACCTCACCTGGGAACTTGCTAGAAACGCAAATTCTTGAGTTCACCCTAGACCTACTGAGTCAGAAAGTCTTGAGGTGGAACCAAGCAATCTGCATTTTAGTAAACCCTCCAGGTGATTTTGGTGCGCACTAAAGTTTGAGAACCTCAGTTCTACAGCAGCAGTTCTTAAAATATTGTCACAGGATCCTGGGGAACCCTGAGATCTTTCAGGGCTGCAAGGTCAATTACTTTTATAATAATACCAAGATGTTATATACATTTTATGCTGTGTCAACATTTGCCCTCTTGGTATAAAAGCAAGGATCAATGACTTCAGCTGATTCTTTAGCGCCAATCAAGGCAATACAGTGACACCAAACTCTATTTGTAGTCAATAAATTTTTCAGCAGCACAAGCATGCAGTTCAAAATGTTCATTTCACTTAAATATGTTGATTACACAGTTAAAAAAATTATTAAAACTTTACCCTTGAGTAGGTATTTTTTTATTATTCTGTATAATGAAATGGGAAGAAAGCATGAAGCGCTTTTGTTGCAAATCCAAGTCAGATGGTTGTCTGAAGGAAAAGTACTAGTAATATCGAGTTGTGAGCTGAACTAGTAGCTTCTTTTCATGGAATAATATTTCTACTTGAAAAAACAACTGACAGATGAACTATGGTTATTCAGATGTGGGTATCTGGCAGACATTTTCTACAAAATGGATAAAATGAGGTCATCACAAGAAAAACAATGGACAGTATTTGTGGCCAAATGTTGAGAACAAAAATTACAACTTTGAACATTTGGTGTTTGCCCTTGTGAGCTTAATAGTTTTCCAATACTCAAAGTGTTTTCTGATTAGATCAGTGATGATACTAACAAATATGACTTTTTAAACATCAGTAGGAATGTGTGTTCTGAATAATTTATCAAATTATGCACCAGTAAAAATCCAACCAAAACACAAGCTAGTCCAAAGGCTTTCAAAGTAACAGCACGTGGAGAGTTTAATGGTATGATTTCAAGTTCCATGTTACACCTGACCTTTCCTAATGATCATTTGTTGAGTTTTATTGAAGTGTCAAAGAAGAACATCCAGACTTATCTCAAAAGGCTATTGCAGTACTCCTCTCTTCTTAAACCTCATATGTGTGTGAGGCCAGATTTTTCCCCTTATACTTAAACCAAAACAATGGATCACCCGTAGATGGAATGCAAAAGCAGATATGAGAATCCAGCTGCCTTCTGTAAGTCTGATGTTAAAGAGATTTGCAACTTGTAAAACCACGTCATGCTTCTCACTTTCTTATGTGTTGGAAATAACCTTATTTTTTCATGCATATATGTTGTTTATTGATCTATCTATCTATCTATCTATCTATCTATAGAGAGAGAGAAAAAGAGAGAGTGTGTTCATTCTCTACACCCACTATAATACCAGCTCAATAATGGTAGGATTTTTTTTTCTTTGATTTACTGCTGTATCTCCAGCACCTAGAACAAGGTAGTAGGTTCTCAATAAATACTTGTTGAATGAATAAACAACTGCAGAAATGAAATGAAAAGCAGAGAAAGAATGAAAGGAAGAAGGGAGAGAAAAAGCCAAGACAGCCTCACAGGAACTTGTTTGTCACTTTTCCCCAAATATTTTATAAACAATTATGAATAAAAAATTATTTTATAGGAGATAGGAAGCATGGGTCTACCTTCAACTTACTGCCAACTTTTGAATTACATAGGATTTCTTTGTAACACTGCCTTTCAGAACACAACATCCTGCTAACTTTCAGAGGTTTTACAGCTAAATGAGATTACGTGACTCTATACATACTCTTCAGAGTAAATAGTTTATAAGTTCTAGATGTTACCATGATAATTATTTTATGTTGCTTATATTGCCTTGAATTGTGTTATTCAAACAACTGACACCTTGCAATGGCTCTTCACAAAGCAATAAGCCATCTTTGGAAATCTAAAAGACATATTTTCTGAAAATATACATTTCTGAAGAAAAAAATCATCATATGTTATATTTCTTTCTTTGGAAGATGCCGTTTGAAATTCTGAAGACTGACTGAGACCTTTACCCGGGCTTGATTTGCTATTTTCTATAGAAAAAGCCTTCTGAAGATTTGATAGCTGCTCTCAGAATGAAGAGTAATTGCATAATACTTCATGCTTACAGCAGAGGATTGCTGTTTTGTCATTTAGACATGCAACAGTGCTGTTCTACACAATGCAATGCATCAGAAAAGATTCAATAATCATTTCTTAACTAGTGTTAATTTGACTGACAATAGACTATAGGGTGCAACAGTTGAAAAAAGTCCCAAGAACTGATGTTTTCAATTCCACATTCTTTTAAGCAAATAAAATACATAAATACTTAGAATGAATCTGATGCAAAAAATTCCAAACGCCAAGCAAGCCTTCTTTCATTCATCATTATAACCAAGTGGCAGGCAGACAATATTATTTTACTGTTCAAGATGGGGAAACAAAAAAGCAAGAGACCTTCAGATATGGAGCTAATGATACTAGTAATGCTAGTCACCTGGTACTTACATGTCAACTTCTATTTTGAAAATCCTTTACACAATTTCCTTAGAATGGTTCTGCCTCCCTAAATCAGCATTATCAATATTTATCTTCAGAAACGTCTAAAGCAGTCATCATCTCATACCTCTCAAATATTTGGCCCCCAAAAGCTCAAAAAGACATTGGATTCAGACTAGGAAACAGAAGTTAACTTGCTTTCAGCTGTATATCATTCTGTGGAATCTTAAAAATAAAATTCTGCACTGATATTTTATTCTGTGTTTAAGAAAATGGAATGTTCTTTCATTATTTTCCCCACCACCATTAACTTTTGGTAGAAGGTAAGGCTGTAGGTGGCACAATGTGCCTTCTGGAACATCAGGACTTAATTACGTATGTTGTATCACTCCATGAATGAATGAATGAATAGTGGAACTAGAGGTGACAACATTTCTGTGGGAAGAGAATTTTTTAAAACAGTTTCTAGGACTGACAGTGGCATCCATATTTGTACATAACCCAGTAGTAGTATCATAATATTTTTGAAGATAATGATAAGGAGACCATTTTCCATAGGAATAAAAGCTGGGGAAGAGAATGGGCCAAATAAAGAACTCATTTGAACGGCGTCAAAGTCTCTATGACAAACTCAAAAGTCAACAGGAGGACTTTGTTACAATACCAGAAAAGGCACCTACCTCACAGGAGAAGGCTCCTGTAATCACGGGAGAAGGTAAGTGCAGCAAGAAACGCTGGCTTCCATGCATAATTTACTTACCTTAGGAACTGACACAGGCCCGGGCGATGATTTGGCATTTATTTATTTTTAAATTTTTATTGAAATATAGTTGATTTACAATGTAGTGTTCGTTTCAGGTGTACAGCAAAGTGATTCAGTTATAGATATAGATATAGATACAGAACTTTTTTAGATTCTTTTCCATTATAGGTTATTATAAGATATTGAGTAGAGTTCCCTGTGCTCTACAGTAGGTCCTTGTTGGTTATCTATTTTATATATAGGAGTGTGTATATTTTGCATTTTAAGACAGAAAAATGGAAGGGTGTGGCATGCTGATCCTTCAAGACTGAAAGCTGGAATGAGGCAGAAATGTCCCATGAAGACCTTCTGACCCCCGATGTCAGGGAACATGTGTGGGTTCTGAATTTCAAACTTGCCTGATTTTTACTGAATGTTGAAAGCAGCCTGGCATCTGCTGGGTGTCCAGGTGGTGTGAACAGGTCACAGCCTCCTTGAACTCACCTCTAATGCAGACAAGAAGGCTTAGTTCCAGAGCCCCGGGCTTGGTCTACCCCAATCCTGGTGCAAACAGTAGGATGAAGATGCTCAGAGTGGCCACTCAGAACTTCAAATGGGTGAAGAAAGCTTTCTGAATGTTCCACTGTAATACCCACACTCCAAGGCAGAGGGTCTGCTGCTGTACCCTAATGTATCATGTTAGCTGGCGTCTCATTTCCGGGCTGGTAAGTACCTAACACATATGAATGAGAATG
Organism: Mesoplodon mirus; assembly: GCF_964341445.2. Lineage (NCBI taxonomy): Eukaryota > Metazoa > Chordata > Mammalia > Artiodactyla > Ziphiidae > Mesoplodon > Mesoplodon mirus. Next base: position 73,789,134 of record NC_138993.1, on the reverse strand, counting down.
GGGGCATTTGCTATTAAAAGTAGGCTTCCTTTAATTAGAATTTTTTATACTTGAGTCTCCTAGTTTATGAACCCCTGTGATAGATGTAGCTTTGTTTAGATAATTGCTTGAGATGAGTGAATACCCCAATATTTATTTTGCAAGGATGTCAAGGAATTATGAATGGACGCAAATAGTTCCATTGGGCAAGCACTCTAATTAATAAAGCCAGTTACCCATGGTTTCCTGTGTGCGAGCGCAGTACCAGGGCTCTGTGGCCACGTAACTGATGCACAGAACAGAAGTTAGTGGTAGTCCTGAAAAAAGAACTGGCACTGGAGGAAAGCTGACTGGACTCAACCCCTTTATATCTCTATCTCCTCTCCCTTCTCCCATCTTAAAGACCTGGATCTTATCAATACATTTGCATAAAACAGCCTTTCCCCCAAGAGCTGATAGTTTAATTTCTAGCATTTACTGACAATGGTTTAACAGATTACCTCTCCTGGGGATTTTCTTGGGAGGTAAATATTCTTAAACTAGTAACAGGACCAGTCTAGGGCTAGTCTGTACATACTGCATACCAATTGATAAAATATCCAAACATCTCCATTCCTTTTGGTAAATAGCAACCGATCACAAGTCCTTAATTACGTCCTTAAGTCCTTAATTACCTTAAGTCTTACCCTTATGCTGTGGAAGCTCATCACTATTCAGTAACTAAAGAGTTAATGTCCACCAAGAGTCTTGAGGTCCAGATATCATCCTGGCCTCTGTTTTTATCAGAAATTTCTTGTGCCTTACTGGATGTTAAATATTTGGAATATGACTTCTGGGTGCCTCATTCCATCCCCAAAACTTAAATTCTTGAATTTTACCCACAACAATACAGAGCAGATCCTCTCTGTGGGCTGCAGGAATGCCAGGGCATCTTTTTACCCCCCATGCAGGCATCCATCTACCTGAGCAGTCCTGGGAGGGAAGGTGGAAGGGAGGGCACCATTGTAACCTTGAAATGTATTAAATATTGGTGCAGCAGGGATGTGAAGCAGTACTAAGTCCCCTGTAGGTTCAGTGTTTTTCTGTTTAATAAGTCACATGAGCACGACCATGTTCCCAGGTATTTTGATACATGTATGCTTTACGTCACTTAATCCTCACATGAGTTAAGTAGTATAGTGCCCATTTTACAGATGAGTACAATAGTTTTGCCTCTCTTATAAGGAACATGGGATGTCACCCCTCTTCTAAGAAGGCTCCAGGATTCCTGCCCCCTCATGTACACACACTAGATAATCTGATTCCCCTGAGCATGACCAGGACCTGTGAATATGATGCACTCTCGCTCCTATTATTAGGTTACAGCATATGGTAAAAGGGAAGAGATTTGCAGATGCCCTTAGGTCCCTAATCTATTGGCTTTAAGTTAATCAAAAAGGAGATTATTCTGAACGCATCTGACGGAATCAGGTAAGCACTGCAAAAGAGATCAGAGTATAAAGAGAGAGATTCAAGGCTGCAACAGATGCTGTCTATTGGCCTTGAAGAAGGAAAGTGCCTGGTGTGGAGAGGGTACATGGCAGAGAACATCAGGCAGCCTCTAGGAGCCGGGGATCATAGTCCCAACCAGTGGAAGCCAGTGAGGACCATGAGCCTCAGATGAGATCACAGGCTTAGCCAATATCCTGACTCTCACCCTGGTGAGAACTTGAGTTGGGAACCGAAGTAACCTAGTCCACACATCAGACCCATGGAAACTGTGAGAAAATAAATGTGTGATGTTTAAGTGCTAAGTGCGTGGTAATTTGTTATGCAGCAGTAGGTAGCTATTGTCCTAGGCCCCAGAGGTTATCCACACGAAGGTTATACGTAAATACTGAGAGACAATTTGTAAGAAATATATGAAGTAATCTTTAACCTGCCTAACCTATACTATCCCAGTGTTCAATTCATACTAAGTGTTGGGTAGTTAATAGGCTAATGGATACCAACATTTAACCTAAATGTTAATCAACAGATACTGAGGCTTAAATTTTTTTTTTTTTTTTTTTTTTTTTTTTCGGTATGCGGGCCTCTCACTGTTGTGGCCTCCCCCGTTGCGGAGCACAGGCTCCGGATGCGCAGGCCCAGCGGCCATGGCTCACGGGCCCAGCCGCTCCGCGGCATATGGGATCCTCCCAGACCGGGGCACGAACCCGTATCCCCTGCATCGGCAGGCGGACTCTCAACCACTGCGCCACCAGGGAGGCCCCTGAGGCTTAAATTTAACCTAGCAAATATTTGATATCTACTACATGCCAATAAGTAAACTAAATGATGTTGAAGTTTTCATAACAACAACAGAAATAGAAATGGAATAATTGTGTGCCCCATGGCGTATTAAAAGTTACGTAACTATTTATTATAATTAAGTTAGTAAAAACTTAGTTAAAATATATCTTGAAGGGCAGAGTGATTGAGAATATCTTCATCTTCTTTTTTTCCCAAGTCAGTGAGCCTACACTGGGTTAAACAGATATTTGTGTCAGGCAACCTGAAAGTAGGCCAAAGATAACTGAGTCCATTTTGATTCAATATTATTGTGCATCATCTACTTAGGCTGATTCAAATAAGTATTTCCTTTTAAGGCTACTGTAATGGACACAATAACACCACCAAATATGGGAACAAGAACCATCAAAAATTTCTATATTACAGTGAATCTGGATTGAGGCCATGAGACATATATGCCCAATATCTGTCAGCATGCGGGGCCCACAGGTAGAGATGGGGGTTGCTAAGCTCAGAAACTTGGAGAAAGGACCTCTAGCCTTCAAGGCAGCATTGTAAATCGAGCTATTCTTTGTTCAAGCATGAGTCTTCCATCAAGACTGGTAACTCCTCTCTCTCCAAAGTTAACAAGGATGCAGAATTGTTCTGCTGCAGCTCAAATATGCCAGCTTTGGGGATTCTCTCCACCAGAATCCTCATGGTACCCTGATGTGACCTCACCTAAGACAACTGGATGAAGCACAAGCATCACGTTCTGCCAATGGTCTAGAGGTAGATGGGGTTAGAGATGTCTCCTGACCTTGCTACCAAGTCAAGTCCCTTTGGGGACTGGAGGTGTAGGCTATTAGTCATTACACCTAGACAAGCAAGACTGTGCAGGTAAATCAGGTTCCACGCTCACCCTCCTTATGTGGGTAATTGACGAGAGCAAAACTCAGCCACTCTTGCAGACATTTGATGGCAAATAAAATGGACAACAACCTGTTAGTTGAGTGGTGAAGTCCCAGCTCTTTCCTTCTGGTGACATGAAAAATCTGGCAGTAGAGACTGATTGTGCAAACAGCACAGTGTTTCGGTGGCTTCAAGTGGTCAGGTGGAATCAGGTTGGAGCAGGCTTCACAGGACCAAGTGCTAGACCAACTGCTGCAGTCAAGGCACAGTGAACCTTCTGACTAGGGACAGAACAGAGTATGGTTCTGGGTTTACTGTCTGGAATGTCACCCGTAAGGTTACAGGGTGGAGGTTCTGCTAGACTCTTAGAGCCCATTCGTGCAAAATCAGGTATAACTCAAAAATACTTGAGCCAACCCATGGTTCTTGAATACTAGTGTTATGGATTGAACTGTGTCCCCCCCAGAAAGATAGGTTGGAGTCCTAACCCACAGTAGCTCAGAATGTGACCTTATTTGGAGAGGGGTTTTAACAGAGGCAGTCAAGTTAAAATGAGGTCATTAGGGTGGACCCTATCCCAACATGACCGGTATCCTTATAAAAGGGGAAAGTTTGGAAATTGAAACAGACGTGCACATGAGGAGAATGCCATGGAAGATAAAAGCAGAGATTGGGGTGATGCTTCTACAAGCCAAGAAGTACGATTGCTAGCATATCTCCAGAAGCGAGGAAGAGGAAAGAGTCTACACAGAGTCTCAAGGGACCACAGCTCTACTGACACCTTGACTTCATACTTTTAGCCTCCAGAATTGTGAGGCAATAAATTTTAAGGCACCTAGTTTGTGGCACTTTATTTCAACAACCCTGGGAAACTAATAAAGTCACATTCACAAACAAACCTATTGTCATAATTGACGTAAGCATATTTTGAAACTTGAGGGTGTACACACCAAGAGACTCCAAGTTCCAAGTAACTGAGCACACACAAAAGTGAACACCAAGGAAGGGTGTGACTGGGCAGAAGGGGAAGTGGATGACTTGAGTATGGAGAAGTGGAAATGAGTGACAGGGGACAATAGTTTGACTCCGATGTGTGCCTCTTAGACACTTTCCAGGAAACACACTTTGTTCAAGGATTTTCCATCTCAGGACAGACTGGGTGATCATGGCACAGGCTTCCCTAGGATATGCAAGCTGTGCAGATGCATTCTCATCAGAGCAAAGCCGACATTACACCACGATCTTTCATGCAGACCTACAGAGGTCACACAGGTCAGGAGAACCCCTTCCCGTCCCTTGAAGTCACTGACATACTGGATCCTATCCCACAGTGACTGTCCTCCACTTTTCTCACTAATCAATGGCATTTATCTGTTTGACGTTGTTTGGGTAAATCCAGAGCTTACTCTGAGGTATGTCCTATAAACCGCTCACTTTGTAAATACCCTCCCTCTCAGAAATAAATAATCAGCCTTTCCTGATTCATTTCTCCTTCCTTGGAAATTCCTATGTAAGAATTTCCACTGAAAAAAGCAATCCTTTCCCCTGGAGGTAAATGTTATCTCCCCCGCACCAACCCCTGGAACACCTGACTCCCCTGCTCTCATTAAGAGACATCCTCAAAGCCTTCCTCAAGAAATGAGACCCGTAATTACATGTTCTCAAAATAATAGCTCCATAAAAATGACAGATTTGGCTACTCGCGCTGTTGTTTTGTCTACATGACACCAAACAGCCCTGTTGGCTCATAGAGTCACTGAGTTAATTGGTCACACCTGTTACAAAATGTCAGGCGCACCCTGAGTTTGCAACACAGCGCCGCGTGCAGCCTTGAGGGAGGTGGGCATGGGCAGGCTGCTTCCCCTTTCGGGTTATCACGTTGGAAGCTGGGCTGTGAAGTCATCTCTCCCCTAGGGCTGCTCAGGAACTGGTGATGGCCCAGAATATCCCCTTCAGCCTCAACTGAATGCGCAGGAAACTATTTTAATACAGCACGAAGTAAAACTGAAAACAACACGCCCTTCATCCGACTCTGTCCCTTTATCCAAATCCTCTCCACACCCTGGAACCAACTTAATTCCCAGCTCCTCCAGAACAATGTCCTCAAAATACGTTTTCACCCGTCTCTTTCTTCCTTCACTTTTCTTGTTCTTTATTCTTTAATTTTTTGGAGTAGAGTTGATTTACAATGTTGTGTTAGTTTCTGCTCTACAACAAAATGAATCAGTTATACATGTACTTATATATATACTCTTTTAGATTCTTTGCCCATATAGGCCATTACAGAGTATTGAGTAGAGTTCCCTGTGCTATACAGTAGGTCCTTATTAGTTATCTATTTTATGTACAGTAGTGTGTATATGTTCTTGTTCTACTTTTAAAATCACTCTTTAGGCCAATACTCAGACATTGCCTCGTGTAATTATTTAACAGTTTTATGCATATTATTTCTATTCAATAATCCTCTTGTTGGTACTAATCATGATTTATATTTAACTGGGGTCACTGTCCTCCTTATCTTGTCTAGCCTCATGCCAAAAAAAGGTAATTATTCAGTAAATAATTGCATTAAATGATAACTCTAAATGGATAACTTACAGCCTGTCCTAGTGCTGTAAAATTACCAGAGTATGTGTGTCTTTCAATGAAATGTGCATTCTCTGTGTTTTTGACAATTCCTAGATGGAATTTCTAGAATTCCTAAAATCCATCTGACTGATAGATTCTCCTCTTCAACTTCCTAACTCTAAACTCTTTCTGGAATTACATCAAAGAATAAACTTAGGAAATGTCAAGGTCCAGTGCCCTACATTTATTTTCTTTAACTCTGTGTGCATTGCAACTTCATCACATAATTCTGTCTTTCTTGAAATATCCACATTCTACATGGATAATCTTATTTTGACCCTCAGTTTACCTTTGATGGGAGTGCTGTTTGAGAAAACTCTTTTTATTTTAACCACATCTGCATCCTGTACTTTTGGTCCTACAGAAATAATAAAGTTTATTAAAACATTTCATTAACAACTTTTCATCCCATTCATAATTTTATGTGTATCTACCTTAAATTTCTCAAAATCCTTCATTGATGACTCTCCATATTGCCAATCTGCAAGAGGTCTCAGTTATTACAAGTATCTTGGGCTGGCTTTTTCCCTAGACTCAGTCATCAGTTCTGGATGAAAATCTTATTCTCAAAATCAGTTGACCTACCATTAGTTCAGCTTGACTCCAAACACAAGTTCCACTATTAAATCACTCTAAAAAATGGACTAAGTTTCTTATAGATAATCCATAATAGGGGTTCTTGACCTGAGACCTTATGTTCTCTAGAAGTTGTAAACAGAATTCTGTGTGTGTGGATATATTATTTTTCTAGCTAAAGGACCATATCTTCACCAGATTATCAAAAGGTCTATGACTCCAAAAGAATAGTGAATATTCTAGAAATAGGTGCTGAACCAGGAGCGGAAACAAGGAAAGGTTCAAGATTTTTGAAATTTCTATTGATATTTTCATCTCCCGAGTTTGTAGATGTGTCCTGCATTGGTGATAATATATTAATATCTAATTTTTAAATGAGCAGCCATATATAATTATTTCAGAAAATTTAAGGAAAGGGTACAGGGGGACAGGAAGATAGAAGATTTGACTTAAATATGGAAATATTTAAATAAGAAATCTGGACCCCTTCCAATAAATTTACATTCTGACATCAGGATGGTCTTAGGGATATATCTTCATTCTTTAATACTGTGAATTGCCTGGACATCACGCACTCACATGTAAAGTCCAAAAGTAAAGATATAATGACCTTCTTTTTATCTGCTTTTCCCATCCCAATATCAAGTGTAATTAAGAGTTGATTCTCAAAGAAGACATCATACAGACAAAATAAACAAAAAAAAATTGAAAGCCCTCGAGGAAGAAAACAGAGAGGAACACGAAATTATCCTCTTTAAAGTCTTTTAACCTCACTGAGACTCAGACTGCATTTTATCCATGAAGAGGGAATTAAGTTAGCTATTCTTTAGGGTCCCTTTCAACTCTTAAATCCTTGGATTTCTGTGATCTCGTGACTTCATTATTTTATTCCCAGTTACAATAAGTGATTTCAGCCTCAGCCTGCTGAGAAATTCTACGCCCGTGTCCCCCTACACAACACTGTGGGGTCTGTGTACTTTGAGGACCCCCAAGGATGCCTCAGTCTACGGCAGCTGAGGACTAGCAGAGGGTGAACTTCACCAAGAGTTTGCAAACAAACATGCACACACCCACACAGACACCTCCCTGTGACGGCAAAGTGGCTGCAGGTGTGTGTCCCTCTCCTCCATCTCACCATCTGGGTCGTTGAAATCAGCCGGGAGTGGAGTGTGGGATTTTTAACACAGTGGTTGGAAAATGAAAGGCATGTATAGTACCATCTTGGGAATAATGTGATTCTGGAGCGGCCTGACATGACAAGTAAGTGCAGCCTGGAGATCCATGCTTGCCAATTACATCGGCAATTACTGAAGTTGTTTTCTCCCGTTTGGATATGAAGTGATCACAGGAGACACATACAGGGTGAAAGTGGGAAAGCTTGCTCAGAAACACAGGTTGTCATTTGGGGGACATCAGATGAGCATTTTAGAAAGTACCCCTGTGCCCTGCCGTGATGCAAAATAAATGAATATTATGCAAATGTTTTCCCCTCCCAGTTGTTGGAAAACACGGAAGACCTATGCCTGTATTTAAAAGATAGTCCAGCCCGACTGTGGTTATTAGTGCTCCTGGAGAAATAGCAGTCCATAAATGGGTTGCCTCAGGAAAAAAAAAAAAGAGAGAAAGAGAGAGCCTGCGCGCCATTTCTTTAAGTCCTAGTTACAACGTTAGAGGTGAGAAGACCAATACTATTTATGGGAGAAGCATTGCTTTTCTTATGTCATAAGAAGCTAGGAGGTGGATGGGAGAGTAGAAGGGAATTAGACTTCCCAGGAGAAATAAACTAATTTGCAACAACAAAAGGGAATGTGTGGCTCTCCCTCTGCCTAGACCAGCACGCACCTCACCGAGCCATGTCCTTGCTTCAGACTCTGCTCCCTCGCAGGCAAAATGGGCATAATAATGTTCATCCTTCCTTATTCTTTTACGGAGTGTTATGAAAAAATTCAACAACTGCAAAGGAGTTCAAGATTCACCATGGAATATCCCCTTGGGGTTATCAATGAGAGTGAGGCCACCATCCCACAGAGAGTACTAATGATGCATCAGGCCCAGTGCAGCAGCTCCCGGAAGCATATACACCTTGAACGGAAGTCTAGGCTAAATCATCTTGTTTTCCACTCAGAAAAAGGAGAATGTTCTCCCATAATCAGGCCTCCCTCCTCCAATCTCAGCTTTCTAGACCTGGGTGGAATAGAGTCTTTCTGTACATGTAGGCTAAGACAGGGGTGTAATTGGAAGATGTAGGAAAAAGAAGCATTTTGTGTGATTACACTTTATATCTATGACTCTACTATATGTCTTCAGAGTTGATCTTTCCGCTTTTACTGTGTCATCTGCTCTGATGATAATCAATTTGTTTCAGTTCCCTTGTACAATACAATTCATTGCCAGTGCTTCCTGGAACACTGTGTTGAGGATTCTGAGTGTGCGTGAGCTCTCAAAGGATCCTCATCTTTATTCTGCTGGGCTAGGCAAATTCTGAGGGGTGTTTTCACCTGGGTCATCTCAGGGGCTCCATTTTAAGAGGGAAAGATCAATGAGAGAAGCAGCCATAAGAAGAAGCATTTTACTGAAGCCGCATATAGGGACTCATGGCAACTTTAAATGAGGAAGTGTAGGATTAGAAAGATGATAAAGTTTTAAAAAATTCATCTTGGTTATTATTTTAAGGCCTCCATTTACTATACATATATATTTTTGGCTGTGTTGGGCCTTCATTGCTGCACACGGGCTTTCTCTAGTTGCGGCGAGTGGGGGCTACTCTTCATTGCAGTGCACTGGCTTCTCATTGAGGTGGCTTCTGCACGGGCTCCAGGCACGTGGCCTTCAGTAGTTGCAGCACCCGGGCTCAGTAGTTGCAACACATGGGCCACAGAGCATGTGGGCTTCAGTAGTTGTGGCACGTGGGCTCAGTAGCTGTGGCTCACAGGCTCTAGAGCGCAGGCTCAGTAGTTGTGGCACATGGGTTTTGTTACTCCATGGCATGTGGGACCTTCCCAGACCAGGGCTTGAACCCCTGCATTGGCAGGTGGATTCTTTTTTTTTTTTTTAAGGTGTTGGGGGTAGGAGTTTATTAATTAATTCATTTATTTTTGCTGTGTTGCGTCTTCGTTTCTGTGCGAGGGCTTTCTCTAGTTGTGGCAAGCGGGGACCACTCTTCATTGCAGTGTGCGGACCTTTCACTATCGCGGCCTCTCTTGTTGCGGAGCACAGGCTCCAGACGCGCAGGCTCAGTAGTTGTGGTTCACGGGCCCAGTTGCTCCGTGGCATGCGGGATCCTCCCAGACCAGGGCTTGAACCCATGTCCCCTGCATTAGCAGGCAGACTCTTAACCACTGCACCATCAGGGAAGCCCTGGCAGGTGGATTCTTAACCACTGTGCCACCAGGGAAGTCCTCCATTTACTACTGAGAATGACTCATCATTCTTTCTGAAGGCCTTGAGTCTACCAGGCCTAAATAATATGAATTTACTATTTGGACTTTCATTAGCACACCTCTCAGAGTTTCATTAGCATTTACAACCATGAAATGAATGTAATTCATTTTTTTTTCACAAGAAAGAGTGTATAATTTGAAGGTTTGTTTTGCTACTAAAATAATTATCTACCAATTACTAGCGGGGGGTGGGCATGAGGTGGGGGAGGAAGGAAAAGACGAACGTGCTTTCTGTTTAGGGTTAATTATCTTGCCAGAAGTCACCCTGCACTGGCACAAAGTGCCCCTGTCAACATGAATTTGTACACTAGGATATGACACGCCTGTCTCCATCTGGTGCTGCATCCATCGCACAGTGCCGGAAAACCACATACCAAAGAATGGACTCTTTTTAAAAAACACCTTATTTAAAGAAAATACTTAATACCAGAAACATAGAGTCTTCCATTATGCCCAGAGGAGTGTCAAAAGTACTGTTTAGGGCTTTCCTGGTGGCACAGTGGTTGAGAATCTGCCTGCTAATGCAGGGGACACGGGTTCGAGCCCTGGTCTGGGAGGATCCCACATGCCGCGGAGCAACTGGGCCCGTGAGCCACAACTACTGAGCCTGCACGCCTGGACCTGTGCTCCGCAACAAGAGAGGCCGCGACAGTGAGAAGCCCACGCATGGCGATGAAGAGTGGCCCCCGCTTGCCACAACTAGAGAAAGCCCTCGCACAGAAACGAAGACCTGGCACAGCCAAAAATAAATAAATTAATTAATAAACTCCTACCCCCAACACCTAAAAAAAAAAAAAATTAAAAAAAACAAAAAGTACTGTTTATCCCATATCTATTTTTTTCATCATGTAATTTCTAAAAAGTAGAACCTATGGGCAACTATTGTCTGCAGATTATTTTCATATGTTAAGATTTCATTTCTCTGACAATGGGCATTTTTTCAGAAGTCATAGAAAGCACATAGGTGAGGGCTCTCCTTCCACATTTCCGACCAGCCTGCCCAGCTGTTATCTTTTAAGTCTGACTCTGTCTTTTTAAAAACTTTATTTAAACTGTGCGTATGTAAAGCATATAGATCAATAAACTTTAACTTATGTATGCACCCATAAGACTATCACTGAAATCAAGATAATCAGCATATATACAGAACCCCCCAAATGTCCTCATGGACTTTTATAATCCTAACTACTGGCCCTCCCTATGATGGTTAATTTTATGTATCAATTTCTCTGGGCCACAGTGCTCAGATACTTGATCAAACATTATTCTGGTTATTTCTGTGAAGGTGCTTTTTGGATGAGGAACATTTCAATTGGTAGATGTGAGTAAAGCAGATTGTCCACTCTAGTGGGGGTGGGCCTCATCCAATCAGTTGACTGCCTTGAGAGAAAAGAATGAGATCCTCCAAGAGAACAAGAATTCTGCTGGCAGATGGCCTTTGGACTTGAGCTGCAACATCAACCGACCCCTCCAGATTTTGGGAGCCAATTCCTTAAAATAAATCTATCTCTAGCTCTATCTGTACACATCCTGTTGGTCCATTTCTCTGAAGAACCCTGACTAATATAATACAGTCCCCAATTCCTCACCAGCCCCATCCCACTCCCTACCCTAGTCCCAGGCAAACACTGATCTGCTTTTTGTCACTATAGATTAGTTTGGATTTTAAAGAAATGTATACAAATGAAAAATTACAGTATGTACTCTTTTATCATCTAGCTTCTTTCATTCATCACACTGATTTTGAGATTCATCAGTGTTGTGGCATAGCGATAATTCACCTTTTTATTGCTGAGTCATGTAACATAGTATATGCTGTATATGCCACAATATTTTTATCCATTCACCTGTTGCTGGAAGTTGGAGCAGTTTCCAGTTTTCAGCTTTTACAAAAAGACTCCTGCGAACATTTGTGTATAAGTCTTTGTATGGAAATACACTTTCATTACTCTTGGGTAAAGGCCTGGGGGTAGAATGGCTGTGGGGTCATATGGTAGGTGTATGCTGCTAATAGGCTTTTAACTCTGTGCTGTTCTCTATTATATAATAGAGAGACCAGGAGTCCAATTTATCATTCTCCTATAAATCCTAGTTATGAACTATGATTTATTTCATTCTTGGAGTTTAGCTCAACTTTTTGAATGACTATTTACAGGTGTGTCTTTGAAAGCCTAATGGAAATAAATCTCAACTCTCAAGTTCTAAAAAACAACCTCATTATAGTTAAAAAGAGGATTGCTTTACATTCCTTACATTTAACTATAGTCAGTGAGGAATAGAATTCAAATTCAATAAAGAATAGAATTACAAGCTTTTTGTAGGTGTCAAACATTTTAAATATATGCCTCAGTCTAAAAAACAGGTCTAGTTATTTCTTCCTATTACTGAGTAGTCTGTAGTTCAATGTAGGACTTGGTTGAACCAACCAAACCAGTATTTACTGAGAAAAATGCTAGGCTTTACCATTAAAACAGAGTTGCATGAACATGCAGCAAATTACTTGGAAGCTGACAATTAGGTAGACTTGTTGAATAACTAAATTATACCAAACTGTTTGCCTTTCTGCTTTTCTTAGATTCATTCGGATTTGTTTGCCCTCCTCAGTATCAGGGGAGTTTGTCACCAAGCAAGGTTTTCACGATCCATAAGCTTATCTTTCAGAATCTTCCTTGTTGGCAAATGTAGTGACTCAGAAGGCAAAGCATATTAAGTTCTGGGACACAAAGGGAAACAGTATTTGAAGTGGTATTATCATTGCTCTGTAAGTGAATTCCTGGCTTATTCCTAGCATCAGAAAGATAATTTTAAAATATATAAAATAAAGCCAATCAGTTATTGAGCCCTAAGGCACCATCAGATAGGAATCATAATAAATCAGGCCGATGGCCTTCAAACAGCCCCTGATTTTTCTTACTAATCAAATGAGATCAGAACTCAGCCATCACTGCAGGAGAAAAGCCAAATTTAATTAGCTTATCCAATGGTGTCATTTAGTAAATCAAAAGCCTTTGAAAGGTCAATGAATCTTGCCCTTATCATCTCATTATCTTCCATCACTAACGAGGTATCATCAACCAGCCCCACAGAAACAGTTATTTTAGTGTCAGGCAATAGCTTTCTATAGCTAGTGACACTTTCCACTTTAGAAAGGGTAGTGTGTGGAAAAGTCTACTCTCTTGCTTCCAGTTCTGTTGTAATCCTTTGCCTTCTCCATGATTGTGATGGAAATAATATTTTCCCTCCCTTATTTAATAAATGTTAATAATTAACGATGCCATAAAATTCATCAATGTTGGTATCTACTCCAAGCATAGTCTTTTAAGTAAAACCTGACTACTGATTATTGTATTATCCTCTCAGTAATACTTATTGAGCACCTACTATGTGTCAGGCATTCCATGAGGCACTCATAACATTAATATCCCTTCCTAAAGGGCTAATTCACTCTTTGATATTTACTTTGGCAACAGGCATGAACTCCATTAAGATGATGCATGGATAACTCTATTTTTAGTTTTTTGAGGAACCTCCATACGGTTCTCCATAGTGTCTGTATCAATTTACATCCACATGATCCAGCAATCCCACTCCTGGGCATACATCTGGAGAAAACCATAATTCAAAAAGATACTTGCACCCCAGTGTTCATTGCAGCATTATTTACAATAGCTAAGACATGGAAGCAACCTAAGTGTCCATCAACAGATGAATGGCTAAAGAAGATGTGGTATATACATACAACAGAATATTACTCAGCCATAAAAAGAATGAAATAATGTCATTTGCAGCAACGTGGATGGACCTAGAGATGATCATACTAAGTGAAGTAAGTCAGACAGAGATAGACAAATATCATATGATATCACTTATATGCAGAATCTGAAAAAAAAGTTACAAATGAACTTATTTACAAAACAGAAAGAGACTCACAGACATAGAAAACAAACTTATGGTTACCAAAGGGGAAAGGGGGGAAGGGATAAATTAGGAGTTTGGGATTAAAATATACATACTACTGTATATAAAATATATAACCAACAAGGACTTACTGTATAGCACAGGGAACTATACTCAATACTTTATAACAACCTATAAGGAAGAGAAAATGAAAAACAATATATATACATATATAACTGAGTCACTTTGCTCTACATCTGAAACTTACACAACTTTGTAAATCAACTATATTTCAATAAAAATTAAAATAAAATAAAATTATGCATTGAACACATAGTATTTGACCATCTACTCTGCATGCTTAGGATTTACTGGGATGAGACATAAGACAATGGGGAACTTTCAAGGTAGCCTCAGAAGTGTTGGATTACAGCTGACCGGCTGAGTAAACTGTCAGTAAGATGGGGATTCAGAGGAGGGAGAGCCAGACTGCTGGGGCCACAGACATAGCTGCTGGACAGATGAGTCGGCCCTTGAATGGGTGCCAGTGTATTAGGAGGAGAGGACCCTTTAGGGGAAGTTAGCACTCGAGCAAAGGCACAGACGCAGGAATGTGTACGGGGGCTTTTAGAGAACAGCAAGGTTACAGTAGCAAGTGTATCAGGGCTGTGGTCCCCAAACATTTTTTAGCCACAGACCCCTTTAAGCATACCATGATATGGTGATGGTAATAATAACAATAGCAATGCTATATTAATGTTAGCAGTAATATCAATGATAACACACACATAATTTCAATGTGCCTTCAACGTTTTTCACATAAGTGCTTTTTACTAATTTAAACTTCACAACCCCATGAGGTCTCACGATCAAGCTCTCCCCTTTACTAGATGACAAAACTGAAGTGTGAGCAGTTCAAAGGTCATGCAGCCAGAAATGTGTGACCTGGAATCTGGGCTCAACACCACCCTGCCTATCCAAGCAATAGGCTCTTTTTCTAGAAGAAGGAGTATTCTGCATTTCTACACAATTTCAGAGGGTTCATGGACTTCATGGATCCCCACGATCTTGGTCCCTGGGTTGAACAGCTTTGATCTGTGGGGTGGTTGGTGGCAATGTTGGATTCACATTGATAAATAACCTCAAATGCCACCTTTAGGAGCTCTCTGTAGGAAACCAGAAACACTGAACATTCCTAACCTGGAAATGATATGGAAAAGCAGTTTACTTTAAAAAGCACAGAAAGAGGGCCTCCCTGGTGGCGCAGTGGTTGAGAGTCCGCCTGCCGATGCAGGGGATACGGGTTCGTGCCCCGGTCTGGGAGGATCCCATATGCCGCGGAGCGGCTGGGCCCGTGAGCCATGGCCGCTGGGCCTGCGCATCCGGAGCCTGTGCTCCGCAACGGGAGAGGCCACAACAGTGAGAGGCCCGCATACCGCAAAAAAAAAAAAAAAAAAAAAAAAAGCACAGAAAGACAGTAACACGTGTGAATTGATTAGTGCACCTGAGGAGCTGTGTCAGGCACTTTCAGATATTACGTTATTTAATCCTCCCAATAACATTGTTTTCTTATGTAACCCTCCTTCCCATCTTTTTTCTTACAGGCAAGGAACCTGGTCACCTGAGAGTGTAATTTTCCCAAGGTCAGCGCCGTCGCAGAGTTTGCTCCTTTCCACCCCCTCCCCAGCTAACGTAGAACCTGTGCCTCTCACCAGCCCTGAGCATCCTTCTCCCAGTTTCTGTGAACTGTCTGCTAATGGCTCACATCGGCCACCTTCAGAGACTGGCCTTGGCCAACGTGTTCACTGCCCAACTAACAGCCAGAAATTCCCTCAAAAACAACCAGCAGCTCAAGGCCAATGACTGGTGTGGAAGTGAGGCAAGTTGGGACCCGGGACCCTTTGCTGCAGTGCTGCAATGCTTGCACCTGGACAAACATCTCCTTGAGCTACAAAATACAAAGGAACTGTATGGGACTAAAAATAACTGCTTGCATTCCCAGTTGGGGCAAATTTTGGACGAAAGATACAAAGAGACCAAAAAACCCAGCTGCCACTTTTGAAGAGCCCGGAGCAAAAGCAGGAGCAAAAGCAGGGTACTGCGCATGTCCCCTGAACTCAACACCACCTAAGGGGTGGGCAAATCACCTAAGCCACCCCTCCGGCCTGACCCCTGGACACACCCCTACCCTCACCCCATGTAAGGAACAAGCTCGCCCTCCTTCAGGGAGTGAGCAAGAAAGGGAAAGGATTACTTGTTTTCACTCCCCCCAGCTGCAGCAGGGGCCCCAATAAAGTCTTGCCTGAATTTCTTGTTTGGGCTCTAGTCAATTTCTATTGATTGGGGAAGGTGAAGAACTCTGGTCGGACCAACGCCCAGGACTTAGTCTCCGGTCTGCACACACCCTCCAGAGCTCCCGCAGAACCCTGCAGAGTCTGGGTCCTCATCTCAAATCCCACCTTTTCCCAGCTTCGCCCCTTCTCTGTCCTGCTTTCCTGGCTCCATGGAGCACTTCCTAATAAATTACTCTCACTCTCATCCTTGGCTCAGGCTCTGCTCTTGGGAGAACCCAGACTTAGCTGGTCACACCAGCATTAAGACTAAAAGGACACCAAGTCTGGGTTTGATCTGCCTTTGCTCTCTTCCTTATATCCCAATAGCCAACAGCTACAGAATTGTAAAGAAAAGCATCTAGAAATGAATTATTTATATACAGCTTCATTTTGGCAAACTAATTCTATGGACTCTTACAAGTGGGAAATGCATTAAATAAAAATATTGGAAGGGAAAACTAATAGCAAGAATTATTGTGTATTATTTTTAATATGATTTCTAATGACTTGATTTTCAGGTGTGTGGTTTACAGATATGGAGATTAATAGACCATTACTGAGACAAGTTGCATGAACTTGCAAAAGCTTCTAATACTAGCCTAAATGTAAGAACTTGAGTCAACTTCAATGATGAATGACAGCAACTCTAAAGGGAATATGATAAGAAATTGTACAAATAATGCACAATCAAATCTCCCCAGTAGTCGTCTCTGCCTTGGTATGATGTGGATTTTTGAAGGTGTGTCTCTTCTTGTCCCATCCCTGATTCATGGATGGAAAGGTCCTCATCTTTGTCACATTTGGTAACGACATGTGGAAGCCATGAAGTTCCATCGTGTCAGTGATCAATGAACTGTGCTCACCGCAGATATAAGAAGTGTAGCCACTGGTGGCAATAACATGAAAAAGCAGAAAATATACAATTCATTTCCAGGGGTGTATGTCTATGGATCATGGTTCTGCGTGTTTTTCTTTAAGAAAAGAAAAATACTTAACTTAGATTAAAGTTCTGTAAGACACAGCATTTGATGAAATCAAGCATCTTGATCATCATAATTTAATATGTAGCCGGTTTTTCCTTCAATAAATCATGGATATGAGTATACATATTTTTTTCACTAGAGCGCTCCCTGAGACAAAGATATTCAGATTTTGGAAGAGATATTTTTCTTTCCCTTAGGAAAACCTCTACTCGACATGACTTTTTAAAAAACATTGCCATTTGTCTCGAGAAAAGTTAGTTCCCTTAAGCGAACAGGAAAAAAATAAACAGGACTCTTGCCCCAAGTAGCACTTTTCACAGGTTTATATCAAAATATTTTATAGCCTTTTAAATTATAGATTGTATTCCTCCATTAGATACATATATGGTATTTTTCAATATACCATAAACAGAAACAGAGGAGTCTCTCACAAGAAGAATTCTGTGAAATGGAAAGAATCACAAAGCGGAGAATCCCCAGAAGTGGATCTGAATGAAGTGTTTGGATGAAGAGACCCCAGATAAAGCTGCATCCTTTTCTCAGGAAGGAAGTTTTTCTTTCCTATCACAGGCCCATGCTCTGTCGTGAGCTTGTAGGACACGATCTGAAATAGCAAGCCTTTGGCCACAATACATAGGACTTTTCACACAAACAATCAGATGGTGAATACCAGTTGGGAAAAAGAACAATCTTCTTGAAACATAAGCATCACCAAAAATATGAAGAAAGCTGTAAGAAAAGTAGTTGCCTTTGAGAACATCCTGTTTTTTGGTTTGTTTTTGGTTTTTTAAAGGAAACAGTGAGTCTTCTACCAAAACCACCTCTGACTTTCATAAAGCTGCTATCTGTAATTCAGTTGTTTCTTTTCAATGTATTAAACATGACAGGTTTCATCTTTTGGTTTTCTGGAGCTGATTTGACCAGAATCTCTGAAAATGTACTTGTGGGAACTTCTGTCAAGTGCCTGAATGACAGTGTGAAAAAATGTTTGGAGAAGGAGAAAAATCAGTGCATATGGGGCTGAATGACAACTCCTTAAGGGAAACCTAAAAAAGGAGATTTCTAGCCAAAATGTTTAATTACTGCCTCTTCAAGACAGGCCAAGCCATCTGTTGGATGGGATCTTGTCCCCACCTTTGGGGGGTGCCTGGTGATTGGCTGGCCATGTGTGAGAGAGCCATCTCCAACTGACATCTGTCATCTGTCACCCCCCCCAACTGTAATGATGGGCAAAGTTGCTATCGGCTGTCAATTGGCCATATGGAATGATGAGTAAACGAACAGACCACATCCCAGACGCAGGGTGTTTCACAGGCAAACCAACCACTCACCAGCCCCTCTGGTTCTGAATGGAGCTGTAGGATTTCATTCTGCAAGAGAACATGAGGGAAGTGGGGTCATGGTTACACATTAGAAGCCATCTCATCTTAAATCTTTAACAGAAAATTGGGAGATAGGGATTGACATATACACACCACTGCATATAAAATAGGTAACTAATAAGGACCTACTGGATAGCACAGGGAAACCTACTCAATACTCTGTAATGGCCTATAGGGAAATAGAATCTGAAAAAGAGTGGATACATGTATATGTATAACTGATTCATTTTGCTGAATCAGCAGAAACTAACACAACATTGTGAATCAACTATACTCCAATAAAAATTAAAACAAAATAAAATTTAAACTTAAAAAATCTTTACTGGAAAGGTGAATGGAATAAATAAGTAAATAAGCCTGAAAATAAGTCCATCAATTAGCTCATAAATGTGTATAGGTTAGGGTGGAACTATAATCAATCTACACACAGACATCTGCTAACATGACAAACAATGGCCCCAGGAGTACAGGGTCAGTAGGAAAAAGTCTGCCTTTAATGGTCAGTTTGAAAACTAAGAAAACATCCATGAACAAAGCTTGAATACCATCTCTCTCTGTTTTGGGAAGCTTCATACAGACAAGCAAATCACCGAGGGAGAATGTTTTGGTCTAAATATATATAAAGTTCACTTGAATGCTTGGTCAGCAAAGCTGAGATCTTAATGTCATGTTCCCATGGCATGACACATCCTCAGCAGCCTTTTATATGTGTTCTCTGTTACCCTACGATTTATTCAAGAAGGCTTATTACAGGGAGTTACCTACCTTAAAGCACTATCTCACAGGCTTTAAAGTGTGGAATGAATTCATATTACCTAAATCAAGTCAGAACTTGACAATAGTCATTTCTGGAACTAGAGACAAGAGCAGGTGGGTGGTAGCATCTTTCTATAACTGAGGAATCAATTTGTAACCCCAAGTTTTTCAACTCCATTTACTTGTGGACACTAAAGAATTTTGAACAGTGGTTCTCAATTCCAGATACTCATTGGACCAACTAAATAAAAATGGTAGGAAATAGGACCCAGCTATAAATATATTTTTAAATGTTATCTATCATTCAAATGTACAGTTGAGAAGCATTGTTTGTAAATTCAGTTCAGCTGAAATTTGAGCCGAGCCTGATGAAGCTTGGAGGGCATTACGGGACCCAGAGCCACCGCAAGCCGGCTGAGGGCTGAAGCAGATTGGCTTGGTCATGCAACCAGGAGCCAATGTGCCTGGAGTGAACCAGGGACCCTGGGGCTCAACAAGGTCCAGGCTTTCTCCAGCACCTTCTGTGTACATCTGTTTCATACAAATTGCTTTCTGCACAAACATCTTGTCAGCACTCCAGCCTTATCTATCAGGACCAAAGCTCATCCCCGACCCCCCTCCTGACTTCCAATTCCTCTGCTGTATAGAATGGAACCCCTGGAATCATAATGATGTCTCCTGCCCAGACTTGACCATCCTCATGGCAAATATGATGTGAGAATTAAGGTGAGAATTATTATCACCAGATTGAAGACAGAAAGAAAGCTTGAAGAGGTCCAATCCTTTGCTTGTGTAACTGCAGTGCTAGATTTCATCCCAGGCTTGTCTGACTCCAAAGTCTACCTTTCCCCTTTTAGCCACTAACGGGCAGCTCTCTCTCCTCAAATTTGGATCCAGCTTCTCTTGAGAGGGGCCAGTTCTGCAGCCCTGGCCGCACTCAGCTCCAGCCACTGCCCTTGGCCCCCTCCTTCCTACTGGATGATGCTCCTGGATCCCATCTCATCACCAGCTGAGTTATAACAGGGGCCAACTCTACATGCCATCTTCCCTTCTTATCACCACTGACCAATCCAGGCTCCTCTGACGCTTTTACAGCTTGGATTTTCCTTTTCATGATTGTAAGAACATTTCACTGTAGGTTGATCTTCAAATGCTTTAGGTTTGATCAATAAAATAAAAAGAGCCTAATAAATGATTGTCTTCTCCCTTACCTGTGCAGCAAGATTTTCTTAGTGAATCTTGATGAATTTCATTAAAAATTTTTGAGATTTATTTTCCTTAAAATAAGAGGAAAAATAATTTTGGACTAAACATTAATAATAATAGTAATTACATTTACTCAGAAGAAATACAATTCTAAATTCAAAGTAAATAGGGCAATTTGATTTTTGATTTTAAAAAAGTGAAAAAAATAAATAGCACAATAGGCTGAAAAAGCACTTCATCTCTCTCATTAGCTCTGAGGTCTTTCTGGAATTGGGTTACAATATCATTAATAAAAGCATTAAAATATTTTTGGTACTTTTAATACACTAATTTGCTTAAAATGATATGTTACTTTTTTTTTTTTTTTTTTTTTTGTGGTACGCGGGCCTCTCACTCTTGTGGCCTCTCCCGTTGCAGAGCACAGGCTCCGGACGCACAGGCTCAGTGGCCATGGCTCACGGGCCCAGCCGCTCTGCGGCATGTGGGATTTTCCCGGACCACGGCATGAACCCGTGTCCCCTGCATCGGCAGGCAAACTCTCAACCACTGTGCCACCAGGGAAGCCCAATATGTTACATTTTTGTTTTAAAAGTGTTACATACTTGTGCTATAAAATTTGGAAAAGTAGAGAAAAGAATAATCATGAGAAAAGCACTGTTAATATTTTTAAATATTATATTTCATTAAAAAAATTTATTGGAAAAAAAGAAACAAACCCGAATAACTTTCTAAACTTGGAATAAAAGTTTCTTCTCAACAGTATATATAAATTTTTAAAGATCCCGATAAAGCTTAACATTTTTCAAAACCTTTGGAAAGTGGGTCATTATATAAAAAGTGATAAATCACTCTCTAGAAAAGAAAATCCCGGTAAAGTAATTATGGTTGTGGCTATCATAAATCCACAGTGATTATACCTGAATTGAGAACGTCTGCCAGCCTTCTCTTTTCCTATGAACTACCTGAACAGTGTTTGTTTGACTTTGTTATTTCAAAAGACACTGTTCTTTAAACTCCATCAACTCCTAAAAAATTATGTCAAAATTTCATTTGGGGAGCATGATTTATTTTCATCTTGTTTTTTCTTTTAACCTCACTTTGTAATTGACTTTCTTTTTTCTTGACAGGAAAGATAATCACTCATTTTGTATGACACTATCTACTTTCTTAAAGACATTTTCAGGTAGCCCTCAGACTTCATGTTCTAATTTGGAACTATTATTTCTATGCCAGCAGTAAAGGAGTCTTTCTGAGATTTATCTTTTTTTTTTCCAGGGATATGTTAGTTCTACCTTAAAACTCATATCCTCTTCTTTCTCAGATTTCTTTTTGGATTTGTAACCTGAATTTATGCTTTTCATTTGTTTATAGTTTTTTTTTTTAAAGGTTCCTGACCAAATAAACTTGCTGAGCCTTTTTTGGTTGGAAAGCACCTAATTTTGCCCACATGCTTGAATGCTAATGTGGTTTCCCTCATACCATTGTTACTCAATTGTTGTTAAACATTAGATTTTGCTCATGAGAAGTCTAGTGTTTGTTTAATCCTTGCTCCTATTTTTTTAAAAGAAAGTTTCGTTCTTTCTCTGAGGAGTTCTGAAATGCTCACCAGTCAATACTTATATGTGAGTTGTTTATCTACCTTTCAGAAATTCTTCCAAGTTTTCATTTGCTAATAATCACTTCCTTTTCACTGTCAGTTTTGTTTCTTTTATTATTAATAGTAAGTAATGTGGTCAGTGCCCCAATTTGAACTAGCATTTCATATTTGTTCTTTCATTTGGTGCTAACTACTTTAGCAAACATAAATATTGGTAAGACCACCTTCATCCATAAGGAAATAAAACATGCAAACAAATATTCGCAATATAAGGTTTTTAGGGCACATTTCATTAAATGTCTTGTACTGCAATTCTTAAGTGATAGGACATCTGGAGTGAGAAAAATCCCTTCCAGTTGTAATAATCAAGAAAGACTCCATGAGGAAAATAGAGCATTTGCATAGAATAAGCAGGAGTTGAAACAGTAGAAAAGAAAGAATCTAGTCTGGACAGCCAGGAGGGGAGGAAGTGAAAGAGACTGGAGGGTAAGGGGGAGTAGATAAGGAACTGTGCGGTAGGTATTCTTGGGGCAGAGATTAGACTGACTCAGCTGGAAAGGAAACTCTTGTGTCAGGAATTGTGTAAATTGCGAGGAGAGGTTCACTTACTCACCAAAGGCCCGAGCAGCTGTGATGAAAGGGTCAGTAAGCCATGCACAGGGGAATCAGGCTGAACTTGGTCTCCGTGCAAAGCCTCTGGGGAATTCAGCGGAGTAAATGAAATTTAATAAACGTGGACAAGTTTCTAATGTGACACACATTTACATAACTATATATAATATTAAAATTACAGATGTGGGTGGGGTGTGAAAGGAGAGATTTTCTTGGGGAAAGAGTGGGTTAGGGATTGCGGGTGGCATTGAACGTGAGGCTCTAAAGGCATTGGACCTGAATCAGCAGGAAACAGATGCCATTGAAGGTTTTTGTGCCTGGAAAAGATGACAGAAAACATATTTAATGAATCTACATCTGATGGTGGTTTATGGACTATAACAAAGAGGAAAAAATAACAATTAAAAAATAAATTAAAAAGCCACCAAGCAAATGAGAGCTCTCTTAGGGGGGTCCCTTTGAGGAATTGAAAGTGAATGAAGAAGAAAGGAAGCAGCAACTGCAAAGGTAGGTCAGCAAGGTGGGCAGGTACTGGCACCTGAGAGTAAGGCAGCAAGGGTAGGGGAGGAGGGCATGGGAGGGAGTGCAGTGTACGAAAACTGAGATTTTTAATCCTAGAACTGGAGAATAATGATGGTTCTATTTCTAAAAAGAAAACTCAAAATACATCACAATGGGGAGGAAATCACAAAGGTTCTGCATGTGACAGGTCTACTCAAGTCCTGTTTCTGCCTCTGTTATGGAAACTTCACTAAGGCGCTACCACCTCTGGGTCTCATTTTCCCCATCTATAAAGTGTGTTTGCAGTAGGGTATATATATATACATATATATTTTAAATTTTCAGATTAAAATTCTATAATTTACTTAGTTTACACATTAGTGTTGGTGTCCTTTCTTCAGGAACTCTATCCCATATATTCATAAGCAACACATAAATGCTACTTTATGGGCAATGATGTTAATCTGCTACCTGCACATCTTGCCTTAGGAAGGGGTATTTTTTTATTTTTATTTTTTTAAAACATGGTAAGAATCAGAGAATAGTGGAATAATACTATAAATTATTTAAGAACCAAGGAAAGGTTATTTAAAAATATATATATATATGGGGCTTCCCTGGTGGTGCAGTGGTTGAGAGTGCACCTGCCGATGCAGTGGACACGGGTTCATGCCCCAGTCTGGGAAGATCCCACATGCCGCAGAGCGGCTGGGCTCGTGAGCCATGGCTGCTGAGCCTGTGCGTCTGGAGCCTGTGCTCCACAACGAGAGAGGCCACAACCGTGAGAGGCTCATGTACTGCAAAAAGAAAAAATAAATAAATAAATAAATAAATATATATATATATATATATATATATATATATATATATATATATATATGCCTTGTATTCCCCTTCAAATTCCAGAGCAGGAGATCAAGTCAAAGAATTTTAATGTGGATTTCAGTTCTATATATAAATCATCCTGTCATTTTGGCACTGCAGCTGAGTTTCCTCATATTAGCTGGAGAAGATCATGAATAAATTTGCAGCAGACTGCACATGGGATTACGTGTACATGAAATAATTCTTATTGGCAATGGCTTTTACAATTCACTGCACAGAAAATTTAACATGAGGGCACACAATCTCATTTCTCACACTAGAGGGGAAACTGAGAGCCACAAACACACATGGTGAAGAGTCTCTGCTCCCCTGATCAATATAGCTTCTCTGCAAACCTGTTCTGATCTAACACCAGAAGTGCACAGCGATGTTGGCCGTGATCTTTCAGTGAAGTCCCTTGGCTCTCAGATAAAATCATGGTACTTCAATCTAGTAATCAAGGTCTGTCACCCTCTGACTCTAATTCAATCCAAAGCCTTATCGCTAGTTTGGAATATTCCTGTACAAGAATGATGAACACATGATGCCTGTGTTGACCTCTGTCCCATGCCCACGGAAGGCACCATCACTTGGTTGTGGCATTTTTTTTTCACACTAGGTAGTAACATATCTTCTGAAACCTTCTCAGTACCATGTTCCAGGAAGTTACTTGGACAACTGATCAGAGTGGGCATCAGGTTTCAATACATCTGCTGTTCCTGGTGGCTTCTCTCTCCCCTTACTTTCCAATCCTTGTGGCTAAGACCCCTTAACTTCCATGTCTAGTTCAGGCTTATCCCAGGTTCTGAGGTCAACTTTCCCAGTAGGAATAAATGTTTAGGGAACCTCAGGCTAGTATTTTAGAGGCCCAGAAACAAGTCGTCCTCTTTACTGGCACCACTCTGATCTTACGTCTTAGTTCTATTCACTGGGCTTTTGACTTATTCTTTGGGATCCTTAGTACATGGCACCATATCTGAGTTTATCTTGGTCACTTGCTGAGGATACATCTTTTCTTTGGGATTTGGGTGTTCCCTTTCTCTTAATAGTCTCTTCAGATGCCAGAGTCCTTTCCCTTTGTGCCAACTGCTTACACAGCTGACTATTTCCTGGAATCTTAGTTTTCCCACTCTTGGCTTCTTCCAAGACTCATACTTTTGGCCAACCTTGGACGTGGGCATCACCTCCTGCCAAACTATCTGACACTCCACCTGGCAGTTCAAGTCTCTCTGTGAAAATTATGAGGTATTTCTCAATCAGCAAAATTTTCTCTCTTCCCACAGATTATATCACACTGTACCTCACTGAGCCCAATTTTAATACAATTCTACACGAACCTTCATTTCAGTCAAATTGACCTCTGAGTGTGTGTGATAATTTTTCCCTCCTCTGTAGATTTCCTCAGAACATTCTCCCAATCCTAAATATCCTCCCAATTCCTCCACAAATATTCAGCTCAGAGCTACCCTAAAGCTTCTCAGCTTCCTTGAAATTTGCTTCTTAGATCCAGTACCACAATTAGTTTCATGGCTTAATAATGCCTGGGATTTTGTCTCACAAAATCATAATTTCCCAGGTTTTGGGAGCATACCAAAGGCCAAGTAGTTCAAATACCACCCTGGTGTGATATATGAGCTTCTCCACAGTCTCCACCAAGTGTATACCCATACTTGAGCATGCCAGCGACAAGGAACTTGCTACCTCTTACATCTTTGTAAATATTTAACCATCAAATAATCTACTTCTCAGTTACCTTATACTTACTTTCAGAGCCCTAACTTTACCCATGGTGAAACACACCTAAATATCCAATAGCAGCACTACAAAATGATAGTGCCTTAAATGTTTAAGACAAGTCTTACGTGTTCACCTGTCTCTAGGCTTAATACCCCAAGACTTCAGTTATTTCTAATATTATAAAGTTTCTAGTTACCTCATAATTCCAGACCTGCCTCATATAACTTTTTTTGTGTGTGTCTTCAGAGAGACTGATTGCAGATCGGTTCCATTTTTCACTGTGTTTTCCACAGTGATCATCCTCCTTGCTTGGGATGAAGGAGATACATATTGTAGAGTTATTGATTAAAAATGACTAATGAGGATTTATAAATCATAGGCTAGTATGGTATGTGTTCTATATGTGCATGTTCTATAGGAAGATCATTTAAATGAGACTTATTATGGCTGCACTTAGCCAGCCTGAATCTAGTGCGCCAAGACTTTTGAAAAATATTAGTTCATTTATATAAAACATAAGGATGTGCAACTTATCACCCACTTGTTCCTGTCCTTCATTTATTTACAACTGTTTTATGGGTGCTTAATCCATGTCTGGAACTATTCTAGATGCTGTGGATACAGGGATGAACAAGGCAGGTAAGTTCCCTACAATCCTGAGGCCACAAACAGGAGAAAACATGTGGTCTGGATGGTAGCAGATTACATGTGCCTGACATATGTCCTCCCAGAGTTCCTGTTACGATATACAGACACACAGAAATGCAAAATAGATAGGCCACATATGATAGATAAAGTGTGAGTGAGAAAGCAGAGGTCAGTCAAGGCCAAATTTCCACTGACTGTACTTCTGGTGAGTGAAGATGGATTAAGAATCACATTATTGATGAATATGACCAACGTTCTGGGCTTTGAACAAAATAGAACACATAACCTGGATAAACTTTTTGGCTTTTCTATTAACTATAATGGTAAATAATATCTTATAATAAGAAGATATTGAGCCCTAGTTATATAGAAATAAACCTGAGTTTTAAATGTTTCACTTATGAAATGTCTCACATAAAACTCAGTATAGCTGATGTTATGGAGGCATGTTCAACAGCAGAAACCAGTATTCTGTAGTCTGGTTTTCTGGTTTATTTTTTTAACAATAAACATTACTACAACTATACTACTTATAAAATATTATACTAACAAATGTAACCTATCAGGTTCCCAATTTAGCCATTAATAGTTTGGCTTAATAGAATAATACTAAAAGAGGCAAAATCAAAGACATTCAGGTAAGAAAGGCAAAAACGATCTTGCTGTTTTTCTGGGTCTTCAAAGTAGCCTCATTGGGAGGTAGGTTAACTTGGAAGGTTATCCACTTCCGTGTCCATATTTTGTGGATAGAGAACGATTCTCGTGGTTGGTTTTGAGATATTTCTTGTTGCCTGTGGAGAACAGGGCTGGGCCAGGACAGAGGGCTCACGTAGAGGATTCCTGGGGAGCTTTGTCCTTACCTTTCAGAAGAGGGGAAGCATGGGCTGTAGTCTTCTCAGGAGGTGACTAGAGTGATGCTATAGTCTAATGGTCTGTGCTTCCCTTGTTGGGGCCATCTCTTTGGTCAGATTCAACTCAGTGTTGGTTTCTGAGACTCAGACCCTCTTGGTCCCTTGGTCATTGGCTTTTGCATACTGAGTCAACTATTCCCAGTTACAGTTCCTCCTTCTGGGACAGCCTCGCTCCTGGGCCAGTTCTCAAGCGCTCAGATGGCTTCCTTTGACAATGTCTTCTTTCTTGTCAGCACTTTCCCTCAAGGCTTTTCCCTCCCCCATGTCTGGGACCACCTTCTGGCCACTCCTTGATAGTTTCACCAGGTCTGCTTTCCCCCACAGAGCTTGTTGTTGTAAAGGAATGTCCTCTTCTAGAGAGAAGAGTCGACCCAAGGGGAGATTTTGAAAACCAGTGGACCTGGTTTCTTGGTTGCCAAGAGACTAGCTCCCCTATTACAAGTTAGCAAATAGGAACCTGGAAGGCTCCCTCCTGGTTCTCCACCAGGAAGAATGAAGAATGGTCCCTGCTCCCTCATGCCTTCCTGTGTCCCAGAGGACTTTCATGTGAAGAAGAGAAAATTGTCGATGATGTTTGTTCCTAAAAACAAACTGTTTAACTATGAATGCAAACCACTTTTTGTACAATTTTAATATAAACAGTCTTTTCCAGGAACGCTACTATATGTCAACTGAGGGAGGGTTTCTTTCCCCTGAACTTTCCCAGGAATTATTCATCATTTTAGAAAATCCCATGATGCTGTCCGTGGCACTTATGTCACCACAAGGAAACATCTAAATCAGTCTGCATTTCTATCTACCACAGTCCTGGAGTGTCTACACATAGGGGAGAGGATCTGACTAATTTTTTTTTACAGTAGTGTGCCTGAGTTGAGCCTTAGGTATTTGAATCTTCAGTTGGATTAGTTTAATCTTTTGCTCTGCTCTGGGCAAAAGATTGTTTTTATTTTTTTAATGGTAATCTCTATCCTTGAGTTTCTATGATGTCCAGGCATCAAACTACATTCCATGTATTATCTCATTTAATCCCCACCCTACAGTAAACCCAGTGGTAGGTAGCTTCATCTTCATTTTAGTGAAGAGTTCAGTGAGCCTGTACATTAAATGGTGATTAGTGGTCAGGACTAAAGCCAAGTTCTTCTGACTCAAATGCCCTATCTTTCTACCACACAAACTCCTCCCTTTTCAAGGTGTCGTCACATGACTACATGCATCTCAAGTGACATTTCCCACCTCATCGAATGGTCACAAGGCCACAGTTGGGCCAGACCAGAGGGGATCTCTGTGGAAAGTCTCATAGGAGGCAAAAGACTCACCTCCTTTATTTAGGAGGAAGTTAATTAGTTAAATTCTTCTCCTCAAAATAAGAGGTGCTTATTATTTGAGGAAGAAAAATTAGAATCATATCATTATAATTAGTGGTTCAGAGAACTCCAAACCTCTCATTAGGATCACAAAAAATTTCCCATTTAAAAATTCTGTTTCATCTTTATTTTTTCCAGGATGGTAAAAGGATTCACAAAGTAAAGCTTTAGTACACTTTGATGGTATTAATATTGAGAAGTGGAAAAATTAGACCAGAAACCTTCCACTTCTCCAAAAGCTGATATGAAGTGACAGGAAAGAACAGGAAGTTGTAACCTGCACTTTCACCAACGTGAAATCATGGGTTTCATCATGGGTTTCATTCAGCCACAAATCCCATTCTGTATGCAAATGGAATGTTTGCTAAAATTTGTGCCAAATTTATCTTTTTTTTTTAACATTTTCTCTCCCCTTTTTGGCTATCAGTTTTTAAAAAACAATATTTTAATCATTAATGATTTAAAATCTATGCTTGTATTTGATTCATAACCTTATTCTGGCATTGCCATGTGTTGGGTATTCAGATGACTAACTAGTTTGCAAAACTATTAGATCATTTATACAAATTTGATTTTAATTCAGTACTGGTTAATGGGCCATAAAAATAAAGGGTTAGCCAACAACAAAATGAATATGGTTTATTGCCTGAAAGAATGCCTGGGGACTGCAGTTGCTTGATAAGTTAATAATAGCAAAGCATTAACTTCCCCCAAGCCTTTGTCATCTGTGAAAGTGAGATCATGTAATACCTGTTTATAAAAGCACACTTTAAATATATGATTTAAAGAGAGAAAATATAGAATGCAGGGAAATTGGGTGATTTCCTGCTTGAACAATGAAGCTGAAGTTCAGGTGTGCATCTATCACACTGCAGAACACTCCTCTCACCAGTGTCCTGCTGGGGCATTCACTCCATTTCCAGCTTATAGAAAAATACTGGCTGGAGATGGATTTTTGGTCAGACGTATTGGCCATAAAATATAAGAAAGGACAATAAGAGCTTTTCCGTGTTTTAAGGACACTATATGCACACTTGCAATGAAACTAGTTTAATTTTCTGTTTTACATCAACAGGCCTTTTCCCGGAGTATGCCCACAAAATGTAGCTCAATGTGATCTACTCAAAACTCCTACTGAACTGACCTCGATGTTTCTGGTGGAGACCAAACTATTGCAGGGGATGAGGGTGCCTCCTCTTCCTCTAAAATAGATAAAACTAAAAGTTTTATTTTTAGAAGCAGAACATTTTAGAATAAGTGGAAAAACAAAATAAATGATACTACTGTTTCAATTTTCCTAGCAACATTATTTAAGTAGCATTTGACAGAGACCTCAGGCAAAGAATACTGTGGCAAAATGTGAAATTTGGAAATTAGGAACTGAGGGGGTGGGTCCTAGAAGGGGAAATTTCTACAACATCAGCCATGATTTGGAGCAGGAGGTACATCCCAGGAGGCACAGCCGGGCTAAGCAAGAAATGCAAAGGCAGGGGCTTCCCTCATGGTGCAGTGGTTGAGAGTCCACCTGCCAATGCAGGACACATGGGTTCGAGCCCTGGTCTGGGAAGATCCCACATGCCACGGAGCAGCTGGCCCCGTGAGCCACAATTACTGAGCCTGCGCGTCTGGAGCCTGCGCTCCTCAACAAGAGAGGCCACGATAGTGAGAGGCCCACGCACCGAGATGAGGAATGGCCTCCACTTGCCATAACTAGAGAAAGCCCTCTCACAGAAACGAAGACCCAACATAGTCATAAATAAATAAATAAAATTTAAAAAAAAAAAAGAAATGCAAAGGCAGTGTCAATTATCTCCTTGGGAGAGAAGAAGAAAGGGTGAATGAAAAAGAACATAGAAAAATCTATAAGAGGAGTCAGTTGGTTGTACCAATAACATAGGTAGAAATGGACATGGCAGGCTAGCCAGTAGTTTTATTTCAGCATCAGCTTTGGTAATAAACATACTTCATTAACATATGTGTCCACTCACCATCCATTGAAACCAGAGAGTTGAAAAGATCTTTAAGAATGTGTTTGCTGAAAACTGTTCACACTGTGTTGAAAATGCCCTCCAGTCGGGGCAAATCAAATTAGAGTAGGGAACACAACTTCTGACCTCCATGAAAAGTTTTCATTGTCCTTTCTTTGCTAAAATAAAAGTATTATATGCCAAGAATGGAAAGTCTAAATAATTCAGTTTCTAAGCTTATTTAAAAGTTGTTTCTATAGAGGCTAGCCTCTATCTGAACTTCCTAGGCACAGATTTGCTGCTCTAGATAAAACTGAACAGCCTGCACTCACTTTTTTTCTGAAACTGAAGTAGATTTTTAAAGTGGAAAAAAGAATATGAGGGATCCATCAGGTACCGAAGCAACTGCTTTTTTTGAGATGGAAATTAAGATGCAGGTCAAAACTTTGAAGAGAAAGGTCATATAGAAATGGACAGGAACAGCAACCAGATGCCAGGTATTCTTCTTAAAATGTTCTTAGAAAATTGCTCTTAAATTGGGTTCAGGTAGAAAAAATGAAGACACGTGAGTCAGTACTGATATTTCATCTATGTGAGACCATGATATTTCAGAATTTTTAACATTTCATACCAACATGAATAAGTGAAACCATTTAGATAAACAATTTATTTTATTTTATTTTATTTTATTTTATGTGGCTGTGCCACAGTTCCAATATATTTGGTGGAACATTATTTTGGATGCTTCTGTGGTGTTTTTAGGATGAGATTAACACTTAATATTGTGCTTTTAAAAATACATTTTAAATTAATTAATTTATTTATTAAATTTATTAATTTTGGCTGTGTTGGGTCTTCATTGCTGCACATGGGCTTTCTCTAGCTGCAGCGAGCAGGGGCTACTCTTTGTTGTGGTGCTCGGGCTTCTCATTGCAGTGGCTTCTCTTGTTGCAGAGCATGGGTTCTAGGTGTGCAGGCTCAGTAGTTGTGGCTAGTGGGCTTAGGAGCACAGGATTAGTTGCTCCATGGCATGTGGGATCTTTCCAAACCAGGGTTTGAACCCGTGTCCCCTGCATTGTCATGCAGATTCTTAACCACTATGCCACCAGGGAAGTCCGAAGATAAACATAATCTTTGATAAAAAAATGACTGAATGGAATGTAGCTAAGCTGCCTGTCCTCAGGAACTGTACTTTCTACAACTTTGCCAGAGCCCCAGTGAGGGAGGCCTGGGGTTGTCCTGTTTTGCTGACTTTCACAAAATAAATAGCCATGTGGCTGACAGGGTCCTGGTGCTTTGACTGGCTGAGTGTCAGGCCTGAGCCTCTGAGGTGGGAGAGCCGAGTTCAGGACATTGGACCACCAAAGACCTCCCAGCCCCATGTAATATCAATCAGCTAGAGTTCTCCCAGAGATCTCCATCTCAATGTTAAGACCCAGCTCCACTCAATGACCAGCAAGCTATAGTGCTGGACACCCTATGCCAAACAACTAACAAGACAGGAACACAACACCACCCATTAACAGAGAGACTGCCTAAAATCATAGTAAGTTCACAGACACCCCAAAACACACCACTGGATGCAGTCCTAGCCACCAGAAAAACAAGATCCAGCCTCATCCACCAGAACACAGGCACCAGGCTCCTCCACCAGGAAGCCTACACAACCCGCTGAACCAAATTTATCCACTGGGGGCACACACCAGAAACAATGGGAACTACAAACCAGCAGCCTGAGGAAAGGAGACCCCAAACACAGTTAAGTTAAGCAAAATGAGAAGACAGAGAACTACGCAGCAGATGAAGGAGAAATGTAAAAACCTACCAGACCAAACAAATGAAAAAGAAATAGGCAGTCTACCTGAAAAAGAATTCAGAGTAACGATAGAAAAGATGATCCAAAATCTTGGAAATAGAATGGAGAAAATACAAGAAATGTTTAACAAGGACCTAGAAGAAGTAAAGAACAAACAAACAATGATGAACAACACAATAAATGAAATTTAAAATTCTCTAGAAGGAATCAATAGCAGAATAACTGAGGCAGAAGAAGGGATAAGTGACCTGGAAGCTAAAAGAGTGCAAATAACTACTACAGAGCAGAATAAAGAAAAAAGAATGAAAAGAATTGAGGACAGTCTCAGAGACCTCTGGGACAACATTAATAGCACAAACATTTGAATTATAGGGGTCCCAGAAAAAGAAAAGAAAAAGAAAGGGACTGAGAAAATATTTGAAGAGATTATAGTTGAAAACTTCCCTAATATGGGAAAGGAAATAGTCAATCAAGCCCAGGAAGTGCAGAGAGTCCCCTACAGGATAAATCCAAGGAGAAACATGCCAAGACACATATTAATCAAACTGTCAAAAATTAA
This sequence comes from Mesoplodon mirus, assembly GCF_964341445.2. Classification (NCBI taxonomy): domain Eukaryota; kingdom Metazoa; phylum Chordata; class Mammalia; order Artiodactyla; family Ziphiidae; genus Mesoplodon; species Mesoplodon mirus. Next base: position 73,756,216 of record NC_138993.1, on the reverse strand, counting down.
ATGCAAAGAAAGAATATTAAAAGCAGCAAGGGAAAAACAACAAATACCATACAAGGGAATCCCCATAAGGTTAACAGCTGATCTTTCAGCAGAAACTCTGAAAGCCAGAAAGGAGTGTCAGGACATATTTAAAGTGATGAAAGGGAAAAAACTACAACCAAGATTACCCTACCCAGCAAGGATCTCATTCAGATTTGATGGAGAAATTAAAACCTTTACAGAAAAGCAAAAGCTGAGAGAGTTCAGCACCACCAAACCAGCTTTACAACAAATGCTAAAGGAACTTCTCTAGGCAGGAAACACAAGAGAAAGAAAAGACCTACAAAAACAAATCCAAAACAATTAAGAAAATGGTAATAGGAACATACATATCGATAATTACCTTAAATGTGAATGGATTAAATGCTCCAACCAAAAGACATTGACTGGCTGAATGGATAAAAGAACAATACCTGTATATATGCTGTCTACAAGAGACCCACTTCAGACCTAGGGACACATACAGACTGAAAGTGAGGGGATGGAAAAAGATATTCCAAGCAAATTGAAATCAAAAGAAAGCTGGAGTCCCAATTCTCATATCAGACAAAATACACTTTAAAATAAAGACTATTACAAGAGACAAAGAAGCACACTACATAATGATCAAGGGATCGATCCAAGAAGAAGATATAGCAATTGTAAATATTTATGCACCCAACATAGGAGCACCTCAATACATAAGGCAAATGCTCACAGCCATAAAAGGAGAAATTGACAGCAACACACTCATAGTAGGGGACTTTAACGCTCCACTTTCACCAACGGACAGATCATCCAAAATGAAAATAGATAAGGAAACACAAGTTTTAAATGATACATTAATCAAGATGGACTTAATTGATATTTATAGGACATTCCATGCAAAAACAACAGAATACACTTTCTGCTCAAGTGCTCACGGAACATTCTCCAGGATCATATCTTGGGTCACAAATCAAGCCTTGGTAAATTTAAGAAAATTGAAATCGTATCAAGTATATTTTCCGACCACAACACTATGAGACTAGATATCAATTACAGGGAAAAAATCTGTAAAAAATACAAACACATGGAGGCTAAACAATACACTACTAAAAAAACCAAGAGATCACTGAAGAAATCAAGGAAGAAATCAAAAAATACCTAGAAACAAATAACAATGAAAACATGATGACCCAAAACCTATGGGATGCAGCAAAAACAGTTCTAAGAGGGAAGATTATAGCTATAGAAGCCTACCTCAAGACACAAGAAAAATCTCACATAAACAACCTAAACTTACACCTAAGGCAATTAGAGAAAGAAGAACAAAAAACCCCCAAAGTTAGCAGAAGGAAATAAATAATAAAGATCACATCAGAAATAAATGGAAAAAAAAATGAAGGAAACAATAGCAAAGATCAATAAAACTAAAAGCTGGTTCTTTGAGAACATAAACAAAATTGATAAACCATTATCCAGACTCATCAGAAAAAAAGGGAAAATAAATCAGCAGAATTAGAAATGTAAAAGGAAGAGAGATTGGTTCAAGATGGCAGAGTAGAAGGGCATGCCCTCACTCCCTCTTTCGAGAGCACCAGAATCATAACTAACTGCTGAACAATCATCAACAGGAAGACACTGGAACTCACCAAAAAAGATACCCCACACCCAAAGACAAGGGAGAAGCCACACTGAGATGGTAGGAGGGACGCAATCACAATAAAATCAAATTCCATAACTGCTAAGTGGGTGACTCACAAACTGGAGAACACTTATACCACAGAAGTCCACCCACTGGAGTGAAGGCTATGAGCCCCATGCCAGGCTTCTGAACCTGGAGGTCCAGCAACGGGAGGAGGAATTCCTAGAGAATCAGACTTTGAAGGCTAGCGGGATTTGATTGCAGAATTTCAACAGGACTGGGAGAAACAGAGACTCCACTCTTGGAGGGCACACACAAAGTAATGTGTGCATTGGGACCCAGGGGAAGGAGCAGTGACCCCATAGGATCTGAACCAGACCTATCTGCTGGTGTTGGAGGATCTCATGCAGAGGCGGGGTGTGGCTGTGCCTTACTGTGAGGACACAGCGCTGCCAGCAGAAGGTCTGGGAAGTACTCCTTGGCGTGAGCCTTACCAGATTCTGCCTTTAGCCCCACCAAAGAGCCCTGGGTAGACTCCAGTGTTGGGTTGCCTCAGGCCAAACAACCAACAGGGAGGGAACCCAGCCCCACCCATCATCAGATAAGTGGATTAAAGTTTTACTGAGCTCTGCCCATCAGAGCAACAGCCAACTCTACCCACCACCAGTCCCTCCCATCAGGAAACTTCCACAAGCCTCTTAGATAGCCCCATCCACCAGAGGGCAGACAGCAGAAGCAAGAACTACAATCCTGCAGCCTGTGGAACAAAAACAAAAACAGAAAAATAGACAAGATTAAAAGGCAGAGGGCTATGTACCAGATGAAGGAACAAGATAAAACCCCAGAAAAACAACTAAATGAAGTGGAGATAGGCAAGCTTCCAGAAAAAGAATTCAGAATAATTATAGTGAAGATGATCCAGGACCTCAGGAAAAGAATGGAGGCAAAGATTGAGAAGATGCAAGAAATGTTTAACAAAGATCTAGAAGAATTAAAGAACAAACAAACAGAGATGAACAATACAATAACTGAAATGAAAAATACACTAGAAGGAATCAATAGCAGAATAAATGAAGCCAAAGAACGGATAAGTGACCTGGAAGACAGAATGGTGGAATTCACTGTTGCGGAACAGAATAAAGAAAAAAGAATGAAAAGAAATGAAGACAGCCTAAGAGACCTATGGGACAACATTATACACAACAAAATTCGCATTATAGGGGTCCCAGAAGGAGAAGAGAGAGAGAAAGGACCAGAGAAAATATTTCAAGAGATTATAGTCGAAAACTTCCCTAACATGGGAAAGGAAATGGCCACCCAAGTCCAGGAAGTGCAGCAAGTCCCATACAAGATAAACCCAAGGAGAAACATGCTGAGACACATAGTAATCAAATTGGCAAAAATTATAGACAAAGAAAAATTATTGAAAGCAGCAAGGGAAAAATGACAGATAACATACAAGGGAATGCCCATAAGGTTAACAGCTGATTTCTCAGCAGAAACTCTACAAGCCAGAAGGGAGTGGCATAACATACTTAAAGTGATGAAAGGGAAGAACCTACAACCAAGATTACTCTACCCAGCAAGGATCTCATTCAGATTCAATGGAGAAATCAGAAGCTTTACAGACAAGCAAAAGCTAAGAGAATCCAGCACCACAAAACCAGCTTTACAACAAATGCTAAAGGAACTCCTCTAAGTGGGAAACACAAGAGAAGAAAAGGACCTACAAAAACAAACCCAAAACAATTAAGAAAATTGTCATAGGAACATACATATCGATAATTACCTTAAATGTGAATGGATTCATTGCTCCAAACCAAAAGACACAGGCTCGCTGAATGGATACAAAAACAAGACCCATATAAAAGCTGTCTACAAGAGACCCATTTCAGACCTAGGGACACATAGAGACTGAAAGTGAGGGGATGGAAAAAGATATTCCATGCAAATGAAAATCAAAAGAAAGTTGGAGTAGCAATACTCATATCAGATAAAATAGACTATAAAATAAAGAATGTTACAAGAGACAAGGAAGGACACTATATAATGATCAAGGGATCAATCCAAGAAGAAGATATAACAATTATAAATATATATGGCCCCAAAATAGGAGCACCTCAATACATAAGGCAACTGCTAACAGCTATAAAACAGGAAATCAACAGTAACACAGTAACTGTAGGGGACTTGAACACCTCACTTACACCAATGGACAGATCATCCAAACAGAAAATTACTGAGGAAACACAAGCTTTAAATGACACAATACACCAGATCGATTTAATTGATATTTATAGGACATTCCATCCAAAAACAGCAGATTACATTTTCTTCTCAGGTGTGCCTGGAATATTCTCCAGGATAGATCACATCTTGGGTCACAAATCAATCCTCAGTAAATTTAAGAAAATTGAAATCATATCAAGCATGTTTTCTGACCACAACGGTATGAGATTAGAAATCAATTACATGGAAAAAAACATAAAAAACACAAACACATGGAGGCTAAACAATACATTACTAAATAACCAAGTGATCACTGAAGAAATCAAAGAGGAAATCAAAAAATACCTAGAGACAAATGACAATGAAAACACAATGATCCAAAACATATGGGATGCAGCAAAAGCAGTTCTAAGAGGGAAGTTTATAGCTATACAAGCCTACCTCAAGAAACAAGGAAAATCTCAAATAAACAATCTAACTTTACACCTGAAGCAACTAGAGAAAGAAGAATAAACAAAACCCAAAGTTAGCAGAAGGAAAGAAATCATAAAGATCAGAGCAGAAATAAATGAAATAGAAACAAAGAAAACAATAGCAAAGATCAATAAAACTAAAAACTGGTTCGTTGAGGAGATAAAGAAAATTGATAACCCTTTAGGCAGACTCATTAACAAAAAGGAAAAGAGGACTCAAATCAATAAAATTAGAAATGAAAAAGAGGAAGTTACAACAGACACTGCAGAAATACAAAGCATCCTAAGAGACAATTACAAGCAACTCAATGCCAATTAAATGGACAACCAGGAAGAAATAGACAAATTCTTAGAAAGGTATAACCTTCCAAGACTGAACCACGAAGAAATAGAAAATATGAACAGACCAATCACAAGTAATGAAATTGAAACTGTGATTAAAAATCTTCCAACAAACAAAGGTCCAGGACCAGATGGCTTCACAGGTGAATTCTATCAAACATTTAGAGAAAAGCTAACACCCATCCTTCTCAAACTGTTGCAAAAAAATTGCAGAGGAAGGAAAACTCGCCAACTCATTCCATGAGGTCACCATCACCCTGATACCAAAACCAGACAAAGATAACACAAAAAAAGTAAATTACAGACCAATATCACTGATGAATATAGATGCAAAAATCCTCAACAAAATACTAGCAAACAGAATCCAACAACACATTAAAAGGATCATACACCATGATCGGGTGAGATTTATCCCAGAGATGCAAGGATTCTTCAATATGTGCAAATCAATCAGTGGGATACACCATACTAATAACTTGAAGAATAAAAACCATATGATCATCTCAATAGATGCAGAAAAAGCTTTTGACAAAATTCAACACCCATTTATGATAAAAACTCTCCAGAAAGTGGGCATAGAAAAAACCTACTTCAACATAATAAAGCCCATATATGACAAACCAACAGCAAACCTCATTCTCAGTGGTGAAAAACTGAAAGCATTTCCTCTAAGATCAGGAACAAGACAAGGATGTTCACTCTCACCACTAGTATTCAACATAGTTTTAGAAGTCTGAGCTATGGCAATCAGAGAAGAAAAAGAAATAAAATGAATACAAACTGGAAAATAAGAAGTAAAACTGTCACTGCTTTCAGATGACATGATACTATACACAGAGAATCCTAAAGATGTCACCAGAAAACTACTAGAGCTAATCAATGAATTTGGTAAATTTTCAGGATCCAAAATTAATGCACAGAAATCTCTTGCATTCTTATACACTAATGATGAAAAATCTGAAAGAGAAATTAAGGAAACACTCCCATTTACCATTGCAACAAAAAGAATAAAATACCTAGGAATAAACCTACCTAGGGAGATGAAAGACCTGTATGTCGAAAACTACAAGACACTGATGAAAGATATTAAAGATGATACCAAAAGATGGAGAGATATACCATGTTCTTGGATTGGAAGAATCAATATTGTGAAAATTACTATACTACCCAAAGCAATCTACAGATTCAATGCAATCCCTATCAAATTACCAATGGCATTTTTTTACAGAACTAGAACAAAAAAATCTTAAAATTTGTATGGAGACACAAAAGACCCCGAATAGCCAAAGCAGTCTTGAGGGGAAAAAATGGAGCTGGAGGAATCAGACTCCCTGAATTCAGACTATACTACAAAGCTACAGTAATCAAGACAATATGGTACTGGCACAAAAACAGAAATATAGATCAATGAAACAAGATAGAAAGCCCAGAGATAAACCCACACACCTATGGTCAACTAATCTATGACAAAGGAGGCAAGGATATACAATGGAGAAAAGACAGTCTCTTCAATAAGTGGTGTTGGGAAAACTGGACAGCTCCATGTAAAAGAATGAAATTAGAACACTCCCTAACACCATAGACAAAAATAAACTCAAAATGGATTTGAGACCTAAATGTAAGACCTGACACTATAAAACCCTTAGAGGAAAACATAGGAAGAACACTCTTTGACATAAATCACAGCAAGATATTTTTTGATCCACCTCCTAGAGTCATGGAAATAAAACCAAAAATAAACAAATGGGACCTAATGAAACTTCAAAGCTTTTGCACAGCAAGGAAACCATAAACAAGATGAAAAGACCACCCTCAGGATGGGAGAAAATATTTGCAAACGAATCAACGGACAAAGGATTAATCTCCAAAATATATAAACAGCTCATGCAGCTCAATATTAAAAAAAACAAACAACCCAATCCAAAAATGGGCTGAAGACCTAAATAGACATTTCTCCAAAGAAGACAAACAGATGCCAAGAAACACATGAAAGGATGCTCAACATCACTAATCATTAGAGAAATGCAAATCAAAACTACAATGAGGTATCACTTCACACCAGTCAGTATCGCCATCATCAAAAAATCTACAAACAGGGACTTCCCTGGTGGCGCAGTTGTTGAGGATCCATCTGCCGGTGCAGGGGACGCAGGTTTGAGCCCTGGTCTGGGAGGATCCCACATGCTGTGGAGTAGCTGAGGCCCACGTGCCTGGAGCCTGTGCTCTGCAATGGGGGAAGCCACTGCAATGAGAAGCCCTCATACAGCAACTAAGACCCAATGTAGCCAAAGACAAATCAATTTTTTTTAAATCAAAAAAAAATCTACAAACAATAAGTGCTGGAGAGGGTGTAGAGAAATGGGAACCCTCTTGCACAGTTGGTGGGAATGTAAATTGATACAGCCACTATGGAGAACAGTATGGAGGTTCCTTTAAAAGCTAAAAATAGAACTACCATATGACCCAGCAATCCCAGTACTGGGCATATACCCTGAGAAAACCATAATTCAAAAAGAGTCATGTACCACAATGTTCACTGCAGCTCTATTTACAATAGCCAGGAGATGGAAGCAACCTAAGTGTCCATCGACAGATGAATGGATAAAGAAGATGTGGCACGTATATACAATGGAATATTATTCAGCTATAAAAGGAAACAAAATTGAGTTATTTGTAGTGAGGAGGATGGACCTAGAGTCTGTCACCCAGAGTGAAGTAAGTCAGAAAGAGAAAAACAAATACCGTATGCTAACACATATGTATGGAATCTAAAAAAAAAAAAAAAAGCTTCTGATGAACCTAGGGGCAGGACAGGAATAAAGACGCAGACATAGAGAATGGACTTGAGGATACGGGGAGGGGGAAGGGTAAGCTGGGATGAAGTGAGAGAGTGTCATGGACATATATACACTACCAAATGTAAAATAGATAGCTAGTGGGAAGCAGCCGCATAGCACAGGGAGATCAGCTCAGTGCTTTGTGACCACCTAGAGGGGTGGGATAGGGAGGGTGGGAGGGAGACACAAGAGGGAAGAGATATGGGGATATATGTATATGTATAGCTGATTCACTTTGTTATACAGCAGAAACTAAAACAGCATTGCAAAGCAATTCTACTCCAATAAAGATGTTAAAAAAAGAAATGACTGAATGACTTGGCTGTAGGAATGTTATCCTCCTCAACCTCCTTTTTTCAGAAGGAAGGAGCTTGGTGGTTTGGGAAGCACCCTGTCTTGTCAAGAACCTGATTTGCTGGTGGTTGATCAGGGATTGGAGAGTGAAGCCCAGGCTGCCCAGTGTTCCTGGGCCTCAGTCCTGATGCCGACACACGAGAGCAGCTTGGTCACAGTTCCCGGCAAGGCCCTCAAATTCCCCAAGCATTTGTATCCTCATCTGCAAAACAGGGATTTGTAATAATCCTTCATGTGGTTATTGTATCCAGTTGGTAATGCATGTGGCGGCACTTTCTAAACCTCTACAAATGCTATACCAGTTACGTTATTATTCTTCCCATGATGTTACACAGTGTTCTCTGCGTACCTGATGAGAAAGCTGAGGCCTAAGGTTACAAATTCACAGGAGGTGATTCCAGAACTGGGTCTCAATTCCAGCGTATATGCTTTTCATTCGGCTGAAATTTTACTTCAAAATCACATTCTTGTCCTTCTGAGAAGTCGGGTCAATTCCTTTTCCTTCTGTTTTGATGTTTCATTTCTCCTAAACCTACAACCCCATGGTGCATCCTTACTGAGTTCTATAGCATGTCTTTCACTAATAGAAGTAAACCCTAAAAAAAAGTTTCTACCGAGTCCTATATTTGAGTATTGTTTCTGTACATGTCAGCTTCCTCTTCATGAAAATCCTATCAAAGCTTGGCTGTGACACATGACAAAGACCCAGAGAGCAGGACTGGGCAAACCAATTTTACCCAGCATCTAGTGGAGCCCGCCGAGAGACAGGTGTGCAAAGGTTTAGCAATGCTCGTCATGGTTATAATGGCCATAAAGGTGGTCTCTCATCTATAGATCATAATATAGTCCGTGAAATGTCACAATATAAGGAAAAATCTTATTAATACCTAAAGAACTATATCATAATGGAAGTATTTCAAAGTTTCAGAAATCTTAGATGTCACATGTCACCTAGCATGGTTAATTGGATGGAATCCCCAAAACACGCCTTTATTCTGCACCCTGGATACTCCGAAAGAATAACAAGCATCACAGTGCATGCAGTACAGTATATCAAATATTCCTCAAATATATTTGTCTTCCTACAATAGATTTGCCTGTCTTTTATGCCTTCATTTTAGTTACTAATAAACATCTTGAGAAAGATGGATCTCAAGACAGGGGCATGTTGAACTTCTGAACTCCATGGTAGCCTCAGACAATTAAACAGCAGATGGCATCCTGATGTTATAAATCTGGGTTAGTCCCCAAATCTCCCATTCCTTCAACATTTCTGTATCACAGTTGCGATGATCTGAGAGTAACTGTTGACTGCATCTGGCACATTTGAAACACGTGCCTAGTAACCCTCACAAAAAACGTTGAATTACTTGGGTATAGCTTGACATGTTTTTAGTGAATGCACAATCACCAGATTCTTTTCTAAATACTCACAGACAATCCACTGAAAAGAGTTAATTGTATATTTTGGCCACAATTCACAAAAGTCTATAGTTTCTGGAAATTCCAGAAGATTTGTACTATCTGCCATTCTCCAGCCAAAAAAAAAAAAACCTCATAGAATCCATATTTTTTTTAATTATAAAGTTTCTCTGAGATTACACATGTTTATTGAGCCCATTCAGATGTAATGCTCATGTACAGACAGATTTGGATATGTTGAAACTGACTGGATTTGTTTACATATTCTTTGCAGCTGACTTGCGTTTTGTTTTTTCCTCATCAGAGCTGCCCTACCCTTTGCACTTTGGGACCGTCCTCAGAGTTGAAGGCACCAAAGCCATATGGGAATCGCACAGTTCAGCTTTTGGTCAACATGACATCATATTTCCCAAAGGCCCATGCCTTCTTTGTTCTTGTTGCTTCAAACAAACAAACAAAGAAAAAAAAACTGTATTTTTTTCTAGCATTTCTCATGAACTTCATGTGTCATGGGTTTAAGCCTTTCCTGACATTGTTCTTACAGGTTCATTTCATGCTTTCCTCGTGTGTCTATTTAATTTCACCTGTGTCCATCCCACTTACAGAGGATAAACATGCTTTGAGTGATTCATCAGAAGTTGAGTCACAGATGAGTAAAATCAAGTGAACATAAGAAGGGAAAATTCGTATGGGAGAGGCACAACTTTCCAGACTCCATTTCCAAATGTTTGCCATTTCCTTCTTCTTTCCAGAGTGATTCCTCAGGTGATGCTGGAGGAATCACTGGAAAAGTCTGTCACAGGAAGTCCCCAGTGTCCCCTGAAACACCTCCTCAACGTCAGTAGCTGTTGGAGTGTTTGCTTTAAAAAACTCCCAGTGCTGCCCAGGAGAAGCTATATGAGCTGGGCCTTCCTTCATATATTCATTCATTCACACATTTAACAAAGATTTATTTTTTTACATCTCTATTGGAATATAATTGCTTTACAATGGTGTGTTAGTTTCTGCTTTATAACAAAGTGAATCAGCTATACCTATACATAAACCCCCACATCTCCTCCCTCTTGCATCTCCCTCCCACCCTCCCTATCCCACCCCTCTAGGTGGACACAAAGCACTGAACTGATCTCTCTGTGCTACGCAGCTGCTTCCCTAGTGATCTATTTTACATTTGGTAGTGAATATATGTCCATGCCACTCTCTCACTTCGTCCCAGCTTACCCTTCACCCTCCCCATGTCCTCAAGTCCATTCTCTATGTCTGCATCTTTATTCCTGTCCTGCTGCTAGGTTCTTCAGAACCACTGTTCTTTTTTTTTTTTTTTTTAGATTCCATACATATGTATTAGCATACAGTATTTGTTTTTTCTCTTTCTGACTTACTTCACTCTGTAATGCAGTCTCCAGGACCATCCACCTCATTGCAAATAACTCAGTTTCATTTCTTTTTATTGCTGTAGTATTTCTTTTCATGGTGTAATATTCCATCAGTAATATTCCACTGTATATATGTGCCACATCTTCTTTATCCATTCATCTGTCGATGAATGGACACTTAGCTTGCCTCCATGTCCTGGCTATTGTACATAGTGCTGCAATGAACATTGTGGTACATGACTCTTTTTGAATTATGGTTTTCTTAGGGTATATGCCCAGTAGTGGGATTGCTGGGTCGTATGGTGCTTCTATTTTTAGTTTTTTAAGGAACCTCCATACTGTTCTCCATAGTGGCTGTATCAATATACATTCCCACCAACTGCACCAGAGGGTCCCCATTTCTCCACACCTTCTCCAGCATTTATTGTTTATAGACTTTTTATGATGGCCATACTGACTGGTGTGAGGTGATACCTCATTGTAGTTTTCAGTTGCATTTCTCTAATGATTAGTGATGTTGAGCATCCTTTCATGTGTTTGTTGGCAATCTGTATATCTTCTATGGAGAAATGTCTATCTAGGTCTTCTGCCCATTTTTGGATTGGGTTGTTTGTTTTTTTTTTTATATTGAGCTGCATGAGCTGCTTATAAATTTTGGAGATTCTTTGTCAGCTGCAAATATTTTCTCCCATTATAAGGGTAGTCTTTCCTCTTGTTTATGGTTTCCTTTGCTGTGCAAAAGCTTTTAAGCTTCACTCGGTCCCATTTGTTTCTTTTTGATTTTATTTCCATTTCTCTAGCAGGTGGGTCAATTGGATCTTGCTGTGATTTACATCATAGTGTGTTCTGCCACTGTTTTCCTCTAAGAGTTTGATAGTGTCTGACCTTACATTTAGGTATTTAAACCATTTGGAGTTTATTTTTGTGTATGGTGTTAGGAAGTGTTCTAATTTCATTCTTTTACATGTAGCTGTCCAGTTTTCCCAGCACCACTTATTGAAGAGGTTGTCTTTTCTCCATTGTATATTCTTGCCTCCTTCATCAAAGATAAGGTGACCATATGTGCATGGGTTTATCTCTGGGTTTTCTATCTTGTTCCATTGATCTATATTTCTGTTTTTTTTGCCAGTAGCATACTGTCTTGATGACTGTAGCTTTGTAGTATATTCAGAAGTCCAGGAGCCTGATTCCTCCAGCTCCATTTTTCTTTCTCAAGATTGCTTTGGCTATTCGAAGTCTTTTGTGCTTCCATACAAATTGTGAAATTTTTGTTCTAGTTCTGTGAAAAATTCCATTGGTAGTTTGATAGGGATTGAATTGAATCTGTAGATTGCTTTGGGTAGTATAGTCATTTTCACAATGTTGATTCTTCCAATCCAAGCACATGGTATATCTCTCCATCTGTTTGTATCATCTTTAATTTCTTTCATCAGAGTCTTATAATTTTCTGCATACAGGTCTTTTGTCTCCTTAGGTAGGCTTATTCCTAGGTATGTTATTCTTTTGGTTGCTATGGTAAATGGGAGTGTTTCCGTAATTTCTCTTTCAGATTTTTCATCAGTAGTGTATAGGACTGTAAGAGCTTCCTGTGCATTAATTTTGTATCCTGCTACTTTAGCAAATTCATTGATTAGCTCTAGTAGTTTTCTGGTAGCATCTTTAAGATTCTCTATGTATAGTATCATGTCATCTGAAAAGAGTGACAGTTTTACTTCTTCTTTTCCGATTTGGATTCCTTTTATTTCTTTTTCTTCTCTGATTGCTGTGGCTGAGAATTCCAAAACTATGTTGAATAATAGTGGTGAGCGTGGAAAACCTTGTCTTGCTCCTGATCTTAGAGGAAATGGTTTCAGTTTTTTACCATTGAGAATGATGTTGGCTGTGGGTTTGTCATATATGGCCTTTATTATGTTGAGGTAAGTTCTCTCAATGCCTACTTTCTGGAGGTTTTTTTTTTTATCATAAATGGGTGTTGAATTTTGTAGAAAGCTTTTTCTGCATCTATTGAGATTATCATATGGTTTTTCTCCTTCAATTTGTTAATATGGTTTATCAGATTGATTGATTTGTGCATATTGAGGAATCCTTGCATTCCTGGGAGAAACCCCAGTTGATCACGATGGATGATCCATTTAATGTGCTGTTGGAGTCTCTTTGCTAGTATTTTGTTGAGAATTTTTGCATCTATGTTCATCAGTGATATTGGTCTGTAGTTTTCTTTCTTTGTGACATTTTTGTCTGGTTTTGGTATCAGGGTGATGGTAGCCTCGTAGAATGACTTGGGAGTGTTCCTCCCTCTGCTATATTTTGGAGGAGTTTGAGAAGGATAGGTGTTAGCTCTTCTCTAAATGTTTGATAGAATTCGCCTGTGAAGCCATCTGGTCCTGGGCTGTTGTTTGTTGGAAGATTTTTAATCACGGTCTCAATTTCAGTGCTTGTGATTGGTCTCTTTATATTTTCCATTTCTTCCTGGTTCAGTCTCAGAATCTGTACATTTGTACATTTCTTCCAGGTTGTCCATTTTATTGGCATATAGTTGCTTGTAGTAATCTCTCATTTGTATTTCTGCAGTGTCAGTTGTTACTTCTTTTTCATTTTTAATTCTATTGATTTGAGTCTTTCCCCTTTTTTTCGTGATGAGTCTGGCTAATGGTTTATCAATTTTGTTGATCTTCTCAAAGAACCAGCTTTTAGTTTTATTGATCTTTGCTATTGTTTCCTTCATTTCTTTTTCATTTATTTCTGATCAGATCTTTATGATTTCTTTCCTTTGCTAACTTTGGGGGTTTTTTGTTCTTCTTTCTCTAATTGCTTTTGGTGTAAGTTTTGGTTGTTTATTTGAGATGTTTGTTTCTTGAGGTAGGATTGTATTGCTATAAACGTCCCTCTTAGAACTGCTTTTGCTGCATCACATCGGTTTTTTGTCATTGTGTTTTCACTGTCGTGTTTCTAGGTATTTTTTGATTTCCTCTTTGATATCTTCAGTGATCTCTTGGTTATTTAGTAGTGTATTGTTTAGCCTCCATGTGTTTCTATTTTTTACAGATTTTTTCCTGGAATTGTTATCTAGTCTCATAGCATTGTGGTCAGAAAAGATACTGGATAAGATTTCAATTTTCTTAAATTTACCAAGGCTTGATTTGTGACCCAAGATATGATCTGTCCTGGAGAATGTTCCATGAGCACTTGAGAAGAAAGTGTATTCTGTTGTTTTTGGATGGAATGTCCTATAAATATGAATTAAGTCCATCTTGATTAATGCATCATTTAAAGCTTGTGTTTCCTTACCTATTTTAAGTTTGGATGATCAGTCCATTGGTGAATGTGGGGTGTTAAAATCCCTTACTATGATTGTGTTACTGTCATTTTCCCCTTTTATGGCTGTTAGCATTTGCCTTATGTATTGATGTGCTCCTATGTTGGGTGCATAAATATTTATAATTGTTATATCTTTTTCTTGGATTGATCCCTTGATCATTATGTAGTGTACTTCTTTGTCACTTGTAATAGTCTTTATTTTAAAGTGTATTTTGTCTGATATGAGAATTGCTACTCCAGCTTTCTTTTGATTTCCATTTGCTTGGAATATCATTTTCCATCCCCTCATTTTCAGTCTGTAAGTGTCCCTAGGTCTGAAGTGGGTCTCTTGTAGACAGCATATATACAGGTCTTGTTTTTTTATCCATTCAGCCAGTCTGTGTCTTTTGGTGGGAGTATTTCATCCATTTACATTTAAGATAGTTATCAATATGTATGTTCCTATTACCATTTTCTTAATTGTTTGAGGGTCTTTTCCTTCTCTTGTGTTTCCTGCCTAGAGAAGTTCCTTTAGCATTTGTTGTAAAGCTGGTTTAGTGGTGCTGAATTCTCTTAGCTTTTGCTTTTCTGTAAAGGTTTAAATTTCTCTGTTGAATCTGAATGAGATCCTAGATGGGTAGAGCAATCTTGGTTGTAGGTTTTTCCCTTTCATCACTTTAATTATGTCCTTCTACTCCCTCCGGCTTGTAGAGTTTCTGCTGAAATATCAGCTGTTAACCTTATGGGGATTCCCTTGTATGGTATTTGTTGTTTTTCCCTTGCTGCTTTTAATATTTTTTCTTTGTATTTAATTTTTGATAGTTAGATTAATACGTGTCTTGGTATGGTTCTCCTTGGATTTATCCTGTATGGGACTATCTGTGCTTCCTGGCTTGATTGACTATTTCCTTTCCCACATTAGGGAAGTTTTCAACTATAATCTCTTCAAATATTTTCTCAGTCCCTTTCTTTTTCTCTTCTTCTTCTGGGACCCCTATAATTTGAATGTTGGTGCTTTTAATATTGTCCCAGAAGTCTCTGAGACTGTCCTCAATTCTTTTCATTCTTTTTTCTTTATTCTGCTCTGTGGTAGTTATTTGCACTATTTTAACTTCCAGGTCACTTATCTGTTCTTCTGCCTCAGTTATTCTGATATTGATTCCTTCCAGGGAATTTTTAATTTTATTTTTTTTGTTGCTCATCACTGTTTGTTTGCTGTTTAGTTCTTCTAGTTCCTTCTTAAACGTTTCTTGTATTTTCTCCATTCTATTTTCAGGATTTTGGATCATCTTTACTATCATTACTCTGAATTCTTTTTCAGGTAGATTGCCTATTTCCTCTTCATTTGTTTAGTCTGGTGGTTTTTTACCTTGCTCCTTCATCTGCTGTGTTTTTCTCTGTCTTCTCATTTTGCTTAGCTTACTGTGTTGGGGTCTCCTTTTCGCAGGCTGCAGGTTCGTATTTCCCATTGTTTTTGGTGTCTGACCCCAGTGGCTAAAGTTGGTTCAGTGGGTTTTGTACGCTTCCTGGTGGAGAGGACTGGTGCCTGTGTTCTGTGGACGAGGCTGGATCTTGTCTTTCTGGTGGCCAGGACCACGTCTGGTGGTGTGTTTTGTGGTGTCTGTGACCTTATTATGATTTTAGGCAGCCTATCTGCTAATGGGTGTGGTTGTGTTCCTGTCTTGCTAGTTGTTTGGCATGGGGTGTCCAGCACTGTAGCTTGCTGGTCATTGAGAGGAGCTGGGTCTTAGTATTGTGATGGAGATCTCTGGGAGAGCTTTTGCCATTTGATACTATGTGGAGCTGGAAGGTCTCTGGTGGACCAATGTCCTGAACTCAGTCTCCCACCTCAGAGGCAGTGTCCTGTCACCTGGCCGGAGCACCAAGACCCTGTCAGCCACACGGCTCAGTAGAGAAGGTAGAAAGAGAGAAAGAAAGAAAGAAAAAAAGAAAGAAGGAAAGAAAGAAAAAAAGAAAGAAAGAAAGAAAGAAGGAAAGAAAGAGAAAGAAAGAAAATAGTTATTAAAATAACAAAAATTATTAAAAATAAAAAAATTAAAATGTAATAGAAAGAAGAGAGCAACCAAAGCATAATACAAATCCACCAATGATAACAAGTGCTAAAAACTATACCAAAAAAACAAAACAAAACAAAATGATCAGACAGAACCCTAGGACCAATGGTAAAAGCAAAGCTATATGGACAAAATCACACAAAGAAGCATACACATACACATTCACAAAAAGAGAAAAAGGAAAAAATATATATATCTATATATTAAAAAAAGGAAGAGAGCAATCAAATGAATAAACATATCTACCAATGATAATAAACTATAAATACTAAACTAAGATAAACATAAAACCAGAAACAAATTAGATGCAGAAAGCAAACCCCAAGTCTACAGTTGCTCCCAGAGTCCACCGTGTCAATTTTGGGATGATTCGTTGTCTATTTAGGTATTCCACAGATGCAGGGTACATCGAGTTGATTGTGGAGACTTAATCCACTGCTCCTGAGGCTGCTGGGAGAGATTTCCCTTTCTCTTCTTTGTTTGCACAGCTCCTGGGGTTCAGCTTTGGATTTGGCCCCGCCTCTGCATGTAGGTCGCCTGAGGGCATCTTTTCTTCACTCAGACAGGACAGGGTTAAAGGAGCAGTTGATTAAGGGGCTCTGGCTCACTCAGGCCAGGGAGAGGGAGGGGTATGGAATGCGGCATGACCCTGCGGTGGTAGATGCTGGTGTGATGTTGCATCAGCCTGAGGCGCGCCGTGTGTTCTTCTGGGGAAGTTGTCCCTGGATTGCGGGACCTGGCAGTGGTGGGCTGCACAGGCTCCCAGGAGGGCAGGTGTGGATAGTGACCTGTGCTTGCACATAGGCTTCTTGGTGGCTGCAGCAGCAGCCTTAGCGTTTCATGCCTGTCTCTGGTGTCCATACTGTTAGCTGTGGCTTGCACCCATGTCTGGAGCTCGTTTAGGCAGTGCTCAGAATCCCCTCTCCTCGTGCACCCCGAAACAATGTTCTCTTGCCTCTTAGGCAGGTCCAGACTTTTTCCTGGACTCCATCCCAGCTAGCTGTGGCGCACTAACCCCCTTCAGGCTGTGTTCACGCAGCCAACCCCAGTCCTCTCCCTGGTGTCTGACCTCCAAAGCCTGAGCCTCAGCTCCCAGCCCCTACACCCCCAGCAGGTGAGCAGACAAGCCTCCTGGGCTGGTGAGTGCTGGTCGGCACTGACCTTCTGTGTGGGAATCTCTCCGCTTTTCCCTCCACACCCCTGTTTCTGTGCTCTCTTCCGTGGCTCCGAAGCTCCTCCCTCTGCCACCCACAAGTCTCCATCTATGAAGGGCCTTCCTAGTGTGTGGAAACCTTTCCTCCTTCACAGCTCCCTCACACTGGTGCAGGTCCCAGCCCTATTCTTTTCTCTGTTTTCCTTTTTTCTTTTGCCCTACCCAGGTATGTGGGGAGTTTCTTGCCTTTTGGGAGGTCTGAGGTCTTCTGCCAGCATTCAGTAGGTGTTCTGTAGGAGTTGTTCCACATATAGATGTATTTCTGATGTATTTGTGGGGAGGAAGGTGATCTCCATGTCTTACTCCTCTGCCATCTTGAAGGTTTCTCTCTCAACAAAGATTCATTGAGTGTCTACTATATGCCAAGCACTGTTCCAGGTGCTTTTAATATCTCAGGGAACAAAGAACAAGAACTTCTTAAAAATTTTTTTTCAACTAAAAAATTAAAAATAATAAATAAAAAATTTAAAAATCTAATTAAAAACAAAAATAAATTTAAAAAATTTTAATAAAAAAAATTTTTAAGGAAAAGAACCCCTGCCCTCCTGCAGTTTGGCTTCGTAGACGTTTTAGTGGGTCATGAAGGATGAAAAGACAGAAAAGAAACTTCAGGCAGAAGTAATAGCAGATGTTAAAGCCGTGAGTCAGAAAACAGCCTAGCAGCTTAAAGGAAATAGCTGCAAATTCTTAAAAAGTGAAAATTCTTCACCTACCAGGTGAAGAACAGCTGGGCATCTGGAGAGGTGGGGTGGTCCCATCAAGAAGGTTCTGAGTGTTCCTGGATCGGCTATGGTTCCTATACATAATAATCAAATATTTGTTGAAATGAAGTAAAAAAGCTACCACGTGCAGTTTAAAATTTTGAGAGGTACATTAGTTCTTATAAAAAACTGTGAGTATTGGGGAATTTGGTACTTTTTTGATGAATCAATAAATGAAGGAAGGAACGAGTGACATAAGGAATTAGAACAGTCAGATTCGAATTTTAGAAAATAATTATTGTGTCAGTTTAGGAGGTGGATTTGAATGGAAAAACATCAGAAAGGAGGTGACCAGATAAAAAAGGAGCAAGAGCCCCAGAAAGGAATGATAAGGATGAGAATCAGTGCCCCAAGATTGCCCCGGGGGCTCCACTCAAGGGAGTCCAAGGGCACCACCCACTGGAACATGGGAGAATACTGCCCACTGGAGCTGTATGGTGGGCCAGCCTCAGGGTGAACTATGGCAAAGACAAGGGGGATGAAAAATGGGATCAAGGTAAAGGACATCTGGGTAATAACAGATTGGACTTGCTGGCTAGCTGGTGTTTTAAAGTTTCTGGCTAATGAAGAAGTACTGAAAATTATTTACTGCTTTCCCTTAAATTTTATTTGAGTGATCTTAGTATTAATCCTTAGGTTAGCATTACCAAACCATAGAATACATATATGACTTTGAAAAACTGAAAAAACATTTTTTCCACTTGTTATTTACTGAAAGCCTAATAAACACGAAGTTTGTTGCTGTATCTATATATGCCAGTTGAATCCAATGCACACTTCATTTCCTTTGTGAAGATTCTGAATTTACCATGATTTCCCCCTGGTTGTTCCCACTGTCCTCTCTTCAACTAAATGGATGCTGCATTCAGAGACTTTAACACACTACTTAATACTTGATCATATATTGCTTTCTAATTATTTCTTGCTAACTACACTTTGGTGCTCAAAAATTCTCTTATAATCGCCATGATGGTTATGAGGTTAGAGGTTAGGAGCAGGTTAGTATAAAATAGGATAATATCATGAAATTAATGCAATTAATCTCACCATTCGAGTTTTGCAAAAGCAAAACCTCCTTCCTAAGAAAAATCTTTAATGTTTTAAATTTATATTTTCAGTCAAGGGATTTTTGAAATGTCTTCATGTAAAAATTAATGTGCTAGTAAAGATAGTAAATGTCTTCTCATCTTAGCATTAGAATGATAAAAAGTCACTGATCTGTTCTTCTGGGGGCCATATAATTTTTTCATCTCTAAAGTTTATTGCAAGTTTGTAAGATTTCATGTTTCTCAGTTTCTATTTCTAATGTGTGGATGTTATTTCTATATTTGTTAAAAATGTGTCTGCATTTTGCACATTTCTAAGATGATCTGCAGGTGTGAAGTTTCTGTTCGGATTTTTAAGTAAGTTGGTTTTTGAAATCTTATCTTTACATTGGAAACACTAAGGTGCTGGGGGCTGATTTATTTTTCAGAAGACTGGCTTGATTTTTAATGTCTTATTTTAAAAGTCAATTTAAAATGTTTATTAAAAGTCTTACTAATACAATTTTGTTGCTGTTCTTCAGGTCATGATTTGGGATCTTTAACAAGAAGAAGGGACTGTAAACCAAGTGACACAATAACACTGGTTGGGAATAAAAGAGGATCATTTATTTTCCAGCCATTGGGCTGAGATTTCTTGGAAGAATAATTTTGGATCAGGCCAGGATGGGGGAGCATATTAATCATATTTGCTGAAAACTGACTTGATACTTGAAATGCATGCAGGGTTACTCCCAGGTTTGGGTTTCATCAAGGGGTCCCAAGCAACAAGCAAAACCCTCTTCCATGGGAGCACCACAGGTCAAGGTTAGATCATGGACATGAAGGTCCTCTGATGGCAGCATCCATCACACCAGAGTCTGTACAGTCGACCTTCCCTTCGCAAGTTCTTCCTTCCTCACTATCCACTCCCCATGCTCTTCTCCTGAAACTGAACATGCAATAAAAGCACACAGCCTAAAACAAGAGGGTCACTATTTGGTCAAGAATGTTTAAATAGCTCTGGATTCAGCTAGAAGTCCAGGGCAGACATACACAAATTTTGATTTCACGCCCAGAATCATTCAGTTAACCCAACTGCACTGGACTGATAAAGCAGAAGCAGAAGCCAAGACAGCAGGAAAAGGACTAGGAGTCAGATAATACATCTCAGTTCAGGCCCAGTCCTGTTGACTAATGATATTGAACTTTCTGATCTCTGCTTCCTTATCCTGAGAACTGGTCAGCCACTGTGGGCTCAGGGAAGAGGTCAAGACCAAAACACATTGGCAAGTTTCCACCATCTATTTATAAGAATCAAGAAAGCCACTTCATGAACTTCATCTTTAATGGGATTTTTCGATGTTCCTGGTGATTCTTTTATTTGATGGTGAACTCCTTGAGGACACGTCTCCTGGCTTGGTTGTAATCATTCACATCACCTGCATGTGGCCTCATGGGTAGAATAACAAACTCATGGAACCTCAGAAAGGCCCTGAAACTGTCAATCACCGATCAGATACTTGACACTTTATTACATTCCTGTCTAATGATCATTTTGGTGGTTAATTTTACATGTCAACGTGGCTAGACCATGGTACAAAGTTCTTTGTTAAACAGCAGTCTAGATGTTACTGTGAAGGTAGTTTTTGAATGAAATTAACATTAAATCAGTTGACTTTGAATAAAGCAGATTATTCTTCAAAATCTGGGTAGGCTTCATCCAGTTAAAGGTCTTATGAGAAAAGGCTGAGGTCCCCTAGGGAAGAAAGAATTCTGTCTCCAGACTGCCTTTGGATTTAAGACTGAAACATTAACTTTTCCTTGAGTTTCTATCCTGCTGGCCTGCTCTGTAGATTTCGGACTTGCCAGCCTCCATGACTGCACTAGAAGGGACTGTAAACCAAGTGGCACAATAAATCTGGTTAGGAATAAAAGAGGATCGTTTATTTTCCAGCCATTCCAGCCTGCCTAAGACAACCATTTAGCCACCTCTCAAATACTGTCAAGTTATCAGGATGCTTTTGAGATTGGCCTTTGTAACATCATGGTCCTGGGAGTAAATCCTATCTCAACCAGTTACTAACTGTGATTTTTTTTTTTTTTTTTTTGTGGTACACGGGCCTCTCACTGCTGTGGCCTCTCCCATTGCGGAGCACAGGCTCCGGACGCACAGGCTCAGCGGCCATGGCTCACGGGCCCAGCCGCTCCGCGGCATGTGGGATCTTCCCAGACTGGAGCACGAACCCGTGTCCCCTGCATCGGCAAGCGGACTCTCAACCACTGTGCCACCAGGGAAGCCCTAACTGTGATTTTGAGTGAGTTACTTAGACCTTTCAGAGCCTAGCTCCCCATCTATGAAATAGGTATGATACCAACTACTCTGATGGAATGTCTTGGAAATCCCAGATGATATATATGAAGCACTCATAACATAAATGGTTCTCAATAAATAGTAGTCACCATTTTGCTTTGATGAGCTAAATGTGAATAAATCCTGTTATTAACTGTACTAGTAGCTAATGGCAAGGCTAGTTTGAACTTCTCAAAAGAATTCATCTTTCTAGGCTAGAAATTGACTGTGTACTCTATATTTTAGGATGGCCTTTTGTTGTAATGTTGTCATGCAGGCTACAGAGAGATACCTCCAGACTTGAGTCAGCTTTCTTTATTCTGAGGCAGTAAAGAGAGACCTCTTAAAGGATGGCTCTCCATGGCTGGGAAGAGCAATGGCTGCTTAGCAGAACCACAACTGAATGACCAAAGGATGGGGAGATAATGGTTTAAACACTGATTAGCCCATGGAGCTTGACTTTAAAAAAATGTAGGAATTCAAAGGAGAACCTTTCTAAGGATAGGTTTATCCCATTAATCAGATTCCCAAATGAATCAAACGTCTTTAAAACATAATAATCACTAACCTAAGGTGTACAGGCTTTGTGGGATAATTATTTTATATGCGAGGGCTCACATTTTTTCTAAAGACCATAACTGTTGAGCAGATAATTGTTTTCTAAATGTAAGTATTAGAGATTCCAAGGGCATATCATCATGACTGACATTTTGGATATTCAGTCATAATAAATTATTAGAGATAATTTTTAAAAGGAAAAACTTGAGCTTTTGTGAAATTGAATGCTTACATTTCATATTTAATTTGGTGTGATAAGGGTTTTAGAAAGATATATTTCAGTCAATTGTTACCTAAGTGCATACTACAACACTTGTCACAAATTTTCTTTCAGTTCTAGGTCCCAAACTACTTCAGACAGGACACTGGGACTTTCTTATTTATCAATCAGTATCTAAAGTCAATATTTCTGAGAAGAGACTCAAGAACAGCTTTCAAGGAAGATTTTATCACCTCTCCTTAAATCACATTTCAAATTGCTAACACGGTATTGCATACAGCAGAGTGAGACCACGTGATCCACAGTCAAGACAGGGAGACATGACTTTAAAATGAGAAGGAGAGTCAGGAGCACAGAACCTTATATCTAAGGATGATTTGGTTACACAGTGTATTTAGACAAAGCCAGAGAGTTAACTATGAAGCTGTACTGAAATGTGTTTGTGAGAACCTGTCAGATGTCCAGCTCTGTAGCAGGCGTCACTCCTTCAACAGCAGAAGCTGTCTGTCAGGAGCTATTGGCCTGTGGCAGTCTGAATTACCAACCAAGAGTGAAGTCACCCAGGGACTCTCAATTAGGGAATTTTAACAATGCTTTCTTTGGGAACAAATACTGATGAAAGCTTATATTTGCTACTACCTATGTTTCTTAAGTCTATCACTTCTGGGGAAAAATTGAGAAATCGTACCACTTTGTATTGGTCTTTGAAAAGAACTAGGAACTTTTCCATAAATGACTTAAACATCCATCACCTCAAGAGTTTATTCAACTTTAATCATTTTATCTTCTTCCTGTTTACTCTGTCATTTAGCATTACTTCTTTAGAGATTTTTTGTGTGTTTTTTTTGATTTGTCAACAACATGGCATAAGACGTTTTTTTACTACGACCCGGTGAGAGAGTTCATAGGATCAGGGTAGAGATCTCTGTCCACAAGGATAAAATCCCATGTCTCTAGATTGACCTTAAGCAATCAACAAAATACTGTTTCTTTTCATGACCTTCTGATTATTCAGGAAAAAACTATCTTTCTTTGCTTAAGTTTGTAAGGCATTTTATATGTTGGGTTTTGCTCTTTCTGTCATTTGAAGCCTGTGTTATCTGCCTGTTTGTGGGAACTGTCTCAGCAATAAGCTCTCATTCTAGGGAAAAAAAGAAACTGCAGTAATAGTTCATTTTGTCATCACAGATAACAGATCACGAATGAGTGGTAGCTTCATAATGTATGAAAAGAGAATAATTCCTAAGGATGCTCATTTTAGAATAATACTAAAAAGAGAAAGGCAAGCTTAATTAGTGACTTTGAGAATTACTAGTTCCTGCTTCTATATGAGTTTAGTAAAACTACAGTAAATAATAGTTTAATATCAATATTGTAGACAGTCTTCAAACTTTACTAAAATTTGAAATACATATTCAGAAGCAAGAGTCTGATTTTTACGATTTCACTTTGGTAGCCTGTGCTGTCCGTTTCACTATGTGATATAACATGCACTACTATGTTTGAATTTAATTCCTGGATCTGCCATTCACTGTGTGAACACACTTAATTTGAGAGCTTCTTCTCATGTTCCTTGCCTTCTAGGTTCTAGTTGGCAACACAGGCAAATAAACAACATATTTACCCGTTGTAACGAGATGAGATGAATGAGATGAACACAGGTTACTGCACAATGCTTTAAAAAAAAAAAAGCATTTCTATTTGAAAGCTGTATATGAGGTATTTAAAAGCAAGTATTTTGAAGTATACTTAGACCTCTGTTTGTAACTGGATTTGTTAAGTAGGAGCCATTTGGCCTGGAGGAAATTATAACTTTACCTCTCAAATACTAATGACTTACCTGTCAAGTGAAGATAACAATCACACCACCACAGAGCTGTCATGAGGATTCCATGAGATTGAAAAGCATGTACAGCACATACTCTTGGATCTCAGGACTCCACTGGCATTGATAACCAGTTATTTATTTATTTATAAATTTATAAATTTTATTTATTTATTTTTGGCTGTGCTGGGTCTTTGTTGATGCTCACGGGCTTTCTCTAGTTGCGGCGAGTGGGCTCTACTCTTCGTCGCGGTGCGTGGGCTTCCCATTGCATTGGCTTCTCTTGTTGTGGAGCACAGGCTCTAGGCACGTGGGCTTCATTAGTTGTGGCACATAGGCTCAGTAGTTGTGGCTCGTGGGCTGTAGAGTGCAGGCTCAGTAGTTGTGGCGCATGGGCTTAGTTGCTCTGCGGCATGTGGGATCTTCCCAGACAAGGGCTCAAACCCCTGTCCCCTGTGTTGGCAGGCAGATTCTTAACCACTGAGCCACCAGGGAAGCCCAACCATTTATTATTGTATGAATAAAAGTTGATGAATCGATTTCCACGTAATTAAAATGATTTCCTTCAAGCTGAAGAGTAGGACTAATTCCAGTCTCAGTGTTTCCTAGAATAAGGTTGTGGGTCTAGTGGGCAGTCGCAGCTGCAGATTCGGATCTTGGGTGGTAAGTCTTAGCCAGACGTTGCTTCTGGATTCATCAGTCATTGAGTAGTAATTGAAGCCACAGATATGGATGAACTCACCTAGTAAAACACAGAGAGAGGGAGAGAGAGAGAGAGAACAACAAATCCATAGGGAGCACAGATAGAAAAGGTCAGGAAGATGAAGGAGAAAATATGTCTTTTCCCTGAAACAAAAGGGATGGAACTAGGGGTTGGGTACAGACACAGCCAAAATTTTAGCTAGGAAGAGGGTAAAGAATTGACATATTTAATTATCTCTACATTCTCTGATGCAAGGTTTAGGTTAATTGAATGTGAGGAAAAAATAGAAATAAGGGCAGTCAAGGAACCAGCATCAGTGATGAATATAATTCATACGTGAGAATAGGAGGAGACAGGTTAGAAAGAGACATGGGCCGATGGTTGGGGGAGATCTTAGCTGTTAGAATAACATTTATCTTCCATCCCTGAGGGAAAGAATTAGATGAAAACAGAGCCTTGAGATCTTAAATTGCTCGTGGAGTGCAGGATAAGCTGTAGGGAAACTGGAGTCAAGGAAACCAGTTAGCAGGCCATTGTGAGAAGGTGGACTGAGGGTGACTTCTTGGGCGGGATATATTCTAAATGGTCTGACCCTTCTGGTCTTCCTTTGGCCACTCCACCACCTTGAACCCCATCGATTATCTGCTTCTTCACATGGCTAGCAACTCTTCATCCTTCAGTTCTCAACTCAGGTATCATCTGTTCAGTGTAACTTTCCCTGACACCTGGTCTAATCTTAATATCCCTTCTCAGCATTGTCATAGCACCCTATCAAGAAACTCATCACACTCTACTGTAACGATTCATCTGCTCATCTTTCTTCCCCGCTGAACTGTGAAATTCCTAACAGGCAGAAACCATGCCTCCTTATTCCCTGGCATCTAAACACAGAACTTGGAACACTGTCAAAATTCAATGAAGGTGAATGAATGAATGAACGAACAAGTACATGTATACCAACTAAATACTATTAACAAAAATAACAAAATCATAAAGGAAATGCAGACAGAGCATATTTAATAGCAAGCTATGTGAAAATGGGTCTTCTAAGAAAATGAAGGGTAATGAATGAACACTTTTGGCAGCAAAGGTCAATGAATTCTTGTTAAGCCATTCCAGCCACAATCTGCATTCAGACCAGCAGTGTGCCTCTGACAGTCACTTCCACGCTATTCTGTGAAGCACTTAACAGATGCACTAAGCCTCTCCCTGCCACCCGAGAGCCAAGGGGTGAGAATGGAATGAAGGTGCTTTTCTTTTCATGTGATCTTTTAACAGAACAGGCTTTTCTGTGAAAGGATTGAATCAGCCTGACCTTCCTGCAACTAGCGATGTTTTACAGTATTTTTAAAAAATGCCACCCGCAAGGCAGTGACTTTTTTTTTTTTTTTGCGGTACGTGGGCCTCTCACTGTTGTGGCCTCTCCCGTCATGGAGCACGGGCTCCGGACGTGCAGGCTCAGCGGCCATGGCTCACGGGCCCAGCCCGCTCCGCGGCATGTGGGATCTTCCCGGACCGGGGCACGAACCCGTGTCCCCTGCATCGGCAGGCGGATTCTCAACCACTGCGCCAACAGGGAAGCCCGGCAGTGACTTTTATATGGTGAGGCTATGCCGACAGTCACACCAAGTCAGTGATTTCACAGAATCGGTCTGCTAGCAAGTTGTCAGAGAGCTTAGCTGTTGTCTGCCGAAGATGATCAGGCAGTAAACTCCTGTGTCTTTTATCTAGAAAAATGTAAGTTTCCTAACACTAAAAGCATCATTTATTTTAGCATTCCTCCATATCCGGGTTTTTCAAACCTAGAGATCATGTGATCATGACCTAGTCACTTACAAATATAGAAATGGATCAAGTTTCATGAATTTTCTCCTTTTACCTCTTTTTTAAAAATTTT
Organism: Mesoplodon mirus; assembly: GCF_964341445.2. NCBI lineage: Eukaryota > Metazoa > Chordata > Mammalia > Artiodactyla > Ziphiidae > Mesoplodon > Mesoplodon mirus. The sequence continues at coordinate 73,729,614 of NC_138993.1, read as the reverse complement.
AATTTATATTGGCACATAGTTGATTAACAGTGTTGTGTTAGTTTCAGGTGTACAGCAAAGTGATTCAGTTCTAAATATACATGTATCTATTCTTTTCCAAATTCTTTTCCCATTTAGGTTATTCCAGAGTACTGAGCAGAGTTCCTTGTGCTATACAGTAGGTCTTGTCGGTTATCTATTGTAAATACAGCAGTGTGTACATGTCAATCCCAAACTCCCAAACTCCTTTTACCTCTTGACCACACTTCACTGCTCTTCCGTGAATTTTTTAAAAAGCCCACTGCAACCCTACCCTGATGTCTTTAGCCACTGATGGTCTCAGTCACAGTTTAAGAAACATCATTTTACAACACGGTGGAGGCAGTAAAATTATAGTCTAGAGAGTAAGCTACTGTTTCACTGTTGTATTGTTTTTTTACCATTTTGCCTATTTTATTTAATCCAGCTGATCAGTTCAGTCAAATTTCAGACTCTTTTTATCTGTGTCTTAATAAACTTTATCTTTCAACTTCTTTTCGTTTTGTTCTATGTGTGTTGTGGTAGGGGTGGGGTTAGTGATGGAGAGAAAAGCAGGACCACAGACCACGTGAGCTTTATCTTAGGATGGAAGATAACCTTTAGGAAGTATAGACAGTAAATGAGGCTTTAAGGTCATCTGGCTTCACATTCTTGGAATTTTACCTCGATATTTGCCTTATTTGTGCATCCATTCAACAAACCTTTTGTAACACTTACTGTCTGTCTAGTTCTGTGCCAGGTGATTGGAGATTCAAAGATGAAATACAGGTTTCTGTCAGAAATACATTTATCACCTGGGAACAAAGAAGACGTGAGAAAAATTATGAAGTAATTATTTTGAAAAAAATCAACCTACTCTCTACATTTCTGGATCTGAGTTAAACTGATATCTCAGTGCAATAAACTATTATAAGAAATGTAACAGATCTAAATTCTACTTGATAGAAAAATAAATCTCTAGTCCCAGTAGTTGCACTACATTTGTGAGTTGAGCTTACCTTTATTCTCCCCGCCCCTGAACTAGTCAAGGATTCCTCCAAAACACTGATTCCTTCTTGGTTTCAGACCCTCACCTCCTTGGAAGAACAATTAGAGGTTCTTCTCTGTGATGCTCTGTGCGTTTGAGGACTTGATACCTTGATAAGTCCACTCTGTTAATCTTAGTGCACACACTCCTATATGCTTGGACTAGGATTTATCTCATTTCCTCATTGTTAAATCATAGTAAGGAGTAAAAGACTTAAGAAAGCCAGGGTGTGGATAACTTTAAGTGTGATTCAGTACCTATTTGCTTTCCTCCTGGGGATAGCTGGAGAAAGAGATTGTCTTGCACCTGATACCATTTGCTAAGAGTGATATAAAAATGCACATCAGAAGAAAGGAATCCAAGAGCATAAATAAGCCCTTAAATATTTTCAAGAAAGAAACTTATAAATAGGTCTCTTTCTGGGAAAAGATTTACAGTTTCCCTTCCTAGTTGTTTCAATGGCTCCTGCTTGAACTGTGATATGAGATCTCTAAACTGGTGACTGAAAATACACAGAAAGTTACTAGCAGAACTGGAAAATTTAGCAGGAAATGAACAAGCAGTGAGAATAGGGACAAAGCGTGGTCTAGTTTTTACTTGCTTTTCAGATCACATGCAGCCAAACCGAACTACATTTGAAATTCTCAGTGGTGATTGTAGATTCCATGTCAGTTTCCAATATCTCCCCGTTGGGCCTGGGCTCTGAGGCTGCTCTACCCTGGGGGACATAGAGCTCCACGTGACAAACGCTGTGACCCTCAACTGCCACATTACCTTTCTCACCCTCGGGTTCCTCCTCCGCTTCGCATGAGGTTTTAGTGCCCATCTCACTAGATTATAGTGCTGATTACATGAAATCGTGTAAATCCCGATGTGCAGATGAACTTAAATGGTAGTTGCATTAAATTTCAATCTGAACTTGTTCTTCCTGTTTTCTCTTTCTTAACTGCATCATCCAGTCTCGGGACTGCACTTACTATCTTCGTATGAAAGACACCAAATCCTGTTATCTACAGCATCAAACTTCTCTCTCGAGCTGCCTTGCTTGCTACCTATTTTTCCTTGGGTACAATACCCTCACATCCCATTCCATCTCTTTAAATGATTATATTTACCCCAAACCAGCTTCGTGTCCCATAGCTTCCTTTCCTCTTAATGACAGAATTATTCTTTCCAGGTGCCTAAGGTCAAAACCCTAGTGTCACCTTCCTAGCTTCTCAGTCCACACCTTCTGATTTTCTACGCTGTATCAGGCCTTGTGTTAGCACGGAGACACACAGTGATCAACAAGCCAGACATTCAAACTTCATCTTCTTTACTGTTTTCCTCCACTCTGCCTCTGTCACCTCAACTTCCCTTTTACCCTCCACTGCCATCACCATAGGTCAAGCCTTCAAGTGCAGCAGTAGTTGGCACAAACGTTTCCACATTTCAGTGCATCCTCCACACTCCTGTTAGACTGGTACCTCTCAGCCACATCCTTGCACAGAATTTCCAGATGTTTCCTGTCTGCTCTAGCAGTGGGCACAGACTCCTTAGCCCTCTATTATGGACCAACACCACCTTTCCAGTGTCATCTCCAACCCAGATCTTTGTAACTCTCCTATCCTGGTTCACAGTGGGCTTTTTTATTCATTTGCTTTGGCTCAAATTTCTTCCCTCGACCCCCCAAACCATAAAGGAACGTCTTTTTCTCCACTCCTAAAAACTATGTGCATCTTTAAAACAAGCTCTATTATCTTCTCTTCTCTAAAGCCTTAATAAAGCATTCTTAGCCAGGGGCTGAAACACTCACTCATTGTCACCTAAGCTTTATTTCATGGGAAGAAAATCTAGGAATGTTCTCACTTATCAATTAGCAGGTTTTAAAGTTTAAAGTGCATTTATTTTCCTTAGCTTCTCTGCAAAATTCTGAATAGACAGTTCAATGTTTCCACTGTTCATCTCTGACTCTCTCCATGGATGTATAAATTTGTATATATTTATGTCTATTTTTACATATATATTGATAAATAAAATTCAGAGTATCATCCTGCTTATATAAAAAGCACAATATAATTTGGAAATTTCTTATCATGTATTGAGACCATCAGGACCCTGTGGGGTTCCTGGGCACAAAAGTTTTTCTGTGTTCCCTGCTTGCAGGAAACAGGTTTCATTCAGCCTCCTTGACCATCTTGGAGTTCCAACAGGCAGATTCAAACAGTTGCTAATCAGGGAAGGGAGGGGATGCAGAGACAAGAGAGGAGCAGTCAGGAAACAATAGTGCAGCCTTGGGGCAGGGTCCTGGTTCCCCTCAAGGGATACACAGGACAATATCTTTGAGCTTTTTGCAGATACTGAAACCCCTACCAGGTGTGGGAAGTCAAGGGCATGCTGCCCACAAGCACACAGACCCCAGACTGGTTGGAACCAGAAGGTTGATGATGCCGACTCCTAATTACCTCCCCACCAACCAATCAGAAAAATGTCCACGAGCAGATCACGCCCACTTTGAACCATTGCTATAAAACTCCTCACTAGCCCCTCCATGCTGGGACACACAGTTTTGAGGGCATTAGCCCACTGTGGCCCCCTTTGCCTGGGAAAGCAATAAAGCTATTCTTTCCTACTTCATCCAAAACTCTGTCCCCGAGATTTAATTTGGTGTCGGTGTCCAGAGACCGGATTCAGCATCAGTATCATGTAGCACGTAAATAATTACTTGTAAAATCTAAGTAAAAGTGATTTGCTTCTATAGCCCTCAACACTCTACCAAAATAGCTGAGCAGTGCAGATAACAGATAGGACTCTAAAGAAATCTACGACTCTCAAATAAAGATGGTCTTAGGTCCTTGCAGTAGTTACCTCAGTTTTTAAATTCACCAAAATTCCACACTGAGCTTTTATTTTGTTTTCCAGAGCTAGGTTGTGATTGATTTTTCTCAACACAAACAGCAGTAGATTAGGGAATTAATTAAGGGAAACCTAGAATGTCTTCTTCATTTCGCTTCACTTACAATGCCTGCTGGGTGGATTGAGGTGGCACTGTTAAGGAGATTATTTCCCCTTAGGGTGTGCAGAATATAACAAATGTTGTGATTAAAAGGCCTAAGGGATTTATACTGAGAAAAGTCTCAGTGATGACCTAACCACTAAAGAGTGTTCAAAGAAATCAATTGCAATTAATCCTTCCAACTGGTTAAAAAAAAAAAAAAGGTACCAAAGTTTTTTTAAAAACCTAAAATTAAAAAAATATAGAGAGAATGACCCTAAAATATAGTCTGAAAAAATGTCATAAAACTAACACATTTAGGGCTTCCCTGGTGGCGCAGTGGTTGTGAGTCCGCCTGCTGATGCAGGGAACATGGTTTCGTGCCCCGGTCCAGGAGGATCCCACATGCCGCGGAGCGGCTGGGCCCGTGGGCCATGGCCGCTGAGCCTGCGCGTCTGGAACCTGGGCTCCACAACGGGAGAGGCCACAGCAGTGAGAGGCCCGCGTACCGCAAAAAAAAAAAAAAAAAAAGTTACCTCGGACTTCCCTAGTGGCACAGTGGTTAAGAATCTGCCTGCCAATGCAGGGGACCCCAGTTCAAGCCCTGGTCCAGGAAGATCCCGCATGACGCGGAGCAGCTAAGGCCGTGCGCCACAACTACTGAACCTGTGCTCTAGAGCCTGCGAACCACAACTACTGAGCCCACATACCACAACTACTGAAGCCCACATGCCTAGAGCCCATGCTCTGCAACAAGAGAAGCCACAGCAATGAGAAGCCTGCACACTGCAACAAAGAGCAGCCCCCGCTCGCCACAACTAGAGAAAGCCCACGTGCAGCAACAAAGACCCAATGCTACCAAAAATCAATCAATCAATAAATAAATTTATAGAATAAAAGAAAAAGTTACCTTTTCACCTTAGCATGATGTGGTGCTTGTTCATCTTTATAACCAGTGAAGGGTACCACCCCATAGAGCAGAACTGGCAAAACTGATAGTAGGAGGGACCATAATTTAGAACAAACCTGTTGGAAAAACTGCTGTAACAGTAAAGTTGAGGGTAAGTGCTGGAAATCAGACACAAAAGACCACACATTGCATGCTTCTGTCTACATGAAGTGTATAAAGGCAAATATATAAGGAAAGATTAGTGATGCCTGGGCCAGGGGGCAGAAATGGATATTGACTGGAAATGAATACAGAGGGTATTTTGGAGATGATGGAAATGTTCTAAATCTGGATTATGGTAAAGTTCACATAATTCTGTCAATTTACTAAAATTCATTGAATCATACACTTAAAAGTGTATGTAAATTATATCTCAATAAAGCTGTTTTTGAAATGATGCTTATCAAGATCAACTCAGCCAGTTTGGTGTCATCAAGATGAATTTCTAAACTTGAGAATTAATATGGTTACTTTGCCTCTGAATCTGCTCCGAGGCAGCACTGAATCTCACAGGAGGCAAACTGCCATCCTCTTGTGTAGAAACAAATGTGTTCAGGGCCCTTAATCCATGATAGAAACTGTGCAAAGTACTTAACAATGAATAAACTCTATAGCGAATTTAAGAAATTAATTATTCTGGGTCTTGTAATTACTTTCTCTTTCAGTCCGCCATTACTCCTTCATTTCTATCATTTCTGTTTGACAACTTAAAAAAAATAACCTATCTTTCTTCTTTTCATAGTTTAATGTCAGCTAGAATTTTAGATGTCCCTTTTCTTTTCATTAATGTAAAGTTCCTTTCCTTTTGTACCTGAGACTGCTGAGTTCAAGCAATTAGTTGTTGAAAAAGCTATGAAAATTGTTCTATTTCCAATTGAACTGAAGATCCTAACCTGTGAATAAATAACTGTCATTGATGGGTTAGAAATCAAGGAAGAAAGACGACAACAAAAACATTGCTGCAGAAAAGGGCACTCTTTAGCAACCCTTAATGCCTGGGGATTTATGGAAAGTATTCATGAATGTAAAACAAGGGTATTATTCACCTCTTTGTATGGTTAGGGGAAAGGACCAGAAAGGAGCCAGTTAATTAACAAAAAAAGAAAGAAAATTAAAAAGTCCAGTGGTGAGAAATTGAACATATCAACTATGAAACTGTGTTAATTTGATAAGTAAAGTGTCTTAGTTCAAATGTAGATCTTGGACACTTAACAAAATGATGACAAAATAATTAGGTATGAAGGTATATTATACACACATTAGTAGCTGAAATGAATACAGTATGAAGCTCCTTTCAGGAAAATGCTTTTCGTACAGCACAGAGCAATTATGCATAGACTTGATTTTATTTCCTCATTCCAAGAGGATCTGGGAAGAATGACAAGGAGCCTTTCTAGTTCGGTTGAGTTCTGAAGCCCACAAGCCAAAGCAGAGAAGGAAGAGAAGGTTAAAGTGGGGAAGAGAGGGATGTGGAAAACTAACAAATGAAGAAGGATGTGCACGAAGCCCTGTGTCGTAGCCCCTTCCCTTCTCTTCTAATTTTCTGATTCTCTGCTTTGACTCTCTCTCCTTTTCACCTTTATCCTCTCACATTTTTGTCCCTTTTAAGATTTTTCTCTAGTCTCTTTGTATATTTCATCTTCATTCTTTTCTTTCTTTTCCTTCCTTCTCAAAAAAACATTCATTAAGGCAAGAAAGCTCTTGAGAAAAAAGAAGATGAATGGTTTAATTTTTGTACCAAATTCAAAAGGTGGAGACAAGGAAAGGAAACCAATGCATCATGTCTTTATAGCTCAGACAGGATGGCAACCTTAGGAGAAAATAGCAAACCAGGGGATAGAAACTGAGGCCTTTCATGGAAAAAGGTAATTCATTACAATACCTATTGTTCTGAGGCTGGGTGTGCGAATTGATATTTGTACAGTTTCAGCCAGGTAATTGGGTTCTCTTGCTTTGTCTCTTTCCCTTGAGGAGTTTAAATTTTTCCTTTTATAACTATAATACAAAGATGAGTCAGTGGCCCATTTTTTAAAAAGTAGATTTTTTAAACACAGTTTACAGTATAGTTAGAAATGAACAGTCTTCTCTTGTGCATAAAGCATCCAGGGAATACATTTAACTGCTAATTTTGAAAGAGGAAGGAAAAAGGTGACTATATGCTTACACATCAAAGTCATTTCATTCATCAAGTCATTTTATATTATCAAAACCATCATTTCACTTATTGCCCTCCAGCAATCCCTGTTGCTCATTATTATTATGATGTGTTCATTATTATTTCTATTTTATTACTATTATGTGCATAAAGCAATTGAAGTGAAATAATTTTTGCCAGGTCATTCATGTCATATTTTTTTAGACCTGAAAAGATCAATCCCTTCATCTTACAAAAGAGAAATAGAGGTGCAGGGAAATTAAGTGCCTTGCAATGTCACATTGCTAATTAGGAACAAATCTGAGACTAGAAGTCGGGCCTCCTAGAGTGCTCGGGCCACTACATCATGCTGCCTTTTATTTAGCCTCACAATGATCCAACCAGCATGGAAATACAGATATTTCATACATGTTTGCATTCTTTTTAACTAAGTCATGAAGCAGCGAACTCTTGCATACAAACTACTTTGGAGGGTGTTGACAAATCCCAGAGACGCTGTAAGTTATAAGGTTAAGGTAGAGGTGGTAATTCAAGGCCAGCCTTAAACCATACTAAAGTACCCCAGTATTTCAGGAATTGGGACAATTTGTCAGGACAGCAGTTAGTAACAGATACTGGGTAAGCATTCTCAAAGTTGGTCCCATCACTCCTGTCTTTCTGACAGCAATTGGCTGAATGCAACCAGCATTCTCTTCTTCATTTCATCTTCTCATTCCCTATTAGAATTCAGATTTACTTCAAAGCCTCCATAATTATCCTTTATTTTTCTGAAAGATAAGATCCCAATCTCATACACTGTCCCATTAGGACACACAGACTTTGAGGCCGGCAGTGGGCAACTGTCTGATACCTTTTCCATGGTCCAGCATGAAGGTGGATGCAAATCACAAGTATGGCCAAAAAAGAAAGAGAAAAAAGAGCCAATCCTTATTAATATTCTTCATAATCAATCTTCATAGTCAGAGGTGTTTTATTTCCACGATGTTTCCTGGACAAAACTCATAAAAGATTGCACAAAGGTTGATTTTCTAAGAGAACAGTTTTTATTGCTTCTCTTTGGTGGCTTCAAGCACATGATCTAATCTTTCTGTGCCTCAGTTTCCTCTTCTGTGAAATGAGGCCAACAACAGTACCCTCTACAAAGGCCAGTTGAGGTTTAAATGAGTCAAAATTCAAAACACTTAGCATAGTGACTAGTGCATGGTCCATCCCCCCAAAAAGAGTTGCTTAATATTTTTCCCAGGAAAAATACTAAAGTTGTAGATTAACTATCAAACAACTTTTAGAAACTATCTTGTTAGAATAATCTTTCCTGGTTAGCCATGAACAATGCACCAACAACAGGGAACAGTCTGTATTGTTCATAAGAAACCCAACGGCCTTCCACCCCCAGGTTTTCTGTGCTGCACACTGATTTTCATTCCCATGTGCACAGGGTTCCACCCCTAGTAACAGGCATATTTGAACTCAGATTTTGCTCTTTCATCCTCAGCCCTCTGAGACTCTAGGAGATTCATGGCTCTCATGTTTGAAACCGATGTTCCTTGGAAATATTTAACATTTGGGTGAGTTATCTTTATTTTGGAAATTAATACTCTCACAGTTTTCTTCATTAATATTTTAATATGTTTATGATGAGACTCAACCCAAACCAATTTACTCAAACCAAACCAATTTCCAAATCAAATCTGTCCCTCTGCAATTTGATTTGTTGGAACAGAGAACAAAAACATTACCAACAGGGCAGTTTGAATGAAATTATAATTAATTAGGCATATGAATGCGCTAACTAATTTTGGATGAGTAATTAGATGACTAATTACATCGAAAACAGAACTGTGTGCTTAATGAGATGACCATGGCCAATTCTACCCACAGAGAATTTTTTCTATTAGTTAAACTTTTGATTGTTTTTGAGGATGCAGGGTCACCTGTGGCACAATTACATCTGGAGTGATTTGAGACTGTTTTGACTTGCAATTTCCATCATACACCCACAATTAAGGCCTCTTTCCCAAACTTGTGTTCCATGATTGTAGTCTTGGGATTTATTGATATCCCATTTCTTTCCTTTCACACCCTCAAACGCACACACTTTCCCACTAGCATCTAAACCCCAAGACAATTGCTTTAAGTTTCTAAATATAGCTAACGTTCATTATTGCTGCTTAAGTTTGGGATCTACCCAATGATAAATTAAACAAGAAGAGAAATGACCCATTGATCAGGCTATAGATAAATTTTCATCCTGGAGTCGTGTTTGCACTGGCAGTTTCTCCTTCTAAAGGGCTCTGTCAGAGGCTGGCTCAGATCAGAGGCAACCTTCAAGCATTTAGTAGTTCCGCTTCAGGCAGCTGGTTCTAACTAGCTCCTATTTGGCAGAAACCTACACTCAGGATTTCTGGTTTTAAGTTGAGACCAATATTTCATAGCAATTGTGTTGTCAGAATTCAGGTCAGGAAGATGGCAGATGTTAATTGAAACCAAAGAAGCAAAAACAAAGTCCTTTCACTTTTTCTTTTTATCATGCATTTGGCAGCTCTATGCAAATTCTGAACACAAAGTAAACAGCCAGTGGGTTGGAGACACATGGAGTAGAGGAGACCTTCTTAAGTTACTTTGATGTCTGGTAAATACCGAATTGATACTAGAATCAGACAAACAATTAATGGTGGGAAAAGGGATGGTCTTTGTATGTCAGAAAATACCATTCTTGATTTTCTTTATTCTAAAAAGCAAGCTGAAAATCATCATGATCCCAGGTTTTATGAAAATGCCTTACCTGGTCCATATTATTCAATGAGCCAGACTGTAGGCTCAGTCCTCAGAGAAAAACCATTCACCCAGGTCTCTGCTTTTTTCCTAGACTTCAAAAGGATTTCCCTTGAGAAAGTGTTACATCTGCAGAAAAATTTATATTTGTGCCTGGAATCTAAGTATAGTCGAATCTACTCCATGGTTAAAACCCAAGACTCCCCATTCTTTTATGATAAATGCAAAATTGCGGGAAAAATCCTATGAATCTACATGAATATATCTGTTTTGGGGGGCATTTGTGTACATGTAACTCTCTTTTTATTTGCCCTGCTCTTCATCTGTTTTTGTAGTTTCAAAAGGCAAAGACCCAACACTGAACGTCTTCCTGATAAATGTTTCTATCTTAAAAGGGAAGTATGACTCTACCATAAAATCACTTGAATGAGCAATTTGCAATTCTTCGCATTGTTCAGGGCTCAGTATACTGAAATGATGGGTTTTTTCACACCGAAGAAATTATTTAAAAATTATCTGTTGTATTCTTCAAATCAGTAACCAATTATCTGACAAGCGTTTGAAGGTTATCAAGTGGCACTACCTGTCTGCTCAATATTTTGTTTCCATGAGACCAATAAACTACATACACCCCTGGTTCCTTTATGGCTCTCTTGTTGACTCAACATTTCTGCAGCGTCTGACCGTCACCACCAGGCAGTTCTTAGGTCTATTGTGTGATAATCTTATCTGGTTTGCCATTTTATTTTGGCTATTTTTGCTGACCTTTTCCTTGTCCAAGAAAGCTTTCAGGAATTTTGGTTCTCCACCTGAGGATATTGAAATATTATTTACTTTAGATTAAGCATTTTGGAAGGTCTCGCTTAAGGAAGCCCATCACACTTCCACATCCTGCCCGGAAGAGGTCACTTCAGATGCCCCAGTTTGTCCTGTCCTCATTTCCATGTAGGAGGTGTCACACTTCAGGAAAATAGAGACTCTTTGCTTCTGCTGGTTTAACCTAAACAGCAAAAAATAGAAGACCTCTCTGTAGTTTGTTTATTCCTCAATGAGAAAAAATAAAAAAGAATGCTTTGAAAGAGAAATTTAGACTCTACAAAGGTCTTTACCTGGAAATGAAGGCCAAATTTGGAAATTCACAGAACAAAATCCTAAGAATTGTTTTAGCTGGTCCTCTTTTCATGTTAACTTTTCCCCAGCTTTGGCAAAATGATGCACTTTGCTTTAGTTGTTTAGTTAACAGTTTGTCCCACTTCCAGAAAGCTAGGCATTGTTTCCTTTCTGTGTTAGAGATTTATTAGAAAAACTGATACTGTGTCAGAGAAGCTGAAAATAGAACAAGACAAAGGGAATCAAAATAGTCACTTGTTTTTGTTTTTTAAAGGTGTTATTTTAGAAGGCAGTGATCAACACGTTTTTACAACCTTAGAATATTCTGTCCTCTGTGCCTGCATCTATGTAAGTGTTGAATGTACCATGGAAAACGGAGAGCATTTGACACTAAAAATGTTTACTTCATTTAGTCCACTACTACCAATGTAAATGGCTTTCCCTAAATCAGGGATTCTGTTACACAGTCCTGAACTTGTTCAATTCAGTTAAGTCAAAGTTAACAATTATCTACTAAGTGTTCCTCACGTGAGCTGAGCATATGCTTGGGCCCATAGAACAAAAATACAAGCAATTCAAGAGAAAGAAAAATTCGTTTGTATTTTATTACTGACCAAGACTGAACTTAACAGTAATTTATGTTGGTATGTAAATGTATGCTCAGTGTATATGTGTCTTTATGTGTGTATGCTTGCGTGTATGTGCACGTGTATGTGTGCATTACATGTTTGCTGAAAGCATATACTTTCTAAAACACAAATAATTCAGGTTGATTTCCTTTTTCCCCAAATTTAAAGCAAAAATACTTTTGAATTATTATGTTTGGTTTAACTTTTTCTACAACTGATTCATGTGTTGCTTATTATGGAATTCTACCTGGTGATAGAACTTGTGTTGAGAAGTCTATTTCCCTAGGTTTTTGATCTGATACAGTACACATTTTGTCAAAGCAAATGCATCAGACTCATAGAACAGACTTTACATTTTGCCCTTAAACTGACTAACTGGGATGTCTATGTTTGTTTGACTTGCTAGTATCTACTTTTCTGTCCTTTGTGGAAAGGATATAAGTTCATATTGGCCACAGGGATTAGTGTTTCTATAGAGTTACTTCTGTACCTAGCATACCATGTAGAGTGCAAAGTATGTCTTCACTGCAGGTTACTTATATGGGCATCCAATGAAGTAAGTGTTCTAACTGCAATGGAATTCTTTAGCTACATTTCATTACACATTCATAAAACAACTAGGCTTCAGAAGAATGAATTGAAAAAAAGTCAAGATAAGGGCATCACACTTTGGCTTTTACCAAAAGTTTTCAGACACAGTTGGCCAGTGAATTCTATCGTTTCTAAAATCATTTAAACTAATATTAGAATGACTCTTTATTGTATTTTATTGCTTTATAGTTTGTGGTGATATGATAAAAGACCATTAAAATATACATGGGTAAATTCTTCCTGATAACTTATTAACTACACCCCAGTTAAGCTAACATAGCCCTCAGAGGCTCTGAGGTTAAAAATAGGTGTTAGGTTGCTTTTAGCCTGCACAAGATCCAGGATTGTCACATGAGGCACATGGTAGGTAGGTACTGCATGGTCCTCAGGGGAGGATGGTACCCAAAGTGAAGATGTTGTGGTTTCTTAAAAAATAAAATCAGTAATTGGCTCTACACTATTAAATCTCATGAATTGACATGTCTAAGAGTCCACTGTCAGTTCTAAACTAAATATGGAGAAACAGAGAAAAAACAAATGTGAGGCTAGTTTCTGCTTTCCACCCCTGGTTTTGCACAGACCTTAGCAAGGCCCATCCTCTCTCATCCTGTGTAGCAGCTGAGGATTAGCGTCATCACTGCAATTCTGTGTTAGCATACCCCAACTCTGTCCATGCGTGAGAGTCATTAAGAAAGGCTCGGTCCAAGGTCAAGTGTCAGAGCAGCTGTGGAGGTTCCTCCAACAAGGTAAAAGCATGATTAATTCAAGATGGCTTACACTTCTCCACTGGTTCAGGCTGAGAACACATGCAGCTGGGTCACAGCTGGGAAAGCACCTGGCTTCCCATTCACCCAGAGCTGAGTCCTACCCTTCCTCATGGGTGAGGTAAGGGGAAGGCTGGCAACAAATTTCAGAATTTGAACTCTTCCCTCCACACCAGGTGGCTACATAACGAATACCATCCCATGTAGGTCTAAAGTATCCATTTTTCACCAGGAATTCTTCCAAGCAGTGATATGTAATGCCACTTCCCTCACACCTCCCAGATTTTTTAAGCCCATATATTGTGAATGTATTTAAAATAGTTCAAAAATATTGACTTTATAAAAATGAAATCTTATCGGCAATCCTTGTCAGTTGAAATAAAAATAGTTAAATCCCGTATTTTTAACTAATTCTTAATCATGTTTTATAAAAACATGAACAGGAAAAGTATATAATTACAAGATTTGTTTATGACTCTGTATGCACTTAGCCAAGAAATCTGAAAGAGTGTGAAGTAACAAGGCTGCAGTGGAGTCAACCTGAAAAATCAAAGGAATTAAGTGAATTCTTAAAACATAAACCAAGGAAACGTTTGAGAGCAAACTATCCCAGGTCTGGAAATAAATTACTTAGATGAATCTTAGAACCGAGCATCCCAGGAAGACTTGGCATCAGGAGAAATATATAGTTCCTTCCCTCAAAGAAGCAAACAATCTAGGATGGGAAAAATTAATGTGGATAAGTAATATAATGGAAAGAGAGGTATTAGTAGCCAGAACAGGGTTGTTTGATCTGAGGATAATTGTATCTGTGCTACTAAGACTAAATTATGTGAAATAATTCAAATTAGAATACTGACCTTACTATATTTATATCTTTTTTTTTGTTCTTACTAGATTGCTGGTTTATTATAGAAGGATATAACTCAGGAACAGCCAGATGGAAGAGATGCACAGGGCAAGGCATGGGGTGAAGGTGCAGAGATGCCATGTCCTCTGCAGGGGCTCCACTCTCCCAGAACCTCTTCAGAACCCTGAAACTCCTATTGACAAACTTCAAAATAGAGCCATAATACTACGATTTACACTGGTGTTATTTATTGAATGGTGTGAAAATTCTACGGTAAATCAACAGTGAGATACTGAGGCTCATAGAAGCATGGTAGCTCTACTGGGTAACTCTAAAGGGCACTATTTACACTGTACCCATCAACTGACCTTCTTGAGATACCAAAGCTGGTTAATGACAGAGCTAGATTTTGTTGGCTAACTTCAGTACATGAGCATTACAGTCACATGGACCTTTATCAGCTGAATGGCTTTGGTCCTGATCATTATCATCGTCATCACTTATTTTCTTTGTGCCTCCATTTCCTAATCTTCAAAACAGGATAATAGTACTTGTTTCACACATTTATTGTAAGGATTAATGAGGTATGGATACAGAGCACTGAGTACAAAACAGACGTTCAATACATAGTAGCAGTTACAGAAATGTTACTACTTAAGAACTAATGTCTATTGATTTCTAGGTGAAAAATCTTACCAGTACATCAGGCTTCTTTTTTTTTTTTACATGGGCTGATTCCATATAAATATATTATTTAAACAGATATTTTATGTGTAAACACAAACAGATACACAAACACACACACACAATAAACTCACATACACATAACTTCAAAAACAATCTATAAGAAAGAGTTTTCCCAGTTGGAATTTTTGTTGTAATCTTTACTGAAGAACAAAAACTCTCCTGTTATTAAAGCTTAAATATTATTCCATTTTTCTGAGTCGTCCAATCATGAGTTATATAAATTTCTTTCATTAAATTATATAAAAAATAAACTGTGTAACAAACACCTGAATTAGTATGTAAAAAAAATATTTCCTCTAAGAACTATGTGACAATGGTTTGGCTTTGTTTAGAAAACTTCTTCAAGTTTAATTTAATTAAACCAGAGATAATTAAAGATAATAAAATAAAAAGTAATAAATAAAAATTAACTTCCAATAGGAAAAAAAGAATCATTATTGGGGTAGGGGGAAGAAAGAAGTTTCATCTTTAAAATGTGACTCAGCTTTGATAACATAAGTTTTGAATAAATAATCCAAAAGAAGTTCAATCAGATGAAAAAGCACCCAAGATGAGTATGATTAAAAAGTATGGGCAGCATAATGCGTCAATATGTATTTGAGATTTTTCTAATAACTCTAAATAAATCCTTTTCAAGTTTTGTACACTCTTCCTATTTGCTAAAGAGCACAGCATTTTTCGTTCATTCATTTTTTTCCCCTTTATTCACATCTTCGTTTAGTCATTCAACAGGCATTTCTTGAGCAAATAGTAATAACAAGATGCACCAAGGCCTGGGTAAGATATGTCCTTTTCTTTAAAGGAATTTAACATACATGTAAGTTAAGACACATAAATACACAAGAAACAAGGCATGACACAGCACCAGTAAGTCTCGGAAGAGGGGAAAGAATTTCAAGCAGGTGTCATCCGGGGAGTTAGATGCAGAGAGCGGCTGGCCCATGGGACAGGCAAAGACGGGCATTCTAGGTACAGGAGGGCTTAAGTCACATAAAGGGAGCCCTACTACAGGGAAGAGAAAAGAGGATTACAGACATTTTTAAGAACAGATTTTAGAAATATTTGTTATCAACTCTTCGTTTTGCTGGTATTTTGGAGGGGGGTGTGCGTCCATGTATGTGCCAGTCCCTGTTCTCCCACTGACAGTACATCACTGGATAAAACAGAGTCATAGGGCTTCCCTGGTGGCACAGTGGTTGAGGCTCCGCCTGTCGATGCAGGGGACACGGGTTCGTGCCCCGGTCTGGGAGGATCCCACATGCCACAGAGCAGCTGGGCCCGTGGGCCATGGCCGCTGATCCTGCGTGTCCGGAGACTGTGCTCCACAATGGGAGAGGCCACAGCAGTGAGAGGCCCACGTACCACAAAAAAATCCAACAAAACAAAGTCATATCTCTGATGTCATAGAATTCATAATCTATGGTGGTCACTGGCAGATGGGGAAATAGACGTACAATAAATACACAATGTATCAATATGTCATATGTGTACATAGCAGGTCATAGGAGGGTTGAAGTTTTTTAACAAAGCAGTCAGGATATTTGAGTACCAGCCAACCAGCAAGAGGAGAACTAGCAGCCCTAATGGTAAAGGAGGGAAGAACATTCCCAGGTGGAAAGAACAGCAAGTGCCAAGGCCCTGAGTTGGGAAGATCAGCTGGAGGGGAAGGGGGTGAGGTCAGAAACATCAGGCCACCATTTTGAGGCTCTGGCATTTGCTTGAATTTGTTTGAGAAGTCTCAGGATTGAGCAGAGGGGATCAATCAGCCCAGATAAGGAAAGGATCATCTGGATCATCTATTGAGCGTGGATTCTAAGGGGGCAAAGGGGGAATGGAAGGAAAGAGCCTGGAGGCTACAGGACGTCCAGCCAGTGTCATGGTGGCTGGGACCAGTGTGGGATGAACACAGGTGGTGAAAAGACTTGGTGAAAAGACTTGTAGATAGTTTGAAGGTAAAGTCAACAGGATTTGCTGTGAGACGAAAGGCACCAACGATAACTCGATTTGATCCCTAAGCAACTGAAAAGAAGACATTGTCAATAATCGGAATTGGAACACTGTGGAAAGAGCAAGCCTCAGGGGGTGAGTGGTCAGGAATTTGGCCATTTTAGTGCCTAGGTGGTTCAAGTCAGTAATTCCTTATTTATCCATATTTATTATACTTAACAATTATGCTTTTTATACTGGTATAAAGTCACACCAACCTACAAAATAAGACTGCTTCATGAGCTAACAGTTAAGGAGCTTTACTTCTTGAAGTAACCCAACACTGCCAGCGTTAATTATTGTATTTTATTTTGGTTGTTTTCTCTTTAGCATGACATAGAAGTGATTGAAACAGGAAGCAGAGGTGGGTGTCTATGTAAAGATAAAGTATTTCGACAAGCCAGGCTAAGGGAAAAGCAATAAAGGCAAAGCAATCAGAGGAGTTTCCAAAGGGTCTAGTCAGATGTTGAAAGAGACAAAATGTCCAGTCAAGCTCCTGTATAACCAAAGCTCTCCTAAACAGAAGAAGAAAGGAGGAAGCCCTTCAGTGAGAAAAAAGAAGCTATTCATTCCTCTCTGTCCCACACAAGAATATCTTAAGTACCGATTCTGATTCCAGTATTACAAACTATGGCAACATAAATTATGGTGGGTGGCCTTAAGATTTAATAACCTGTCATATTACAATAAAGAGTGTCCCATCAATATGAATAACTGAGAATAAGTGAAATAATCGGCCAAATACATAGGAATGTAAGGAGCAAAATGTTATATCATACTTCCTGGGCTAATGCACACTAAATGATTTTAAATGCCTTTTTTTCAATTTTATAAACAGCCAAGCATTTAATTACTGACCTATTATTTGGCCAGAGTCAAACTTACATAAAGAAAAATGTGCATGTGTGTTTTCTAGAAAAGATCTTTACAACATTTGATGGTCAAATTTTTAAAGGATGCACTTAAAACTTTCATTTTGGAGAGTTTAATTATTAGTACTCTAGTAACTATTATTGTCACCTATGTCTTATGTACCCTCAGGTAGGTTCTATTAAATAGCTCAAACAACACTTATTTAAAATATTATATACCCTCTTTTTTAGTTTGACACACTGGATTCTTTTATTCCTTAAACTTTCATCTTTTAATAAGAAATAATTGTCTAATTCATATTCAATTTTTGCATATAGGGCTTTTTTCTATATTAGAAATAGAAAATTACAAATTAAGTTACAGTTGGATGAAGGGCTGCTTAAAGCTCATTTGCCTTTAATGGGTTTGACCTCAGGAAAAACAAAAACAGAATAACTTTTAGTCCATTAATTGCAAATTGTTGATGCCAGCAACAGAAGGGAAGGAAGGAAGGAAGGAAGGAAGGAAGGAAGGAAGGAAGGAAGAAAGGAGGGAGGGAGGAAGGGAGGAAAGGAGGAAGGGAGGGAGGAGAGAAGGAATAAAATTAGAAAGAAAAAAAACTAGAGGAAAAAAAGAAATCAAAACAATAGAATTGTTTTCATATAAAAATGGAGTGATCCTGTAGGTGGACAGATAGTCCCAAGTTCAGTAGTGTTTGTTTCTTGCTTTGAACTTGCTTCTTGTTATGGTCTGATATCTGTGTCACCCCCCCAGATCCATATGTTGAAGCTTTACCCACCCATTGTGATGATGTCTGGAGATGGGACCTTTGGGAAGTGAGGAGGTTTAGGTGAGGTCATGAGGGTGGGGCCCTTATGATGGAAGTCGTGCCCTTATAAGAAGAGGAAGAGGACCAGAGACCAGCACTCTCTCTTCATCCTGCAAGCCAAGGTGAGAAGCTGGCCATCTGCAAGCCTGGAAGAGGACCCTTCCCAGAACCTGATCTTGCTGACACCCTGATCTCAGACTTCCAGCTTCCAGACTGTGAGAAATAAACATCTCTGTTTAAGCCCCCCAGTCTATGGTATTTTGTTATGGCAGCCAGAGTTAAGATACTTTTCTTTGGTCCTTTGCACTCCAAATTGCTTTTATAATCTCACCTGAAGGCCCCCTCCACTGTGCTCAGTGCTTGCTGTGCTGTGTATGTGAAGGTTAAAAGGGCTGCATCCTGACCTCAGAGTATCTGGACCCAGACACCAGGAAGAGAGAGTTTTATTTACTCTTGTGGTGCATCTGCTCATATAGCGCAGAGCAATATGCCCATATAAGGCCTCGGATCCAAGGCAAGAAGGCCAAGGAGAGCTATTCCATCCGACATCCTTCCTGCAAATGTCAAACAAGAGGTTGTTAGTTTACCAATCTTTACAGTGGTGTCCTGAAACAAACCATACAATGAACATTCTTCTTATCCTGTGTTTTGTTACTTGGAATACATATTAATTTGTTTCTATCAAACAATCTTGCCATTCAATCTTCATTTTCACCACGTGTTCTGACCTGTGAATGTGTAACTCTAAGGATTAACTTCCAAGTGCATTCTTAAAAAAAAAAAAAGTAGCTCATGTCTTTATCCACCAATATTTTGCTGCCAACCTGGTCAGCTTTATTTTTAGAAGTTTACATTTTAAACTAGTCACAATCCAAACATATTGCTTGTGTTAAGCTAAAGGAGAGTGGCCGAGGGAAACAGATACATCCCTCTGTTTGTGATAAATTGAATGAATGTTATTCCCTTACATTCACAATCTTGACTCCATGAGAGTGGCAGTATAGCACAGTTGGATTTATCTGGTACTTCTTCTTAAAATGTAAAACCTATGCTGTTTTTCCATTTGATATTTTTTAAAAGATTAGAAAACAATTCATTGGATAGAATTAAATTTATACTATATTATACATAACAAAGGTATGCTTAGCAATTTCCTTAAATATAAACAAAAATATCCATCAATCTCTTTTTTTTTATTGAAGTGTGGTTAATTTACAATGTTGTGTTAGTTCCAGGTGTACAGCAAAGTGATTCAGTTATACACACATACATATCTATTTTTTTCAGATTCTTTGCTTTTACAGGTTATTATAGAATACTGAGTATAGTTCCCTGTGCTATACAGTAGGTCCTTGTTGTTTATCTATTTTATACATATATAGTACTGTGTATATGTTAATCCCAAACTCCCAATTTATCCCTCCCCGCCCTCCATCAATCTCTTTTCACATGAGTAATGGTAAAGATCAGGGGCTGACCCAGACTTTGTAGAGACTGAAGGTTAACTATCTTTTATACCCCATAACAAAAAGAATACAAAATGATGAATACCACATTGCTAGGGCCCATCCAGGGCCTTGAACAGGTCCCATGTCAGAGAGAGAACCAGAAGCTTGATCTCATGAGGTATACAGTGATTAGCACACCTCTGGGACAGATCTTAGTCAAGGAAATGTAGCTGGCGTGGTCGGGGTCCATTTCCCTTCAGTGTCGGCATTCGGATCCCGCCGTCCACTCACACAGCTCACAGTGGCCGAGGACAGGCTGGTTGGGCCCCAGCTTCAATGCGACCCTGCACAGAAGCCCCGTCTCTCTATGGGGGACTCAAGTTCAGTCTATTCTTAGCTCAGAGTCTGCTGTAACCATGATGCAGAGAGTCATGCAAGCTACTCCCATGGACACCCACAGTTCAGTCTTGATGGCTGCTCTGTCGCATATGACATGGCCCCTGTCCTTTTTGTCTCCATGTTCCCACCCACTCCTGCATGGATTTCCATCTATCTGTCTGTCTCCTATGCTGGCTTCACTCCTTCGATTTGTGTATCTTAAAGGGATGTTCTGGTTTAATCCCATGACTCCTCATACAAACTCCCTGACCTACTTTCCACCCAGACCTCTCCTCTGGGTTCTAGACCCAACCATATAATTGGAACTTTTTAAAGTCACACAGGTTTCTCATGCTGGAAATGTCCAAATCTGAGTCCTGACCCTCTCCTCAGTACCTAGTGACTGACTCTTCCGGCTATGCAATTGCTCAACTCAGACCCAGAGGAATCAACTCCAACTTCCCCTATTTTCACTACACCCCTTTCTAGTCAGTTACTAAGTACGATGAATTCTACCTCCAAAATGTCTCTTGAATTCACTCACATCTCTGCATCCTCATCATCTCAAACCAGTCTAGGTTATGATTATCAAGTTGATTGATTCTTTAAAACATAGTCTTATTCGACTTCATCAAATACCGTTTTAGCTGTTTCCTACATTTGGATAGAAACAGAAAGCTTTTCAAGGCCAAATGCTGTGTCTTCCATTTTCCCCCATTACTCGAATCTATTTTTCACTGTAATTAGTTTGGACTCTCAGCAGACAACTTGACCGTCTCCGAGAAGGAAAATGAAAAAAAAATATTAAGGAAGAGGTGGAAAACATCTTTAACATCCAAAGACCAAGCCTAGGGACTTCCCCAGCCACCCAGTGGTTAAGCCTGCACTCCCAATGCAGGGGGCACGGGTTTGACCCCTGGTTGGGGAACTAAGATCCCATGCATGGCGAAAGGACCAAGCCTATAAACTTGCTGGCATCAGAACCCATGTTTAATCTTTCATGCCTGTTACCATAGAAGTGAAGCCTTCCTCTGAATCAAAGCTCACCCTTTATGTGTCCACCTGTGATCCGGATACCATCCCTTCCTTTCTTCTCTTTTATTTTATTAAATGTTCTGCATCTTCTTCACTACAGACACTTTCAAGTCAATATTAGACCACAATTGTCTTTTCTACCATTGAAACCATTCTCCCCTCACTGGTTCTCCTAACTATTTCAATTCCAAATTCCCTGAAGCAGTGCCTACGTTAACTGTCTCTTTGTTCTCTGCCACCTGACATCAGCATTTTACCGAATTCCCAATCAACGGACATCTCAGTTACTTGGGCTTTCTAAGGGACACCTTAAACCTGATTTTCTTCCTGACTCTCTGATTCCTCTTTCTCAGTCTATTTCGTGACCCTTTTCTGTTTTACCTGTACCAGCTCCTCTGCTCTTTTAACCTTATAGACCTTTCTGTTCCATCATCCCCAGCTTTAATTGCCAGTGATGGATTCTGATTCATAAATTCATATTCTTTGCCCAGATCTTTATCCTGAGATTTAGATGAATATATCCCTCTAACTAGTGAAGATCACCATCTGAATATCTCCCAGTAAGGTCTAAATCCAATGTCCCTAAATAAGTTCATCCTACTCCCATCAAACCCACTTTCTCTTGATCCCAAATTTTGGTGGCAGGCATCACCATCTACCAAGATGCTCAAGCAAGAATCCTTTTGCTTCCCTCGCCTCCTTTGCTTCCCACATCAAAATTCCCGTCAGTGATACCACCTAAATATTTTTTTGAGCTTACCTCTTCTCCTCATGGCCATGGTCACTGCCCTACTGTTCACTGTTACCTCTTACCCAGTACCCTGCAGGATTCCAATTGCTCTCTCTGGTCCTAGCATTGCTTGCTTCTAATACAGTCTCCATATTGCAATGTAATCCTTCTTTAATGCACTGAAGAATGACCATGTCATTCTTCTGATTACAACCTTACAATGGGAAATGACAACAACAAAACCTTACAATGGCCCTGCATTGCTCTTAGAGTCAAGTGCAAACTAAACATGTCTAATAAGGCAATAATGCATGGCTCCTGCCACCTCTCCAACCTCCCTCCCCATCACCTTCCCCGACACTGTGTAGCCAGCTGACCTCTTTATGTACCTGAGACTCTCCAAGTCACTCCCTGTGCTGCATTGCCCCTTCTCAGGAGATCTTCCTTATCCTCGAACCTCAGTTTAGCAGCAAGCTGTCAATGAACTCCAAAGTCTGATTTGGTTAAGACTCCCTATAGTGTCCTTTACAGCCTCTACTGATGTTTATTACAGTGTACTGTGTTCCCTATTTGCTTATTTGTAGACTATAAATACCTTAACAGCAGGACGAAGATCGTACTGTTTAATCTGCACATTCTTTTTTTTTTTTTTTTTCAATATGCGGGCCTCTCACTGTTGTGGCCTCTCCAGTTGTGGAGCACAGGCTCTGGATGCGCAGGCTCAGTGGCCATGGCTCACAGGCCCAGCCGCTCCATGGCATGTGGGATCTTCCTGGACCAGGGCATGAACCCGTGTCCCCTGCATCGGCAGGTGGGCTCTCAACCACTGCGCCACCAGGGAAGCCCTAATCTGCACATTCTTAGTGCTGGGTTCAGTGCCTACCACCTAGCAGATGAGCAACTTATATATTATGTGCCTGAACTCTAAAATGGGGATCATCATGATACCCACCTATTTGGCTGTCGTGAGAATTGAGTGAACTCTCACCTGGAATGAACTTGGAATAACACCTAGCACATAGTACATGCTTAATAAATGTTAGCGATTGTGATGTAATGAATGGGCAAGTAATTGTTCTGACTAAAGGAACTTCCTGGTCTCGGACTCAACTTGGCTCAATATTCCCCATTTGCACAAGAACCTATAAATATGGAGTGTTAGTATTTTTAACTTAACTAATATTTACTCAAGTAGACTATGAGAGGTGGAGGATGCAGAATGAACAGCACAATCTCCTGGACCCACTCACTTTAATATAATGTAGGAAATGCTAAGGATGAAAATCGTGACATGTATTGTTATAGAGACCTGCAGGGTGGTAGGGCTTTTAAAAGAGGTCAGGTCAGAGACTAATGAATGAATCTGAGCGTTTATCTCAAAATTTTAAATTTGAGGGAAGAAACATTGCAATACAAATAGGTATCACTTGGAAAAGGTAGAGTACATCAAGTTATTTACTAATCGACAAGGACAATCTATTACTGCATTGAATAATTAACTAATATTTTCACAGAAAGCATACGTTTCTATAGGGGTTACCTAAGGAGGAAGTCACACAATCTAAAATTTGAGATTGCAAAATATATATTAAAAAAGATGCAGTAGAGCCTTACACAAATCTTTACCTCCTTGGAATTGCAATTAATGTGACCTAACTAAAAGGATTACAGCTTGTATCAACTTGAATGACATAGGTCCTAATACATATAGTCCACATTATAGAAACCAGCACTCAAGATTCACATTTGGGCTCACATTTTCTTACTTGTGTGGGTTTAACTGTGAATCTAATCTAATGAACTTCTGACATCTAACCTCCCAGAAGAAATTGTCATAGCTCTTCTTTTTAAATGTGTCTGGAAATACAGTGATAAACATGTTTGTATTTATTATTGTGTTTTTTCTCAATACATTCTACACTCCACTGATCGGGATTGGTTTAGAGTCTAACACCTCGAGGACAAGAACTCAACCCAACTCTCACGTACAGCAACGCACACAGGAGGGCACTTAATTGATATTGTTAGTAATAATAAAGGTCAGCATCAGGGGTTCTCCACTTGGCACTCCTGACATTTGGGGCTGTATGACAGCAGCATCCCTGGCCTCTATCTTCCTGATGTCAGCTCACTCTCCTAGTTGTGGAAACTGAAAATGTCTTCAGACATTACCCAATGTGTCCTGGGGAGTGGTGTGCAAAACTGCCCCCACCTGAAAACCACTGCTCTACATACATGCAGGTGTGGGAACTTTAAAGGCAGCCATAGCAGGGAAGGGATGCAGCCCACATCACGTTCCTGCCATACGATCTTGGTGTTCCAGGGCAGTGAGGTCAGAAAGAGGCACAGGCAATCTACTTAGAATCTGATGAAGTTACCCACTGGCTTCAAAATTATTAGGCCGCCTTCAATTTTCAAATCTTCTTCTGCAAGATGACAACTGAGAATTTATGCCCTGGTGGTAGCAGGCATAAAAGAGCCTTGTGAGGTCCTAGGTGGATTAAGCTTTTCATAAATCAACAGTGTAGTGTGACTAACTGCCAAACAAAAGCCAATTGGATCTTCAGCTGCATTGAGAGTTGCATATTTTATTAAATGATGAATTTAATGTTCTGTACTTTAAGATCATTTTTGGAATGTCCTGAGACTATATTGTAAGAACATCTAGGTAGGTACTAGGAAATACTCAAGGAATTGTAAGCTAACAGGGAAATCACATGTCTCACTACAGAATAAACCAAGGAGGTTTGAGATGCTTCAATGATGCTAAAACTCAAGCACATACCTAAAGACCATTGATAAGGATAGTATAGAAAAGCCTTAAGTTTCATATGAGCAATTAAACTTGAATATTAATGCCACTTCTAATCTTGAGAGGCTGTGATTCCTTAAAAATGATAATTTATTTTTTCTCTCTGGCCTATTTAAGACCAGGACTGGAAGGGTGGGGGGATGGGTGTTCCCAGCCTACAGTGGAGGGTAAACCAGACCTGTGTCTTGTATTTAGATTCCACATGTGTCTGAATAACTCAATACTCCTTTACAAACATCTTCCCAAGATCTTAATGCCCTTAAGAGCAGGATAACTGTCAACCCACCGGCCCGCCTTGGTTTACCTTACTTGGCTTCTGCAGATATGCAGAATGTGATTTAGACCAAATAAATTATTGACTATTCTGCCCTGATACCATGGAATTTATCTTTCCTAAATAGCTTTAATCTTTGTTACCTACTATATCACTATTTGTACAGCTTTGGTTTATCCATGAGAAGGTCACCGCTGAGAGTGTGATTAGACAGGACTGAAGTTTCCCACCAATAAAGCTGTGCTGACTCAGCTGACTTGTGAAGACACCTTCAAAGACAAATTTCCAGAATCACCTCCTTGCACTTGCATTCCTTATTTCTTGAGGCAACCTATTCATAAATAGTCTTCTTATTCACTTATTTCTCAAATATTAGATTTGATTCACTTGTAATCCCAAAGTGACTTAATGTCATAGCATCATTGAGTCCCTATTATATGGTTTCCTTCCCCAGAATATGATGTGTCCTTACTCAAAATGTAACCTTTTACTTGTTTCAGTTTCAACCTGAAGACGGCCAACATGCATTAGTCGTAATATTTCTTACAGAAAACACAAAGCTCTTTTATTGTTAAAATATAGCATTATATCTCCAATTAGACAGCTTCCCAAATCTTTGAAACCCTCTCTTTTGTAACTATCACCCACGCTCTTTTATGTCATCTCAACCTTTAAATTTTAAATCAGGTTAATTCTCTACCAAGTAAAATATCAAGTTTCCTCTCACTCCAAAGTCAAACATAATAATGAGGGGGAAAAAATTGCTACAAATAAACTAACCTGATGAAAGTCTGCTGCAAAGGGGTGCCGTCAGTTTTTTAGATGGTTCCATTATTGTGATACTTTTCATTGGTCCTTTCCATCAAGTTCCCTCACTGTATCTTATATGAAAGGATATGCTTGCTTGAGTCAATATGTTGCTGCATTGAGGAGGTGTATCGAAGTTAAAAGTCAGGAAATTTCATTTCTCTCACCATCACTAATTGTGAATCCTTTCATTTCTGTATCAGATGTTTCCTACCTGTAAAATGAACTCTCTGGCCCACGAGAGGACATGATTAGGATTAGTAAATAAATATCTAAGGGTTTTCAAAGATATCAGACACAGATTTTTATATAGCTTCTACAACTGAACATGATGCCCTAAAAGTTCATGGTTCTGAATGTGAGGGCTAGTAAAAGCCTGTGGAGAAAAGGAGGCCCCCTGCACTGCAGGTGGAAATGTAAGTAACGCAGCTACTCTGGAGAACAGTGTGGAGGTTCTGCAAAAAACTAAAACTAGAACTACCACATGACCAGCAATTCCGCTCCTGGGCATATATCTGAAAGAAAAAAAAAACACTAATTCGGAAAGATACCTGCACCCCAATGCTCATCATAGCACTATTTACAGTTGCCAAGATATGGAAGTAACGTAAGTGTCCATCAACAGATGAATGGATAAAGAAGATGTGGTACATATATACAATGGAATACTACTGAGCCATAAAAAAGAACAAAATCGTGCCATTGGTAGCAACATGGATGGACTTGGAGGGTATTACAATTAAGTGAAATAGACAAAGAAAGATAAATGCTGTATGATATCACTTACATGTGGAATCTAAAAACACAACATACTAGTGAATATAACAAGAAGCAGATACACAGATATAGAAAACAAACTAATGGTTGTCAGAGAGGAGAGGGAAGAGGGGGACAATAGTGGGGTGGGGATTAAGAGGCACAAACTATTAGGTATAAAACAAGCTACAAGGACATATTGTACAACATGGGGAATATAGTCAATATTGTATAATAACTATAAATGGAGTATGACTTTTAAAAATTGTGAATCACTTAATTGTACCTTATATAATACTGTACGACAACTATACTTCAATTTTAAAACAAGCCTGAGAAAATGTAAAAACATTCCAGCATGTATTCTTTGTGGCAGCAGGAAAGACGTCTGGTTCCCTTCCATCTCTATTGTGCATGCATCACAGTTGTAAATCTCCTTATAGTTCTGCATTTTCTTAAGCTATAGCCCTCTGAAGAGAGGCTACTGTCAGCGAGAGCCACACAATCTGGACAGCCAGGGCAGCCAAGGAGCGGTGGGCTGCTGTCTCCAGGGCAACCATTACTAGCGGTTGGAGGGTATGGGTAGTTAAGTGTGCCGGCCTCTCTCCCTTTGGAGCAGAGCTCTGTGCTGCATGCAGTGCGATTTCCCAGGGGGTCCCAAGAGGGCCTGAGCCCCAGTTGCTCACAGGGGACACACTCTTTATTGGTCCATTATTTTTTCCTTTGGCTTTTTTCCTTCCCTGTCTCACTCCCCATGCCTGTATGTCTGGAATCATCCTCCAAATAGACCACGTGCACCCAAGACCTCATGTCAAGCTCTTTTGGGAGGGTGAACCCAAAGTAAGACAATTTCTCAGGTCACTTCAGTTTAATAAACTTTTATTGGGCAAGAACTCTATGCTAGAAAATGTGCCAGGGTTTAAAGATAATCAGTGCAGTCACACATTCTCCTGACTCAAGGAGGGGTAGCCTTTTCTGAGGGAAATAGACAAGTAGACACTTCATCACAATAGAATATTATAATTGCTATAGTCACAGCATGTCCAGTGGTTTATGAGAGCTCAGAGGAGGGAAAAACACATTTTGTGGGGTGGGGGGACATGGGAGAAAGGCATCTGTCTCAGGACGCTTCCAGAAAAGGTGTGTAAACTGATGCTAGATGTATCCAATAATAGTGTGCTACATGAAAAACAGAGGAAAAGTGGGAGTGATCTGAACAAAGCATGGACTACTTATTCCTTTAACATGAGTTACCAAGCTCATATGACATGGTGAGCTTCCTACTAGGCACTGGGAAGGGGCCAGTGAAGGAGACAGCATTTTGCATGACATTTTGTGAGGACTCACCATTCTATCCTTTGAGGCCTTCACCGACTTTCCACTACACTGTGAACGTCTGGACATCAGGGACTACATTTTCTGGTTTGTTTTCTCTTATAGCTTCATACCAAAATTTATCCAAATCTTGCCTTTCTAAATCTTCCTCTATTCAAACATCATTACCCGGCAACCTAATTTCTTCCTTTTTTTTTTAAATTTATTTTTTATTGAAGTACAGTTGATTTACAGTGTTGTGTTAGTTTCTGGTATACAGCAAAGTGATCCAGTTATACATGTATATATTCTTTGTCATTATGGTTTATTACAGGATACTGAATATAGCTCCCTATACGATATAGTAGGACCTTGTTGTTTATCCGTCTTTTAATATATAACAGTTTGCATCTTCTAATCCCAAACTCCCAATCCATCCCTCCCTCATGCCCCTCCCCCTTGGCAACCACAATTCTGTCCTCTATGTCTAGGAGTCTGTTTCTGTTTCATAGATAAGTTCATTGGTGTCATATTTTAGATTCCACATATAAGTGCTATCATATATGTCTTTCTCTGTCCGACTTACTTCACTTAGCCTGATCATCTCTAGGTCCATCCATGTTGCCGCACATGGCCTTATTTCATTCTTTTTTATGGCGGTCTAATCTCTTGCATGCGCCAGTTTGAGGAGTGACTCTGTGGTGCATAGCAACCCACAATGACGTGTCCAAGGAGCTTAAAATTGTTTGGCTTTTCCTTGGACTCACATTTCTAAAATAAACTGAAATTTTCTTGGCCCCAAACTTCCCCTCAGCTTCTCAGCCCCTATGATGCTCACCCTTGAAATGAGAGAGAGTGTTAAACATGCAGCTGAGTGAGGACTTTACCTACCGATAATCACTCAGGAAATTTTGGTCCGTAAATGTGACCTGGAGTCATTCAGAAAACCAGCTATGAGGCCTTGGTCTGGAAAGTTCTGGCAATGTGATGGAATCAAAAGTAGAAACACAGGTGAAAGGGGCACCATTGGCTCCCAACTTAATGAAATACACAACCATCTGTGTGTGTAGGGACAGATTTATTTCCTGCTAAAACATGTATTTCCTGTCTCATAAACACAACTTGAACACACCTTTCAAACACCCAAGGAGAGACAAAGGCCGTGGGGCAGCAGGGTACAGTCCACCCACCAGCTCATACCAGGTTTGTCTTCATCTATGGAAGGTCACGTTTCTCACCCTAAGTTTAGCATCTACCTACCTCTCCTGCAGCCCAGCACCCAGTCTCTATTTTTAAATGATGATCCCAGTTTCTTAGCTCACTATACTACCTGGTGTAAACATTCTTCTCATCTATTTTTTTTCCTCCTCTGGGGAGCAAGGTATTTCCTAACATCTGTTTTGAATTTGTTTTTCTTTTAATTTCTGTGCATGCCTTTTTCCTATCATTTGCACTGAATTGAAAATAGCTTGTTGTGTTGAAAGGATTTTCTTGGCCATTTTCTAGGATAATGTTACCTTTCACCCCAGGGGGCTCCAAAAGTGCATTTGTGCTACCTCTTCATGGATCATGTGGCCATTGCCATGCAGCCACCTCAGTGTCAGGGGACTGAAACAAAGCCGTGTGTCCCTGAAAACCTCCCTCTGAGCTATTTCAGAAGCCTGGACTACTTACTGAAATAGAGCGATGGATGGCCACTGCTATGGACTGAATGTTTGTCCCCCACCCTGCCCTGTCCCACCAAATTCATATGTTGAAGCCCTAACCCCCAACATGATGTGGTCTCAGGGAAGTAATTAAGCTTAGGTGAGGTCAGAGGGTAGAGCCCACAGGATGGGATTTGCATCCTCATAAGAAGAGGCATCAGAGAGCTCCCTCCCTCTCTGTCTCCCTTGCTCTCTCTCTGTTTCCACTGTCATGAGGACATGGCAAGAAGGCAGCCATCCATAAGCCAGGAAAAGAGCCCTCACCAGAATCCTGCCTTGATCTTGTACTTGCAGTCCCCAGACTGCAAGAAGTCAATTTCGATGGTTTAAGCTCCCCATCCATGGTACTTTTTGGTGGCATCCCCAGCAGATTAGCAAGACAGCCTTGTTGCACATTTTTCATTTTTCACACCCCTCTGTACACCCCATAAACCTCTTCCAGATATGTGGGTGGGGCCCCTCCTTCACTGGGGCCCTGTTGACTAGACTTAGCATGTTGAGCTCTTCCTCTAGACTCTAAACTCTGGCCACTCCTGACGAGGACAAAGATTATTGCCATATGCAATCATGCTATTGGGGGTATGTTTTAGCATATGCATTACAGACTTTTTGGAGAACAAATGAAAATGGAAATTAAATAAATTATCTACAATTCCACCAGTCCTAAGATAAATAGCAAGTATGTGTTGCTAAGATTACTTCTAGTCTTTTTAATATGCATATATGTGGTTAAAGTGAAGCACACGTGCATATGTTTGCAAGTGTGGGTATGCATGTATTATTCTATATTCATGAGTATTATATGTGTGTATGTAGTGGATATGTACATTTGTATGTGTATACACACATGTCTGTGAGTAATACTGTATCTGTATGTGTATTA
Source organism: Mesoplodon mirus (assembly GCF_964341445.2). Lineage (NCBI taxonomy): Eukaryota > Metazoa > Chordata > Mammalia > Artiodactyla > Ziphiidae > Mesoplodon > Mesoplodon mirus. The sequence goes on along the minus strand of NC_138993.1, from coordinate 73,699,218 downwards.
TATATATGTATATGTATAAACACCTGCTATATACACTATACACACAAATAACACCTAGGATGTAGGCCAAAGATTCTGCCAACCTAGATTCTTTGTGATTCAGAATCTGGAGAATTGAGAAAGAGTAAACAATTGGACACTGGAGAAAGAGAGTTCTTAAGAAGTGTTGCTGAAAATTAGAAATGGATTTCCTTCAATGTTATTTGGAAAATGAATGTGAACATTAGAATTCTTTTTTATTTGTGGCTTGATAGCCAGACTCTTTTTCAAATGCTGCTCCATGCAAAGACTCTTCCATGAGGCTCCTTGGTTTATATTTAGGATAATATAAAAACGTGTCACTGAATAGTGCTGACCTGGTCATTTTCATCCAGCATGCATCGCTTTCCAAAGAACATCACAGTTTTCTGTACTGGACGTCTCTTTAAGTGAACTATTTTATGAATAGACAATTTTTAAACAGTAAAGCAGAAAGCAGATGTGAAATATTGCTCTTAATAGTAATGGGGAAAACTCAGAACTCAAAATGGAAAGCAGATAAAGGGGGAAAAATGCGATGAAGGTTTAGCTCTTCCCATTGCCTCCACAAGGACTGCCATGAGTGCTCAGGATGGCAAGGGTGTCCACAGGAGACCCTCCACCAGCTCCAAAGGCAGCTGGGTTCTGAGTCAGAGGGTGGCTCTGCCATATCTCAGTGACCCCGGGAGCACTTCCGTATTATCTTGGTCACTGGCCCCTTGCCATCTGTATTTTGAGATGTTCACAAAACATTTTCTTCTCATTTCCAATAGGAAATAATTTCTGTAAGTGGCTGACTTACTCTAAACAGTCTTCATTCTAGAATGCACATTTACTTAAACGGGCATCTTTTATAAAATGAAATATCTGATCAGACTGTCTCACAAGTTCAATTCTCACGATCCCCCATGACCTTGGAAGGGAAGAAGGGGACTAGAGGGTCTTATTGGGATCTGGTGTTCCTTAACTGTCGATTATAAACTTCTAAAGTTACTATGATGAAGAAAATCTTGGAATATTTCCTAAAGGTACTTATTCTGTGCTTTTCAAAGACAGTTCTAAATGGGGTGTTACGATGAAACATTATGATAAAGAGTTTTAAAGATCATGAGAGGTTTTTCCAAATTAAATGATTATATGATTCTTTGAAAAAAAAATGCAAACAGGTGTTAGGTTTCTTTACAAGTTACCTGAAAAATGACTTCCCGAAGTTGACCAAGCAAAATGCCCCGTTACTATTTTGCATCAACTGTAAAGGATGTAGGGTGTCCAGCTTGGGTAAAGAAGGAATAAAGGAGCATGAGAATATGAGATCAAAGCCTGCACGCTTTGGAGAAAATTCTTTTTGTCTGCGGCTTTGAAAATCTCTTTCTAAAGGGATCCCCTCCCCACTTACTTTGGGGTTTGGCATATGGTTTGTGCTACAGATGGATAAGCAGTAATACAGCTGTTAAGGGTCTGGCTCTCTTGCTCTGCGATGCTCCCTGCCAGCTGGCCAGCAGCAGCCTGGGCTTGCAGAAGAAGCTGATTCCTCCCAGCTGTGAGGCAAATGAAAGTAGGGAAATGTTGTTATTCACCAATTTCCCTTCTAAGCCATCTTAGCTTCAGTTCAATCCCGACAATAACAACTTCCCCAGAGGCCAACTTCTTGTGACACAGCACACTTTGTCCACGTTATGTGGAATCGTGACTGCGAGGTTACATTCGGATGAAGTTAAAAGACGGCGGAAGTGCTTATTGCAGGAAGCTCTGAATAATGAATAAAGGAAGAAACCTCAGTCTGGGGGATTATAGGGCCTTCACTGTGCTACCTGGCTGCCACCAGCATCCCACACAGCCCATGCAGACTGGCGGCCAGGTAATTCATCCCCCTGTATACCTGGAAGACCCAACACGAGGAGGTTACCTTACTCTGTAGCGAGTTTCTGACAAAAGATGCATCAAACAATACTTACGATAAATTGTCTTAAGAAAAAGAGAGCTCTGAATTTGAAATGAAATCCACAAAGTACTGAAAGTGTCTCAAGAGCAAACCTTATCTGGGGGCTAAGGGTGCAGGGGAAAGGAGGTGACAGGTCAAGTTTTCCAGGGAAGTCATCACCCTTTCTCTTAGAAAGCGCCAAGTTCACATCACCTTTTAGAAATGTGAGATACATGTTGCAGCAATGTCTGTTTTCTCGATGAAGATGAATGCATTTTATTTGTAAATACTTATGTTCTGCATTTACATTTCTCTTCTCAAGGGGACTGAATGATCTCACTCTGAATGGTCACTGGAAGAGAAAGCGGTCTGCTGTAGGACCCTTCCCTGCGATAACCCCAGACTCACCAGATACCCTTCTCGCGCTCCGGCCCCAAATCACAGATCATCTCCTGTATCACTAAGCATTTGTTCTTCATCTTTGCTGATCGTGGCAGTTTTATGAGGTGGGGAGGAAAAAGGGAGAAGGGGAATAATGGACCAGAAAATTGGATGTTTGCAAGATTCTCAGGGATGGGTCTGGGGGGCTGCCGAGGGCTGTGATGAAGTGTCCTGTTGGCTTCTAGTAGGAGGAAAGGAGTGAACTGGAAAGGCACAGGTCACCAGACAAACCTCTTACTTGCTCCCTTCTGTTGCTTCTGAGACACATACTGTTTGAGCTCCCAAATCCAACATGCACGGCAAAGCCAAAACCCCACAGGGTCTCGAGCAAGTTCAGGTGGAAAGTGGAAGCAATGTGAGGAAGCCTGCCTTATAGAGAAGCTGCAGATCCTAACAGGAGAGCATCCTTCCAACCTGCTTCATAGCTACGTTGTGATGCATTAGCCCTCGATCGCCTGCCATGGGACAGGCTCTTTTATCTTTCCCCAAGTGCCACAGAAAAGCTATCATAAAACTTAGATATGCTGCCCATCATGGGGGAGAAGGCAGCGTGACCAGGTGCATAATTATTATAGAACATGGAAAAGAAAAAGGATGAGAAACAAATTAATATTTTGCAGACATCAGGAGCTAGTTGTTGAAAGGAAGGAGAATAAGTGGACGAATGCTCCTTTCCCTCTTACTATCCTAATCATGAAACGTTTTAATTAAACAGTTGGAGAAAAGAACTAATATTTTAAAACCAGTACTTTTCTAAAACATCACAGTGAAATTAAAGAACAGCATTTCTCATGTAATACACACTGTATTCTTGCAATTCATCTGGGACCCAGGGATGAAACGCTTCCAAATACTCTCTTTATCTCCCCTGGCTGCCAATTTTATCACGAATGGAAGCAGTGCTTTAGGAAATAACAGCACATTGGCTAATAAACATTGTCTGATTCGGTGATTTATTTTCTTCAGAAGTTATAGCTGTGTTCAGAATGATACCCAGTGAAGTGTCACACATTAATTTAAAAACATTTCAACAGGAAAATCTATCTGTGAACTTTGTGATGCCACCACGTTACTGTAAAACACCCTCTCATTTTTTCCCCCTCTATTGGCAGCAATAATAGCAACGACATACCTCATGGATGCTACCAAGTACTCAATGAAATGCATATGTTAAGTGCCTTCTGTGTGTGCAGAGTACTACACAAGGCAATATGGCAGGGTTGGGATGCTGGTAGGAGAAAAAAGAAAGGGAAGGAAAAGAAGTCTGGTTTAAGGAGTAGACTTTCTACTGCTGATAACCTCCATGAACCAAATTCTTTCAAAGAACCTGTTGAATGAAGTGAAGCTTTTCTGGGGGAAGGGGGGAGGAGTATCCCCCAGTAAGCCTATCAGAACAGATAGGCTGAGATAAAGATAAAGAGAGGGTAGAAACATGGGAAGAAGTTATGCCCGTTATGCCTCATGGTTGGTAAATTTATGAAAACATTGGAAGAAATAGGCGTGTCTTATTATTTTGCTGATAAGAAAAAAGTCATGGATCTTCTAAAGAACTATTCCAAAAACTGAGTTATTTCATCCTAAGATATTCTTTCTCATGCAAACAATGGTCAAATGCATACACGTCATTGGACCAGATCGTTTCATCTAGATTACATTGGTGGAGTTGAGGATGATAACAAAGAATCACAGATCAGCAATTAATCTCCTGCCTTCACAGGTACAATGCCCTCTCCCTTAAGATTTGTTTTGGTAGCTTCTCTTTCTCTACTGCCAGAACCCAGGAACAATTTGCCATGCCCTTATTCAAGAATGGTGGTCCTGGAAAGAAATCTTACAATGTAGGAAACCGTGGAAATATAAGTAGAAGGAAGACTCAAATAATCTCCAGGGCATCGGGAAAACATGAGTTGTAGACAGTGCCTGTTGCCATGGTAAACCCACCTTCCTTTCCAAACCAAATCTCGCTTGCTTTGAAAAACAAATTCTTAGTGCTAACTAAAGCTAATCATTAGTCTTCAGACTCACTCCCAACATCTTTACCTTCATATTCTCACCATGCCAATTGCCTATGATGTTCTAGGGTAAGCATTAGATGAAATTGAACATATATGGCCCCAGCTAATCATTAGTCTTCAGACTCACTGCCAACATCTTTACCTTCATATTCTCACCATGCCAATTGCCTATGATGTTCTAGGGTAAGCATTAGATGAAATTGAACATATGTGACCCCAGCCACTAGTTCTGATACTTATCTAGCTATAAATCAAGATTAGCATTTTGCCATGGGTCTTATTTGGTTGCCATTCTGTAATAAAGTGCTTTTTCCTTTCTTTCCCCAATGTGTGTAGGGTAGTAACCACATACCCAGTTCAGGATCCCCCCTTTAACAATACCTTACATGCTCTTTTGAGCTGAGCCTCATATATGACAAGAAAGTTGAGGCTCCTGGAACACTATGATGAAGCATATTACGGAGAATACTAAAGAAAAAATACATGGGAATTAAGCCATAAGGAATGACCAGCCACTAAATAAGTCCACAGTCTTAAGAAAGTCTTTCTTCTTGTTTTGGTTCCCCTGTTAGTTTTCCCAGTGGTCTTGTGACTTGGCCAAATTTCTTAATAAGGGTGGATATGTTAATTGCAGATGGTACTCAATCCATCTTTCATTTTAAAGCTGTCTTTAAATTTTATTGATTTCTTCTACTGAATTTCTGTCATCTCAACACTTTCTCCTCCTAACTGCTGTTCCACATATCCTTGAAGTGCCAGAAAAACTAATCTTCTCTAATATTAATGCCCCCTGAAAAAAATACCTGTTGTAAAAAGATGGTGACAAAATAAAATATGTAAGAGAAATTTTATAGAATTCTCTGGTTTGTGCAAAGATAGAATTATTCCTGGGTGGAATATTATCTAGAATTTCATAAATGAAGTATTTGTTTAGGGATATGTTTGTGATGACGGTTTTCTGCATCCCTCCCAACTTTAACAATCTCTTTCTCCCACTGCAGTATCTGGGGTTAAAAGAGATAATTTTGCTACTTCACTGAGATTTATTTATCATATTTATTAACTGTGTTAATCACACTTAAATTTAGTAAAGCCTATCTTCAATGTAATCTATTGTTCAGTCACTCTTTTTTTTTCAGAAGAACATTTATTTGGCAACTACTCTTCGTCAGGTACTGTCCCTGGTCTAGGGATAGAGTAGTGAACAAAACAAAAATCTCTGCTTCGATAGAATGATTTGACTGGAGGGAGACCGGCAATAAGATGAAAAGTAAATATGTAATGTATTAGATGCTCTTAAATGCTAAGGAATAAAAATGAATATAAAATACCAGGACAGGCGTTGAGATGACCCTTTCGATAGGATGGTTCAAGGATTGAGAAAAAATAAAAAGAGGGGAGTCAAGGATGATGCCATGGCGTATGGCCTGAGCAACGGGAGGAATAGGGTCCCTTACCTGAAAGGGATTGCGTTAAGAGTCAGGTCGAATATCAGGAAATATCAGGGGCTTATTACCTATTTTCAGAATGGGAGCCAAGAGGGAATGTCAAGAAGTTAGTTGGACACTTGGGTCTAGAGAGACAAGTCTGGATTAGAGATACAAACCTGGAAAATAAATCTAGATGATAGTTAAAGCCATAAGATCACCCAGGGCTTGAGAGGAAAGAGGAAAGTACAAGTTCTGAGCCTTGTAGAGGTCAGGGAGATGGAGAAATCTACAGAGGAGCTTGGGGAGGGGCAGCTGGGAAGATGGGAGGAAACCCAGATGAGAAGTCAACCCAGAAACCAAGAAAAGAAAACGTCTTCAAGCAGAGTATCATCTCGGGACTTCCCTGGTGGTCCAGTGGCTAAGACTCTGTGTTCCCAATGCAGAGGACCTGGGTTCAATCCCCGGTCAGGGAACTAGATCCCTCATGCCTCAACTAAGAGCCCACATGCCACAATGAAGATGCCATGTGCTGCAACTAAGACCCAGAGCAGCCAAATAAATTAAAAAAAAAAAAAGCAGAGTATCATCTCTATCAAATGCTACTGAGAGAAAACTAACACAAGGACTCAAAAGGCCACTGGATTTGCAACATGGAAGCCAATGATGACTTTGGGGTGGACGGTGGTGGTAGAGTCCAAATTGCAGTGAACTCAGAGAGACAAGGAAGAAAGAAATTGGCTTCTTATGTACCAGGAGTTTTCCTCCAAAGCTTTCTTTGAGTGGATTGGCAATAAGAACTTTTTTTTTTAACCAAAGAAATAAATGGGTTGTTTTCTTGTGAAAATGTTTGAAAGACACAGGAACACTTGTGCAGCTGGGGTGTTACTTGAGCAGCTTGGCAAATGCTGCCTCATTTACAGCAATCCTGGTGGCAAAGCTCCTTCAATAGGGATGTTCCAAAACAACGCTTGAGTTGGCTTTCAGTCCAAAAAGCTAGATGAATTTTTTTTTATTTTAATTGTAGGCTAGAGTATGATTACTAAGAAATCCTGGAAAGCTGGCATTTTTTTAAGGAATAATCTCCTAAAACCTTTTTCTTCTGTATAAGTACCTAAATACCAAAGTCAACATCATTTTTCTTTTAGTTTCCATAGCCCTTCCTGGAAAATATTTCTCAACCTGGGAGCAACTCAAGTTTGCACTCTGTAAAAATAAAAGCTATATCAACCTTAAGCACTATAGAGGAAAAAGTCAGAAGATATATTTTAAAGTCATGGATACTGGGCTCAGTTATTAGCTTTTGTGCCAAAAAGAATATACCGTGGACTCTATACTGGAAAGATAGAAGTACATGTCTTTGTCATGTCAGACAATTAAAGGAATCATACTGAGGCAAAAAATATTAATGAAATCTCTCAAATCCATGGCCACCACTTGGCTTTCTAATAATAACTCATTCTCTTTTCAATGAATAAGAAGCACATGGGTGCCTGCCAGAGCATACTGCAATCAGTTTCTGACTACTAGAAATGTTCTTTTGCATGGAAGGGAAGATGAAAACATGAGTTTCGCCAGAGAGTTTTGATACATTTAAGAATTCATAGGTCTGATGCTTGTTAACCCCTAAAATGCCAACCAGTGTTATTAGAAGTTATGCATCAATCTGAATCAGGGTCGTCTACTCAAATCATCACTTGAAAGCCACATGGGCAACACCTTTGTACTTGGATTGTCATCCATCAGCTTGACGGTGATCAAGGAGCCCCAATTCAACATTGAGTTTCTGAAGTCTAATATTTACCAAATGTGCAGCCTTGATCCCTTGCAATCCTCTTTACGAGTTAGAAAATGGAGACCACTGGCTTCCTCAAAGTCCCACAGTGACTTGTGATTATAACGGGGCCACATCTCCGACTTTCCACAGTTGCCATTGCTTTTCTCATTCTACAAAGCTGTAGTGTGTTCTAAACCTCTCTAAGTGAAATCAGTTGCTAATTTACCACTGTAGCACTTGCCTTCATTTGGGGAGAACCATTTTTAAAAGGCATTAAAGGAATAAAATGAACTAAAAGTGATCATCTCAAATTTGCAGCTTTATTATTTAAAGTACACAATGACCTCAGATTTTATTTTTACTTTCAAATATCAAGGAAACTTTAATATCATCATAGACTATACATATTTTTTCCATTCATTCAGATGGTAATTTGCTTAATTGGAAAGATTATACTTCTGGACAAAACAATAGGCTAGGATCTAACTTTTTATAACTCAATGTAGGATTTCCAAATTTAGCAAATTTATCCATGGGATATACTTATACTGAAAAGCTATTCACTGTTTATCTTCAAGTCAGATTTAACTGGGCGTCCTGTATTTTATGTAGCAACCTAGACTAGCACCACAAAAGTAAACAAAATGCATGAACAGCATTTATGCGATTCCTTTTTGTAATGAAGAAAGGAAAAATCTTCCTTTAAGATAGCACAACTGTTTTTATTTTTTAATTTTTTTCCTTTTTAATTTTTTTATTGAAATATAGTTGATTTACAATATCGTGCAAGTTTCAGGTGTATAGGACAGCAATTCAGATTCTTCTTTTTCAGAGTTTTCTCCTTTATAGGTTATAACATAATATTGAGTATAGTTCCGACTACTGTTTTTAAAACAGTAGGCAAAACTGACTGTTTCCAAGCGGAACCCAGAAGCAGCAAGTAATCAGGGCAGTGGTTCTCAAACACGGGCCTGGGATCTGCAACATCCGTGTCACCTGCATGTGGCTAGAATTGCAAACCTCAGGTCCCACCCAGACTACTGAGTCAGAAACTCAGGGGGCTGGGGCCCAGCAATCTGTGTTTCAACACAGATTCTGAAACGCTTGCAAGTTTGAGATCCACTGACTAGGGGACCGTTCTACTTGCATTCACATCTAAAACCAACCAGAAAATGCTTATAAACTCAAGAACCTCCTTTTGAATGTTGTTGGCTTTGTTTTTACTTTTTATTACAGATATGGAGCCTTTGTGTCCTCTCTTAATTAGACAATGAGGATGCGGCTATGGGGTGAGGGAGGAGCAAAGAGAGAGCAAGGTTTTTTTGGTTTTTGGTTTTTGGGGTTTTTTTGTGGTACGTGGGCCTCTCGCTGCTGTGTCCTCTCCTGTTGCGGAGCACAGGCTCCGGACGCACAGGCTCAGCGACCATGGCTCACGGGCCCAGCCACTCTGCAGCATGTGTGATCTTCCTGGACAGGGGCACAGACCCGTGTCCCCTGCATCGGCAGGCGGACTCTCAACCACTGTGCCACCAGGGAAGCCCGAGAGTAAGGTTTTGACATGTTATTTGGTACAGCCTTCCGGCCAAGGGCTGGCCTAAGATAGTTTCTTCAGCACCAAGATTATTTATTGACTGCAACCTAAAGCCATTTAATCAAATCAGCTCCATTGTAAGGTCAATTTTGCAGATAACGGGGCCAACTTATCTAATCAATTCTTTATAATGGTTTCTAAGTAATAACAGGTAATTAACATTTTGAAGCTGGTGGGTGAAATGCAGGATATAATGCTTTTGCTTTTCACAGAGAAGTTTGGATCCAAGATGTAAACAAAGAGACAATGTAACAAAGAACTTCTAAAGCTCCAAATGATCTGTGAACTAAAGTCTTAGGAGCATTTTCATTTTGGGAGAGTTTGGTTAGACACCATATTATCTTAATTACATTAATAGGGAATTACATATCCATGGGCTTAACATATATATTTCATGTATCCTAATGATATTAAATTAGAATGATATCATCTGATAAAAAGTTATCACCTAGCTGAGATCCACGATTTTTTATATCTTCTTATTTACTCTAAATGTTGGCATGGTCTAAGGTTTTTGATCAAATAATCATATGTTTTATTTGTCTTTTTGAATAAAGAAACAAATATAAATTAACTTTGTGCAATTAACCTTGGTTATTTATTTCTTTTTGAGTTTTCTCTCTTGGGTTCTAAATGTAAGAATAAGTACTGTTTATGTACAATGTAATTGTCACCCTTTCCAATATAATATCTTCATTTGAAGAGGTCTGATTAAATGTTTCATTAAATATTTAGAAAGAGGCATAATACATATGAAGACAAATAAATACAGATGTGTATAACTATTTATAATGCACATGTGTAAATATATATATTACATAGATATCACATCTGTCAACATTTAAACAAGATTATAACCATCCAGATGATGTGGTAGTTTTTACCCTACGTCTATACGATGGTCACATAGAGCTGCTCAGTAAACACACTGGCTGTCAACCCAGCAACTCTCAAAAAAATGGAGGAGAAGGGGCCTTACATGATCCTGATGACAAACATTCAGAGGGATTATAACTGAAGGACGAGTAATTCACACACAATGAAAACTTCTACCAAAACATGAGATGACAAAACATTACCCATCTCAATTTGAGTCAATAACCAGTTTTCAATACAAACTCTTGAACTAAAGCCTGATGGGTGTGACATTCATCCTTGACAAGTGGGGAAATACATGAATTAAAAAAATGGTCAGTTCTCCCAGAATCTGTAAATTTCTCCAGAAAAGACTGAGTCCTAACCAAAATTCTGCAAGTCTTATCTGACTCAGTGTCTTGAAGAATGTGCATACACAATGACGTCTTGGTTAGTGGAATAAATGACCAAAGATGACAGTCAATCACAGAGGCCTAAAATGGGCTACTAGGTGCTGATGTATTTGCATTAAGAGGTGCTTTGGTGAACCTTATTGTAAAATTTGAAAAGTTTGAAAAATAGAATACAGCTTCCCTGGTGGCTCAGTGGTTGAGAGTCCGCCTGCCGATGCAGGGGACACGGGTTCATGCCCTGGTCTGGGAAGATCCCACATGCCGCGGAGCGGCTGGGCCCATGAGCCATGGCCGCTGAGTCTGCGCGTATGGAGCCTGTGCTCTGCAAAGGGAGAGGCCACAACAGTGAGAGGCCCATGTACTGCAAATAAATAAATAAATAAATAAATTTTAAAATAAATAAATAAAAAATAGAATAGTGGCTACTGTGCATAAACCTGTTATCTTCACTAAAATACAAAAAAAAAAGAAAAGAAAAAAAAGAAAGCAAAACACTTCCCTTTATTTAAAGGGAAGCTTACTGATGTAAGCTTAAAATAATGCAGAAAGTAATAAACTATATCTATTTGAAAGTACAATTCCCTAATTCTAACATTCCCTTAGGCAACAACAGTTATGACAAATAATTATCTTTGTGCTACACAAGAATAAAGAGCCCAACACCGTTTTGAAATCTCACTTCAGCTCACCTCAAGGAGAGGCCTTTAAAGTCCCTTGATTAGGAGTATGTTACTCTCTTTTCTAAATCAAAGGAGGAGAAGGTATTCTAGAAGGTTCAAGTCATATTTTTTTCTTAAAACGCATTTCTTTGGGTCCCAAAGATTTCACGACAAATCACAAACTCATTCATATTTTTTATAGCCCAACAAGTCAAGACATGCTTTTGTAGGTAACATCAAAGCAAAGGAACTTGTTTTATTTTATTAAATAAATGCTCTAATATTTGCAAAAATTTATTAGACCTAAAAATGCTACCACTGAAGAAATAAAACTACCATAAAACTAGAGAAAGAGTCATAAAAAATGGAATCACTGCAGTAGTAATCCTAATATTTGATTCATGTTTAAGAAGCCCCTCCGTTGAAATGTTCAGATGGTGTAATTGTTATTTCTTGCTAAATTAAACTGAAAAGCACACAATCCATTTCTCTGATAATATAGGGCTTCTATAGGTTTTCCTGTAGCCCTGTTTGTGTAACCAGTGTTGATAGACTACCGAGACAGTTTGATTAAGAATGCCCACATGATTAAGTTCTTCTATTTACATGGCTAAGTATGTTTGGATGGTGAGCCATTTTATTTTTGTTTAAGAGATAATAGTTTGAACATGAAAGACCAAGCAAAAAATTGAATCTCCAGTTATAAAATGTGGCATGAAGTCCTATGTAATTAAGATGTAAATCATCCCATCGTAAGCTTTCAAAGAAATGGGAAGGAAAAATGTTCAAAGGGACCAAGCTCCCCTCTTTTTAAAGTTCATATGCCAGAGAAGAGATGAGTTTACAGGAGGAATAGCAATGTCTGGGATGAAAAGGAAATCTAGGCATGGGAGACAGTGGGCCTGAGCACCCCCAGTACTCCAATTCTCCTACTGAACCAAATTTACAAGTCAGAGAACTCTGCTCCTGTGTAATTCACTAAACCTGCTTTCAAGCAGTCATTCTGGGCAGACAAATGTCCCAGGCTTGGCAAGGATTGGAAAGAAGGAGGAAAATGCTCTCGGACCATGCAGTCTATTAAGGATCACAAACCAATACCCAGAATACAGGCCATAAGCACCAGAAGAGATGTACTCGGGGCCCAGGGAATTCAAGTAAGGAGGACAGAGTATTTGGCAGTGAAGAGTGAGTGAAGTCTGGGCGTGAAGAAGGCAGTGAGTGGGAATTTGGGGAGGAGAACTGAGATTGAGCAAAGATAGGAAGGGTTTGAGCACTGACCTGTCACATAGGACACGTAGAGGAAAAGGGGAGAAAGACACTAGGGAAAGTTGTTTGGGGTCTTGGTGTGGGTGATAATAAACGCCATTCAGAGGACTTGGTGTTTGCTTAATTCGACAGTCACTGAGAAGATCTAGAAAAAGCCTCAGTGGGGTGGTGACATGGCGAGAGTGAGCTTGTCAACCAAGGGGGGAGAGGGAGGAAGAAGCAGGATTTGGGGGCTGGTGGGGTGTATCAGGGAAAAGATCACTGATGCCTGATTCATCCATAAATAACCAACTCCAACTTTCTCCAGTCTTCACTCCCTGCTATAAGGAACTTACAAAATGGCAATTTGGGCACCTGGTTACTAGTCAACTACCACTGATCTGGAAAGAGCTAGACGTCTTTACAGGTTACACATGAAATCTTAACTAGAGCCAGTTTTTCACATGAGAAAGCTGAAGATCAGGTGACTAAGTAAATCCGATTCCATCCTGTGTCTTCAATTTCCAACTTTATGCTAATTCTCCATTTATTTCTTCAGCCACTTATTCTCTCTTGGTCTTTGAGTATCGTACTTTAAAGTTCCCATTAGACTTTTCCTCATAGCTGTGCTATCTCAAACCCCACATCAAAGGAGCTCATACCTTCCATGTGTCAGTTAGTGGTGTCACCACAAACCTGGTCATGCAAACTAGAAAGTGCAGAGCCAGCCTCAGTTCCTCTGCTGCACAGAAACCCAGTAAGGTACCTCTAAGTCTCCCTGACTCTGGGGAACTTTCAGGCCAATGATTTACCCCCATCTTCACTGGCACTGCTTAAGTTCAGGGACCCGTACTATCTGTCCTAGACTACAGCAGCAAACTCCTCATTTATCTTCCTGTCCCCAGCTTTTTCTCCCTCTGGTCTGTTATCCGTCTCTCCTTGGTATTAGGTATCCATGTAAAATAGGCTGAGATAACATCACCCACTTCTACAAAAATGGCTTTCCCAATTGCCCTCTTACAAATTAAATACAAAACCCCAACAATGGCATTCAAAGTCTTTTTACAAATGAGGTCCAAGGCGTCTTTCCAGCCAATGATCTAACTACACAAGACAGCCCACCATTTATAATTTTGCCACAAACACAAATTTCAATGCCTTTAAGAGGTTTTTTGACTGTCTACAGAGTTCTTATTCATCCTTTACTTACTTGTGAGGTGACTTTCATTGGTATTGTTTTGTAACTCTGGGCTGACATTCAAGATCAAAGCTGAAGAAGCACCTTTGGCAGTGGGAAGAGGGAAGACCCTTGATGTTACCTTGCTGAGGGTCTTTGTAGACAATACACATACCCACCCTATCATGATGTAAAAGGGGAGAGTAGGGAACAGTGTGTGTGTATGTGTGCATGTGTGAAAAGGGAAGGAACTTGTATTTTCGGTAACATCTTATGGAAAAACCCAAACGAACTTTTTGGCCAACCCAATAAAATGATATCTCAGGCAGCAATAAAATCTTATAAGTTAGAGAAGGCAAAAGAGGAAAAATTGAAATGAAAACTTATAAGATCAATATATATAATTTAGCAAGTGCTTAAAATATGATGCTGATACATGATAAAATTGATAAAACTAAACTTAATAATATAAGCAGGAATGATACAAGTATGAAGAAGCTATTTTTGAAAATTGGATATGAGTCTATTAACTGATTCCACAAATATATTGAATACCTACACATTCTAGACACATCTAACAATGAAAAGAGCCACAGATACAAAACGTAGCCACAGACACAGGTTGGTAGTGGGGTTACAATCCCCCTGAAGTTCTCTCCCCTCTGGTCACCCCAGCACATCCTCAGCACACATATATAGGGACATATGCACAGAAATCCTTAGTCTGTAAACACTGCAGGGGCATGCTACCACCAAACACTCAAAATTGCTTTGTAAAAAGCAAATGAGGCAAGATGGTACATTTTCTTTCACTGATAGCTTGGCAGCCACATCAGCAAAAGGAAAACAATAGACATGGACAGTCAACATTGATAAGGCTTTGGAGTCTGACCTCTGTAGTGCTATCATGATCGAGTTTGCTGGTTGATGAGAGTGTGTGGTATGGTTTCTATGTACTGAGATAGTGTAGTTAAGCTTTTTCCTGAAGTGTCCTATACTAAAGATAGTCAGCTAGGAGCACAATGTGAATTTGGATTGTACCATAAAAATGACTGTAGAACACATGCCACTAGACTTACATATTAATGATCTATGTGGAAGAACAGAGAACCCAATCATCAAATGTTGAGATATATTTAGAAGCTACTGCAAGATTCTGTTGGTTGCTGAAAGGATTACTTCTTATGATTCCTTATGTGCTACACTGGGCAGAATTCCTAACACTTTGTAAAATACAGATGTAAAGTGAAAAATCACCATATCAATTGGAAATATGATTTTATAAAATAATGTAAGTAAATTCGAGGCTGAATGGCAAAGGGAAATCAGAAGTACATGTCATTGAAATGTAAATGTAAAATCAGTTAGACATGAAGGAAATCCAATTCCTATCCAAAATCCAAGGATCCAGTAAGGACTTACAGCAGAAAAAAGAAAGAAAGAAAGAAAGAAAGAAATGTTTATTCAAGAATATCTACTAAATCTAAGTAAGAGCACCAGGAGCCTGTGGCATTTGAGTCCCCACCCACTCCCTCCCCAGTCCTCTGCTGACAGTGGTGGAAGTGCCACTCCACATGGGTGCAAACATGCAGACTCCTGTCCCAGACTCTCCAGTCTAGGGCTATGATAACTTCCTTGGAGGGGCAGGCTGCAAAGATGTACGCATGGCCAATAAGCACATGAAAAGATGCTCAACATCCTTAGCCATTATGGAAATGCAAATCAAAGCAACAATGAGACACCACTTCACACACACTAGAATGACTATAACCAAGGCAAGGACAGCAAGGATGTGGACAAAATGGTGAAGCCATTCCAGAAACAGTTTGGTAGCTCATCCAAATGTTAAACATAGAGTTCCATGTTATCAAGCATTTCTAACTCTAGGTATTTATCCAAGAGAAATGAAAATGTATGTCCACGTAAAAATTTGTACTCGGGTTCAGAGCAGCGTTATTTATAATAGCCAAAAAGTGAAAGCAATGTCTATCAATTTCAGTACAGCTTAAAAAAACAGCATGAAAGTAGCATTTATTCATGGGACTCAACATAACACACCCCATGAAATACATCACAGAGTGGTTAAGATGATGGTTTTTGTAATCAGATAGGACCTGGGTTCAAGCTTTGCTTTTGTCGTGATTTGCTGAGGGACAGTACAGAAGTGTTTCTGTGTGTTTGTTTCATCTGTAAATCGGGAATACTGATGACTACATCTCAAGATGGCCATAAGGATTATGTGTAATAGGGACTACAAGAAGAAAAGCAAGAACAAAATACTATTTAATAAATCATATTTGTTAAGGACATTAATTTTCAAACTAGTCAGTGGTTATTTCCTATATTCTATAACTGTGAACCTCTCTTCCATTTTTTATTCAGAAAACAACAAGAATAACAACATTTTCCCAAACTGAATCAGCTAAGCCTTCTAGTGACCCTAACCTGGGGAAAACTCAAATATCCTAAATCTCGATGCATCATCCAGGCTCCAGGCATGGCTGGTACCCTATTGACTGCTTCCTACATTCTCCTTGACCCCTGAGTTAAGACTCCAGCAGTTTCCCCAGAGTTCCCCGGTTCCTTTCTCCTCAACCATCCCAGAAGCTCCTTTACCTGCAGACACAAAGATATCTCTGCAAAACTAGTTAGTTTTGTCTAGATCAACATCAACGTTAGTTCTACTGAAAGAATTCTACTTTTGTATATTCAGTGTCTCCCTCAGTAAAGCACTGCATCCTGGAGAACAAGGAGGATATTTTCTGACACCATGAAACTTCTTGTAGTACAGACCTTCGTAGGGGAAGTTTTATCATTGCCCAGCTGGCTGGTTTGGAGGACAAGACAAGGTCCCTGACACTGCTGGGGGACTCTGGGAAGGCTTATATTGATGTGCAGCTCCTGCTAAAACAGGAGAGTCTCAACTTTTGCCTTTTATTTCACATGATTATTTACAAAAAAATAAGCCCTATTTTTTTTTCTGCCTTACCCTTTCCTTGCTCCCAAGAGCATGTTAACTTACAAAGATGGGTACCATATAACAAAATTAAGTTGATTAAGACCGGTAATAAAAATAATCTAAAGGTAACGTGAAAGGTTGAAAAATAAAATGGAATCGAGAGTGAAGTTAGGTTACAAAGGCAGTCCCCAAATTCCTCTACACCCTGCTGAAGCCAGATCACAAAACTAGATTGAAAATTTCCAGCAGTCAGAAAACTGGGAAGGAATGACCAGATGCAGGAGATGCCGTGCTCCTAAGTTATAAGCAAAGCAGTTGCTAGAAAAAACCCACATCTCTTCCTAATACCAGAAATCAGAAGACATTTCTCCTGTGGATTTTATAGGATGAACATAATTCTCTGAGTAACAATAAATTTCAAAACCAGTCCTCATAACTCATTTGAGAAATATACCAGCGTGTTACAATAAAGATGATGGTCTAAAAGAGAAAACAGCATTCATATTTATAGACTTCTGCTTTTCTGCAATATAATAGTCATTCCTCTCTTCAACAATGCACGTTACACTCTATGATAAATGAATAAAAGACGCCTTATGTGCAGAAATAAATGCAATCGACTTATATTTACCACGTGCTACAGCCTTGCATTGTCCTTTTCATTATATCAAAAAAGTGATTTTTAAAGCACTTAATCTTAATTTTGGTTCCCCTTCAAAACATTTTATCCATCAATAGGTATGATTTTGAAAATACGTTCCATTGAAAGAAAGATGGCATCGTTTTTTTTCGTTCCTTTAATGTACAAAGATATTTATAATAGATACCATCAAGTTGACCTCACGCTTGCCTTTCTGGATTCATGGAAGTACAATCATAAAGGAATTCAGGGAGCAGATTCTAAATTAATTGGCAGTTTGAACTTTGAATGATCATTGCTTTGTGCCTGTTTGGGAAACATGATTGCTGGATTTAGAGATGGATAAGGACAAACTGCCCTGCTCTGACAAACCATTCTTCTGAGAAAATTGAACTGTTCTTTCCCAACAGGGTAATGATACCTAATCCTTTGAGATGTAAAAACTCTATAAAAAGGCCTCTTTACGGAGCACTCTGGTCAGCCGGTTAAAGAAAGTGAGCAGTGTTCTTAATGCAAGGTAAACGGTTGCCCTATAGGGTTTTATCTGTCATAATCTCGAAAAGCATCCCCTATGGGACTGAAGTTACAAAGACTGTCAAGGCTTCCCGGCTCCGTCAGTGAATACCTGGAGCTTAGTACGTGAAAATGTTTAAAATACTTGGAAGAAAGCTTTCCCCTGCACATTAGTCTAGGCATACTCAGTGAACCCGATGTGAGATAATCCAAAACAATTCAGGTTCAACAAAGGTTGGGAAAATATTGTAGTAGACATAAAGCTTTGATAGAGAGCTTCTTTGATCTAAAGATTATACAATACACAGTTTCTAATCTGACAAATTTTGAGCTGCAGAGCACAGTATCTAAACATTCCTCTTTTGTCATAACAGTTTAATCCCTTAAGAATGTGATTTAAACCACTGGGGAGCAAAGGTTACTATGAGATTTGTATGAAAGGGGGAAAATGCCTCAGACACCTTGATAGAAGTATGTGAGGGTCATTAAATTATATAACAAAATGCTGCTTGCGACAGGCCCTGCCAGGTCACCTCCAGTTCAAGGCATGCCAAGGGCCCATTTCTTTTCTTGCAATTAGGTAGAAAATGAAACAGTTCTCTCTCTCTCTCTCTCTCTCTCTCTCTCTCTGCTTTTCCCTTTCCCCTTTTGTTTCTCTTTTTCTCTAGTTCAAGATTTAAATTCCCTTGATGTCACAAAACTAGCTATCTGTAGATGTCCCAGTAGCTACAACTAAACTCTTACTACAAGTTCTGCCAATTGTAATGACATGCTTTCCATAACATATAGGTTCTACCAAAAATGCCTATATAGTATTTTAACAATAATACCTAAAGTTAAACACTGAATGGCCATCAATATAGACAAAACAAATACTTTTTTTTTTCATGTGGGCCAAATATACTTCCTTGTTCCTGCTGATGGAAGAAGTTGGATGCCGGTGAACACATGAAGGCAAAAGCATATTAACCAGTTATCCTAACCTTCTCACACACTCAGATAGAGCTGTGGTCCAAGTATGCTAAATATCTGACTGTCTCTTCATTGATCATTAGGGACTTGGGTATGATTGATGCATCCCCATGGGCTAAATGCCCCTCTTTGAGATCTGAAGAGAAATAGATGATCAATGATGTACTCACCCAGCCATTGTAGAAGTGGGGTTTGGGATTTAAGGATGCAGATGGGCATGACACCTCTGCTCTATGTACCACTTTGGATGTTGGGACAGGGGTGGAGGAGAGGCTGGCTTCAGCAGAGAGACAGAGTTTCATTCAGTAAATGCCCTTCCCCACCTGCACAAGTCCAGATGGTCTGGAAAGCCTAGGAAACAAGCATTCTATTTCTCCCAGAAATGGAAAGTTAGAAGGGATCTTGCAGCAGTACTGCTCCAACTAGCCAGACTTACGTATGTAAATGTCTATCTGCTTCAGAACACAGATATGCTTTTCTTAAATATTTTATAAGCAAATTAACCCATTAACCGAGCTTGCCAGATGACTAGTTCAACATCTAGTTTTCAGGACTGGGTACCAGAAGACACAGATACAAAACATGGGTGTGAGGTCCCCATACTTCAGGTTCTTGTCACTGGGGGTGGTGGTG
Organism: Mesoplodon mirus; assembly: GCF_964341445.2. Lineage (NCBI taxonomy): Eukaryota > Metazoa > Chordata > Mammalia > Artiodactyla > Ziphiidae > Mesoplodon > Mesoplodon mirus. Next base: position 73,679,962 of record NC_138993.1, on the reverse strand, counting down.
CAAAGGCCCTGGAAATGACACCAGAAGACACAGGCCTCCCTGGAGGTCCAGGCCCTTCATTAGGTGATCCAGACAGGTGAGTGGAGATCGAAGAAGAGCTCTGCACTAAACCCCCTCCCCGCAGCGGGTGAGAACACAGCGTTGATTTGGGTGGAGAGCATCTGAGAGCATCCTCACAGGAGTTAGAAAAGGACCTACACCTCCCAGGGGTCAGATCAGGCCACAGGGCCACCTAGGCTGAGCCCAAGCAGAGCCGACCTCCAGGGCAGTGTAGAGGTCATTCATTCAGCATACACAGAACGCCATGGAGCTCTTACAGAAACCGGGTCTCTGCCCTCACAGAGCACACGTTTGCTTTCCCAGCATCCGAATATCAGTTCTCTCCTGATGGGCTGAGCCAATTTTTTCCAAGAGCCTGGTCCTCTCTACGGGCCACATGGATTTGCAGTTTTGGTTAAAATCCTGGTAAGAGAGACAAGCGCTATACATTTTTTGTATCCCATGTAGGAGGGGGCACACAATTAGCATGCCACTATTTGAATACAATATAGTGTTCATATAAGAAAAAATAGAAATTGCGTTTAATGGAGTTTTCTTATCAAAGCTTGGTTGGTGTTCTCTTATCAGAACCAAATATGCTCCTGTAAGTAAATGGTTTTCTATCTTTATCCTGTTAGTGATGTCATCTTCCTGCTACCTTCTACTTTAAAAACATTTTAAAAGAATAGATTTGTTCAGAAGGGTCAGTATTATCTCTTCTCTTAATGTTTGGTAGAACTTGCCTGTGGTGCCATCTGGTCCTGAACTTTTGTTTGTTGTGAGATTTTTAATCACAGATTCGATTTCAGTACTTGCAATTGGTCTGTTCATATTTTCTATTTCTTCCTGGTTCAGTCTTGGGAGACGGTACCTTTCGAAGAATTTGTCCATTTCTTCTAGGTTCTCCATTTTATTGGCATCGAGTTGCTTGTAGTAGTCTCTTATGGTCTTTGTAGTTCTGTGGTGTCAGTTGTAACTTCTCACTTTTCATGTCTAATTTTGTCGACTTGGGCCCTCTCCTTCTTTTTTTTCAAATGCATGGGACTAACAGCTTATTATGTCAGAGGACCTGGCTAAAATATTCAGCCATCAGGTGACCGGCCATTATTTTTAAGGACTCATGGAAGACACTGGTGAAGCACTAGAGGACTTGAAAAGGGCAAATGCAGTGTCTAGATTTAAAAATGGGATGAACAATGACCCTGGAACTTACAGGCATCAGCTTATTTTCCTTACCTGGAAAAACCAGAACAAATCATCCAAAAATCAATTTGCAAGGACGGAGGAGAGCGCGTAGTGCTAGATAATAATTCACAGACCGTCATGGAGCAAAATGCTGTCAAAGTTTTATAATTTCTTCCTATGCCAGTGATAGCCTGGTAAATTAGAGGGCAGAAATGGCATCATATTTCTTCACTAATAAAGTTTATTGTCCCTTGTAACATCCCCATATCATCTGAGTAAATGTGAACTAGGACTGGAGGTCAAAACAAAGTAACATGGGCACAGACATAATGGTGGTGTTTCACCGAAATATTAATCAATGAATAATTACATTTCAATTTTATAGCTTAATAAAGTGAGATTTTGTAAGTGGTCCCTGGAGATCTAGGACTATTTGATATTTTCAACTTTACCACATAAAAAATAGACTATACTCTTGGTAAATGAACCAAGATAATCTAAGAGGTACAATTATCACCTTTAGTAATAGTATTAGAAATCAAAATAACATTAAGATAATAAACAAAGTGAAGTTTAGCATCATAGGGAAAGATACAAGGATATTTTTCTTGTTGGACAAGAAAGGAAATCTGTAAAGAAAGGACCATGAGGGAATTTCCAAGTATATATTAAAAAGAAAAAAAAATCTAGGATGTGAACTGAAATACATGTGGATAATTATTCAATAACAAAAAATTCATTATAAAAATAGATTTGGGAGAAAAGGCCATTTTTAAATGATTGAATTCATTATTTTACATTTAAAAATAATTATTCAACAAAAGAGACTTCCAACAAAATTATGTAGGATTGAATTAGAGAGTATCTGATTCATCAGAAATTCAGCATCGAACTCTGAGTCCTTTAGGAATGGAAAGTGGGACTTACTCATCTTGAAGGCCATACTGGGGATATCAGGTTGTTTTTCTAGCAGGAACTGGCTGGACATGACTTGGTTGGGCTGAAGGCCTGCTTGCTCAGAGAGTTTATACAGATAAGTTGTGCTTCTCAGTATGAAGATGCTGGTCCCAAACCGCTACCTGTCATGAGCTACACAGGTACTGAAATTGAGAGGAACTATTTTGACAGATTGATTTCATGCCTGTTAAATCCAGCAATTAAAAAAAAAAACGTGAGGCTTTCTTATACTGTTGGTAGGAATGTAAATTGGTACAGCCACTATAGAAACCAGTATGGAGGTACTGCAAAACACTAAAAATAGAGTTGCTGTATGATACAGCAATCCCACTCCTGGGCACATACCCAGACAAAACTCTAATTCAAAAAGATAAATGCACCCCAATGTTCATAGAAGCACTATTTACAATAGCCAAGACATGGAAGCAACCTAAATGCCCATCAACAGATGAATGGATAAAGAAGATGTGGTACATGTATACAATGGAATATTACTCAGGCATAAAAAAGAATGAAATAATGTCTTTTGCAGCAACATGGATGGACCTAGAGATTATCATACTAAGTGAAGTAAGTCAGAGAGAGAAAAACAAGTATCATATGATACCTTACATGTGGAATCTAAAATATGACACAAATGAACTGATTTACAAAACAGAATCAGACTCACAGACATAGAGAACAAACTTGTGGTTGCCAAGGGGAATAGAGGGGTGGGGGAGGGCTGGGTTGGGAGTTTGGGGTTAGCAGAAGCAGACTATTATACATAGGATGGATAAACAGCAAGGTCCTGCTTGTTTACAGCACAGGGAACTATATTTAATATGCTGTGATACACCAAAATGGAAAAGAATATATGTGTGTGTGTGTGTGTATGTGTGTGTATAATTTAATCACTTTGCTGTACAGCAGAAACTAACACAACATTGTAAATCAACTATACTTCAATAAAATAAATTTTTTAAAAATTAAGGCTTGTATTTTGTACATATTTTCTTTTCTTTTCATTTTCCTAGCACTTCACTTCTTTTGTATTTTACAAATATATGGTTTTGCTATGAGTTGGAAATTTTAAAATGTGGCTTCTCACCACAGGTAGTTTGAGAAAAAAATGATATAGAGCACATAGAAAAATGGAAAAAATTAAGTTCTTTCATTATCTTAACACTGGTTTGGTTTATTTAAGACCATTTCCAGAAAAAAGATTACAATATTCAGAAAAATATTAAAAAGATTCTGAGTTATGAATATGCTTCACATGTAAGTAATAAGACCAATTGGTGAATTATAAATCTATGGTCGTAAAATGTTCTCTTTAAATATCTTTCTGTTTTGTGATAAAATCTTTATAATCCTTGGGGTCATTTTAAAGTGACCTCTCTTCCAGAACACTTAAAGCAAGCATATTTATTTTAGTGTCAATGGTCATGCTAATAATTCCTTTCCAATTCTTCATTTGAAGAGGTTGTTTATTAAACTATCAAGCAATTCTGGTCCCAGCATTGTTTACTTCTAAGGTCAGTGAAGAATCAGTTGGTGGGGGCGATCCGTGATCAAAAGCCCTAAGTCCACACAGATTCTCTTTATTTCCCCTTATCTGCAGCCCCATCACTCTGTTACAGAGCACAGTTAAAAGAGTCTGACAGAGGACCTGGAGTGATCCTTCACACCTGTTTCTCTAGGTTTAGGGATGATGGGCATCCTCTTTTATCTACCAAGGGGGTACTTTTCATCAAAACCCACATCTTCTACACAGCACTTTACAATAATACCTAATGGAAGGTTTCCCACATTGCTAAAGACAATGAAAAGAACTATGAAGAAAAAAAAAAAAGAAATCCAAAAAGAAATCCAAAGGTTGATAGCCTGATGGGTAGAAGTTCATCTCATCTTTTCTGTCTATTTTCATTACACTCTGTCCTTTGACATTCTCAGGGAATGACCAGGGGATGCGTTAACAATAGTAAGTTAACATGAACATAATGTTGGTGATGCTAATTGAAATATAAACGCACCTACCAACCTAAATGAGCCATATGGATGGCTGGGCATTTGTAAGTTGGACCTTGTTTATAGCATCGTTTTATAGACTCTGTCGAGGTGGGTCCCTTCTCCTCTGTTAGGACCAGTCTTGAAGACTTTCTCAGTGACTGTCCATGGAGCAGTCATGCAGGTCTGACCATGAAAAGAACAGAACCCTCTCCTAAGCGAGAAGCGAGGACCTCATTTCATTAGGGCTTGACTCCTGCCCAGCTATTTCAGGGGGGTACTCAGTTCCTCCTCAAAGGCTCATGAGCAGAAGACTTAACCAACTCTGCAGCTCAGCATTCAAGGACCCTGAGGTTGTATAGCTGTAACATTCAAGCCACCCTCACCCCAGTCCACCCAGAAGCCTGAAATCTGCTCTGCCCTCCAACCTCCTGGATGCCTTGGCTCTTATACCATCACCAGCCTTCCTGGACAGGACCGGGATGAGGCAACATTCCTTCTACACATACTCCTATGTTGTTGTGCTTACACAGTTCTGAGGCAGTTTTCACTTTGTGTTCACCTCCATGACCCTACAATAGACTCAGCTCCTTCACAGCCTGTAACGGTGCCCCTAGGTTGTCACAGAGACAGGCATGCAGCCAGCACCCAGGGATGCTGATGAGGGGACTTTCTGAGCAGAGACGCCTTACTCTCTGGTCCTGCACACTTCAGATGGAGTTGGCTGGGAGGGGTCAACTTCCATCCCAGATTCCATCAGGAAACTGAAGGCCAAAGAACTACTCCATGTCCCACGTCCTTCTCATCCTTTCCCACTAACCAAAATGTGGTGTCACTGCTCATTAGTTCTCTCCAGGGGACAGTCACTTAAACTGTCCCTCTGTGATTCCCTGTGCTTTCCCTTTGCTGTTACCCTCTCACAGATGACCTCCCTTCTACTAGTTTTCCTCGCCTTCTCTGAAATGTACTTCCCATGTCGTCTTACTCTTCCTATAGTCCTATCCAGAAGCTATGTCCCTCGTAGCCCTCTTTAGCAGCTGTGTTCCAAAGTCTCAGCACCAAGGAATCGAGCAATGAGGTGTTTTCCCTCCTAGCCTCCATACTCCTCCTTCACTCCTTATGTAATATTTCCTGCTACAATGTCCTGAAATCCTGCCATGTCATTGTCATTGCCAAAGCTCCTGGTTGGCTCTCCCATCATTGAAGGCTTTGTCATAAGGGTGACAATGTTACTCTACACCCCAACTCCCACCAGCATCATGAACTTCTTTGGTATCCAAGTGGAGTTTCCACGTGCTCACTTACCATGACCTTCATCTCCTTTCCCGTTTCATTCACCTTCACTCACAACCAGACTTTGCTGCATCTCATCACCCAGAACTTCTTCTCTCCATCATATTCTCAACTCTGTGTTTCAATCTCTGACCGACAGATGTCAGTTTCCACCCCTTGGACCCACTCTGTCTTCTCCACTTTGTCTTCTCCTAAGACTCCACGTTCTCCGTTCCCGCATCTTCTCGTTACTTTGATCTTTACAGCTTCATCTCCTCTCCACCTGGTTAGTCTCTACGTGTGACCACCTGAACTACCTTTCACCAGAGAGCGAGGTAAGTGATCCATGTGTTGAGTAACAGAAAGAAGAACAAGGAAGACCCCACCAACATGGCATCAGATGTTCACTGATTACAGGTGTACTAGCTACTGTGTAGAACTCTGGGCAAAGCAGGGCACACACTGCTTCCCATTTGCCCTTTAACGCCCTTTTCTGGACCTTTGTTTCCTCAACATTGAAATAAGATAACTGAAACAGATTAATCCTTGCTAATCTATTCTATCTACCTTTCTCTACCTTCCTTTTTTGCCATAAACTCCAATTTTCAAAGGAAATCTTATTACAAAACCCCCAAATATATAAAAAAAAGATGAAAGTAATAAAAAGGACTCTCAGGCAGCATACATTTTAATTGTTTGGCAAAAATAAATATTTAATTTTTATAGCCCCAGAAACACCTGTGTGTAGCCCAGGGCTGTATAGAACTCATTTTGAAAACTAGTGTGTTATACCTGTGGGCTACAAGCTTTATAATAAAATTTAAAAAGGCAAATTGCAAAGGAGTATATTTAGTATAACTCCATTTATACATATATATACATGCACTCATGTATATATACATTATGTGTATATATACATATATATTCTTAAATACACATAGAATATTTCAGAAAGAACAAATATAAAAATTAACAGTTATTTCCTCCAAAGACCAGGAATAGTGTATGAGGAATTTCATTCTCCAATATGGTTGAATGTTTTTTTTACCATAAACATGTGCTATATTTATAATTTTAAATAGAAGGTGCAGTTAAGAGACTTAAGGTTCTCTGAGGTATCCTTCAGCTCTAAGGTTCTGTGGTTTTGTTTCCTGTAACCTGTGAGTTAATCTCCCTTCTTTTCCAGTATTTTCACATATCAAAAAATTGCTTGTGACAAAAGCAATTTGCACATATCAAAAAATTGCTGCTTTAAAAATCAAGAGTGGTTTCTAGAAAGGAATGTTCCATCAGAAGTCCTTATGAGTGGAAGTGTGTCCCCCTAAAAAGGCATGTTGAAGTCCTGTCCCCCAGTAGCTCAGAATGTGACCTGGTTTGGAAGTTGGGTCATTGCGGATGGAATTACTCAGGTTAAGATGAGGTCCTACTGCAGTAGGGTGGGGGGGTCCTAATCCAATATGACTGGTGTCCTTATAAGACACTGAAAGAAGCATCCATGTGAAGACAAAGATAGGCAGGGAGGATGCCCTGTGAGGCCGGAGCAGAGAATGGAGTGATCTGGCTGCAAGTCAAGGAAGGACAAAGATTGACAGCCATCACCAGAAGCTAGGAAGAGGCAAGGAAGGATTCTACTCAGAGCCTTCAGAAGAAACCAACTCTGCCAACACCTTGATTTGAACTGCTAGCTTCCAGAACTGTAAAAATATAAATTCCCATTGTTTTAATATACCCAGTGTGTGTTACAGTGACCCTAGGAAACTGATGCCTAAGCCTACCCTATCAGGAAGGCCTATCTCCATACCTTTATCATTTCCCACTTTGCTGCCCACCCTACCCACATGCTGAACAGTTGTCATTGACCCGATAAAGAAGACATAGTAAGTGGTCTTTTGTAATCAGCCCACAGACTCAAATTCAGAAAGTAGAGTTAAACTCAAGGATCAAATCATCCTATGTCTGGGATTGAACCATGTGATATATGAATATATAACAACTACAAAAGGAATGATATTCATCACATTGCTTTCTTTGAGAGCCAACTGAATATATAGTGAGTTATTGATTAGATTTCCCCTCAACCGTCAGTAAAGAAATGGAATTGAGCCACGAATATTTTACATCAAGAAAATGTCAATTCACAAAGAGCCTCCAAAACTAAACACCTAACAAAAATCTGGAGTTGATCCCCCAAGACAAAGTGCATTGGATTTGTTTTAACTGCAAAATGGTGTCCACATAATCCTCAGGCAGCATTATTTTCCCACCATAATAAGTTTCTGGTATTGGACCATATTCTATTCCAATTTGTCATTAAGAATAAAATAACACTTCATTTATGAGAGGAAGATTCCAAGGATAACTTCAGTGCAATAGAGACACCCACACAACTGACCTAGAATCATCTCCAAAGCTATTACAATAGCTGTTTTTGAACTTAGCCAAAAAAACTCATGATTTCCTATCCAAAAAAAAAAAAAAAAATCACATCTTGGCCTCTGGATCCTATAATTAGTCAGTTTTCAGATTTAACATTTTCTTTTTTGTTGGTAGCTTTTCTTTCTAGCAAAATTTTAATCTTCTGGTGAAAAGCATTTGATGTGTGAAATGGCCTCTGACCCAAACTAAGGTATTCACAATCAATGCATTTAATGAGCTCCTACTGTATACAAAATATTTTAGTCTTCATGGTTCTAGATACAAAAGCAAAATGAATACCATCCCTTATTTTATCAAAGTTCGCCAATTTTACAGATATGTATATTGATAAATACATATCAGTAAATCCAAACTAAATAAAAGTCAGCTTCTGCCCCAGCAATAGACCCACCCCTGAGATCACTTTGAGATATTCAGACCAGGATGAACTCTTCCTCTGGAACCACTAATAGTTAGGTATCAATCACTGTACATCAATCACTCCTAATGCAGGTGTGCTTTCAACATTGCCTTATGTGGACAAAGGTGACAATCACACCCATGTTAATGAAAAGAGTCACCTCCCCTGCCCTCATCCAACACCTCCACTTATTTGGGTCAGCTTCTCTGCCCCACTCCTCCCCTGGTGACTGGATAGGTTTGTTGAGCCCTGGTTTGAACTAAATTTCAGATTATTATCCTCCACTGTTTCTATCTGCATGTGTCCCCTTCATGTCTGCCTGGGTGGGGAAGGAGGAGAAAATAAGGAAATGCAGTAAAAAATGAAACTAGAAAATTAGGTAAGAGACAAGTTGTAAAAGGCATTATATGCCAAATGAGAATAATTTGATTAGAATCTTCCTTTTAAAGCAATTGCTCAAATCCAATATATTGCTAACATTCTGACACCAGCTTCCATTTCTGTGGCAGAACATCATATGTATCAAATTTTGCAAATTATTTATTTGCTATACAAATTAAACTATAATCAATATTATTCCCATAAAAATAGACTTTCTCAAATTTGAGTAGCATATGAAATGTTTTTTAAAAAGCAAACAAACTTCTAATGACTCTCCAGTGTTGACCAATCATTTTCATTATAAAGTTTCTATGGCAGGTTGAAAAATGTTACACCTACCTCTCCCCTACCAGCACCACCACCAAAGATAGCCACTTTCTATTTCCTGGAACCTGTAAATGTTACCTTATATGACAAAAAAAGGGGGATGGTGGTTTGGAGATGTGATTGAATTGAGGATTTTACATGGGGGTAACCATCCTAGATTATCTTAGTGGGCCTTACATGCAACCGCAAGTATCCTTACAAGAAAGAGGCAGAGGCTGATTTGACACCCAGCAGAAGAAGGTGATGTGAAGACAGAAAAAAGAGGGACTTGAAGATGTGACCACAAGCCAAAGAATACTGGCCACCACCAGCGGCTAGAAGAGGTAAGGACCAGATTCTCCCCTGGAGTCTCTGAGCGGAGGGTGGCCCGGGTGATACCTTGATTTGGGCCCAGGGATAGTGATTTGGGACTTCAGATCTCCAGAACTATGGAAGAGTAAATTTCTTTTGCTTTAAATCACCAAGTTTGTGGAAATTTGTTATAGCAGCCTTAGGAAACTAATACAGTTACCAATTGTTTTTATTATAAAATTGATGTACAAACATCAAACAATTTATAAATTCTTTATTTTTATGCCAATAATACATCAGCAAAATCCCAACTAATTTATAAATTAAATAAAAATAATATAACCAATAGAACTCAATAACAGCAGGAATGTAACACGAATGATGATTACAAAAATTAAGCCACCGTGTGCAGTATGAATACAGCTCTCACAGTCATGGTCCAAGTTCTAAGTTTTACCTGTCTAAACTACCAGGTACTATGTGCTGACTTAAATCTCCCACCACTTTCCTCTGGTTGAACTCTGCTGAAAATCCTCACAGAAACTCACTGGGCTAATTATTTAATTTTCATATATACAGTCTTTGTCCTTTTCTGATTAGCATTTGAAATTCAAATAGCACTAATTGGCAACAATGAAAGGGTAAACCTAGAAGTCAATTTGGGCACTGAAGTTGGGAGTCAGTAATATTTGTAGGTAATCACCTAAATCAGAGCTGCTTAAACTTCAAAATGTAGCAACAAATCCCTAGGTATCTTATTGAAATGCAGATTCACAGGCCTGGGTGGCGTCTGAGAGCCTAGCAAGTTCCCACCCAGGTGATGTCAATGTTGCTGGACCATAGTTTGAAGAAGAAAAAAAAAAGATCTAAATGACCCATCTGGAATGTGCTTATTTTAAATTATTTTATATCATGATAAAAATATTTTAAAATCTTTTAGTAGGTTTATGGAACTCTCACATCCACCCTTAGAAATACATCATGTGCGTAACACTTGCCTTGGTTGGGATGGATACATGATGCCGTGTTAGCAAACAACCCTGGAATATCAGTGCTTAACACATAAAAATGCACTTCTTTTACACGCCGAGACCACTGCCAATGAATTAAAGGGCATTCAATGGTCTCTCTCCAACAGCAGCTCCCCAAGCTCAGGGGTCCAGCTTTTACCTCTCAATATGGTGCCATCTGCAATTCTCATAACCTATTTACTTTCTAGAACTAGTCACATGGTCCCACATAACTGCAAGAAGGTTGGGAAATTTGGCGGAGCTCATGGATATTTAGGGAGCAGTAAATATCTCTGCCAAGCTACTAACTTATAATAATTACTCTCTCAATTACTTGCATTCAAATAATTTTATATGAGAGAGAAAGAGCAGAAATTACAGGGAACTCTCACACAACTGGGCTTGGTTACAGTCAGCTTATCCATGACACAGCTACAGTTAAAACATTCACTATTATGGGAATAGGGCTAATACTATTATCTTACAGAACTAATGCTAAGATTAATTTGTTATATTATCTTACCTTCTAATTTTAAACTATAGATAATTTAGGAAGACAAAGGGGTCCATTCAAAGGGCATTCACATCTGCATTGTACCTGGGTTAGATTAACTCTATAAATATATCATTCACTTTAACAAAATCAAAGGTAAACAAAGTCATTATTTACGTGAAATTGGTAATATTGTATTTATATTAGAGATCACATGTAAAAGTGTGTAAATTATATACCTTTTAAATTAAATAAGGATTTGTATAGTTATTGTTTAATAGTATATACCTGAGTTTTAAAAATTTGTATAATACATGTTATTGAGATCTGAAAAAAGCTCAAAACTATGTTTTAAATCTTTTTTTTATTGCAAAATATAATATAAATACAAAAAAAGCACTAAAGCATAAATGGATATTTTAGAATTCGTTTTACATAAAATTATTTCGTTAAAAATATATGTTTGATCAAAAGACAGGCCCACATTCACAAGGTAACATGGTATGTGATAGGTATGGCATTGCAAATCAATAGAAATATGATAATCCCCTCAAAATACCTACAAAGATCATTGTGCAAATACTAATGATGAAACTAGATCTTTCTCTCAACCACATGTGCACACACACATACACACATTTTCATTTGGATTAAGTTTTTAATACTAAATAAACTTTAAAAATAGAAGAAAATGTAGGATATATGCCCTTGTTGTTGAGCAGCTTTTAAGTAAAGCTCATACACATACAAAATGAAATACTAAGGTCTGATGAAGTTGGCCTAATTAAAATTAGAAGTTCAGGGCCTCTCTGGTGGCGCAGTGGTTGGGAGTCCGCCTGCTGATGCAGGGGACACGGGTTTGTGCCCTGGTTCAGGAAGATCCCACATGCTGCGGAGCGGCTGGGCCCGTGAGCCATGGCCGCTGAGCCTGTGCATCTGGAGCCTGTGCTCTGCAACGGGAGAGGCCACAACAGTGAGAGGCCCACGTAACGCAAAAAAAAAAAAAAAAAAAAAAAAAAATTAGAAGTTCAAACAAACTGCTATCAACAAACAACACAAATAAAGTGAAAACAAAGTATATACTGGAAGAGAATATTTGTAATCTATATAACACATATACCTATGAGAGATTAGAATATAGAATATGTTACAAGTTAATGAAACAAACAAACAACCCAATGAAAGAATGGGCAAAAGTTGTGAACATTATGCCCTGCAGAGAAAAGAAAATCAGAATAGCTAGTAAATATATGAATATACTCCTGCAACATCATTAGGAATCAGGGAAATGCAATTAAACCAATGATGAAATTCGATTTCAATTCATCAGACTGGAAAAACTATTAATTATTCTGTACGTGACAATGAAGAGAGAAGAAACTCTGATACAGCAGTATTGGGCGATCTGATACAACCATCTGGAGAGCAATATTATCTGGAGAGCTGAAGAGGTGTATTCACTAAATGGAGGCATTCCTCTGGATTGTAAACTTTCTTGCTCTAGATTAGAAGGTCTACCATATGTGCATGAGGATATTCACAAGGATTTTTGCTGCTGCCGGGTTTGTAGCAGTGAAATAATGAGAGAATTGGAACAAAGTTACTATCCCCTACTAGGGGAATACACAAATAGATGGGTTTATTCAGATACTGGAATCCCATAAGGCCAGTTGATTAAATGAACTGCATCAACATGTACCAATATATGTTGATGACAAAAAAAGTAGGGTGCAAAAGGGTAAAAATAGTGTGATACAATTTCAGTAAAAATGTAAGCAGGCTAATCATATAAATTGCTTATAATATAAACATAATAGGGGTACAAACATATGCACAGTAATGATATACAAAACTTTAGCCTCTGGAGAGGAAGAGAAGGGAATGGAAGGAAGCCCAGTTTTAGCTGTCTCTTTTTTTCCTCTTTAAAACAAAGAGGAGAACTCTGAAGCCAGTGTAACAAAATGTCAACATCTGGTAGATCTGGGTGGTCGATATATGGATAACGGTTATATTATTTTCATTGCTTTTCAGTATGTTTGACTTATTTCCTATAAAAATAAAAATGTTTAAAATCAAATTGCCAATTTATTTTTCCAGTTAAATGACATTTTTTATATCTTCGAATGGCTGATTTCATTACTTTCATGTTTTAAAATATTTTAACGACTATCACACCAAAAAATGCAGCAATATTTGCTTTATTTCTGCATACAATTGCGGGGAAGGAAGGTGACTATTTGGCTTTGTCCATGTCAGTGTGTTGCTTACATGACAGTCACAGCACATGTAAGACTGAGAACTTTTGGCATAGAAAGATAACTCTGATAGCAGAATCCAGGATGGAAAGAAACAGAGTCAAGAAGCAAAGACATTAGTTGTAATAGACTGAGTGAATTTACGAAGTTCTAGCGGGGGCCGGGGGGAGCGCAAAACTGAAGATTAAAAAGAAGACCAATTTTAACAGCAAGTTCAGCAAGATTCGACAATTAAGTCAATGTACAGGGAGGTGTAAAATAAACAAGACCAAAAGACAACCCTCAGAATGGGAGAAAATATTTGCAAATGAAGCAACTGACAAAGGATTAATCTCCAAGATTTACAAGCAGCTCATGCAACTCAATATCAAAAACATAAAAAACCCAATCCAAAAACGGACAGAAGACCTAAATAGACATTTCTCCAAAGAAGATATACAGATTGCCAACAAACACAAGAAAGGATGCTCAACATCACTAATCATTAGAGAAATGAAAATCAAAACTACAATGAGATATCACCTCACACTGGTCAGAATGGCCATCATCAAAAAATCTAGAAAAAATAAATGCTGGAGAGGGTGTGGAAAAAAGGGAACACTCCTGCACTGCTGGTGGGAATGTGAATTGGTACAGCCACTATGGAGAAAAGTATGGAGGTTCCTTAAAAAACTACAAATAGAACTACCATATGACCCAGCAATCCCACTACTGGGCATATACCCTGAGAAAACTGTAATTCAAAGAGAGTCGTGTACCAAAATGTTCATTGCAGCTCTATTTACAATAGCCAGGAGATGGAAGCAACCTAAGTGTCCATCATCGGATGAATGGATAAAGAAGATGTGTCACATATATACAATGGAATATTACTCAGCCATAAAAAGGAATGAAACTGAGTTATTTGTGGTGAGGTGGATGGACCTAGAGTCTGTCATACAGAGTGAAGTAAGTCAGAAAGAGAAAGACAAATACTGTATGCTAACACATATATATGGAATCTAAGAGAGAAAAACAAAAAAATGTCATGAAGAACCTAGGGGTAAGATGGGAACAAAGACACAGACCTACTAGAGAATGGACTTGAGGATATGGGGAGCGGGAAGGGTAAGCTGTGACAAAGTGAGAGAGTGGCATGGACATATATACACTACTAAATGTAAAATAGATAGCTAGTGGGAAGCAGCCGCATAGCACAGGGAGATCAGCTCGGTGCTTTATGACCACCTAGAGGGGTGGGATAGGAAGGGTGGGAGGGAGAGAGATGCAAGAGGGAAGAGATATGGGAACATATGTATATGTATAACTGATTCACTTTGCTATAAAGCAGAAACTAACACACCATTGTAAAGCAATTTTATACTGCAATAAAGATGTAAAAAAACCAAAATAAAAACAAAAAAACACATCACCCTGAGATTTTACATCTGCAAGGAGGTGACATTCCCAAAATATGGGAAATTTAGCACTTGTAAATGGAGAAGACGGTGAGTTCTGTTTGGGACATGCTGGATTTCTTGTGCCTCATTTGAAAGCACAACATGGTTTTCTAATGTGACTACGTGTCACCAGAATAACCTGGAATTTAGGTTCCTAGTGGGTCGTAAATCTGCTGCATCCCATAGGAAGCGGGAGATGCCAGTTCACAAACATGAGGAGGTCGGAAACAGCGTAGGAGGAGGTCCCCTTGAGGCTCTTTTGCTTGATTTCCAAGCTATTTCTTAAGAGTGCAGGTGTTATTATCATGTTTTAATAAAGGTGAATCAGGCTGTAGGGCTTACTTTAAAATACATTATACACTACGAAATGACTTTTCTGCGGTTTGTTTTGCTTGCTCTCTATTCTGGGGTCTATAGAGTGAACCCCAACTTCCCTGTTTCTATACTATCACCATCAGTAAGGTTTGCTTACCCCTGAGTCTGAGGATGTAGGGCATCTAACCACTGGTCTACACAGCCCAGCCAGCTTTAACCACCCCCACTCCCTCATCCCCCACACCACCTAAACACCCACATTTCCCAAGAGAAATTCTCTGGCCTGGTCTAGAATACAGTATTGCAATCTGCAGAATTTTAGTAGCTTCATGACATTCTGCTCTTTGTCAAGAATATCCAGAACATGCCTATAAATCTCTCGTATTATGCATGCTAAAATGGAGGGAAATTTTTTCATTTCTTCTATCATTCCAGCTTAAAGTTTCCCTACCTTGAGTACAACTCTGAAAGGCAGGAATATGAAACATTATTTTGGCTCAGAATTATTTACTCAATAAGTATTAGTGCCGGGAAAAAATCTAGACACTGAGCTATAGTAATACATTTTAAATGATTAAAAATATGTACCCTTATAGGGTTTATATATTTTTTGGAGTATAGTATATTAAAAATACACAAGTAAAATATCAAGTAAATCACTAAACTAAAGCAAGTACAGAGACTACGTATTCAGGAGAGTTTACCGTTTTCATTGGAGTTTGTCAGGGAAGGGATCAGAACACAGAATGGAGCAAAGACCTCTGAGATGTAGGAGAGTTTACATGTGGCTAATTAGCAGTTGAGTGTTCCAGACAGAAAGCACAGCACGTGCAAAGGCCCTGAGGTAGGGCTTCCTTGGAGGTGGGAGGTACAGCAGTGAGGCAGAAGTATCTGGAAATAGAGTGAAGGAGAGGGCGAATCTTGATCAAAATGCTGTTAGAGGGTGGGTGTAGACCTACAGGGTCACTGAGACCACAGTAAAGGCTTTGCCTTTTACTCAGAGTGAAATGGAAAGACACTGAAGGATCTGACTAAAGGAATATGATTTAGGCTGCTGTGTTATAAACACACTGTAGGGTTAACAACAGAAACAGAAGACCTACTAGAAAGTCTTTGAAATAATGCACAGAAGAGATGATAGTAAATTAGCCCTTGACATTGGCAATGGAAGAGTAGTATTTTGAAGGTAGATCCAAATTTTACTGATGGACTGAATGCAGACTGTGAGTGAAAGAGAAAAATTAAAGATGAATCCAAGGTTTCCTGACCCAAGCAGCTTAGAGGATGAATTTGCCTTTGGCTGTAATATGGGAGAAGAAAGAGGAAGTGGGCTTGAAGTCAATCAGGTCTTTACATTCAAGATCAGACACCCAAGTGAACATGTGACAGACTGCTCATCCAATTCTGGTGTCCAAGGAAGATTGGCTGAGTGTGAGTTACACAGTGCAGGGTAAGGCCATGTAGGTCTTCAGCAGGTTGGAAGGGCACCCTCCAGTACTTGACCTTCTTTGTGGTCAGTGGTAAAGGATGACCTCCTTATCCTTTCCTGCTGTTGCTCAGAGATTCTCCTGTTCTCTCATGATTATCTCCTGGACAGAAAGTCCACATGCACCTGCATGAGGGCATGTACACACACACACACACACACACACACACACACTTTCCTGGGACAAACAGTCATTTTCCAAAAGCAGTATAGTTCAGTTCCATTTGTAAGAAAAACTACCATTCCTCTAAGTACAGAAGGTGAGGCATATCATCCCAGTCAATTTATATTTTACGAAAGAGAACACTTAGAGTATTGGTGTGAAGCAAGTTTCCCCAGCAACTCTCAGTAGGCCCATGTTTCATATCTGCTAGATTCCAAAGCCCACAAAGCAACCCCTCCCAGAGTAAAGGGGGAGGACCCAACACAAATTCTTGTTCACACCTTAGAATGTGAAAGTGTTTACTGTTATACTAAGAAGTCAGCTTTCCACTTTAACCAATTGCGAGCTTTATTCTACATCAAGCACTCTATGTTAACAACTGAAAAAAAAAAAAACCTCTTAAAACACAACCTGATTATTTTATTCAGTATAATAATTTAAAGCTGATACTAACTGAGTCTCAAAATAAGGTACTGAGAACACGTTTGGATACTGAAAGAGAACTACCCTGGAATTCAAACGCTTAAGTGGACTTGAAGTGTGTTTATTCCAAACCTTGCCCATAAGAGAGATTTAAAAAGAGTTTTGGAGTCGAGGACCTGCCTCCCTGAAATTCTCTTCACCTTCTTGTTGTTGGTCGTGACCGGGTGGTTCCTGCATGGGGGCCTCCCATTCTCTCATTTCTTCCTGCTTTCCTTTTATCAGAGATGGGATAAGATCAGCCCTCCATGTTTCTCCATTCTTAGTGACAATTTCAGTTCTCATTTCTTAATCTCTCTTCTAACACTCTTTCTAATTCCTTCTAAAAAGGTAATGAGTATAAAGGGTTTCACACTTTCTACACAATAAGGAACTCTGTTATTTGTCTGTACTTTTCTTCCTCCATCCCTTCCTTCCTTCCTTCCTTCCTTCCTTCCTTCCTTCCTTCCTTCCTTCCTTCCTTCCTTTCTTGTATTTCTGTTGAAAAGACTTCCATTATCCTCATGCGAGTGGGAGATATTTGAAAGTGCTAAAGGACTACTTGTTAATAATATTCTCAAGCTAATGCTGTCAAAGCTGGGTACATATTCTTTTTTACTTTTAATAGAGCACTTACTTATTGTCAGGCATTGCTATGTGCAAAGGTATATAAGGAATGGTCACCTTCTTGAAAAGGTGCAGAATCTAGTGGTGGAGAGATAGATATACATGTAAACAAATGCACCTTGTCAAAAATATTTTTATAAAAAATATGTAATACGGGATTAGAGAAAAACTGAATGCAGCTTTCAGAGAAAGTCTATAGTCAGATGAAATGTCTGTGCTGAGACACTAAGTAGGCATCTCCAGGGGGAAAGGGCATCCAGGCAGATGGAAGGGTCCACACACAGGCAGAAGTGTGGACCAACATGATATTTAGGAAACGTTCAGTGACCTGGTGGGGACTGAAACAAAGTGGGATTGGGAAGGAGGAGGTCGATGGAACCTGGCCTCCTATCCAGATGGCGAAAAACTTTGCAGGCTGAACTACGTGCCCTGGAGTTTATCCACCTGGCCAAAGTGGGCCCGTGAAGGATTTTTAATTAGGAAGTATTACAAGGTCAATCTGAACTGGTGCTGTAAGAGAAGGGAGCCGTCGGGTGGTGACACCATGTCTGGTATACCAGATGACTGGCAAGGTTTCCCACCCTTTCCTCAGGACATACAGCTCTGAAACTTGACCCTGATTTTTTTCTTCTTCTATTATCCCCTCAGTGATATACTTTTCAGAGAACTACCTTTTATTAAAACAAGACAAAATAAAACAAAGCACAGCTTTTATTCTACTTAAATGTCCTTCGGAAATGAATTGATAATAATTGGCGTATAAGTGTCATAAATATCTTGACAAAATTTAATTGCTTTTAGTGTCAACTGGGGACACATGCCATTTTTGTGTTCAGTTCTAGGTTTTAACCCTTCCTCATGGAGAGCAATAATATTTGACCTGACAGATTCTCGCATCAATACAACCTGAGGTCAATGGAAAGCATTTTATGGGTGCAACGTGAGTTGGGGAAAAGAAGGAATGGGGAAAAGGAATGTATTTGTCAGATTTCTCCAGAGAAACTGAATTAATAGGATATGTGTCTGCACAGAGAGAGATTTATTTTAAGGAACTGGCTCACAGGACAATGAGGGCTGGCATGTCCAGATTCTGCAGGGTTGCCCACAGGCTGGAGACCCAGGAATACTGAATGTTGTAATCCAAGTCCAAAGGCTGTCAGGCTGGAGAATTTCCCTCTGGCTCAGGAGAGGCCAGTATTTTATTCTATTCAGGCCTTCAACTGATTGGATGAGGCCCACTCACTTTATGGAGGGTAATCTCCTTTACTCAAAGTCCACTGACTTAAATGCTAATCTCATCCAAAAACGCCCTCACAGAGACATTCAGAATAACATTTGAGTATACAGCTGGGCACAGTGGCCAGCCAAGTAGACACATAAAATTAAGCATCCCAAAGATGAATATGAAAGGTAGAGAAGAGGGTGGAAAGTGTCTGTAAATTTGTGTCCTGTTGTGTCCAGCCTGACAGTGCTGGGACACACATGAAGCAGGGTCGATATGCTAAAGTAGGTTATGCATCAATAAAGCATAATATTATTTTAGTTTTTGAGTTAGCTTGAAGGTTAAGATAAAAGCAAACTTTCTTCCTACCTGATTCTCTGTAGATGCTGTAGAAACATACTATTGCTAGGCTAACTTTCCATAGCATGTAGAGAAATACTTTTGAGGTGGCTTTTCAGAACACACATACTTTCTATGTTATGTCTGTGAAAAATAAAATATTTTTGCTATCTTATCAGGTCATGAAAATTGCCATGGGAAGGTTTCAGCCATGCTATCTAGCCAGGCCTTGCTCCAATCCCCTGTCATGTACTGGCATGGCCCATGTGGCTTTAAAATGCTTTTTAAGCTATATTTAGAGCTTCTCAGAATATAAAAATTGGATCATACATTCCTTTATTTTTATGCTCAATTTTTCACTTCATCCCTCTAGCTTACTTTCCACTTCAATAAATACCTCCTATCAGAAATCTGTCATATCTAAAGCTTTCCTCCCTCACCCTTCAAGGCAGTGAGGGATCCTCCAAATTATTCACCTTAAATGATTCTCCTTTCTCCACATCAGGTTGGCTGACCCAGAAGAACTCAAGTTCTGACAAAGAGGAGGAACATTCAGGCTTTAGTTTTGTGATTTCTATACGGTAGGGACTTCCTGGAATCAAGGTGATGACTTAAAGATGACCCTAATGCTCACGTGTTCACAGAGCCAAGGGGACAATCTGGAAATATTTCAAAAGAAAATTGGAAAAGTTTCCTGTACCCAGATTGACACTTGATTAGGGTGGGATGTCTTAAAGTAGCACATGAGGGAGGTTAAAGAGTCTCTTGGAAACAGGAAGTTATTTAAGAAAAGAAATTAAAGGAGGTCACTTCCGGTAGCCCCTACGTGCTGACCAATGGGATTAGGATGATGTTCAACCTTCGGAAAGATCAATAGTCCAGTGTTCTTAACCTGCTTTATGTTTTTAACTCAGGAGCAGATTTCACCTTTCCTTGATTCAAGAGTATGTAATGGCCAATTAGCAGGAAAGGTGAAGGTGAAATTAAAACTCTGTAAAGAGGTTTTTGCCTGTGAGAATGTAGAGAACTCTTAGATGAAGAATGAGACAAACTCAATTACTTAAATAGTATCTTTAGTAACTGATGAGAAAGGGCATTCTGCCAATTTTTACTTGAGATTTTAGAGAAAAATGAACTTTCTTATTCAATATAATCATTTTGAAGATTTCTTGACTATGAAGAAAAGTTTCTGAAAGACTTTGAACATGGAGACCTTTTAAAAACACATAAAAGGTGAGTTGATAGACAAATTGTTCTTAGTCCCCCCTTTGTTTTTCTGGAAAGCAGTGCTAAGGATGTGAAGGTGAATGAGTACATCTATCTACTGGGGAAAATGTCAAGAAATTGCCATCAAAATCCTGGAATTTTAATTTAAAAAATTAAGAGACTATAAACTGCCTTGGCTTTCCTAGCTTTGATGTCTTCTCGTATTTTAGCTTGACTCCTTTAAAGTGGAACTATATGTAAATTACCGAGATTCAGAACATTTTTGATAAAGTCACAAATATCAAATAAAATCATCATAACTCATGACATCTGACCCCATAATAATTTTGGAACCAATAGCAAATGGTCCACGGGTAAAAACATTTAAAAAATGAGTGGCCAAGAATGATAATACGCCTGCCAATAGATTTGCCTCCACTGCTGTACAGGGGAACAGTGTATAGGCACAGGGCCACATTCCGAAGAATATGTGGGTACTTCTGCAACACTTGATTTGTCCAGCCAAAGCTAGCCTAGTTCCCTTTGCATATTTTCTGTGGCTTCTTTCAAGGATGGTCTGGGACTGATAGTTACATTACCTTTATCTTCATTTACCTCTGAATTGTTCAACTGAAGAAAAAAGTTCTCTCTATTGCATCAAGAATAGCACTCAGTCCTCCTGGAAAAAAATGCCATAAAGTGATGAAGAAATAATTTTTGCCAATTTCAACAGATCCTTAATGCTAATGATCAGATCAACACAATGTATTCTCTCTTCTTCCTCTCTCTCCCTTTCTCTCTCCTTCTCTCTTTGTCTCTGTCTCTTTCTCTCTCTCCCCATCCCACCTTACTCATGTTTCTGAGTGAACGTTTGGTTTAGTCTTTGACCTTAACCAAGAAAGAAATCACTACTCAGCTAATAAATAGCTACTGGTAGCAATTTCCCTTCATGAGAGGGAAAGTTCTCTTAAACCAATAGCAAAGGGGAAGACATAACTTAGCATTGCAATTACCTGACTTCCTCTGATGGTCTCTTTCTGGCACGTCTCCACGTATCACAAATTCTTTTCTAAATTCATAGCTCAGCTCCCATTTTCTCATCTTATGTAGCTAATATCCTCACAACATCTCAAGGACTCTTCACTCCCTCAATCACTTCCAGGAAGAAAAGGAAATTATGGTAAAAAGGAGAGTCTCCTTCAAGAAAACTAATCAGTTAGATAGTGAAGAGATTTAAAAGCAAATTTAAAGACTTGGAAAGTAATTAAAAAAAAGAAATCTTTAGAAATAGGTATTGCACCTGTAATGTGGTTTTAAAGTGCTCAAATTGAGTTAAGGAAATGGATTAATCAGTAGAGTGCATTAAACAGAACCAACTAACATGATTTCTAATCTGAGGATAAATTAAAAAGAAAAAAGCTGTAAGGCCAAGCTTTATTTGTTTGGAGAATTTTAAACTAAGGGCAGACCAACTGTAAAAACATCTGCAGTCATCTGGAACTGTATTTCCATCACCACAGGGCAGCTGAGATCCATCCAGGCATCTCTTCCAGGACATCAAAAAAAGATGAGCCTAATTGCTTCAGCCTTGGCTGGTTAAATAGTTAAGTGCACGGCTGTGTCTTACTGTGTGTGATGGAAAAAAAATGATCTTGTGATGGATTGAAGAATAGCATCTTGATAGAACTTCTTGTTCCAACCTACCCTGGGTGTGTAGCATGAAACAGATCAGCATGATATTGTAACTCTCACTCTTCACCCAAATAAGAGATGCTTTTATGGACAGAGCATAAGGAACTTATTTTTCTAAGGAGAAGGCTAAACCTTTGGGAGAGAAAAGAAGCTTCTAGACTGAAGCTGGGTAGTAAGTACTCTTTTGAATTAAAACTGAGCAAAGTACTGTCTCATGAGACAAATTAGTCCCATCATAAATATAACATTTACTGAACTTACTTATTTTGCTGGAAATTAGTCACTACTATCTCCATTGACCTTTTCTATTCCATTCTTCTTCCTTGATATTTTCATAGTTGTAATTATAGTCATAGCCATACAGGGTTTGCCTTCTTATGGTTTGTTCCTTCCCGTTTTCTAATGTGATGTCCCTCCATGACTCCTTTCTTAATACAACGGCCAATTTTGAACTGGTAACCATATGAATATATGTTACAAATTTGGAGTAGCCATCACCTCTGAAGTCCTTCGTTTTCTCAAACCTGTTACCTCTGGGCACAAAGGTAAAGTTCATTGTGAGCAATTCTGAATGAATCCAGAGAGAGACAGAAGAAAAAAAATTTCCATTTTCCAACAACAGGAGGCAAACTGTTCACATAAATAACATCTCTAAAGCAGAAGGTACGTGGACCAGAGGACTTCAGGGTCTCTGGAGCCCCGAAAATGGAAGGTAAAATCTGCAATTCAGGTACATTTGCTACAAAATTTTTTCATCAGATTCGCAAATAACTCAAAAGATTAAAAAGAACTATAAGGGGGAACTAAATCAATCTATATTTCTACAATTTAACCCTGGACAGTATACGGGCAAACATAATGACATGAGTATACCTTACAATCCTCCATGACGTAGACGTACGGTCAGTTGCAGGCAAAGGTGTTGGGATAGCAAAGCCTCCTGGGATAAGCTGTCCATGAAAAAGTTGCCAGAGTCGTATTTGCAAACTGATTCCACTGACTTCCTGAGATAAACAGCGGACACACTTTGAAAGTGACATATCCCAGAATTATGGAAGTTGAGAATTCTAGACTCATGGGGGAGGTGTGAGATGAATTGGGAGATGGGGATTGACATATATACACTATTGATGCTATGTATAAAATAGATAACTAATGAGAACCTACTGTAGAGCACAGGGAACTCTACTCAGTGTTCTGTGTTGACCTAAATGGGAAGGAAATCCAAAAAAGAGGGGACATACGTATATGTATAGCTGATTGACTTTGCTGTACAGTAGAAACTAACACAACATTGTAAAGCAACTCTACTCCAATAAAAATTTTTTAAAAAAGAGGGTAGGATGAAGCTGTCATAAAACTCCACAGGAGACAAGAGAAGGGTGGGCAAATGGATGTACGGACTACCCGCACATAGACTATGAGCTCAAAGATACTGGAAATGGATAGAACCCCTCCTTGGAAACTGATTCTGTGTGTTCCAAGAACATATGTTGGTTATACTCCAAACCTTCTCATTCAATCCTACGGGAACTTTACCTAAGTCCTTCGGGAAATCTGAGGATTGTAAGAAAAAAAGGAGATTGCAGCAGACATTTGGAAGGACCATGTTAGCCATGTAGAAATCTGATAATATATACCTTAATGCAAAAAAAAATGTTTGGAGAAAACCTTTCTTCTCTTGCCAGTGATGCAGAAGGACAAGTAGGAAGAGGAGAGAGAAGGAAGGATGGAGGGGAAATACAGTGGTTAAATCCCTTTCTGAGAGTGAAACATCTGAGGGTAAAGCAGGTTACATTGAGACCCCAGGTGGCAGAGTGAAGTATTAGCTCTACAGTAAAATCACCTGTGAGAAAATATAAGAGAGCAAAATCCCTGAGAAAGGAAAAAAATCCAGAATATTCTCTGGGTGAGAGCAGGTTTCTATGCACTAATTTAAAGCACAATGCTGGTTGTTTGTCACCTCACGAAGTCTAGTATGAAAAACAGCCCCAGAGCTGCAAATACCTTGACCATGTGTGACACACTCCACCCCAAAGGGCTCACCCAGCTAGCTGTGTTTTACCCGCATGCTCAAAATGTGTCATTTGTACACTCTTGTACACCAAAGAGTGAAGGTAAAATCTTAATATTTTGAGGCGAGGAAAATGAGGCAGCAATGTCTGAATGTTTGGATGGAAATGACAGAGTCAGATCAGCTTGTTAAAAGGCAACAGGTTAGTGACATGACTATAGTACAAGTTAGCAAAACTTCGTAGGAGGATCTGGTTACCTCAACCTCTCCCAGTTAGACATTGAGAATTAGAAACATCTGGTTATAATCTTAATTATTCAGTGTTCTACACAGTCCAGTCACAGTGCCCTTTTCAAGATGAGACACTTTTACTTTATGGAAGTTAAGTTAAGACTCAGTCTTGGGCCTCACTGATTGCTTTTTTTTTTTTCTCTAATCAGGTATGCTATTGGTCTTTAGAATTCACTTTTTGTTTTGTGTTGGTTCCATCAAAGGGCCTAAAATTCTGCTCTAGGCATTGTTACAGATGACCCACAAAATTAAGATGATTCCCTAGGTTAGTCTGATATCTGACTTGTCTATATAATACTGCATATCTGGAACACAGATACATTAGCCATGGAAGGATATTATTTGTATCTTATTAAATTTAATAAGAAGATAACATTTCTATAAAGTGCTGGAAGTACAATGGTGAATACTACCTGACCTTTGTTCTTGTGAAGGTTTAAAATACTCCAAAAGAGGCAGACATGATATCGGGCAGTGCTATTGATGCAAAGGCTGTCATGGGGGGAGCCCTGTATGTGCTGAAAGATAAACAAGAGAAAACAAGGAAGAAAAGTAGAACACAGAAAACAAGAATGGACCAGGCTAACTGCTTGAAAACATTTTGGAAAGTTTGATAGAAGAGTTAACGTTTAGACTGAATCTCGAAAAGACAAGCTGACACTCTCCAGGGCCCATACAATATGTTTAATGAGCTACAAGTTGGCATGACCGGAAATTAGATATATTTGGAGAAAGGGTACAACCAGATTGGTAAAGAGGCTTGTAGGATGGGTCTTATCCTCCAAGCTAAGGAATTTGGAGTTTATCCAAATGTAGCTGATGGAGAATGGTTAAAGAATTTTAAACCAAAAGAATTAAATGTGCTTTAGAAAAACTTCTGGCAACACACGTAGTTTGGATCAAAGGAGGGTGAGAAATTGGAGGGTGGTTGCAATGGAGAAGTCCAGGGCTCATGAGTCCAGGGCAATCCCCTGAAATTCATCAAGCTCAATTATCCTCCTTTCAGCGTCAATGAGGTCCTAGGAGCCATAGCTTCAGGTGGGGACATCCTGGCGGCTGTGTCACTTGGAACTCAGATGAGAGGTCTGGGCAGGAAACAGGACAGTCATGGAGGGCTGGTGACTGTGATTATTAAGATCGCTTACGACTAGGAAGAGAGAAGGCTCAACTTTTCTCCAATTTGTACACTCTACTATTCTCTCTCTCTCTCTCTCTTCTCAACTTCTAACCATCCCCATTTACTTCCCAAACTGAAATAAATAAACAGAAATCTCTCTGACTCTATATTGCTTTCTAGCTCCCACCCTTTGAGCTTTCTTTCTCTTCTCAGCCAAGCTGCTTGAAAGTGATGAGAGTGACATCTTCCTTCCTTTCCTTCCCTTCCTCACCTCCCATGCATTTTTCTTCTGACTACCATCTGCTCTCTGCCTCTAGGACTCCACAGAAATGACTCTGGCAAAGGGTAGCAAAGATGTCTTTATCATCAGAGCTCCTAGACTCTGTTCAGCCTGTATCTCCTGAATTGCTGTGATCACTCAGTATTGCAGAGCTTTCCTTGGCCAAGTATCAAAGGGGAGTCCCTTCTCCTTTCCAAAGTGCAAATGTATTCATTAGTACTTATTTTTTTAATTAACGCAGTGATGGATGGATTCCAAAGCTACAGTTTTTGTTTGTTTGTTTGATTGTTAACAAATTTCATTTACTTCCTGGAAATTTAAACACCTACCATCTTCCCTGCCCTTCGCTGGTGATGTCCATTTCCTTGAACTATTTCATAATATAGGCAGAGAAAACACTACCTCAGAAAAGAAATTCATTCAAAGTCAATCTCCAGGAACATAGCCTACAAAACGCTCTCCCCTCGTGGGGTAACCTGCCTGCTCTTTCATTTTTGAGATGATTCACAATGATGTGATGGTGTTGCAATCTATTTTGTGTCCTATGAGACCCTAAAAGGGGGAGGGGGGTAGTTCTTCTATATTTTATCAAAAATAGTATGAAGAAACAAGCATGCAAAAAATTCTCAAGACCAGACCAAGAGGTACAGAGTGAAGACCATTCCTATGTTTATAGCTCCTTCTTACTGTACAATTTATATAAGTTATCTATGGAGAATATAATGGATCAAGCCACATAACACCATGCTCCCCTCACCAGAGTTTATCAACTCCTCATGAAGTTTCCAGATAAAGAGACATCATTCCATGACAAATGGCTCCAAGTAAAGGTTGTAACAAGGATTCACTGACACAATTTCTATGATGCTATCCTCTTATGACTCTTCTTCTACATCATTTTTTCCCCACCTCACTTTGAGGTCCTCCTCTTCATGCCCTTAAAATTGGTGTTTCCTGGGGTTTTTTCCTTGGCCCACTAGTCTCCTTTCCATCATCTCCCTGGGTGATCTTGTGCCCTCAAGGTTTTGATGACATCAGGGATGGGAGATTCACTACCCTTCCTGGCCCCCATCCCTGTGGATGTACCACAGGCTTGTCATCCCACATGCAACATGTCCTCAACTGAGATTTGGAGCTACTCATCTTCCCAACTAAGACTGGTGCTTCTTAACATTTTCCCAGTCGTAGATATCGGTACTATCAAGGAGCCGATCACTGAAGCCAGACATTCTAGAATATTCCTAGATCATCTCCCCAAATAGACACTCAGTTGACTACACTAGAATCCTTTGTCCAGCCCCCCAGTGGCCTTCCTTCCTCACAAATTTAAATTCCGCAGTCTTCTTTAGATCAGCCTCAAGTCAGAGGGCCAGGAGACCCCCTGAGACCACAGTTCTATTCACACCCCCAGGAGAACAATGAGCATTTTCTCAAGGGTAGTTGACAGAACATTTCTGTACCCTTATATCTGGGATCATTTTCAATCACTATGTAAGGAAATTTATGAACAAAAATCCTTGGATCCAATATACCTAATCTGCTGATGTTGGCCAAAACTTATAAAATGTTAAAACTATGGTCTAAGAAGACAGCAAGTGAGAAATATGACAGCAGGAATATCCATTAGAGAATGAATGCTGAAATCCATAATTAAAATAGTAGCTTGCTTCCTACATGGCTCTGTTATTAATCTGTTCAAATCTGTAAATTACAATATCAATCACTTTACTAGGGGGAGAAAATTCTCCCAGTCTGTATTCCATTTACCAATATGTCACCTGAAGAAGAACCTATCTGGGACATTTCCCAATATCCATACATGTCAAATTAAATTATCTGGTCATCTCATTTTGATGCCTCATATTTATTCACTATAAAAGACCCCCTTACTCCCCCAAAAAGGAGATGAGTACAGTTGAACGAAATTTTGGAGGGTAAAATGAAGAGTTTGTCTCCCATCCAGGTGACTGGTTCCAGGGATATAAATAGGATTCAAATGCAGTCCTGATACCTGTGACTTCCAGTTTCCAAAAGAGTAAAACAGAAATGCGTAAAACAGATCACCCAGGGAGATAGAAGAAAGGATACTAGGGGGCCAAGGAAAAAACCCCAGGAAACACCAATTTTAAGGGTATGAAGAGGAGGACCTCAAAGTGAGATGGGAAAAAAAAAAAAAAAAAAAAACACTTGTCCTCTAACATCCTGTCTGAGAACCAATTTGTGATTTGGCCGATTCAACCAAGTCAAAGCTTTGGAAATGATTTAATGAAACCCAGTCAAAATCTAGGAATACTGCCCATTGCTGATGCAAATGAACAAGATTCAGTTTTCAACTGATCAAAATCATTAATTCCGTCCTTAGATCTATAAATTGGCTATTGATTTTCACAGGGGGAATGACTCTCTCTGTACCATCACAACTCAGAAATAGAAAGTGAGTTTCCTCCCCACAGATACATCTGTTTGACAGCTCCGACTGAGCTCCCTTGGTAAAGCCTCCACAAAATTTACATCTTTCTCTATGACCTCTGAAATCTTCTACACTAGAAAAAAAGAACCCCCAAATCCCAAAGTGTCCTTTGCATATAGATGCCTCCATGGGATTGTAGCTGTGGTTGTGGAAATGGCTTCATCTGTCAGCCACCTAATGCAGGAGGTTTTCTAATTGATAATGAGCTCCTTAGGGGAACATAATTTCAGAGTGTAAATTAATAATCATTTTCAAAGGATGGCACCTGACTTTTAATAAGTTATCTACTACGTTGTGTGTTATCTTTTGTAATCAACTTGTCCTAAAAAGGCAAATTTACAAAAAGAAAAAAAAATGTGTTGAGTTTGATGGTATGCACATAAGTTAACAAATCAACAATTGTGGTGACTCTACTTTTTAAAAAATACAAAACACCATCTGTGTTGTCTAAGACAACTTGTTGAGTTTAAAAGTATTTCACACTAAGATCTGAGTACATGTAGGGCAGGTGTCTCTTAAACCCCAACTAGATGCTGACTTTGCCTGGAAAAGCTTAAGAAAGTTTTTAGTGAAACTCAAAATAGCAACATAAACGTTGACTTATTTAAAAAAAAAAAAAAAAAAAAAAAAAAAAGAAGAGCCCTTTAGGTCTCCCGGTTCATCCCAAATGGTTCTCAGTGTTTTTAATAACCTGCATTTAGGGGGGTGGATAATGCACTGGCGATAAAGCTTTTTATTAATACACATTTCAGCAGCCAGAGAGTGTGAAGACAGTGTTGGTATTGTGGCTGAGGGTTTTGTTTTCTGATTACGAAGGACTGGAAGGCCTGACGCGCCAGGGCTGAGTGATTTCACCAGGTTTGTTCTGTGGTTCCCCATTGTCGCCCTTGAAAAGAACATTCCCACAGAGCGGGCTCTAAAGACAATAAACATCGTATGTTAAAAAGAAATGACATAATATTCGGTGCTGATAAGGGAGCTTTTCCCAGGGGCTGCGTGGGACTGAGCCCAGGAGGCCGTCTGAGCTGGGTGCCTGGAAGGAAGTGTCCCCAAAGTGGTTTACGGAGCCAAGGCAGCCTCGGCACAAAGGACCCAGAAGTGGGCAGGTCCCTCCCGGCCTCTGTGAAAATCAATCCAAGGAAGTCTGAGGCTGTGGAGCAGTTTCCTGTCCACTGTGTGGGAAATTTAACTGAGGGCAAACGGCCGGCAACAATGGGACAATATATTATAATAAACAGGAAAAATAGCATTGGCCACGGAAATCAATGGCTGGACTTCATGAGGCATTCATAAGATTGCCAAGTGAATAAATTAAAACCCAAAGGTTAGGACACTGAAAGAGAAGTTAATTTTATGTCTGTCCTGGAGCTGCCCTTTTCAGACTCAAATTAAGACTGTGTATAATAAAATAAACACAAAAAGTCTTAGATGCACAGAGAAGGCTTCGCTAAGACCTACACCGTCAGAGAAGCAGAGGTTCTTTTAGGAACGTTCCTCTGCAAGTGCAGCGCTGCTGACAGGGAGTTAACCCCCTCGACAGCGTGACCAAAGACTTATTTAAACGAGTTTCTTGCTTTCAAGAAACCTGCGCTCAGCAACCAACTGTTCATCCAGGAAGTGATGTGATACCCCAATACCCTGAAGAAGTTTACTCAACCAGAACGGAATGGAGATGTGCTATTTAATTTAAAGAACCCAGGAAAAAGCCACAGGAGACTCCTCCAAACCCCCAAATAATTATCCACAACAGAACACAGCTAACTCTAAAACAGACTTCATTTCCATAAACAATGATCAGTCCATTTCCGTGCTGTGGCTTCCCTTTTTAAAGATGTTTGTAAAGTGTGTTTGGCTTTCTTTTAATAATAAAATGACTTTAGTTAGAATTCACCACTCAACCTTGGTTTTGCAAGAAAGTGTTTGACACACCAAATTCTTTCTCCTAATTACTGTGAAAGACAGAGCTTCGTTCGGCAGACAAAGCAATAGGCTGAGGATTTTGAGACAATTAATTCTAACCCAGGCTTGGCGACTAACTCTCACTCCATCTCAGTTCCTTTGACAATTAAGCATGAATCCACAGTTTCTGAACTTTTGTTTTAAGTTATTACAAAGCATGACATGTCTGATGGCTGCCGCTGGAGAGCTGTCTCGCATACCCTAATATTTAGAAGCCATACCTCAAGTATGTCTTACAAAGTCTGGTTTGGGTTTCAAAGATGTTTTGCTGCATTCTTCATTTTACTCTTTGATTTTGGACTGAGACGTTTTCTTTACATACCAAGGATTGCTGACAGGGTCCAATATTTTGCAAAGTTGTACGATTTGGTCTTTAATAAAGAAAAATTAACTCAGGAATTTCTAGCCTCCTAGTCTCCTAAGAACATTCTTAAACACATTAAAGCAGAAAGATAATATCAGAGTGCCGAACTCTGGTTTCACCTTAAAATTTTTACTATGATTTTAGGAGGATGTAGAAAGATTAAGAAATAACATCCTTCAATCTCTTTATTATTTTAAATGTGGTAACAACCTAGTTTTTTTTGGGGGGGGATGGTTGGTTTTTGTTAGGTTTGCCCAGAAGGAGGAGAAAAAAAGTCAAATTTATTTATTTGTTTAAATTAATCCAACCTCATTCTTAAACATTGACTTCAGCAGCTGGTCAAACACAACCAAGGCGGCCAGCAGAGGGCAGTATATAACAGCAGACAGTCTTTATTCGAAAGGTAAATCCTACCAGTTCTACACGCCAAGAGACATAAAATAAAAATACAATTCTACATGGAGTAGTTTCTGACCAAAGAAACAAACATTCTGGCATCAAATTAGATATTAGAATGCAGTCGGAAGACGTGAAGGCTCCTGGAAAAATCCGCTGCGGTTCCGTGACACCCCCCGAAGAAGGCCCTTCACACGCCTCACTTCGTGTTGTCTCTAAGGCCAAAAAGAGTCACTGACTTCTTCGTCTCAGCGTTTTGTTTAATTTAGATTCCATCCCGCTGAGCACAAGGTCCAGGTCTATGTTCAGAAGAGAACCCAGAGCGCCTTCAATGAACATTAACAAACCTGGGCAGACGCCTTGCGGGCAGCCGGGCAGCTTCACCCACGGGGAGCTCCTGGCCGGGTTTCCACGTGGTCCCTGCAGGAGGGCGTCCCAGCGCTCTGCCCCACGGGCATCCTCCTCTCCTCCCTCCGCCTTCATCCTTCTCCACGTCGTAGGTTTCACAGCTCCATCTGCGGACCTGGCATCTAACCCCTTCTAAGTGGCGGGCAAAGCTTCCATGGGAAGCCCCATTCTCGGACAAAGCTGCAACTCCAGTCTGGTCTTCTGGGTCTTCTACAACTTTTACCCGTCATTGAAATTAACAATAGCATGCTTTCCTTGACAGCCTGGGCGCTGGCCTCCTTCCCTGGGGCCAAGGCCAGGTTTTCTGGGTTCCTCTCCCACACAAGCCCCACCCTTCCTTCGCCCTCTCCTCACCCCCGCCGTCACCTCCACCCCGACTCTCTTTCCCCTTCCCAGCCTCAGACCACGACGGAATTGAATTAATAATCAGAGTAGCCTCCTGGGCACCGATATTTCCTCAGTTTTCCCGTGACCCGACCCAGCACCCCTCTCCAGCTGTTTACTCCCTATTCAAACATCTGGCAGTTCTTCTTGCTTATCTTTTTTTTTTTTTTTTTTTTTTTTTTTGTCTTTTCCTTAGGAAAGGAAAGTACAGGACAAAGACAAAGGCTGTACTGCTGTACAAGAATAAGAAGGATGAACAGGCTACTCAGGGTCTGAACCAAAGTCAGCACAGGGGTTACGGAAACCCCAGGACTGCAGTCAATCAACTCACCTGGATGAGTTAAGACCTCGTGACCTCATCTGAGTGATGAGTGGGCTCCCTTTTTAAAATCCATTGTATGACGAAAAGGAAAAAAAAAAAAAAAAAAAAAAAAAAACCTTAGTTCCTAAGCAGCTGCATCTCCCGCTGAAATCGTCATGAACTTGAGGGTTTAACTCAAAGGTGTTTCCTTTACTCTCAAGATAGTTTATCACATTTCACTTCAAATATGGAACGTGAGTTTGCTGGAAGGTGTAAAATACACCCCGTACTTTCAAATATTTCAAATTAAAAAAGAATAAATACAGAATTTCATAGTTTTCAAAGAAATATGTGTTGCCTTCCCGGTTATTCACGTTTAATTTGAAAGGAAAACTATTTTTAAAAGCTAAATAAGGATGATATGATTTCCAAGAGTAATATGGAATCTCGACATTTCTCTCTATCCCACTGTCCACTTCACACCTCAGCTGAACTTGACTCAGTCTTGGAAGAAAGATATCACTCTGGAAAAGGAGATTCCTACAGTCTACCCCATGAACAAACTCAGCCTTTGAAAGAAAACCTCTGTGGACAATGGCATTGCTTCTCTCATCTCCACAATAAGAGCCTTAAGTTCACATTCACCCGAGTCCAACGTGATTTTGAAAATCAATATATCACTATCAACAATTTCTCCTCTGGTCAAAATTCAGAGGGCTGGTTATTTTAATTTTTTAAGAAATTTTGGCCCTTTAATGATTTTTATCCATCTCAGTGAAGACAGGCTGGTTCTCAATAGTGAGTCTGAGATTTATGGGCAGGGGCCTCAGGCAGTGTCTGGTGCTCAGTCAGAGAATTCACCCTAAGGCCAGCCTCTGAGGGAATCCCTTCAACAGAATCTCTGGCAAGCCTTCATCCTTCATTTTCAAAACACCCCAGTGATGGAGAAGCAGTCTCTTTAAAGGAGGTCCGGGCTTCCCTGGTGGCGCAGTGGTTGAGAGTCCGCCTGCCGATGCAGGGGACACGGGTTTGCGCCCCGATCCGGGAAGATCCCACATGCCGCGGAGCGGCAGGACCTGTGAGCCGTGGCTGCTGAGCCTGCGCGTCCGGAGCCTGTGCTCCGCAACGGGAGAGGCCACAACAGTGAGAGGCCTGCGTACAGAAAAAAAAAAAAAAAGGAGGTCCATTCCATTTCTAGGTAGAATAATGGTGCAACAATTCATCCTTATGTTAAGCCCACCCTTGCTTGTAATTTCTATTTATTGATCTTAATTCTAACTTCTGGGCACACATTGGGGAAAAAAAAGGCAAATATTCTTCTGCAGTGATATTTGAGTAAAGCTCTCATGTTTCTTGAAAATTCTCTGGGTTAAACAGTGCTGGCCCATTCTGATGTTTCGCATAGAGCACACTAGCAAAGCCTTTCAGCGCCCCAGTTTCATTTCTCAGGATCTGTGTTTGTAACACACAGCTCTGGAAACTGAACACAGTTGGCTAGGTGTGGCCTGACCAGCACCTGATGAGACCTCTCTTTTTTCTTTATCAGTAATTCTGAAACTTGTATGTGTCCAAGCATTACCTAGGGGACTTGTTAAAAATGGACATTTCTAAGCCCTTTTCTTATACATTCTGGTTTCTAGGGGCCCAGACAGCTGCATATGATGAGCAGGTATTCCTCAGCCCATATATTGAGAAATATTTCCTTAGGGGGTATACTTTTTAAAAATCTGGCCTCAGATCTTACTCTTTTTTTTAAGGACACTACAGAGTCATATTGATATTACAATCAATCTAAACAGTTAAGTCTTCTCACAGAAACCCCTATCAGAGTTCTCTGCCCTACAACTGTATAAGTTTTAAGGCTAAAATTCATGAAAATGCATTTATCCCTATGTAGTGCTGCCAGATAAAACACAGGAAGCCTAGTTAGATTTGAATTTCAGATAAACAACAAATCGTTTCTTATTGGGACATATACTAAAAATTATGCATTGTCTATCTGAAATTCAAATTTAACTGGGTGTCCTATATTTTTGTTTACTAAATCTGATAACCCTACTCCGTGAAACTTACTCTGGTAATATTTGTTTTTTTCTTGTCTCCCCTTTGTGACCATTTTGGACCTAATTCTGTCCTCAAAAGTTTTTAGTTCTCAAAAATATTCTCCTGTTTCTGACCATCAAGTTACTCTCCCTGTTTATGTGAATTCCCAGGGACAGGCTCAGAGTTGATGTTTGCTCCCTATTGTAAAAGAAAGATCCATCTCACACAAGTGATTAAGTACAAATATCCATTTTGCTTCATCATCTCCAACCTTCCCCCAAGTCCAAGATGACTAGTTTGTTTTCAGCTATACCGTAAATAAAAGCACACCTGACTCAGAATCAGAAGGCCTGAGTTCGAATACTGGTTGTACCATTTAAGAGATGTGCGACTTCAGGCAATTAATAGACTTCTCTGAACCTCAGTTTCCTCATTTGTAAATGGGGCTACTTAGGGTGATTATGAGAAGTTAATGAGATGATAGGAAAGTCTCAAGCCTTGTGCCTAATAATTAATAATTCCTCAAAATGAATTCTTCATTCATGAATTTTTAAACTAGTTATGAGAGCTGCAAGTTCAAATTGGCAGAAATAAGTGTGTGAATCACTTCCCGTTTGTCTTAAAGTCCATGAGAAGTATAAAAAGCAATAAATCTGTAGCTATAAAGAAAAAAAGGGGGGGGATTGAGGTTAGCAGCTGCAAACTATTACACACAGAATGGATAAACAACAAGGTCCTACCGTATAGCACAGGGAACTATATTCAATGTCCTGTGATAAACTATAATGGAACAGAATATGAAAAACCATGTATATATATAACTTAATCACTTTGCTGTACAGCAGAAATTAACACAAGATTGTAAATTAACTACACTTCAATTTTTAAAAAAGAACGAAAAAAAACGGGGGAAGTCATCATCAGATATACATTATCAATGAGTTATTGGAAAACAGAAAGCCAAGCCTCTGGGCACATGAAATCGAAACAAGAGAGAGCAGCCAGAATACACTCCTCAGTGAAGGGGCCCAGGAAGTGGGCCGATTCTGTGCATCCACACCAAGAGGATGTGATACAGGAGAAAACCATCAGGTACAGGGGAGAATAAGAAAAAACAAAAACAAAAACAGTGTGGCTGACAACAGAGAACCGCATGAATATTTACTTTCACTGAAGATCCGACATGCATACATAACCAGGGTGTTATCATCAGGAAGACAACAACCAAAGGGAAAAAAATGTGGGCACTAGCCCTCCAGAGCACAGCTCTGCTGGTCCTGACATTCCCTTTGAGGTGGAAGGAGGAGCTTGCAGCTGACAGCAGGCTCTCTCTCTGCCCGTTCCCGCCAAAGAGAAGCCAGGAAACAGGCTGGATCCACATTCCAGGGGCCCCAGCTAGTCCGCCCCATGACAAGGAGAAGGCTGAATATGTATGTGGAGGTGGACTTACTTGCAATGCAGCAGAGAACCCCACCCAGTTCCCAATGCTTCCGTCTTAAAAAGGAGCCGACTATCAAGGAGGAAACACATCGTGTGAAAAAGTAAGACGGAGAAACAGTTAACAGTAGAACTGAACCCAGAAAGACACACACAATTCAGACAATCAAGAGACCTTATAGAAGGAAGAAAAAAAACAAAACAAAACTTCTCAATAAGATGAGAAAGATTTGAGAAAAATATTCTATTTTAAGGTAGTAACAGAATTCTACGAAAAAGTTACAAGAACAGGTGAGCAGTTGTATATGACTGATGAAATTAAAAAATACATCAATAAAAGGGACAGAAAATAAAATCTAGGAAATCTCCCGGAATGTGGAAGAACATGACAGAAATAGGAAATATAAAATAACATAGGCAGCATCGGGAACAGATCCAGGAGGTGTAATATTCAAATAATACATCTCATAAACTGAGAAAAGAAAAACAGTAAGGAAGAAATTATGAAGACAGAATAGGAAAAGAATTCTAAACCTAGAAAAAGTCACCCATCTTCAAATCAAAAGAATCTGACGAGTATAAAGCAAAATGGATGCAGAAATAGCCTCGTGTCTTTTCACAAGGGCAAAGTTAAAAGTCTTGGGACTTCCCTGGTGGCACAGGGGTTAAGAATCCACCTGCTAATGCAGGGGACACGGGTTCCAGCCCTGCTCCGGGAAGGTCCCACATGCCGCAGAGCAACTAAGCCCGTGCGCCACAACTACTGAGCCTGTGCACCACAACTACTGAAGCCCGCGCACCTAGAGCCCATGCTCCGCAACAAGAGAAGCCACCACAATGAGAAGCCCGCGCACCGCAATGAAGAGTAGCCCCCACTCAGTGCAACTGGAGAAAGCTTGTGTGCAGCAACAAAGACCGAACACAGCCAAAAATAAATAAATAAATGTATATTAAAAATAAAAAGTTAAAAGTCTTAAATGCTTCTATGGGCGGTGGGGGGGTGGGGGTCAAAACCTATCAAAGAACAAGAATGAAAGTGCTATCAGATACCTTATCAGCAACCCTGGTGAAAGAAGACAATGAAAAATGCCTTTAAAACCTGGTGGAAAATGATTTGGGACTCAAATTATAAATCAAATGTGAGATGCTAACCACCTTTCCAGACAATCAGTGATCCATAAATTGTACCTTCCACCTACCCTTTTCTGAAACTTCTTACAAATATAAGCCAGCAAAAGCAAATAGGAAAAAACACAAAAGGATAAATCGTGAGTTTCAGGAAACAATGGATGCAAACCAAGAAAAGGTAAAGTCAAGTCCCCGGATGAGAGCAGAACAGGTGTAGAGCAGATCTAGAAAGAAAATGGTCCAGCTCAGGCCATTAAGGAAAAGGCATGTAATTATAAACTTCAGGACAAGCAAAAAACTGTAAGTAAATCTGTGATCCAATGAGGAAACAAACTAATAATAATAACAAACACTTGCATAAAGCTTACAATATGTCAAACACCTTTTTAATCATTTTTTGTATATTGATTCAGTATCCATCAAAACTGTATGGTTGGGCTTCCGTGGTGGCGCAGTGGTTGAGAGTCTGCCTGCCAATGCAGGGGACACAGGTTTGTGCCCCGGTCCGGGAAGATCCCACATGCCGTGGAGCGGCTGGGCCCGTGAGCCATGGCCGCTGAGCCTGCGCGTCCGGAGCCTGTGCTCCACAATGGGAGAGGCCACAACAGTGAGAGGCCCACATACCGCAAAAAAAAAAAAAAAAAGAGAGACATATTTCCACATACAATGCTTTGAATTAGCACAGCTTCCAAATTTGTGAAGTGCTAAGTAATGAGCTGGGTTTGTTTTTT
This sequence comes from Mesoplodon mirus, assembly GCF_964341445.2. Lineage (NCBI taxonomy): Eukaryota > Metazoa > Chordata > Mammalia > Artiodactyla > Ziphiidae > Mesoplodon > Mesoplodon mirus. The sequence continues at coordinate 73,642,656 of NC_138993.1, read as the reverse complement.
CACTTAACTTTTATTTTATATTAGAGTATAGTTGAATTACAGTGTTGTGTTAGTTTCAGGTGTACAGCAAAGTGATTCAGTTATACATATACATATATCCATTTTTTTTCAGGTTCTTTTCCCATGTAGGTTATTACAGAGTATTGAGTAGAGTTCCCTGTGCTATACAGTAGGTTCTTATTACTTATCTATTTTATATATAGTAGTGTGTGTATGTTAATCCCAATCTCCTAATTTATCCCTCCCATGAGGTTTTATAATAATACAAGATTAGGTAAAACAATCATGGAGAAAAAGGACATAGAAAAGGCTCAGATGGAGAAAAAAAAGTCAATCAAAGAAATCAGTGACTCAGATTGTCCAAGCAAAAGGAAAGGGGTGACATCAAAATACGAGTATCCAAGAATAGAGGCTGCCTGTTAAACTGAGAGCAGGACGTAGGTTATTACTTTAAATGATGGCAGAAAACTAATGGGAAAGTCAAAGGTAATGATGAGTGTATCAAACCACCTTTTGGTTTGGGGGTGTGAGAGGTGATGATATTTGCCTGTGGTGTTTATTCCATTTGAATTTTCGTCCAATGGAATCAGTGATTTAAACTTAAGACAGTGACATAAAGATAAGCATGGAAACAATGATTTGTTTCAAATATGTCCTACAAAGAAACTCAAAGTCAAAGGTGATTCAAAGATTAGAAAGTCTGGGGTGGGGGGAGAAACAGACTCGTGAAGCCATGCAGGATGAAGTTGCCAATAGGTATCTCTGTAGAGAGGACTTTTCCGTAATAGCACTATTTTACTGGCAGTATGCTTAGGAAAATTAGCCAACATCCAAACATTAGCATCAGAGAAACAATCAGCAGAGGCAGCAGGAGCCATTGTGGTAGCTGCAAAGCCCCATAAATATCCCCCAGTGCTATTAGCCTGACAGCAGAGGTGATGAGCACAGGTTATTCTGACAAATAGATGCATATTCCAGACACACTGAATTAGTTCCAGGATATATCATCAGGGGACACCAGATGACACTGGAAACAGGGGACCTCAAAGCGACATAGGGCAAATCATAAGAAAGATGGAGTGCAATTAAAGCGAATGGTCAAAGGTGTCAGAAGGCATGGGGCGGGGTGGGGTGGGGGGACCAGGGAAGGTCCAGGAAAGAGAGGGATGACAACACTGCTTCTGAGACACCCATAGGTCACTGCAGACAATGCAAGGACACAGAGAAGAGGGGACTCAAATTATGATGCCGAGCAAATCGATTCCAAGTTATGCAATGATGAAGATAAACTGCCCGAAACAGGCTGTATAATTATCGGCTAAGCTAACAACAAACTGTAGCAATTGTCAGGACTTTATCTTAAGGAAAACAAGAATCTGTAAATATACATTAAACCAAATCGGCAAAAAACAAATTACATATATAATTCAATAAACATAACTGAAGGCCAACTACATGCCAGGCACTGGGCTGGGAATTCAAAGGCAAATATGAGACCCTGTGGAGTCTGTGATACAGACAGGGAGAGGGAACCATGAACAGGTCGAGTTATCGCATAATATACGAGCACTTGTGTGCCTTTAGTTCAGAGCATGGACATGTCACCGTGGAAGGGTTATGGCCGGAGAGCTTTCCCATGAATGCTTGGGATTTTAAAAGACGTTTACAGAGAGATGAGGGGAAGGGGCATCGCACGGGAAGAAAGGGCAGGTGCAGAGGAGGAGGGTCGGGGAAGGACGTACGGGGATCAGCGTCCTGCTCAGTGTCTGGTCCGGGCGGAGGAGAAGCTTCAGAGGGGCAGGAGTGGAGCGGGAGATAAGATGGGAAAAGGAGGTCCTGGGCGGTCCTGGGCGGCCTTGTGTGTCAAGCAGGGAAAGGGGACTCTGTCTTCAGGCAGTGGAGTCAGCCAGGGTTTCAGTGGGAAGCAGGGAGGGAGCTCTGCGTTTCAGAGCTATGGCCCTGGTGGTGGTGTGGTGGGCAGACTGGGCGGAGGCAAGACTGAAGGTGGCGAGGTTTCTGTCACCAGGTGGGGGTGGTGAACACCCGGAGGGGAAGGACTTTCAGAGTTCCTCTCCCGACGTGGTCATGAGAACAGCTACAAGCTGTCCATCATTTCCCATATGCCAATTGCTTTACCTGCAAAATTCTCTCATTGACTCCCTGTAACCATCAAATGTCTCCCTGTGACAGCTGGAATTCTCCCTGCAGCTCTGAAAAGGTAAGCAACCTGCCAAACCCCTATGGCTCTTTACCCCAGAGCGGCTCTAAAACTCGCCTTCTTAATACCACGTGTGCTTAAGAGAATTTTTTTCCCCTAAAAATCCGTAAAACTATAAATCTGAAAATCTGTAAATAAATTGACTTTGGTGAGGAAAGCAGCCATTTCTCTTCCCATAACTTCCATCCTGTGTCTCACATCAGACCACAAACCACTTCTTTCTGAAACAGTGTGTGGAGTTGACCCTCTCTGCAGCACATGTAACTGAGCTTGCATGCATTTGTCCTCTAGACTGGAGCTTCCGAAGGCGGGCTGTTCTGGATCTCTTGACCTCCGAGTCTCTGCAAGTGCCCTGCACACAATACATGCAATTATGGGTTGAACGAATGAATGAATCTCCTGAGTGGCTTTTCAGCCTTTTTACAAGGGCTGTAAACGCTTGTAATGGCCATGTTATAGCTGCGATGGTGACTTTACCTGTCAGTAGTTAATGTCCCCTCATCAAAGGACAGGCTTTCCCTAGAGGATCGCACACATGCGTCCTTCATTGGAATGGCCTGACTACCAAGCTTTTAACTAGTGAGTGAGAGAAATAAACTAGCACAGAGCTCTACTCATTAATCTTTTATACATAGTATAATCGTTAAACAGGCTGTAAGTCAAAAAATACTACATAAAATACCTTGAAAGACTACGATATTTTTTAATGCTTAAGAAAAATGTTAATTGTTCAGCCTTTACTTAATCATAGCTTAATGTAATCACTGCCATTTTCCCCATTCCCTTCTTGGAATGTGTCTTCCTCACCAGTTGTGAAGTTGAATTTTAGGGTCGTACCCCTTCCAGGGCTCATGTGCGTTTCAGGAACCTCAGCCGTGGGATGTGAGGCCAAACTGTCACCTCAGGCCACTCCTGCTTCTTCCATCTGCCACAGTTTTTCCCCTACATGGCCCACCTCGATCCACTCGGCTACCGTGGCCACTTGCGCTAATTAAACATAGTTCTCTCAGGGTGCCTGTCCTTATCATTCTAGAAAGTGTTTTCTCTTCCCTCTGATCTCTTGACTCCAGTCTTTACTCAGGACCCAGGCAGGCAGGAAGCATTAAGGTAATAAGAAACCAGTCTGCTTTTTATCTCTGAGTCTAGAAGACCCTCCACACCTGACTGCCTCCAGGGATTTTCTTTAACGGCTGCTTTTTTCTATCTTTTTCTTTTTGAAACCACTCTCTCCAAGTTTTATTCTTTTCTGATTAAACCTTTATTCTACAAACAATGCCTTTTCTTATTAGCTTCCTTAGAATCTTTAAATTTTTACATCCTCCATGAAAAAGACTGTATCATTTTACACAGACCCTAAGTTTTTAAAACCAAACCTAAAAAAGGTCTGAAAGCACATATTTTACATGGGGTTTTCTCCTAATCATCTGACCTATCTTTTTAAAAAAAAAAAAACATCTTTATTGGAGTATAATTGCTTTACAATGGTGTGTTAGTTTCTGCTTTACAACAAAGTGAATCAGTTATACATATATATATATATCCCCATATCTCTTCCCTCTTGCGTCTCCCTCCCTCCCACCCTTCCTATCCCACCGCTCTAGGTGGTCACAAAGCACCGAGCTGATCTCCCTGTGCTATGCGGCTGCTTCCCACTAGCTATCTATTTTACCTTTGGTAGCCTATGTATGTCCATGCCACTCTCTCACTTCGTCCCAGCTTACCCTTCCCCCTCCCCATATCCTCAAGTCCATTCTCTAGTAGGTCTGTGACTTTATACCCGTCTTACCCCTAGGTTCTTCTGACCATTTTTTTTTCATTTTTTAGATTCCATACATATCTGTTAGCATACAGTATTTGTTTTTCTCTTTCTGACTTACTTCACTCTGTATGACAGTCTCTAGGTCCATCCACCTCACCACAAATAACTCAGTTTCATTCCTTTTTATGGCTGAGTAACATTCCATTGTATATATGTGCCACATCTTCTTTATCCATTCATCTGTTGATGGACACTTAGCTTGCTTCCATGTCCGTCCTGGCTATTGTAAATAGAGCTGCAATGAACATTTTCATACATGACTCTTTTTGAATTATGGTTTTCTCGTGATCTACCTTTTAGGTAAATAAGATTCCCATCCTTCACCCAACAAAGTAGATATATTTCAAATGAGTTCAACTGCATTTCTAAATATATTTTCCCAACTGATAGAGGGAAATTAGTATCACTCAAGTGAAAAGCCCAGAGCCCTAACATGGGAAGGCTGTTTTTACTAGAATGCTGCTTGCTCATCATGGGATCATGGATCTCAGTCTTCCCTAAGAATCTGCATCGTAAATAAGGCAGCAAGAGCATAGCAAGAAATCACCGCTTGTCTTTTCTTCCTTCTTGTCCCTCCCCACGTACAAAATAGATACTAGTGGGACAAAGGTGATGGAATTAATGACTGATGATGACAAAGTAGCCTAATAGCAGAGAGCACTGTCATCAGAAGGACATTATTCATCACCCTCGTGAAGCACGCTTGCCAATTCCCTCCACAAAAGAGCTGCAGCGGGCTTCCCTGGTGGCGCAGTGGTTGAGTCCGCCTGCCGATGCAGGGGACACGGGTTCGTGCCCCGGTCCGGGAAGATCCCACATGCCACGGAGCGGCTGGGCCCGTGAGCCATGGCCGCTGAGCCTGCACGTCCAGAGCCTGTGCTCCGCAGCGGGAGAGGCCACAGCAGTGAGAGGCCCGCGTAATACACACACACACACACACACACACACACACACACACACACACACAGAAAGAGCTGCAGCTTCTTAGGTCTTCTACTCCTTATCCAGGTCCCATTCCAAACACTGGAATTTAGTGAGCAATGTTTATGCCCCATGGACTCTAAATGCCCTGGGCTTAATGCCACCACACCATTTAGGAAGGCTAACTCCATGCAACCAATCGAAAGAAAGCGGACCTGTGGGCCTTCCTGGAGCACGCGGTACTCTATCCCTCCCTCCCCCGCCACACCTATCACCCGCGCTATTTCCTACTGCAGACCCTCTCCCTGGATGGCTGAGCGCTCCAAGAAATGTCCAAGGAAACCGTGTCTCCCCCACCTCACAGAGCAAGCAAGAATTTACATCCCCAGTCGCCACATTCAAACGATTACTCTGATATAACATTGAAAACATGGCATTTGAAATCAGAAAACTTGTATTTTTAATTCGGTTCTGGTACTCATCCCTGCTGGCATATTAGAATCATCTGGAAACCTAAAAAGAAATATCAGTGCCAGGCCATCTCCAGAGATTTCGATTTCATTTATCTAAGGTGAGTCCTGGGCACAGGCATTATTTAATGGCTTCCCTGATTATTCTAATGTGTCACCACCATTGAGAACACACACACACACGCATGCACACACACATCTGTGAGCCTTCAAGACAAGCGCTTAATTTAAGTCTTTGAGTCTCAGGGTTTCCACTTGCAAAATAGGGGTTGTGATTTCTTTCTTGACAAGGTATTCCGAAGATTAAACAGGGTATACATATGAAGACATTTTGTAAAATATACATTACTAAATTTAAAGTAGTTTATAATAATCATTAATAATTCAAGATTATTTATTGACTTATTAACTCCTGCTCATTCTTTATTCTACTGCTATTTTTCTGCCCATCTAAGCAAGTGAGTAAGGACTTTGTGTCTCTCTGCTTTGTGTGCATGTGTGCGTGTGCATGTGCACGTGTGTGTGATTTTTAGGGACAAAACAGAAGTTTCCATGAATTAGAAGCTTTTCCAACCCAGGCTATTTGGAAAAGCCAAGACTCTGGGGTATCTGGAGTCAGGAGCAAGGACACTCAGATGTGACTTCCTCAGACATAGGAGGAAGAAGGCTTGGAACCAGGTGCCCAGACTTAGGAAAGAGAGATTTAAGTTGGTTGGGAGGGCAGTAGAATGACACAATTCCTCCCAAGTTTGTGTAAGATTGTCTGGAAGCAGCGTTCATAACTTTATGTCTCACCCTGAAAGGAAGAGGCCCAGCCTGCAGGATGGAGGCTGGTGATGTGACCCATGAGAGTCAGGGCTTGGGGTGCCTGTCCAGCCTGTTACCGGAGCAGCAGAACTCACCACCTCGAGGTCCACAGTCCACTTCACTGTGATTAGAATTCACATTTCTACCAGCTCAGAGGGATCCTGGAGCAGATTTTTTTGAGTTATAGAAATAAAGAAATTAAACTATATATTATACAATGTTGATATTGTATAATAAAAAATTCAGAGCTAATAGTTCTTCATTTAACAAAAGTTTACCAAGACCCACCATGTACCTCAGAGCTACTGTATTAGTTTACAGGGATATCCTTTAAACTCAACAAAATAGATTAGGAATAATCATGATAGAAATGGGAATAACTTTAATACCTTTGTCCTCCCCACCAAAAGGCTCATATGAGATAGTAAATTTGAAAGTGAAACTCTGTAATCAATATGCATTAAGAAGCTGAGGCTATGCCATAGTCAGATACATGCATAAGAGTTGGGTAGCGTCCTAGTCAGTAACTTTTAAATAGCTCTAAGATGAGTATGAAGAAAATTTGGAATAATACCAAAGAGTAAATGCTGTTTAGCATTAGTCATTAGTTGATTTCAAATTGGGAGTCACAGAGCCCAGGCAGAGTTTGCAGGCTCAAGTCAGAGCTGAGAATCAGAGGAGTCGCATATTGAAATCAGAGTGTGATCCATCCCACTTGTAGGGTTTGGACTTGAAGTCCAGTTTGACCAAGAGACTGTAAAAGAAAGTTCTATCTGTCTCTAGTCACTTTGAGAAAAATTGCCCTGAATGTCTACCACTGCAGCCAAAATCTCTGGATACATAAGCTCAGCCTGTAAATGATGTAACTCAGCTTAAACTTGGGATTGGAAGTTGTTTCCATAAAAGATAAATAGGGGACTATAAATAACCCAGAAAGGTTTAGAATCAAGTATATTGATGACATAAATCAAATTCATTGTATGAAGACATTTGTGTTGAGTTTGGGAATAACAATTTGTATATTTGATATGTAGAGTGTTTATAATGTTTAAGAGAATTTAGCATCCTAGAGAATCCAAAAGATTAGCCATGGTATTAAAATTTTTAAGGTAATTAATTTAGGCTTGTCATTGGACCTTGAAAGTGAAAAGATAATTTTACCAAGTTTTAAAAGAATATTAGAGTATGTAAAACTAACTAAAGTCACCATGTTTTCTATAATAAATATGAAACTTGTCAATGTGTACTATATTACACTCTGTCTTGGCAACCCTGAAGTATTGAAAATATTTGGCATTTAAGGATAAAAATATGAAACACTTTTAATATCAAATAGGAATATCCATACCCTTTCTCTAGGCAAAGTTTTCTGCACTCAACATGTTTAATCCATTTTTTAAAGACTTTTAGACACAAAAGTATTGAGAAATGTCATTTAAACCAATTCTCCAGCCCTATCAATGAAGATCAGAAATAGAGAAGTTAAGTGATTTGCTCAAACTGCAAAGCTATTTGTGTCCAAAACCAGCAAGAAATTTCATGACCCCCAGCTGAGTGTTTTGTCTCCAGTGGCATCAGGTTGGTTTATTTTTTAATGAGATGATATCATTCTCTGGGACATACCACTGATAATATCTTAGTCTGAACACAGTAGATGGTTCTTATTTTTCCAGACAGAGAAGACGTTTCAGTTACCCCAATGTTTACAGCTGAGAACATCCCTCTTCCTACGACCCTAACCAAACTTCACAGGCTTCTTTCCTAAAACCATTGGAAAATTCCACTGACCTGAACAATGTTTTATTCTAGCCACAACTTATCCATTATTCAAAAACACTGCCTTTCTTAATGTCCAATATCCTATGTTCACTTTCACAACTTTGTCGTGAATAACTTATTCCATATGAGACTTTGTGAAGTACTTAGAACCCTGAATAATCCTCCTAGGACCTACTGGAGAAGGATCTTATGCTGTAAGAACACTGACTACTTAACTTCTGCTCCAAGTACAAATTGAGGTCCTGTTCTAAAGTGCTAACATTTGTCAAGGGGTGGATGGAAAACAGCTTACGCAGGGGAAGAAATCTGGCCCACTATCGACAAAGCACTCACAGCCCTTGGAAGAGTGGTATTGTGCAAATGCAAAGCTATTATTACATAAAAGCATTCAGAGGATAATATTAGCCAAAATTGTATTAAATATTAATATGAATGCAAATGATGGCTAAGAGCTTTAAAGAAGAACTGTAGATAATATGTGAAGATAATATGTGTAGATAATATGTTGATAATATGTGAAGTAAAAGTACGAAAAGCTTGGGTATTTCTAACTGTCATACCACGCAAAGCCAACAAACTGAGGACTAATAATGAATTGTCAGAAGTCATGCTTTCATCTTTAACTCCTTCAACTCAAAAAAATTTAAGTTATAAATGAAGGTTGTCAAATGTTTTTCAATGAGCATTGAAAACTGGACTTAAACCCAATTTACTTGATTTCCATAGGTGATGGCTTTTTGATGTGGCAACTTGGTTAGGCTAAAACACAGTTCTCAGTTATTCAAACAAACATGAATCTAGGGATGTTTGTGGGTGTGCTTAGAATCCCTAATCAGTTGACTTTTTTTGGCCATGCCTCGCAGCCTGCAGGATCTTAGTTCCTCGACCAGGGCTTGAAGCCACACCCTCGGCAGTGAAATTGTAGAGTCCTAACCACTGGACTGTCAGGGAATTCCCATCTAATCAGTTGACTTTACATTAATCAAAGGGAGATTATCCTAGACAGGCCTGACCTTATCAAATGAACCCCTTAAAAGTGGGCTTAGGGCTTCACTGAGCCTGAAGGCTCTGTGACTCTTAGCTCACGCTCATGGGTAGCAGTATGCTCACCATCCTCCCTTTCTGACGCTTATGGACTTTGGGGACAGCTCTCACAACACATAGGCCAATTCTCTGCAATAATGGAAACATCTGTCTGTCCTCTCTCTCTTTCTCCCTCTCCTGTTGGTTCTGCTTCTCTGATCGAACCCTGACTAATACACTATACTAATACACTATATTTTTCAATAAACATGTGTGAGGGTTGTTGGATTTTCATGGGTAGAAGAATGTACTCTAAATAGTATCATTTTACTTTGTAACCATAACGCATAAAGGAAAACAATGTTTAATTTTGCTACCACTGTAGATGACATAATCTACCATTGATTTTAGGATATCACCACTCAAGATGGATGAGCTCTTCAAATGTTTTTCAACTGGATTTCAAATGAAATTCCAAACATGATGAATCATTGGGTCCTAAAAATTAAGGCTTCAATACTTTGGATTAAAGCAAAGCTTTGGAAATAGCCTAGGACATTTAGTATGGACCCCCCAAAAAAGGGCTCCCAGCACCATGTATTCCTAATGCCTTATTTCCTCCATCCTTAAATGAAAATCACACATGAGCACACACATGTAAACACACTGCCTAGCAGAGCAAAGCAAAATGTAAGATTGGGGCCATCTCTCAACAAGCCTTAGGAATACTGAAAATTTAGAAAATAGATTAAACTATAATTTAGTTCAAAGTTGAATAAAATAATTAAAATCATTTCAACTGGTTGTAATAATTATCTTCTCCATTTATCCTGAGTAGCTTCTGGTGTCTTAATAGATGACATACACGTGTTATTAACTCCCTTTTAAGGAGTGAAAAACCAAAATATTTTAAATGATATATCAAAAAGCAGTTAAATTAATTAGACCTTCTAACTTCATTCCTATTAAAACTGCCCAAACAATAATGTCTCAAAATTAAAAGGCATTAGGAAAAGCAAATTATAACACATTTGTAAAATGGAATATTATACAGCCACCTGAAAATTATGTTATAAAGTAATAATGAGTGGGAAAAAATGATATATAATCAGTAAAAGCAGGATAGAGGGCTTCCCTGGTGGCACAGTGGTTGAGAGTCCACCTGCCAATGCAGGGGACTTGGGTTCGTGCCCCAGTCTGGGAGGATCCCACATGCCGCGGAGCGGCTGGGCCCGTGAGCCATGGCCGCTGGGCCTGCGCGTCCGGAGCCTGTGCTCCACAACAGGAGAGGCCACAACAGTGAGAGGCCCGCGTACCACAAAAAAAAAAAAAAAGTAGTGAACTCCACCCCCCATTCCCCACCCAAGAGCACACACTGCATTGATCATGGGAGCTGCACACATTCTGTGATGAGCTCCTGGTGACCTATGTGCCCATGGCTCCTGCTGTGGATCAGAACTGGCTGGTGCCTGACTCTAGACTCTGTGTAGACCATGAGGGATGCTTCTGGATTGGCTTCTGGTGCCCCCAGTCTTTTTGTGATTATAGTTATCAATACAATCTGATTTAGTAAGAAAAGCCAAGACTATTAAAGTCTTCGTAATATGTGCTCACACACACACGCACAATAAAAAGGTGTGAAGATTTCATAGACTGAAGAATTTTGCTTTACTTTTGCAGAGACCTAGATTAAATTCATCATTTTAGCCCGCCTGCTTCACATACACCACTATTCTCACAACTGCATTATCCACCTCGTCTCAAACAGACGTTTTGATTTCAGTATTTTCCTCACTACATTTACTACTTTTCTCCCTTGGGGACCATGGTTCCCTCTGTCAGGGGGCTTCACTCTCTCATCTTAAGTTCTCTTTTGCCAAAATTATCTTTCTAATTAGAGATGAACAGATGGACAGAAAGTATAAGAAAGATGATTCAAAATAAGAGATATTTAAATCAACTTCAAAAACTAGTAACTGACCTCAGTAATTTTGTATCAGAACAGTCTCCCTTCCTTCTTCCCACATTTATGATCCCTACATATAGAGGGAGTGAATAGAAGATCCGTGACTTCAAACACTTTCCACCCCAGGCTGGATTTCAGACCAGATTTTCCCTTTAGGATTCCAGCTTATGAAACATCTAGCTCTGTCAGCACTTTAAAAAGAAATCATAGAGGGTAATGTTCCAGCCTTTGAGTCGCCTGGAGAAAATATTTGGGAGTGTATGCATAGCTCCATGGAGAACCATTCTGATGTGGATAAAGAGGAAATAAATTCTCCTTTCACCAAAACCTCTGAAAGGCTTTCCTCTGCTTAGTGATAACAAATCAGGGCTCTATATACAGATCAGATAACCAGAGGTATAATTTCTTCAAAATCAGATTCATCCTACTGAATGGAGCTTATTATGTAGCATAATGATAAAGAAAACAGCCAAACTGATGGAAAATATTTCTAATAATGACAAAGACCTGATCATCTATGTTACAATCATATAATTATCATGTATCAAGGAAACAGAAGCAGGTTTGGGGGAATGTTGAAAGAATCGAATAATAGTGTCAATAACAACAAATAACTCGGAAGTTACATAAGTTGGGTTGAAAGCCACATGAACAAACTGGACTATTTGCTTAAGTTTTAAATGAAATTGGGGGCTGTTCCAGTTCCTGTCAGGCTGACAAACCAGTGGGAGGAGCTGGTCCCCCAGTACTTCACTCTGGAGAGCCAGAGAGATGAGAAGTTACTGGATGTAAGAAACTGATGTTAAAGCCATTTGACAGCCTGGGGAGAGAAAAGGTGGTGTTTCCTGTGGAATGTGGGAAAGTGATGGCCCAGACCAGTAGTTGCCAGGAGTACATATGAGGATAGTTTGAGGGAGGGCGTTTTCTTTGCAATATTTTCTTTTTTAGTCATAATCCAGGGCAGATTATGGCTGCCCATCAAGTTAAAAGCATCTGGAAGGAAAGAGCAGATCACCTACCACAGAATAAGCATCAGGTAGACATCAGACTTCTCATCAGCAACACAAGATGCTGGGAGACAATGGGGTCATTATTTCCAGTGTTGATAATCACTTTGAAACATGAATTTTCCCACTTAGTTATATTCTCAATCAAATACATCTGCAGAAGTTTCAGTAGACTTCTCGTAATAGAAACGGCTCAGAAATAAGAAAAATAAATGTAGGTTCTCTGAAATCTATATATATTCACAGATGAGTAAATAACTGTTGTTTTTGCTGTTTTGGAAAAAGGCAGAAACTGACATCATGGGAAAGGGTGAGCTTGCTTGGGGAGAAACTGAAGAAAAAAATCTGGCTTGGGTTGCTCTGTCTGGTTTCTAATTGTGTTTGGTTCTGTTTTGTTTTGTTTAGGGATGAAGATGTAGATACTAAGAAGCTTAAAAATTAATGAAGAAAATATAAAAAATTAGGGGCCTATTTTTTTTTAATTTTTAAATTTTTAAAAATTGGAACACTCACCATAGGCATAAAAATAAAATGTATGATTTTTAAATCAAAAGAAGGAAATACTAATCTATTTTTTTTAAAAAAACAGAAAAGGAGAAAAATTAAAATATGTGGTTCATAAAACACATCAAATAATGGCACAATACATCTGACTATGGAAATATGGAAATGGATTATGTTGAATGATCAAGACCTTGTCAGACTTGTGATCTTCAGATGAAACAGTTGAGCGAATTGCTGTCTACAAGAGACACCATTTAAACCAGAAGATCCAGGAAGTTTGAAAATTAAGGGATTGAGAACGATACTCCAGACAAATGTAAGCCAAAGAAAGCCAAGTTAGTGATTTTAATATCACACAAAATAAAAATTCAAGCTGAAAATTCTGTAACTGACATTATATAATAAAATAACAGTAGATTTTAGAATTTTATTTTTATAAACATTTACTGACCTAACAATATTGCCTCACAGTATATAAGGGACCAACTGACAAAACCACAAGAAGAGTGAGAGAATTTTAAAAATTAGCTAGTAATGGGGAAATGACAGTATATTAAACTTCATTGGGAGACTTGCATTATTTATAAGCCCAGTAAAAATCCAAATATTTGACAACATAACGTATTGGTGAGACCATGGGGAAATACATACTTTCACCACTGGTAGTGGGAATGCAAAGTTATTCAACACTCAGGAGAGGAGTCTGGCTCTATATCGAAAAGTTCCATATGAATTAACTCTGACCCAGCAGTCTTACTTCTTTAAATCTATCTCAAAGATACACGGACAAAAATACAAAATGAAATTTACTCAGGGTAGTTTTTCACCATTTGTTTCCAATAGCAAAAGATTAAGAACAACCCAAATGACCATCAACAGGAGACTGGCTGACAATCTTTGATACCATCCACAAGCTGGGGTACACACAGCTAACTAAAGAGACTAAAGAGAAACTCTGTATCATGATCTCTAGGCTACATTGTTTTTTAAAAAGAAGCAAAGTAGACACAGTGGTTACTTAAAATCTTGGGTAAATAAGGGGAAGGGAATTTTTTTTCCAAAAGAAACAATATAAGGATAAATAATAAATTCTTCTCCATAGGAGAAGGAGAAAAGCACATTTTCTGAGCAAATAAAATAAAGTAGGTAAGTTAGAAACCTTGTAATATTAAATTTGAATTGGAAATATCAGGACAATTTTATGATGTGTTTTGCTTTAAAAACGATATGTATTTTGCAGGCTAGAAGCAATGAGCTTAGAGACACTTATGGCACCTAACGTGGGGTCTCTAAAAATAATTCCCATTAAAGCCTGGGCACATAGAGATATAGCTGATGCCAGATCTGAGGTAGAAAGTTCATAAATAACTCTTTCTGGCATAAACTTCTTGTTATGCCAGCAAGTAAGGAAGTTATCAAAGACTAACAGAATCCTATTAAAAGGACACAAGGACACTAAAGGCGCACCCATTGGCCTAACGGCTGCGGGGCTAGCATGAAAAAGAATAATGACACACAATAAATGGAAACACTTCAAGCACATGAAAGCTCACGGGTTCTTAAAATATACACATTGGTCTCCACTGGAGGTTCCTAAGATACCAGCCCATGACTGTGAAAATTGATAAAGGCAAGAAAATTAAACATTCATCCTGAATGTCTTTTACCAACCCTATTTCAGGGTAAGAAAATGGTTGCTGAGGGATATTTCTTCTTTACGGAAGAACTCTGGCTAATACATGTGAAGGAATAAAAGAATTATAAAATCACTATTTTGCCATTTCTAATGAAATAATAAATGTAGACAACAATGACCCAAGACCTCTGACTTTATTTATTAAAATAAGAAATCAATAACAAAAGAAGAATTAACCAAAATTCCAGATATTCAGAAACTAAATAGGTGGTTACTAAATGAATTTTGAGTTAAAGAGTAAATTGCATGGGAAATTTTGGGATATTTAAGCTGGGCAATAAAATGCCACAGGCCAAAGTGTGTGCAACACAGCTCAAACAGCATGTAGCTTATGATGAATTATTTGGCAAACAAGAAAGCTGGGGAATAAATAGCTAAGCATTCAATTTAAGAAGCTGAAAAAGAGAGCAAGAGAATAAACTCAAAGAAACAAGATGGGGCCTCCCTGGTGGCGCAGTGGTTGAGAGTCCGCCTGCCGATGCAGGGGATACGGGTTCGTGCCCCGGTCTGGGAGGATCCCATATGCCGCGGAGCGGCTGGGCCCGTGAGCCATGGCCGCTGGGCCTGCGCGTCCGGAGCCTGTGCTCCGCAACGGGAGAGGCCACGACAGTGAGAGGCCCGCATACCGCAAAAAAAAAAAAAAAAAAAGAAACAAGATGAAAAGAAATAGTGTAGGTATGAGGATAAATCAATGAAATAGAGAATTACAACAAAACCAAGACTGATACTGTTCCATGAGTTAAGGAACATGAATCACTCAACTTTCTGCCCTTGAAGTCTAAATAAAAAAACAAATGCATACGCCAAATTGACAAAATATGTAAAGAAATAGCGTTAGACCTGGAGACGACCTTTAGATGTAACATAGCCCGGCAGTACCCTTCCAGTTCTTGTTTTTAACTGTTTCCAGCTCCTTTCAAATAGAGGCAGACCTCAGAGATATTGCAGGTTCGGTTCCAGACCATTGCAATAAAGCAATAAAGCTAGTCACATGAAGCTTTTGGTTTCCCAGTGCATATAAAAGTGATGTTTACATTATCCTGTAGTCTATTAAGTGGGCATGATGTCTAAAATAACAATGTGAATACCTTAATTAAAATATACTTTATCGCTAAAAAATACTAACCATCATCTGGGACTTCAGCAAGTTGTAATCTTTTTTGCTGGTGTAGTGTTGGAAATATTGCAAGAATTACCAAAATGTGATACAGAGCCACAAAGTGAGCAAACGCCATTGGAAAAATGGCTCCGGTTGACTTGCTCAGGGCAGGGTTGCCTCAAACCTTCAGCTTGTCGAAAATTCAGTATCCACAAGCACAATAAAATGCATCTCAATAAAACACGGTATGCCTGTATATTGAATGCTTGAGTTAGATGAACTGAAAAGTCTTTAGAAACAACCCCACAAGGTCACCCTCACTTCAGATATCAGCTGCAGGTTCGGGGGCCACCTGCACTGCAGACCAGCTGACAACACATTGGAGGGTCTCCACACCCACTCACAGAAGTCACTGAAGGCTCTTACACTCACGGTCATGCTTATTACAAGCAAAAGATACAAATGAGATCCAGCAGAAGAAAGAGACACCTAAGGTGGAATCAGGAAGCATCACCATCCCCGCATCCAGGTGGACGATGGGCACAGAGCAACACCACCCAGGGAAGCTCACCCAGAGTTTTGGTGTCCAGGGATTCTGCAAGGGCTCCATCCAAACCTGCCTGAATGTCTGACCTGTATTCCCCAGCCCCTCCCTTTTTCTCTGGCTACTCCAAAGATTGAAATTAACTTGAGTATTCCCCCAAATCCCCCATCATAAGTCATATTGTTAGACTGTCCAGTGGCTAAAATCCCAGGCAAATAAAGATACTCTTAGGAGAGCACCTCCTGGTAGCCAAGGGCAAAGGCCAGACTTCTCTTCAGGTACTCTTTAGTTCATTTAGAACTCTTCAGTTCATTCTTCACTACACACTGAACACAAATTTGGGGGAGTCAGACAGAGAATCCATGTTTTCTAAAAGCTTCCTTTCTAAAAGCCAGATTTGGAAACCACTGATGTAGCTTAAAATTATAGTGTAAAAAACAAGAAATTAAATGCTTTGTTGTGTTAATGATCACACAGATAGTAAGAGGGGAGCCGGGTCTAGAGTTTGGGGAACACGGCTGAGCTGTAGAGGGCAGGGTACCTTCTCACCAGCCCTCACGCATCATCAACTGATTTAACCTGCCTTGCCCACATACGTACAAACCTATTCTCGTATCGTCGCAATTAACAAACTATGAATTCATGAAAAGGCACTGTGGAGTTCTTCATGGCCTTGTAAGTCAGAAAGTGGTAAAGGAGGTTTCAAGGTATGCTTGAGGAGAAGACTCAGGAATAATTCAATCAGTACAATTTGTATATTACACCAACAAACTCAACCCTGCCCTTACCGATCCTTCTGTGTCAAATTTCATTTCCCCAAAGTCAAACATGAGCAAATGTGGCACAGCTATTGCCATTTTGATAAAACAAAGTGGAAGAAGATTCCTGCGATCCAATTACTTTTTAAATAATTTATCATTCACTCAACTTCACCTGTGTTTTACATGGACGGGAAAATCTCATATACTATCTGCATTGCAGAGAGATTATCATCTCGACTAAACATTAACTACTTATTCTTCCTTTTTGCAGTTGTGCCCCATAGTAGTACTCAGTGTCATCAAAGTATAAGAATCAGACTAGGGAGCTTCCCTGGTGGCGCAGTGGTTGAGAGTCTACCTGCCGATGCAGGGGACATGGGTTCGTGCCACGGTCCGGGAAGATCCCACATGCCGCGGAGCGGCTGGGCCCGTGAGCCATAGCCACTGAGCCTGCGCACCTGGAGCCTGTGCTCCACAACAAGAGAGGCCACGGCAGTGAGAGGCCCGCGTACCGCAAAAAAAAAAAAAAAAAAAAAAAAAAAAAAGAATCAGACTAGAATCCATTTCTTTTTTTTTTTTTTTTATAACAAATTTAATCAGTTATACATATACATATGTTTCCATATCCCCTCCCTTTTGCGTCTCCCTCCCACCCTCCCTATCCCACCCCTCCAGGCGGTCACAAAGTACCGAGCTGACCTCCCTGTGCTATGCGGCTGCTTCCCACTAGCTATCTACCTCACGTTTGGTAGTGTATATATGTCCATGCCGCTCTTTCACTTTGTCACAGCTTACCCTTCCCCCTCCCCATATCCTCAAGTCCATTCTCTAGTAAGTCTGTGTCTTTATTCCTGTCTTACCCCTATGTTCTTCATGACATTTTTTTTTTCTTAAATTCCATATATATGTGTTAGCATACAGTATTTGTCTTTCTCTTTCTGACTTACTTCACTCTGTATGACAGACTCTAGGTCTATCCACCTCATTACAAATAGCTCAATTTCATTTCTTTTTATGGCTGAGTAATATTCCATTGTATATATGTGCCACATCTTCTTTATCCATTCATCCGATGATGGACACTTAGGTTGTTTCCATCTCCGGGCTATTGTAAATAGGGCTGCTATGAACATTTTGGTACATGTCTCTTTTTGAATTATGCTTTTCTCAGGGTATATGCCCAGTAGTGGGATTGCTGGGTCATATGGTAGTTCTATTTGTAGTTTTTTAAGGAACCTCCATACCGTTCTCCATAGCGGCTGTACCAATTCACATTCCCACCAGCAGTGCAAGAGTGTTCCCTTTTTTCCACACCCTCTCCAGCATTTATTGTTTCTAGATTTTTTGATGATGGCCATTCTGACTGGTGTGAGATGATATCTCATTGTAGTTTTGATTTGCATTTCTCTAATGAGTAAAGATGTTGAGCATCCTTTCATGTGTTTGTTGGCAGTCTGTATATCTTCTGTGGAGAAATGTCTATTTAGGTCTTCTGCCCATTTTTGGATTGGGTTGTTTGTTTTTTTGTTATTGAGCTGCATGAGCTGCTTATAAATTTTGGAGATTAATCCTTTGTCAGTTGCTTCATTTGCAAATATTTTCTCCCATTCTGAGGGTTGTCTTTTGGTCTTGTTTATGGTTTCCTTTGCTGTGCAAAAGCTTTTAAGTTTCATTAGGTCCCATGTGTTTATTTTTGTCTTTATTTCCATTTCTCTAGGAGGTGGGTCCAAAAGGATCTTGCTGTGATTTATGTCATAGAGTGTTCTGCCTATGTGTTCCTCTAAGAGTTTGATAGTGTCTGGCCTTACATTTAGGTCTTTAATCCATTTTGAGCTTATTTTTGTGTATGGTGTTAGGGAGTGATCTAATCTCATACTTTTACATGTCCCTATCCAGTTTTCCCAGCACCACTTATTGAAGAGACTGTCCTTTCTCCACTGTACATTCCTGCCTCCTTTATCAAAGATAAGGTGACCATATGTCCGTGGGTTTAACTCTGGGCTTTCTATCCTGTTCCATTGATCTATCTTTCTGTTTTTGTGCCAGTACCACACTGTCTTGATTACTGTAGCTTTGTAGTATAGTCTGAAGTCAGGGAGCCTGATTCCTCCAGCTCCATTTTTCGTTCTCAAGATTGCTTTGGCTATTCGGGGTCTTTTGTGTTTCCATACAAATTGTGAAATTTTTTGTTCTAGTTCTGTGAAAAATGCCAGTGGTAGTTTGATAGGGATTGCATTGAACCTGTAGATTGCTTTGGGTAGTAGAGTCATTTTCACAATGTTGATTCTTCCAATCCAAGAACATGGTACATCTCTCCATCTATTTGTATCATCTTTAATTTCTTTCATCAGTGTCTTATAATTTTCTGCATACAGGTCTTTTGTCTCCTTAGGTAGGTTTATTCCTAGATATTTTATTCTTTTTGTTGCAATGGTAAATGGGAGTGTTTCCTTGATTTCTCTTTCAGATTTTTCATCATCAGTATATAGGAATGCCAGAGATTTCTGTGCATTAATTTTGTATCCTGCAACTTTACCAAATTCATTGATTAACTCTAGTAGTTTTCTGGTAGCATCTTTAGGATTCTCTATGTATAGTATCATGTCATCTGCAAACAGTGACAGCTTTACTTCTTCTTTTCCAATTTGGATTCCTTTTATTTCCTTTTCTTCTCTGATTGCTGTGGCTAAAACTTCCAAAACTAGGTTGAATAAGAGTGGTGAAAGTGGGCAACCTTGTCTAGTTCCTGATCTTAGTGGAAATGGTTTCAGTTTTTCACCATTGAGGACGATGCTGGCTGTGGGTTTGTCATATATGGCCTTTATTATGTTGAGGAAAGTTCCCTCTATGCCTACTTTCTGCAGGGTTTTTATCATAAATGGGTGTTGAATTTTGTCGAAAGCTTTCTCTGCATCTATTGAGATGATCATATGGTTTTTCTCCTTCAGTTTGTTAATATGGTGTATCACGTTGATTGATTTGCGTATATTGAAGAATCCTTGCATTCCTGGAATAAACCCCACTTGATCATGGTGTATGATCCTTTTAATGTGCTGTTGGATTCTGTTTGCTAGGATTTTGTTGAGGATTTTTGCATCTATGTTCATCAGTGATATTGGCCTGTAGTTTTCTTTCTTTGTGACATCCTTGCCTGGTTTTGGTATCAAGGTGATGGTGGCCTCGTAGAATGAGTTTGGGAGTGTTCCTCCCTCTGCTATATTTTGGAAGAGTTTCAGAAGGATAGGTGTTAGCTCTTCTCTAAATGCTTGATAGAATTCGCCTGTGAAGCCATCTGGTCCTGGGCTTTTGTTTGTTGGAAGATTTTTTATCACAGTTTCAATTTCAGTGCTTGTGATTGGTCTGTTCATATTTTCTATTTCTTCCTGATTCAGTCTTGGCAGGTTGTGCATTTCTAAGAATTTGTCCATTTCTTCCAGGTTGTCCATTTTATTGGCATAGAGTTGCTTATAGTAATCTCTCATGATCTTTTGTATTTCTGTAGTGTCAGTTGTTACTTCTCCTTTTTCATTTCTAATTCTATTGATTTGAGTCTTCTCCCTTTTTTTCTTGATGAGTCTGGCTAATGGTTTATCAATTTTGTTTATCTTCTCAAAGAACCAGCTTTTAGTTTTATTGATCTTTGCTATCGTTTCCTTCATTTCTTTTTCATTTATTTCTGATCTGATTTTTATGATTTCTTTCCTTCTGCTAACTTTGGGATGTTTTTGTCCTTCTTTCTCTAATTGCTTTAGGTGCAAGGTTAGGTTGTTTATTCGAGATGTTTCCTGTTTCTTAAGGTGGGATTGTATTGCTATAAACTTCCCTCTTAGAACTGCTTTTGCTGCATCCCATAGGTTTTGGGTCGTCGTGTCTCCATTGTCATTTGTTTCTAGGTATTTTTTTATTTCCTCTTTGATTTCTTCAGTGATCACTTCGTTATTAAGTAGTGTATTGTTTAGCCTCCATGTGTTTGTATTTTTTACAGCTCTTTTCCTGTAATTGATATCTAGTCTCATAGCATTGTGGTCAGAAAAGATACTTGATACAATTTCAATTTTCTTAAATTTACCAAGGCTTGATTTGTGACCCAAGATATGATCTATCCTGGAGAATGTTCCATGAGCACTTGAGAAAAATGTGTATTCTGTTGTTTTTGGATGGAATGTCCTATAAATATCAATTAAGTCCATCTTGTTTAATGTATCATTTAAAGCTTGTGTTTCCTTATTTATTTTCATTTTGGATGATCTGTCCATTGGTGAAAGTGGGGTGTTAAAGTCCCCTACTATGATTGTGTTACTGTCGATTTCTCCTTTTATGGCTGTTAGTATTTGCCTTATGTATTGAGGTGCTCCTATGTTTGGTGCATAAATATTTACAATTGTTATATCTTCTTCTTGGATCGATCCCTTGATCATTATGTAGTGTCCTTCTTTGTCTCTTCTAGTAGTCTTTATTTTAAAGTCTATTTTGTCTGATATGAGAATTGCTACTCCAGCTTTCTTTTGGTTTCCATTTGCATGGAATATCTTTTTCCATCCCCTTACTTTCAGTCTGTATGTGTCTCTAGGTCTGAAGTGGGTCTCTTGTAGACAGCATATAGATGGGTCTTGTTTTTGTATCCATTCAGCCACTCTGTGTCTTTTGGTGGGAGCATTTAGTCCATTTACATTTAAGGTAATTATCGATATGTATGTTCCTATTCCCATTTTCTTAATTGTTTTGGGTTCATTATTGTAGGTATATTCCTTCTGTTGTGTTTCTTGCCTAGAGAAGTTCCTTTAGCATTTGTTGTAAAGCTGGTTTGGTGGTGCTGAACTCTCTCAGCTTTTGCTTGTCTGTAAACGTTTTAATTTCTCCATCAAATCTGAATGAGATCCTTGCTGGGTAGAGTAATCTTGGTTGCAGGTTTTTCTCCTTCATCACTTTAAGTATGTCCTGCCACTCCCTTCTGGCTTGTAGAGTTTCTGCTGAGAGATCAGCTGTTATCCTGATGGGGATTCCCTTGTGTGTTATTTGTTGTTTTTCCCTTGCTGCTTTTAATATGATTTCTTTGTGTTTAATTTTTGACAGTTTGATTAATATGTGTCTTGGCGTATTTCTCCTTGGATTTATTCTGTATGGGACTCTCTGTGCCTCCTGGACTTGATTAACTATTTCCTTTCCCATATTAGGGAAGTTTTCAACTATAATCTCTTCAAATATTTTCTCAGTCCCTTTCTTTTTCTCTTCTTCTTCTGGAACCCCTATAATTCGAATGTTGGTGCGTTTAATGTTGTCCCAGAGGTCTCTGAGACTGTCCTCTGTTCTTTTCATTCTTTTTTCTTTATTTTGCTCTGCAGCAGTTATTTCCACTATTTTATCTTCCACCTCACTTATCCGTTCCTCTGCCTCAGTTATTCTGCTATTGATCCCATCTAGAGTATTTTTTATTTCATTTATTGTGTTTTTAATCGATGCTTGATTCATCTTTAGTTCTTCTAGGTCCTTGTTAACTGTTTCTTGCATTTTGTCTATTCTATTCCCAAGATTTTGGATCTGGGAAATAGAATCTTGGATCATCTTTACCATCATTATTCTGAATTCTTTTTCAGGTAGAGTGCCTATTACCTCTTCATTTGTTAGGTCTGGTGGGTTTTTGTCTTGCTCCTTCTCCTGCTGTGGGTTTTTCTGTCTTCTCATTTTGCTTATGTTACTGTGTTTGGGGTCTCCTTTTTGCAGGCTGCAGGTTCGTAGTTCCTGTTGTTTTTGGTGTCTGTCCCCAGTGGCTAAGGTTGGTTTAGTGGGTTGTGTAGGCTTCCTGGTGGAGGGGACTAGTGCCTGTGTTCTGGTGGATGAGGCTGGATCTTGTCTTTCTGGTGGGCAGGTCCACGTCTGGTGGTGTGTTTTGGGGTGTCTGTGGACTTTTTATGATTTTAGGCCACCTCTCTGCTAATGGGTGGCGTTGTGTTCCTGTCTTGCTAGTTGTTTGGCTCAGGGTGTCCAGCACTGTAGCCTGCTGGTCGTTGAGTGAAGCTGGGTGCTGGTGTTGAGATGGAGATCTCTGGAAGATTTTCGCCGTTTGATATTATGTGGAGCTGGGAGGTCTCTTGTGGACCAGTGTCCTGAAGTTGGCTCTCCCACCTCAGAGGCACAGCACTGACTCCTGGCTCCTCAATTTGGGATGATGTGTTGTCTATTCATGTATTCCACAGATGCAGGGTACATCAAGTTGATTGTGGAGCTTTAATCCGCTGCTTCTGAGGCTGCTGGGAGAGGTTTCCCTTTCTCTTCTTTGTTCTCACAGCTCCTGGGTCTCAGCTTTGGATTTGGCCCCGCCTCTGCGTGTAGGTAGCCGGAGGGCGTCTGCTCTTCGCTCAGATAGGACAGGGTTAAAGGAGCAGCCTCTTCGGGGACTCTGGCTCACTCAGGCCGGGAGGGAGGGAGGGGCACGGAGTGCGGGGCGAGCCTGCAGCGGCAGAGGTCGGCGTGACGTTGCACCAGCCCGAGGCGCGCCGTGCGTTCTCCCAGGGAAGCCGCCCCTGGATCCCGGGACCCCGGCAGTGGCGGGCTGCACAGGCTCCCGGAAGGGCGGTGTGGGCAGTGACCTGCGCTCGCACACAGGCTTCTTGGCGGCGGCAGCAGCAGCCCCAGCGTCCCACGCCTGTCACTGGGCTCCGCGCTTTCAGTCGCGACTCGCGCCCGTCCGTGGAGCCCCTTTAAGCAGCGCTCTTAATCCCCTCTCCTCGCGCACCAGGAAACCAAGAGGGAAGAAAAAGTCTCTTGCCTCTTCGGCAGCTCCAGAGTTTTCACGGACTCCCTCCCGGCTAGCTGTGGCACATTAGCCCCCTTCAGGCTGAGTTCTCCCTGCCAGCCCCAGTCCTCTCCCTGCGCTCTGACCGAAGCCCGAGCCTCAGCTTCCAGCGCTGCGCGCCCCGGCGGGCGAGCAGACAAGCCTCTCGGGCTGGTGAGTGCCGCTCGGCACCGATCCTCTGTGTGCGGATCTCTCCGCTTTGCCCTACCCAGGTATGTGGGGAGTTTCTTGCCTTTTAGGAGGTCTGGGGTCTTCTGCCAGCGTTCAGTAGGTGTTCTGTAGGAGTTGTTCCACGTGTAGCTATATTTCTGGTGTATCTGTGGGGAGGAAGGTGATCTCCGCGTCTTACTCTTCCGCCATCTTACCCGGAAGTCTCTAGAATCCATTTCTTATTCTTGCTTTTTCATATTACTAAGCCTTGTTGCATAAATGTTATTTTTTCCCTTCAATAATTGAAGTCAATTGCTCTACCCACCATTAATTAGCAATTGATAAAATTTCTGTGATTTCTGATGTGCAATTAATGATATGGATATAATTTATGTCAAAATAATTGTTACAAAAAAAGTAGGTAAACAAAATTTAAATTATACTCAACTGATAAATTGCTGCTGAGCAGGGACCCCATTCTGGGGGTTCAGATTGTGTAAATCTGTGTCAAAGACCAAGAATCTGCATTTTAAATAAGCATCCTGGTGATACTGTAGCAAAAGGACCTAGGATCACTCTGTGAGAAACATTTTAAAATCCAGATGTGAACATATATATCACCTGTGGATATTTCCTCCTGGGCAAATAAATATTCCTTATCCCTCTAGGCTACTAAAAGGAGAAGTAAATTTAAATAATAAACTATAAATAGATGTTAAAAATATTTAAATATTCCTATTTGCTAAGCCTAGGGGTGCCTTTGTTCCTTTTTGAAAAAATAAATTTACTTCCTACATACACTTGGGGAAAAGAAATCATTCTTCCCAAATAACATTTGTCAGAAATAAGAATTCTATCCTTCCCCAATCTAGCTCAGATTTAGATGTTTGAACAAAAAGAACATAACTAAGAATAAGATGTGAAGGAAGAAAAATATTTCCATAACAATGTGTGTAGAGACTAACCCTACCCAGGCAGGCATGGCAGAAAAATGCTGTATTTAAGGATACAAAAACACTTTCTGTTTCAAGTCTCAATTTTAAGATACTTGTAGGTTTTCACATTTTTTTCTTCAAGGATAAAATTTCCGAGATTATGCCTATGAATGTTGGGGTGATCTATGATTACCAGGAAATGGTTCTTTATCCGTTTCTTAATAGATAATGGGTGATGGGTATGGAATATGTATTCACAAACTGAAAGGAAAAAGGAGTTGAAATGTCAGATTTGAAACTTTTAAATTCAGCGTATAAGTCAGTCTCAACATTTATGATACATTTGAAAAAAGTTTTAATGAAACAAATATGATAAATTGAAAGAATATTAATGAATTGTGATTCAGTCAGCTGAGCTGAGTTTTCCCATTGATGGCCAATCGCAGTTATTAAGAGCTTCTATGCTAACTCCCTTGGGACGGTTTAATTTCTTGGTTCTCCTGCAAAGAATGTGCATTGTTATAGAGTATTGTCCCATCCAGTTCCTCTAGGGAACCAACCCTCCCCAAGCAGAGGGTTTATACAAAAGGAGCGTCTAGCCACATGAAAATATATTTGAAGACCTAGCTTGTTGACCCCTCTCTCAGCTTCCCTACCATGCTTGCTGCCTGCTTACCACCTCTCCTCAGCCTTTCTCCTTCAGCTCCATGTGGATCAATCTTCTCTGGCCCCCACCCTTCCCTTTCCCTCTCGGCTCTGTTCTACTTTCGCCCCCTGAAGTCTGCATATTCAGAAGAAATCTCGCGATAACATCCATCTTGGCTGTGCCAGGGCTCTGGATGCCTTACTCATCAGCGTTGGTTCCAAGATTAGGACCCCTGAGGGGACACTGTAACTGTGCTTCTCAGCCTTTCAACTAATGCATGTGTAAAGGCAGAGAAGCAGAGATGCACAACCTCAGGAGTGCAGGATATGCCCCAACCAGCCAATCTCCCATTTAGGTGAGTATAGGTTGACTGTTTAACTGGTATCTGTGTAAATGTGGTAACATTTTGCAGTGGAAAACCTGGAGGCTATGAGGCGGCCTTGAACCCAATCCAATGCAGTGGAAACAGTCCCTTACATAGATTTCTCAGTAGCATTTGGGTAGAGGACAGGGACCTTGCAGAGAACCGTGTAAAGAGCAGTTTGGATAAAGAAAACCAAGGAGCCCTAAGTCATTCTCTGGGACCCTCAGAGTCCTAAGGGAAGGGGAGATTGACTTCTTCACCTCCCCTGGGGCCCCAGATTTTCATTTTGCATTGAGACCCCACAAATAACGTAGCTGGTCTCGTTCAGAGTGGAATTAAATCTTCTTATATTCACTCTCTACTTCCAAAAAAAGAAGAGGTGGATCATAAGAGTGATCTAGGCTTGAGGACTGGTGTGGAATGGGCAAAGGAGAGCCTGGGGATCTGGGGGACCCAAACCCAAGGTGATGGGGGGAAGTGCACCACAGCAGAGAGGGAGGCTGGGAGACAAGAGGTCAGAAGACAAGAAAGCTTCCCAAACGCATCCGGATTTGAAATCAGCTTTTGGGAAATAATAGTAGTATGTTCTGTTTTCAGATGTGTAAGTTGTCATCTCTATTACTGATTAGGGGCTCAAATTCTTAAAGCACCATCGGTAGGTAAACAGGTAAAGATGCTATCCACTTTTCACAAACGACTTATTGGGAATAACTGTTTACATACTTAAAGAAGACCTAAGAAATGTGTGGATGTATGGTTTCCACTTCCTCAGACACAAACCCACTGTCCTTTCCCCTGATTTTTCTATTTGTTTTTTTTTCCTCTAATAAATAAACATATAAAACGTCTATTACTGGAAAAGCTAAAGGCAAAATCAGAAAATGCCAAAATGAGACTTCTCATTTCAGGGTTGAGAACCAACACGCGTATATTTTATTGTTACAAGCATGTGTGCGTGTGTCTGTGTGTGTGTGTGAAAGAGAGAGATGCAGAGACAGTCACTGCCTCATACTGGGCCCAATTCCCTGAAGCTGGGCAGAGAACACATTTGAAAGCATCATGTGGCATTGCCTGAGGTGGAAAAGAGGACAGCCAAGTCATGAAGCAGTTCAAATAGACGGTGTAGACGATCCAAGGGAAACCGTTTTCCTTCCCCTGCTGTCTCTCTGGCCACAAGGAACCTGGGGCTCTTTCCCAAGAAACTAGAATAAGAAAAGTAAGTCAGAGAGAAAATGATCTTCCCTTGGGTCCTAATTTTTGGAATTTTTTCGTCCTTAGGGACATAATTGCTCAACAATTTATTGGGCATTTATTTGGACAACTACCAAGTATGCCCAATTTTGTGAGCAAATAAAATCAGCCCTATAAAACTAGAAGGTAGGAGAGAACTCTTTTACGATGTTTCTTGGATAGAAACTGACATCCTTTACTAAACCATTTTGCTTTACTGGTTTCAGCTATTGATAGGAGCCTGGGATTTGTGAGATTTGTGAAGACAGCATCCATTCAGCAGGGATCAAATGTAAGCTTGATTCCAGGACACGGGGCAATACTCGAAAATGGAGCTGACTCATATTACAACAAGGCTGCCACGTGACTTTTGTATACTTGCTCTGTGCTGTGCAACATCATTGCTGAATTATTTGATTTCCTCATCAATAATAAAAAGTGTACTGCAGGCTTATTATGTGCCAACCCCCTTAAATAGATCATCAATTTAATTCTTATGCCAACCCTGTGTGGTAAGTGCTAGTATGAGATGCGTTTCATGCAAGGTTGGTGGGGAGGGAGGAGCGGGGGTGGGGGGAGTGAACTGAGACAGCAGAGTGGAAGAGTCAAGGTTTAAACCCAAGTTTGGGGGCTTCCCTGATGGCGCAGTGGTTAGGAATCCACCTTCCAATGCAGGGGACACGGATTCGAGCCCTGGTCCGGGAAGATCCCACGTGCCACGGAACAACTAAGCCCATGCACCACAACTACTGAGCCTGCACTCTAGAGCCCGCAAACCACAACTACTGAGCCCCACAACTACTGAACTTGTGCTCTAGAACCCGCGAGCCACAACTACTGAGCCCATGAGCCACAACTACTGAAGCCCGTGTGCCTAGAACCCGTGCTCCACAGCAAGAGAAGCCACAGCAATCAGAAGCCTGTGCACCGCAACAAAGAGCAGCCCCTGCTCGCTGCAACTAGAGAAAGCCCACGCGCAGCAACAAAGACCCAACGCAGCCAAAAATAAATAAATAAATGTATATTAAAAAAAAAAGTTAAGCAGCCTAAACCAAGTTTGTCTTCAAAGTGCATACTCTTAACCAGGTTTATGATATAACCTAGGATTATATTAAGAATGTTGAAGAATGTTGCAAGGCTTTAAAGAGACAATAAGGGGGGGGAGGGGAATATGTCCCAATAACTATTAAGCTGTATTCTGAAATCTTTCTATAGTATTAAAAAAATAAATAAATAAACAAAAAGCTCAGTGTTTTGTTTCTTAACACAAACTCCCTTTTCGCCTTCATTCAACTATTGTTTTGCTACAAAGTGTATTATAACAAAGTGCTTTGACCATTTCTTCCTCCCCTGGGGCCCAGATACTAAATATTTATTAATGGGAAAAAATACCTTAATCTGGACATTTAAATGATGGGTAAAAATTATATTACACTTAAAAAATGGAATGAATGTCATGGAAATTATTTTAGAAACGAAAACAAACTTTTTATTTAAAATGGATTTTTTAAGTTGAAGTAGAGTTAATTTACAATGTTGTGCTAGTTTCTGATGTACAGCAAAGTGATTCAGTTATATATATCCTTTTTCAGATTCTCTTCCATTATAGGTTATTACAAGATATTGAATACAGTTCCTTGTGCTATACACTAAGACCTTGTTGTGTTTTTTTTCTTTTTTTTTTGCTGTATGTGGGCCTCTCACTGTTGTGGCCTCTCCCATTGTGGAGCACAGGCTCCGGACGCACAGGCTCAGTGGCCATGGCTCACGGGCCCAGCCACTCCGCGGCATGTGGGATCTTCCCGGACCGGGGCACGAACCCGTGTCCCCTGCATCGGCAGGCGGACTCTCAACCACTGCGCCACCAGGGAAGCCCCAGACCTTGTTGTGTATTTTATATATAGTAGTGTGTATCTGCTAATCCCCAAACTCGATTTGTTTTTAATGGAAGTAACACCTACAATGTCTTTAATAATAAAAACAAACAAACAAAAAGCAGATACTTCAGAGCTTACAAAGAAAAGCAATAGCTCCTTGATCCGTCCTGCCCCTAGCAGCCCTGCTCCCCAGAGCCATGGACCACTTTTATACACTTTGTGTCTTTAATGTTTTTGCTAGTTATCTTCATATCTCTAAATAATATGATCACATTGCTGCCTTGAATCATCACTTTTACGCATTATCAATTGACTTCCACCTGGTGAGGGAAGGCTGTCATAAGTCAGATCCAAGCCAAGCCCGGCCCTGCAGCCCGTCGACTGCAAACCGGTTGAAAATAAAAGCCAATTTTGAAACCAGAGGGAAGGGCATGTCTTCAGTAACCAACTGTTACTTGTATTGCCTTAAAAACTAAAAATGTGACCTTTGGCCTCTCCAAATAATGGAGTCCATCTTACAGTCCTTCAGGGATGGTAGAGGCACAGATAACCAACGAATCCTCATAGAAATCCTTTTTCTTTCTGCTTTGTTTTCACTCGTCCCCTTTTGCTTGGCTGACTGGATAATCCCGGACTCTTTAAATTCCAGGGTGTTTTGTGTGCTGGCTAAGAAACCCAACACCAATGCAAAGGCTCCAGGAAGTCATTTTAAGGAATAAGTATGTTTTGTAAACAGACAACTGGCATTGGATTGAATACATGGACTCATGAGCCACCCTTGCCTGTGCTTGCTGTGGTCTTCAGGATTTGAGCCAAGGTTTTAGCTTAAATTTCAATGTAGCCAACATTAGGATATGCTAACAACACCACTGTTCTCACATCCCATTATTTTCTTCATTTACAAAGTCATAAACTTCTTAAAATGAAAGGCATAGCCTTTTTTTCGACATGAACCTACTCAAGAATAATCCTAGCTATCTTTAATAAGAGAGGAAATAAAAACATCATGGTTTGGAAACAGAAATAGACGAAGAGAAGTGTGGATGGAGGAGAACTAAAATAGCTGGGTTTGCCGAGTAGTTCCCGGTATTTATTCTTGGAAACTTTGGGATTATTTCTATGATCTTAAAATATTCTCAACAGTCTCAAGATATAGCAAAGCCTAAATAGTTTTGATTTGAAAAACAACATAATTAGATTTCTTTTTCCTGGCATATTTTATAATACATCTTATGCAGGAAGCAGAAGAACGAAAATATGAAATGACCTGCCTGCACACATTCAAGCAGATGTGGATTCTGTAACCCAGGTTTAGTGAGACATATATGTTATATATGATAACAATCCCCCAATTTTTTAAAAATGAAAATAAACCTTTGGGTCTCTTACCATTCACATTACGTTTCATATTATGAGAATCTAGAGCTTCTGGCATTTCAGACAAGTCAGGGCATGAGAATCTTGAAGGAGGCTTGGCTTCCGTTCTCCTTCATTCCCCCAACCCTGACTGCAATAAAATTGACACCGTCTATTCCAAATGCAATGCAAAAATGTCACTGTCACAAAATCAGGAAAATCAGCCTTTAAAAAAAATTTCCTGAATGCTGATTCATTTATACATTTTCACAGCGAAGAAGAGACATACATTAACAAGCATCAGTCCTGTCCA
The DNA here is from genome assembly GCF_964341445.2 of Mesoplodon mirus. Taxonomy (NCBI): domain Eukaryota; kingdom Metazoa; phylum Chordata; class Mammalia; order Artiodactyla; family Ziphiidae; genus Mesoplodon; species Mesoplodon mirus. Next base: position 73,612,378 of record NC_138993.1, on the reverse strand, counting down.
GTTGTGACAGCGTGTGTACAAATCTGTGATAGAAAAGCCCATGATGGGGGCTTCCCTGGTGGCGCAGTGGTTAAGAATCCGCCTACCAATGCAGGGGACTCGGGTTCAAGCCCTCGTCTGGGAAGATCCCACATGCCGCGGAGCAACTAAGCCCATGCACCGCAACTACTGAGCCTGTGCTCTAGAGCCTATGAGCCACAACTACTGGGCCTGCATGCCACAACTACTGAGCCCATACCTAGAGCCCATGCTCCGAGACAAGAGAAGCCACTGTAATGAGAAGCCTGCGCACCACAATGAAGAGTAGCCCCTGCTCGCCGCAACTAGAGAAAGCCCACGTGCAGCAATGAAGACCAAACGCAGCCAAAAATAAATAAATAAATAAATGAAACTTTTTTTAAAAAGTGTTTTTTTTTAAAAAAAAAGATGAGCCCATGATGGAGAAAAGGAATTCAAAAATAAGAAGGAAAAGGGACCACAGTTCAGGCAACGAAGACTTCATTAAGTGGAAAATAGAATAATTTTCAATTAACTAATTGAATTTGGTAGACAATCTCTTTTTCTCAAGCAGAACAAAGTCTTCAACCATAACTTGGACATGTTTATATTTTTCCTTCCGTGATTTTTCAGAACATGTCAGAGCATGGAGGAAATGGTATATCATCCTCATAATGTGCCCTGAGTTGATTTCTACACATGTGACAACAAATTCATTGATAGAAAAGTTTCTGTCTATATTATCAATAGTGCAGTTCTCACTAGTACCATTTCATGAGCCCAATTCTAAACGTAAACTGAGGTTGGTTTAAGGCTGAGTTTGCTTACCTGGGATACATCTTTTTCTTTTTTTTTTTTTTTTTTTAATACTCATTCAGTGGGAGGAATAAAAGAAAAATCAAGAGGAAATATCAACACAGGTTTCAACCTTGTGGACACCTGTCACAGATGATAGCTAAACAGACTTAAAGGACTAGGTCCTCTTAGGATAGGGGCTGAAATACCAAGGAGCTTCTCAGAAGTCCTGAAGGCTGGTCCTCAGGAATCACCATCTCAGGAATCACTATTTTCTAAATAGCCTCCTTCAGAAGGGGGTTGGGAAGCTCTCCGATTTAAATGATAGACCAAAAAAACCCCCCAAAACAAAAAAGGTTTTTCTTCCTTTATTTCTTCCCACCACAGCCTGAGCACAGGGCAAATCCTTATCAGTTAGGGTGGTGCTTATTTTTAGAAGTACTGTATGCTCCCTGGGTATGAACACGAGGCATTTATCTCCGCAGTTAACAAATGCCATCAAGTTAACAATTTCCCGCTCATGCCACTAAATCACCAACAACTAAAAATAGAAAAATATTATCAGATGTGGGCTGTGATTTAGAAAGTGTTTACCTAGAAGCATCTGATATAGAAAAGAAAGTTGGATTTCTTTTCTTTTTTTTTTTTTTTTTTTTGCGGTACGCGGGCCTCTCACTGTTGTAGCCTCTCCCGTTGCGGAGCACAGGCTCCGGACGCGCAGGCTCAGCGGCCACGGCTCACGGGCCCAGCCGCTCCGCGGCACGTGGGATCCTCCCAGACTGGGGCACGAACCCGTGTCCCCTGCATCGGCAGGCGGACTCTCAACCACTGCGCCACCAGGTAAGCCCCTAAAGCTGGATTTCTTATGGAAGACTTTGCTTAATATCTGTTTTGTGCCCCTGAGGGCTACTTGACCTTGAAAAAGTCACGTCAGCATTCAGAAGCCTGGTGTCTCTTCTTCATAGTGAGAATAATAACATCTCTCCCACCCAGTCGCTCTAAACATTCTGTGAGTTTAAACAAATAAATTAAAGACTTGGCAGGGAGGGCTCTTTTAAAATATCATGGAAACCTTACATCAAATTTTGAGAGTCTCACTTTCATTTACACTGTTTCTACACACTAAAATCGGTTTAAATGATTCCACAGGAGAAACAAAACAGAATGGGATTCAGTCGACTTACCACATTCAATTTCCCACAAACTAAATAACTATTTCACTGGATGCATAACTTCCTAACTAGTTATTTTGACATTGTTTAGACACAATCACAAAGAACCCAAAGTACAGCAAATGTTTTACCTTTAAACTTCAGAAACATCCTCTGACAGTATTTTTGTTATTTTCAACGTATTCTTGAATGCTCCCTTCTGAGAAAAAGACTGACTTTTGGAAAGAATTTACATGGATTCCATTCCCACCGTAGAGTACATATTTTAGCAAGTGGTTAAGTTTTGTTCCAAATGATTGTATTGTTGCTACAGGCACCATGACACAGACTAGAGAACTGAGACAACTCGAGAGATAATTCAATATTAAAATTAGTCTTCCCTCCACTATTGCAGCGTCTCAAATGATATTTTTCTCTTAATTATGTAATTACTTGCTTTGGTTCTTCATTTCACTCTGAAACACTGTGAAACACCACAGCCTCAGAAAGTAAGATACTGGCATTTTCCATCCACCAAAAACTGGGGAGGTAGATAAAATAAAAACTGTGATGAAATAAATGCATTGCCAAGACTCTCAGTTATTATACTTTTGCATGTAAACAAATATCCACGTGTAGGCGATTAATACATCAGTGGTGACAGTGACAACTTCTCTGAGACAGTGGAGTGGGTGGCAGTGCTTTATGCTGCCAACCACCTAATAAATACCTTTACTTAGATATTTAAATGGTGCTTTGTCTGCCTGAGGAGGTTTAAGAGGCCCCATAATCATGGATAGGATAATTCCATCAGTGTAACACGTGCAGCTTACAGTGGCCTGTGGGTGGTCTCATGTACTTCCAAGATTTTGAATTTCTCCTATAAGGCAATGTCCCTAGACCAGATCACCATTCTGAGCTCTGACCAATAAACCTAACTCACTGAAGGACCTTGTTCTTTGGATATCGGCAGGTACCTTGTACCACATTTCCAAACTTCTAGTATAGTAGTGCATCAGTATCAGCAGGGGAGCGGTTCCAGGACCCTCTCCTTCCACGGATACCAAAATTTGTGGATGCTCATGTTCTTTATATAAAGTGGTGTGGTATTTGCATGTAACCTACACACATCCTCCTGTGTACTCTAAATCATCTCTAGATTACTTATAATACCTAATACAGTGTAAATGCTACGTAAACAGTTGCTGGAGCATGACAAATTCAAGTTTTGCTTTTTGGAATTTTCTGGGATTTTTTTAATAAATATTTTTGAATCATGGTGGTTGAATTCACGGATATGGAACCCGCTGATATGGAGGGCCGACTGTATGATGAAGTCATTAAAAGCATGGACTCCAGAGCCAGACTGCCTGTGTTCTAATCCTGGCTCTTCTGCTTTACAAGCTGTGTGACCTTGGTCAAAGTACCCATCCTCTTTGTGTGCCTTAGCTTCTTCACCTGTAAAATGGGGGAAATAATAGCTGTTGGAGAGTTTTTTAAAAATTAAGTCAGTTAATCTCTGGAAAGGACCTAGAATACTATCTGACACATAGTAAAAACTCAACAGATGTCCTCTTCTCTTGTGATTCTTCTCCTCCTTCTTCTCTTTCAATGAATAGCACCAGGATTTGCCCAGTGATTTAAGCATAAACCTGGATTAAACTCTTGGACCAACCACTTACCAGCTCAGTGACCCTGGGCAAGTGACATAACCTCTTAGAGAGCCTCAATTTTCTCATCTGGGAAACAGGCATTACAGAGACTTCTAATATGGATTCAGTGAAAACCCATGTAGAATGCATCATGCAGGGCCTGGCAGGTCGCGAACACTCAATAAAGATAGGCAATTGTTATGGTTTGTCTTGGACTCTTTCTCTTCCTTAGCTCCCATTTCTAATTACTTACCAAGCCCTGTTGCTCTTAACCCTTACAAAACTCTAAATACCTGTCCTCCTTTTTCTGCTCTCTCTCACCTTGTGTCAAATTTCATCTCCTAACTGCTCCTTTTATCCCTGGCTCTGGCTTTCAAATCCATCTTCAGTTCTCCCCTAATTCAGGCATAACTAGGTCATACCCCTGCCCCATCCTCCAGGGCTGCCTCTCACCTATATACCGTGAGCACAGCTCAGGGGAGACTCCACACTTTTCCCTCTGCCGCATGCTTACCTGTCCACCTGGTGGTCCAGCTCCCCTATGTGGACACTCACCCCAGCCTTTCCAAACAATCTTGTGGACCCCTGGGTGCTGACACACACACCCGTTCCCCAGGACAGCAGTGGCACAGGGGCATGAAACAGCAAGATAAGATACAAAGAGCAAATCACGCACAGCATTCTTTTCAGATGTTCGCACTCTAGGGAATGACCACTATTTACAATACAGAAACAGACTCACAGACTTAGAGAATGAACTTATGGTTACCAGGGGGGAAGGGGGAGGGGGAGGAATAGTTAGGGAGTTTGGGACTGACACGTACACACGGCTATATTTAAAATGATAACCAACAAGGACCTACTGTAGAGCACAGGGAACTCTGCTGTGTTCTATAACAACCTAATTGGGAAAAGAATTTGAAAAAGAATAGATACATGTATATGCATAATCAAATCACTTTGTTGTACACCTGAAACTAACACAACATTGTTAATCAACTGTACTCCAATATAAAATAAAAAGTTTAAAAACTTGTTTTTGACCTATCAACACTTTTGTTTGATACGATCTAAGGTTAGAGAAGAGAATAAAATTTTCCACGAATTTTCAGGTTGACACATGAGAATTCAGATTCTTCGGAGCTTGCCAAGTGTTGCTGTGGGCGAGGCCTGGGATACTTGGGGACGCCATCCACTCCTCACTGCCTCTGAGGTTGTTTCAGGGAAAAACCCCCATTCCCTAAGGATGTCTCATATCCTGGTCTTTGAGCAATTTGACAGACAGACAGACAGACAGACCAAGTCCACACCCTCCCCGTGGACCAGCTGAGTGAGTGATTCCTCTGTGTACACGTAAAACACTCACTTTGTGTCCCTGTCTTTCAGTGAAGGTGTCTACCTGGTCATCCCGTTTACCGGCCTCTCCTCTACAGTCTAAGGGCACAGGCTGTGTCCCATTCGTTTCTGTATTGTCACAGCCCAGCCTTGTTCCTGACACATAGCAAAATACATTAAGATCAGGCAAAGGTGATACGTCTGCAAAATGAGTCGTGTTTCACAGGAAAAACTATCTGTATATCTACGTTGTTTCCTCAAATCTGTTTCAGGTTCTATATGATACACCTTGATCTGCAACAGAGACCACAGGATATGGCCATCCATGCTGTATGTGCTGTAAGCCCAGGCTCGCTAAGGTCACTTGGTGACAAACCAGTAGACGGCTATGAAATACATCTAAAAATGTTTGAAGTAAAGGTTTTAAACAGTGGTGAGTAAATACCTCACTCTTCCAGGAGTTAAGGACCTAAGGGCATAGTCGTCCCTTTGAACATATTTTGAGATAACTTCAAATTATTTATTTTCCAAAAGATTAAAGTCGCTCCGTCCACTTATACTCCTGAGACTTGTTGTATTCTTTGTTACCCGGAACTTCACCCTTTGAAGGCAACAGGCCAAAAAATATCTTTTTTAATTTGTTTTTTGTGGTTTTATTTTGGAGGAGTTTGGGGGAGGGAGGTTTGTTTTTTTTTTTTTTTTACCCTTTGTCAACATTTGAGTTACAATAGCTGCAACAGTGGCCAAGCTGATAAGAAGGGGAAACCTTGTAAAAGTACAAACCTTGAGCAAGAAAGGAAATTACCAAATAGGGAATTTTCATTCTCCTAAAATTAAAAACAGCCTGAAATTAAAGCAGCATGACTGGAAGCCTCCTCTGGTTTTCGATTGGCCTTTAAGGCAGTAAAGTGGCGACCCTGTAAACAGAAGAGAGCAATAACCCCTTTTCCCCCATTCCTCCACCGAAAGGAGCAACTTGGTCCCCAGAATGCCTTAAACTAGAGGTAGGTTCAAGGACTGTTCTCTCAAATCCAAATTGTTCTCCCACAGTTCTCTGATTCTTCTAAGCGTGTTGCCAAAAAAGTCAGGCTTAAAATTGCAGTGCTTGAAAAAAAGTGCAGACTAAGCTTTGATAAGGAATTTTGGCATCTCTTGAATGGAAGGTCTACAGACTGGCTTGTTCTTATTTGGAGCTGGTGGGGTGAGGACAGAGAGCACAGAGGGAGGTGGAAGGGAGGGCCGGGAGGATGTGGAAGCTTGGACCAATTAGCTTTGTCCTTCTGGGACTCCTGGTTTGAGGGCTGGGGAGGAAAGGATTCCAGAGGCATCAGCCCAAGGTCACTTTCCTTTGGGCAAGGAAAGTAGAGATACCCACAGTATCTGGATGGCCCATCATGGTTCTCCTTATTCAAAGACCCTTTGCTCCTTTTGACCTTCCATTCCCTTCTGAGATTAGCTATGTAACAATAAAATCAAAACGCAAGGAGATGCAGGGAATTTCTGCAAAGATCAATTGACCTGAGTAATTCAGAAGATGTGCATATCAGATTTCACCTTCTTTTCCACTTTCTCACTTCCTTCAAAGGCAAATGATGATGAAGTCATTGCCAAAGACATCAACTGAGCTGCGATGGTAATATTGTCTCATTGCTCCTCGGACTGTCCAAACTTTTCATAAAAAGATGCGTGTTTGATTTCAGTTACTGCAGTTGCTTGACGCTGATTCAGTGTAGGAATAAACTGTATCACAACAGAAGAAGGAAATGGAGGACAAATCCAACTCAACATAATCACAGTTCTGGATTTCTTACGTCTCTGTTCAAGTAGATAAGACAGAGAACTTGTCTTAGTCAACTCAGGCTGCTGTAAGTCTGGGGGGACTTACACAACAGACATTTATTTCTCATAGTTCTGGAGCCTGGAAGTCCAAAATCAAGGTGCTGGCAGATATGGTCCTTGGGGAGGGCCCACTTCGTGTCTGCAGGTTGCTGTCTTCTTTCTGTGTGCCCATGAGATGGAGAGAGAGAGCTCTGGTGTCTCTTCCTCTTCTTATAAGGACACTAATTGAGTGTCCTTACAATTGAGGCTTCATCCTCAATTGAGGCTTCACCCTAATTGACGCTTCACCCTCATGACTTTATCTAAACCTAATTTCCCCAAATCTCCCCCTCCAAATACCAGCACACTGGGAATCAAGGCTTCAGCATATGAATGGGGGGGGGACACATTCAGTCCATGACCAAAATCATAATCAATTTACTGAGACCCCTTTTAAATTACTATTAGTGAAAATACGGTTAAGTGGATCCATGTCCATGAAGAGAAGACTTCAAGAGAGCTATTTTGGTAAATGAGACTCCTAACTCTGTTTCCTGCCAAACCCTAAAGACAAGCTTGTGGCTCGTTCAATAGGAGTTTGTTGGGTTTTTTTTTTTTTTTTGAGAGTTCCTTAAAAGTAGACTTAATTATATCTTTGTAGATCATTCCCCCGCACAACAGATAAGATTGTCTGGAAGCTAGAATTCCTTATGTTCCACCTCATCAATAATCACAAACTGCAGCCCTGTAAGAAGAAAATAGCTGTATTTTGTCAGGCAAATAAACTGGCCAGGCATATGTATGCCTCCAATGACTAGGCTGTACTCTCTAAATCATGGCAATAAAGAAAGCTTTATCTTCTATACTTTCTTATGTAGAACATTGTACTACTTTTATGTACTACACTGTTTGCCAGAAAAATATCTGGATAGTACAGGAACAATTCAAAATGCTATAGCCAGAACTGGGAACTATGCTCAATATTTTGTAATAACTTATAAGAATCTGAAAAAGAATATATATATATATATATATATATATATATATATATATATAAAAACATGTATATATATAACAGAATATATACATAACTGAATCACTTTGCTGTACACCCGAAACTAACACAACATTGTAAAAGCATTTTCAATGGAAAAAATGCAGTCAGGTAAAAAAATGCTATAGCCTTTTCCTTTCTGTTTCCTTTCTGATGGCCATTCTCTAAAGGTCTTTGGCAAAAGTCTAACTCTTCAACTACCTGCATAAAACTCGAACTACCTGCAGAAAAATTGAAGGGTGGCATATTAGCAGAGCACCTATGTCAAAGCTTGCTGATTAGGGGAAAAGTCCACTTTGGAGGATCCTGTTGTGACTCCATGTTGCTCCCCACTGAGTTACTGAGTGACAAGATAAGACAGGGCAGGAAGCAAGAGCTTTTAGAAGGATTTCGCCAGGCCCTAGGAGGGACTTAAGACCCCTAAAACTAGCAAGACAATGTTAAGTTCTATTTGGGGTAATGGGGTAAACATCCAATTAAAGGATTTCTCTCCAGAAGTAAGGGGGCCTTCCAGAGCATTTTTCCAAGTCCCAATGTACAACCAACACAGCGCCAGTATCAAGAAGAGGTCCCAGGAGAAGGCAGACAGTGCTTGCAAAAGCTAAACAAGCACCAGTCCCGAAGTCCTGACCGTAAAGGTTGAATGTAGAGCAAGAAGGTCCTTACATCTATCGAGGTACTTTTTGTTTTAAGCATTTACCTTTATACAGTAAAAACATCACTCTGTTAAGAAATTGATTCTGCACAAATAGTACAAATTAGTAAAGATTTTTTTTTAAATTTTAGGTAACATTAGATGAATCAGCCAATAAATATTGTAAACTCTCCATGACTGGTGAGTTAGCTTAACTGAAAGTAAAGGGTTATTTTAATAGATACAACTAATGTGGAAGCTATTACAATTACCAACATAGTGCTCAAAATAAATAAATAAATATCCAAAAAAACACCTTCTAGACGGTATGCCTTGTGAATAAAATCTTAGTATATTAAATGACAAAATCACCAGTAACAAGTAGAGCAAAGCAAGCATAAATGTTGAATAGTTACATTTATATAAGAATTTAAGGTACTCACAATCCGGTATTTATACAAGAGAATAATAAAGATAATAAAGAAAGCACGTTTCTATAATGAAATTATCTTTTGAACATATTATTTAGAAGATTTAAACATAAAGTCATATTTTAAATATACTTTTTAGGTGATCTATAATTACACGGGAGAACAAAGCATTGCAGCAAACTACCATCCTGTCCTAGAAACAAAATGTCTGTTGCATCCTTGTTTAGGATATGAAATAATTAATACCTATGACCTCAATTTTGCAAAGTATTTTGCCAGTAGGGGAGTGTTTTGTGAAACACTGCAAGTAGCTATGTATTATTGAAACTGAGTAAGAAGTAGCTTGCCTAAGGCCACTCATAATAACAGTTCCAGAAAGAAAAATCCAGGCGTGCTAGACTATTAATTTTCTAACTTTATCTGGATAATATTTATAATAAATTAAATATATATTATTTTGTGCTTCAGTTAAAATTATCTATAGTCAAACTTTTGCAATCAAATGTGAACTACTCTCCAACCATAAAAATATGGAATATGGGTTGATTAGGGAAAAAAGGCATGAGACAAAAAAAAAATTATGATACCTGCAATATTTTTCAAAGGCTATAATTTTAGATGCCATCCTAGTGGGGAAGATAAAGACAAGATCATGAATGGTCTTGAAGTAAAACAATTATGAGTCGATGTTGATTAAGATCAAGATGACTTTAAATTTGTATGACTCTTATAATCATGTTTTACAAATTTAAATTGATAAAATTGACTATCTTCCTCCCTCACCTTCTAAGCCTGCCTTCTCTATCTCATTTGTGATACCTCTGTCTACTCCAGCAATAAACCTAGGCTCATCCTTGACTTCTCCCCTTCAATCTCCATACTTACCTCCAAAATATTTGTCAAATTCATCCTCTCCTTTACATCCCCATCAACACTACCCTTGTTCAGGCTCTCATCCTGTTAATCACCGCATTAGCCTTCTCACTGCACCTCTGCCTCCAACGTTGCCCTACTTAATTCCATCTTCTTCAAAACCACAGTCCACTGAATCCAGTGAGGGGAGCCGGTTGTGTGGTCATGAAATGGGGCAGTTGCCATAGGCGGGGGCTGGAGGGTGGGAGAAATGGGTGAACTCTTTTTGGTTTTTGTTATTTTGGCTTAAATAAAGGGGGGGGGAGCAGAGTAGTTGGAAGTGCCCACTGTATCCCCACACAGTACTGATGAGCAATCTCTCTAAAACTTTAAATGCCTTCCAATCACCTGTAGGCTAAGATCCCAACTCCTTGACATCCTGTTTGAGACTTTCCATGACCTGTCCCTGGAGACCTTCCCTTTGTCCCATCTGGAAGCTGATTTGTGTGCATTATTTCAGTGGATTCCTTGTTTCCAGTTGGGTTCTGCCAATGGGGAGCACAGGCAGCTTGGAGGAAGGGAAAAGAGTGACATCGGAGTGTCCCTCACCCCCTCCATCCCCTCCCATTTACAAGTGAAGAAACTGAGTGTTAGGGAGAGGAAGTCGCTCACCCAAGGTCATAAACTGGTGAGGGGCAGAGCTTAGAGCTGCACTTTTCTAACCCCAAAGGCACCATTCCATGTCGTGGTTTCCCATCTGAGCATCTACCACCTGCATAAACACTTTCATGCAAATCACAAGGGTTATGTAGATCCACGTTTTGACCACTGCCCTAAAGAAGCATAAAAAAACTGAAGATTTAGCTCTGCCAAGATGTAATCCAAATTGGTTATACGAGAGTTGTATTTAAGAACAGAAAATATTACATTATAAACTATCAGAGAAATCATTTGAAGTGCTTCTGGAGGGAGCCAGGAGATCACCGCCTGTGCATGTTTGGATCTGCCTGAGTAGGTCCATCACCAGCTCTCCGCAGCTACCTGTTCATTACTGGCTGCCTCCTCTCAGATGAAAAATGCAATGAGTATCTCTCTTTGGACTTAAGTTTGTCTAACACTTTGTGTGTGTGTGTGTGTGTGTGTATGTGTGTGTGTTTGGAAACTTCACACGGGAGATCTTTACTACCCAACTGCAGATAGAGAGTCACAGTTTTACAGAAACGTCTTCTGTATAAAAGAATCTAAGCTCTTGCAGCAGGGCCTCCCTGTTTCTGCATCGCCTTTGATGACATGGCCTGAGGGCAGTGTGCCCGAAGGGCGTAGTGCTCCAGGCGTCTGCTCGGACAATTTAATTTACTAAGACAAAGGTTACCTAAGGAACGCTAATTCCCTTTGCCTGCACGAGGCTAAAGGGTTTTGTGTTACTGACGCTGGGAGGGGCCAAAACAAAACCCAGAAGCTCTGCCAGACCCTCGAGGTATGGGAGGCGGGCGTTTTAAGTGAACGGGGAGGGAAACAGGAGAGGACCCTCCCTGGTCACACACACCAGGACTTGGCTGCCCCAGCCTTCAAAGAAAGCAGTGGCAGCTCTGTGACTCCGGGGCCTCCTTCCTGCTGGATGCCCTGCCTTTTGTTTCTAATTTAAGCTTTCTTCTTTTCACTTTTGTCTCCCTTATTCTTTGTGTCTCCTTTTCATCTTTTCCCTCCTCCCTTCTTCTTTTCTTCACGTTTTCCACTTTGTTTTCAAACATAAATAATGTATTGTGAAATCAAGTTTAAAGGATGATAAAAGAAAAAATTTTAACTTAAAAGAAATAAGACTTTTATGGTTCCAATTTTTAAACCATAGAAATATATCCATTTTGCATCTTTAGTGGTCACTGGATCTGTAAAATCTCAATATAATTGTCTTCTACTTTTTTCACTCAACATTCTTTTGTGAATGCCTTTCCCTTTCCCATAAGGTTATTATAGCGATGTCATAATTAGGTGATATTCTATTCTGTCAGCATGCCTCTTATTTTTTTCTTGCCTCCTTCTTTTCTGCATACACAAGAATCTCTGCTTTAACCATCTTGACTACAGCTGGGCGTTACATTTGTCACAGCAGCAGGTGGTGGAAAAGTCTAGTGTAACATTCACATGGCTGTGTTTTATAGCTGATTTTAACCAACCTTGAATTCACCTATTTCTATTCACAAGCTTTTGGGGGCACTTTTAAGGAGCATCAGTACCAGCAAACATAAAGCCAGTACTATCTCCACCTTAAACACTATTTGAGAGCCTGCAGGTTACTATTTCTCATCCACAAAACATTTCCAGGCAGAGGCAGATAAGGGTTATGGTTCATTATACCTTGTCTGATATATAAAACTTGGGTTGTGTATGTGTTATGTCAGTTATTTTAAAAGCCTTTGTCATTTCTCAAACTTTCACTCCACTTGCAGAACTCTCCTGACATAATTTGACTCAAGATTTTTCTTGATTTGCAGAATGCTTCTGTTTCTAATTCTCAAGTCATTTTCTTAGTGAAGTGCAACTGTATATTTATTTGTACAACTTACGTAGAAACAGAAGGCTGAAGAAGAATAAACTGAGCCTTGTGATAAGCCTTCTATCTCCTCTTTTCAAAGTGGACCAATATTTCCTGTGTTTCCAAGTGCCACACCACACTATCTAATAATACTCTCAAGTTTCAGCTGATACTATGAACAAACTCAAGACACAAGCTGTTCCATTCTTATGGCCATGAAATATAAGCCAACAAAATGAGCAGTGACATTGTAGTTAAGCCCTGCAATCTCCAATCCATGAAGGCAGGTTTCTAGAGGGTGTACAAGTGGCTAACTCATGCACTAAGTTTAGAATTGATTTCTTTTTTTTTTTCATTTCCCAATACTATCTCTGCAATAACTACATTAAATTATTTCTTACGCTCTCTACCCCCAAGTGAAAAACAGATACAATAATATAAGCTACCACAGATACAGGTTACACTGAAAAACTTTCACATTTCCCCACTTAACTGCTCTGAAATGAAAGGATTATTGGGAAATAAATAGGTGAGCACACTTGATTTTTCAAGGTAAAGTCATCAATTTCATGTAAAAATAAAATGAACACATGTAAAATTTTTATTTAACTCATTAATAAAAGAGGGAATGAGTAAGACATTAAAATCAGTTCAAAAAAGATTTTAAAGATTAGACATAGGTGTAGGCAATCAGGACTGCTGAAACGAATTTACAAATTGACGCAGCACTGATAAATATCCAACAGGGAAATTAAATGCAATGTTTTGGATCATCTTTTCTGTAAGGAAGAAGTCAGTTGTATAGACTGAACCAAATTTATTTGCTTTGCTGTAGACAAGGATCACTTGCATTCATACCAGTTTTCTATAACTTAACTTCTACCCCTAAAGAGTTATAAAACAGCCTAGTCAACAGAAAGGCAATTAAAGGTTAAACTTCTATAAAATCAGTCCCCAGAGAGTTGGCTAGACCTACACTGTTCAGTACCATTGCCACTAGACACCCGTGGCTATGTAAAATTAAACTAATTAAAATGACAAAAAATGTAAGCAGTAGCCACATTTCAAGTGCTCAATAGCCACAGGTGGCTAGTGGCTACCATACTGCCCAGGGCAGATGCAGAACATCTGCATGAGCATAGAAAGTTCTACCCAGCAGTGCTGCACAATGACCGGAACTCAACTGAAAGGATACCCAGTAACCCCTCTGTCCATTTCCAACTCTTTGACAATTTTTCCTAACAAAGCAAAATAAGCAACAGCAATAATGATATGAAGCAGGGGGTGGGGGGGGTGGGGGGGTGGGGGGGGCGGGGTAATGGCTAGTATTTATCAAGTATCAAACATATGCCAGGCATTGGATAAGACCATTTACATATATTATCTAATTGAGTTTTTACAATTTACATGTATTATCTAAACCAGTCCTTAAAGTAGCTTAACCCCATGTATTAGTTGAGAAAACAGAGATTCAAAAAGGATTAAATCATTTGAGTCTTCATAATTTACATACATTATCTAACGAGGCCTCAGAATAACTCAACCGCACTTGTTAGTGGATGAATCAGACACTCAAAGAAATCAGGATAATTGGCTTGAAACTCTACAGCTATTAAGGGGTTGGGCCAGGATTCCATCTCACATCTGTGTAACTCTTTTTTTTTTTTTTTGCGGTACGCGGGCCTCTCACTGTTGTGGCCTCTCCCGTTGCAGAGCACAGGCTCTGGACGTGCAGGCTCAGCGGCCATGGCTCACGGGCCCAGCCGCTCTGCGGCATGTGGGATCTTCCCGGACTGGGGCATGAACCCGTGTCCCCTGCATTGGCAGGCGGACTCTCAACTACCTCGCCACCAGGGAAGCCCTGTGTAACTCTTAAGTCTTGCTTGTTTCACTAGACCAGATTGCTCAGACTACAGTCAACTACAGTGGGTGCTTGCCATGGGCACTTGCCATCCACCTCCGTAAGGATTAAATCACGTGCTGCTGCAGCTGCCAACCGTCAACACCCCCTGAAAGGAGCTCAGGGTGGAGAGCAGAAATGAGGCCCTCTGTGCTCTGGGAAAAACTGGCAGAACAGGCCTTCAGATAGTTAGATATTTTCAGGAGCTGCTTTTATGGGCCTAATTCTTGTATCTCCTCGTATCTAGAAAAGCACTAAAATCCTTCATGGTGACGTCTACCCCTCGTGACTAGCAATAACTTTCATGAGACTAGCAGAAAAATATATGCTTGATTGCATGTACTCCCCCTTCACCAAAATCACTTATATACTGACCTCCCCCCCTCTGCCTCTTTGGAGCAATTTCTCAGAGCCATCTGACATGTTGTCTCCCAGGCTATAGCCCTCATTTTGCCCCAAATAAAACTTAACTCGCAACTCTCATGTTGTGCATTTCTTTTAAGTTGGCACTATGTGTCTTAAAAGAGAAGTTAGGACGGTAGATGCAGGTCAACATGGGGTGCAGATAAAAAGTATGACTAATGAAAGATACACCCAAGAAATCTGACAATCTGACCTACCCAGGTTGACTTAGGCCACTGTGTCTCAGGAGAAAAAAACATGGTGGCCTGGCTGCTGAAGAAAGAGATGAGAAGTGTCTGTCCCATCCTTCTCCTTGTCCAAGGATGTCACTTAGCTAATGCCAGGCACAGTGTGTTCAAATGTCATAGCACTAACATCACAGTATGTGCATCAGTAAGTGTTCTCTCCCCAGTTAGACCTTGGATTACTTGGGGGAGAATCAGAGAAGAAACACACTGGCTTTATCTTGTCACCTGGTAAGTAGCTCGTCAATAGTGTTTGTTAATAATACGATCTACTCTAACCATTCCTATACCCCTGCCCCCCAATATCAAACCACCTCTTCCCAAATCACCCCACACCAATTTTTAAGAAGCACAGGTGCCTGGACAACTTGCTAGGTACACAGTCCTTGCTTCTGCTACTGTTTTACTTTTGCAGCTGTTAGGTAATATGGTAACTTCAAACGATGGATGTGCATCAAATAGATGCTCACCCGCTCCACCACTTACTGTGAGACTTTGGGGAAATTGTTCAAACTTTTTAGGTAGGACTCATATTTTTCTGCAAAGTGTGGACAATAATCAAATCGGTATCACAGAGTGGATTGAATAATTTAATGAGATAATATATGTAAAAAGCTTAGAACAATATCTGGCATTTAGACCCCTAAAATATCATCTATTCATGTTGTTATTATTCTGAGTCAAATAAATACTGAATCTTGCTATAATGTCATAATTCTCAATATTTGTGTCAAATGTCACTTCACTTTGAGAGATTTAGAGAAGAGAAAGTGAAATGCAGGTTTGTGTACCTTAACACATTTTCTCATATAAATGGACCATGTCCCATCTAAAACGATAAAACTTTCCAATCCTTGTCACCACACGCAGTGACAAAAACAAGACCAATGTTTATGAGATTCCAGAAGCAGTGTGATTAAACGAGAATTCCAGAGTAATTTTCTGGCTTAATGACACCTGACTTTTTGAGCATTTCAGTTTATTTTTTAACTTCTCTTCTAATGGGGGTACAGTATGCATGTATGCTTTCTCTGCTTCAACCAGAATGGAAATGCCTTATTATTTTTTCCTAGATGTCCGGGTGCTGATGCTGAGATTGAAGTGAAGGGGGGAAAGGGCATGTGGATGGAGTGAGAAGGCAATCGGATCCGTGATTGAGCTTAGAAACTACTGCAGGCGTTGGGCAGAGCCATGAAAGTGATGGGGAGGGATTGATTCTTGGAAATTTGATCGAAGAGAGAGGCTGACTCAGAAGGTAAATACAGTAACATACGTGCAGCACTCGAATCCTCCTGTGTGCATGCACTCACACACACACTCATGCAGTCGGGCTGAGAATTTCCAGGGTCCTTTCTAAAATGAACTAATCTCCTCAAGCAGGTCAGCTGAAGCAGACCCCCAACCCTTGAAACCTGAGCCAGCCTAGTGGCAGAGCCCAGGGGTGAAATCCTAGCCTGCTAATCAGCTACATGATCTTACCCTTCGCAAATTCTGTGTTTGCTAAACACCTAGTGCCTGTATACACAGCACGGAAAGCGAATGCCTCTCGTTTTCAACCTTCCGGGGCTAATGTTCTTCATCAGTCAGAGCTGCCATCATGGATCCGACATCCTCCCTTTTCAATCCACAAAAGTTTCCTTTTTCATGATGGGAGCAAATTGAAATCTGTGTGCTAGTGATTTGCAAAATGTACCCTGCTACAGAGAGAGCTTTCTGATTAGCCTTGTCCTGTTATAATCATTGGTTTTCCAGGGGTCGTTCAGAAAATGTTCTCAACGCAACCTAATTCCCACATGCACGATGAAACACAGGAGGATTTTGCAGATAGATATTTAATATACAAATAGTCAAGAGAAGCTGTTCAACTGCATTTTATTTTGAGGATCCAGCTAGTTTAATATGTGAGGAGTGTTGCCAAGAAACACGGTAGGATTCTTTCTCTCTCCCGAAATGCCTAAGATAATTGTCTTGTAAAGGTAAGAAGGTACTTGAAACCAGATCCGCCGGCATTCCAAGCCCTTCAGGTAGTCTGAGAGGTCTGTGCTAATGAAATCCTCCTTTGTCATTTACTTTTCTTCGCCGGTGATTTACGCAAATGCTCAGTTTTTTCACTACCTAGAAACAGACTTACGGATGAATGAACCGCTTCCTCCGAATGAAAACATTTCAGCCCTCTTAACCCGGGAAGTCTCCAAAAGGATATTTGTTTGGATGATTATAAACTACTTTGATATCCTACTACACTGAGCTTTGGAAAATAAATAACTATATGATTTGTGACTCTAGCAGAACCGAACCTTCAGAGTATTCACATTTCCACTCAAACAAAGAAGCAAAGTGTCATCCGGTATTTCAAAAATCATTATATGAACCTAATACTACTCAGTGGATTTAAAAATTAAAAATCCTCAGGGGCTTCCCTGGTGGCGCAGTGGTTGAGAGTCCGCCTGCCGATGCAGGGGACACGGGTTCGTGCCCCGGGCCGGGAAGATCCCACATGCTGCGGAGCGGCTGGGCCCGTGAGCCATGGCCGCTCAGCCTGCGCGTCCGGAGCCTGTGCTCCGCAACGGGAGAGGCCCACAACAGTGAGAGGCCTGCGTACCGCAAAAAAAAAAATCCTCAGTGTCTCTTCCAAATTTGTCTCCAGAGTAAGCAGAGACATCTCAAATGCAAAAAAAGAAAGAAAAAGAAGGGAAGAGAGGAAGAGAGGAAGGGAGGAAGGAAGAAGGGAAGAAAAAAAGAACAGAAAGGCTCATGCAGCTGTGTTATTCATTTACTTGAAATATTAACAGGAGAGAGCCCTGGAATGATTTCTGCTCACAGAAAAGGTTTAGCACCTGGAGATCCCTCTCACTGTTGAAAGTTCCTGACGCCAGTTTGGTGGAAAACATGCTGGAACCCCGTTCAACAAAGAGGAAGCAGACCAGGGGAGAACCAACCCCAGATGTACTGGAAAACCAGCAAAGAAGCAACAAAAATTATAATGACTTCCGGCTTACTCTCAGCGATGCAAGAAATATGTTTTCTAATTTGATAAAGTGTCAGAAGCAGATGTAATATCATTTAAGGATCAAGTTGTTTTATACCATTTCAAGTAATCATTTAAATATATATGAACGGCGGGAAAATAATTTTACTCCTGCTTTTTCATTTTAATAGGTTGCTCCAGGTAAGCCCAGGGAAAAGTTTACTTGACTCTCATACTCAAATTTCGTTCATTTAACAATTTGAAAAATACCCTCAAGACTTCTGTAGTTATCTAAATTCATAATAGCTTTGTACAAAATTTCAACTGTCAACTGAAAAAAATGCACAACGTGAGAGTTGTGAGTTGAGTTTTATTTGGGGCAAAATGAGGACTATAGCCTGGGAGACAGCATTTCAGATGGCTCTGAAGAAACTGCTCCAAAGAGGTAGGGGGGAAGGTCAGTATAAATGAGATTCTGATGAAGGCGGAGTACATACAGTCAAGCACATATTTTTTTGCTGAAGGTTTCTGCTAGTCTCGTGAAGGTTTCTGCAAATCATGAGGAGCAGATGTCACCATGAAGGATTTTAGTGCTTTTCTAGATATGAAGAGATGCAAGAATTGGGCTCATAAAATCTCCGGAAAATATCTAACTATCTGTAGGCCTGTTCTGCCAGTTTTTCCCAGAGCACAGAGTGTCTCATTCTTGATCTCCACCCCTGAACTCCTTTCAGGCTGTGTTGAAGGTCAGCAACTGCAGTGGCCACTGACCTAATCCTTGTAGAGGCAGATGGGAAGTGACAATTTTTAGTTAGTGCAACTTAATCACTGAAGATTTAAAGGATAGCACAGAAGTTTTATTACATTTAATTTTATTAAAAATAGTTATATTTTTGGGCTTCCCTGGTGGCGCAGTGGTTGAGAATCTGCCTGCTAATGCAGGGGACACGGGTTCGAGCCCTGGTCTGGGAAGATCCCACATGCCGTGGAGCAACTAGGCCCGTGAGCCACAACTACTGAGCCTGCGCGTCTGGGGCCTGTGCTCCTCAACAAGAGAGGCCGCGACAGTGAGAGGCCCGCGCACCGCGATGAAGAGTGGCCCCCGCTTGCCACAACTAGAGAAAGCCCTCGCACAGAAACGAAGACCCAACAATACGAAGACCCGCCAAAAATAAATTAATTAATTAATTTTTTTTAAAGTTATATTTTTGTTTGAAAAGCATTCTGAGTGCCTATCTATGTTACAAGGTGTACACAGAAGCAAGGCATGAAGTCAGCATTTGAATTCAGTTTGAACACAGCTACAAGCACAAGCCATAGAGAAGGGGAGCCTTCCTGTGAACCCTGCCATTTTCTAGGTAAGTAATCTCAGGCAAGTTGTTTAGCTTCTGAGTTTCAGTTCTCTCCTATAAAAGGCTGGGTTTATAAAGCTTAACTAGTGAGAATTAAATGAGGTAATCAATCTATAAAACAATCCGTCAATCAAAAGTTATTGAGTAATTGCTAATTACCAGATGCTGTGTCCGAAACATAACTCTCAAAAAAAAATAACAATAGCCATTATTAGAAGGATGTATTAATTTTTACTCATCACGTTTGAGTCAATACATGGCCATCCACCACTAGTAAACAACCACCAAGCCCAGAAGATAATCAGATTTTATTAATTTGGACAAATTAACCGACCTTTAACTTTTGGAGGAGAAAGATGGCAAGACTTTTTTTATTTTACAGATTAAAATAGGCTAAAGAGTTCAAATACCTTTTACAAGGCAATAAAAGTCTCTAAGAGCAAGCACATAACTCACAGGCACAACTTACAATCACCATTTTGGAAGAAACTTAATTTACTTTTACTTCACCATCTGCAAAGTAGCATATAGGGATAATGTAATGGTTAAGCAAACAAGCAAAAGGGTAATAAGATTAATTAATTACAAGATTCCATAATGAGTAACTATATTATTAAATATAACTATATTACTAAATAATCCTGCATCTATATGGTCTATAGATGAAAAGTCTGTCTCATTTTATACTTCCACCAATAGTGCATGAGAGTGACTATGCTACAAGCCTTGGAAATATTGCAATTTTGGCAATGAAATGAGTCTCATTATTGTTTTATTTATCATTTATTTTTTCATGTGTTAATTGGCAATTTATGTCCTTCTTCAACATATTTTTTCTGTATATCCTTTAAAACTTTTTCTATAGCATTGGTAGCCTTTTTTAAAAAACTGATTTTAAAAGTTCTTTAAATATTAAATATATTTTATGGTTATAGTTTGGACATATTTTTGCCAATTTCGAAGTTTATCTTTTAACTTTTTTTATGCTGTCATATATTTTTTTATGGAAGTTTTAACTTTCTATGTAACAACTCCATCTTCTCTGGTAAAAATTCTAAGATTTGTATCATCTTAAGAAGACCTTCTCCATCTCAAGTTTATAAAGATAATATTCTTTTTTCTGTTCCCCTATAGTTTTTATTTATTTAGGTCTAGATGTTTAGTCGTTTTCCCCACTGTATGTACGGGTCTCTCTGCATTGACTTGAAATGCCAATCAGACAGTCACTTGATGTGGGAAAGCGATTCCACTGATGGCCCTAATTAATGGCTTCCCTGTACCAGGTCCTTCACCTCCTGTAAGGAGTTGAACTTTCTTTCTCCACCTTGCTTCTGGGCCCGCCTTGCTGCTTTGGCCAGAGGAGTATAACCCAAGTGATGGTGTGCCAGTGTCAAGGGGTCATGTGTGCTTCTGCTCTTTCTCTGCCTCAGCAGCCTGGATGTGCCTGTTAGAGGCTGAGGGACCACGAAGAGAAGAGCCCATGCTCCTCAACCCAGGCTACTTGGAACCAGCTTCCAGCCAGCCAAGCCTCAAACAAGCAAGAGAGGCCAGCCGGCCCAGAAGAACCTGCCCGGTTGGCTTGTGGATTCATGAACAGTAACAAACGATTATTATTTTAGACCACTGAGATTTTATTAAACAATAGTGCTAACTGATACACACACTCAGGTCTTATCCATACATACAGTTCTGGGCTTGATTGTCTTCCAGCGATTCTTGGCATGTTCCTGCAGTGTGTATTTCCATATCACTGTTCTACTGGGGATTTGCCCCCAAATGCTTAGCCACTCCAGCATGAGGTGTAATGAATAGCTATCTTCTGTTCAGGATGTCACACGCTCTTCCACGTGCCCTAAATGCTTCTGGGTAGGGCTTTTCCTTGCTTTCGTAAATATCTATCCAACACCTACTGCATGCCTGGCACCGTGCTAAGTTCTCTAGCCAATCAAAGGAGTGTCATGTGCTGGCATCCCGCGAGAGCACAGCCGCACAGTGCTTCACATACTGAACAACTCTGAACCGAAGAAAAATACAATTTAATGTTTATGTCCGGTCCTAGAGCAAAGCAAAAATCACTCTGCTAACCAGAGGAAGGGTAGCATCCTCTCTGGTTCAAAAAGGTGTATTTGGGGGCTTCCCTGGTGGCGCAGTGGTTGAGAGTCCGTCTGCCGATGCAGGGGACGCGGGTTCGTGCCCTGGTCTGGGAAGATCCCACATGCCGCGGAGCGGCTGGGCCCATGAGCCATGGCCGCTGGGCCTGCGCGTCTGGAGCCTGTGCTCCGCAACGGAAGAGGCCACAACAGTGAGAGGCCTGCGTACCACAAAAATAAATAAATAAATAAATAAATAAATAAATAAAAAGATGTATTTGGGAATAAAAGTAAGAGAAGAAAAAGGAAAAAATAAGGTCTCATAGTAAGGACCTAATCTAATGACTCAATAGGCTGTTATTTTTTATTTTATCAATGTGAAAACTGAGTATCCCTGTTTAAATTGACTTTTATGTTTTCCCAAATTTTCTAATAAACAGAAATATGTGTTCCTGAGACAGTAGAAGTCTGGATGACCCCGTGGCTAAAATGTATTCTATTTCAAAACTCCTTTATATTCTCAGACCTTTTTCCATCTTACACAATAAAGTCAGACACTCAACTCTACTGTATCTCACTTTCTATATTAATAAAATTGTAGCATGTTGTGAGGTTTAATTAGATAATAAAGCACTTCGAGGCCCCTCCTTGATAAGTCCATGCAAGTGAAGAATATTGCTAATTTAGTAATCATCGTATGCACTGAAAATTTTTCCTCTAAAATGTGCGGATACACTTTTAAAACTCTGGACAGTCACATCTGCTTTGGGCAGAGTAAAAAATAAGGACTGATGAGAACCTTCATCTCGGGATGGATGAACTATGTTGTGCTCACTCGCTTCTTAAAATTTCTATTTATACTCCGTCTTCATTTAAATGTTTAATTAGGAAGGAACGTTTCTCTGCATTATAATTAAATGCAAGCACAGATTCTTCACCACAAAAGAGACATTTTTCCATTCAGTTTCTACTAAGTTTTGTTTTGTCCCCAAAGAATCAATATGAAAATTAAGCTGGTTGTCTGAAAGCCTTAAAAAGAAGTATAGCTTTCATAATACAAGGAAGATTAAAATGAATTAAAAATCTCAAAGCACATCCTTTTAGAATAATTGCTTGCTATATTCTTGCAACCCTTAAAGGTAGCTTTCCCAGAGAAAAGAAAAATGAACAAAGAGGGCCTTTGGTTCCAGTTTATCTGCTTTAGAAGCTGGAACCTTTTCACAGTTGAAGCACAATTTTTCACTTTTAATTGGTGAGGTGGTAATGGGAAGATTGCAAGGCAAGAAGGGAGCCCTGTCCTGCTTAGTGATGGAGGGGACCTGTAAGGGGCAGGAAGTTTGGGGGTACAGAACCAATAAAAGATTCGAGTTTACATGTTTCCTGGAATCTTCTCCAGACATTCTAACCCTTTCAGAGCTGCAGAATTTAGCTGGAAATCTTGTACGTACGTAAGAATGAACTGAAGCTGGGGAATTCTTGCTTTACCTGTTCAGTCCTCACTCTGCTCTTCTGTTGGCCAGAATTCACCTGCAATGTGTACGTGTGTGCATGCCTGCCTGTGTGCACATGGAATAAAGAGGATGAAAAGGAATCCGTAGTTCCTTAGGCACTCTAAAATATACCAAACCTTCCATTTCAGTATTGGCTTGAGATGCAAGACTAGAAGCATGATGAGATGGGGAAGTCTATCCCCTGGTTATTTCAGTTCTTCTGGTAAACACTTCACTCCTAGCACTTCTTCCAGGACCTGGAAGTTAAAGCTATCCCAACATTAAATAGACCCCTTTCCCCCACCTTGAAAAAGTATAATGGGTATAAGCTCAACTTGAACTGGACATAAGATGGCTCATATTTTACCAAAATATTTTGTTCATTTTGGACTTAGATGTTTAGTTTTGGCATAAGTGTATCTAACCCACTCTTTATGTTTAAAAGAAGAACTGATAATTCCAGGGTTTTCTGTGTGCAAATCACACAGAAACACAGATGGTGTCTTAATGGCTGTGGTGTCCAGAAGCTAATACGTATGAGTATGTCCACCAGCATTTAAATGGGAATGTTTTTTACTTATCTAATTGCAGGGGGAAAGACAATGGAAATCACCAAACCACTGGAGTAGGGAATTGCATGACCACTGACCAAGGTGATGCCATCTTGGTTTATTTTCAAGTGAACTAGAAAGTGGAAATAGAGCCTGATGGATTTAGGTTATGTTGAAAAGAAATTATAAGCCATAAATGAATACATAGATAATTATTTTTTTCTCCTCAGTAATATACGTTACACACTCAGTTGCCCCAAACACTCACATCACTGTCATGTAGACAGTCACACATGAATTTTCTGAAATATTCATTAAAGAGTTTATTGTTGGCTTTACTTATGCCCATTGGGCCCAAGAAATCAGGATTTACTTAACAAGCAGGTTTGCACAGCCATGAAACACTTAAGAAGGCTAACTCACCCAGCCAGGGCGGGAAGCTGGGGGCAATGCACCAAACTCACCTCCCCAAGGTGATACAAACACTCCTTCAGTCCTTGACACTGACATCTGATTCAACTGCATACTCTCTTTCTAACATTCTTCCCTTGGCTCTTTCTGAAGGAAGGTGCAGCTTATCTAAGACTTCCAGCCACCGACATCTTCTGACCCCATCTCTGGGCACACTAGTATCTAGACCTTTATGAACATGTGCACACAGGCCAGAAGAAGTCCACTTCTCCACACTCAGGAGAGGTCCTCTGCCCTCCCTCTCTTTGTGTGTAATCCAAGTCTCACTGCCTCTCTTGGAGAAGGCTGCCAGAGTTAGTCCACTTTTCTCCAAGATTTTGTGCCTAACACATTAGAGGGGACAGAGGAGAGGTGACAATAATTGCAACTTGGGCTCATGGAGGAAAGAACCAAATCAGGGAAACTGCCGAAATTTAGAAAACGCCTGCAGATTAGTTAATAGCAATGTAACGATGTTTGTTTCCCAGTTTCAGTCAATGTGCTATGGTTATGCAAGGTGTTGACATTAGGAAGAGCTGATTGAAAGATGCACAGAAGGGCTTCCCTGGTGACACGGTGGTTAAGAACCTCCTGCCAATGCAGGGGACACGGGTTCAAGACCTGGTCAGGGAAGATCCCACATGCCGTGGAGCAACTAAGCCTGTGAGCCACAACTACTGAGCCCACGTCCCACAACTACTGAAGCCCACACACCTAGAGACAGTGCTCTGCAACAAGAAAATCCACCGCAATGAGAAGCCCATGCACCGCAATGAAGAGTAGCCCCCGCTCGCCGCAACTAGAGAAAGCCCACGTGCAGCAACAAAGACCCAATGCAGCCAGAAATAAAATAAATTTTAAAAACTTTAAAAAAAGAAGATGCACAGAGACTATACTATTTTTGCAGCTTTTCTGTAGTTCTAAAACTATTTCAAAAGAAAAAGAATAATAATTAATTTTTATTAATCACTAACTATAAGCTAGACACTATTCTAACTCATGTATACCTGTAACTATACACACACACATACACACACACACCTATAATTTAATCCTTGCAAGGTCTGGAAGATAAGGAATGTTATCCTCATTGTACAGATGAAGGAACCGAGGCACCAAGAAGTCGGTGACTTGCTCCAGACCCTACACCTAGGAAGTGCCAGGACCAGGATTAGGACACAAGCTCCAAGAGTCTTCTGAAGCTCCCCCCAGGTTTCTTTTCTCAATTTTAATAAGAATCAGGTTAATTATGATCCTTCAGGGTATTAAAGATACACGTTTAAGAGATAATTTGGGTTCCCAGATAACCAAAAATTGAATGACACAGTTGAGCTGAAAACTTAGCTAGAATAGCTGAAATTTGGGCAAAGAGGAAATGCAGGCACTGATGCGGCTTTTTGAGAACACAGAGTGGAAGACCATATGGCTCTCTGAAGAGGGGAAGCTTTCATATGTTGTTCAGTGTTGTGCTGGTAAAAGCCTAATAGCTGGCTCTCCAGAGGGGGTTAGGGGAGCCGTGATTTGAAACATTTGCCGATTTTCATGGTGAGATTCTTGTTATGGGTGATGTAGAGCAACCAACATGTGTTATCATCATGCACATGAGACTTGAGCAAACATAAAGAAGAAAATGCATAAAAGGAACCCTTTTGTGGGGTTGATAAACTTCCAGTGAATTCTTTCTAAAGCACTAAGTGACTCATAACAGTTTGAAATTTGATTTTTTTTCTTGCTTACCTGGTGACGGTCCACATTTATTCAGAAAGAAGTGTAACCATGCCACAGGGCACAGACAGGAGGAATCCAAGCTGGGGGACCTCCCAGACATGCCCTCTATAGGTCTGAAGGTTTGCTAAAGAAGTTACAATTCTTTAAGTGTTTTAGTTGTGTTACTCATTCTGAAATGAAGATGAACCCATGGAGAAAACCACAGTATGGATGTTGGGAGACCAGCTTCATAGTGTTTATTTTTGTTATGTGTGTTGGGACATATGGAACATTCCAAGTCTTCTTAGAGAGGGACAAGAGTACTTTGAGTGTGAGAAGAGAAGATTTCCTAATGACCACTGTACTGGGCAGAGGCATGGTTGGCCAGGTGAGCTTTGGTGGGCAGAAGACACATTTGACTATCACCATAGTCACCTCCTCCACTCTTGAATGCAACACACACACACAAGAAACTTACAGGTATCCTCTCAATCGCTTAGATTTACTCTCACTCATTCAAAAAATATTTATTGTATTTCCATGACCCACTAGGCATTTTTTGAGAGGCTGAAAATATAGTACTGAATGTTCTCTTTCCCTGGAGCTCATATACTGGCATTCCAGTCTTTATTTCTTCACATCTTTGATAAATGCTATGGAGGAAAGGAGGAAAATGCATGATGGTGAGTAATGAACTATCTAGCATAACCTGGGAGCATGTGGCAAGGTTTCCCTGAAGGAGTTCCCTGGAAAGAGCCCTAAGATGTAAAGGATGCATAGGATTTATCTGGATGAAGCTCATTCCAAGTGTAGGGAACTGCATGCTTGAAGGTTTTGAGGCAGAAGAAGTCAGGAGAACTAAAGGAAGCCCAGTGGGCTGGCAGCTTTGGAAGCCAGAAGAAATAGGAAGGAAAGCAGGGTGTGACGTAATCAGATTGATGATAAAAGTAAAAGTAGAAATTGCTTAGTTTAGTCTAGAAACCCTCTGACCATGAGCTGCAGAGCAGTTAAGCTGGTTAATATTGAAAGCACATGACAGTAGCATTTTGGTAGACAGTTAACTACTTTTAGCAAAGGCTGGAGTAGATGGGGAACTAGCATGCTTTATGAAAAACCAACTATTATGTTAAGTACTCAAGGAGTGCTTCTATTTCACAACTGAAAACCTGTAATATTGTCCTCATCTTCTAAGTGTTTGTTTATTAAGTTTATGCTTTATTTTTAAAGATAAGTCCAGACTTGTAAAGCCTCATCAAGCCATTCCAAAACTATACAAATGGAAAGAAATGAATTTACTTAACTCCTTTGGTGCATGTAAAATCTACAACTCCCATATGTGTCCATTTTCCTAGTCAACAAGCATTTTCTTTTTTTCTTTTTTTAAAAATATCTATTATTTAAAGAGTACTGGCCCCTGTTTATCAGATGGCAAATCGAGTCTATATTAAGGTTCAAATCTTTCCCCAAATTCCATGGCAATGACAGAAGACATAGGAAGTAAGAAAGAAAAAAATTGCAACATCCTGAAAGCAGAGTATAGGCCCATCAGTGGGCCAGAAATTTTGAAGAATTTCTGATACAGGGCATCTGGGATTAAAAAGAAAGAGGCTCAATCAGTGTGGAATGTTCCAGTGTTTGAGCATCAAAACAAGGTAGGGAAAACAGGGCCTGAAGGGAGCTGGATGTTTTTACCAACAAACCCCAGAAAATCTCCTATAAAATCTTATGGAGTGGGAGGTCTTATAATTTTAGAGAAAGGGAGCTGTGAAAGAAAGACCAGCACACTTGATTGGGCAAAACATAAAAACTGTGAGGCAAAAATAAAGTTATTCAAAACTACAAATACAAACAACAATAATCATAAAAAATGGGAAATATTTTTGCAACATAAAAGACAGATAAAAGTTCGATACTTGTAATACATGAAAAAGTTTCTTAAAATATTAAGAAAAGATGAATACCATAAGAGGATAATAGCAAAGAACCAAAATGGGAAGTCAGTCATAAAAGGATTCAAATGACCAGAAATCTGTTGTGTTTTGTTTTAATGTTCAACCTACTAATGATCAAGAGAATTCAAAATAAAACAATAAAACATCTTTTTTTTTACCAAGTATCTTAGCAAATATAACAGTACCCATTGTTGACAAGCATGTGGAAAAACCAGGCAGAGTACTCTGTAGGAATGTAAACTTTCAGGAGAAAAATCTGGAAAGAAGGACTACAAGCCTTGAAAATGTCATACAGTTCAAGGTATCAATTCCATTTTTAGGAATTAATCAGATAAGTTTGTTTATTATCTGTTCCATGGAGTTTTATTTATAATACTTACACTGTCCTCCCCAAACCCCTTCCACATTCATGTCTTTCCCAGAACCTCAGAATGGAAATAGGGCCTTTGCAGAGGCAGTTAGTTAAGATGAGGTCATATTAGAGTAGGGTGGGCCCTTAATCCAATAAGATTGGTGTCCTTATAAGGAAAGCAGAAGAAACACAAAGACAGAGACACAAGAAGACAGAGATTGGAGTGATGTGTCCACAAGCCAAGGAAAACCAAGAATTGCCCCAACCACCAGAAGACAGGAAAAGGCAAGGAAGGATCCTTCCTTAGAAGACTTCAGGGAGAGCACAGCCCTGCCAATGCCTTGATTTTGGACTTCTGGCTTCCTGAACTGAGAGAGAATAAATTTCTCTTGTTTTGAGCCACCCAGTTTGGGTACTTTATTATGGCCGTCCTCAGAAATGATCACAATACTAAAATGAAGAAACTACCTAAATGTCCACCAACAGGGATTGGGTAAATAGAGTTGACCCTTGAACAATGCAGGTTCGAACTGCTTGGGTTCACTTCTACGAGGATATTTTTCAATAGTAAATACTACAGTACTACACGATCTGTGGTTGGTTGAATCCTCAGATGCAGAGATACAAAGGGCTGATTACAAATTATACTCAGATTAACCCTCCCCCAAGCATTGTTCAAGGGTCATCCATAATTATAATAAATCTATATAGGGGAGCACAATGAAGCTAGTAGAAAGAATAAGTATATCTATGTGGATACATGTGGAAAGGTGTGCATTGCATTAAGCAGAAATATCTGGTCCTATAGCAATATATATGATACAATTTTATTACAATAATAAATATGTGTGTAAAAAAGCAGGAAAAATATAATTCAAATTGTTAGCAATATTACTGGGAAATAGTACTTTCACTTACTATTATATACATGGGCTTCTGTATTGTTTATGGTTTTTTAATGAGAATATATTACTTAGAAAATCAATAAGAACTATTAAGATATTTCAACTTTAGAAGAAAAAAAATACCACTTAAAAAAAAAATTACAGTCCTAGGAAATACTGGTCAGTAGGTCAGTATCAAAGTAGCATCACTGAAAATGTTTCTCCTCTAAATGACTCACAATTCTCTCTCCTAATGATGTTTCATTAATAAACATTTTTTATTCTGTGACTCAAAGCAAAGAAATTAGTGGCAGTTCCCTCCTTATAGAGGTATTGCTAGAAGGAAATCCTCTAAATAAAAATAAAAGCTATAAAAAGTGTGACATTTGCCAAAAATCTCTCTAACATCATCATTTCTAATTTCTTTGTCTTTCGGTCCATCATCCTATATAGGTTCCATTTTGAATGGGATCCACCTCTTCTCAGTTGTCTCCCTTCTCCATACCACCATGTAGACCCTAATCCTTCCTGAATCATAGTTAATGTCATCCCATACACTGTGGTGGAGGATCAGGAGTAAATTTGCAAAGAATGCCATACAAGAAGCACATTACTCATCAGAGAAATGTGTGTGCTCATCTCAAGCATGGTTGATAGACTTAGATCTAAGAGGGGTTTAGAGTTTGGCCCACTTTCTGGGGGTGGAGATCCTTCCCATTTAAGATACTTCTAATTTTTCTAATTCCAGGCCCTTAAGCAACATCTATACTTCATTCTGGGCTAAAGGGGAGAAAGTCTGTACTCAGTTAATCAACAATAATAATAGTTAACATTGATTAAGTCCCAGTTTTTATCAGCTGCTGTTTGCTTTTGTTTTGTCTTCTAATTCAAGCATTCTTCTGTCTATATTATGTTAATTATAAAAGACATAAAATATTCTTTTCAAATAGTATCTTTTTCTCCCAGATAATAAAAATATCAGGGGCTGAGTCAAGATGGCAGTGTGGGAAGATGCAGAATTAGCATCTTCAACTAGGGTGACTGCCAGCCACTGGTGGGAGACCCTGAAGCCCAAGGAGACAGGAGGGACCCCCAAGTGAACCGATAGGATGTGGGGGGACTGAGAGGGGAGGAGAAGTGGAGGCCAGACAGGATGGACGCCCCCAAAGCAGGTGAGATCAGGAGAGGCAGGTGGGAGGGGCCCTCCCAGACCCCAAACCAGAGGGGCAGGAAAGGAGAGGAGGGGTTTGCCCTGCCCACTCGAGCCCAGGAAGCCTGCTGGGCTCCCAGGTGAGGTCCCCTGCCCTTTGAGACAAGGGGTGGGGGGCACGTCTGGGTCCCTTCTGTTCCTTGAACCTAAGTCCCACCCCCCACGGACCCCAGGGCCTTTTCCAGCCCTGTGGGTCCTGAGCATATGCCCTGACCACTGCCCAAATCTCACCCTTGCTTAGGTCCCGCCCTCCACAGCCAAGGCCTTTCCCCCATTTTTTTTTCTTTTCCCTCCTAATATATGTTAGTTTCCCAGTCTAATTTTATTTTTTACTTTATCATTGTTCTCTCTTTTTTTTTTGCCACCCCACAGGGCTTGCAGGATCTTAATTCACGAGCCAGGAATCGATAGGAAGCTCCTGCAGTGGGAGCTCTGAGTCCGAACCACTGCACTAATAGAGAACCTCAGACCCCAGGGAATATTCATTGGAGTGAGGTCTCATGGAGGTCCTCATCTCAGTACCAAGACCCAGCTCTACCCAACAGTCTACAAACTGCAGTGTTGGAAGCCTCAAGCCAAACAACCAGTAAGATAGGAACACAATCCCACTCATAAAAAAAAAAAAAAAAAAAAAGAGACTGCAAAAAAAAACGTCACAGATGAAGGAGCAAAGTAAAAACCTATAAGACCAAATAAATGAAGAGGAAATAGACAATCTACCTGAAAAAGAAATCAGAGTAATGATAGTAAAGATGATCCAGAATCTCGGAAATAGAATGGAGGCACAGATTGAGAAAATACAAAAAATGTTTAACAGAGATCTAGAAGAACTAAAGAACAAACAAACAGAGATGAACAACACAATAACTGAAATGAAAAATACACTAGAATGAATCAATAACAGAATAACTGAGGCACAAGAATGAATAAGTGAGCTGGAAGACAAAATGGTGGAAATAACTCCCAAGGAGCAGAATAAAGGAAAAAGAATGCAAAGAATTGAAGACAATCTCAGAGACTACTGGGACAACACTAAATACACCAACATTCAAATTATAGGGGTCCAAGGAGAAGGAGAGGAAAAGAAAGGGTCTGGGAAAATATTTGAAGAGATTATAGTTGAAAACTTCTCTAACATGGGAAAGGAAATAGTCATCCAAGTGCAGGAAGCACAGAGAGTCCCATACAGGATAATCCCTCGGAAAAACACACCAAGACACATATTAATCAAACTAACAAAAATTAAATTCAACGAAAAAATATTAAAAGCAGCAAGGGAAAAACAAAAAATAACATAAAAAGGAGTCCCCATAAAGTTATCAGCTGATTTTTCAGCAGAAACTCTGCAGGCCAGAAGGGAGTGGCAGGATATACTTAAAGTGATGAAAGAGAAAAACCTACAACCAAGATTACCCTACCCAGCAAGGATCTCATTCAGATTCGAGGGAGAAATCAAAAGCTTTTCAGACAAGCAAAAGATAAGAGAATTCAGCACTACCAAACCAGATTTACAACAAATGCTAAAGAAACTTCTCTAGGTGGGAAACACAAGAGAAGAAAAAGACCCCCAAAAACAAACCCAAAACAACTAAGAAAATGGTAATAGGAACACACATATGGATAATAACCTTGAATGTAAATGGATTAAATGCCCCAACCAAAAGACACAGACTGGCTGAATGGATCCAAAAACAAGACCATATATATGCTGTCTACAAGAGACCCACTTCAGACCTAGGGACACATACAGACTGAAAGTGAAGGGATGGAAAAAGATATTCCATGCAAATGGAAATCAAAAGAAAGCTGGAGTAGCAATACTCATATCAGATAAAATAGACTTTAAAATAAAGACGTTTACAAGAGATAAGGAAGGACACTACATAATGATCAAAGGCTCAATCCAAGAAGAATATATAACAATTGTAAGTGTTTATGTACCCAACATAGGAGCACCTCAATACATAAGGCAAATGCTAACAACCATGAAAGGAGAAATCAACAGTAACACAATAATAGTAGGGGACTTTAACACCCCACTTATACCAATGGACAGATCATCCAAACAGAAAATAAATAAGGAAACACAAGCTTTAAATGACACAATAGACAAGATAGATTTAATTAATATTTACAGAACATTCCACCCAAAAGTGGCAGAATACACTTTCTTCTCAAGTGCACATGGAACATTCTCCAGGATAGATCACATCTTTGGTCACAAATCAAGACTCAGAAAATTTAAGAAAACTGAAATCATATCAAGCATCTTTTCTGACCACAACACTATGAGATTGGAAATCAATTACAGAAAAAAAAACTGTAGAAAACACAAATACATGGAGGCTAAACAGTGCACTACTAAATAACCAAGAGAGCATTGAAGAAATCAAAGAAGAAATAAAAAATACATAGAAGCAAATGACAATGAAAACAAGATGACCCAAAACCTATGGGATGCAGCAAAAGCAGTTCTAAGAGGGAAGTTTATAGCAATTCAATCTCACCTCAAGAAACAAGAAAAATCTCAAATAAACAATCTAACCCTACACTTAAAACAACTAGAAAAAGAAGAACAAAGAAAACCTAGAAGGAAAGAAATCATAAAGATCAGAGCAGAAATAAATGAAATAGAAAAAAGAAAACAATAGCAAAGATCAATAAAACTAAAGCTGGTTCTTTGTGCAGATAAACAAAATTGATTAACCCTTAGCCAGACTCATCAAGAAAAAAAGGGAGAGGTCACAAATCAATAAATTAGAAATGAAAAAGGAGAAATCACAACTGACACTGCAGAAGTACAAAGGATTATAAGAGATTACTACAAACAACTATATGCCAATCAAATGGACAGCCATGAAGAAGTGGACAAATTCTTGGAAAGGTACAATTTTCCAAGACTGAACCAGGAAGAATTAGAAAATATAAACAGACCTATCACAAGTAATGAAATTGAAACCGTAAATAAAAATCTTCCAACAAACAAAAGTCCAGGACCAGACGGCTTCACAGGCGAATTCTATCAAACATTTAGAGAAGAGCTAACACCAATCCTTCTCAAACTCTTCCAAAAAATTGCAGAGGAAGAAACACTCCCAAACTCATGCTATGAGGTCACCATCACCCTGATACCAAAACCAGAAAGAGATATCACAAAAAAAGACAAGTATAGACAAATATCACTGGTGAACATAGATGCAAAAATCCTGAACAAAATACTAGCAAACAGAATCCAACAACACATTAAAAGGATCATACAACATGATCAAGTGGGATTTATTCCAGGGATGCAAGGATTCTTCAATATATGCAAATCAATCAATGTGATACACCACATTAACAAATTAAGGAATAAAAACCATATGATCATCTCAATAGATGCAGAAAAAGCTTTTGACAAAATTCAACACCCATTTATGATAAAAGCTCTCCAGAAAATGAGCATAGAGGGAACCTACCTCAACATAATAAAGGCTATATATGACAAACCCACAGCAAGCATCATACTCAATGGTGAAAAACTGAAAGTATTTCCACTAAGATCAGGAACAAGACAAGAATGTCCACTCTCGCCACTGTTATTCAACAGTTTTGGAAGTCCTACCCATGGCAATCAGAGAAAAAAAAGAAATAAAAGGAATACAAATTGGAAAAGAAGAAGTAAAACTGTCACTGTTTGCAGATGACATGGTACTCTACATAGAGAATCCTAAAGATGTCACCAGAAAAGTACTAGAACTAACCAGTGCATTTGGTAAGGTTGCAGGTTACAAAATTAATGCACAGAAATCTCTGGCATTCCTATACACCAACAACAAAAAATCAGAAAGATAAATTAAGGAAACAATCCCATTGATCATCTCAACAAAAAGAATAAAATACCTAGGAACAATCCTTCCTAAGGAGACAAAAGACTTGTACTCAGAAAACTATAAAACACTGATGAAAGAAATCAAAGATGACATAAACAGATGGAGAAATATACCATGCTCTTGGATTGGAAGAATCAATATTGTGAAAATGACTATACTACCCAAAGCAATCTACAGATTCAATGCAATCCCTATTAAACTACCAATGGCATTCTTCACAGAATTAGAACAAAAAATTTTACAATTTGTATGGAAACACAAAAGACCCTGAATAGCCAAAGCAATCTTGAGAAAGAAAAATGGAGTTGAGAGGAATCAGGCTCCCCGAGTTGAAACTATACCACAAAGCTAGAGTAATCAGGACAGTATGGTACTGGCACAAAAACAGAAATATAGATCAATGGAACAGGATAGAAAGCCCAGAGATAAACCCCCGCACATATGGTCACCTAATTTATGACAAAGGAGGCAAGAACATACAATGGAGAAAAGACAGCCTCTTCAATAAGTGGTGCCTGGAAAACTGGACAGATACATGTAAAAGAATGAAATTAGAACACTACCTAACACCATACACAAAAATAAACTCAAAATGGATTGAAGACCTAAATGTAAGACCAGACACTGTAACACTCTTAGAGGAAAACATATGAAAAACACTCTTGGACATAAACCACAGTAAGATCTTTTTTGACCCACCTCCTAGAGTAATGGAAATAAAAACAAAAATAAACAAATGGGACTTAATTAAACTTAAAAGGTTTTGCACAGCAAAGGAAACCATAAACAAGATGAAAGGACAACCCTCAGAATGGGAGAAAATATTTGCAAATGAAACAACAGACAAAGGATTAATCTCCAAATTATACAAATAGCTCATGGAGCTCAATATCAAAAAAACAAACAATCCAATTAAAAAATGGGTGGAAGACCTAAATAGACATTTCACCAAGGAAGACATACAGATGGCCAAGAGGCACATGAAAAGATGCTCAACATCACTAATTATTAGAGAAATGCAAATCAAAACTACAATGAGGTATCATCTCACGCCAGTCAGAAGGCCCATTATCAAAAAATCTAGAAACAATAAATGTTGGAAAGGGTGTGGTGAAAAGGGAACCCTCTTGCACTGTTGGTGGGAATGTAGATTGATACAGCCACTATGGAGAACAGTACGGAGGTTCCTTTAAAAACTAAAAATAGAACTACCATATGACCCAGCAATCCCAATACTGGGCTTATACCCTGAGAAAACCATAATTCAAAAAGAGTCATGTACCACAATGTTCATTGCAGCTCTATTTACAATAGCCAGGACATGGAACCAACCTAAATGTCCATCGACAGATGAATGGATAAAGAAGATTTGGCACATATATACAATGGAATATTACTCAGCCATAAAAAGAAATGAAATTGAGTTATTTGTAGTGAGGTGGATGGACCTAGAGTCTGTCATACAGAGTGAAGTATGTCAGAAAGAGAAAAACAAATACTGTATGCTAAAGCATATATATGGAATCTAAAAAAGCCCCCCAAAAATGGTACTGATGAACCTAGTTGCAGGGCAGGAATAAAGATGTAGACATAGAGAATGGACTTGAGGATGTGGGGTGGGAGGGCAAAGCTGAGGCAAAGTGAGAGTAGAATCGACATATATACACTACCAAACGTAGAATAGTTGGCTGGTGGGAAGAAGCTGCATAGCACAGGGAGATCAGCTCGGTGCTTTGCAATGACCTAGAGGGATGGGATAAGGAGGGTGGGAGGGAGGCTCAAGAGGGAGGGGATATGGGGACATACGGATGCATATGGCTGATTCACTTTGGTGTACAACAGAAACTAACACAGTATTGTGAAGCAATTATACTCCAATAAAGATCTATTAAAAAAATAATAAATAAATAAATAAATAAAAATACAAAGAACTGACATTTTATGGTAATAACGACCAAATATATATACATAAAGTGTCTCTTCACTCTCTTATTAGTATTATTATAAATTTATTACACTGTTGAATATAGTTTGAAGCACAATAATTCATGTTTTTCCTGCAGGGCACTTGTGTGTGTGAGCTGTTCTCTTGGCCTTTCCGTCTGCTGCACGAATGACCACACCTACATCCCTCAGGTGGAGGCGCCCCCATTTGGAAGCAGAAATGAATGTCCTCATTTTGTTAAGGTCTGTTCTGTCAGGGCTTCCACTAACACCTGAGCCCTGAGCATCTGGTCTGCAGACCAGAGACCAGGAAGAGAAGATGCTGTGATAACACAGGCTGGAGGGGAGCACGTGAGTATCCCCGAAAGCCCAGCGGTACCCAAGGAACTCCTAGCGGGACTGAGGAGCCTGCTGTCCAACAAGTCAGCAGCACAGGGGTTGTGTTTCCTGGTCCTCTTTCAGATTCTGAGCTTCTTGAAGCAGGAGCCATATCTTACTCATCTCTGCCTTGTTCTCTTTATTCCAACAAGACACCTGTCATGGACGAACTCCAACAAGGCACCTGTCATGGGTAAGATGGATGAATGGAACTATCTGACATCAAACTGGTACAAATGACTTGAAAGTACAGGTGAACCTAGAGCTTCGTGTTTTTGTAGTTACTGTCAGTTCTTCATTACCTGAGCAAAGAATACGCAACATACAATAGGGGATGAAGGTATCCAGAACTTTCCTGAGCCCTAGAGACACAAAGTATGAGAAAATGCCAGGAGCCAGAAAGGGAGATCTGGGGAATGATTTAGGTTAGGGGTTGATAAATGAACATCTCATGCTCTGTCACCTTTGATTCCAGCTTTCATGTGATCAACACTGTAAATGATGGAGAGGTAATTCTCTTTTGATTAAATATATTTACATATGACAGAGTGACAATGGGGCAGTAATGGGTCTATGGAGTAAAATGCAATCGAGGGGAAGTTGTCAGTGTATTAATTAAACAGTGAAGGGAATCATCCATCTGGAAGTTAGACGGAAATAAATTTGTCCTGGGGAAAGGCATGCAACGGGCTGTGGAACGACCATGGTCTGGGCAAGTGTGAGAAAGATGGTGGAATTCCCATCTAATCACCAATTCAGACACCACTTCAGCTCTAAGAGAGAAGGGACTTAAAGTATAACATTAAAAATAACACACACACAGACCAACTTGTTATCCTAAAATTGATGGCTTATTTGGATGCTTAATTTTTATAACAGGGGCCAAGTATCTTCACATACAGTGTGGATTTCTATACAGAGCTGTAGAGGGGATGAAGGGTTATTACCTAACATGCTCACTTTGTCTCAAAAGCAGTTTCAACAGTGACCACTCATGTCTCAGGTCACAGAGGAGGCAGGGGATCCTAACCTCAAACCCATGAACTCCTGCGTGATCGCAGGAGTAGTTCCTCTGTGTGCGAGGAGAAATGGAACACAAATATTTATAGGTTGCTGCCCAAGACATGTCAGCACACCAGCACTCCCACCATAGCTCAGGAACAGTTTTCACTCATCTCAGCTGGCATGGGTGAAATATCACAGCAATTATAAAACTCAGGATGCCGGATAGCTGAGCTTTAGGAACGGCTCCGGCAAATTGCTTCCATTTTTCAGCTCACAGTGAGAAGAAAGGCAGAAACAGAGAGAGGTAAAAAAAGAAAGCAAATGAGCATGCCTAATACAGGCTGTATATTCTCGTATGTACATATATAAATATATTAAGCTTCCCTTTTGTGCTTGGGAGAGAAAAGAGATGCAATCAGCAATCCAGGGATGATCAAAAAGATTAAAGGGAACATCTTATATCAGGGATGATCAAAAAGATTAAAGGGAACATCTTATACATCTCCAAGGAGCCAGCATGAACATCTTTATTCTTGTTCAGTTACCTTCCATGCCACACTGGGTGAGAGAATATATTTTATTAAAAACATTTCTTTTACCTGGAGGTCCTGTCAACTAACCAACACAATGTAAAGAGAAGAAACTGAGAGTATTCTGTGTGCCAAAAAATAAGCTAGTTAAGAAAATGTTATTTTTTTTGTAATAGGGGGAAAGAGGAAAGAAATGAGCTTGGATTTTCCCCTTGTGAAGCTCGACAACATTTCTTCTTCCTTGAGAACATTCCTTTAGTTTCAAGACAAGTGTGCTCATGAAAAATAAACTTTGCACTAAAAATAAGCAATTTGGTTTTTTTAAAAAATCTCTTTTCAAAGAGACAGGGAGTCCCTTATTTGAAAACATTTTCATTGAGGCAACACTGATTTTTTTTTTTTACTGGATAGCTCTAGTAAATGTATTTTACTAGTGTAAAATTTTTTAATGTATTTTTCAATGTATTTTTATTGACAAGATCAAATGTGATTTAATCTAATTTGATGCAATGTATTTTGATGTGTTCACTATATCTGTCATGCTTTAAAATGTTGGCTGAGTTATCTGTAGATCCACTGAAGTCTAAGATTTAAATATATATATGTCTATATTTTTATAAAAAGTTAAGGTGATTCTGCTTTGTAGCTGAACTCTCTTCAATATCAATAGGAAACAGGGCAATAAAAGACACTTTATTTATCTTACTTTTAATTTTTTTTTACTTTTTATTTATCCTTCTGGAATTTTCTTTCTATTTCTGGACATTAGAACATGGCAATAAGTTATAATTTCAAATTTCATTATTTTAACTAGTGTTTACTGCCAGTGGTTAAAAGAATAAACTCATAAGCATTAAATTCCATTTTCTAAAGGTCACAAATACTTAGAGTACTACTTTATAAATTAAAAATTTGTAACATTTTCCCCCAATTCTCTAAGCCCAAATTGAGTCTCTCAAAAGACAGACAGCTAGCTGAGATTTTCATAAATGTTCTTTCTGATGCAAAGTCAGCTTGGCATTACTAGAGGAAAGCTTAACACACATCACACATCTGGGACTTTTAAGCCATCAATTTAAAGACAGTGGTTGAACAGATTGCCACTGAATTTCACGACAACTGGATTTTTGGCTTTATTTTTCTCACTTGCAAAATGAGGCAACAGTCCTTGCCTCCTCTAGTGGAACTGCCCGTTATGTGCCAAGCTGAACAGAAAGCCCACAGAGCATACTTTGCCATAGACGTGAAACCCGAGGCTTATCGATCTGATGTCACCTGCCCAGAGCAAAAAAGCAGCAGGGAAAGGATCTGAATGTAGCTCTACGTGACTCCAAAGACCCTGAGTTTCCTGCTGGTCTCGGCTGCCTAGTGATCAACTGAGTCCAACTGTTCTGAGTCCTTTTTATGGTCCTTCCTTCTTTACTTTCAGGTGTTGTCCCTTGGACACAGGCTACTTTGGTCAGTCTTCTGTCTATCCCTCAATTATAGGACTTCAAATGCATGTGTTTCTTCCCTTTGGGTTGAGGCTTCCCTAGCTATTGTAACTCAGGGAACTGGATTTCCCTCAACTAGTATTGCATTTCTGGAGAACATGTCACAGAGGGCTTGGTGATTACCTGCTCATCATCGGTGTTAGCCAAAACTACTGAACTAGAGAGTAAACTCCTTGAGGTCAAAGATATGACCTTCCAAACATGGTTGTCCTATAGCGTCTTCAATGCAAGCACATTGCTCCAGTGGCAGTCAGCAGATATTAGCACAATCTCCAAAAGTAACCAGGACGTCCTTTGTGTTTAGAAGACGTTTCCGTGTTTCCTAATGCTTAAAAAGATATTCTATCCCTTCTCCATGCAGACTATTTCCTTACACTCTGGTCACAGGTGGGACTAGCCAAAATAGAGATTCACATGGGCCAGACTGAGATGAAGGAATCAATGAATTTTTCAGGAATTCTTGGGAATATGACTCGTAGACTCGGGATTCAGCCTTTCTCCCTGCTTTCCTGAAGGCAAGTGACATCATTGGACATAATGACATCATGATGTCACTTAAGTAATGAGGACACTAATAGTATTTACCTTAGGTATTAGAACTTATTGTGTCTGTTTTCATTTTGATCAATTACAATGTGCTCTCCCCTACACCAACTCTTTCTTCTCCTGCAGAGTGGCCACCTGCCCAAATCCCACAGTGCCGGGACCTCCATAAGGCTTCCCTTCGTTGACTGGAGTAGTAAAAAACAGATGGATCCTAAAGTACTTTTGTGTGTGTGGGTGCATGTCTAATCACCTTTGATACCTCTCAACAACCTTGTGAAGCAGACAGGAACTGAGACTTGGGTTTTATCAATAAGGAAATTGAGACTCATGGTATTAAATGGACTGGTCCCAAATTGGTGGGGCAGCCCAGACCCCCTGCTTCCTGGCTTCTTGTCCAGGTCTTGCTCTTGACTTTGTAACCTCATAAACCTTCCTGGGTTGGAACCCGGCATGATGTAAGGTGGTGATTTATTCAAGTCCTATCTGAAAAGCTAAGTCTAGCCAATAAACTCAGACACTTCAAGCTCAACAAAATTCATATCCACTTAGAAACTGTTTACCCAACAGAGCCACAAGCTTAAAAATATTGGAAGATAAAACATCTCCGTGTAATCTAATCACTGTTTGCTTTACGCTTTAGGATGCGTGTGTGAGTAATGAGTTTGAGGACTTGAGCATCTCCTTTGATCATTTGTTCTTTTGTGGTTTCCACCTTGTAACAAACCTGCCTCTGAGACAGGTATTATTAATTGCATATTGTTTTGTGTTTCTAATGTTTCATTTCACTGACTCTTCTGGGTTTTTTTTCTTCTTAGTTTGCAGATCCCAGCTGTTTTCAGCGTTTAACCATTGCTTCATAGGGATCTTTTCCATCCAGTTTAATCTTTGGATATGAATTGAAGTTGGCCAAATTGTTTGTTACAGTCTTGTCAGAGTTTCTGCATTCAGAAGTGTTTGTTGATTCATTTGCAGTAATAAAGATTTTACCACACAGTCTGTTTGACACTTGCAAGTTCAGTCTGCACCAACTTCTACTGTGTTAAGCAAATAACCACCAGTGCACTGAAATTCCACTCATTGTCAATGTTAAGGCAACAGGATTTTCTCTGCCAGCCAAACCTGTTATCAGAAAACCCTCTCCAGATGAAAACTGAAAAGAATCATATGACCCAGAAAAAAGATTAGACTTCAGGAAGTCTTTGCCATGTTTGTCAAGGCATCCCCAGAAGGTGTGGAAAATAATAAAGTAAAACGTATTTCTGGAACGAAACCCATTTCAAAATAGAGTCTATGAACTTTCAAATTTGCAAGACAGGGCTTCTCAAAATAAGAGCCACAAAACTCGGCTATGGCAAACCCAAGGGGAACAGAAGCAACTGAAAACCAGGTATCTAGTAACTTTTAATTGCCTCATTTTCAATTCAAAAGGGAGTGTAAGAATTGATATTAAACTGTAGTTCAATTGCACACACCAGTCAGCTAGTTTGCTGTGACACACTAATCCTCAGAGATTCGCCATTACCCAGGATTTCTGTCATTTCAGATGAATTTTCCACCTTGTTGGAAACAACATGCTGTCCTCCCTGATCTTCCCTATTTCTGCATTCTATCTGGGAAGACTGACTTACATTATAGTGTTCCAGAAAAAGCCTGGATAGGAAACAAACCCAGAATCTTTTATATTTGAAAAGGCATGGTGTAAAAAGCTTGTTCTAAAGGCATATGTCATTTGTTGGCCAGAAGGAATGCAGAGGTTTTAGAACCCAAGATTGGAACTTAGGTAAAACTGTAAAACCTGACTTACACAAAATTAGAAAACAGATCAATAAAACTGGTTAATGAATTGCCAAGATTGATGCCCAGGCACCAGCTGCTGGGATGTCAAGCCGATTCCAGAGATTCTGAGGTCTCCAGGACACCACTCCAACCAGAGAGTTTTATTAAAACAGGAGCAAGCATGTGCCTCCTTGTCTGTGCCAGCTCCCGTACTTCATGGACAGAGGGGACAGGCAGCACTGACACCCTCACTTAGAATCATCAGGACTATAACCAAAATAGTCCATATTGGTCAGTTCGTATGTTAGTTAACCCTTGCTGTATAATAAATTATCCCCGAACTCAGTGGATTTAATAGCAACCACTTGCTATCTCACTGTGGCAGCCAGCTTCTAAGATGGCCCACAGGGATTCCCACATCTTGGTT
Source organism: Mesoplodon mirus (assembly GCF_964341445.2). NCBI lineage: Eukaryota > Metazoa > Chordata > Mammalia > Artiodactyla > Ziphiidae > Mesoplodon > Mesoplodon mirus. The sequence goes on along the minus strand of NC_138993.1, from coordinate 73,570,602 downwards.
TTCATGTCCTTGTATGGTCCTCTTCTACTGTGAATGGTTACCTGTGCAACCAGTAGGATATTGTGTAAAGGACAATGTGTGCCTTCCAAGGCCAGGTCATAAAGGACACTGTGGTGCCCACATTGCCCTCTCTCGTGAATCATTTGATTTTAGGCAAGCTGGCTGCCAGGCTGTAAGGACGTCAAGTGGCCCCTGGAGAGGTCCACTGGAGGAAACATGCAGTCTTCCTGCCAATGGTCAGTGAGGCACTGAGGCCTCCCTAACAGCCATGTGAGGGAACCTTCCAGCCCAGTCAACACCTTGACTGTGACCTTGTGAGAGACCTTGGGCCAGAAACATCTAGCGAATATCCTCATGGATCCCAGCTTCAAGGAAACGGAGAAAATAAATGTTGAATTCTCGAAGCCACTAAGTTTGGGGGGAATTGGTTATGCAATTCAATAAATAACTACTACTGTTGGCTGGGAATTTGGGAGTGGCTTATCTGAGCGGTTCTGACTCAGGGCTTCTTGCAAGGTTACAATCTAAATGTTGGCCCATGGGGCAGTTATTTAAAGGTCTGGCTAGGTCTGAAGGATCTGCTTCCAGGGTGGGTGGCTTGCTCTCACGGTTGGTGCGCTGGTGCTGGCTGTTGGGAAGAAGCCTCGGTTTCTCTTTTGTAGACCTCCCCGCAGTCTGCCTGCATGTCCTCCCCACACAATGTCTGGCTTCTCACGGAGCCAGTGGACTGAGAAAGAGTTCAAGGAGGAAGTAACATTGCCGTTCATGTTCTCGCATCAAAAGGTACATGTTGTCACTTCTGTGACATTCTATTTGTTAGAACTAAGTTGCTAAGTCTGAACCATATACTAGGGATGAAAATTTGGGCTCTGCCATTTGAAAGGAGGAACACCAAAGAGTTTCTGGATGTGTTATAAAACCACAAGAGCCCACCCTCCAAAAACAAATTATTAACCTTCCTCTCACATGCAAAATATACACACTTCCTCCAAAACCGCCCACAAACCTCATTTCTTACAGCTGCAACTGGACTCAGGTACTGGTTAATCAAATCTTGTTGCAAATGAAGCTTCACAGATGTGGTTCCTTGAGTGCAGTTCCTCCCTATCTGAAGGCCTGTCAACTGAAGGGACAATTATCTGTGCCACACACCTATATAATATCATGAGATAAGACTGGGTATTCAGTATAAATACTCTGTTTTAAAAATGGTAAAACAGAGGATGCACAAGAATCACTGGTCCATGGAAATTCTGAAATCTAGCAGAGCACGTGCTGACAGTTCCTTGATTAGGAGTCAAGGCTTGGGAATGATTCTCCATAGCTCGTGGCTCTGCCCTCCAACCCTCTAGATTTTTCCTCTGAATAATTCTTTATTTTCCATAAAAGGCAGCTTGTGTTTTCAACTTGATTGTTTTCTATTTCTTGTTTGTAGAACTTCGGGGGTTCTGAAGGCCTCTTTTCAATTTTACTCTTTCTGTCCCTTACAGTTCAGGCAAACAATGTTTTTGCTAATAAAATTCCCTTAAAAACTCTGTGGGTCTCCTATGATTCCTGTCGGTATTCACTCCATTAGACAAAAGTCACAACCACCGAGGTCTTGTGAGATAAGCCTTTCTCTATCTTGGGCTTCTTCTGAGACTGATGAGGAACAAGAATTTTAAGCTTCTCAGAAACTTAGTTTCTGAATGGTCCTGAGGTACATATTTGATATTTCTGCAGTCTTAACAAAGGACTTTATAGTCACATCTTTGGCTACCACTTCATATCATGTTTTCCTGGGAGTAGTCTGGGTTTGATCTTAGCCCTAGAATCATTTTTAGCTTTAGTATCATTTACTATCTCAAGGGTCTGGGATTTCTAAGATGAAAAATTCCTGTCTCTTTTATGCTTCATAGATCTTCCTTTAGTTTATCTCTTTTTCCTTTCATTTTACTGTAAACAGCACGTAGAAGACAGGTAACCGCTTTAATAATGTGCCTAGAAATTAGCTTGATTCTCCAATTCATTAGCTCCATTTTCTACTTTCATGCTATTTTCACCAGTGTTGCTAAACTTTACGCTACTACAAAATAAGAATACATCACTTCCAGTTTCTAATAATATTTTCCTCAGTTTTTTTTAAGCTCTCACTTGCAGTCTTGTCAAAACCCATCAGGCTTCTATTAACAATCTCTTCCAAGCATTTGAAGCTTTCATGAAAACTCTCCCCAATGTCCATCCAGCTTCTACAGACTGGGCAATTCCAAAGCCAAACCCACCTTTTTAGTTGTTTGTTATGGCAGGACTTCCAGATACCAAACTCTGTGTTAGTTTAAAGGTAGCTAGGTAATAAAGTACCCCAAAACTTAGTGGCTTAAAATAAAAATGATCAGCTATTATCTTGGATTTCCTGTGGATCAGGAATTGGAGAGACCATCAGTGAAGAGGTTCTGGCTCAGCTCAGCCAGGCTCTCTCAAGTGGCCATAATCATGATGTCAGCCAGGGCTGTAGTCATCTCTGAGGGCTTGACCGAGGCTGGGACACCCACTTCTAAGATGGTTCACTTGCATGGCTGGCAAGTTGGTGCTGGTTATCGGCAAAAGATCTCAGTTCCATTCTGTGATAGCCTCTCCAAGAGCTAAGACGTTACCTTTGTGACCTGGCTGGTGACCCAAAAGAGAGAGATCAAGGCAGAAGCAATACTGTCTTTTAGGACCTAGCCTCAGAAGTTACTCATCATCACTTCTGCCACATTCTATGTACAAGGATCAAATCACTAATTCAGGCCCATATTTGAGGGGAGAAGAATTAATCTCCACCTTTTGAAGGAGGAGTGCCAAAGATTTGTGAACATATTTTACAAGTACCACAGGAGGCCTCTGAATCCCCAAGTAAATCAGGAATACCTCCAGAACTGTCCAGAAGTCCTCCACCATCCTCAGGATGAGCAAGACCAGTATCCTTAGAGAAAATGAAGGTATCAGGCCTATTTCAGTTCCAAGCTAGTGTAAAGAGCAAGTCAGTAGAGAAAGGGCCTGCAGCACCAGCCTGCGTATTTGGACATGGGACCTGGTTTTGCCTCTCCACCTTGCCGCAGACTGACCAGAGCAGTTGTCTTGTCTAAGAGGTGTCTTGTCTTGTTAACCTGACCAGAGGCCTGATCTCAAAGGCACTAAGGTAGTATGCTGACCCACGAAGGAAGGAAAAATGGTTTGTGAAATCTCAGGAAATAAAGTAATTTCCATGGCTGGAGAAGAGAGAGAAGTACTCATGGTTTTGTGGGGTTATTACTTAAAGTTCTCCGCGTAACACCCACTAGCGTAAGTATTGTACTTTGTAATTTCCAGACCATTTTCACACATACTCTTATGTTAATGTGCACTGTTTCTTTGGATACAGTCATGGTGGATTACTGCGTAGTTTGATATTTGAGATGTGCTTGTTTGTATGGGACAGAGGGAAAGAAGTTGGAATTCATCAACATTTTATGACATATTCACAATAAATAGGAACACCGGAAAACATCTACAAACAGGGCAATATGCATACACACTCGATAAACTATGGCTATTTCAATTCCATACACATTGAATGTCGTCTTCCAGGAATCTGAAAGCTCATGGTGAGGCAGAGTGTGTGCAGCTGTCTGCAATACAATGCTAATTACCATCATATTCATAGCAGAGGAGCTAATAAAGTGCTATGACAGTCCAAAACAGGGTAATATTCATTTTGACCAGCTGGATCAGGATATTTCTCAGAAAACTCAACCTTGGGTAATGAATAACATTTTCTTTCAAGAGGAGAAGAGAAAGACAACCCAAGTGAAGGAAACTAATGGAGCAAAAGATTTGGATGCGGCTGTAAATTCAAGATCTGCTTTAGAAAGTGCAGAAGGATCCACAGGAGTGGGATGTGACATGGGCGATGCAGACAGTGAGGGCGGTGAGGGTGAGGTCTGAGTTAGGCTGAGACTACATTTGAAGTAGGAGGGGAGTCTGAAGGCCTGACTAACCAACCCGGGCTCTGCCGAAGGCAAGGAAGAATGGTGACTTTGAGGAGGGAGATGACACAATTAGGTCTGTGTTTCATGAACCATTGTTACTTGTTTTTTCTCCATTTTAATATTCTATGTGGGGCTCCCCTGGTGGCACAGTGGTTGAGAATCTGCCTGCCAATGCAGGGGACACGGGTTCGAGCCCTGGTCTGGGAAGATCCCACATGCCACGGAGCAGCTAAGCCCGTGCGCCGCAACTACTGAGCCTGTGTGTCACAACTACTGAGCCTGCGTGCCTAGAGCCCGTGGTGCTCCACAACAAGAGAAGCCACTGCAATGAGAAGCCTGCACACTGCAACGAAGACCCAACATAGCCATAAATAAATAAATAAATTTATTTTAAAAAAAATTCTATGTGTAACGTTGTTGATCTTAGGAGCAAATTAACATCTCCTGGGTTTGCTGTGAGAACTTCGCATGGTAGTAGGTGAGAATTAAAGGATAAGCAAAGGGCTAGAATAGCTTTGGTCAAAACATAATGGAGAGAGATGTCTGTCAATGCTTACAAGTGTGAGAACTCTTTAAATCCTTCCACTTCATTTCAATAACAATGAAATCAACAACAAAGAGTCCACACATAGTATGTAAAGAAGAAAAGGATCGCAGCTTCCCATTCCAAAAGGATAGCAGAACAGATTGTTTTGAAGGGTCTGTCTTGATTCTCTCTTTAGAGTTCACTCCCTTCCTCAGAGATTTACAGCTGTGTTAACATACTTTAGTCAACAAAAATACATCAGACAAACAAAAATGAATTTCCCTCATTTTCTCCTTTGGGCTTCCTTTTTCTCCTGGACCAGGATGCCCATGAATCAGGTTCTTCAAGCTTCCCCATTGGGGCAACATGCTCCTGCCCAATTTGGGATGGAGCAAAGACGTAGTGGCAGCAGTGTTTTTTCAGATTCTAAGATGCTGGAGCTCATAAAAGGCAGGCAAATAGCCTCCTTCTTTCAATGCTGCCCTTTCAATTTTTTTTTTTTTTTGGTAGGGCTTAATTTTTAAAAAAATAAGAATGATCAAAAAGTGGTTTTTTATTGAAGCTCAGTTTGAACACGAAGCAGAAAACTCCAGGCTCTCACTCATTTTTCAACCATCTTCCCAAGATGTTTGTTGCTGACTGATTAATGGCTGGGTGTGGGAGGTTACACAGCTCAGACGTGAAAGGCAGTGTAGCTAAAATAAACAGATGAAGGAAGACGGCAGAATCACATCAGTCTGGAAAGCAGGCTAGCATTTCTAGAAAATGAAAACAACTTCTAAAAGACAGAAAAAAAGATGTTGGCTTAAATATACTCAAAGACAGAATATGAGATAGCCTATATTGATTACAAATAGGATGCAAAATGGGAGAATTACCCCTTTTATTTTTTTAATTACTGTTTTAATACACTCTGGTCAAAATGTAGATTGGGAAATAAAATGTAAAATCTAGAAATAAAACAGGGAAAAGCATAATAATAAATTATTCTTCTTTCTAAACATTGCCATTTGTTTTCTTAATTGAAATTATATACAAATTGTTGATGTGGCGTTTAAAATGTAATGAAATAACATCCTTTCTGCATTCACTACATCAAGCTTTAGTCAATTACGTGTTAGTAACAGTAAATAAAATTTTTAGAATAAAAATTACCGCGGGTTAAATTTAGACTTTAAAATGTCTAGAAAGGCAGAAATTTTTATTTTTAAATCAGTTTCTCTGCCACTTCACAAGTTTGCATCTTTGTGTCCTTAAGCATAAATGTGAGTTAAGACTTCTACGAGAGGGAAAATAATGTACCAGAAACTAGAATCCATCTTGCTTCTCCTGAAGCTGGATGAGAGATGGCTGCTGGAAAAGGAGCTTAAAAATAGGAGGAAAATAGGCCAGAGAATTAAGGTATATGAAAGCACACATTTTTCTCTGGCTTCTGCGCTGTCTTGATTACTGCAACAAAAGGGACCTTTACAAATATAGAATCCTCTTTTTCCTCCCAGAGAAGGTTTCATATGAGGACAAAAGGGGACAAGGGCACCTGTGCTATGGGAGCTCCTGGCTGTTCCCTCTTATCTCTCTGGGGGACTCTTTCCTTATCTCTGATAGAGCTGTCTCTGGGGGGATGACGTCAACATTTTTAGACCATCTTCAGTAAGGCTCTTAGGAAGGACATAAGGACACTGAGTTGCTGTGCTCACTAAATCATGCCCCTCACAGCCCCAGCCTTTTGCATCAAGACAAGAGGGAGGCCCCTGGAGGCTGGGGGAGCATTTAGCTAATTTCTTCAGGGGTGATCCACAGTCTTCCGGGAGAGAGCAGAAGAAAACCATTTAACAGACACGAGCTCTGTCCCCGCCCACCTGTAAACTGTCACTAGCCTGACACCTGAGTGTCTCACTCCAGTGTTCTCCATTCTGGAACGTGCCCAGGGAGCCGGCTGGCATCCGAGCTTTCACATCTTTGCCTCTGCACGCCTACGGTGGGAGTTCTCTCACCGAAAATAAAACAGATGGTGGTGTTTTGAGCCACTGCTTCCAGTGGAAAGCAAATGAGGAAGAGAGCCAGAGGAAAATTGCAGGGTATGAGAGCAATCATCGGAGCCCCAAATGAAATAGGAGTGAAATCAGGTTTAGCTGATCTGTAGATCAGCTAATAGGAAGAAACAACAATTACAGAAGATGTATTGCAAATATTTTCAGTCCACAAGGAGAACAACAGCACTGTTTTCTTTCTGAAGTGTATCCCTTTCAAAGCCACTAAATATCAGGGTCATGTCCACCAAACCAGAGAGCAGCAGGATTCAACTATGGAATCTGGACTCAGTGACTTCTCCCAGACGGTTCTCCCGGCGACCTGGCCGCACAAGGACAAGCAAGGTACAATCAAACACTAAAAGTACTGTACGTTCAAGAGTTACATTGGTAAATGCATCCATCCTTAGCTATGGAGACTGTCTAGAGAGTATTTTATATTTTATTGGATTTTAAAAGCAACTTAAAGCACAGAAATAGTACTTAATGTTAATTTCATTAGGAAAGGCAGAATGTGGAACAAATAAAGTGATTTGAATAGTCTACCTGCAAAAACTGCAATATGACATGGTATGACCAAAGATTTGCTCTGAATTAGTTTGAGGTTTTAAAATGGATAAGGTACTGAATTTTGAGAGCGACTGACTTAGTCTCCTACTCTCATCCTCCAGCTGTTCCTTCCACGTGCCAAGCAACTCTGGACTCAGGACCTTTGTACATGCTATTTCCTCTGAATACATAAAATAGAAGACTCTCTCTCCAGACATCTGCATAACTCACTTCCTTGGCAACTCAGGTCCTGCATTCACCTCCCTGATTAGAAGCTTTCCTGAGTCACTCAATAAAATCACAACAGTTCCCACTCTCTACAAAACCCTCTTTCCCTCTTAACCTGCTTTGTTGGTCTCCAAGTATTTGTTACCACCTGGTAGACTATGTATTTTTATTTGTTTATCATCTTTCTCTACCCACTAAAATGTAAGCTTCATGGGAGACGTTTTGTTCAGTGTAGATTCCCAGCCCTGGAATACCTTTTTACACATACTAGGTGCTCAATAAATATTTGCTGAATAATTGGATGAAGATGTCATAATTAAAGCTTCACTAAACTTCGTGCTTTCTGCCCCTCTCCACACAACTGGGAATGTGGTCATCTTCCCAGGGCACAGATGTGAGCGTGTCACTCCCTTGTTTGAAAACCCTCAGCAGCAAACAGAGAAATGAATAACTTAGGAGGCTCCCCACATAAGATAAAGCCTAAATCCCTTAAACTGGTTTTCAAGGCTTTTGATGATCTGCCTCCTTGTTATACCTCCAGATTTGCTTCCTATTACTTTGCCCATCATGTGCTAGAAATGCGAACTTTGGAATTAAATTACCAGGTTCAAGCTTTGGCTTTATCACATCACCTGTGTCCATAACATTTCCATATTGTTTCATTTGTAAAATGGCGATAATAATAGTGCTCACCTCATAGACTGTGTTTTGAAAAATTAGGGAAAAAAAGAAAAACAACTCAATAATCACCTACAGTGTGATCCAGCAAATCCATCCTTAGGGATTTACCGAAAATAAATAAAAACGTAAGTTGACAAAAAACTGGTACCAAGCGTTCATACCAGCTTTATTCACGACAGCCCCAGACTGGAAAGAGCCCAGATATCCATCAACAGGAAAGCACATAAACAGTCCGGGGTATATCCACACAATGGAATATGACCAAGCCACGAAAAGAAATGAATGATGGATACAGGCAATGACAAGGATGGATTTCAAAGGCATTATGCTGAGTGACAAATGTGCTACACAAAGGAAAGCATCCTGTATTGACATGAAATTCCAGAGGAGGGAAAAAAGTCATCTGTGATGGAAGAAAATAAGAAGAGTGCTTAACTCAGGGAAAGTGGGTGAGGATTGACTGGGAAGAGGGCAGAGGGAATGTTCTGGGGTGAAGGTGATGTTCTGTATCTTGATAGCATTGGATTGGTCGTTGGGTTACACAGGTGTAAACATCTGTCAAAATTCAGAGGATGTACACTTAGAATTTGTGTGTTTCATTTTATGTCAATCTTACATCAAAAGAATATGAATGAATATTAAATTCTAATTTATGATATGCATGCTTAAGGACTTAGGAGGAATTGCCCTATCTGCAACTTACTTTAAATATCTCAGATACATACAACGATATCTGCAATTTACCTTGAAATACAGCCAAAACATAGGATGATTAATTGATGGAGAGAGGAATGGAAAAGTGGACAGACATGTGATAAAGGAACTTAAGGTAAATGTTAATGATAGAATCCAGGTGGCGAATATATTGATGTTCACCTAAAAATTCCTTCAACTTTGCTGTATCTGAACATTTTCATAATAAAATATTGGGAAAAAGTACAAAAGATGTCTTACAAAAATATATATTGAGATTATCATTATGCAAAATGATTTCACACTTGTATGTTTTCCATAAAAGTAAACCTAAGCAAGTTTCCTTTAGTCCTTTGAAACTCAGTATTATATAGGACCTGACAATTATTGACAGATTTACCCTACATTAGCCCTAACCGTATTTTTCTTCACTGACCATTTTTATACAACAGAAGTTAAATGAGCCCAGTCTTTTGCAATTAATTTTTATAGCATCACTGATTAAATTTCCCCAAATAATTTATTTCTCACTTTATATTCTATAAGGTAATCTCATTAAATATAGTAGTATAACATTTTAAACCAGAGTGCCTTAGCTTCCCATAGAAAGATTTACATAGGTCTGAAACAAGAGCTATTTCTGCCTAATGATCTGTATGTAAAGGCAACAGAAATATAGAAGATAGGAATAATCAATCTATAAAATGCTATATATCTCCTAAGTGTTGTCTAAGTAATCAAAGATATCCTGGTGTGGGTCATTGTACATCGCCGTGACTCCAGTTAAATAAACACTGAAAATATATGTTTCTCTTGAATTTAACATTACCTCTGCACAGCTGGGATAGTAAACCATTTGGTGTGGGCCATTCAAATATACAGCCTAATTATCTAATTCAGTCAGTAAATAAAATAAAGCAATTGTTTGCAGCCTACAGGGCACCAGACAGACTCTCTGGGAAGTTACAGAAGGCATAAGTGCAGCCCTTAACCTTGGAGAGTTCTGCATCAAAGACTGTTAAAAATGCAGTGCGAAAATGAAGAAAGCCCTACTCTAAAGGAATTTCCTGCCTTGTCCAGGCAGAATACAAAGAATACGATGTCATAAAAAAAAATATAACGCATATAAAGATGAAGTAGTCTAAAGCACCTTTCCCTAAGGATGCCAACTGCAAGTTACAAATATAATTTTAGGTTGTTAATGAATACTCCATAGTTCAATGATTTCAGTGTAATAGCTTAATGTTGAATTTAGAGAAAGGAAAATGGGTAAATATTTTTCATCCTATACTCAATCACTAATCACTAATACTTATAGAACAATTTTTTAGGCACTGTTAAATATTTTTCTACTACTAGCAGGAAAATTCTCCTAATAATTTTATGAGGTAGATGCTATTTCCCCATATTGTAATGATACTTGAGATCTAGGAGTTGTTATCTGCCCACATCTATATAATTGAAGAATAAGGGAGAGAAATTAGAATTGGTGAACGTATGATTCAATGGTCCAGAAGCTGGAACCCTCCTGTAGCCAGCCTCGCTAAAATGCTAGAATAGCAGCACCCCAGAAACAAGTCTTAAGGTCAGGATTGGGTTAAATAAAGAATGTATGCAATATTTTTCCAGGTATTGTTACATATTCTAAAATGTCTCTAATAACAAGTGAACTTCACAAGAAACACATAATTTTAGACTTCAAGATGTCATGAGAAAAGCTGGGGAGAACATAAGTATTTTGGAGAATTTTTTTAAAATGTGGACAAAACATTCTCAGGCATACTTCCCCCCATTTAATTTAGAAGCCAAGAAAGGAACAGTGTGGTCGCAAAGCATCATCCGTACTCTCACCTCCTTATAAATAACAACTAACTTTTACTGAGGGCATACTGTGTACCAGACGCTGTTTGAACCCATTATGCGAACCACTTAGAAGTATGCATTTCACAGATGAGAAAATTGAGGAATAGACAGATTAGGGGAATTGCCTCAGGTCACGGAGTTGGTGGAACTAGGTTCCATCCAGTTACTGTCTATCCAGGTCTACCCAGATATCAGTTACTATTCCATCCAGTTCTACCCAGTTATCAGTTACTATTCCATCCAGTTCTACCCAGATATCAGTTACTATTCTATCCAGTTCTACCCAGATATCACTTACTAGTCTATCCACTTTTACCCAGATATCAGTTACTATTCCATCCAGTTCTACCCAGATATCACTTACTATTCCATCCAGTTCTACCCAGTTATCAGTTACTATTCCATCCAGTTCTCCCCAGGTATCAGTTACTATTCCATCCAGTTCTACCCAGATATCAGTTACTATTCCATCCATGTCTACCCAGTTATCAGTTACTATTCCATCCAGTTCTACCCAGATATCAGTTACTATTCCATCCACGTCTACCCAGTTATCAGTTACTATTCCATCCATTTCTACCCAGTTATCAGTTACTATTCCATCCAGTTCTACCCAGATACCAGTTACTATTCCATCCAGTTCTACCCAGATATCAGTTACTATTCCATCCAGTTCTACCCAGGTATCAGTTACTATTCCATCCAGTTCTACCCAGGTATCAGTTACTATTCCATCCAGTTCTACCCAGATATCAGTTACTATTCCATCCAGTTCTACCCAGATATCAGTTACTATTCCATCCAGTTCTACCCAGATATCAGTTACTATTCCATCCAGTTCTACCCAGGTATCAGTTACTATTCTAACCAGTTCTACTCAGATATCAGTTACTATTCTATCCAGGTCTACCCAGAAATGATCTATTCCTGAAGTCACGGTCACGTCAACTCAAATACACCGCCTCATCCCCAAGTGAAACGTGTGCTTTTTGACCTGGCCAGTTTCCTCTGTGTGGGGGCAGAACTTTCTTTAAATAGTATGTGATATACCTATTAACCATCTCTGACTTTATTTCTGACATTTCTTCTGAAGACTATTCCTCTCCCAGATCGGTGTATCCCATGGGATTCTTTGCCTTCCTTCTTCAGGTTTCAGGATAGAATGAGAAAAAGAAGTATATGTATCTACATCTGTATCCATATCTATAATTATCTATCCATAGCTCTTCTCTTTTTCTGTAAGGAAAATCCATTGTAGAGGTTGGTTGGCCTTAGTCATAGACTTCCAAAAAGCAACAAATGTTTGAGATGAAACAATGTATACAGTGTTCATTTCATCCTGGACAACAACAATCAGAATCTCTTTCTATATGTTGATATAAACAAATATATAGATATATGCTTGTGGATATAGAAATATTATGTATAGATATACAGAAATGATGCATAGATATATATGTCTATGTACCTATCTATACACATATATATGTGCTAATAGGTAGATAGATAGATGATAGATAGATAGATAGATAGATACATGATAGATAGTTGATAAATAGATGATAGAAGTATAAGCATTTTTAAGGGTAGGTAAGGAAAGTTTAATGCTCACTTTCTATAATGATTCTTCCAAATTAACTGATTTTCATCTTAGCCGTCAGTAGTGTAGAAATATGTTCATTGCTTGTTTGCCTTAGGCAGCTTCAAATTTGGGGGACTGACTATATATCTTTGATGGTTACAGCTGTGTGATCTGCTTTGTGCAGCCACCTTGCTATGTTTGGTGTAAGCGTAGGCTTTTCCAAGTTAGTGGTATAAACCAACCCTCAACCCTTGTTGACCTTTAAACTCATCATTCAGGGGTCTCTCTGACTAGCATCCTTGCATTTTGAAACTGGGATGTAATTCCTCATAATTCCAATTCCAAAGCATTATGTGTTGTCTGTAGATATCTCTATATACAAAAAAATAATAATATATAATTTTTAAAATACTGTACTATAATATTCTCTGTATACCTGTCTAAGCCATAAAGTTCTGTACTTAATTTAATAAGAATACCTTAATTTTATCTTTAATTATTGATTTTTTTCTGGATAAAGAGCCACAAAGCAAATAGATCTTAAAAACCTTCAGAAAGGGATCACATAAAAATAATCAGAGTCTCTAATTCAGAGCTTTGTTTTTCACAACGGTAATAAATTAAACATTCTCCTTTGAGCTTTCTTTATTGTGCAAAATGAGGCTGATTTGGTCAAACTGTTCTTTCTACCACTTATGACATGCCAGGCAAAGATATTAACATTTCCAAAGAGAAATGGAACATGTTCCAGGGTTTGAAGAAGGATGAGGGGTAATAACCTAAAATTAGACTTGGTTACTTGTTGTGCCCCCCTTCCTTGACTCCTTCCAGATTTATTTATATGAAGCCTTGGTGAGCTGAAGGAAAGGAAAGCAGTATGTGCTCACAAACATTTAAAAATTTCCTTTGAATGTCATTCTGAAGAAAGAAATGACAGGCTAACCCATGGCCAAGGCTTCTCAGGAACATTGTTTCTAAGAGTTTCCTCTTCACATTGCAAACCCTTTGCAACACTGTTCTATGCACAAACCTCCCCAGTTCCACTCTAGAGCATTCTGTGGTCACAAGGAAGTCAAGAGCAGCGCAGACCCTTCTTTCCACACCTGAATCCTTCCCGCCTCTCCAAGGGTCCTGCTGAGTGAAGTGTGACCTCCAAATTACAATTATCAACATATTCGTTTTCTACCAATGCAATACAATATACCAAATATTCTTATGGCCTCACACACGTATACAGAAGCCTGTTATAAAGTGCACTGCCAAGTCACTTGAAATATTTCTTAACCCTATTTTAGTCTCTCCCACCCCCAAATTTCCTCCTGATTGCATCCTAGCCAATTCCCTTCACAGACCCGTGTGTTGAAAGCAGCATCAATTGACCAGCGCACACATTCAACAATAAATATAATGATGGTAACTGACCTGTGTCCAGAGGTAGACGCTTAGGTTACAGGGCTACTTATCCACATGGCTTCCTCAGGGTCCTCCTCACTTTCTTTATTCTGTTTTGGATTCACAGTTCACTGGTCAGTGCCTTTGGAGATATAAACATCAGATTATGACAATGAGAGCAGAAAATCATGAACCCTTCACATCTCCCAGACTGTATAAGCTCATGCTCAGGGGGAAAAAAAAGTATTAATGGATCTAGTCCAAAAGTTTGCATGTCCTGAAAATGTGTCTTGGTGACACCCCATGAATGAGCCACAGACACACTCATGAGCCACTCTGTGTCTAAAAAGGAAGTTTCTTCACTTGGAATATGCGTCAATCTTTCTCATGCATCAATCTTTCAAAAGATTCTAAAAACTGAAAGAGTAATTGAAAAAATGGTATTTTTTTTTCCAAGAGAAAGAGAAAGAATTCCTTCTTCATGGTCATCATGGAGATAAAACTAATGAAAAGAGGTGTCAGCTCCACTGCATGGCTACTGGATCACTCTTTTCTTGAATTTAAATAATAATACAAAAGGCAAATTTGCAATAAATATATTTATTTAGATTTAATTGAATGTCTGTAAATATTTGGGAGTTACTAATTTGATTAACTTTTAAATGTAGCTCCTTAACTATTTTACTTGAATATGTCTCCAATATATATGATTGACATTGATTTGGCTTGGTTTAACTTCCACTTTCATGCTACACTCTCAGGCCAAAGTAAACCCCCAATTTCAATTCAGCCTACTACCATACTTTTATTCTATCTTTTATAGTTTCTAAAAGAGATATTTTTGTAATCAAAGCCCTAATGTATTTTAAAAACTTTTAAGTTGACATATACAACTGAACATCTTGAAATAAAAACATTTTGTTATTTCAGAAACTCAGTGGGTTAAAGTTTTCTTTGAAATGTAGGCATCATGATAACAAAGTTCATTTTAAAAACTAAAAGAGAATTTATATTTTGTGATTATTGTCCATTTAAGAATGGCAGAAAGGGAATAACTTCACCAAGAATGTTTAAAAATGCAATTAAAATGAAAAGATAACATTTTCTCCAAACAGACTGGCCAAACAAATGGAAAAAGAATGACCATGCCCAACACTGGCCAAAGAAAGCATCGCTCTCTAACCCTGCTGGTGGAATTGCAAATTACCATGCTGTCACTAACGTAGGAAAAGTCTTTAAAATATGCATACCATCTGATGTAGTAATTTTATTTCTAGGCATCAAGTTTATGGAAATAACCAGAAGTGTTGGAAGTTATACATACAAGGACATTCATGCCGAATCACTTACAACAGCTAAAGTTATTAAGCAGCATAAGTATTCAGAAAATGGATTTAAGGAAATACCTATGAAAGAACACTAGGTAGCCATTGAAAATAAAGGTGTAGAGAAATATTTGTTGGCATAAAGACACTCATGATATATTGCTAAGCAAAAGGAGTAGGCTACATGTAGTGTAGTGCCAATTTTTATTAACTTACATGTACGAGTTATGTAAGTTATGTAAGTTAATTTTTATTAACTTACATAACTTACATGTATTAACTTACATGCCTTTCATAAAGGCATGAAACAAAGGTAAGAATAGATATACCCCAAAATGTGAGCACCACTTATATTTGACCTGTGAGGCAATAGAAGATTCAGTATGGTTTTTCTGTGTTATTATCCTTAGCTTTTGCTTTTAATTACTTTTTTTATATTTTCTTCAGAGAACATCTGTTATTTTCATAGAGTTGAGAGAATTTAATAATCTTTCATTGGAAAAATGCTTGATAGAAATTACTTATTTTTTCTCCATTTTTTCCTGACTGCATTCAAGGAGGTGGGGACGATGCTCTCTCCCATCCTCTCCTCCCTGCTGCCCTGCTCAGCCCTGTCCAGAAATATCAGTGCATCCGCTCGGTCAAACTCCATGACCAACTACATCATGGGTGAGGCTGCTGTACCTCCAAATATCATCTCACAGCCAAGAAGCACACGAAGAGATGCTCAACATCACTAATCATTAGAGAAATGCAAATCAAAACTACAATGAGGTATCACCTCACACCCCCACTGGTCAGAATGGCCATGATGAAAAAATCTATAAACAATAAATGCTGGAGAGGGTGTGGAGAAAAGGGAACACTCTTGCACTGTTGGTGGGAATGTAAATTGATACAGCCACTATGGAGAACAGTATGGAGGTTCCTTAAAAAACTAAAAATAGAACTACCATATGATCCAGCAATCCCACTACTGGGCATATATCCTGAGAAAACCATAATTCAAAAAGATACATGCCCCCCAATGTTCATTGCAGCACTGTTTACAACAGCCAGGACATGGAAGCAACCTAAATGTCCATCAACAGAGGAATGGATGAAGAAGATGTGGTACATATATACAAATGGAACACAACTCAGCCATAAAAAAGAGTGAAATAATGCCATTTGCAGCAACATGGATGGACCTAGAAACTGTCATACAGAATGAAGTCAGACAGAGAAGACAAATATTATATAATATCTCCTATATGTGGAATCTAAAAAAAATATGGTACAAATGAACCCATTTACAAAACAGAAATAGAGTCACAGATGTAAAAAAACAAACTTATGGTTACCAGAGAGGAAAGGGGAGAGGGATAAACTGGGAGATTGGGATTGACATATACACACGACTATATATAAAATAGATGACTAATAAGGACCTACTGTAGAGCACAGGGAACTCTACTCAATACTCTGTAATGGACTATATGGGGAAAGAATCTAAAAAAGAGTATATATATATATACATATATATATGTATATATATGTATATATATGTGTGTGTGTGTGTGTGTGTGTAACTCATTGACTTTGCTGTACAGCAGAAACTAACATAACATTGTAACTCAAATATACTCCAATAAAAATTAAAAACAAAACAAAACAAATATCGTGCTCATAACCATGGTTTCTTATTGCTTCCTTTTGGCCAAAATGGTCCACTGAGCTAAGGTTTCCTCCCATGCCTAAGGCCAGCTTGCTTCCGCTCTGTGTTCTTGAGCTCTGCTGTTTGTGTTTGAATTCTTTCATCTGCTCCACTCTCAGAATAAGTCAGCCTGGGAGGGGGGGAAATGGTGAGATTCTAAACCTGAGTTTGGGCTTAGTGCCATGAAGAGGAGACTGTGGCTTTAAATGAGGCAGCATTCTCCTGCCCGTTTACCAAAGCGCTCTGCAGATTTTGTGTGAAAGGCCAACAAATAATAGGATGGTATACTGAGGTTTATTTTTCTCCCATTGTCACTTATGCTTGTAATTCCCTCGGAAGCCTGCTAAGCAGGGTTGGCTGGGATTTGAGGTAGGAGTCAGGCATTCCTCAGCCCCCTAAGCAAATGCCACTGAATAGCGTTAAGATTTTGCCCCAAGCAGGACTGGTGCCATGAGCCCTAGGATGGCCCTGCCCTTGGTTGAATGCTCTGCTGTTGCCAGCCTTGAAATCTTCAATAATTCACTGGGCCCCCAAAATCATGGAGCCCAGCCCCAAACCCTGAATGTTCTTTCTGATGAAAGTAGCAAAGTCAAAATTCACACATAAATAAACTCATTTTGTATATTGGGGAAAAGGACGTAGGAGTGTTGTTTTTCCTTTTGGATTGCCTGTTCATACAAATAATAGTAAGAACTGACTTCCTTTCCCAGAAAGCCTCATGAGTGCTAACCTTTTGCACCTAACCATAGATTTGCATTTGAGAATCATTTTCAGAGACGAAGTAAAAGCCCTGGGTTCTCTGCACTGTTATCAAAAGAGGGGAATAGAAAAAGCTACGAAACAATGGAAAACCATAGATAATCCATGATCTCAAGATCTCAGTTCTGTAAGAATTTTCACTTCCTCGTGACAGCGTGACTAATCTTTGGGGGGGGGGTTTCTAAACTCATGTCAAGATTAAATTCACATGTAACTAGAAGAGCAAGACTTGTATGGTGAGTCCAGCGAGGCTCCCTTAGATCTTAACCAGTCACTAACTGGCAGACAGGCCAGCTAGTAAATCAAATTATGACATCAGAGAAGGCTCCCAGTATTGATTCTTTGCCATGCCATTTCTAAGAAAAATAACATCACTCTCGTCCTTCCGCAGGATTTAGTCCAGAGACCTACGCTCATGGCCTTTCTAATCAATGTCAAATTTCCTTTGGGACAAGGTTAGGAATAGCTGTCTTAACTGAAACAGTAACTGGAGATCAGAATGAAATGATTTCTATCCACAGCCAGCATAATGTTACGTTTACTTTGTCTTTTTCAATCCAGTGCCCTGCCAACAAATTTATGTTAAATGCATGTCATATTCCAATCTGTTTAAAAGATTTGGTATAAAATGAAAGACTCGAATGTATTATGAATAACTGTCTGTTGACAGGCTCCAGGGACATACTGTACTTTTCTAAATTCATCATATGAAGACGGATATGGTTTTCATGTGTTAATACTCTCTGCAATTTGTTTATAACAAAATGGGTCAACGTACCATTAATTCAGTTGCAAAACTGTCATCTCTGGCTTTAGGTTTTTGTACAACTAATGAGACTTCACTGGTATTCACTCACACAGCCCAGTCAGCACTCCACATTAATGGTGTCTATTGACAAGGTTATTGGATTCCAAATGAATGTTTACGTAGAAACGGGAAACCAGTGTCAAATATGAAGCTCAAATAGATACTCCAAGCTGGAGAAGCTTATGGCAGCTTAAACCCTCTACTGTTTATTCCCCTAATGAAAAGCAAAGACAATAGGAGACATGGGGATAAATGTAATGAAGAGAAACAATACTGGGGTTCTGAGAGGTTAATCCAGGCACAACAGAGTTAATCTGGGAGAGGCTGGGGGAGGTTTTAGGCTAAAGATTTAGACAAGACTTGTTACTTTTTGATCCAGTTGTAACCAGTGAATGACCCTATTTGCAAAGAAGATTTTGGATTTTCAAACCAGCGGGGCAGAAGTTGCTTCCTTGATGTTTCTTGTTAAACACACTTGGGTACTTGTTTTCAGAATAAATGATGTCAAAGATCTTCATTTTCTTCTCAAGCAACAAATCAAAAGGAGTCTAACAATACAGATACTTAAGAGGACACAGAATTTGACCCAAGATCAAAAAGTCCCTGAAAGCCAAACTGCATATTCAACAGATGCACAATAATATTATTTGGTAAAACAGGGAATAAATGCTATGTTTTTTTAATGTTCCAAAGGTTAAAAGATAAAACTTACACATGTGATTAATGATCACTTAAAGAAAGTGCTTTTAAACGTTTGTTTTAAAATAGCAGATTCTGCATTATTATCTCTGACATTAAAAGTAAAATAAATGAGGTTATGTCCAAAGGGTTAAATTTAAGAGTATGGTTTTGTTTTGAATATATTTGCAAAATCTCAGCCTCATGAAGGTAAATGCGAAAACTTTCAAAATGAGTGAATTAAACTCACTTAGGATCTTCCCAAGGTAAGAAATCAACCATAACCTGAGGGGAGAAAGTTATATTAAAATCAAATTAATGTTTCTGAGAACTAACCACGTTCTTTGAATTCAATAGCATCTCTTCAAACATATCATTAAGCACTTATATGAAAATCCCCACAAATTAGATCTGAGACTATATCACATAAACCGTCAACAATTACACCACACGTCACATTTGGAGGAATGGGAAAATCTAAAAATAAATTAATGAAGTCCAAATAAAAGTAACATCACAGCCATTTGGATAGGTAGGTATCCAATCCCTTGGGTAGGTCTTCAAGGGGAGAGCATTACTGCCAGAATGTTAAATCAGAATTGTCCTAAATCCAACAAAGTGTTTTCATGTTACCTTTCATATTTCTAAGAGAAAGATCTTATCTTAATGGCAATTTTCATTTCCATGTCCTATGTTGAAATGTTAACATAGAAAAATATTTTACGGACAATGAAAACAACCTTCTTACAAAAGATTATTAAATTTACCTGCAATGTAAAAAAAATATATCTTAACCTAAAGAAGTAAAATAAAAATTATGATAAAGTGTCAGTGCTATTTGAAAATGTACTTGTTATTTCTAATATTTAATAAAATACGTTTAAAAGCAAATAAGACATCTTTATGTCCAAAGAATATATAAATTTTTTACATAGTTACAAGTGCATTAGAAAAGTAAACATGTTTATAAAAGATTCCTTCTGAATTCCATTAGTGAGGTCATACTTGATCTTGTTATTTAAACTATTTTCATTTTCTAGGGTATCATCTTTGTATAGGTTAAGTTGAAATGAACACAAATTGGGAAGCAACAGTAAAACAATGTTACTGTGTAACTCTGCTTTTAAAAATAATTTGTAATGTCATATGCTCAACTTTCTCAAGATTACTCAAAAGTTTCTAGGTAAAAACATGCTTAAAATAAGCCAAATAGGGCTTCCCTGGTGGCGCAGTGGTTGAGAGTCTGCCTGCCGATGCAGGGGACACGGGTTTGTGCCCTGGTCCGGGAGGATCCCACATGCCGCGGAGCGGCTGGGCCCGTGCTCCATGGCCGCTGAGCCTGCGCGTCTGGAGCCTGTGCTCCGCAACGGGAGAGGCCACAGCAGTGAGAGGCCCGCGTACCGCAAAAATAAATAAATAAAATAAACAAATAAATAAATAAATAAGCAAAATAAACCGAAATATAAAATGCATGCTTCGGTATCACACTTAGCATAACTTGCCTACTGGAATATAAATAAGACCCTCAACAACTAACATTAGTTCATCCAAAGAACAAAGAGAAACCATGAAATTTACAGGAAAAAAAAAAACCCATCTACTTTCTTTTTCCCTCTGGAGGGCAGAACATGGACCAATAGTTGGAAATTACAATTACAGGTAGACTTTAGGTTACTGAAAGTCAAGACATTTGAAATTATAGATGCAGAACATTCAAACTGGCTGCTTTGAGGCATGGTAAGCCTCAGATCACTGCAATTATTTAAGAGAACACAGAAAAACAAGAAAAAACACCTTTCTGGTAAAAAGGTAAGCTTTTATGAGCTGGCAGTTGTACTAAAGAGCTCATAAGGGCTGTCTCAGTGTAATACGTTACCTTCAACAAAGATTACAAGTGAATCTAAAGGTTATCATTTCAGGACTTCCCTGGTGGCACAGTGGTTAGGAATTCGCCTGCCAATGCAGGGCACACGGGTTCGAGCCCTGGTCCGGGAAGATCCCACATGCCGCGGAGCAACTAAGCCCGTGTGCCACAACTACTGAGCCTGCGCTCTAGAGCCCACGAGCCACAACTACTGAAGCCCATGTGCCACAACTACTGAGCTCACATGCTACAGCTACTGAAGCCTGCGCACCTAGAGCCCACACTCTGCAACAAGAGAAGCCCGCGCACCGCAAAGAAGAGTATCTCCCGCTCGCCGCAACTAGAGAAAGCCTGTGCGCGGCAATGAAGACCCAACGCAGCCAAAAATAAATAAATGAAATAAAAAAAATTATTAAAAAAAAAGGTTATCATTTCAGGTGTATATACATATATATTTACCTGGGATTCATAACACTTTAGGAACAATGTCCATGTTGGGCTGCTTTTGGAAAATCATGATGAGACCCATCCAGGCTAATACGAGAGATAACTAATTAAATATTATCATCTTTTAAAATGTGAGAAGTCTGAGTGTTCCTAAAAACATGTCATCCTCATGCCCTTTAGTCATCTCTCTCTCTCTCCCGCTCTCTGTATCACATGGGGGTAACTCAGCTAAACTCTTGGGTGCTCCCCCATCCACCAATGTTTGTGGAACAGATGGATATGAGGGCTGTGTGCTCGGGTATGTCCTGTCCTTTCCAGAGAATTCTGAAAGAGGTGACAGGCAGGGCAGTGGTGGGAGGGGATGGGAGAAGAGGAAGCAACATAGCCAGAGGCTGTTGAGGGAAAATCAGCCCTGAGTTTTGGGAGGGAAAAGAGAAGCAGATTTTTATTTTGGCTTTTTTTTTTGCCCTCAAATAATTGCAGATACAAATAATGTTCCCCGTGCTCCCTGGAAAGCTTTTCCTAATCTTCTAGATCTGACTGAGGACCCTGTGACGTGGTCCCAGCCTCCTGCACATCAAGCTTTGCCACCACTATTATGTAGGAAGGGACTATGTGAGCATCTGTATCCCCCAGAGGAAAGGCAGAGCAGTGAACAAGGGGACTGCGCTTTCCTGTTACAGGGCCAACGCGTATCCAGGGTTCACTGTGCATTCTGTATACAGTATCTTACTTGATTTTAATGTCAGTTCTCAAAGGTGGGTACTATTTGTCCTGCCTGCGAGACAGTGTATCTCTGTGGTTAAGGTTTCAAACTTTGGAGTCAGAAGTGTCTGGGTTTTAATCCTGGCTTTGCCATTATTAGCTGTTTAGCCTAACGTAAGTCAATTTCCTCTGTATGCCCCCAGTTCCTCAACTGTAAAAGAAGATAAAAATAGTGCTTACCACATAGAGGTTTTTATGAGTACTAAATAATTACTAAATATAAGGAACTTGGAACAGTGCCAGGCACAGAGTAGAGGGTTAGTAAATGTTAGGGAGCATTACCCTCATTTTGCAGATGAGAAAACTGAGGTTTAGGGAATCCACATCACAGGTGTTGAATGGGAAGTTGTCTTGTTCTTCAACACTATGCAAAGATGCCCTAAAATATAAAATATAAAAATGTGTTATCTCCAGAACAGAGACCAACTGGAGGTGACCGACAAGTGTTGTCAGAGGGAAGGGTAGAAATATCATCACCCTCAGCATGGCCACCGAGGCAAGCTGGCCAGGGAGTCACTCATGGCAGCTGCTTCGGCGGGCAGACGCCAGATACACAGGCGCTCGGGTGCTTTGCTTGAGAAGCTCTTGCCTCTGGAAAGCAGCCTGGGTGAGACCTTGATGGTCGGTATTAATTCCCGGCATCTGTTTACTGTTCAGAACGTTAGCTCTTCTTAATGAATTAATCAGAAACATTACACACTGTCAAACTGTAGGTCCATCTCCAAAAGAAGTCCTTATTAGAGCAAATGTGTTATCCATAAGATGTGACCAAACAGCTTGAGGACGGGAGGGGCTCCTTGGGTGCTGGGGACAGGGATAGGTTCAGAAGTGTTCACTCACTCAACAGATGTTTAACTGAGCAACCACTACAGAACAGACCCCACTCTAGGCATTCGTGAGACAAAGTTAGGTGAGACCAGGTACTTCCTGGAATTAAAATCTTTCTTCAGTGGTTGATGCTGGGGAACTTGGTTAACTAAGGATGGGGAATATATCTGGATTCTCACCTTGTACCATATATTAAAAATTGAATTTTAGATGTCTTAAATAATTAAATGTAAAAAATAACAAATACAAACTATAAGTGAATAATTCTCTGATTTGTTGGTAGAACTTTCCAAATGCAAAAGCTCAGAGAAAAATTAAAGATGACTTTAAGATGATATTAATTCAAAATTAACATGTATGAGTCAAAATATTATTAAAGTAATAAACCAGGAAAAATATTTGAAATAAATATAGGAAGTCAGCAATCTGGAATTCCCCTTGCTGCTCTGTAGAACTCTGAGCCCTCTTGCAAGCTCGCAATGCTATCAATTTATAACCAGTCCTGCACTGGCTGCTCTTTTGACGACGTCTGGATTATTGCCTCAGCGTTCTGATGTGCTCCCAAGGTACTATACTGATTTTAGAATTTATTTGCAAACACCTGACTGCCTGGCCTTGGTCCTAATACCCAGTGGAATTCTTAAAGCCATGCCTCTCCCCCAGCCAGGACCCCATCACATCCCCCAGAGTGCAGGCTCCGTCCCCTCAAATCATCTTTTGAATTAGGACTGGCCCAGTCCCATTTCCCTTATAATACAAATTCTATTATAGAACTCTCCTTTAGAAGTCAGCTCTATTAATTTTTCTCTCCATCCCAGGATTTCTCCCCACTGGTCTGCAGCTGAGATTCAAGCATGCCTCAGAGCTCAGCCTACCAGGTGGTGACAAAGATCCTAGAAAGCATCAACGTCTATTTTAAATGGCAAAACTTTATTTATTTATTTATTTTGTCTTCTAACTAAAAGGCTGTTCTGGATCTCTGTTAAGAGATCAGGAGTTTTCCAAAGGACATGAGACATCTGTGAAGCAGAAAAAGGAGTTCACTCTCATCTGCTAATGAGTCCCTTACAGCTTACAGGTCCCTGGGAGGAGCTTCCCTACTGAGCGCTCACCAAAACTCCAGAGTCACCGGACTAGGACAGCTTTCATGAAAAGTTTTCTTCCTCATCATGTGATAATATTTCCCATTTAAAAAACTGTACCCTCTTTTACAAGTAACAATATTAAGGAAGAAAAAAATAATTAGGTGTTTGTCTCCAAGTGTTTACATTCCATTCAAGCCTGAAACACCTGTCAAAATCAGAAAGCTGGGAGGCTAATTGAAACGGAAACAGGAAACAGCAGCAATATGCTCTAACCTGCAAGTTTCACAGCCTCGTTAAAATTCAAACCTCGGAGGAGCTGGGCAGGGAACTGACAAGAGTGTCCTGTAACCCAGGAGGCCAGAGAGCAGGCTCCTCCACTGATAGGACTTGCATTAAATGGATGTTTATTTGCACCCAGGGGTTAGGTTACTAGCGGAGAGGCCCACAGCCAGAGTTTGTGTCATTTTGCATATTTGTCAGTGAATGAGAAGACACAAGACATTGCCCTGGGTTTAGACTTGGTAATTTTGTGATGTTTGAGGATATGGATTATTTTTTTGAAAGGGAAGCTGGAGGAAAAGTTTTTTTTTTTTTAATGTATTATTGAAACCCCAGTCTAATCATGAGAAAACATCAGACAAATTCCAGTAGAGGGGCAGCCTACCAGGTTCCTAACCTGTCCTCCTCAAAACTGCGAGGGCGGGCTTCCCTGGTGGCGCAGTGGTTGAGAGTCCGCCTGCCGATGCAGGGGACACGGGTTCGTGCCCCGATCCCGGAGGATCCCACATGCCGCGGAGCGGCTGGGCCCGCGAGCCATGGCCGCGGAGCCTGTGTGTCCGGAGCCTGTGCTCCGCAACGGGAGAGGCCACAGCAGTGAGAGGCCCGCGTACAGAAAAAAAAAAAAAAAAAAAAACAAAAACTGTGAGGGCATCAAAACAAGGAAAGCCCGAGATACTGTCACACCAGGAGACTAAGTCCTGACAGCTAAATGTCATGTGTGTACTGGCTGAGATTCTAGAACAGAAAAGGGACACTAGGTGAAAACTAAGGAACTTCAAGCAAACTATGGACTTCCAATAAAATAATGTATCTATACTGGTTCATAATTGTAATAAGATGTTAATAATAGGGGAAAATGGTAAAGGACATGTGGGAACTTGCTGAGCTATCTTCTTAATTTTTCCATATGTCTAAAATTTTTCTAAAACACAAAGTCTATTTAAAACTAACAAACAAGCATGTATAAAATAGATAACTAATGAGAACCTACTGTATAGCACAGGGAACTCTACTCAATGCTCTGTGGTGACCTAAATGGGAAGGAAATCCAAAAAAGAGGGGATATATGTATACATATAGATGATTCACTTTGCTGCACAGTAGAAAACTAACACAGCATTGTAAAGCAATTATGCTCCTATAAAAATTTTTTTTAAAAAAGGATTTGCAGCTTCAACCATGCAGAGACATAAATATCACATATTAATAGATTTGACCTAGTTGCAAATAAATAAATAAAGTTATTGAGATTAAAGTCTGCTACTAAAGCTTAAGCAGGATAAACTTTAGTTGATACAAGATAATCATTATTCTTTTAAAATATTTTTTCTTTTTATAGAATAGAAAAAAATGCAATGATCTATATTCACATCCTTTTCATTTTTAAATGCATGGTCTTAACTAATTTTATTGAGTTTTTTTTTCCTTAATTTAAGAGTAATGATTGGTCATTGTAGAAAATTAAGAAGATACAGGTAAAAAGAAGAAAATCCAAATCACATAAACACATACAACAACTGAGATAGATCTAGTAGTGGAGGATACTTTGTAAGTTTGAATACCTGAATATATCCTGAAAATATACAAAGAATATACAATTAATACACCTATAATGTATAACTGTTGCATTACATTTCATTATATGATGGATCATTCTTATTTGGCCAGCGCATTGTATTGGGACATTAACATTCTTTACAATTTTTTAATGTTATTTTTATAAACCTCACTCAGCCAAGCATTCTTTCTAGTAATTGTTGCGTACGTCTGTAATTATTTCCTTAGCATAAATACCTAGAAATGGGGTTTCTGAGTCAAAAGCTATGAATAATTTTAAGATGTTTGCAAATGTTACCAAACAGCACTCCAAAACTTGTGCCACTCTACACTCCAATAAACTAACTTGTAGAGTGTCTGGAATGCTCTTTCATTAATTAGCTCAGCCATTCAACAAAAATACTTAAAGAGACCCTTCTATGTACCATGTTCTTGTCATAAAAGGCTCTATTATCAAAACACAAAATAGATTACGAGAGGATTTTCAAAAGATTCTTATATTTTAAAACTATGACTTTCTGCCTCAAAAAAAAAAACTGTTTGGGTTTCTTTCCCTTGTTGTTCTGTTGTGAAATATAAATTAACATTGCTAAATACAAAATATATTAAATAATGAAGGGAGAAATAGACATTTAGGTGCCTATGCATATCTTTCCACTTCCCAAAATAACAGGATTTCAGTTAAAATCAGTTCATAAGCATGCTTATTTTGATACATTGGCAAATTGGAAATTGATCAGTTGAACTCGGTGTGTTTTATACAAAACAATAAATATAATTATTGTAGAAGGAATGCCTTTTAGCTACAGAATGAAGTGGGCAGGAATGTTACTTAATTTTCTGTAACCGAGCCTCTCAGACACTGCCCGTCCCCTGGTTCCGGCGTCATGATGGGAAATGCAATCCCAGATGTGACTGGGTCATTCCAGTCCCCAGAGCCTGTGGGGATCCTTCCAGAGGCAGCCACCCCGGTTCCCACGTGGCAGGTTCAGCCAGGCTCCTTCAGGGCTCAGGTTCCTACTGGGGGAGGGACACAAGACCTCTTCCCCCTTGTAAATCCTGAACCCACTCTTTCCCTGGGCACTCAGCTGCACCCCGCAGCACAGCAGGTACTGCCTCCTGTGTAAGATTTCTCTTCTGCAAAAGGAGACCTATCCTTGCGGGGAAGCAGCTTCTCCTTTCCAGCCCTACAGAAATTCCTCAGGCAAAATCTCCCTAAGCCATGGCTATCTGCAGAAATCCTGCTGGGTGAAAAATACCCAGGAAAGAAAAAGCACAAAATAATATTTCAACACTTTTTTTTTTTCAAAAAAGTATCTTGCCTAGTGTAGATAGTGTTATCAGCGGCTATCCTGAGCTGACCAATTTCCCAAGAATTAGCAGATTAAGAGGAAAAGGAGTCTTCAAACAACTTAAATACCAAAAAAAAAAAAAATTCTGTCTGGGCTAGGAGTTAAATACAGTTCCTGGCTTTATATGAGGATCTTCAAATTCCAACATGGCTGTGCTGTAGACAGCATTTTAAACAAGGGGAGGTTTGCTCTGCTTTTACTTTCCAGGAATGTCCTCATCCAGCTGGACCACTTCCTGCCTCAGCATCCTCAAGCTCCTATTGGATTCTGGCATCTCCCTCCACTTTTCCTCTCAAACCCAGGCTCTGCATGCTCTCCAGGTGAGCTCAACAGATAACCCCGTATAAGTTGGCAGGGAAAGGAAAATCCTCTGGGGCTCCTTATGGACCAAGCTCTTAGCGTACAACCCAGAGATGGGACTTCCCTAGGGGGAATGTGACACCTGTTTTTAGGAAAGGATGCTGCCGTAGCAAACCAGTAGAAGAGAGCATTTGGAGCATGAACTGTGCCTTCTGTAAATTCAGGAACGCAGCGTTCAGTTTCCTGCCGTTGCCTCACCAGGAACACGAAGTTACTTTGTTAGTTAAAAGGGCGGCAGTGAACACGTGGGTTGCTGGGATGCAGGTGGGATACTAGGCAATTTCAAGAGTTTCTAAAGTAATTACTTGGGCGAGGAAGCATCTGTTTACCATAATTTTCTATATAAAAGGGTTTTTTTTTCCACTTGAAACTGAAGACCCTTCCTCTCCACATCCAGCCTTCTCCTGAAGTCAGGATGAGTTCATCCATCTCCGGACCCCAGGGGCCTGTTGTTTTACACCCATTCGTGTACTTAGATTGGCTCTGTCACAGGTGTGTGTGTACCTGTCTCCTCTGTAAGGCTGTGACTGTCCTGGGCAGGGGCCTCGCCTCGTTCCCTCACTCACTTGTTCATTCAAGCAGTGTCACTGGCTCTGCTGTGATGGAGATGGCGGTTAAGTCACTGAGCCAGAGCCAGACGCAGGCAGCAATTATAAGCAAACGCAGGCATGTAGAATTATGTGCAGGAGATCCTAGATTTCAAGCAGCCGGGCTTCTTGTCTCTGTGGTCCCAACTCACGGCGCAAAGCCTGGCACACAGTGAGAACTACATTTGCTGAATGAAATGAACCGAGTGCTTGAGTCTGACGTGGAGTTTAGATTCACACTCTTGTCCACTGCCTGCTAATAGTGTAGTATGTGGCCATTGCCCTGGCCGCTCCGTTTACTAATATTGAAAACGGAGGATCTGTGTAAAAAAATCAGCGTTGCTGTACTAAACCATGCTGCCCTAAAGATATGCGAGCAAGCAGTGCTTCTTCAAATTCCATACTAGAGTGTGGTCTCGATCTCCAAAACATCATCATAACAGTAGTGATAAAGTAGATAAAAGAGGGAAAGAGATTATCGAGTCATCCAGTCTTCTTGTTATATGCCTGGTAACACTGAGCCCGGACCGGTGGTGAGAAGGGTTAATGAGGGCAAACCTGGAGAATTCCCTAGTCTCTGTGTAATGATGGAGTAAATGCATCTGTCTCATGTGTTTGGGGATTTTATTTATACCCCCAGCATCCCAGCAATTAATATTTACAGATTACAAACTGCTGCATGTTCTGTCTTAAAGGGTATTTAAGTTGCCTTAATCTTACATTCCTATCTTTTACAAAACTGTAAAGAGTCTGGTGAGGGGACTTCATCGTTTACAGCTCACATGAATATCCTCTTTGACTGTTATCTGAGTGAATGAATAAATCATATTTGTGATCTGGATTGAGTGCTGGCTCTACTTGAATGCCTTCATACTAACATTTTTCTTCACTTTGATCGTATTAGTCAAATTGAAGAAAATCTATCTAATCAGTAGGACCCATTTCCCTCTAAAGAATTAAGTTTCTTTTTGGAAGTTAACAGAATGAAGTTTGTAAAGATCTGAGAAAGGTCCTAACATGTAAATTTAGTAAACAGATACATATTCCTATGACGCATAAACCTGCATTATTTTGTAATCAAAGCTCTGGATGCCTCATTAAATATTTGTTCTTAGGCCATAAACAGAATAATTAACTTGACTTTTTCCATAGAAAGCTATGTGATATTGGGTGAATGATAGTTCATGATCTGTGACACCTTCACTCTGTAAATCACTAGAAACAAATCTTAAATATGCTTCATCCTTTGTAAAAACACTGACCCCGTAACATTTTGGCATAGTTACCTCTTCTTTTTGTCAGAAACAGAAATGATTTGAAAGACTTCTAAAGGCGTTTCAAAGCTAAGTGCTTTTAAAAATCACAAATGACAATTAATTGTTCTTAAAAAGGAGCCCGTATATCCTGATGAGAAGTGAATCCTGTTTAGACAAATCCAGGAGAAGACATCTAAACCTAGCAACACCTAGAAGATCTTTTCACACATCATTTGATGTTTTTTCTTTTTCTTTTTGATGGATGGATGAGCAAACTTTAAGTAGTTAATGGGCAGATAAAAGTTGAAATGGAAAAGGACAGTAACGTTAAGACAAGTTAAAAGCTCTTTCCGACACCAGCTCCCGACCCGGCCTCCCCGGCCATTTCCCCTGTGAACTTTTTGTGTTTCATTCATTTTGCTGGGATTGGGAATGGAGAGGCCAAGAAAAGGCCATATCCTGCTTCATTGACTAAAGCGCTCCTGTAAGCGAGTTTAATGGGTTAGAAGCTAATACCAGTGACAGTTCTAAGAAAAGTCACCAAGTGTCTCCAGTGCCCGGAGAGGCTCCCTGCAGCTCCGACTCTATTCCTTTCCCTCCACTCTCCTTTTTCTCTTATCTGTGGAAGCTTCCATGACCAACCAGGGGCACCTATTAGGAAACAAAACCCGTGCTGATAGAAGTGCTCGCAGCCTCATTAAGGAAGGATCTGGCCGAGAACTAGCTGTAATGACAGCTGACTTAACAGGGATGCTCACGTGAGCAGATAAGCTCTTAAGAGAGAAATCAAATTTCCTTTAAATTTGCAAACTATTGTTTCCTTTTATTTACCCTCTAAAAAGGGGTCTTTCTCTGCTGTGATGGGAGCCCTCTCAGTTACACCCATTTTCTCTGCATGCTTCTATTTTGACCATTTTCTTATATCATTTTTCCACACGGTTTCTTCTGAAGCCCATCAAGGAAGGGGCCACAGAGAGTGAAATCTTTCTGTCACTGAGCACAAGAAAGGGCCTTTTCCTCGCCTTCATCCAAGCGTAACGCCTTGCGGTATATATGCATATATTTTTTACCTTTTTGTTGGAGTACTGTATACAAGGGAGACGTGCTCAGTTCATAAGGGCACAGCAGAATTGTCACAAACTGAAAACTCCCAAGTAACCAGTGCTCAGACCAAGAGCAGAACACGATCAGCATGTCAGTTTCCTAAGGCTGCCAAAACAAAGTGCCACAACCTGGTGGGCTCCAAGCAACAGAAATTTGTTCTCCCACAGTTCTGGAGGCCAGAAGTCAGAGATCGAGGTGTTGGTAGGGTTGGTTCCTTCTGGAGGCTGGGAGGGAATACCTGTTCTGGGCCCCTCCCCTCACTGCTGGGGGCGGCCAGCAATCCTTGGGGGTCCTTGGCTTGTGGACACATCACTCCAATCTCTGCCTCAGTCTTCACAGGGCCTTCCCCTGTGTGTCACTCTAATGATGGGCCTTAACCTGATTACATCTGCAAAGACCCCATTTCCAAACTAGGTCACATTCTCAGGTACCAGGGTTAGGACTTCAACATGACTTTTTCTGGGGGGTGGTCACTATTCAACCCATAAGCATCACTGTTCCAGACACCCTCTCATCCTCCCTTCTAGTCACCCACCCTCCCCTCACCCAGGGTGACCACTGTGCTGCCTTCTGAAAGCCTAGATTTTTCTGCTAAGTTTTATTTAAGTAATACATCTCAACTCTGTGTACTGTGATACGAGTTTTGAGGGTGGCTTCCACATGTCAGTACTTACTCAGAGACTCTGAACTGGGTTAATATCTCTAAGTAGCAATCAATTACATACACAGTAGAGTTTTAAAAATCAGGTTATCATAAAATTATTACACAATTATTACGGGAGAGAAGCGAGGGGTTCAGAACACACTACCCCCAAATATGGTACCTTGACATATTGACTATTTTAAGGTGAAGGATTCTGAGACATTGACTCCCCCCCTACCCCACCCCAGCCCTTCTCCTCTGAAACAAGTCCTAAGACCCTCATGTGACAGGCGCCCTCCCTACTACAGCCAGAGGAAAGGAGCATCCTGTCTCCAAGATGGAAGGATGCCGAGAAGAATCCCAATGAGCAGGACTTGTTAGGTCCCCCCCTGTTTACGACACTTACCTAGTACTCCTTACCCTAACCTATCTTTCCAGGACTAGGCACTTTTCAACAAATCTAGCATAAAAACACTCATGTTTAATCCTTTCTTTGTGTCTTCATTTCTTTATGAAGGCTCCTGTGTCATGTATAACTTATAATAAATAAATGTGTCTGTTTTTCAACTGTGGATCTATCTTTGTCCGTCTAATTTCAGACCAAGCCAGGGACCCTACAAGTGTCTGGGAAAACTTTTTACTCCCTTACAGAAGAAAGCCAAATATGTTTGCTTATTGCAAACTAAATTTATTGTTTATTGTATTATTGTTTACTGCTTATTGGTTAAAGGAATGATTCCATAGTGGTGGTAACACTTTAAACAAATGTATCAGATACGTTCAGGTCAGCTCCCTAATATATGTAGTGTCAGGTGTGCAAGAAACGCACCTGTCTGTAAGTCTCAATGACTCCCCTAATTTCTTATTTTAAGCCAGTGTTCCACCAGGGTAGTAGAACCTCAGCCTCAACTGATTTCATATTTTGGGGGGTTTGGGTCTAAGTTCTGGGGGCTATGTGGTGGGGACCCGGTGAAGAGTTTGTGGATCTCTGGGGCCATTTCCTTGTTGAGATGTCCATGGGCCTCTGATCGCAGGCTATTCGTCTCGCTCAGGCCGTGAATGGACTCAGCTCTTGCAGCTCCCTCTTATACTTCTGAGATGGCTGAGAATCTTCCTGCTACTTCTAGGCTGTGTGAGGGCCCTGGAATCTTGGAGGCCAGTTCTTTGTTCCCATCTCCCTTGGGCTTTGCACCTCCCCAGAATTCAGTGGGGGAGGAGGATACAGAGCATCCAGCTCTGATCTCCCTATGGGACTGTCCCTATGGGACAGTCCATCCAGCCCAGGAAAATCCTTCCCCTTTTTTGGGGGTGGGTTGGGGGTGGTCTCTGTCTTGATTATGCTCTGAATTATTTTGTCTAAGTATTGACTTTTCTAAGTTCCCTTGAAGATTTTTTTCAAGTATATCCTTATTTTAAGACAATTAACACAAGATGGACAGCTGGTTGTGTAACTTTGGACAGGTTACTTATTCTAATTAAAGACTGTCCTCATCTATAAAGAGGTGATAAGAACAGTTTCCACTTCATAGGATTTAGGGAAGGGGAGATAAATTAGCTGAGCTTATCTACGTAAACATTTATACCTATGCCTGGCACATAGAGAGACTCTGATGTCAGCTAGCATCAATTTATTTATTAACAGCATGAATGGGGAGGGGAAGACAAAATAATAGGAGTAAAAAACTCAATTTCTAAAATAAAAACAAATAAATAGTTAGTTCCTAAACTTAACAAAAGTCATTCTAAGCCCAATAACAGGATGGTTGAAATGAAGAACTATAGTGAGATGACAAGAATGGAAATGTCAATTATGCTCTATCTGCTTCAAGCACAGGAGCTAACGGTATTGTGAGATTTTGGGGGAAACCCTTTCATGTGTCCTGGACAAAGGATTGCCCTCTTGGAAGTAAACAATCTGCAAGCAAATAAGTCCAAAACAATTCATTTCAGTAAGGCCATTAAAAAAAAAAGTTAAATAGACATCATCTCATCTGAAAACATGGAAGGAGAAACAAAGGCATCATGAAAACTATAATTAACTTTTCAAATGACAACAGAATTAGCCAATGAAGTAGAAGCCATGGGTTGTCAACACAACAATTAGTCCTCACTGGCTGAGTAAACACAAACGAGGAAGTAGTCACTTCTCAGTGGTTTTTCATTTTATCACTTTCAGTGGCGTCAAATACACTACAATTAAGACTTAAGTAGCATGTTAGGTGACACTGGTCTCACTGAATCTGAAGATCACTTTCACGGTAAACACTTTGTTTAGAGTGCCATACACTCAGTAGGAGAGAATAAATATTAAATGAAATGATACTGACACTGAAGGGATCATGTGTCTGGCGCGTTGACAGTCATCTTAGCTGGAATGCATGGAAACCCAATTGGATGTCTAGTCTACTCGGCAGGCTATCCTCATTGACAAGTTGAGAAGTGTTTTTGAAAGAGAATTAGTGACCAGCTGTCCTTCCTTTACATTAAAATGAGAGGGGGAAATGTAACCAGAATGCAGCAGGAGAGGTTTAAGTTGTAAGGCAGCTGCAATGAACTCATGGACAGAGGAGTTATTAAACACAGGCAGGTACCAGCAAAGACAATTGTAGGACCTTCTTTAAAGATATTAAAAACTCAGAGACATAATCTGGGCAGATTCAGGTACAATGATGCTTCAAATTAAGATATACAAATTAAAGTGAACAGATTAAGGTGAACTGGATGAACTAGGACTATTTAAGATGGTTTTTATCCTAATATACTGCAATGATTTTAAGATTTTAAGAATGCAAACATTGAGAAAGTCAGACTTATCTCAAAAGTTCTGCAAATTTTAGGAACTTGATTCCAAATTCAAGTATTGCAGCTACTTTTTACAGCTACTTTCTGGGTAGGAAGTCACTACTATAAAATAGTTTGGTGGATATCACAGAGACTAGCTATAGAAAAATTATCCAAAAATTCTAATATGACCATTAATTTATCACATGTCCAGTGCTATAAATCATGAATTACACAGAAAGTGCTTTCCCAGTGAGTAACTTAAACAAAAAAGCTCTAGTCCATTGTCTTCTTTTGTCAAGATAAAATTTTATTAAAATAGAATTCAATGCAGTGATGAATATTGTGTAGAATAGATAGCTAGTGGGAAGCTTCTGTATAGCACAGGGAGCTCAGCTTGGTACTCTGTGATGACCTAAAGGGGTGGGATTGGGGGCAGGGGAGGGAGGCTCAAGAAGAAAGGGATATATGTATATATATAGCTGATTCACTTTGTTGTACATCAGAAACTAACACAACATTGTAAAGCAAATATACTCTAATTTAAAAAAAAAGGAATAATATTTAATGGGTTGGGGAAAAGTTTGTGATATATTGGTCTTAAAAAAGTAGATCACCTAACTATGTAAGTTGTCATTTAAAAAATTTTCAAAGACATATTTATAAGCACAAGAAAAATACAAGAATAAAAGAATATTAACTAATATATTAGCAGAATTTCTCAGTGATGGAATTAAAGGTGGCTTTCCTTTTCTCTCTCTTTCTTGTGTTTTCTAAACTTTCTATGATGAATATGTATTATTTTATTATAAAATAATACATATTCTATGATGAATATGTATTAGTTTATAATGAGAAGCAAAATCTACTATAAAAATAAAGAACATTGTGTCTTAATGGGGAAGAATAGATTAACATTCTCAAAAAGAAAATGCTATGGTGGAGCAGAAAACACTACATGGTGAGTCTAATGAGCACCCTTTCATCCCCTAGACCTCTCCTCCAGCCTGTGTGGAGGCAAGTATGTTCATGTGGACAGAGCAGTGAAGTGATAACATCTATTTAAAAATATCAGCTGGCTAAAGCAAATGTTGCAGAAATAGCCTGGCATTTTAGAGTATGATGAATCATTTGGGTGGGAACTTATTCTGATGAAATACAGCTACCCTCACGAAAATTATGCCTCCACACCCAAACTCAAATGTATCCAACGTGCCTTGTGCTACAGCTGAACTGGACTGATGAGTACTCCCATAACGTGCCATTTGTGAAAGTTTGGACAAAGAATGAACCAAATTTTCACCTTAGCAAAATATTTCCTCACATTACAAATGAATTATAGGGCTCGCGTTTTAAATTCACGAAAACCTTTTCAAATAACCTCACATTCTAATTTAGTAGAGCAAATTCCTTATGCAATTCTTTCTTGACCTAACCTAAATTATATGTACTTTGCAGTAATAAACTGTGTTTTCCATTCAAACATAATGTAATTTTTAATAGTAATTTATATAAAACCTTCACATTAGAATCAGAGCATGACCATATAAAGGGTTGAAAGAGATGTCAGTTGTTATCTAACCCTCTTTAAAGATCACCAGCAAAGGGAATCAAGCCCCTGCATGTGTACTTTTTAATGATAGAAACTAATGGTCAATATTTGTTTTTGAAAGAAACAAAGCATATTGAAAAGAAGATTGGATGTAACTAAGGTCTATTGCCTGGACTTAGAAAGGGGGCCAGCGCTTTATCCCTGGAGCATCAGCCCGTGGTGGGATGAACCAGGATAGTAGAAGTTTCAAGGGAAACCCCAGATTTCTTTAAGGGAATGCAGGAATGTATGCTCTGTTTCCCAGTGGAGTCTTGGAAGCCTGCAGCTTCTTAGAGAAGCCTCACGACCAATGGTTTCTGAGCTCTAGAGTAGCGGTTCTCTACAGGGCTGGTCCCCCCCAAATAGCATCACCTTCACCTGTAAAATACAGATTTAGGGACCCAACTCAAGCCTACCAAATCAGAAACTCTGGGGTGGGGCTCAGCAGTCTATTTAACAAGCCCTCCCAGTGGGTCCGACACCTGCTCTAGCTCTACAGCGGTGGATGTATAATTACCAAGGGAAGCCTCAGGCAAGATGGTTGTGGAGATCATAAGTAATTAGCACTCTTCCCCAAATACTCCCTGTTCTCTCCCTGGGCCTGCAGTGGGATTGTATCTGCCTTACCCTAAAAGTTAAGTGTGGCCACGTGACCTGCTTTGGCCAATAAAATGTGAGTGGAATACCACGTTTCATGTTCAAGATGACAGCTGTAACATCAGCTGGGTTCTGGAGTGATGTGGAGCAAAGCCCCAGCTGACCCTTGAAAGATGTGTTACATGAGCAAAAATAAACCGTTACTTCTTTAATCCACTGATTTGGGGAGTTGCTTGTTACCACGACATAACCTGGCCTATCCTGACTGATAAAAGATGTCCATGGACCACGTGTTACTGCCCAGAGCATCCCACCAATGTGGTTGATGATGCTACATACATCTCAGGCACAGTTTCATCACCAACATAGAATAGAGAGCATTGCTGGGCTTCCCAAGGGGAAAAAAAAAAGGACAGGAGAAGAACAGAGAAGACAAGTAAATTGGAAGAGGCGAATTGTACGTTCAAATATTTTAAAAATTGTTGTTCTAATGACCATAGGTCAAAGCAGGGACAACAGGTAACTGCAGCTAATGTCTACATGTGAATCTCAAAGACCAAGCATGGCAGAACCCCTCAGCAAAAGACATGGGTGAGAGGCTTTTCTACTGGTGTCATGAAGGTGTGAACCCCAGGGGACATCTTGGAAGAGAGACTAGAGAAGGAGGGGCGGAGGCAACAAGAAAGACTGGATTTACATCAAAATCAGAATTGCTGGAGTTAAACTACGATTGACTATGTTACCTTGAATTAGACTTGTTGCTGTTCTCTACTATAGGTGCGAAATTAAGGCTCATGATCATGTTAAAGAAAAATTGAGAAAGCTTCGTTTGTGTACTGATTTGTGCTATAATTTTTTCAATCGAGTAAAGGAAACAAAAAACATATACATCCACAGTGTAAGAGATCACAAGGAGACAGTAACAGGGCAACGGGATAGAGAAGCCCAGGGAGATGGCGCTATCTCACAAAGGGTGGTTCTGGAAGACCTTTTTTTCACTTTTTAAACTTTTGAGCTGAGTCCTGAGGATGGGAAGGAGCCAGCTCTGAAGTTCTGGAGAAAGTGACCTCTGGCAAAGGAAAGAGCAAATGCAAAGGCCTAGGGACAGGTATTAGTGTTCAAGTGACAGGAAGAATATCTCTATATCTATGAGGGCTGAAGGTTTTCTCAACCAGGATTGCCAAGAGAATTAAGCCCTATAGGAAGTGACTTGAGTGACACCTTCTCGGTTCTCTCAAAGGTGGGGCCATTCTCGATGCACAGGAGAGAAGTCATTATGTACAATGCATACTTCAGGCACTATGGATAATTCTCTCACAGAACCTCAACCCAGACAGGCTGGCTGTAGGGTAGGATGTTGGGGAGACTTTGATGGAATCAGCAAGGTGGGCAATGGCCAAGTAAGGATTCTGGGTTTTATTCTGTGTACAGTGGCCACCCCTGGGTTTTAAGCAGTGGAATGCCACATCTTGACTTCTTTTGTAAAAGATCACTGGCTGCTGTTTGGAGAATGGACTACAGAAGGTCAAGAGAAAAGGCACTTATTCCACATGAAAGATGACAAGGCGAAGATAGCTGGAGTGGGAGATGATGAGACATGTCAAATTTAGAATATAATTTTAACGTAGAGCCAGACTTGCTTGTGGGCTAGGTGGGGAAAGATGAGGTGAATCAAATATGATTCCTGAGCAATTCATGGTTGCGATACCGTTAAAGGAAGAGTGGAATTGAGGATGGGAGAATCACGTGGAGATGCCACATCCACAGCTGAATGTATGAAATTGAAGCTCAAAGGAGAGGCCAAGGCTAGACATGCAAATAAAAGAGTCATCCGCCTAGAGAGGTATTTAAACCACATGATGGGATGAGATCACCTGACTCTATTAATTTCTCTTGGGAAGTCCTTCAAAGTAATCTCTTCCACTTATTTCCACTGCCATTAATCTTTGTTTCCCAGAAGCCCCACTGCAGTACTTCTGCACCCGGTGCACAGTCTGTCTCCTTAGCAGTCCTTCTTGTTCATAATTATACAATTTATCTTCCTGTTACACAAATTAGGTTGTTCTTTTATTCAATAAAAACTGAGTACTCATTATGTGCAGATCTCTCAGTTAGGTGCTTTGGTGACTCAAAGATGAATAAGAAATAGATTTTGACATTAGGCACTTGTAGTCTATAGAAATGACAGGTTTGTAAAAAGAAAAGAAACAACTATATTTCAGGATAGAAAGTGATTAGGAAGGAAAAGGAAAAAAATAAGTATTGTGAGCGTTTTAAAAGCTACAGACCTAAAAGGTCATTGTCAGGAAGGTTGTATTTGAGTTGGAAGAAGATGCCAAAAAGATGTCTTGACTCTGTTGATTAAGTTCATGGTCCCCGTGGCCCCTAGTCTTTCAGGATCTCCTTAATTGGGTCCTCCTCCACTTCTCTGACTTTGAAATGTTGGAGTATTTAAGGGTCCAGTGTCAGGTTCTCTTGTCTTTGGTGCAACACTCATCCCTTAGGCAAGCTCATCTACCCTGATGGAAAATCCATCATGTTCCTCCAATTATGCCTGAAACAACATTTTAAAAAATGCGAATCTGATCTTGAGAGTACTATGCTGTTGGGATGAAGGTCCCAAATCTGACCCCCATCGCCCCAGCTCCAGCTTTTCTCCTGTTCACTCTCTGAACTCCAACCGCCCCAGTGCCTCCGGTAAGATCCACTCCATTCTGCCTCCGGCCCGTTGTCCATGAGATTCCCAGTGTTGGCAAAGCTTCCTCCTTTCCACCTTCCTGTATGAGCCAGCTCATTCCTCCCACTGCTGCCCAGATTGAATGGTGACCCCAAGAAGCCTTCCCCGATCCCCCAAGACTTGCTGTTATACATTCTCACAGCAGCCTGTATTTTTCCTTCATTGTCCTATCAGAATTATAACTAACTTATTTATTTGTGCAGTATTGCTTTCTTCCTCTCTGTCCCAATAATCCGTAAGCACCTCCAGGCTGGAAACCGCGTTGCTCTTATTCAAAACTGCACACCCAGGACAAACAAGGCCTGGGCCGTAACATGTGCACTTTGATCGCTATCAGTCAAAGCAAACGTTCTCTCCCTCTGGTTCCTGATTGGACTCTGTGCCCCCTCGTTTCTCGGGCACACCCCACCCTCTACCACTTCAATGCTGTTTCTTCTGTAACATGATACTTCACATTTCCACCTGCTAAAACCCTAGCCATTTGGGAAGGCCATTCTCTCCTCCCCCCTCGATCAAGAGGTCCCCCCGTCCACTCTTGGCCCACGTGGTCTTCCTCTCCTCTACAGAGTGGTGTCTTCTCTGGGTTGTTCCAACCAGCCTGGATTGTTACTGTCAAGCTTTACGATGATTTGTAGCACGCATCACCTTTTAAAATTGCCAGGTGGTAAGGACTATGCATCCTATACCTTTGTATGCACGGACAACACCTGCGGTAACATTTTAGAACTTGGGAGGCATTCAGATCACACTTGCAAAATGAATGGTTATCAAAAAAAAAAAAAAAGGTGGCCGTTAAAGGGTTAATCTTAAGTTATTTGGAAAATTCTCAAACGTGAAACACCTCATCCCTGCACAGCATTGAACAAAGAGAGAACTACCTTTCTGACGCATGGACTGTGATTTCCAAAGAGCTAAGAAAGAATTTTCCTATTCTCAGATTTCAATCGACATCAGTAGTTGTTCCTAATCCATTTGTTGTCAGGGATCTTGCTGGAGTAATGACAGTTTCCATGACATTACACAGCCAGATGGTCAGTTTGTAGAAGGACCAGTTAGAGTGGCTGCTGAACTCATAGGAGAATATAATGTGAAAGAGACACAGGCATCCTGGCCATCTTTAAATATTAAGAAGACGCTCTGCTGGAAGAAGAATTGGACTATTCCAAATGGCCCCAAGAAGCCTTTCTAGGAATAATCATTAGATATTTCAGGGAGGTGAATATTTACTTAAGATGAAGGAGAGCATTACAATATCCAGAACTTTCCAGGGATAGAATGAATGACCTGCGAAGGTACTGGCTCTCCTTTCACTGGAATGCATTCAACAAGTTGCATAAATATTTAACAGAAAGATTGTAGGAGATTACAAACACTGCAAGGTTGAATTCAGCATTTTTCACACTCGAGATTCTTTGATTTTACCATAATAACAGCTAAAACGTACACAGCTTTAACCAATGCCTAAGCATTTTGCATGTATTACCTCAGTTCATTGTCACAACTATTATTACACCCATGATTAAAGAGAGGATAACTGAGGCACAGAGACACTGAATAATTTGCCTTAGTTCCCACAAGCAGTGAGAGCTTGATAGCAGGAGATCTTTCCAAGCCCAGACTTTCATTCTACATCTCATAGTCACATGACAGAGGTGAGTCCAAAACGGAAAGGAGCTTGCCTGGAAAATGAATATGAAGGCAGAGAATGGG
The DNA here is from genome assembly GCF_964341445.2 of Mesoplodon mirus. Lineage (NCBI taxonomy): Eukaryota > Metazoa > Chordata > Mammalia > Artiodactyla > Ziphiidae > Mesoplodon > Mesoplodon mirus. Next base: position 73,530,260 of record NC_138993.1, on the reverse strand, counting down.
ATGGCACAGGAAGGCTGTGTTAAGAAGACGTCACCTCGGGACCTGATGGCACAGACGTTCCCAAACTTCACAGACTGGCCCGAGGCTCTCACTTACCCTCCTGTGTGATGAGCACAGACAGAGGCCATTAAACACCCTGCTTCCGAGTGTGACCCAGGTTAGAGTTGGAGAATATGAAACCCGTGTATTTTAATTTTCCTTATACATCAAGCTTCCTGAACCATTAAGACAAATCTCTGAAGGTTAGTGCCCCAAGAAAGAAAAGAGAAGGTACCAGTGAAAACCAAGACAGTACACAGGGTGGAGCAGGAAAGGGACAGTGGGCGAGGGGGAGGAGAGGGGGAAATAGAGGAAGAAGCAAGACGTCCATGCGGGGACCTCGCAGAGCTGCAACTGGGCGAGTGATGTAGAAACATCCCGCGCTTGTCCACACGGCTGCTGAACTCCAAGGTCTCCTGTCTCCTTCCCTTTCTGGGCTCCAGCACTGGCACAGGGGCAAGGGGAGAGCACCTCACTGGGACCTCGAGGTGACTGACATTCCCAGTGGGAGACAGGAGAGTAACTGAGTCCAGAGCCAGAAGATCTGTAAGGAAGGGGTGAGGTTGCCCCCAGAAGCCAAAGGGTGGAATACCCAAACCTGAGGCCAGTTGGAGGGCCCACAGATGATAAATGTCAGCAAGAGCAAGACACTAATCAATGGGGGTATTGAAAACACTGGTCATGGTCAATGCCAAGGGGAACACGTTGACCAGAAGGGGTGCAGCTGGCTCATGAATGACCAGCCATGGCAGGCAACAGTCTGGCCATGGCATGGGATATTCAAGGATGCAGAGAGGTCCTGCCTGGTCCTGAGGCTCACTTCATGCCCATAAGGACACACAGTTGCTCTCTCTACGCAAATGCTGTCTTGGTGAGAAGGATCATGTAGATACACCAAAATAATAATGATAAGAAATTTTTAAATTAAGAAGACAACTCTGAGCATTTGGACAAAAGGGACTGAGTTAACCAAAACAAAGCTAATTCAAAATCAAGACAGGGTTTCCTTTCACCATCCGGTAGGAATGGACGTTTGGGTCAGCAGCAGAGAAATAACAAATTACATGTTTTTTCCCCACATTCCAATTTGCTGCGAGGTCAGTTCCTCCCTCTAAACACACAAATAAAGAAAGAAAGTTAAGCATCTTGAGCTATTTGTACAAGAGGTTTTATAAAAGCATTTCATTTACTTGGAATAGATTTCTCTCTGTTCCACTGAAGCAATGCTAATTGGAAAGAAACCAAACCAGCATTATTGTCCACTAATGGGTCCACGAAGCACAGGCCTCCTGACTGGACAGCCCCTGGCTGGGAAGGGGCGTCAAAGGTAAATTTTAGCTCCTGGGGCTTCTGATTTCCAACTTTTGCCAAATGCATTCTCCTCTAGAACCTGCAGAGTTGCCCAGCAATTTCATTTAGGACATATACCTGAATGCCTTTAAGCCCACCTACGTCTCACAGAAAACTGGCCGGAGTGTTCCCCTGTGGTTTACCTTGAAGGAAGTGAGGCCAGGAGGAGAGGGAAGAACCCAGGCAATGGACCCCTGGCTGAGTCCAAGACCAGGAGTCATGGGAGGGAGGGGGAGGGAGGAGAGGGAGGGGCCAGGCAGGGCAAGGGCGAGATTTCTGCTTGAGTTCAAGACTCCACATGTGGAATAATCTTGTTTCTGTCTTAGTCCGTTTGGTCTGCTATAACAGAAATACCACAGTCTGAGAGGTTTATCAACAACAGAAATTTATTTCTCACAATTCTGGAGGCTGGAAAGTCTAAGATCAAGGTGCCAGCAGATTTGGTGTCTGGTGAGAGCCCACTTCTGGGTTCGTAGGTGGCCGTCTTCTGGCTGTGTCCTCACTGGCTGGAAGGAGCAGGGACTTCTCTGGGGTCTCTTTCATAAAAGCACAAATCCTATCCATGAAGCCTCCACCCTCATGACCTAATCAGCTCCCAAAGGCCCCACTTTCTAATGCCACTGGGGTTAAGATTTCAATATACGAATTCTGGGGAGACACAAACATTCGGTTCATAACAGACAGTAAAGCTGGGGATATGGTATGGGTGAAGTAAAGTGAAAAAAAATTTGTTGGAGTCCAGTTGGCTGAGGACCTAGGATGCTGGGTATTGGACTGGATATCCTCAAGGGTATTAAAGTGATAAGGCAACGACTAGATTCAAGGTAGAAAAATATGAGTCAGGAGCTCACGTCCAGAATGATTTGAGGGCATGTTCAAGAGTTTGGTCATCGAAGATGAAAAGACAAGGTACAGAGGGTATAACCTGAGAGCAGGAACCTCAAAGGAAGAAGATGTTTAGATGTTTTGAAAGTGAGGTAATGGCCAGCGTAGCAATGGCAGCGTGTGCATTTCTTAGGGATGTTATAACAATTACCACAAATTTAGTGGCTTCAAACAACAGGAAAATTTATTCTGTTACAGTTCTGGAGGCCAGAATTTCAAAATAAGCCTTTGGAGCTACGGTCCAGGAGCGGGTAGAGCTGCTCGGCCCCTGGAGGCTCCAGGGCAGATTCCACTGGCTGTGTCTCCAGTTTCTGGTGGATGCCGGCATCCCTTGTTTTGTGGCCTCCCAACTCCAATCTCTACCTCCGTGGCCACGTCACCTTCTCCTGTTCTGTCTGGATGTGTCATCAAACGCCCCTCTGCCTCTCTCATGAGGATGGATGTGACTGCGTTTGGGGTCTGCCTGGATTACCCAGAATAACCTCACCATCTCAAGATCTCTACTTTAATCACATCTGCAAAGACCTCTCTCTCTCTCTCCTTCCCTCTCTTTCCCTCTCTGTCTCCTTCCTTCTCTCTCTCTCCCTCCTTCTCTCTTTCTCTCTCTCTCTCCTTCTCTCTCTCCCCTTCTCTCTCTCTCACTCCTTCCCTCTCTCTCTCCATATAAGGTAACGTGCACAGGATCCAGAGATTAGGAGGGGCTATCTTTTGGGGTACCTTTGTTCCGTCTACCACAAATGCTAAAGTGGATGTGGCAGCTGGGTTCCTAGGAAACTGCTGGAATTCAGTTAAACCAGGGGTCCGCAAACTACAGCCTGCAGGCCAGTGCCAGTTTTTGTAAACAAATTTTATGGGCACACAGCCATGCCAGCTTGTTTACATATAGTCTCTGGCTGCTTTCCTGCTACAAGGGCAGAATTGAGTAGTTGAGACAGTAACCATATGCTCCTCAAAGCTGAAAATACTTACTCTCCTGCCCTCGACAGAACAAGTGTGCCAATCCCTGGGTTAGACCAAGAACATGATGGAATGATCCTAGGGAGATGATGAGGTTTTCATTTACAAGTGATCAGTAGACCTGTATGCATAAGAAGGCCAGTGGGAGAAAAACCCACAGAATGCCACTTGATAGTTTGGGGTAAAATATTTTAATAAAATTGTGGATGTAGAAAACAGGTATTAAGAAAAAAATGCTAAGAAAATGGATGTTGTGAAATATTTTGCTATTTGCTTAATAAAATATACTAGTTATCCTCTATATTTATATATGTACAAATATATATTTAGTAACTACTTATTAGTTGGTAAAATATATTTTCTTGAAAATATTTTCCAAGAAGTTTGTGTATCCTGTTAAAGGAAAAAATTAGAATCCGAGTATAACAGCATAGCAGGGTAAAAATAAAAGTAGGCTTGTGATATTGTTTAATCAAGAAAGTCTTGAAACTGTAGACAAAGAGGGGAAGGAGAGAGACTAAAGGAGAGCAAGAAGGGGACGGGAAAGGTGGTGAGTGAGGCACCAGCCCAAGGACCACAGGGACCAAGACCTCGGGGAGAGGGACCCACGTAACAAGCGCGAAGGAGCCTTGCTCTGTCTAGGGCACCGAGGAGGAAGGAGTGGACAGAGACACCTAGACCCCTTGAGGTGAGGTCCCAGCAGGAAAGGGGCTTAGAAACTTTGTAACAAGTGGAATGTGTCTAATCCTAGAGTTTAGAAACACAGGGCTATGTATAGGCTCCTGATTAAACTGAGAGCCCAGAGGACTGGGTGAGAAGTTGTATGGGAAACCAAAGAGTAGGATCATCAGCTGATTGTGTGGAGTGAAGAGTGGGCCTTGGCTGTGAAAATCTGTTTAACAGCTGCTGTAGGGGATGCATGGAGGAATTTCACTAGAGGCTACGGAAGGGTCTCAGCTCCACTGGGGAGCGTAGATTTGAGCCAGTCAGTAGGGAGCTGGTGGTGTGGGTGTGGGTGTGTCTGCATGTGTTTGTAAGAGGGGGAGAATCAGAGAAAGATTTACAGAGAGAGGGAGACAGAGACTGAGCCTGGGAGGGAGGGAGAGAGATTCTCCAGCCGTGTCCGGCCTTCTTGGCTTTGTCGCTGCTAAAGCACGTGGAAGGCAGCCTCACTCAGGGCACAGCTCTCGACAGCGGGCTGGGCCACAGTGTCAGGGCAGGAGGGAGGCTTAGAGACAGGAAGGGTTACAGTGACTGCTGCCAGGCGACTAAAGCAGAAAGGGGCAGGGGCCTGGGAAGACAGGAAGGTGTCAGGGAGGCCACCTTTCCGTTTGTTCTTGTATCCTCGGTGACTAGAACAGTTCCTGGCACTCGACAGGTGCTCAAATATTTGCGGACTGGATTAGTGAAAAAGTGCATTTCTGAGAGCCCTCAATGTTCCAAGCACAACCATCACAGCCAAGTCCCCAGCGGTGTTACCGTGAGCACCCTACAGCCCACGCTGAGCACCCACGAGGACACACGACTCCAGAGCCCTGATGGGACCTGCCCGTGAGGGGCAGAGCTGGGATTGCAACCCAGGTGCCCGACGCTCAGTCCTTCCCACACTTGGGCTTCCTCTGACGCGGGCTACACACAGCAGTGGTGGGGGTGTGAGGAGTGCCATCTGCAGTGGTCTGGTCCTGTTAACTGAAGCGCTGAGGGTGCAGCTTCGGTGCACAGCAGTGCCATCAATATATACCCCTCCGTGTTTTACTGCTCCCCTGTGTACAGTCTGCTCGTCCAGACTTCCTGGCAAGCACAGGCCCCAGGCGCTGAGGCCGGGCTGCCCGTGGTGACGGGCGCAAACAAAGGGAGGACAGAGGAAAGCATCCGGAGGAGAGAGCTGGGAACCATGGAAACTGTCCAAACGGAGAGTCGCAAAGAAGCATCCAAAGGGGCCCGGAAGACACGGAGACGCGCGCAGAGGCAGATGAAGGGGACCTGGGACTGGCGAGGCCGGCTCACGCGGGGCACTAGGGTGAGCAAGACGCAGAGCCTCAAGGGCGCCAAAGCCTCGGCCGCCCCCACGGGGCTTCTTCATTCCCACCGTAGACTGGGAGAAGGATCCTGAAGGCGACCAAGGCAGTTTGGACGGTGCTAAATGTCGTTCCTCTCACCCCAGGTGGACCAAGTGATCTCTCTGTGCTCTCGTACAGTCCTCCTGTGCAATAACTGCCTTGTAACTCACTAGCCTGGGGCTCTAAACGGTCCTCTCGTGCACCCATCCTTTCTCCCCGCTGAGTTTGCCCTCACAGCTTGCCATCCACGTCTCGGAGAGAAAGATCCAGGCTTTCATGACACATTCCCTTTGTGATCAAGTGCAATTGGTTTGGTGACAGAGTTGGTGTACGTGACTCCGGGCTCATTTAGGGAAGGCTCATAGCATTTCCAGAGGTTGGGATTTCCGGAAGTGTAATTTCCTCACGAGTAGGGCCTTTCCAATTCTGTCCTGACCTGCGTTGCGTGAATATCTCCAACGATCCTGCTGGGGCTGAGCACCTGGGCCTTCTCCCTGCCTCTCATCTAGGGTCTTACAACACATTTGCTTCGCGGCCCTACCTATGTCCACTGCAAACCTCGCCCACCTTCTGCTGGCCCCTGCTTTCAGGACTAGCCCACTTTTGGTCCAGAAGAACTCTGGAAACAATTCAGTAAAGCAGGAAGTTTTATACATGCTGTTCCAGTCCCACATGGCCACTGAAGATTGCAAGTCAGCTTCAGTCCCCAGGAAAGCGTGAAGGAACAAAGCAATTAGTATCCACACTGTCATCATCCACTTTCCGAGTGTCAGCAGTACATGGCAGGCACCCACTTCGGAGCCCAGTGTGGAGGAGAGGGAGAAGCAGTACCCAAATCGCAAAGCAATCAACCCAGAGGCTTGTCAAGCGACTAAAAATGGCTCTGAGCTGTTTTCTTCTCCGTGTCTCCCTGCCCTCCCCTTCTTTCAAGTGTACCCTGGCGTCTCTACAAACAAAAATAACAAGGGCACTCAGGTCCTTCAAACAAAGCAAACTGTGATCCCTTCGTGGCTGCCACGTCGATGGATGAATAGTGCTCCCTGGACTCGGGAAGAGCAATACCCGATGTGCTTGGGGATCTTAATCCTACGATTATTAAGGGCTAGACCAGTGCAGAAATGTGTTTTTCCTGTAGCACCTGTAGCTACAAAACTCCAGAGAGAGCAGAAAAAAACAATGGCTTTGCTTAGGTCTGTCTTTGAAATTAATCTTCCTTCTGTAGTAGGGACCTGTCAATCAGACTCCTAAAGTAAGAAAAATGGCTGTTCTTACTAAAAATCAACTGAGGGCAATGTGGCAGGTCTCACTTAGGTAGAAACCAGTGTATTACCTGCTCCAGGAAAGGGGAAATACCTTGTTGGTGTTTTAGGACTTTGAGAAAATCCGTATCGTATAAATGAATCATCAATACGAATCTTGTCTAACACAGGTGCATCTTCTGCCTCTGGGCCAACCTGCCACTCAACACTGAAATCTTACTGAACCCTGGTTCCACTGAAGCTGTGCTCCTAGAAGTTCTTATTTCAGACGTAGGAGGAGAAAAGGCTTCCTTCCCATCCTTCTGTGTCCATGGGAAACACCCTCATGTTTCCTTCCTTAGTCCCCTGTCCCCAGTCATCCTTTTTTCCCCTTTCCATTTAAAAGGGACTTATAGAGTTTTTACAAAACTTTACATTTTAGAGATCATGGAATATTAAAGTTGGAAGAGGTTTTAGGCATCATCAAGTTCAGCTCCCTCCTTTTACAGACGAGAAAATTGAGGCTCAGATACGTTGAAACGTATCCAAATTCTACACCTAGTTAGTGGCAAAGCCAGAAATAAAACAGGTCTTTCACCATCTATCACAGTGCTTTACCCACCACACTAAGGATTTCCAAAATTGCCTGATTATCCAAATTACTACTGGCCCTTGTGAGAAGCTCAGACCCCACATCGTCTCTGGAGATGCCAAGTCTGCAGTAACAACCTTCCCGTGATTCTTAGGAGCAGGCATTGTCTGGGAAACCCTTCATGTCAACACTCTGCTTTGCTCTCTTCCCTCAAAGGGAATTCTCTTTCCCCATCTGCAGTGGATGCCTTGAATGGAAGAGTCAGGAGCAGAAGGGAGAAGAGCTTGGCTTGTTCTGACTTCCGGTAGCTTCTCAAGGGGAAAGAAGCAGGAAACAGAGAGGAACCCCCAGCATGACCACTGCAGCCCCCCATGGATTTTTTTCCTCATTCAAATTCTCAAAACCTTATTGTCTCTTCGGGTAGCAATCATTTGTTGCCTGTTATTGGGTTAGTTTTTCTATTCACTTATATTTCTTGGTCACATTAATAAATTGTGAGATTATTATTTTTTTCAGTTTATTTTATTTTATTTTATTTTTATTTTTTTTAGTTTCTGCTTTATAACAAATTTAATCAGTTATACATATACATATGTTCCCATATCCCCTCCCTTTTGCATCTCCCTCCCACCCTCCCTGTGAGATTATTAAGAAGAGAAAGAACGTCTAGTTTACCTTTACTTATCTCTTAATATATACCATGATGCCTTATTAATTAATTGATTGAAGCCCATTTTGACTTCCAATTTATAAGACAAACAACAGGACAGTATTTCCCTCATTGCCTATCCTAATGACCCAAAAGCAACTAGGAGAATTACCAAAAAACGAGGGCACTGTCCATTTTTAAAGAAAATAGTAGCACCTGGAAAATGAATAGTGTATGAGGAAAGGCTGCCAAATACAGTCAAGGCCAAATGGGGGCCTGGAAGATACCATGAGAGGATGCCTGGGTCTGCAGACTTCAGACTCAGGGGAACACTGGTTTTTCAGAGTAGGGGTCACATCCACAGCCTGATTTAGAGGAATGGGAAGGGACTGGAGGTAGGAGTCTATCTGGGTCTGTTTGGCCATACGGAGGAGCAAGGCAGGAAGCTGAGTGGGGAATCACACCCGTACGCCATGTCTCCGGGAAGCAGTGTGTAGCCGAGGCAAAGCAGAGGGAGGAGCCTCCACACTGTGGCAGCCCTTTAGCTCCTGCTTCTGTTGAATGTAGAGATGGAAAGGCTAAAATAACTAGATCCCATGTACAGTCCTCTTTCACAGGGAGAATTCCTGCTCACCAGCAACTCACCTCATCCAAAGATGAGAAGGGAGAAGAGGAAGGAGGAGAGACAGTATAGAACTATACAGAACTACTATATGACTATAAGAAAAAAGAATGAAGCAAACAAACACTTATCGTAAAAACAATGACACAAGCAGATAAAAAAGTATGGCTAAATATATAGCCACACACAAGTTCAAAAACAAACAAACAAAGAAAACCCTAGATCATGAAATTGCTTCTATAAAACAAAAGTTCTACATAGAAATACAAAAACTCAGGAAAGATATGTCAAGAAAACAGGAAAAGTTGGAACTTGAGCTGGCAGAGATCAGTCAGTAAGTGGAAAATTACAAAATACTATCTCAGAAATGAAGGCCATATTGGAGGTAGTGAAATAGAAATAAGACATTTTATAGAAACCTAATAAAGGCCATGGAAAGTGTAATTTTAAAAGTAAGAAAAATGAAATGGAAGTGAACTAAGTACTGAAAAGGAGTAGCGAAGGAATGGTCGGTAATCGTGGATAATGGAAGACAGACAAAGGAAAACCAACATATGAATAATCAGTGCCCTAACCCCCCAGAAGGAGGCTCCATACACTGTGCATTATTCAAAAAGGCTTAATAAAGTAGTATACCATGTCTTAGAAAGAAACAACAACAGAAACAAAAAGACAAAGAACTGTTAACTATAGGACACACCCTGGTAACACAACTGGATATTAAAAAGTCAATAAAGGGAGGAGGCTGAATGCCCACATAACCAATTTAAGAACTCAGAATGTGGGTGACACATTACTATTGTAAGGTCAATGAAAAACAATACCTGTCTTTTGGTCTGCACTGTTACAGAGATAGTAAACTTAGGGTGCTACAAAAGTTGCCACAGTCTGAACTAAGGAAGTCTCAAGTTTGTCAAGGTGTTACTTCCTAACTCCTTGCTCCATAGAAGAGAAAAGCTCTGTCCAGCCCAACCAAAAACCGGAACTGGAGGGTGGGCTGGAGCCAACTGCCAATCACTAATCATGTCATGTCCAAATATCTGGAACAGGGGCTTTGCCAGCGGGTACATAGAAATAAAACAGCATTCTCTAATTATAATGTAATAGAAATTATTTTAAAAACTAAAAAATCTATCCCCTTAAAATTATTAAACTTTCTATCTTTAACAACTATTGATAACAGAAGATGTGGAAAAGCATAGGTTCTTGGAAATAGTGACAATGAAGACATATAGCTAAAATATCTTAATATTTAATATTTTTATAAAATAAATAGAAATTAAATATTAAATTGAAGTATTTACTATTTTACATTTTTGATATATAAATGTATAAATATATAATTTAATATTATATAGCTAAAACATTTTAATACCTAAAGGCAGGGAAAAGGTAGTGCATTAAGTATTTCTAAGAACCACAAGTAAAGAATAAAAATAAATGAGATAAGGATCTAACTCACAGAGTTAGAAAAGGAAGGGAAAAAAAGTCCAAAATGATTTATCAGTCTGGAAAAAGCTGAAGCTGAAATTAGCAGAAACAAAGCCAACAATGACTTTTCACCATATTTCCTTTGTCCTATTTAAATGTTGCTCCATGTGCATATACAATCTTTTTTAATGTACTTTTTACAAAGCAAGGGATTTCTTTCAGATTTAAAAGGTTATGATTGTGTCTCAAAAATTAAACCACATGTCAGGAAGAAAAGAACGCTAGAGGAACGAGAGGCAGTTCCTAAGTCATTTCCTTCTCTCTCTGCCCTTCCAAACGTCGCCAGTCCTTCTAAAAAGAAACAGCAGTGATCCTGGAGAGAGCAGCCCCCAAGTCCCATCCGAGGCCATGAAATGTGGCCTGAAAAACCACAGCCTGAGCTCTCTCTCCAAACCCCCCATGGACGTGTCCACACTCACAGCATGTCTCTGACCTGATGAAGAGGGTTATGGGCAACATCTTAGCTTAATTAAAGCTCACAGGACAAAGTTTCATGGAAAGGCAGAACATAGGAAATCTGGTCCTGAAAGAGCAAGAGGCAAGTCTGGGATGAAATCCATGGTCCTCATGAGCTGTGTGATCCCAGACAACACAACTAGGCTTGATTCTCCTCACCTAAAAACTGGGAGAGCAATATCCACGTTTACACGTTGTCAGGGGAGTCATGAGTGCTAGTCTCCTGCAGGATGAGCACTTGGGTGGGGTCTCCCTTCTTTATCACTCCCTGAGTTCTCTCCCTTCACTTCTTAGCACTCACTCCCTACCTACTGACACCGTCAGACCACCAGAAGAGGGGAGAACAGCTTTCGCCGAATCCCTGGGACTGGCTCATACCCAAAAAAATGCGATTAAAAAAGCTGAGATCGGCATTACGAGGAAAATTCTTCCGTACTGTACTCCAGTTCCATTTACTATAAATAGGTGGTTGTATTAGGGAAAAAACAAAAAAAGCAAAGAAGAAAAAATATACAGATTTTAAATAAATGTGTTACCTTCAGGCACCTTGGAATAGGGGATAGACTCAAGGGAAGATGGGTTAAAACAGCATAATCTCCAGGGCGGCAACAACCTTGAGTGTTGGCGTTTCCACATCTCTGCATTCAGCCCTCTTGTCATCTCATGCTACCCACGGCCTGAGGCAATTCACACAGGTGCTGTTTCTATCATCTATGTGCTGATGACTTTTAAAACTTCATCTCCAGGGCTTCCCTGATGGCGCACTGGTTGAGAGTCCGCCTGCCGATGCAGGGGACGTGGGTTCCAGCCCTGGTCCGGGAAGATCCCACATGCCGCAGAGCAACTAAGCCCATGTGCCACAACTACTGAGCCTGTGCTCGAGAGCCTACAGGCCACAGCTACTGAGCCCGTGTGCCACAACTACTGAAGCCCACACGCCTAGAGCCCATGCTCTGCAACAAGAGAAGCCACCGCAATGAGAAGCCCACGCACTGCAATGAAGAGTAGTCCCCGCTCATTGCTACTAGAGAAAGCCTGCACACAGCGACTAAGATCCAGTGCAGCCAAACATAAATAAATAAAAATAAAGTTCCCTCTAAAGAATAAATTAATTAAGAAAATAAAATAAAACGTGTCCAGAACTACAAAACCCAACTCACAGACTGCCCCTCTGTAAGACTGTCCCTCAAACTGCCTCTGTCATCTCACTCACACAGACACTGCCAGCCAGAACCTGCTGTAAAAGGGTTCATCACGGTGTTACAACTCTTACAGTGGTGTCGTTTCCCCTCATGATCAATTTAAAAGAAGGAATTTGTGTTCCCCGGTACCCAGTGCCATGATTCACACGAATCTAATGAAATGGAATCTAATGAAACTTTGTGGAATTAAGGAAGGTTCTTCTTTGCTTCCTCACAGGGTTCTGGCACCTAACCCATATACTCCCAGCTCCTCTTCAAGATGTCATGATATCTGTCACTTTGCTCCCATGGTTTAGCATCTTAGAGGACATGCATATAGGACACTACAACATGGATATCAAGGTTAAGATGTACAAAATGGAATTCACCAACTTTCAACCCATCCAGCGTCTTTTCCCATTTTTCCTCCTTCTGTCAGTAGCACTCTTGATCGGAAGACTTAATATCTTGGGATCAGATTCAGCCCCCTGTTTGAGCCCTTCCTTAACATTTATTATTCTACAATATTTCCTACATTCTTTTATTTTCCATTTCCAGTGCCACCCCTATTTGCTTTTTTATTTCAATAGTTTTCAAAGTAATCTCTTTGCTTAAAGTCATATTACACGATTGATCCAGACAAAATTTACTGAAAGTTCCTAAAGTCATTCCTGAATTCTGAACGTAAATATTTCTGCATTGGGCTTCCCTGGTGGTGCAGTGGTTGAGAGTCCGCCTGCCGATGGAGGGGACACGGGTTTGTGCCCTGGTCCGGGAGGATCCCATGTGCCGCGGAGTGGCTGGGCCCGTGAGCCATGGCCGCTGAGCCTGTGCATCTGGAGCCTGTGCTCCACAACGGGAGAGGCCACAACAGTGAGAGGCCCACGTACCGCAAAAAAAAAAAAAAAAAAAAAAAAAAAAAAAAAAAAAAAAATTCTGCATTGATTTGACATTAAAAATCTCAGGTATTTTATCATTTGCCCTCAAATTTATAAATTCAGCTTTGTCCAGTGTAAAGCCCCGTATTAAAGCTTTCCTTTTTTTGAGTTAGTCTCATTCTTTCCAAGAAAAGTCATGCTCCTGCCTGTGTTCACGCTGCTTCACACCAAAACAGCCCCCTGCTTCTTTCATTGTTCACCCAAATCCTACTCAACCTTCAGGGACAAACACAAATTCTGCATTCCCCGTATAGACAGCTGAACTTGAGAAGGAAAGGGATAAGATCTGGGACACTGGCCCATCGTGGGTCAAACACAGTGCCCTGGAACTCCATGTTGGAGTTAGTTAGGCAAACTAACCAGTGGCCCCGTGCACCCCCAGGGTCACCGTTAACCTCAGGCCTACAGGCTCGGCCACCTGCCTCCCTGGCAGCCACACAGCCAGCCTCAGCGGAGGGGACCCAGGGACCAAGCTTTCTTCCTTCCAACCAGGCAGCAGGTCCCTTAGACAGACCTGAAAGACACAGGGAGGTTATTCTCACCTGTGTGGCCCAGACAGCACACTGATGCAGCCCTTTCCTGAGGCCACAGACCAGAGGTAATGGTCTCTTGAGACCAAAGGAAAAACAAGTGGGTTCACCACCTCCCACCCCATACCCTGCAAGCGAACTAAACCTTCTGCACTCACTGTTTCCTCTCCGCCGGCGAATCTCAGCCGGTTTGCCCCAACAGGCACTACCACGTGCACTCAGAAGCCAGTGCAAGAGGCAGGTACTGGGGAACCACAACCACTGCCCCCTACTCGGCACTGCCTGCACACCGGGCACCAAGCTGAAGGTTTACCTGTGTGTCCACTTGACTTCTCAGGGCAGCTCAGCCTCAGCTATCAGGACCTTCATTGTACAGATAAGAGGCTGAAGCTTAGGAAAACTACAAAAGACCAAGTCAGTGTGTGAGCCTGGGTTGGAACCCAAGTCACATGGCCCCCAAGAAGTCGGGCTGTTCATCATTAAAATAAATTTACTTCAGGAAGCTTTTCTATCTATGGGTGAGAGGATGATAAGTGCCCGTGGACAGTATCATTCTGCCCTACACACCACAGTGCTCCAGAAATAAGCCGATAGTAGCCACATAAAAAATATCCAAATGGAAAAAGATTTAGTCAGTTACACCGTCCACATGAGCACTAGAGATGGTGCTCGTGTGATCAGAGTGGAAGCCCCGTGCGTAAATGAATGAAGTAAAAACCAAAGAAGTGGAAACGACTTCACTATTAACTCTTACTTATTAACAATATCACCGATTTGCATAGAGTTTGTATTATCTTGGCTGTGGTCAAGAAGATGGCCCAGAAGAATAAATGATATTTTCAACAAATTTGTACAGTCTTAGGAAATTGCTACGGTACAGGTTGGGTTCAGCAGAAAACAGACTGTGAAATGGATGCCCAGGTAGCTTTCTGGGAGTGCCTGTTCTGGGGTGAGAAGCTGTGATGTGAGCCAGAGGGAGGTGTCAGTGGCAGGGAGGGCGGTGGGGCGGGGGGAGCTGACTGTGACAGAGTCAGAGTCTCAGTGGAAACCTCAGCCTACCCCATGGAGCGTTGTCACCCACTGAGGCAAAGGAACTGACATTTATATACCCCACCATGCGCCAGGCACTGGCTAAGCTCTGCCTACAGTAGGGCCATAGCCTCGGCCAAGGCAGCTCCCTTATGTCGGAGGAATACCTGGGTGTAGTTGCCTAGAGCTGCCGTAACAAATTATCATAAACTTGGTGTATCCCACCCCACCCCCCAAAAAAATATGTCTGTGTCCTAAGCTCTGAAAACTGCAACCTTATTTGGAAAAAGGGTCCTTGCAGATATAATTAGGTTAAGGATCCAGAGGCGAGATCACTCTGGATTATCTGGGTGTGCCCTAAATCCAATACTGAGTGTCTTTATGAGAGACACACAGAGGAGAGACACTGAAAGACGAGTAGATGGCCGCGTGAAGACAGAAACAGAGATTGGAGTGATACAGCCAAAAACCAAAACCACCTGGAACCACCAGAAGCCAGAGGATGCAAAGAAGGATTCTCCCCTGAGCCTTCAGGGGCGGGGCATAGCCCTGCTGACACTTAGATCTCAGACCCCTGCCTTCCAGGACCATGAGAGAAAACATTTGTGTTGTTTATTTTCCTGTTGTAAATGTCTGTTGCCATAACAAATGATGATACACTGGAAAGCACTGAGCTGGGAGCTCCCAGCAGGCTGCCCTGCCAGCAGCTGGGGAACCAGCGCTTGGTTTTGAAAGGAGAGATCTGAGAGGTGGCCTTCCACGCTCACCAAACCACACCTGCAAGCTTTCTCCAGCAGGGCTCATTCCTTATCGTGCAGGCTCTGTCCTTTGTTAAATCCCCATCAACATCATTCTTGCAACACATTTTTATGGAGCAGCTGCTATTGCCTGGGACCACGTTAGGCTTTGGGCATCCCAGCAATGATTGAAGAAGTCATTGCCCTCAAGTAGCTGGGAGGATGACAGACAAAGAAGAAGTGTTGAAAAGGCTCTAAGTGCTGTCCCAGAGCCACAGACAAAAAAGCACCATCTTATCAAAGGAAGGAATGCAGCCTGAGGGCCAGTGAGTGGAAGAAGCAACCTTTGATTGAGTGCCCTGAAAAGAGCTGGCTGGGCAAAGAGTGAAAAGTGTGGGGAGACAAGACGGTGGGTCCAGGCAGCAGGACTGGACGTGAACATCAAAGCTCGGGAGAGAAAGGGAGGGGCAGAGAACTGTCCCTGGGCTCCTGGGCCAGCTTCTCCAAGGAGGTCCCAACCACCCCTTAGGTGCGCTTGTGAAACCAACATCCAGGACCTACACGGGGCTGCCCTGTCTCAGGGCATCTGTCCCTCACACACCTGTCCTGTGAGTCTCATACACCCAACGCTGACAACCACTGCTCTAATATTCTGTTAGACTAAGACAACTGTGAAGACTTCTCACTTTTTAAAATAAGGAAGAAATATCAAACTCTTCCTATTGATAATGTAACTGCTCTATAAAGAGGCGAGCAATTTATCACAAAAACAAGTCTAATTTTTCAATCTTCTCCTTCATGGACATGCTCTATACATACAGGCAGATACACTGTACATACACGTTATACATTTGAAATCTTTTCACGTTAGCTTAATCCTGAGTCTGTGTAGGTGTCATCGTACGGGAGTCTGAACTGTACAAATACAAGCACTCCAAGCCCAGCACCATCTGTGTGACAGGAGCTGGCAGTAAAGATGGTCACTTAGCACTGAAGACCTAAAAGGATTCACAGTAGTAAAAGTCGCCTCTGGATGGACCACCGTCCTGAAAGCTCTCATCACTCAGAGTCCCTCTCCCTCCTGCTTTGGGAGGTAATGGCAGCACGTGTTTCCTGAAGTCCTTGAAACAAGCACATGCCCAGCTTCTATTCCTTGACTAGCAGGTGGCTCGGAGGGGAGAGAGAAGGGGCTTTGAGCAGAGCCAGCCTGAGGCCCGTGGGTCAGGAGTGAGGGTGCAAACAGCTGCTCCTTCAAGGGACTCCTCAGGCCTCTCCTCCTCCTCACATTTGGCCACAGGCTGCCAGGCAGGCCCTACTGTGTGATTTCCAGGCGGTGGGGACTTGGCCTTAAAAACAAACAGACTAGCTTAACTCTTAAATGTCAATCATAGCTGCTGGGGGAGTGTTAACATGTTAATTAGTTTGCGTAGTTTTTTGTTTTTGTTTTTCACTCTGTGATCCCTCTGGTTTACTTAGTTTAATTTACTACATTCAGCTGAACAAAATTCAACATGCTTTTTATCACCGGGCTTTTTCTGTCATTTCTATTTCATAGCGGCCCTGGCAACAATCTCAGATCTTGGGTGTAGATTCACAGTTTCCTGGTGCTATGCACAAGCACGCATTGATACCTGTGAGAACTCGTGTCGTGTGGTCACAGACTTCACGTAAGGAATAGTCATCAGATCCTAACCAAGCCGGCACTTGGCGTTCTTCACAGGCTCTGTAAGCAACCAGCTCACTCATGAGCTTGGCTTGGAAGAAAAAGAATCATGGGGAAGCAACCAGGAATAATAAGTGACCGCTTATTTCCTCTTTTTCAAAAAAAAAAAAAAAAAAAAAAGGATGGAAAGTCTATGAAAAGAGAATGATTCCTTCAGGATCACTTCTGGGTTTGTGTCTCTCAGTGGATGCAAAGAACAAAAGGAAGAACTTCTAAGGATGAGGCTCCAAAGAATGCCAGGATTTTCAGCTCAACGTGGACCCTATTTCTCATTTCATTCATTACATGCATGAACTGTGAGAAACTTTCCTTTCCTTGAAAGTATCAGGACAAAAGTTCATCAAGCAGTGGGTCTCCCTGGGTGCCGGGGCAAAAGCCCACCTGCAGAGCATAGTTCAGGCAGTGAGGCAACCTCAGCACCTTCACGGGAAGACACCTCCTTTTCCTAACCAACTGGACGTCTCGGTTCTGGTATAAAATGTCCACCTTTTGTTTACAAAATATTATCTATATAAAGATCAAAAAGAGGAAAATAACAGGAAAGTAGGCATTCTTAGTCCTGTCAGATAAGTGTAAAATGGGCTATTACAGACTGGAAGGAAGCTACATTTGGGGTATCTGAGGAAATCTGCACAAGGACGATCTATTTTAGTATTTAAGAATTAAAGCTGTGTACCTAAAATGGGTGAAAATAATATCCAGGGTCTGAAGAATCCACGTGACCCAAAGAAAAACCTCCAAGAGAGATGTTTAGACTTTTTTTTTTACTACAGTGCAAAGTCCAAACCACATTTAGCAGTTTGATGTTAGCTAATAGAAGAGCAGAGTGAGAGGGTTTCAGTAGGGAAATCTAGAAAGAAGAGCTCCAGGTAGAAATGTGGGAAGAGAGCATGAAGGAGTTTACTCCAAGGAAGGTGATAAATTCATCACCCTCACACACAGCTGCGCTGGGAGAAGCCCAGAGTGGTTAGCATTAAGGCAACTTTCCACTTAAATTCCTGCTACTAAAGAATTCTAACCAAACTAAATGCCAACAACAGGGGATTGATTAAATAAATAAATTATAATGTGAGTTGTGAAAGAATAATGAAATCAGAAAGTATTCTGATTGTCATATGAAAAAACAAATTATAAAACAGATCCCATTATCGGAAAATACTGGCATTGCTGGATCAGTACAGAGCGATTTAAAGATAACATATGAGCCCAGAAAAGGAGCTGAAATGAAGAAAACCAAAACAGTAGCAGCGGTTATCAATGGCAGGGGAGACTATGAACTACTGTTATTTCCTTCTTTGCATTTTCGCTGTTTTTTGTTTTTCACATTTCCTAAGTTGAATATATATCAAATTTTATTTTTAAAATTTCTAGTATTTTTGTTCTCCCAAAACATGAAGCTTCCATTGCTATTCCTTTTAGAAGGGATTTCTCTTCCTAAAGCCAAACTTTTCACTTTCTAGTTTTGCAACGAACATTAAATTAATGTACATAATTACTGTTATGTATTTTGTTTTTTTGTTGTTTTTAATTAATTTATTTATTTATTTTTGGCTGCGTTGTGTTTTTGCTGCTATGCGTGCAGGCTTTCTCTAGTTGCGGCGAGCAGGGGCTACTCTTCGTTGCGGTACGCGGGCTTCTCACTGCGGTGGCTTCTCTTGTTGCAGAGCACAGGCTCTAGGTGCGTGGGTTTCAGTAGTTGTGGCACGTGGGCTCAGTAGTTGTGGCTCACGGGCTCTAGAGCACAGGCTCAGTAGTTGTGGCACACGGGCTTAGTTGCTCCGCGGCATGTGGGATCTTCCTGGACCAGGGCTCGAACCCGTGTCCCCTGCGTTGGCAGGCGGATTCTTAACCACTGCGCCACCAGGGAAGCCCCACTGTTATGTATTAATAAGCCGATGCTTTATTGATAAGAAATTGTCAAATTCTATTATTTTCCTCATTAAGGATTATTTTAATAGTTTTGTGACTTGATCTGAATAAAATTTATTAAGTGAGTATTGGTTTCCTTGCAGAGAATTAAAATGAATCAAATGTTTTAAGACGTTCTTCTCATACAATATTAACACAGTTTCATTTATATGTTGAAGTGAACCCCCCAACATGCATACGCACACACACACTTCCAAAATTCCAAAACTTCCAGTCATTTCTAAAAACTTATATTCAAAGTCATGAGTTTTAAAACCATCCTAAAAGCAACATTCATGGGAAATAAATACAGTATGAATTTCCTACTGTATTAACAATTATTCATTCTGAAACACTGAAGTGTTTTTTCAAGTCTGACTTAATCATACATAGCACCTTTTTTCCCTACCCTGACAAACACTATGTGTAAAAGTATAAAACCAAGTGGCGTGTACATGAAGAACAGAAACGTTAAGTCACCCACCAATGACGAGATTTTCAGAACATGCTCCATTTAAACAATTGTACAGCGAGCCAAAACATCAAGACGGGCTGAACGAGGACTAACGGCCTCTTGCCTGAGCTCACAGGCAAGTTTGAGGCAGTTTTACTTTCCTCAAATATTTATTTATTTCTATTTGCCAAGATATTGTTCTGGGGGAAAAAAATAAAGTCCTTTGTGAAAGGCAGCTGCAGAGAGTAAGATGCAATCTTTTATTTGGCCTATCTATTAATATCCTAGTATTCTGCGTTCTTTATCAATTTTGTTTTAATTATATATGCGATGATGATCTCAAACGAGAAAGTTCTACCTCAACCCAGAAACTCTTTTATTTCCAATATCCCAATTACTTTGCTTGTTTCTACTTAGTGCTTCTTCCTCCTATGACTCCACCTTGATTTCCTCTTATTTTTCATCCTGAATACACGCACACAAATGATTGTTAATATCCCTTCTAGAAACGGACTCCTAGTTATAGTTCTCTTCAGTTAATAGCTTGGAGTAGGCAGGCAGGAGCCCATAAAAATACAATCTTTAATCTTAAGGACTTCCTGTCCAACTAGGCGTCAGAGCAGACCAAACGGCACCAAGCAAATGGCGTGACCCACGGTGGCTCCCAGGGTGGATAAACAAGCCTGATTAGGAGTTATACTCTGTTAGCGATATTCTCCATGTTTCTGCGTCTGAAACAGTCATCTTGCCCATACTGAAATTTCAGTTTGTTCCCCCTGGAATAAAATGAAGCTTGCTCAGAGGGTGAATGCAGGAGAGTGTTGGATTTCCTTCCCTAGGTTTGGGAAACATAATAACTCTGCCATGGGCCTTCCCACTGGTACCTAGAAACCACCATAAAGCAGGAGGGGACTGTTTTACTCAGACCCAACTGTGAGTTTTTCTTGTAGCTCCAGTGTCCTGAAGCATTTGTCTCACAGCTACCCTCCTTCTCTTTTTTAACACTCTTACAATGGAAAGAGTTCCACCTCAGCCCATAGGCTTATGAATCCTGTACATTAGCATCTATTTTGAAACCATGCCCATCTAGGACTTCCTCCTTCTCTGTAGTGTCCCTCTGGATTCCCTCCTTTGCCTGTGAGAAACACATAGTCCCCTGAAGACAATGGGCTGTAAGTGGAGAAAAGAATCAGTACTGGTTTCTCATAAATCTAATTTCCAATTTCCCACCCATCTGGGTTCCATGTACAAAGCCTAACACACACTCCCCTGTGGAAAATGTTTGTTCATGTTCACAGACCTACCTCCATTTATTCAGCTGTTCTTCCTCCTTGGTGGAAAGAAATAAGAAAATTCAGCAGGGGAATTTCTATTAGAAATGGATAGAGTTATTATAATTTCTATTTTTTCTCCTGGCTGGGTATGGGAGGGGAGAGATACTTATCCATAACAAATGCATATGAATATTTTCCCATGCTAACTTGCAGTTACCTGGATTAAGTCCACATTTTTATCATTCTGTAGAAAAATATAGTAAAAGCATCTAAAAGAAAGTATGATACTATGAAAGAATCTTCCATGAGGGATAACCTGATACTATTTTCCTAATTTTGATACAACATGGAAATATAAAATAAGATTTTGTAGATACTAATAAAAATAGCATACAAATATTGGAATGACCTATAACCTATAACCGAAATAGTACAACTTATAACTGAAAATAGCCCCATAAGAGTTTTCTATCATTGAAAGGTCAGATTCTCTATGAATCTTTCATTTTAGACTTCTTAGACTCAAAAATCACGTTACTGAGACATTTTATTTATCATAAGTAGTATATGTTTTTTCTATTTGGTTAAAATCCCTTTCTTACTTTTGTGCCCAAAAGTTAAAACATGTGATACTGAAATCTAAGAAATGTAAGGACTACCTTCTCTTAAAAATGCTATTCCTTTAATATACATGTCATCCCAACTTTTCAAATCCTATAGTACGATTAATATGGGGAAATGTCATCATGAGGAGATGTCATCATTTAGATCCAAGGGCATAAGTATGCTTTCCTCTACATCTCTGCTGAGACAGCTCAAGGATGGGGCTTATGGTATCATATAGCTTTTAATAATTCACACAGATTCTAGATCTGGTCATAAAAATTTTGATAATGACTTTGATGACAATATAAACCTGTGGTTGGAGAGTAAAAGATACAAAGTGGCTGATCTGTTAACATGTATCTTTAAAATAAATAAACTCTTGTTAATGCGAATACATCCTGGAACAAGAAAAATCTTCCTTGAATGTAAATTGGTGCAGCCACTATGGAAAACATATGGAGGTTCCTTAAAAAACTAAAAATAGAGTTACCAGATGATCTAGCAATCCCATTCCTGGGCATGTATCCAGAAAAGATGAAAACTCTAATTCAAAAAAGATACATGCACCCCAATGTTCATATCAGTACTATTCACAATAGCCAAGACATGGTAGCAACCTAAATGTCCATCGACAGATGAATGGATAAAGAAGATGTGGTATGTACATACAATGGAATATTACTCAGTCATAAAAAAGAATGAAATAATGCCATTTGCAGCAACATGGATGGACCTAAATATTATCATACTAAGCGAAGTAAGTCAGACATAGAAAGATAAATATCATATGATATCACTTGTATATGGAATCTGAAATATGATGCAAATGAACTTATTTACAAAACAGAAACAGACTCACAGACATAGAAAACAAACTTATGGCTACCAAAGGGGAAATGGGGTGGGAGAGGGATAAATTAGGAGTTTGGGATTAACAGATACACACTACTATATATAAAATAGGTAAACAACAAGGATCTATTGTATAGCACAGGTAACTATATTCAATATGTTATAATAAACTATAATGGAAAAGAATCTGAAATCTGAAACTATAATGGAAAAGAATCTGAAATCTGAAAATCTTATATACATTTAAACATATAAATATAACTGAATCCCTTTGCCGTACACCTGAAACTAACACAATATTGTAAATCAACCACTGTTGAATAAAAAAAAAAAATCCCCCTTGAAAATTAGCTTTGTTCTCTATATTATTGATAATAATACAGGGAGTTTAACACTTAAAAAAATTTTTTTTAAATAGTGAGAGTAGAGAAAACTCAGGACAGAAACCAGGGGCCCTGGGTCCCCATCCAGACTAGGTCAGCGTGACCCCCAACAAATCACTTCTTTTCTTTGGGCCTCAGTGTCCCCTTCTGGGAATCTCTTCTAAGGAGTACAAGGCCCACGCCGGACCCCGAGGGCGACATTCGTGCAGCACGCCCAGCTCATTCCAACCGGTTTTCACGTGCTCAGGCAATCCCCAGAGCCCAGGGTGCAGGTGCTGTTGGGTGAGAAAACTGATGCTGGGAAGCAGAGCTTTGGGCAGGACCCGAGCTGCTCACCACTGCACTGCATGGCCTTCCATTTGAAAGAGAGCAAGGAAAGGCATCACCGTCAAGGAACGTGAGGTGGCATGTTTACAAACCAGGGAGCCTCACCGGGCTCCCCATCATGCTGGGCGGCTGCTGCGAGCAGGCAGAGAGTCTCGGGGGCAATGGAAGGGTTGGGTGACCAGACCCCACCATCTTATCCTTAACTTTCAGAAGCTGGATTTAAAACTAGAAATGTATAGAATGCCCGGAGGTGGTGATACTTAAAACAGCAGATTCATGCTTGCACGATTGACAGGGGAACTGTTCCACAGACCCGAGAGATGCTCTAGTCGTCCACGAAGGAGACGTTCAAATTTTCTGTTTCTACAGTGGTTTCCACAATCTTCTAAGAGATTTAAACAAAGTAGATTTTTAAAAATGGTAACTTAATGCATCTCATCTTTCATGAGAATTAGTGAGCAAAAATAACAATTGCAGGTACAAGCTCGGCATGATAGATTCCCCACTGCAAAGTCCCGAGGAAAATCTCTAGAACAGTCATTCACTTTAAGAAAGGCCTACCCGCAGTCTACTATTTTTTTCGTGGGCTGTACAATCAGTGTCTAGAACGCAAGCTTCCTATTTTCACCAATTCATGTTTCTTGTCAAAGGATTGGAAATAGTGGTGCAGACAACTCAGTTTTGTTCAAATATCCTTTTTTATAAAATCTTTAATCTTAAGCTTGGATTATTTCAATTGTTTGCGCTGCTTATTGATGATTAGAATAATTGCTTGAAGATTGGAGCATTGAGATACTGATAGAATTGCATTATTTTAAATGTTTGGTCGTATCTCTTCCTAAAAGAGGCACATGGCTCCTGAGATCGAGGGGGAATACCTGCCTCTCCTTCTGTATCACGCTGTGACTCTGTAAACCAGCAAAATGATCTGCACTAAGTGACAAAGTGTCTGGTGACATTTTCAAAAGAGAGTGGACTCCATATGCTGTTCCTGCCCAGTGATTCTAACCTGGCATCATCCTGTCATGATGATAAATTGTATGCACAATTCATAGTTGGAGCAGATGGAAGAGTGTAGGCTATTAAAATCTAAATCTGTTTCCCACACCAAAGGATAATTGTTTACTTCTCCATGAAACATGCATTTCTCATATAGGATATTTTGGATATTCTAGTTTTAGTAACTGAAGCAACTGTGCAATTAGGGCCACCTAGACTATAATAAAATTAAGGTTGGTTCCAAATCAAGTTAAATAGACGGCGCTCACTCATTTATTCACCAAGTTCACTGAGTGCCTGCTAGTTTCCAGGAATAGAAAGATTTACCAGAAAATATGCTGTGAAAATAAATGATATTCTTCTTCCCATTAAATACTTAAACTGTGGGCAAATAAAGCTTAAGGTGTGTTACCACAGCCCAGACATATAGAGAGACTGTTTTAAGATATGCTATACGATGGCAAGAAGGAGATGGGACACATTTTGCCTTTTAAAACACTTGTAAATTCATTAATCTTCAAGGGTATTCAGAAATCCAGATTTCAAAAGGTAAGCCCATAGATGGAGAAAAATAAAGTAAAAGCTAAAATGAACTCCATTTATTGGCCTTAGAGTTTTAATCCAGCCACAGTAAAACAAAATCAAGAGAGTTCAATCCAAATTTATTTATTTATTCATCCACTCTTAATTCATCAACTATTTATTGAGCTCTGGTATGTGACGGTATTGTGGAAACTCCTGGAAAACTGTCATTAATATATTATTGACCCCAAAAGTCACCTTGGTTCCAGAATTCACCTCAGGGCATTAGATGTACCTTTGGTGAAGCTGAATGGCATTGTTCAGCTCTGTTAACTAGATGGCCTCCAAAATAACCATTCATTAAAAACGCAAATTCTATGTATTATCCTACTGTGTGCTGGACACTTTTCATCCCTTGTCGCTTACTTTTATAACAACTCAGAAGTCGCAGGTGTCATTGCTGTACTTTACTATTAACAAACCTCTGTCTCAGGCAGCAGATTCTGCCCAACGTCTCACAGGTAAAGGGGCAGAGCTGGGTCTGACCTGTCTCCAAGCCCCCTCATTTCACTGCACTGCATTCTCTTCCAAGGAAAGGAACATAGCTCACAATCTCCACAAGATCTCTGAGTTCCCACTGAAGAAAGTGCGCTGTTTCATTTTAATGTGGGTGTCAATTTTTTCGTCAATGAGTTACAGTTCAAGCATTTTGTTTTCAGAAGATGTAATTGTAAATTCCTCTGGGCCAGCATTTGCCACAATTTACGAGAGACCCCTGATGTTTGAAGGGACAACAGAGGGGCATGTGACTTACCCGTTCCTCTAGATTTCTAAGCCACACTCCTGAGTAATGATATCACCAACCCCCCAAACAACTAGATTATGTTACCTTCACTCTCTTAGAGGAAATTCATTACACAATGAATTAAAATTCATTGAAATTTAATGTAATGTCCTGGGATTTGAAGGGATGGTATAAAGGGTTTTCATTAGAACAGTTCACTCATGCAACAAATCTTTGCTGAATGCTTCATTATGCCAACCCTGTGCCCAAAAAACAACGTTGAACAAAAGTAGATTTGGCCTCTGCTCTCATGGAACTTACCTTCATTTAGTGCAAGATACAGATAATAATCACACACAAACTGCAACTCAGCTAAGTACTTTAAAGGAGAGAAACTAAGGGTGGATCATGATGGGATTTGAGTTAGGCAGGAAATTCTCCTGCAAAATGATCAGAATGATCCTGCAGAATATAAACTACCTATTTTTGTTAGAATCCATATATTCGTAAAATTAGGTCAGTTAACGATATGTTTCACTACTTGATTGCGTGGTTTTATTAGCCTTTTATCTGACAAAGATCAAATCTAATCTAATCTAATACAATCTAATCCTTTTTTTAAAATCTTACTTTCTAGAAACTCAAAGCTAAATTTGCTATTTGACATTGATTCAATTCTCTCTTTAACTTTGTTCTCTTTGTATTTTGATTGCTCTGTTCTAGATGTGCTTTAACATTTAATATGTCTGAAACTTTTTTTGGTAAATTGATAAGTAAAAATAAAAGATAAAAAACGGCATATTTTAAATTTTCTCCTAATTTATTGCTGGATTTTTAATATTTTTTTACTGCAACCTTGGTTGAACCTCAACTAGGAGCTGAAAATTCCTTTGGATGGTTGAGAAGATTTCAAAGGAGCATTAATGGATGAGTTTGTAACAAACCCCAGGGCAGTAAATATTTTGTAATTATTGAGGTCAAAGGTCTTAAATATCCTACGGGAGAGGATGTAAAAATTCACAGCAATCTACCTTTCACTCTTCAACTCTTATTTTTTCTACTACAAGGGACAGAATGTGGAATAACAGTGCCTGTCCCTTGAATCGACATTCAACCTAGAATCATGCGATCTGACTACAGCAAACTGCTTAGTTATAACCTGCCCTCCCAGATGTAGGCGGTGAGAGACGAGGGAAAATGAACCCACAGACATCTACGGGGGCCAGAGGAGATGCTGCCCCTGGGTGGGTGTTCCCCTGACAAAGAAGCACCAACATCTGCATCATCCACAGAGAGAGCAGCCTGACCGAGAGCCGGCATCAGAGGCACATAAGCACCTTACGTTGCTCACACTTAGAGGAGTGTTCTCCTACGAGGTTCTTAGTACCTGATTTTACACATGTTGTTTGAGTGTTACATTAGGCACGCTTGGGGGAAATATGAGATTTGGTGCTTGCCTGTTTCACTATCGAGCTCTTTTTACCAGTGGAATTTGTATTTAACACAGTAACAACCCTTTTGATATTTTCCCCCATTGGTTTAGTCTTTGTTTTTTAGACCTTGGCCTTAAAAGCTCTGATGTCCTTACAGGGTGACCTTTTGCTGACTTTGGGAGATGTGTTGATTACAGAAAAATATCTTTTTCCTTACACAGCAAAAATACTTAAAAATGTTTGCTGTACTGGGTAAATACTGTCTTTCAAAAACTCAATACCCAAACCTGCAAAACTACAAGTGAATTTCTAAATCTTCCTTGAAATTAAAGTTATGCCTATAAAAGTTCAAGGTCTTTAGGATAAGATCAGGAAAGCCTGGATACTCGCGACCTGTCTAATGCCTTGCATTCTCCTTCTACATTGTTAAGATTAGGTTTAAGTCATTGAGTTGAAGCATTGAGAATGTTTTCCCATTAATCCAGGGAGCATGAAAGATGCTCTGTCAATGAAAGATTCTGACACAGGTATGATTTGAACGTTTACACAGGTCTGTAATGGGAACATTTTAATTAAGCAAATTGCTTCTATTCCAACTAATCTTTAATGTGTCACAAAGCAGATGGCTACACTCTAATTCCATTTCTGTAATGGATTTACATGGAGCCTATTTTGAAAAATTAACTGGTCACAATAACATACCTCATCACATTGATAACTTACTCAAATAGTCTTTTTTGTACTATCATTTTACATTGTACATACCTTTATCTTGGTTGTGAAAGTTTACAAACTGCACAGGGAAATACTTATTGTCCATTTGTTTATTAAACATTAGAAAGATGAACTGAAACCAAATCATATTCAGATTGGGAGTAATTAGGAAGCGTCAATGCCTTCATGGGTCCAACCTTAGTTCAACTTTTTTAAACAAACCAGTCTACACTAATTCCGAGCTGGGAATGGGGTTTCAGTGGTACTCTACAGTCATTCACCTTTCCAATATTAGTGGGCCACAACGGCTTCTAGGTGAGTAACCACACCTGTGTGAACCCACTAGAGGAATGAGACATAGTCCCTTATGCATTACCTAAATGTACCTCTTTTCTTTTAGGTCATGTGCCTTTTTCCCCCCTAAATGTCACTTCTGCTTCCAAGTATTTCATACACTTTATAATGAGTTATATATTTTAAAGGATACAAAGGAAATAGTCTCTGTGCTTTTCAGAGGTTAAAAGACTGGCCTTCCACCTGGCTCACTGGGACTCCAGTGACCAACCACATCCATCTCTGTTTCTACGTCCCCAGTGACTTGAAATCAAGTAAAGGGAGGTTTCCAAGGTCTGCCGATCAAAGCCCAGCTCCAGTGCTTGAGATAACAGGCAAAACTGACCCAGATAACCATCTCTTCAGTTTTTAACTTCTCTGTAATGAAGGTGTATGCTGCCTGAAATTGTTCTACTCCTGAGTTTGTCTCTGGAGGATTTGTGTTTCTTGTGTGTCAAAAAAGTGGAGCAAGTTTGATGAGCTATTCTTTCTCTTAACTACTCAATCTTTGTTAATGTGATTCTAGTATCACACTTTCTAGCATCATGAGGCCACTGGTAGGTGACATTCAAGAAATGGAATTAGAGCTCCAGGAAAAGCTTGTACAAGAAAAGTAAGGGAGTTGCTCAACCATGGATCCACTAAGAAAAAATGTACCCCAGGGGCAATAAGACAGAAATAATAGTGCTGGGGAGAGGTGGACAGAGGGTGCATGTGAGAATAACACAAAACAGCTCACCTCTGATAACTCAAAGCCCTTATGTCAATCTCCATTTGAAGTGTCTTACCAAGCCAATCTAAGAGTGTTATTTACCCCAGATGAATGAAAAATAATGCACTTGGAAAAGAATAACACCAAGAAGTCAATAAGGAAAATAAACTCAGACAGCTGTGGTGACAAAAAAAAAAAAAAAAGTAGAGGAGATAGGGAATGACAGATTGTTTAGAAAGAAGCATGGTGACAAAATGGTAAGGAGCAGCAGTAACTGAATATCAAAGACGCATCCGGAGAAGCTCACTGGTGGTCTGTTTTGGAATACTCTTCCCACTGTGTTGCTTTTATGCTTATTTCTTAGACTTTCTCACTTACAACATCTCTAACCACTTTTGTTTAAATGCATACTTTGGTGTCAAATCCTTTCCCTTATGAAGGATAAATAGTTTTTTTACACTAAGCCTTTCCTACATAAGATTTCCTAGGGAAGGCACGGATGACTCTGGTTTGGCAAACCCTCCTTCGTAATTCACTGTGTTCAAATCAAGTACAATCAAGTGTGGCTTGCATCAAAAAGCACCATCACCGGAATGGAAAACTGTTTTAGTTTTGTGAAAATCCGAAGAGCAAATGAAGATGTGTGAGAAAAAAGATTTTACCCAAAGGATAGTTTCCAGGTTATTGCCAAAGGCTAACGAATACTTGACTTGAAGTTCACTTAGAGTGACCTAAAAAGAAAAAAACTTTAAGCTTAGATTAAGCACAGTGAGTCTTGTTCACCGGTAACATTAAAATAAAATAGGGGCTTCCCTGGTGGCGCAGTGGTTGAGAGTCCGCCTGCCGATGCAGGGGACACGGGTTCGTGCCCCGGTCCGGGAAGATCCCACATGCCACGGAGCGGCTGGGCCCGTGAGCCATGGCTGCTGAGCCTGCGCGTCCGGAGCCTGTGCTCCATAACGGGAGAGGCCACAACAGTGAGAGGCCCGTGAACCGCAAAAAAAAAAATAATAATTAAAAATAAAATAATAAAATAAATAAATAAATAAAATAATTTATGTCTTAGTAGTGCCTAGTATTTGCTAGTTGCTATATAGAGCTAACTAAAAGGACATCAGCCCATAAGGATCATATGATGTAAACAAATCATACAGAAAGCCTCCATTTTTAATAGCACACTGAGAGCGTGAATACTGATATAAATATCAGATGCTCCCTTTTCTTTCTTTATTAAATTAATAAGCATTTATTAAGCGCAGCACTGAAGCAAGCTCTGAGTGCAGCCCACCCAGGCGTCATAAGACGGCCAGCCCTGGGTCTGGGGAGCAGATGATGCGTGTTATCTGAGGGGCAAATGTGAAGTTACATATAATTGTTTTCACAAGAAAATTAAAAAAGAGGAATTAAAGAAAAGAAGATGACCAACAGGAAGTGGAACAAAAAAGAAAGCACACTCTGATGTCGAGGCCCTATTTGAAGAAAACAAACTGGAAAACTGAGGTAATTCTACAGATTCTTCAAACATAAAAACTGTGTTTTGGTGGGAAATATTCCAGTCCCGAGTTTTTGTGGGTAGTTTGGTACCTACATACCTCTTGATTTTTACATTTCTGTTGAAAATCTACTAGGCACCCTATTTCTTTCTCCACTTTCACAGTGTTCCTAGGAACAAATGGCATTTGAAAGAATAACAAAAGGCACGTGGGATTTTTGGTGAAGACCTATTATTGTTTCACAAATATGAAGTTTTTATGCTGGTGGAGGAACCAAAACACCAAACCTTTAATAAAAAAGGTGGGAATCTGTGGGGCTTTGAATGTTGGAAGGAACACTCTAGAAATAAACTTGTGGCTTTATTTAAATAATAAGTATTGTCATTGGGCCAAGCCTTAACCTTTGCAAGAGTCCTACAGCAAGAGAATTGAATCCAATCGAAATGGATGGCTCAGTCGAATTAAGGCAAGGCTGACAGAAAATGGTTTTAATTATTCTTCAGAGGTACTATTCTGCAGGCACTTTGCCAAGCAAATATTCAAAGAGAACATGCAAACACAAAAATAGGATGCAAATGGCTCCACAGTATACTGGTATGTCTTCAAGAAATGCTATGGGATTGTTTTCTTGTTTTTAGATTTGTCACCTGTTCTCAAAAGCCATTGTATTTTTCACATCTCTCTTAAGGTTGAGCAGTTGAGGCTTCTTCAGCTTTATGCTGGGCTGTCTACATTTGGCTAAGTACATTCTCTTTTTAATTTTGGGACTTTACCATCAACTTAAACTCTGAAGTTCAACGTCACATGGAATAGTACAACTCTCTCAATGGGATCTGTGAAAGTGAAAGTGCAAACGTGAACTAAAGATGTGGTTTCTAATGGGTTAGAAAGAAAAGATGGGAAATGTAACCTCTTCCAGTGTCAAGAATATCTATTTGGTAAATGTGTCACTTTTTATACTTTATAGTTTAAAAAAATAATAAAATAGAATGACAGAAATGCTATGTATTTGTAGAGTGTGATTACTGCCAGCTGTCTTTGTTTTGGTAATGTGTCAGCGTTTGGTTCCTGTTTACCTAAGTCAAGGAAAATCGGGTTATTGTGAAGGCTACCCGTGGCTGTTTACGTACTGCTCCTCATGATGCTGGAAATGAGTGCTGCTTCCTGCTCAAAACCAGAGAGAAGAAATGAGGTATGTGGGAATCTCACACACTAAAATAATCGCAATAGGTATGATCAATAAAGCCTTTAGTTAACGAGCAATATGATTTCTACCTTCCCACCTACCTTCAAACTGTATCAAATTATTCATTGTTCCGTGAACTCACCATGTGTTTTTCATCTCTTCCTCTTTTCGGGAATATCTTTCCCTTATTCTCGCTTTTCTCCAACTGATGAGTGTCCATTCACCTATTAAGCCCTAATTTCAATGCCACCTCTTCCAAAAGATATTCCCCAAGTATGCCAGGCAGAAGAAATTATTCCCTCCTCTGTATTTCCATAGCATTTTATAAACACTCTCTTTTAACAAGTATTATGTAGGATCAGAATTAAATGTTTACATGTGGATGCCAACGCTTGACCACCAGTTTCCCACAAGCAAAGCCCTTGACTTAATTCATTCTTCTGTCTCTGGAAACCAGTGGTCCAGACAGTGACATATATTGGTCATTGAACACCTATTTGTTGGATTCAATGGTTGGGTGAGGGAATGAATTCATTACACTGAATCAATGCTAGTTAGTTCACCTTATGTCTGAATTATATCAAAATCATAAAATCTCATGGGATTCTTATGCAGGAGGCAAAACTAGACAACCTCAGACAAAAATGAGCCGACCTAAGGTGTTTCTAAATCTTTTCTGGCTCGAACATTCTATAATTTTACGATCTTTAGGCATCTAAGGGGTGGGCCATCTCCTGTGTCCCTTTGGGAGGGTGTGATATGGGATAAATGAAGGGTAGTGGAGTCGTGGCATTACTTAGGCATAGTTTTACCTTCACACATGAGCTCTCTCTGCTACACAGTTCTGCTCTTCCCTCTCTTCCTCGTACAGCAAGCATCCTAATGTCCTAACCCTTCTCGGCTTACCTTCCCATCCCACCTCGGCACACGGGTACCAAATGACCCATAACAGCCTTTACCCTAGGCCCTGGGAGAGTCAACACTGGGTTGACTTTGGTCCTATTATTAACTACATTCTTTAAGATCATCTATAATTTTCAAGATGAAGCACTTCATTGATGTTTTCTTACTAAGCAGATTTTGCCATTTATGCAGGAAAAGACGCTGGCAACCAAAATTGCATCTCTACAGAGAAAGGAAATTCACTTGGAGGCAAACGCTGTAAATTCTGTTGAAAGATAAGGAAGATGACGATCAACACATTCACCAGCGAAACAGAAATCTTAGAAGAGTGATGCCATACACGGGTTTCTGTTAAAGCTTATGTATCCAGAAATTTCTCTACAAGAAAATGAAATTACAGTCACTGTGCAAGCTGACCGATTACAGAGACAAAAGACTTTTCTCTATAATGAATGAGTGTAGTCTTCCTGAGTGATGATTATCTTTGTATTCAATCATTTATTAGTTCAATTAACATCTTTTTTTTTCCTTCCATACAAGGCTCCATACCTGGTTATGCAGCCCCTCAGGGATTATTCACAGACCTGGAGCGAAGATTCCATAAACAATGGGAATGTTCAAAACAGAACCAAGCCCAGAGACAGTTTGTCCATTTCACACAATACATGGGCCACCTCCATTTCGGTAAGGATAGCACTGGCCCAGCACCAAAGTCCTTTTCCTACATTTTTAAAACACAGTCAAGTCATATCACTAGTATTTAAATATCTACCTTTTGCAACTTGTACCAACAACTAGGAAATTTTCATTAGATGTAGAACCATAGTTTCTGCTTTCAAAGAACTGCAATATTGAGGTTATAAGAGTAACATTAAAACAGTTAAACAATGATAAAGGTGAAATAAAATGGTACATTAATTACACAATATGGAGAGGGAGGGGACTTCATTTTTTCCAAAGACATGTGTATTAGCTCAGATAATCCAGGAGTTTGAAGTCTGATTCTGACATTGATTACTTAAAAAGCACTCTAAATCCCAGCTCTTTTTATCTTTAAAACATTCAGAGTTGTTGTGAAGGTGAGAAATAAAGTGTTTAGCAGCAAATCATAGCTATTTTTACAAGCTGAAAAGGCTTCGTGGAAGAGACAGAATTTGAGTTCATCTTTAAAGGATGACACAAGTGGGTAAATAAGAAGTAGAGAGGGTTCTCATTTGAACAGTATCAGGAAACAAAGCCTCAGAAGCCATTCTGCTTATCTTGCTCAGAATGCAAAGGCTCAGAGATATACTTTGTGTCTAATACACTCAAAATTCATTTTCCCTGAATGAAGCATCACTTGCAATCTATCAGCCAAGTACAATATCAGGAATTCCCTCACCACCTTCCTGGGTTTAATGGACTAATTACTCTGGCTGAGTTTTAATCCCAATTTAGTTGCAGCCTCCACGGGATACTCTGTGATTCCTCACTCCAGGTGTTGTGAGGATTAACCAATCAATTTGAAACACCTTGTAAAAACATGTCAGGCTTTCTAATTCCTTTCTGAATTAATCCTTGCTCAATCCACATTTCACTGTGATGGAGTTTAAGCTGCCCATACCACGGTAGCACACCTGACCCAGAACTCCAAAATTTCTCCAGCTTGCTTGTCTTCCATCACTTTAGTATTGCAAAAGCAGCAAAAACAGTGCTTCCAAATTCTAGTTAAACAAGGGGCTTCCCGGGGTCAGACTGCTGGGAGGTTCTGTGCAGGCCGATTTAGTTATTGCCTTTCTTCCATTTAGTCTCATTTCTGGACAGGTTGCCCAAATTTCTAAGCCATGCAAAAACAATTTAAAATCACAGTGAGAATTAGGCTGTGTAGCTTTACTCATCCTAATATCCAGAAGAGCATGGGGTTCTCAATTTTTTTTTTTCCATGAGACGGAAGTGTAATCAATCATACCTGTGTCCTGGCCAGACTCCTAGCGATGACACCAGAGAAGGCTGAGCTAATTGGAGCTGCTGTATTGCAGGGTTTCCTCTGAGACCCCTACCGACCACACTGTTCGCAGTGCCATCCCAGTCTCTGCAAAATAAGCACTTCCCAACTGGCAATCGCCTGCACTTCTCAGGGCTGACACCTAAAATCCAAACGAAGACTGAACTCAACACACTAACAAGTTCAGTGGGTCACAAGGCAGAGAACCAAAATGAGTCCCTTAGACAAATATTTCTTTCCTGTTCAAATGTATCTACTTCCAGTTACCAAGTAACAAGAATTAGTCACACTTGCATTTCATTTTTAACCTTAGCCGCTAATATGAATGAAGTAAGTTGGCCATTTTCTAGAAATAATTTTCTTGCAGAAAACTCTTCTGTGGTAAGCACTGGGGGGAAAAAGACACACACACACTCTAATTGTTGTTTGTAAAAACCAGAAAACGAATAGATTTGACCTTAAAATAGCATTCTATAACTATTTCCTAGACAAACTGCAATTCCAACACATAGTAGAGTAGTGACAACTTGTAATATAACCTGAAGACACTACACAACCTGAAAATATTACAGATGGCTGGTGAAACTACTTTTCCTCACTGTCCCTTAGTTACTCTATGGGATAGCTAAGTATGTCAACACTGCCAATGTTAGGATTTTATCATTAAAATATATTCACTTTAAAATTTATTTCCCATAAACATAGACTAATCTTTAGGAAAACACATGAAAGTATCATTCCCAGGGTAACACCCTATTGACTTACATTGGCACATGATAATATGCCTTAATTTACAAATCTTTGTGCATGGACACCACAGATACAGCCTTTAGATAAATCAAATTTTCAAAAGAGTTTAAAAAAATTTTTGTATCTCTTAATCCTATGTGGTCAGAATAGAAAGTCATCAGAGATAGGGCTGTATAGGTACTGCCCAAGAATACAATCTGAGACTTAAAAGCATCTTTAAAGTCGGTTCCTAAAATCAGCTTACTTGACTTTTTCCTCTTTATTTAAAATAAATTATAATTTTAAAACAGTCATGAGTCTTCATAAATGAGCCCAATTTGAAGAAGGAAAAAAAAAGTTGTCAAAAACTTCTGACCAGGAAATCCACCTCAAAAATCTAGAAGAGTCTCAAAATGGTGAAATTGATCTGGCTGTTGATTTTTAAAGAGTAGACAGACAGTGCCAGCAAAGTCGTTCCCATGGCAACCAACTAGGCAGCC
Source organism: Mesoplodon mirus (assembly GCF_964341445.2). Classification (NCBI taxonomy): domain Eukaryota; kingdom Metazoa; phylum Chordata; class Mammalia; order Artiodactyla; family Ziphiidae; genus Mesoplodon; species Mesoplodon mirus. Next base: position 73,495,687 of record NC_138993.1, on the reverse strand, counting down.
ATGCCTCCACCCACGCCCCACAGAACTCAGAACTCTGTTCCATGGAAGCAAAACTTATCTAATATCTCCATTGCTGCTGCCTGGGTCAGAACTCACCTTTGAAGGGGTTTCAAAGTAAAACTAGAAGCACCTTTTCAAAAAGAATCCTTCTAACGGAGTACTATGATGTCAAAGAGTGAAGTGCGAGCCCACTGGTATCTTCCCCAGAGCACTTTCTTGTCTTTGTCACAGATAAGATAAGTAAACTTGCCAAAGGGTGGGCGCGCTGGGGGAGGAGAGTGCCACCAGATAAGAGACAGAGGGTGCCTGTTCTCCCGTCATTTGGTGGAAACTGCCGGTGTGCGCGGCAGGCAGACTGGCTGGCTGTTCACCCTACTGGGCCAGGAGGAGTCCAGGAAAGACAGAGGGGAAAAAAAGTGATGGAGTCCCTGAATCTGTGAGTCATAACCAGCTGGTAATGTACAAACTGCAGGGAATTTGGTCCAAGGGTTGAAGCTAATTAATCATGCCAGTTATATAATACTGGATATAATCAGGGTAGGAAATCCGTTATTGACTGGCTTATGACCTGTAGTATATAAATTCAATATAAAATATCGTATCCAGGTCCCAAGCCTCCAAAATTAGACATTGGTCCTAAATCCTTACTGTTTGAGTTTCACCCTTCCTTGACTTGATAAAATAAAAAGATAAACTTGAAAAGATAAACAAAATTGATAAACCTTTAGCCAGACTCATCAAGAAAAAACGGAGGAGTTCATGTACTTTTAAAGGAAACGGTGGAATGAAAAGGAGCCTGGCCTGGAATGGAGGGACCTCTCTTCCCTTGCTGGCTACTGATTTTTGCGAATCCTTTCCCTTTGGGTCTGGATTGCTATAAACACATCACATATCTCTACCAATAAGCTGCTGGAAGGACTGATATCTTGAGGTCTTTTGAGCTCCTAGATCTCTGAGCCATGGTCCTTCCTGAGCATCTTAGGTGTAAGGGAGATATTTCTGCCTCTCAGTGGTAATAACCATTTTTGCCAGAAATATTAATTTGGCCATTGATCAAGAACTGTGTGACAGCTCTTTCATAGTCAGCCCTGGCTTACACATGGGCTGCTTTCTAAATCCTCTGTGCTCTGCCTATTTATTTCTCCCTACCCCGACTGAGTGTTATTTTTATTATGATTTTTCATATACGTAGGTCTTACCTCTGTCCCTAGACTAAAAGCTCCTTGCAAGGAGAATCTGTGTCTAGGCATCTTTGCACCACTCACAGGAACCTAGGACATCATGGGCCTCAATCAATCTGGATTGATTTGATTTGCATTTGAATCTCATTGTCTTTGGGGAAACATGATCTGACCTATGACATTATTATAACAAACAACTGAATAACAGAAGTCTGTACAGTAAGGAGCTCCCTTGCCCTTTGTGCTTCTTTGTATGCAAATAAAACTGGCTGTCCTCATGGTGCAAAGACAACTACAAAATCAGAGTGCAGGTGGGTGCCGCCCCTGTGTGTCCATCCACCAACCGCCACGTTCACCCACGGGCTGGTCACCTGCCAAGGTCACAGAAAGGTGGATCCCGACTCCCGTGTGTGTATTTCCCACCGGCAGCTGTGCTATAGCTGGCTCCTTGCTTCCTCTAAGTGCACCTCAGCTGGCCTGTGTCCCGACGGCCCATAGATGCTCTGATTCTAGACGCTCAGTCTGCCTTCACATTCTTTCCTCTGGTCAAGCATGCACCTCTTTTTTTTTAAAATATTTCCATACTTTATTTCTTCCTATCTTTTTTTTTTTTTTGGCTGTGTTGGGTCTTCGTTTCCGTGCGAGGGCTTTCTCTAGTTGTGGCAAGTGGGGGCCACTCTTCATCGCAATGCGCAGGCCTCTCACTGTCGCAGCCTCTCTTGTTGCGGAGCACAGGCTCTGGACGCACAGGCTCCGGACGCGCAGGCTCAGTAGTTGTGGCTCACGGGCCCAGTTGCTCCGCGGCACGTGGGATCTTCCCAGACCAGGGCTCGAACCCGTGTCCCCTGCATCGGCAGGCAGATTCTCAACCACTGAGCCACCAGGGAAGCCCTGCATCTCTTTTTTAAAAAATTACATTTATGAAAGTCCCAGCATATGATAGGTATTCTGGAGGTGGGGGGCGGGGTAGCACACTGATGGGCCCGGCTTTGAACATGGAGCAGAATAGAACTGATGATGTACATTTCCATTTCCATGGGAAGATGAACAAAGCTCACCCTCACCTTGCAAAACCCAAAAATCCAACCCAGTTAACTCTGCTTTCCAAAACCCATTCAGTGATTGAAAGGGTTTTTAAAAATTATTCCCAGATTTTGAATTCTAAATGTACTTTGTAATTAGTCTTTTTCCTCAATAGCAAACGTTTTGAATTCAACATAAGAAGACCATCGCACATGATTTAAAAATGCTGTAAAGGTTGACTACACTAAGGATAGTCTGCAAAAGTCTACATAAAGCCCTTTCATAGAATAATGCAATTATGCCACAGAGATTTTCCATCTTTCGCATTGTTCGAAACGTTATAAATACTAGCTAATGGAATGTTATTTACATGAACTTTAATAATGCACCTTGATTCTTCATCATAGATGCGCAGAAGGCCATGTAGACTATACAGTTTTCTCCATTACGAGGTGGTTAAAGGGCCCATTTTCATCAGAACTGCTCCAGGTTTTCCTTCCCTAGACGTTTGACTGGCTTGCTCAGATTCCTAACTTCAGTGCTATTAATGTATTTTAAACTCTTGCCCCACTTTTTATGAATGTGAAAGTCTCATGCATTTTTAAAAAATATTATTTAACATATCAAAATAAATTAGATGCCATGGCTAAAAACCAGAGGAAGCAAGGGAACTAAACACTGCTTAGGGAATTCCCTGGCAGTCCAGTGGTTAGGACTCTGCACTTCCACTTCAGGGGTCACGGGTTCAACCCCTGGTGGGGGAACTAAGATCCCGCAAGCCATGCGGCACAGCCAAAACCAAAAACAAGACAAACAAAAAACATTGCTTAGGTACCAGTTTACATCCGAGACCCCAGACACTAACCTCTGGTCCAACAGACATTCCTTCCCAGGAGGTGGCAGGGAGGCACATCATCTCTGCAGCAGGATATTACCATTCAGGCCCAGCCCGGGAGCCACAGTACAGAAGACAGAGAGCAAAACCTAATGAACTGCATGACTGCTTAATTAGTCTATTTTTTAAAAAAACATAAAGCACTCAACAGGAGGTAAGCCCCCGAAAGGGTGTGGGCCGGTTGGCAGCGAGCAGAAGACAAACAAGTAACGGGAGAGCTGGGAAGAAGAGAGAGCGTTTGGAGGTGTCCATTTTTATCCACGTTCCCAGGCAAGCAGCCCCACCCTGAAATCTACTGTGTAGGCATCCCCACCCCACTTGCAACCCAAATGGAGAGCGTGTCTTCCTCTCCCTTCCCCTTCGCCTTTCCTTCTTTCCCTCCTGCCTCCTGCCTGCTCCAGGGTCCTCCTCTCAGGGCCTCCACCCAGGACACTTAGCCTCCTGCTCAGCACACAGCACCCAGCCATGACGTGGTTAATACACATCCCCCCTCCTGGTGTCTCCACCTTCCAAAGCAGGGGAGGCCGCAGGTGGCACCACCACGTGCGGGAGACGTTGGAAGGTCAGAAGGAGAGGGACCCACGCAGTGCATGCGCGCGTGCACACACACGCCCATCCTGGTGGGCAGCCCCAGAATCGCATCAAACACCCACTACCCAGCTTTGCTGTTGTCCCTCTTTCAAACAAAGAGACGTGGATAGATGAGTCAAATGATTCGCTACAAAGTCCACAAACCCAGAGTGAGATGCCTCGTTCCAAATATGTGCCACGTTGTGCTGAAACCCGTGAGTTTGTGAGCTTTAGGAAGATGACTCAGCATTTTATTAAACACATCCTTTGGGGGTTTGTACACAGCTCCTTTGGGGGAAAGAAAATCTTTAGCCCTTCAGGGTAACAATGATTGTTAACTTGAATCTACCTACACTCTCTGCCCTCCAAAAAAACTCTTCGAGGAAGAGGCAGCTGGTGGTGATAGGCCTGGTGCTCAGGAAAAGGGTGGGTGAGGAGAGGCGAGAGGGCCTGGCCTAGGTCGAATGAGCTAATGAAACATGATGAAACAGTCACAGGATGGTTTTTTCTGAGACTGACAAGATAAGGCCCGCTTGTCCAACTTCTCTGGAGCCCTGAGTGTGAGTAATGAATATACATGTGGAGCAGTCCCATCATCGGGGGCGGGTTTTGCGTTTGGACACCGCAGTGCTGTTTTCCTTCTGGGCGTCATTGTTTGGGAGAAGCAAGGCCGACAGCCCAGATGCTCCTAGCCACCCACAGAATCCTGTCAGGGGTCATAATTTGTGAGGGAAAGCAAAGATTTGCAAAAGAATTGGAAACAGCTTTGAGGAGAGACTTGAATAAAGGACTCTGTAGGTGGTATGATTCCAGAAGATGGTTGGTCATGTGGTACCTTGAGGAAAGCTGAGGCCCTCGGCCTTCAGAGGTCCAGGCATTGGGCAGCCCGCTGCTACTTACTTTTACCACTAGGTTTATTGACATAGGACACTGTTGACCAGAATTAGATTTATTAAAATCTCTGGGGCTTCCCTGGTGGCGCAGTGGTTGAGAATCTGCCTGCTAATGCAGGGGACATGGGTTCGAGCCCTGGTCTGGGAGGATCCCACGTGCCGCGGAGCAACTAGGCCCGTGAGCCACAACTACTGAGCCTGCGCGTCTGGAGCCCGTGCTCCGCAACGGGAGAGGCCGCGATAGTGAGAGGCCCGTGCGCCGCGATGAAGAGTGGCCCCCGCTCGCCGCAACTGGAGGAAGCCCTCGCACAGAAACGAAGACCCAACACAGTCAAAAATAAATAATAATAATAATTAATTAATAAAAAACTCCTACCCCCAACATCTTCTTTAAAAAAAAATAAAATCTCTGCATACAACCCATTCGGTTGCATGTGGATTTTTAAATCAATAATTTATTCACTTCAAAAATACCTATTTTATTTTCCTATTTTTTTCTTGTCTCAATTTAGGTATTTTTTAAACCATTAAGTTTGTTATTAAGACCTTGATGTCCATCGCCCACTATTTTTATTAAAATAAGTTTCCTTTAGTTTTTTTTTTGTTTTTTTTTTTGTTTTGTTTTTTGTTTTTAAATTAATTAATTTATTTATTTTTAGCTGTGTTGGGTCTTCGTTTCTGTGCGAGGGCTTTCTCTAGTTATGGCAAGTGGGGACCACTCTTCATCGCGGTGCACAGGCCTCTCACTGTCGCGGCCTCTCTTGTTGCGGAGCACAGGCTCCAGACGTGCAGGCTCAGCAGTTGTGGCTCACGGGCCCAGCTGCTCCACGGCATGTGGGATCTTCCCAGACCAGGGCTCGAACCAGTGTCCCCTGCATTGGCAGGCAGATTCTCAACCACTGCGCCACCAGGGAAGCCCTCCTTTAGTTTGTGTTTTCATTTTTCTTTTAGTAGAAGAACCAGTCATATAAAATTTTGAGATAGATTGTAAAACTGGAACAAGTGAGAATTTTGCTAGATTCTTTGGAATTTAGTTAGCTGCTGCTCCTTCTTCTCCTTTTGAAATAAAATAATCATTTTCTGAAATAAAGAAATGCATTTTTAATTGCAAAGTGTAGAGTTTCATGGTGTATAATTTTAATTCTCTACACATCAGTCTGAACCAACCACTGTTCTTGTTTATTGCAACTTTAAGCCTGGGAATGTTTATTTCTTCTACAGTTATTTAAAAATAATTCTGTAAAATGTTCCTATAAAAGGTTAAGTCATACGATTGAAACATACTTAAATTGTCAGAAAATGCCAAAGCATAGAATATTCATTATTATTTGTAAGAATAGGAAATTGATGTAATAGAAAGGGTAAAAATTTTTAAGACAGATTCTTATTGATATACTAGCCTAGTCATTTACACTTTCCTAGCTTGATATTCTATATCATAAATAGAGATCTTGTTTTCCGTACATAATAGATAGAAGCTGAAAATATGCAGCTGAAACAGAAGAGAAAGTTTAAAAACTTAATTTATCTTCTATCCCTGTAGAAGTTTCTGGAAAAAAAATCAATGATTTTAGTAAAGCATAAATCTGACCATCATTTATTATACAGAACAAAATATACACACATACATTTGCGTAAGCTGCTTTTTTACTAGCATACTAGCACCAAGTGTTTATAAAAGAGCCAGGAGCCCAGAAATAAATCAGAATGCTTCTGCACACACAAAAGTGCTGTCATAAAGTCAGGGACCTTTAAACTCACTCACCTGATGCTAAAAGAATCCCTTATAATACTTAAAGAAAATATGGTCACAATTTATACATAAAAAGCTACTATAGATGAATAAAAAAGGTAAGAAGGAACAACTACAGATAGGTCATGCAATAAGAAAAACAAATTGCTAAGAAATACAGAGGAAAAAATCAATTTCAGTAGTAACCAAAGGACTACAAATTCAAATAAAAGATATACTTTTTAAAATTGAAGTATACTTGATTTACTATATTGTGTTAGTTTGCTATGTACAGCAAAGTGATTCAGTTATATACATATGTATATATAAGTGTATATGTATATGTATGTTCTTTTTCAGATTCTTTTCCATTATAGGTTATTACAAGATATTGAATATAGTTCCCTGTTCCAGTAAGTCTTTGTTGTTTATCTATTTTATTATATATAGTAGTGTGTATCTGTTAATCCCATACTCCTAATACTATTGTACTTGTTAAATAAGCCAACATTTATTTTTAATGATAATTTTCAGGGTGTACAGGGTAAGGTGAAGTCGGCTTTCTTGTATACTGGTGATGGACGTGCTAAGCTGTACAGCAATTCTAAAAAGTAATGTGGGAGGTATTTGTTAAGTCTGTAAGAAAAGTTATTCACTTTAACAAAGTAACTCCCCTTCTAGAACTCCATTTTAAAGAAACAATTCAAGCTGTGGACAAAATTTATACACAAAGATATTTCTTCCAGCACTATTTATAATAGCTAAGAATGGAAGCAAATAAATTCAAAAATAGGTTCAGATTTATGCAAATTAAAATACAACCATGATTGAAAATTATGCCTGCAATTTTAATGAAGAAAAGTTCTCAAAAATTATTAATATCCTGGGAAAACACTCACAGAAGAACACTTAGTGAAGAATGAATAATGCAAAATATTATGTACAAAAATTATCCCAATTGTGTAAAACGGTATAATATAGATTACTGTATTATATGTGTAAATAATGCCTGCATATTTACATACAAACACACAAATCTGTATTTGCATGTTCATGTTTAAATATATAGAAAACTATTTTAAAGAGATTCCAGTGGTAGCAGTATCATCTCTGACTAGTTTGCATATCACATTTTCCATGCTACTTTCCTATTTTTTCAAATTTCTCAGAGCCCATATTATTATTATATCATCAGCATTATACATTATACTGAGAAAAATGACTCATTAAGCATAATTGTTTTTAAATGCCGCTCAGAGCCTAGTTGCTTATGTTATAGATCATTATTTTCGCAGATGGTGATCCGGTTTCCTGCTGCATAACTGATCAGGATTAGGTGATGAGGAAGAGGAGGGAGGGTGCATGAGTTTACTGGTAGTGATGCTTCTCACCAAGCCCTCACCCCCGTGGGACCAGTATCAGTCCTCCCATTAGTAAGGGGAAGGGAGATCCTTAACAGACCCTCAGAGAACCAGACATGGGGAATGGAAGCAATAAGCCTAGAAAATGTTTAGAATGGCTTATCTCTGCATATCTAAATTGGGCCTATAACATGGTGGTCGAGCCCTGGAGTCAGGCAGGCTGGTTTCAAACCCCAGTTTCACCACCTGGTGGCTGGGTGACCTAGTAAAACATTTAAATCATCTGATGCTCAGTTCCAACTCAAAAAAAATGGGGTGGAAACAGTACCTGTCCCATTGGGTCGTTGTGAGCATTGAATAAGCTAATTCACAGAAGGATGTAGAACAGTGCTTGACAATGAGCCATGCGGTTGTTAAGACTGTTACCATTTTCTAAATGACGCTCTCAAAGGCAAGGTTTCTCCAAGTGTGATTCTCCCGACTGCTTGGACCAGAATCAGGAGGGAAACTTGTGACAGACGCATATTCAACTCTACTGAATAAGAATTTCTGGAATGGGTCCCAAGAATATATATTTTTGACAAGCTCCCAGGTTGCTCCTATGTGCACTAAACTTTAAGACACACTGTACCAAAAGTAATATTGTGTTATAATTCTCTATAACCATTCTTAAGTCACCAAGAAAAAGTTAAACAATGTTGAGTAATTCTACTTAAGTAGCTGAGAGGTACTACGTACCCACGTAAATTGAAGTCCTGACAAGGATGAATAAATAAAAGTTTATTTCTAAGTTTATTTTATTTCAAAGTGAAAAGCTTTTGTTATCAGGAATATTCATTTATGTGGAACACTTCATTCCTTGAAGATGTTAGCTAAAGGATGTGTTATTGTATTAATGTCTGTTTGTATAGAAGATATGATTTTACCCATTGTATCATAAAACATAAGATTATAGTTGCTTCAATATAGAGTTGAAAGTGCCCAGATTTTCTATGCTATGGAGAGAGTATGTCTATTCATAATCAAGTATCTGTGTGCCTCTAAATAAAAGGGTTGTAGTTAAGAGTTATGTGCTCAAATTGAGAAGAAATGCAGTGTCTAATTGTAGATTTTTTTCTTTGCAGCCTTTCTTATTTACTATCTGACCCTTACAAGTACAAAGTTTTTTTTAAATTAGTGTTAGGAACATCCACTCTAATGACAGTGATAAGCATCATTTCATCTCCGTATGTTTTCAAGTTGCCTTCCGACTCATAAAGCCCAATACTCTCTGACCAGCTCCAGTGGCAGGCTCTCTTGAACATGTCCACATGGGCTAAATGCAAATCCTGGCATCATTTGGGCAATCAGGATGGAAATTCATCAAACCCACTCCACACACAATTCAGATATAAGGGAAGGAAATCCTACACAGCAAAATGCAGACTTATCTTACATGTACCATAACTGCAATTAGACCAAATTTCTACTCAAAATCCAAGCATTCATAACTTTAAAAAGTTCCTCTGTAAAATAGCTTTACATCAGTAAGCACTATCAAGACTAATTTCCCTGTCAATTTTAAAATTCAGAATTTTTATCACTCTAAATGCATATTAGCAACTTCATCTAATTTATAGACTACACCTTACTTAAGCAGATGATTTTGTCTAGGTTTTCCTGAAATAAATGAGGATTTCGGGTGACACTGACCTCTTTAATTATACTGAAGAGAAAACCATTTATTTTAAGTGCATGCCATTCAGAGTTATTTCTAGTTCATGGTAGATATCAAAATACTCATTTAAAAAGTTGAAGAAACTTATGCTTGTTTAATTGGGGGAGGATAAAGAAGTATGCTCAGGAAGCTTTTAAGATTATGGCTACCAGCAAAAGTTATTCATGTCAGCATCCAAAAATGCCTTAAATTTCCAAAAAACAGAACTCTGTTCTCCTAGACAGTCATTTAGCAACCATTACGGTAGACTTTAACACACTGAAGGTCAAGATGATTGAGACATTTTAGGGGTATACTATTGTGCTCCCAAATAAAACACTCAACTTCAACTAGCCAAAGCCATCATAATGCTGAAAATAATACTACCATAGTTTAGCCTCCATTGGAATCTCTTGAAAACTCAGTACCATCTGCCTTGTCCAAATCATATGTTAGAAAGCTGAACTTAAGTGTGACATTGTAGTGAAGCAGGTATAGTTTGGAAGAATGTGATTTAACGGCAGATCGGTTGCCCTCAACGGGATCAACAGAAACAACCATAGGGGGTACATGTGGAATCACGGGTGCCCTGGAGGACAGCAAGTGACTAAATGACCCCAAATTGTAGTTGCCATTTGTCTTGGGTTTGGTTTTCAGAATGTATCCATCTATGAAATGGCAACATCTGCCCTCTTATTACAACATTCTAAAAGCTAAAAATATAAATACATGCGATGCAAAAAAACTTGCAATCCTCTTTTAAAACTTGGACAGTTTTCTATTAGGTAGTTCATTTCAAAAAGGCTATATTTGTTTAAAATGCAATATCTTGCCATTGACTGTTTTCCTTCCAGTTCTTATGAAAACAAGTATTCTAATCAAACCAAAATTCCTAAACTAAAAAAAAAAAATTATTTTCAGCCAATGATATTGTGCTTAACCAATGTTCTCCTCCCTCTTAAAAAAATTAAAGGGAGGATTTCTCTGTAAATTGAATAGAATCAACTTTCCAATGTAGGAAAGACAAAGTAAGCCTCCTAATTCAATTCTTCCATTCATGTGATCATATCTTCCCCTCCCCCAGGAAAGACTCTCAATCCAAATATGGCTTCATGTTTTATGTCCCCCCCAACTCAAGTTCATATGTAGAAATCCTAATCCCCAAGGGATGGTGTTAGGAGGTGGAGCCTTTAGGAGGTGATTGGGTCATGAATGGTATTATTGCCTTGTTTAGACACCCCAGAGAGCTCCCAGATTCTTCCACAATGTGAGGACACAGCAAAAAGACAGCCATCAGGGAAACAGACCTTATCTGATGAAGCCCTGATCTTGGACTTCCCAACCTCCAGAACTGTGAACAATAAATTGTTGTTGTTTATAAGCTATCCAGTATATGGTATTCCTGGTATAGCAGTACAAACTGACAGTGGTTTTCTCCAGCTCTTAGACTTCCAGAGCAAAGTACAGCTAAGAGGTTGGTTCCTACTTGCTCTCCCAGGAAGCCAACAAGCTGAACTCCAACCACCACTCTTAAAAGCAGCTGCACAAGCCAATATCCCACTCACCCCGAGGTCATTTCCTTCTGTTCCAGCCTTGAAACTAAACCCCTTTCACACACCTCTGCATGCTTCTGCAGACTTCATTGCTAAAGAGGAAGATGCAACTCAGACTCGAATTAGATTCTCCCCCCACCCCAGCCATAGTAATACTTTACAAGTAAAGTCTAAGTAAGTGCATTGCTCCTTTATTCTAGTATAACTGCATTTCCTAGCTTTTAATAGTATAAGTGCAGGTACTTACTCTCTGAGTTCTTCCTTTTGGAGCTCCCTCACCAAACTTAAGAACCAAGTACATTTAGAAACCGTTTCAGAAAATCCCTTCCTGTCCAAATTCTTTGAATCATTTTCTGAAATGCAAACACTGAATACTATTCTAGGAACTTACTAGATAGCAAAAGGCCTGGGTTCTAGTCTATCCTAATCACCTTTTGTTATCTGTGGGATGCTGAGCTGAGCTGTCATTTAACCTCACTAATCTCAGCTGTTTCATAATCTAATTCAATAAACACTTATCCAACGCCTGTTATCAACCAAGTACCTTGCCAGTTTGAGGAGGAGACCTATGCTGATTACCCTGAGCTGTCCCTTTCAAGTGCTCAAGAGTGTGGCTATTTTTTTTAAATTCTTTAATTTGATTTAATTTTTTATACAACAGGTTCTTATTAGTCATCAATTTTATACACATCAGTGTATACATGTCAATCCCAAACATTTGAAATGTGGCTAGTGAGACTGAGGAACTGAAGTTCAAATTTCTATTTTCATTAATTTAAGTTTAAAAATGAATACTTCATTCATTTGTTGGAAAACTTTAAGTACGTTTGGAACAACCTGAGCAGGGGAATCTAATTTTCCATGGTTAATTTTATGAAATCTTAATACAGATAAATTATTTCTAATGAAAATTTAGTGTCCAAGTTGGGATGTGCTGTAGGAGTGCATATTTTGAAAGCTAGTAAAAATAGGAGTGTAAAATACCAATTAATAATTTTTTATATTGATATGTTGAAATGGTAACATTTTGGATATATGGGTTAAATAGAAGATAGTTTTAAAAATTATCTCACTAGTTTCTTTTTTACATTTTTAAAATGTGGCTGCTATTGCTCAGATGTGGCTTACAGTATATTTTTATTGAACAGTAAACCTCTAGAACTCCAAAATAAACTAGCTCATGTAACATGCCTGCCCTGCCTCTGCCTAACTTTCTGTGTCCCATGCAACCTGTCTACGTTTTTTCCAATAGAAAACCCAGCTGTCGTTTACTCTCAACCCTTTGTACCCTGGGTCTTCCCCCCAAATAACTTGTTGCAATAATTTGCTTGCTCTGCTGTTTCTTCCATTATGTTAAAATTCCATGATGAAAGAAACAGGTTGGTTTGCTATTGCACCCTCATTGCCTCACATAGCACAATGTCACAGAGCAAGTGCTCACAACAGGTGTATAAAACATTGTGTTCCTGAGAAGTATCTAAATTCAGCGCTCAAAGGTACTGAATTGTTGTTGTTTTTAATATGACAATTCACCTTCAAGTAGAAAGACACCTAAATTACTTTAGAAAAACTTCCCAGTTTTTAAAAGAACCACAGGGCAGGAGTTTTTTCATCAAAAACGAAAATGACAGTAAATGTAACTTAGTTTTTGATATTTCACACCAAAAATTTGAATTAAAATTGGCATGTCTCTAGAAGAATACAGACTATTTTCTCCACACATACACACAAAAATAGTAAACAAATTAATTTCTCCCATTGCAACTTCTCCTTAAGATATAAAGGGGTAATATTCAACTCCTCGATAAAATCATACATTAGTAAAGCAATTTGGAAATGGACACATCAGTTCAATCCTTTGTCTTTCCTCATTATATGCTTTAACTTGTGCAAAAGGGACAGAGAATGACTTTCCTAGCATCTCTGACTGTCATTTATGGCTGACAAAATACTAGTATGAGGACTGTTATTTGTGTTTTAATTAGATTGAATTCCCACTCGTAATGTGTGTTTGCATATTATTGCTAAAGTGTAGAAATAGTAGACCAGGATTCTTTGAAATTTTATTTTTCAACCTTAACTCCCATTACTAAATAGCTTTTGCTTTCATTTGTCTTTTAATTTGATTATTATAACAGCAACATCATCATTTACAAAAGAATGAGCTCCATTCTCTCTCTGTGTATGCTCATATACTTATTAAGAACTTTATGGATTCTGACAGAGGAGTACCTGAAAAATAAACAGAGCTCACAGCTGTGTCAAGAAAAATACGGAGGGAGACGCAAAAGGGAGGGGATATGGGAACATATGTATATGTATAACTGATTAAATTTGTTATAAAGCAAAAAATAAAAAAAATAAATATAAAAAAAAAAGAAAAATACGATGTTACCACCAATGCATCTGCACCCAAAGTTAATAATTGATTAGATACCAAAAGTGTGAATCCCAGGGCTGGAAGCCAAAGCTAAATCTGCTTGCAGTTCAATAAGCTTCTGCTTTCTCTCCCTAACTCTTTGCCAAAGAAACTTTACCAGGGAGTTCTCTACTCAAAATATCAATACCCCAGAGCTCTAAAAACAAAAGATCTATTGGATTTTATAGTTACTTTGACAATAAAAAATAATAATAATAAATAAAAAGAAGCACTGAACTAATGTGTAGAATGAATTGGTAGAAACAAGATAATATACACACATTAGAATACAACAAAAGAGAGTCACTTCTAGAAAAGTAATAGTCTCTGAAAATCTGTTCCTCCATAAATGCAATGAAAACACTGGCAAAATGATGAAAATCAACTTTTTCAGAACTATGGAAATTATGCAAAGTCTTGCAACAAAAATAAACATTTATTTATTCAATGATAACAGCTGAATCTCAGTAAAAGTGAATTTTGGGGGTATTTTAACTTGCTCTTTTCCCATCCTTTACTCTTCAGCTCTGCAGTAGACTTGTAAACCAACAGCCTTTCAGTCATGATAGCCATGAAAACCAGAAGCCTGACAGCCACTAGCAGGTGCAGAAAGAATTTGGAGTTACTCTCCCAAACCCCCTTTCCAGAGAATTGTCATTGTTTGACCTGTCTGGCAGTTCCATGGGAACCCTGACTTGCAGGGCTTCTTTCTCTTTATTTGAGAATCAAAATCAGCCCACTGCAGTCTCAGAACATTTTTCAAAAACAATCACTGACAACTGTTTAATATTGTGGCTGCCTGAGGCAGTAATATAGTTGGGGCAAATGAAAAGCTGACCAAGAAACTTACAGGAAAATATGGGGAATGAAATGTACATAGAGTTTTCAAAGGCCTCTGACATATTCCTGGGAATCAAGGCCTCCATGTACATGTGCAGTAATGTAGGCAGACTCAAGAAATACCTGAGAAAGCCTTAGTATATCACCTCTGGTGGACCTTGAGTCACTGCATGAAAAGAAAGTAAAAGCTATTAAAGCTGCCTCCTGGAGTGTTGAAGCTAGACTCCAGGAAGCATACATAGCCTGTAGACAAAAGGTGGGATAGCTGTTCATTCAAGCTATTTCAGGAAATCTCAGTCCAATCATTAGCTGACCACTAAGCTAACTGACCAGAGACCTCAGTGGTCATAAACAAAAAATGCAGACTTTACAAAATTAGTTCAGAAAAATTACTAAACAAACAAATAGCAAAAACAACAAACCCTGGGATATGGGATCTGATTTCCAGACATGACACATTGTGTTATCTAATATGTTCGGTTTTCAACAACAGCAAAAAAATTATAAGACGTGCAAAGAAACAGGAAAATATAGCCAACACACATTAAAAAAAAAACAAAAAAAAAACAGTCATTAGAAAACTTCCCTGAGGAAACCCAGACATTGGGTTTCCTAGAAAAGTACTTTACGACAAAAGTACTTTAAATTAGCTATTATACATATGACCAAAGAACTAAACAAAAATATGTCTAAAGAACTAAAGGGAAGTATAAGAATGATGTCTCACAAAATAAAGAATATGAATAAAAATATATAAATTATAAAAAGAAACTAAGTAGAAATTCTGGAGCTAAAAAAGGACAATAACCAAAATGAAAAATTCACAAGAGGGCTCAACAGCAGATTTGAGCTGGAAGAAGAAAGAATCAGCAAATTTTAAGATAGGTCATTTGAGATTATTTGGTTTAAGAGGAGAAAGAAAAAAATAATAATAATTTAAAAGACACGAACAGAGCCTCAGAGACCTATGCAACACAATCAAACTATCAACAGATGCACAATGGGAGTGCTAGAAGAAGAAGAAAAAGAAACAAAGAGGAAAAAAGACTATTTGAATAAATAGTGGCTGAAAACTTCCAATATTTAATGAAAAACATAAATATACACATCCCAGAAGCTCAACAAATTCTAAGTAGAATAAGTTCAAAAACATCCATACCTAGACACATCCAAACAAACTGTTGAAAGACGAAGACAAAAAGAGAATCTTGAAAGCAGCAAGAGAGAAGTGACATAAAATATATAAAGGATCTTCAATAAGATAAACATCTGGTTCCTCATCAGAAAACATGGAAGAGGCAGTGATAACATATTTAAAGTGATGAAAGAAAAAGATTCTTCAACTGAGAATTCTGTTTCCAGCAAAAGTCTCTTCAAAAATGAAGGAAAACTAAGACATCCCCAGATAAACAAACTAATAGAGTTCTTCACTAGCATACCTGCCCTACAAGAAATACTAAAGTGAGTCTTCTGGGCTCAAATGAAAAGACATTATACAGCAACTCAAAACCACATGAAGAATAAAGAGCATCAGTAAGAGTAACTTATAACTAAATATAAAAGACAATATAAATGTTTTTGTTGTTTGTAACTCTTCTATATGATTTTAAAACAATTGCATAAAACAATAATTATAAAGCTACACCAATGGGTTTACAATGTCTAAAGATGTCATTTGCATGACAATAATCGCACAAAGAATGGAAGAGATAACAGAGCTATATAAAAGCAAAGTTTTTGTATACTATTAAAATTAAATTGTTATTAATCTGAACTCAATTGCTATAAACTAAGATGTTAATTGTAATTCCCAGGAAACCACTAAGAAATAACTCAAAAAAATATAGTAAAAGAACATGGGAATTAAAATACTACACAAGAAAATACGTATTTAACACAAAAGAAGGCAGTAATGGAGGGAGAGATGAACAAAATAGACACCAGACATTTTTAATATAGCAAAATAGCAGTGTTATGGGCTGAAATCTGTCCTCCTCAAAATTCATATGTTAAAGTCCTAACCACCAAGTACCTCAGTGGTACTGTATTTGGAGACATGCCTTTAAAGAGTTGATTCAGTTAAATGAGACCATTAGGATGAGCCTTAATCCAATTTGACTGGTGTCTTTAAAAAAAAGGAAATTTGGATACACAAAAGAGACACCAGGGATTTACACACACAGAAGAAGACCATGTGAGGACACAGTGAGAAAGCAGCCACCTACCTGCAAGCCAAGGTGAGAAGCCTCAGAAGAAATCAAATCTGTTATCACCTTAACTTTGGACTTCTAGCTTCAAGCACTGAGAAAATTAATTTTTATTGCTTAAAATAAAATACCAGTCTGTGGTGCTTTTTTCTGGCTTCCCTAGAGAACTAAAACAAGCAGACATTAATTCTACCTTATTAATAATTACATTAAATGCAAATGGATTAAACCCGCCAATCAAAGGACAGTGATGGACAGAATGAATTGGGAAAAAAAATCTAACTATACGCTCTCTCCAAGTGACACGTGTTAGATTCAAAAACATGTTGAAAGTAAAAGGATGGGAAAATATATACCATGTAGATAGTAACCAAAAGAGAGGTGGGGTGTTAGATCAGATGAAAAGCCTTAAAAAATAAGTGGATACTAGAGACAAAAAAAAAGGAGTATGATAAAAGGATCAATCCATCAAGAAAAATTCTAAAGATGCATGCAGTTAACAAAAACCCCAAATATATGAAGCAAAATTACAAAATTCAAGGGACAAGCAAACATTTCAACAACAATTCTTGGAGACTTCAACACCCTGCTTTCCATAATGGAGAGAAGAACTAGATAGAAGATACCAAGAATTACAAGATATGAACACTATAAACCAATTGGACCTAGAAAACTTCTACAGAACTGTCAATCCAATAACAGCAGAATATACATTCTTTTCAAGTACACATGGAATGTTTTCCATGGTGGACCATATGTTAGGCCATAAAACAATAAATTAAAAAGAGCTGAAATCATAGAAAGCAGAGTGGAATGAAATTAGAAATCAATATCAGAAGGAAAGTCGGGGAATTCACAAATATGTTAAAATCAAGCTACACATTCCTAAATAATCAATGGGTTGAAGATGAAATCACAAGTGAAATTATAAAATACCTTTAGATGAATGAAAATGAAAATATAACATACCAAAATGGATGAGTTGCAACCAAAGCTTAGAAGGAAATTTATAGCTATAAATGCCTGTTTTCAAAAAGAAGTAAGATTGGAGCAGAAATAAATGAAATAGAGAATAGAAAAAAATATTAAAAAATAAATAAAACCAAAAGTTGGTTCTTTGAAAAGATCAACAAAATTGAGAACTGTTAACTAGTCTGACAAAGAAAAATAGATAAGCCTCAAAAAATTAAAAGTGAGAATGAAATAAGGAATATTAATACCACCTTTTTAGAAACAAAAGGGATTGTAAGAGAATACTATGAACTATCGTATGCCAAACTAATTAGACAACTTAGATGAAGTGGACAAATTCTTAGAAAGACATAAACTACTGAAATTGACTAAAGAAGAATTCAAAAATATGAATAAACCTATAACAAGTTACAAAAAACAAAACCAAAACCAAAAAACTTCCCACAAAGAAAAGTCCAGGCCCAGATATGTTCACTGGTGAATTCTAGCAAACATTTGAGGAAGAATTAACAACAATCTTTCACAAAATCTTGCAAAATATAGAGTAGGAGGGAAGACATCCCAACTCACTCCTTGAAACCAATATTACTCTGATAATAAGACAAAGACATCACAAGAAAAGAAAACTACAGTCCAATATCCATTATGAACATAGACATAAAAATCCTCAGTTGTGTACTAGCAAAAAGTATCCAGCAACATCCCAAAGGGATTATACACATGACCAAGTGAGATTTATTCTAGGAGACAAGGTTAGTTCAACATAGGGAAATCAATCAATGTAATATATCACACTAACAGAATAAAGGACAAAAAAAGCACATAAGCCTCTCTGTTGCAGAAAAAGCATTTGACAAAATCTAAAATCCTTTCATGATAAGAACACTTAACAAATAGGAACAGAAGGGAACATCCATAACCTGATAAAGGAATCTATAAGAAACCCACAGATAACATCATTTGTTAATGGTGAACAAATGATGAAAGCTTTATCCCTTAGATGGAAAACAAGAAGAGGATGCCCACTCCTGCCACATTTATTCAACACTGTACTGGAAAATTCTAGTCAGGAAGACTAAGCAAGAAAAATAATAAATGGTATCCAGATAAGAATAAAGAGGTAAAACTACTTCTCCTCTCAGATGACATAATGTTGGCTATAGAAAATCCTAAAGAATACACATACACAACCACAGACACACATAAGAAGGGAAAAATACTATAAAAACTAATAAGATCAGCAAGTTGGCATGACATGAGATCATTATACAAACATAAATTGCATTTCTATACATTAACAATGAACAATCTGAAAATAAAATTAAATGATTCCATTTACAATAGCATCAGAAGGAATAATATACTTAGAAGTAAATATAACAAAATAAGTGTAAGACAAACACTGAAAACTACAAATCATTGTTGAAGGAAATTAAAGGAGATCTAAATAAATGGGAAAATATTCCATGTTCATGCATCAGAAGACTTAATACTGTTAAGATGGCAAATATCTCCAATCTGATACACAGATTTAACACGCTGCCAAAATTGTAGCTGGCTTTTTTTTTTTTTGCAGAAATTGACAAACTGATCCTAAAATTCATATGGAAATCTAAGGGAACCATAATAGCCAAAACAATCTTGAAAAGGAAGAACAAAGTTGGAGGATGCACACTTCTGGCATTCATAATTTACTACAAAGGTGCAGTAATCAAGACAGTGAGTTATGGACATAAGAATAGACATATAGATCAATGAAAAAGAATTGAGAGTTCAGAAATAAACTCCTACAGTAGAGGTCAGTTGATTTTCATCAAGGGTGCCAAGAAAGTTCAATAGATTAAACATAATAACCTATAATAGAAGAGAATGTAAAAAAAGAATATAGGTATATATAACTGAATCACTTAACCATGCACCTAAAACTAACACAACATTGTAAATCAACTATATTTCTATAAAAAATTTTTAAAAGAAAAATGAATGAACAACAAAAAATAGATCAAATGCAAGAGATAAATTGTGAAACCCTTACAAGAAAACATAGACCTAAGTCTTCATGACCTTGTATTAGGCAATGGTTTCTTAGATATGGCACCAAAACATAAGAAAGAAAAGAAGAAAAGATAAACTGGGCTTCTTCAAAATTAAACACTTTTAGTTTTCAAAAGACTTGATCAAGAAAGTGAAACTACAAACCAGAGAATGGCAGACAATATTTGCAAAGTGTATATCTCACAAATCTTATATCCAGAATATATAAAGAACACTTATTACTCAACAATAGAAATACAAATAATCCAATTTAAAAATGGTAAAAAGATGTGACTTGACATGGCTCCAAAGAAGATATGCAACTGGCCTGTAAACTCATGAAAAGATGCTCAACATTATTAGTCACTAGGGAAATGCAACTCAAAACCACAATGAGATACCACCTCACACCGACTACAATGGTTATAATTTAAAAGATCGACAATAAAAAGTGTTGGCAAGATTGTAAAGGAATCAAAACTCTCATACATTGCTTATGAGAATGTAAAGTGGCTCAGCAACTGTGGAAAAGAGTTTGGCATCTCTTCAAGAGGTTAAACATGACACCATATAACTCAACAATTCCACTCTTAGATATGTACCCAAGAGAACTAGAATATATGTATACACACACACACACACACACACACACACAAGTGCACATGAATATTCATAGCAGCATTATTCATAATAGCCAAAAAGTGGAAACAACCCAAATATCTGATGAATGAATAAACAAAATATTGTGTGCCCATATAATAGACTATTATTGATCAATTAAAAGGAATAAAATACAGATATATGCTACAACACGTATAAAACTTTTTCAAAGTTCACACCATTGTAAGTGAAAGATTACAGTCACAAACGATCACATATTGTATGATTCTGCTTATAAGAAATCCATAGACAGAAACAGGCAAATCCATAGACAGAAATCAGGGGCTGGGTGGAGGGGAGAATGACAAGTGATTGCTAATGGGTCTGGGATTTCTTTTGGGGGTGATGAAAATGTCCTGGAATTAGATAGTGATTACAGTTCTATCACACTGAATATACTAAAAACTCCTAAATTGTACCCTTATAAAAATAAACAAACAAGAGAAGAAAACAATGCAAAAATAGCAAGTGTAGTGAGAAGTAAATCTAGAGTTTTTGAGATGAAGCTTGTAGGATGAATACGATTTTGACAAAAGAAGACTATTAATAACATCAATAGTTATTAATAGTCTTGGAGCAGGAAAGCATCAGTTAATTTGGAAATTAGAGATAGTCTAGTGTGGCTACGTTATAATTTGGAAAGATAATTCTGGAGAGCTAGGATGAACTAAGATGTCAGGAGGCCCTTAATGTCCAGATGAAAGTGGCCATCCTATGGGGTTAGTGATGACAGCCCTGAAGGCTTTGAAGGAAGAGTGCCTTAAGAATAGCCTTGCAAGTCAGTTTGGGCCTCCACTCCCCGGAGCTTTAACCAATGCCAGAATCACAGAATATTATAGCCATGGGAGCCTATGATATTATCCAACTCCATGATTTAAAATAACATTAGCAATAAGCAGAACAGATCATGGAAAGGTCTCTGTGAGCCAAACATTGTGACCCTGTCATCTCAGCCACCCTCTGTTCACCCAGTGAGGAAAGCAACGGCAGCAGAACAGTCTGATACGTGTATCCTCCTCATTTTTGAGGCAAAGACACTGAAAGACAAAGGTTAAGCTACCATCACAAGAACGCAAAATTCACGCTTGGCAAAATGTGTCCAGGCTTCGGGGGAAATGACAGAGGCAGGGATGATGTGCAGAGCATGTTTGGGAATGTTCAGGAAAAGAAGAGTGCCATAGGGTGGGAGCCAAGATAACTCCATCTCCGTGATGACGTCGTTGAGACCTGGCATGAGTTTAAATTCAGCAGCGATGTAACCCCCAATGTGTGAGAACACGTCTTAAACACGTCTGCGTCCTTCACGGTGCTCTACACGTAATAATTATTTACTGGTTCGATGAATGAATTCAGACTCTCCTTGGATTTGTTCAAGGGCAGTCCCTGTGCTAGCATCTGGCTTCTCTCCAGCAGGGCGGTCAGAGGGGGCCCTCCAGGGGAAGTCGGATACTCTTCTCTCCCCTCACGTCACCAGACTATAGGGGACGCCCTAGCAGAGGGGGTCCTGAAAGCTCGCCTCTCCTCCGAGCCCAGGAAGGAGGGCAACAAGCCTCCCCTACGTGCAAAACAGAAATCAGGGTTCACTGCACACTCTCATTTCTTAACGGCCTAATAACAATATACAAAATATACATTTTGGTCCACAACCTTCATCTTTTTGACCAACCGCAGAATCAAAAGTGAAACGGTCCTCTCTTTAAGTTCAACAAGCTGACATTTCCAAGGAGTCCCCAGCAGTCCTGCCTGACGTTCACTCAGCACCTCCAATACGGATGCAATCTTTGCTGCTAAGTGTCCCTGAACTTAGTCACTGTCTCAGTTGAATGGGGGGAAAAAGCGTATGAACTTATCTGAGAAACAAAGAATGGTGAGAAAGAAACTTCTAACCTAGAAGTGAGAGAAACCCTTTGTCAAGACATTTCCCAGTTTTCAATGCCCAGTGAAGACGTACACAATGGGGAAAACTCAAGCGGCTCAGAGGAGGAAATCTATTTATTTGCACTGTATTGTTTCTTGCATTAGCTCATGATTCCAAGGAAGTGCTGTTGTGACTGTTTGCATTCTAATCACTACAAGATGCAGGCTATACCTCAAGATGTTAATGTGAACACTGACCATAATGACCATCTATTTTTAACACATAATTGTGGCATCATCCAGTAAAACCCCTATCACATCACCACCTGGATAATGGGAAATGACCACCAGCTTAAATGTGGGGACAGTTCGGAGCATCACAGGGCTATTGCTTATTTAATAATCTCAAGGAAAAAACGTCCTAGCAAATGTCAGCTTGTCATGATGGTTTCCTGGCTCTTCCTTTGTTGGACATAAAAGCTATTAGAGGGCTTCTATAAACAGTGGGTTTTATCAGGTATATTCTTCTATTATGAAAGTTTATCTAAAGAAATATTTTCTTTGGGGAAATCAATGCCAACGTGTCTTTCCTTAGGATGCAACGCATGGAAAGATGTAAAACAATTGTTTTGCTAGAGGGGAAAATACTCCTGACATCAGCCACAATACGCTTTGTTCTCATTATCATAAAATACAATCATTGCCCATAAATTTTCATAGAAGATGAGGAGAGAATGTTTCTGTCACTAGGCAAAAATTACTCATCTTCATCTCCCCTAGTGGCTGTCAGTTTCCAGCACAGGGGCTCACGCCCAGAGGATGTCGCTGGTTGATCAAAGGCCAGCTGCCATGGCCCAACCTCCTCCTGCAGGATGGGTCAGAGGTGTCCCTCGGACGGAAATTGAGTTGCTCCTGTTCCTCAAACGTGCCTCAGGCCCACACCCCTCTGCCCCTCTGAGGCTAACCTTTGCTTCCTCGTTTGCCTTGCTTTTGGCACTGTGCTTTTATTCCATTTTAGAGTTGTTGCATAGAATTCCTGTTTAGATTCGTTACCCTACTCTGCCTGCCCTTTGTAACTCCCACTGCCAAAAGAAATGTATCCTCTTCTTTTTCGGGGGCTGGAATGAAACAATATGAATTATTCCTTTGGAATCAAGAGCCGAACTCGCCCTCTGCGTAGCACCCTCGGCAAAGAATCGGGATGCATCAAAGCATACTTCACATTTTCAAAGAAAATGCCTACTCAAATCAGATTTTTGATGACTTTAATTTTCCCCTTTGAGCCTTCAGTGGAATCATAATTTCCTTTATGTGGAAGAAAGTGCATTGGCTTTGTTAACCAAAATACTACAAAGCTGCTGAGTGAAGAGCAGAGGACAGCTTGGCAATCAGATGCTCATGTGAAGGACTTTGTTTTATGGTAGTGGCTTCTAACATTCATGACTTTGTGCCAACAAGTAAAACGGGCTCCATATAGAAAGTCTGTTGTGGTGTTAGAATGAAACATCCCGGCCCCTCAGTCCTCAGAGCATTAGGCGTTTTTGTTCTTGTTTTAGCTTACGAGCTCCTCTCCTAAGTATGGTGCCTGCTAAATTGAAATCAAACTAAATTAAAAGAAACAAATAAAAATGGAGCAGATAAGCACAAGCCTCACAGACTACCCTGCGACTTCTATATAATCAAATGATTGCGTTGGTTAACTTTTCCTCGTTTTTTCCCCTCACTTGTGAAGGATGAGTAAACTTTGGTGAATATAATAGCTTAAATAATTTAGAGGCCAACTTGATATCATCCTAAAAGTATACAGGAAAACAGTTTTCTCCATTGTTTTCCATTTTAATAAAAATGAGTGCTTTTTTCACACACAAATAAATATTTATTTAAAAATTTTATGCCTTTTTAATAGATGTATAATTGACATATATTAGTTTCCGGTGGACAACACAGTGGTTTGATATTTGTATATATTGCAAAATGATCACTTTGCAATATATACAAATAAATACTTAAAAAATACTTTAAAAATACTTTAAAAAAGTCAGATATCCCTGGATTATTCCTTAAAATCTGGAAATGGTTTCCCCTCTGTATATCGGAGGTGAGAAGAAACTCCTTTCCCCTATGTCTTTTATCTTCTCTGGTCCCTCCGGGTGTGGAGACCAGAACTGCAAAGCCAGAGGGAAGTCTCCAACTTTGTGTATTCCAAAGCCTTCCTTAGCCAAGACAAAGTGTCCTAAGTCACACCATGCTGTTTTGCTGAAAGCATTGTTTTCACTGCTATTGCTTGTGACCATGGCTATAAAGGCAAAGGAAAATGGGACAACAATTATACAGATGACGGAGGCCAACATGGTGCGCTGTACACCTTGAGAGAGAGAGAGAGACCCAAGGGAAATCATTGGGGGCATTGAATAAACTGCCTGAGTTCTTCATTTTACAAGTGCAAAAGTGGCCTTTTTGGGTACCGCAGCCTTCAGAGAAAGCTTGGCAGTGGAAATAAACATTCTTCACTCTGTTTTTTTTTCTTCCTTGACTTTTCCTTCACGCATGAGACAGGGAGCATAGCAGAAAGAGCTTTAGCTTTGAGACCTAAACTTGCATCTTATCTCTGCAGCTTTACCTGTGAGACTGGGTAAATTACTTAAATGAGCCTCAATTCTGGATTCCTAAAATGGCGCACATATAACTTCAAAACCGTGGTGTAACAGCTAAGTGAGCCAGCATACTTCGCAAACAGTTTTGTAGAGTATGCATTCCATAATCACTCTTTAGTTTTAATTCAAATTAGATCCTTAGGGCAGTACATGGATCTATAAAGAAAGGTATATGCCTTCTCCTAACTCTTCTTACACTCTACTACAACCAAAACAAAATTAAAACCAGAAAAACAAAGAAACGCATTAGCCCGTCTGAGATATTTCGATATGGTTACGATGAGTCTTCACAATTTACTAAGACGCGTTCTCTCCCTTTTGGTTTGCTTTAACAAAATTCTAAGTGCCTCCTTATCTGTGCTCCTCACAGATGCATGGGATGCCTGGGAGCGTGGACTGCGATGCCGGCTGTTCCACCAGTGGTTCATTTAGGCATTATTAAAACAAACTTCCAACTCAATAAAGCCTCTCCCTTTTGCAAACGTAAATTATATTTAATAAGCCTGGGAACATAGGAGGTTGCCAAATCTGAAGCACGACAGCCTTGATGACTTCAGTCCGTTCTCAGCCCTTGATTACAGTTTGATTTCCTTTGGCATCAAGAGACAGACTATTTTAGCGAACAGCGTCCTTCCGTTAGCAAGAGTGAGATCTAGTTACTTGGCAAAGGACCTCTTCATTTGCCAGACAGCATGTCCAACCTCTTAGCAAGAGCCGAAACGCTGAATCTGATGTGAGGGACACACAAAGCAAGGAGCACAACACCAAGTCCTCGGCTCCCTGAACCATATTTTACAGCGCCAGCTGGTTGAGGACCATGTCACCGTGGCCTTCTCAGGTGCATCCTGGCCAGGAGACATTTGAGAGTGAAAGCTTTACCTTTCACCCGGCTGGACATTTCAGTTAGTACGTTTCCAAATATCGCCTTCCCCACGGAAGGCTCTGTCTTTCCCTGGTGATGTCTCAGATTCGCGTGAGGTTCAGTCTCCTGGAGACCCCCTAGCCTCGGAATCAGCCTCGCACTCTGCCAAGCTGTTCTCACAAGCGCTTTTGGCCCCTCCCAACCATGTGACATTTTCCTTGGGAGTTCACCTGAGGTCCCAGCTTGCTCCCGTCACCGTCCTTGATTACCTGGGGAGCTTGGTTAATATCACGGCTCGCTTCACAGTAGCATGCAGGCTCACCTCCCGTTCCCCTGGAAGGATTGCACTGGTGTGTGTGTGTGAGAGAGGAAGACTCAGGGGCCTTTCTGCTCTCTTCCTGGGCACAGAGAGAAGCACTGGGACTCTGAGACCCTGGGGCTGCTGTTAACACTGCATTTGTTACGCTTGACGAGGACACTGACCGCATACCCTTGTCCCCGATATGTTCCACTCTGAACCAGTACTACTCCAAAGGAGAGAGCGTCTCTCCCCACAGAGAATTAAGAAACAGCCTGCTCGATTCACAAGACAGACATGTGAGCCCATCTAAATGCCTACAAGGAATCCACAATACCTCTCACCCAGAAAACCATTTGCAGGCTCTGAGCCTAATCCTTTTGAAATCTCTAACCAGCCAGAACCCTGTGCTAACCCCTGATTCCTAGAGTTCTCTACCTAGCCTGTGCTCTAGAACTCTCCCCAGACCCTGGATCCCCTCAATCCTATCATAAAAACATGTCTATTCTTGGCCCTGTTCTTGCAGAGCTGCCCTTTGCTGGTTGATGGGCTGATTTGATATGCGTTTCAGGTCTAATGTATTAATAGATCCTTGTGTGTTAATGGTTCCCATCTTATGTACCAGGTTTACATTTTAACGGAAGCATCCTACAGATAATGAGTTTAACCCCACAAATGTTGGCTTAATTTGGTAAGAATTTCAGGCACCAAGACACAACCTCAGGGAGAAAAACCATATTTACCTCAAAGAGGTAAATGGGATATTTGACACTTAACTAATTATATCATATACGCATATATCAAAGTTGGTTTTATTATGTATTAACTAACTACAGCACAGAAATAAAATTCTCTGGGTCAAACTCATGAAACACCAGAAGTGTCCATATTTGGGTATCTTGATGGAAAAGTCAGGCCATCACTTCTTTTCATATTTAAAACTTTTATCACATCAGTGTCATCACTAACAATCCACTAAAACTTGGCCTAAGTGAATATTATAATTCTTTTGGTTTTTTAAAAATATAACTGTGGAAGATCCATTTCAGGAGATACTGTTAATATGACGGGGAAAAGAAAAAGCTGTTTATTAAAACTTGAACATTTTTGTCCTTATTCTGATGTACCTGAATAGATCACTCAACAACATTTTCGATCATCTCTTAGATGGGGTCATTCAACAATAACAGAAGACTTAATTCCTGACCTCAAGTTGTTTTAAATCTAGCAAAGAAATTAAATATGTATATGAAAAAATCTGTCTTGAAAAATGTTTGATGAATAAAGTAGATATAATTTCTGAAAAATGTAGGAATGATTTAATCATTGGGGAAATTAAAAAAGATCTCTATAAAATTGTAATATTCTTTTCCAACAATTCTGCATGTCTGTAGTTAGAACATGTGGAAAAATACTGAGTGGTTTATGGAATGTGAAACAGTCAAAATCCAACCCTACAGCGATGTGATTAATTCATTCTGTTCAAATAGCAAATTTACTGAGTCTTACAAAATGTGTGTGTGAGAGCCTTAAATATTACAGAATTGAGATGATATTATAGTGGGTGCTACCATGCTTTTTTCACTTATTATTGTTTTGAACTTTTCCCCCATACCATATAAATTTTTCAGAAATATATGTCTGATGTTTTTGTCCAAACTGTCTGCTAGCATTACCTAAGTCTAAATAGATACTGAGAGAAAACCAAGTGTATATACATACATACATATAATGTTGGAAAACACCAGATGTAGTTAAAGCCATCCTTATTTAAGAAAGAAATACACTCAAAAACACACATAAACAATATTAAAATAGAAAGAGAGGGAGGTAAACTCTAATGGAATCTATAAAAAAAAATACCAGACAGACAGCATATTGGAACATCATCTAAGGACTCAGAAGAAAACAATATCTCTGAACATTATTAAACAGAACCCGTAAGAAATGCTTTTAAGTTTTTGAAATTCTTTATGCCAATGATATTGTTTACAGCTGTCGCTTCTGAAGGTTTTTAGCAAAAGAATCTTATTTTTCATATGAGGGACCCCAATACAGAAAATTCGATAAAGGGCAGGCTTGGACTGGGCAACCATGGGTGGTCAAGAAAAGGCTCAGCTGTAGTCTCATGTCAGTAGCTGCAGTAGTGACGTGGGTCTGGCACTGTTACCATCCAGGAGATTAGGAATTAACCAACCATCCCATCCCTTCCCACCTGGAGCCACAGACCCTCAATGTGGTACCCTCAGCTCTTGTACAGGCAGTGTGTGTTTCTGAGAATTTCAACCATAACATTTGGAAATGTCCTTCCAAGATTCCATCCCAACTTAAGAAACAACAGCAACAGAAAGCAGGAGGGTGGGAGAGGAGAAATCTCTCTGCTGACAAAGTACAAGCAGATCGGGGTTTACTGCCAGATCTGGCCTCAGATGTCCCTGGACGGGGTAGGATGTGAGAGAATTCACACAAGCCAAGGTTGTATTATGTCCTGGCTTTACCTGTTACCCACATAATTGATTCATCATGATCTCCGTTTGACCGATAGGAAAACTGAGGCCCAATGAGATTAAATGCTGAAAATCGCTCATCTGGTCGGCATTGGAGGGAAGGATCCATCCCAGGAAGTCTCATTCCCACTTCACAAAATGTTGACTCCATGTGTGGGTCTTTTCAAAAGCCATTTTAGGGCAGTTCTCTGAGGTTTCCCCATTTCATTTTTTATTACTTTGGCAGATTAAAAATCACAACATAAAAGTTTGATTTCAAAACAAATATAAAAATTGTGTGTGGGAAAAATCCCCCAAAGAAATATAACAGATTAACTTTGTGTGGTGACCTCTGGATGGTGGGACAAGAGTGGTTTATTTTGTGTGTGTGTGTGTGTGTGTGTGTTTATAAAATAGCTGCTAACTGATTAATAATGGAAAAAAACATGTTATGAACTTTTTATGTTAAAAAGGAAATACAGGTTAGTTAACTTCATTTCTATATACACACATACACACAGAAAGAAATAGGCAAAAATGTTGAGGATTTACAATTCATTTTTTTCTATATATTTTAAATTTTTCACAGATTTTCTTTAATGAACAAATAGTACTAATATAATTCAGGAATGTGATAAATGCATTTTTAAATGAAAAAAGTAAGAACTTCCCATTTTCTCCCATTTCCTCCTTGGGAAAAACAAGAATTGAGCTCAGTTGAACCAGAAAATATTTCTAGCTAGTATTTACAGGATTTTTTTTAAGCCCAGAAGCAGGATTAAAGTACATTAAACAATAACGAAAGTCACCAGTCTTAAGCACTCTCTGTGTGCCAGGTACTGTTCTTGGGCATCAGACATGTGATATCTTTAATAATCCAACAGTCCAATGAGAGAAATACAAGTACGTATTTGCATTTCACAGATGAGGAGAGTAAGGCCTAGGGTTTCATGTCTTTTCCGAGGTAAAAGAAGTAGTAGATGGTGGAGTCTGTATTTGAACCTAGGCAGTCTGCCCACAGACACTGCCCTAAACATAAAGCCACCCTTCCTTAAAGCAACAGAAAGGGTGACACAGAGATGACCAGTGGTTCCAGGAGACACAAAATAGACATGTTCGCCAGCCGTTGTACATCCCTCCCTAGCAGCAGAGAGTAAACTCGTATGCCCTGGGATCCACACAAATGATGAGACTGTTTGCAAAACCATACTTCTACCTACTAGAAGGAGGCTCTCAATACAAGTAACACTGAGAGTTCCAGCACATTCTGTACCAACTTGCTTCCAAAGTTCATTTCCTCCCAGAGAAGAAAAAAAAAATGTATATACATACTATATATTTTTTCTTTTAATTAAAGAACCAAAAGTAGACCTAGGGAGGGAGTCACTGGTTAAACCACTAGCATCGCTTCCTTCGGCATCTTGATAATGATTTAGAAAAGCAAAAGGGCACAACGATGGTCTCACAATGTTCTTTTCCAGGGGAAAGAAAGATTAAATACCATAGACCTATTCAACTTGACGTGAGAATCTATTTTCTGATAAGTCTTCCATGGTGGAAGGCATTCATAATCTTAACCAGTTATTAATGAACAGAAACTGAAAGATTTGTGAGGACTCCAGCCTGGGAGATGAGCAAACAAACAAATTCCCCCATGCGCTTCTCTCCAACAAGCAGTGGCCGATTCTGGATTAGGCTGCAGCAGGGGGGGTGGCTCAGTCCCTCAGTCGCTCATTTATTCCACCCTCCTTTCCTTCCATCCTTCCTTCTCTCCTTCCACAAACACATACATACCCTATTCTAGGTGTCAAGTACTACACAGAATACGTTTGTGAACAAGTTACAATTTTAGCCCTCAAGGAGTTTAAAGTTCCAGTGGTTGAGGCCAACAATAGACAAAAAATAAAGATAGTATAAGATAAATTCAGGTAGAGATCAAGGCTATGAAATACCATGAAGTAGGTTGGGAAGAGAGAGGTGGCAGAAGCGAGTGGGCAGGAGCATTATTTAAGAGGGATGTTCAGGAAGGATCTCTCCGTGGAGGTGCCTTTTGAGTAGAAGGATTTGAAGAAATGAGGCATGTAAAGTTCTTGGAAGACAGAGAAACGCAGGATGAGGGAGGTACAGTTCAGTTGCTCTGAGGCAGAACAAGTTGCCATGGTCACTAGCAACAAGAAGGCAATCACTGCTACAAGATCCTAACCCAGTGGATGGGTCTCCAATAGGGGTGATACTCTCTCCCAGGGTACACTGAGAAATGCCTGGAGACACTTTTGATTGTCACATCCAGGCGGTGGGCAGGGGAGGGGCAAGTTTTACTGGCATCTAGGGTAGTGGCCAGGGATGCTGCTAAACATCCTACAAGGCACAGGACAGCACCCCCAGCCTCCACCCTACACCCACCAAGAATCATCCAGCCCAAGATGTCAGTAGTGAGTGCAGTTGAGACACCCTGTTCTAAGCTCTCTTCTCCAGCCTTTCGGGGATGGCTCTGTCTTTCCCTGTGATTATGGAGTCCGTGATTAAGGAGAGAATTTAGAGAGGAGAACAAAACAAGCTTTTGTCCCAGATTGTATACACCCTCTGAATAGGAAGAAGGACCACTGAACTGAGCATATGAACAGTGAACATATGTGCAGTGTAAATGAACATATCCAAGGATCATATAATAAGAGCTTAACATAGAATTATTATTACGTTTATAAAATCTTTAGCTGCTTTAGTTGCATAACTTTGTCTCACAGGATGTAGTGCAACCTCTTCACTTCCAATTTGCATCCTAAAAATTTGGCGGCCAGCAGTACAGGGGTAACTAAAAGGATTGATAACAACCCAGGGAGAGCAAACTAACAAGGGGAAGGAAAGGGAGAAAAGATGCAGCCCACAGAGATTGGGAATGAGATGGGGAGTCAGGGGGTGAAGAGATACAGAAGGCTGTGCTGTTGTAGATACCGGGCATCCCTGCGCAGAGAGCTCTGAGCTTTCCTGGCAAGACTGTGTCAGACGAGACCCAGTACATGCTGCACGGAGAATGGGAGGAGAGGGAAGGAAGAGATTCAAAGGTTAAAATTTCTAGGTTTCTTAATACAGTGTTGCAAATACCTTTCGAGTGAAATGTGCTCATCTCTGCTACCAAAGATGTCTAGGATTTGGGAGGGATAATGTTTGGGAGGGAAACTAGAAAGTTGTTTGCATTTTAGGAAAAATTATAAAAGATCCATGCCGAAGAGTGTGCACTTGCACTTTCCCATTTCTCCCTTAGTTTTCTCCATGTCAAACCCCTTTAGACCTCATAACTGCACTTCATTTACAATCAGCCAGTTGGCTGCTGCTTCAGGACTAAAGAGAAATAAGAAAACGATGGATTTCTTTTTCTCAGTTCTGGTCTTTCAACTTCCTCATTCAGTAATCAATTACTGGTTGCTGTTACTTTTCTCCTCTATGCCCCCTACTGCATCCTCTTTCTTCCACATGTAAGAAGCAGACACTTAGGGAGAGAAGTAATAGAAGGGAAGCAACTCCACCAAGAACTGAAATGAGGAACAAAGCTTGCAGGCCTCGAAAGTTGTGCTCGATGAGTTGCATCCCCATAAATGAAGTAAAATATGGTATACTTGGTCCATAAGGTTACTCATATAACTATGGCTGGTATAAGTATAGAACCTGCTCTATGAGATTTTAAATCTGCCTAAAAAATTGGATATTTATGATCATTGTGCTTATGCTGATGCTATGCACCTACAAGTTGTGTTTCCCACTAAAATAGGTCTATAATTATTAAAGACATGAAAAAATAGAAGACACTCAGTGACCAACCAAAATGAGACCTCCCAGTAACGCAACAGATGATATCAAACCAGACATTATTCCTGTGTGAAATAGTGTTATGTATGTCTGACTGCATCTGTCTAGTTTCACAGTTCATTAACAAGACAGTCCAAAAGGAGATTGCACTGTCATTGCTTATTGCACTTATTATCTAGGCCACTGCAGTAGATGCATGTATACCAGCATAAATGGCATACAGTTTGGGTGCCTCTGAAATCAGTCATCCATCTTACACGCTGATAAATATCTCCTCACATCACTGGGTAAATTTACACTGTCTGGAGTTAGGGGCAGCTGAGAGCAGATAAATATATGAGATAAAGTTGTTTGTTCAGAATGGGGAAAAGGACTGAAGGATGGACCTAGTGAGACCCCACCTTTACCCACCATCGGAGGATACAGGCTAGAGAATGTGCAAAGGCCGAAGATGCATCTGGTACAACATTTAATGCTGGCCACCAAAGGAAAATAAACATTGATAACGATCAAGTCTAGATCTTAATGGAGAGATCATCTTGCTTCTGTCTGGAATATGTGAAGTGTTGCTTTTTCTCTTTTTGGTGTTATTAGCAGCGCTGTGTTTTTTTTAGAGAAGGGACGCCTGGGAAGTGAACTTACACGGACGTGGTGAGCCACAGGTTAATCATCTGTCGTCCGCCTTGGGTTTCAGGAGCTCTTCTGCGTGGCTGGGAGTCCCCGAGAAGGTCACAGGAAATGGCCTGATGGGCGTAACTACAGAGGGCTGGTGGACAGTGAGCCGAATTTCTTTTCCCATCAGTGTCTAAATTTGTCTCCATTGTTTCTTTTTTTTTCTCTCTCCTACTAAAATGGGACTTGGGCCCAGTGAGGGACAACAGTATCTTGACAGAGAACTCTGCGCATCGAAGACAGGGTCGTCTGCATTGTCCGAACGCCATGTGCAACAGAGATTACACCCGGGGAAAACAAAAGAACTACGCAACAGAAACGGCCGCAGCCAGTAAACAAGAGAAACGTGACCCACTGGAGCAGGCTTCTTCCTGCAGCGGCTGGAGTTGGTGAAAAATAATTGTTTCTCTCCCACCCCACCCCCATCCTTAGCCTATGGCCACAAGAAAGGGGATCCAGAGAGCTAGGTTTTCCTAAGGCTCAGCCTCCTCCTTGGGCATGAGTTAAAGACTTTCAGAATCTGTGTGAGCGGAAATTTCATCAACAGTCTTGTTGCCCTAAATGGTACCCTGGTGGCCTCCAAGTCTTAATGCAACTTACAGTACTTCTATTATGACTGGGAGAAATCTGACGCACGTATAATAGAAGACAGTGTAGTCCAATATTTTTCACTTATACGGGGTATTAGACTTACAAATCAATGGCATTCAGGTCAATGACCCAGATAATACATTTATTGTTTTTCAATATAGCAAATGACTTTTCATTCATTCAACAAACATTTCTCTATGCCAGGCTTTTCACTCAGCAGTGGGCTTAAATTCTAGGGCTAGATCTCCCAGCACCCTTGCAAAGCTGAGCACACATGATTTTTAAAATCCCATATGTAAGAATATGATATTCATAAAAGTTTAAAAGTGTGCACTATTTTCTTTATTTGGGGACTGACATGTACATACTGCTGTATTTAAAATGGATAACCAGCAAGGACCTACTGTATAGCACAGGGCACGCTGCTCAATAGTATGTAACAACCTGAATGGGAAAACGGTTTGAGAAAGAAAAATTTAAAAAATAAAAGTTAAAAAAAAGAGATTCATAGCAATATATATATACACACATATATATGCATAGAAATATATATACGTATCCCCATGGTAGAAGCCTTTGATGATTACATTTTACAAGATAGAAAGTGTGTGAATATCCATAGACTTGCTAAACTGGATCAAGCCTCTGGGTACCTCTAAGATAGCCATACATTCACGAGCCTCCATCACTAGTGTAGCATCTTGGGAAATAAAAGCAAGGACCACAGAACGGAGGCTGACTCAGACACACCAAGCAGACCTCCCAATACCCCGGCGTCGTTACAGCTGAGCACAGCCCGCCTCCTCCCGTGTGTGCTGACGCTATCACTCCTGAAAGCAAGCTCCGCAGGAACCGCTGCTCCTACAGAGCTGACGGGAAATTGATCAAAGACAAAGAAGACGTTTATCGTTTTCCCCGAAGTGAAATGCCTAAAAATGTTACTGTTGTCTTTGCAGCTACTCAACTCCTCCCACTTAAGTTACTGTGCAATGTAATTTACGAACTCACACAACGAGCTGGACATCCAACATACAGGAGAAACGAAGGAATGCCTGTGCAGGAGGTGGTGATATGAGAGAGGACCCAAGCTACTAAGATGTGCTTTTTCATAATGTTATTATGGCTCATTGCAGAATCCTTGTAATCAAATTTCAAATCTCTGTATCATTAATCACCTTTTCCGGATATCATGGAAGTAAAATACTCTCCAGTAATGGCCCTGGGTCAGTTTGCATCCGCTCATCATGTGCCTGCCCTATCATGAGTTCCTTTTGATTTCTGCAGAGGTATGTGGAACCTGTCATCATTAGGTATTTGGAAAGCAATTTGCTGCCTCTTGACACTTGGTCTGTCTGAGATCTAGAGAGGTGTGCAGACAAACACGGGCGGATGGGGCCCAGGCCCAGCAGCGGACGTGGTTCCAAAACACTGCAAAGTACGCATTAAGGCCATCTTACGTGGGTGTTAGAAGTTGAGGTAATATCAGAAAACAAACTTTACTGGTACCCTAAAATCAGAAATAAGTGGTTAAGCGGAAATGCGGATTTGGGGACTTCATCCCAGGACTCAGAGAAATATGGACTTAAGAGGCAACAAGAAATAGAAAAAAAAAATTAGAAAATTAAGAATAAATATATACAACCACATCTCCCTGATCTCAAGATCAAAAAAGACTTCGTTATAGTAAAACCAATGAAAGAAATAATAAAAGAAAAAATTGTTTAGACTTACAATGTACTAGATATGATTGTATGTGCCTTACAAATACCAACCAATTTAATCTTTCTTATAAAGGTATGAGATATACTATAAATTAATCCTACTTTACAGCAGAGATAACGGAGCTTATGAGAGATAATGTGATTTGCTCAAGATGACATAGTTTATAAAGGACAAAGGCAAGATTTAATCCCAGGCTGTCTCGCTTCTGAGTATATATATCAAGCTCTATGGAACCCATGCTGGGACTTTACTTTTTGAAAATGCAAACATCTGTAAAAATGTTTTTAATTAAACAGAAAAAAAATAACAAGGGGACAGGTTAGTATCTGGAGATTCTAGATCAGTGGTCTTAAACTACAGCAACAGAATCACCGGGGGAGCTTAAAATATGCCAGTGTTGGGTGTCCGCACACAGGCCAGTTAAATCAATATCACCGGGGAGGAGTCTGGTGTTAGTATATTTATTAAAAGCACACAGATGATTCTAACATGCAGCCAAGGTTAAAAACAATTGAAATAGATCAAAGGAAATATATATCATCATTTTAACTAAGAAAAAAAAAACAAAACGAGCACCAATAAATGAATCACAGAAAAGTTTCAAATGGGTGGTGAAAAAAAAATGATCACTCTCGCTTGTAAAGATACATGGTTTCAAACAATGGGACATCATTCAGTGCCTATGAAATTAACAAAAAGATTTAAAAAATTTGATACTCATGATGATGATGATGATGGTATCCTGTTTTTAGCAAAAGAGCAATATTGGGTCTATAATTTGGTATGTTCTTTCTAGAAGTATTCAATGAATATGCATTAAAACACTAAAATTGAGGGACCTCCCTGGTGGCACAGTGGTTAAGAATCCGCCTGCCAATGCAGGGGACACTGGTTTGATCCCTGGTCAGGGAAGATCCCACGTGCTGCGGAGCACCTAAGCCTGTGCGCCACAACTACTGAGCTCGGGTGCTGCAAATACTGAGCCCACGTGCCAGAACTACTGAGCCCACACGCCATAGCTACTGAAGCCCATGCACCTAGAGCCCACGCTCCACAACAAGAGAAGCCACCACAATGAGAAGCCTGCACACCACAACGAAGAGTAGCCCCTGCTTGCCACAACTAGAAAAGCCCAAGTGTAGCAACAAAGACCCGATGCAGCCCAAAATAAATCATTTACTCATTCATTCATTAAATTTTTAAAAAACAGTAAAATTGACTCAATTTTCCAGAATCTATCCTAAGCAAATAGCAATGGGCACATTGGGTCACTGGTAACAGTATTATTTATAGTAGCAAAACTGGCAACATTGTTCATGGCAAACATGAGGAGGGTGTGTATATACATTATTGATACATTCACACACTGGAGTACAGCACTGTGAGGCATTACAAAGCCCTCTTCATGGGTAGGGGACATACCTATGATATAAAGTTACATGAAAACAAAAAACAGATAATGGAACTGTACAGTGTATATTCCCCATGTTGCATATATGTAATAAAAACACTGGAAGGAAATAAGCAAAACATTAACAATAGCTATCCCTATTATTATCATCCCTGAAAATTACAATGAATGTAAAAGGTAGCATTCCAGCAGGTCTGAGAAGGCAAAGATGTCATTTAGACACGGATCAGATCACATTGCTGAGAGACCACATTCTGAGACTTGTGAAATGCCATCAGAACCCCAAATCTGAGGACCTGGCATACGGAGAGGCAGAGGCCGTAGTCACCACGTGCAGAGCCTGGGTGAAGCAAGCCTGCCGTGCTTTGGGCTCTCAGGGCACTTTCCGCTGTTCATACCTGTTTACTGGTGTCATGTTAGGGCTTAAGGTAAGTAAACGCACATAGATATTTTCTAAAGTCTAGAAGCAGAATCTGTGTGATTGGATCACATCTCCAAATAACTTTTAACATCTTTATGCAAGTTATAAAGGTAAGCGATTAGCATGCACGCATTAGCACTGCATTCTCAAGCCGCTTATTCACTTCACTTGTATGTGAAAATGTATATTTATAAATTCTGAGATTTTGTGAAGCTTCAGATCTTTGGAGGCACGTTGACCCTTCCTAAAGAGCCCCATGTTTGAGGATTGGCTGATGCTCACAACCTCCCTACACTGAGTGGTTCAGTGTCCCCCCGACCCATTCCAACCTCCGTAAATTCTGCGTCTTCCAGAAAAACCCAACTGTACACCAGCAAAGAGAAAGAGTATTTCTGAGTTTGAGATATAAGGAAATAGGATGTGTATGCATATATATCAATAAATGAATTACAGAAAAATTACAAGAATATATAATATATATAAATCTGTAGAATATATAAAAATGTATTGAAAATCTAAGAGTATATACTTTTTTTTGGCTGAAATTCATCATTTAAAGAATCTTTCTTTCTGAAGCTGCCATTTCCTGCCTGAGCCTGTTCAGCCAGTAATAATATCCCATCAGGATTAACTAGAGGCCACCGCACAACTCAGTGGATGGGATGTTGATAAATGACTTTCACAGCGGGAACGAAATCCTCCCCTTGTCCACAGGAAGCGAGAGCAAAGAAGCGCAGAGTGAGGGGGAGACCAAGCCTCTCTATTTTTGTGTGTTTCTCCCACGTTAATAAGGGTCACAGTGAGAGGCAGCTAATGGCCACGTCAGGATCAAAAGTCCAGAGGGGAGCGTGGCCACTTACAGTAACACACCTGTGGCCTGACTACCTTTCAGAACCAGGACCCATTTGTACAGCTCGCTGGGAAGACCCAAGGGTCTTCCACTCTCCTCTCACCTGCTCTCCTGCACTTCATTCTATGCCCACAGAACTGAAAGGACCAACAAAACGATGGAGCAATGTCTTGATGGGCAGTAGGTGTGAGGGCACAGCCACGCATCATGGTTGTCGCTATAGGAAAACCAAAGCCACTGGTCCCCACTGTAGGCTGTCACCCTTCCTACTTCAATAAAGGAGCAAAAGAGAGCAAGCTGGGCTTCCCTGGTGGTGCAGTGGTTGAGAGTCCGCCTGCCGATGCAGGGGACGCAGGTTCGTGTTCTGGTCTGGGATCCCACATGCCGCAGAGGGGCTGGGTCCGTGAGCCATGGCTGCTGAGCCTGCGCTTCCGGAGCCTGTGCTCCGCAATGGGAGAGGCCACAGAGGCCACAGTAGTGAGAGGCCCGCGTACTGCAAAAAAAAAAAAAAAAGAAAAGAAAAAAAATAGAAAGCAAGCCCATCTCTGCTGGGAAGAAAGGGCGGTGGGTAGGAGGAATGTTTTGATCCAGTGAAGCACATGATGCTGCCCAGCTGTGGGATGCTGAGAAGAACAGCAGACAAGGAGGAACGTGGCCAATTGTGATCTTGGAGGCTGGGTTTTGGGCTAAAAATGTGACGCATGTGACTTAGAAGTGGTTTTTAGGGTTCCAATAAATCGGTGGGGATATGCCTTACAGGAGTAGATCCTCACCTCGCATCGTAACCTACAACGCATGGGCTTCTCTGTGCTCAGAAATGAGGTCAGCAATGGGGAAGATGCCGGCGAAAGGTTAGATCAGGCCCCATTTTCAAGGAGCTTCCACCAAAGCCAGAAGGATAAGGATAACGCCAATGACAACAGTGCCAACTGAGCCTACCATCACCTTGTTGACGTCACTCTCAAAGAAAGAGAAGTGTTTCTTATTCTCCTGCTCAAGACTGACCCCCAGCCCCACTCCACGCATCATCCAGACCAACGAGGCTTACTCCCTGTGGGTTGCTTTCCTGCCTCTGTAGCCAAGCTCCTCCTCTCTATTCCACCTGTGGCCCTCAGAGTAAGGGCATGTGCCCAAGCTGCTTCCTTTGCAGTGAAAAGCCTTTCTTCGATCTTACACTCCCCTCTGCTGCCCACCCTCTCTCTCCTTTCCAAAAGAACCCTCAGCACCTGCTTGATTCAGCTCTGCACTCCGTCTGCAACCTTAAGAAATGCGTCTTCTGCCCCCCAAACACACTGCATTGCAAAGTGGAGTTTGCTGATTGTCACCTGAATGGACTCTTTCCCGTTTGCACCCAGCATTGTACTTAGTACGTTCTATGTCTGATCTCCTTCCTTTAGACTCTCATCATCTCTAGCCTCAAGATTAAAATAGCTACCTCACTGGGTCACTTGGTTTCCAATTTTGAAATCATAATCCATTCTTCGGGCTTCTGCCGAATGATCTTCCCAAACCCCAGTCTAACCACTGAGCTCTTCCAGTGGCCCCTCACCAGCAGAAGATACCACCAAACGATGGTGCACATCCATTCAATAGCTATGCACCGAGTGCTGCGCTGTACCAGGTATAGTGTCAGCGCTGGGCACAATGGGATAGAAAGACATGACCCTTATCCCCACGAAGCTTACAGTCCAGAGGGGGAGACAATGAAAGAGCAAGGAGAGTGACAAAAGGTACAAACTGTGATGAGGGTTACCAAGGAAACAAATGCCATCATAGAAATTAAAAAGATGGGGGATATATTTCAGATGGAGAGGTGTGGAAACTTCTCCCTGAGAAGGTGGCATTAAAGCAAGAACTAAGATCCAGGTGATGACTCAGGGAACGCAAGATCCAGGAGCACTGCAGTTCCCCATTCAGGATGGTACTTGGCCTGTCCGAGGAAGGGCAAGATCAAAATGGCTGGACAGAAAGAGGAAAAAAGGCAAGAAAGATTACTGAAGTAGCCAGGGGCAAATCACGCCTGGTCTTGGAGGCCAGATCAAGGAATTCAGATTTTATTACAGGTGCAATGGAAAGCTTTTGAAGGATAACAAGCAGGGGAGACACAAAAGCTAATTTTGCTTGCTTAGTGACAAATGGAAGGTGGAACAGAGAGGAGGCTAGCTAAAAATTATCGTAATCTTCCCAGGCAAACGACAGTGAAGATGGAGAGGAAGAGACTGGAGGGAAATTAAGAGTTCAGCCTCAGCTGTGTTAATTTTGAGATGTTGAGTTAGAGATGTGCTGTGGATAATTAGAAATATGAGTCAGAGGAGAGATCTGGCTGGATATATAAATCATCTATACATGAATTATATTTATAGCCATGGGGACGGATGGAATCATCTAGCAAGAGGGTGGCAAGTGAGAAGAGCACACAGAACAAAGAAACCCCAAACATTCAAAGGAAGGGATAGAGGAAGGGATGCCCCAAAAAAGATGGAGAAGGAGGTGTCAGTGAGAGGAGGAAACAGCAGAGTGCGGTGTGAGGGAAGCAAAGGAAGAAAATGTTCCAAGAAAGAGGCATCATCAAATACGCCAGTGAGATGAGGGTTGAGAATTAATCATCTGAGGTAGGAAGAGAGGTGTTGAGTAAAAGACATCTGGAAATGTGGAGCTAAAGGAGAAAGCCTGTGAACAGATAACTCAGGAAGGTAGACCCACAACTAGTTAGTTACATATGAAATGTACAGACCCTCATAAAGAATCAAACATCAAGATTAAAGAAAAGCATTTTTAAGGTGGATCTAAAAACACTGAACAATATGATAATTGATGCAAGAAGGCAGACTGAATTTAAAGCATTAAAGATATGTCTGTTTCAGACTTTGTTAATCATTTAAGGATAGCAACTCCCAAAACAGTAGAGGCAATGAACAAAAGGATGAACTAGAAAGATTCACACCAAATTCATAAATGTAGCCTCTGGAGAGAGAGAGGTGATGGGACTAAAAAAGTAACTACAGGAATTTCAACCTTACCTGTAATGTTACATTTTTAATAAAAAAATAATATTGAACAAAAAAAGAAGAAAAGCATTTATACCAGTTAGTAAACCAGTTTCTAAAGTTATAAAAACAAAATGTGAGCCAAAGTGTAGTAACACTGGTATTTTATATGTTGCTCTTGACGTTATAAACGTTTCCTTTAAAAGGAAAATAATCTGGCAGTAGATATATCAAGAACTTTGGTCCAGGAATTGTACTTATGGGAATCTAGCCTGAAAAATTAACCTAAAATACTTGCATGCCACAGGCCGTTTATTCCAGTATTATTTATAATACTAAAACTGTGAGAGAAAATTAAATATCCCCAAATAGTGAAATGGTTAGGTAAATTATAGTGTATTCCCTTAAAGAAATATTATTACTAACATACTAGAATTAACATAAAAAGTGTTTATGGTAGAATGGGAAGTAAATAATGCACAAAAAAGTATATTCAACTCTGATTACAGCATAAAAGTTAATATGCACTTAAGAAAAAGTGCCTGGAAAGAAGAGCATGCAAAAAACTAGGAGTAGTTTTCAAGGAAGGTGGACTTAGAGGATTATTTCCGCTCTTTTCTATAATATAGCAGTAATGAGGTTTATGTCACTTTCATAATATAGACGATTTTATTAAATATTTTTGGTAATATTATTCTCTTTTGGCCCCATGGATAACAACTGTGTCGTGGATATCATGTTTGACTAAGAAGGGAAAATATTAATATTTATAATCTTTATATCACAATTGTGGGTACTTCTTTTAAATGAATGCGAGACTACCTGGACTGATCTATTTATTTTGAGACCCAAGCTCCTTGGTTTATTCCATTTATAAATATGTAACTTTGTGAGAGGTTGTAAATGTGAACAGAATCTGCCTGGCTAGCAGTTGACAATCTCCTGAAAGAGCTTTACTTTCAGGGATTTTTCCATTCCTGCTTTGCCTAATCCCGAGTCTTTGACATTGCTGCTTTTCCTCCGTGAAACCAACACCCCAGGCTCCTTGGGACCTGAGCACAGTCCCTACTAAGTAACTACTTTCAGAGCACAGGGGCCAAGAGGCTACCAGCCCCTACCTGAAACCACATTCCCAAGAGCAAAGATTCAGGTGACAGACAGGAGATGTTTTCTTTTCCAATTTCAAGGAAGGATCTGGGCTTAGGAAGTAGGGAGTGGCCTTTTCCTGTCTCTTTTTCAAAAGGACACACTACACATTGTGGTTAACTTTTTCTGAAAGACATTCCATCCAATCGTTGTGAGAAAAAAAATTAAGAAAAATAAATATAAGAGGATGAAAGAAGATAGAAGAAAAAAATTAAAATACCTATAAACCATGACTGCACATTGTCCTAACCAATCTCCAATTTTAATTTTGGAGAAAAAAATTTTAATCATGTTAAATAAATGTACGCATTCATCTTGACAGGAAATTGGAGGGGAGGAGCTGAGGGAAAGCCTAAAAGCAACGCTTTATATTTCATACATGAATTATTCAGGCAAGGGAGAGAAATTGAGGCATGCGAGAAAAAGAGGGCGAGGCACAACTCAAAGAACTTGGAGGTAGTATAAAGGAAATCTATTTTTTCCAAGTCTGAGCTCCAAATAGAATAACAATTTTCTTCTATATTCTAGTTACGCTGCAACATATTATTGAAAGCCTTTATATATAACTCTTCTAAGCACAAAACGCTATAATGCAATGTTTAAAACATGCTTTCTCCAAGGTGAAGGCTGACTGGCTCAGTGAGTAGAGCAATCCAAAAAAAAAAAAGAAAAAAAAATCAGATTGAAGGTAAAAA
Source organism: Mesoplodon mirus (assembly GCF_964341445.2). Lineage (NCBI taxonomy): Eukaryota > Metazoa > Chordata > Mammalia > Artiodactyla > Ziphiidae > Mesoplodon > Mesoplodon mirus. The sequence goes on along the minus strand of NC_138993.1, from coordinate 73,453,195 downwards.
TGACATAAATCACCTAGAACTATAATTTGCAAATTCATTGGATGGAGTAATTAATCAAAGCATGGCTGAGTTTTAGGAGTTGAGATTTTGATCTGACAAGTAGAGGAAATGGAGTGAAGCTCAGGCTGCAGCATGAGGACTGAAAATGTTTTTCCATGCTCATCACAAGTCTAATGACCTCTCTGCCGCACCCCCTGCCCCACCATGGACAGTCCCAAATTAAAATAAATGGACCACATCAAGACGAATCTTGGATGTATGTAGTACTTAAGAATCTATTGTTCCTGAGACAGGAATAGCTTGAGACCCATGAAGAAGTTGCCCTTTGGTTCCTTTTAAATGGTGACGAGGTGGAAGGACGGATAAAAAGGGCCATGAAAGCGACCAAGAGCTGAACCCAAACCACCAACTTACACGGCCTGTGGAGGAAGGGGAGTTTCACTTGTTCACTCTTCACACTTGTGAGCACAAAGGTCTTAAAAGAAAAGACAGCGGGGGAAGTGGGATAGACAAATGCCCTCTGGTCACGCAGTGTCCTGAGCCAATTCCTTTCTAAGTGCAGGTAAAGCGTTTTATATTTAGTGACAACAATCGACTATATTACAAATTAATGAGGGCTCGGAAGCTTGATTGGAGAGAGTCTGCCCACACCTTTGCCATCATCGTTAAAGAAAACAAAAAGAGAGACTGCTCATAACTTGAGGCAAAGAGATGGCTGAAGGCAGGTGGCTGTAAAGTTCCAGACACATCACGTCGGCCAGACCACGCCAAGGAGTCTTTGGTTTCCTCCCAGGCCCGTCTGCCCTTTCTTGAACTCCCAGTCAGCATTCTCACTTTCTCAGAATCCACTGCAGAGACAGCTCACATGTCACTCGGGCTTCTTGTTTTTAAATTCCCAGTTTCCTACTATTTTCCCAAGGCTCGTTATATCTCATCAGAAGGACTCGGGAAAGAGCAGTGGTCCATATGCGACCATAAACAGGAAGAGGTTGCCTCCTCTGAGCCAGGCGAGGACACAAGCCCGGCCCTATGTGGGCTTGTGAAGCAGAGATAAGGAGGCGAATGAAAACAGTCGTGGATTTGTGATAACTTGACCACAAACAATCAACTCAGTGAACGGGGTCCACAAACATTTCAAATATGTTTCATTTCAGAAGCATCGTCCATCCTGCCAAGGCCATGTTTCATGGGAACAGAGCTTGATGAGTCTCGTGACCAGCAGCTCCCTCTCCACTTCGCCATGGGGGCTGCTTCAAACCTTTCAACTCTCCCCAGACCTCCTCTGACCCAACCCCCCAAAAGATCCCCTCCCCTCCTTCTTCACGAAGACGATGGATGGATGGGGAGAGGAACTCTCCCAGCTTCTCAGCACCAAGACAGACAGCTTCTGGACAACCACACCCAGCCTTCCCGCTCTGGTCCAGCCTCTTTGTAGGATGGGTGCTGTTTCCCAGGGCACCTTGTCCTGTGCTGCAGGCTTCATTCCTTCCCACATCTTCAGGTCCTCACTCAACAAATTACCAAATGCTGTTCCCCTATGCCATAGCCCTGCTGGCACGTAAGGCACCTTTGAGCATCTCTGTGTAAAGATCATTACGAAAAGGCATCCCTGCCTCTTGATGACACCTATTGGTGCTACACCAAGGCTGACTCTCGGCCCCAGTGTGCCTTCCACCCCCACCTGGGGCACCATGGTGTGACACACAGTTGTGGCTCGGCCCAGTCCCACCATCATTAGCACCACCACCTGTTCCTCCAGACCCCATTGTTCTTCAGGGTCCATAGCTTTTAAAAAAATGTAAGTCATTCACATCAAGAGATGGGAAGGGAAGGAGACTGGACCTCAACATCTTCTCCTTTAGTGGCAAATTCCTTTGTTCCACAGGCAAACTTTCTGAAAGTATTGTCCATTAGTCTGGTCATCTTCCTCACCTTCCACTTCACCTTCAGTCCACTGAAATCTGTCTTTCACCTTGACTTCTCTGCTAAAATCATTTTACAAAAATCTGTTTTGTGCTTTGTCACCGCTGGTGTGGTGTTTTGTGGTGTGGTGGTGTGTGGTGGTGGGGTGAGGTTGGCCACTCCTTCGTGTCAAGATTTTCATGCCCTCCTATCTCCCCCATCAAGAAAAAAACAAAACAAAACCCACTGGGAGTTCCCCTACCCCCTCTCTGTCTGTTTCTTCTCAGTCTGCTTTAAAGGAACTCTTCTGTGTGTCCCTTGGACATTGGAATCTTTCCAGTTTCTGACTAAAGTGTTTTATCTTCTCCCTCTCCACACCCTCACTGGTTGGTCCAAGAATGCTAATAATTCTATCTGTGCTAATGACTGTCTAATCTACATCTCCAGCCAAAGAGCTCCCAAGCTTCAAACCTATAGAGTCAAGCTCTCAACGGACAGCCCTCCTTGGGTGGCCTCCCAGTACCTGCAGTTCAACCAATCTCCACATGAAACCTGTCATGGCTCCGTGAATGATCATCTGCCAACTCAGGTGCCCTGACCAGGAGCTGGGCAGCTCCCTGATTCTGTCCTATTCCTTTCGCTCTCCTCACAATCCACCAGCAAGTTATCTGTGCTGTTCCTGAGTCTCTCCACTCTGTCCAGCAGTCTGCTTATGCTCACTGCCCTCTCTCCAGAATTCTACATGTCCTAACTGCGTTGCCCACCTCTCTTCTTGTCCATTTCCACTGCATTTTCTAGAATTGTCTTTCTAAAGCACAAACATGACTTTGTCCTCTGCTGCTTAACATCCCTCAGCTGCTCGTTATTCAAGCACGTACTCTGAAACCCTCTGAAGGGGCCTTCAAGCCCTGTATAACCCACCTGCTGTGCTCCTCATCCTCATCCTCACCATTACCTCCTCACACTCACATCCTTCGGCTTCTAGAGCACGTCTTACTTCATAGCACCCCATAGAACACCCCGTCTACCTCGGAAATTGGCTCTCTGTCCCCCCAAATATTACGTGGTTCTAAGCCCGTTCGTCCTTTGTGCTTCAACCTGGACATTGCTTCCCCCAGAAAGCTTCCACGGACACCCCCAGCATCCCACCACCTCCCGATCTGAGTCAGGTGCTGTATAAATTAAGGAAAATCATTGAGTCGCATCAATGTAAATTCAAGGAAGATTCTAGCTTTAATCGTGGGAAATGCAGGGCTCCGTCTTTCCTGTATTTCAGCCATGCTTCACGCTGGTGTGAATTTCATTCTTGTGTGAGATTTCTTCAGGAGGCAGGAATAATGCCAAGCCTGCATCTTCACAGCCTGCTATCTCAAAGAATTAACAGTAATAATAGGAAAATGGAATATAGGGAGGACAGGGAACCAAGGAAAAACAGTATTGTAGTAGTCTAGGCAGGTATCATTTTATTATTATTATTAGTAGTAGTAGTAGAATTATTATTATTATGACTAAGCCTAGTAAATGATGGCAAAATGTATTATGCACAAGGGCCTAGATAATCTTTGAAGCCATCCCTCATCACCAGTCTAAATGGACCATTTGTTTCTACCAATCATTGGATGGTTTCTGGGACTACGGCTGACAAGCTTGGCTCCGGGAATATACCATTGAATGAAGTCTTGTTTTTCTTCACAGAATCTGATAGGGGCTGCAGGTAGGTGAGCAGGGGCAATAGAATAGAAGGGTGGCTGTGACACGGGGGACTGCTAGGTACCAGGCGGTCCACGGGAGGGACGCAACGCCAGCTCCAAGGGTACAGATGAGGCTGGAACCACACACAGCAGGCCATGTACACCTGTTACCAGGGTTTGGAGTTTATCCAAAGGGGAGCCTATACAGAGTTCCAGGACGGATAGACAGTCAGGTGAGTGAACTGAAATCAAGAAAGAAAGTGGTCATAGTGTCATGGATTTAGCTAAGGGCAAAGACAATAGGATGGAGATGAGTAGAAAGGTTAGAAAGCTGCCGGGAAGGGTGAGGAGAGGATTTTAGGTCGATTTAGATGTGGATGAAGAAGGAGACAAAAGAGTCAAGAACGATTCTCAAATGATTCTATTGAGTTATTCACTGATCCTGGGAAGAGGGTGTGGAGTGAGTTGCCTGTCATCCTTACTGTGGTACCCACCTTACTTAGATTATAAAGGACCCACAAAGAAACAATAAAGGAATCAGCCTCCTTTACTCTACAACAATTATAAATCCCGACAGCGACACTGACATCTTTGTTACACTTCTACAAAGCTACCGAGGAAGACAGGAGACTGAAGACTCCCCAGGAAGCTGCAGAGATTCTACCTGGGGGAACTCAAAAAGTTGGAAAGGAAAACCACAAGTGTCAGATGGGGAAGCAGAGTTGTGTCTAGCATTAGAGAACCATTTTTTTTTAACTTCTTTTCTAAACTGCTCAACACAACAATTCCACAATTGTCTTGGATGGCAGAGACCCTTGATGTGCCCTTCAGATCTTTGAAGTGTTTTGTTCTATTTTCATTCTTATTTACCCGAGAATAGTTTCCTTCACATCCAGCATCGTCTTCTCAGGAACTGAAACTATGAATTTAGCAATTCTGCACCGCTGGGTAGCACATTAATGAGGAAAAGTGAAGGCTGTAAACAGCCTTGATGATGATAAGCAATCAGAGTGAACACTACAATGACTGCATCTCACTTAAGGATTTTGAATTATTTCTTTAAAAAAAAAAGTTTCAGAATGTCTGAAAATCAAGATAAAACTTTCCTTCATCAAATGCCTGCATTTTAAGAAACTGAAAGATAGCGGCAAAGCCAACATGAAGCTAAAGAAAGATACTTGTCTGCAATTAAAAATAAAGTTGAACTGGATCTTGAGCAGAAGGCATAAATAAAAAGCATCCTATAAAGGTAACTAAGGTTTGTATCTTCCCAACCCAGCTGAGTCAATATTTCCTCTTCTCTTCAAAAGAAAAGCTACTTAAGAAAAAAGTTCTTAGTGGTAGCTTTGCTATTTTTGGTCAGACTGCCAGTTAGGTATAAATGAAATACGTATTTGCTCAAGTGCTCTAAGTTGGGAGAAAAATTGGGGGGTTGGATTGGTAACCTGACAAGAGAGAATGAATGGGTATCAGAGAGAAGCACTGAAACTTTACAACAGACTATTTGTCTTGTTGCTTTATTGTCTCCATATGGAGCTATTGAAATAGAACAGCGCAGAAACAATGCACTAAGCTCTAGCTCAAGTTCAATCTTTGGGTATATGCTTTCTGATTATGTAGAAAATTGTATTCAAATTGCCCCTCAATCCACTTCTTATTGTCTGAGTTGAGGGTTCCTGGACAGACTCAGAAGCTTTCTGGAGTGATCCCCGGCTCGAGAAGTCTCTACAGAGCGCTCAGCCTCGTGGCATTCTCCTCCTGGCAGCTCAGCTCTCCCATCTGGTTTCATCCTGTGCAACTGTCTAATGGAAAAGCTTTTAAGTGGGAGGGAAACAATGTGATAGATGTCTTATTTTCCTCTATAGTTAGAAACAAAGCTTTGTGACACATTTGCTAAAAAGGGCAGTTGATCTGAGTGTGTGTGTGTCCATGTGTGTTTAGCATTAAGTAGAGGCTTAGAAGAAAAGGATACAATGGCTTTGAATTATTGGAATGACTGGTGTCATTCTTTAGCATACATAACACTTGGCTGGAACATGACTGTAAATATACCTTTCCCATGCTATCGTTGTGAAAAAACAGTTTACAATGACATAATTTTAAAATCTTCTCTAGAATATCAAAATAGTTCATTAAAAGAGAATGTCTCATGCAATTAGGTGGGCAAGTGGGAAGGTTAACCTAACAACCACAAACAACCAATCACATCTTTCTCTCTGAATTAACTAGATTCTTAACTGAATGGATCCACCGTCTCATCTTTACAGGAAGGCAGCCAAAGTCAGCTTTGCGGTTCTGATGGGCTCATGCGAGCCATCCATTTTTGTACTGCGTAAGAACTGCAGAGACGCTCCCAGAACAAATCAATATCAATTTCTAACACACATTTCAAAACATTTTCCTTTCTCATTTATTTTATGTAATTCTTTTTTATTCCAGAAGCATTCTCCTTTCTCTTTCCACCTCTATTTTGGAAAGGTAAAAATACCTTTTGGAAACATGGGAACTGGTTAAATTTCAACACATAGTTAGAAACTTCACATTGGAAACTAAAAAAAAAGACTATGAGAGTAAAAAAATGCATTTTCTACAACAGATGAGTGAATATAACAACAAAGAAGCAGACTCACAGATCTAGAGAACAAACCAGTGGTTACCAGGGGGGAGAGAGGAAGGGGGAGGGAGGGGCAATACAGGGGTAGGGGAGTAAGAGGTACAAACTATTAGGTATAAAATAAGCTACAAGAATATATTGTACAACATGGGGAATATAGAGAATATTTTATGATAACTTTAAATGGAAAGTAACCTTTAAAAATCGTATAATAAATTTAAAATGCATTTCAGAGAGTCAGTTGAGAGAAGAGAATCAATTTTAAGTATGAATACAAACAAATACTTCTAGAAGAGATGGTAACGGGTATGTAAAAATGTGGCCATCTTGGAACAGAGGGCAGGAAGTATCTTTCTAGGGTTAAGATTTCAGACATTGGGAACGAAGTCTCCCTTTAGTCAGACATAATAGGGGTAGGAATCCAGAGCAGGTGGTGCTCAAACTTTAAAGTGCGTAAGAATCACCTGAAGGCTTGCGAAAACACCGATTTCTGGACGACACCCCCCAGAGACTCTGGCTTGTTGGTCTGGGGTGAGATCTAGGAGTGCACTTCTGAGCCTGCAGAGAATGCTGATGTGGCTGCTCTAAGAATAGACACCTGATCAACTGCGGGACCACCTGCAGGACCCACCGGAAGCTGGGATGAAGCCATCCAGACGCCTCCTACCACGTGGTCCTCAGTCCGCCTCTAAGTGGCATCTGGAAGGGGGCGACTTGACCTGTCCTTTCTCCCTGACTTCCTAGTGACCCACAAAGGACCAGACCAAGGTTCCTTGACAAATCCAGTCTTACTGTACACCTAATGCCAGTTTTCACCTAATGTCTGCCTCCAGATGTACCTTTCCAACTTCTTTCTGCAAAGTACTGTGATCTAGAGGGAAGAGCAGGTGATCCCGACAGAGCCGCCCTGCTCTTGAACCCTGGCACGGGTCATCATTAGTTTTACAAGCTTGAGCAAATCCAGTCATCTCTCCAAAGCTCGGTTTCCTTAGGTATAAAAATGGTGGTGTTAATAAAAAATAATATATACCTCTACAAGGTCATTGTGAAGATCAGTGAGACAAAGTGAACACCACTTCAAAGCTGCAAAGCACTCCAGAAATTTCAAGGACTGTCATTACAGATTCCTGAAAGTGTTCCAAAACAAAGATAGAGAAGACATAAAATGCATAGTTACATGGAAGGCGAGTGAGTCCAAAGTAAAACGATTCAGTGAATAAACAAGTATCATATCTGGTTATCTGAGAGTTTCCTGTTGGCATGGTAAAGAGAGGCAGAAATCTGAAAAGGCAGGAGGAGAAAGAGTCCATAAAAAGAGGAAAGAGGAGGGTCTCACGACAAAACAGGCCAAAGTCACAACCTTGCCTAAAGTTGTTAACCTTGGGTGGAGCAGGGACAAAGGACAATGCCTCCATTAGTGACAAATATCTTTATGCATTTTTTTTTTACGCTACAAATGCTTCATGTACATAAGTTTGGTTCCAGTGGGTGCATTTTAAAAGATTTTTTGGTTATTTAAATGTTCTTCCTTTAAAACCATATCCTCAGATAGGGTACCATATTTACATGAGACAAATATTGTTTTCCATTTGAATGAAAATATCCATTCTGCTGTTAAACACAACCTCATAGAGGTAGAAATCACGGGAAAGCATTTCTGTTCCCAACTCTATCTCCTCTCATTCTATGAATTTTGTGTCTCAGATGTACAATCTTATTACAATATTTATTGTGTGTCTCAGATGTATAATCATTATTACAATATTTATCTCAAAGAGAGATTAGGAGCCTTCGCCAATGTTTTTAGAATATCGGACAGTCCCTCCTGTAAGATTTTGAAGGAATGAAAATTACATTAATATATTACAAATAATCAAAACGCAGTAGCAGAAGAGATGATTGAATTCCAAATGTTTCCATTACTCTTTTTCAGAAAAGTATTTTTTAATAAATGAACTCCTGCTAGACGCTTTCTTTCTTGAGAGACAATCTTTCCATTAGGATGGTAATTTGCAAAGCAAAACCTTTGTATTTTCTTGAGTTAGTTCTTCTTTTTAAATAGATAAAAAGTTCTGTGAACAGGTTTTTTAAGGGGCCGTTTTTCATTTGCAGAACATGCAAGGCTTGCAACAGAGGAAGGGAAATTGTGTGCGAATCACATGTGTGCGTTTTTGCCAAGAGAAGAGACCCCCTGAGACTTCTATCACCAGGCTGGCTCTGGGATCAGTTTAACAACTTGCTTTGAATGCATATGAGTCCTGACTGCTAAATTTGCCAACGCCTCCCCATAAAGGTTATGCACCCACTGTAAATGCAGCGTCTATTCAAAAAGATGGCCAGGTTGGTTGCTAGGAGATGGTGGGAATCTCTCAGAGAAAAATCAGTCCTGACAAAAAAATTTTTTTTTACATAAAGACCTTTTAAATATAAATACCTTTGACAGCAGCTATTATTATTCACTGAGTTCCTTCACATCTGAATAAATGGCAGAAAAATGATGATATTATTCATATGCCATTATCGACTAAAGTGTTAAAATAGAAAAGAGTCTTATTTCCCTCTCTCTTTCTCTTTGTTATTGCTAAAGAGAAAGGAGAAACCTCTTTTTGTTTCTTTCCATTGGACTTCTCCGCTTTCCTTTTTAGATTCTCAGTATAACAGAAACCTCTCAAAACCTGAGATTAAAGATGTGGATTATTGCACTTTTCCTTCCAGACCAAAATGCCTAGTTTTAAAGGCTGGTCGACAAGAAGAGGGAAGAACCAGCAAGACTAAAAAGAGTGCAACCAACTTCCCCTGAACGTGAGGTTCAGAGAAAGCAGGTGGGAGTCTGTGCTCCTTGAAAGCAACCATCCATCCAATTTCATTTCAATAATGTTTGCAATTTTCTTCCTACTGGGTTGACTGGAGGAACAGCTGCCCCCTATGTGGGTGCTTAGGCCTAGCTTTTGCTAAAAATGACCCTGACAAATAAAACGTGAAGCAAGTGATAACTTGCTGTTTATAAATTGTGTCGCCTATAAATGAAGCAGCAATCTTTCCTAATTTAGTGTGTCCTGCCCACCCATTGAGGACCTGAGAACCTCTCAGCTGAAACACACAAGAGGCAGCTGAGGCCACAATGCCCAGCAAGCGGCCACACCTCCCTTTGACCGGAGCCACAGACGCATCCCCGCCAACACTCAAAATAAGGGATCAGTGTTGAAACACATTTCATTTCCATGAGAATGGCCACCCCCAACTCCAAGTGTATTATTTTTGTTGTTATTGTGAATACTGTACAAAGTTTCTCAAGAATTTTTTTTTTTTTTTTTTTTTTTTGGAGCATGCCTTCCAGTCAGAGGGAGGCATGTTTCCTTCTACAAATATTGACATGACTCCCTCCGTTTACTTAGCATTTTCCTGTGAAAGGCTCAGTATGGTAATGTCCCTTCATCCCCTTTCACACATTTGTTCTGACTCTTGGCTCCAGGAAGTTCTTATTGTTCTAATCAATGCTCAGTGGCCCAATGACATTTTTTCCCCTTTTAGTGACAGACATGTTATGTTTCCTTTCTTGAAGTTCTCATGAGAGTTTCTTGTACGGTGTTCCATCTACACCAAAAAAGGGTGACATATTTGCAGGTACTCCTTTTTCTGCTTCTTTATTGCTTGTCTTTTTTTGGTCATGACCTCTTAGCCAACACCATAACTAACTATATAAAATGGTGGAATGCCAGATAAGAAAGCCCATCAAAATTCCAACAACTTGCTCTAAATTCATGGTACATGGATCCACGGCTGAACTGTGGCAGAGCTCCTTTGTTAGTGGGCCAAGGAGGTTACGTTCTGCTTTTGGATGAAGGGGATTACTTCAGTGTTTATCTTTTAGGTGTTCCAGAAAACTTCGCTTTTCATTGGCAATTCCTTAACTATATAACTTACAGGTCACCTAGCATTCTCTCTGCTTGTGAGGATTAATTATTTCCGTTTCAAGAGCTGGTTAGCGTGCCTTTCTTGCTAGAATAGCATAATTCATTGATTTCTACCTTGAGATAAGAAACACCATTGGAAGCAGCTGGAAACCCCTGAAGACAAAGCCCACGGCCAGCAGCTGATGGATACCATGCTTTCCGAGCTGGCAGGGGGAGAATCACTTGACCCTCCCTGATTTACCGCTCCTACCAGTTCTTGTGCTTTTCCTGGGGGACCCAGGTATTTGTAGACCTGTTAGATAGGATGAACTGTGGCAGAGAACCCCCGCTCTAAACACTCAGTGGAAAAGGAGTCTTCAAGGAGACAGAGAAGCTCACAGCCCCCTTCAGCCTCACAAGGGGCACCCAGGAGGACCTTTCACGTCATGGCTTCCTCTTAGCTTCTTTTTCTCGAAAATATCTGCTCTGTTTTGGGAAGCTGGTTTGATCAGAGAAAGCCCCTGGGGGTGAAGGCTTAGATCACTAAGGATTCTGGGCATGTGGATGGAACCAGAGACCGGTTGGGTCCAGTGGGCTGCGAGCAATTCAGCCCAGGCCAGGACCACACTGGGTCACATGGACTTGGGAGCCACACCCACAGAAGTAGCTGTGTCTGGGCTCAACAGCCAGTGGGGCTCCCAGGCTGAGGACACATGGCCTGTGGCTGCCTGGACAGGCATAGGGCATGATGCATCGGAGAAGGGTCAGGAACAGGCTTTTAGGAAGCATTATCCAGCAGCAGTGGTAGCCCTAAGCATTCCTCACTGTGTTCCTCCACCCCCCACCCCGTCCCCTTTAACCCCTGCCCCATGTACTCCTCCCCCACACCCATCCATGGAGACCCCTTCCTCCCTAAATGGTAAGCCAGCCATATTGTCCTCCAGTGTGACAGCGTCCAAGGCACAGACAGTGCGATCATCCCTCCTTTTGGCTACATTCTTCTGAGTGTTACACTCCAGGTATGATTTATTTCTGGTTCATTTCCTGTGACTCAGTTACACAGGATGCAAAAGTACGATAATAATGCTTGTCTCCAGATAATGAATACAGGGTTTGGATTTCTCATAGAGGAGGTATTATACAAATGCAAAGTATCATTTCAGCTAAAATCCATAACTAAAGAAATTAAATTTCCTGGAATGTTTTATATCTAACAAGAATGTTTGTAATCCTCTGTATTTACCGCTAAATGAGGTGGACTACAAGAAAGAAGATATTTCAAGGGAAGGAATGAGCTCAACGGGAAACATTAACAAATGGGAAAATTGCAGCACTGCATTTGTTCTTTATGGAGAAAAACGGTTTGGTAAACATGCAACAGGAAACCCTGTTTGATTTCTGCAAGGAAAATTTAACCAGCAACAGACTCATGTAGAATCTTCAAAGGAGAAGTTTCTATACTTGTTTACCTTTTGATAGGCAGCTCAAAAAGAACACCATACCTCAGCTCGAAAGAACCGAGATCATGAATAACTGACTCAGTTCTGTAAAGAACTAAATACTCAACTGGACATATAGCAAATGAAAAGCTTTACCATAAAAAAAAAAAGCTGGAAAAAAAGATATATTCGATTTGGGAGGGAAGGGAGTGACATATCTTTAACAATTCCCCAAATTTAGTTCCTTTCTTGCTTCATAAACACATGAGACAATCAAATTCAGGGTTTTTTTAAATTTTACATGTCAAACATATTTTGAGAACACAACCTGTTCGCAATTTTCCATACCTATTTCCATCACTCTTTTTGTTGTGAGGTACCCACTTCATTAAATCAGAACAATGAAAGAATTAGTATTTCTGGGAATATACATTTATGGAATCATGTACGCCGATTTAAGGGTGTTTCTTCTATATAGGTATTAACAGGTATTGCTTCAGGCCATCAACCCAAGAAATGTCAACTACTTCCCCATCTTTATCAAAACCAAGGGTTCCTCTTTGAGCCTCCACCAGTGCAACTGCCAGATCCACAATGTGCCAGCCCATTTCTGTGCTTCCTGAAAGACCAGGGGAGAGACCGAGGCTGGGAGCAGAGCTGGGAGCTGTGGGCAGAGTTTCCTCAAAAATATTTCTTACACCAACTTCAGCTCTATTATTTGCCACAAATACCACTAGTCCTTCAAGCCTGGGACACAGCCCTCCCAGGCCCTGTCCAATGGCTCTCCAGTTTCTGGCCATTTTTTGATGCAGGTGAGGCTCCCTGATCCTAGTGAAGTGCTGTTTGCAGACTTGGGTACCAGACTCCACAGATGAAGAGGCTCACTCACCTCTCCAACCTGGGCTGGGGTGTGCTGTGCCTACATCAACTTCACTGGCCTCACAAATCATCCAGAACCCTGAGGCCAAGCAACTTCATCTCACACGTGTGTCCTCATCACACGCTTCTTCCTCCGTTCCACCCCTAAAGTACCTTCCCCAGAGAGATGCCTTCCGCCCAGAATCTTCAGACATGTCACTGCACTTATCACTTTGGGACTCCCCTTGCATTTGACGTATGTGGACAGATCAGGAGCTTTCTAAGGGGGTCCTAAAGACCACCTTGATGCACTCACTCAGTGGCAGCAAAACCTTCACCTGTGCAACCATATAGAAACGAGACGTGCTCAGGATTTACTCTGAGAGGATAAGTACGCGGAAGCCATAGAAAAGAGGTGAAGCAATGTATTTTAGCACGTTCAACATGAAGTCATAGTCATTTAATTACATTTTTGATTGTTCAATTATAAAATATTTCAACCTGTAGAGAAGTACCCAAAAATGTGACACACAGCAATTGACCTACCATAGACGTTAAACAAATACTATCATTTTGCAATATTTGCTTCAGCTCTTTTAGTTTTAAGAGATTAAATTAATTGTTATAAATTAAACAATGACCTTCTTCCTCTCCCTTTCTTATCTCTCTCCCCAGAGGTAAATTGTAATCAGAAAATGTGTATCATTCCCATGCTTGTTTTTGTACCTCACTGTATAAGAAATCACATGCCATATATGTAAACCATTGCTTCGATGTTTTGAAATTCTCATAAATGTTTTCATGCTGCTTAATTTATTTTGTAGCTTTCTTTCACAATTATGTTTTTCTGTTTTATTCATATAGTTATACATAGATCTAGCTCTACATATGTTGTATACTATCCTATTTTATGATTAAAACATAGTTTCCTCATCCATTACACTAAAAAAGGGATGTTCAAGTTGTGTCTACTTTTTACTGTTGTATACGATGCTCCAGTGATCATGACTTTATACACTTTCTTGAACATTTCTGTGGAAGTTTCCCTAGAAGAGATGCCTAAAAATGGAGTGCTGGCACCATCGATCTTTTCCAATATTGTTCAGTTTCTCTTTAAAGACATGAGACTAATTCACAATTCTACCAGGGATGTATAAGCATTCCTGTTTTCCCACATCCTCATTAGCCAATAGGATAAAAAGTGAAATTGTAGTTTCATCTTGCATCTCCCTAAAGGCCAGTTCCTCTGTTTCATTCTTCTTTCATATCCTTTGCCATTATTTTCCTACTTTGTATTTAAACTTTTTCTTATTGACTTGTAAGAGTACTTTATACATTCTGGATATGATCTTTTGTTATGTAGGCTGCAAATGTCTTCTCCCAGTCTGTTTATCCAATTAATACTAAGAAAAAAAAACAGTGCTTAGGATACAGTTATGATGTTAATATCAGGTAACTTATAAAAATGTCTAGAAATGTTTCTTCCGTGGATAAAGATTTTTCTTCTTTTCAGAGCAGAAGCCTACTTGTTTTTATTTGAAATGTTATACTGTATATACTTGGGAATATTTTTAAAAGATGTGACGGTCTTTAATGATCACATCTTGGCATCCTTTTATTGTTTATGAATATTGCTAAAGTTGATTTATACGATAAAAAGCAGACTCTTAAGACCACTAAGTCTGAGTTTGGAATAGTAGAGAGTGCCAGAGGAATATCTTCCAGCAACTACTCATCTTAGAAATCATTTTATAAAACAAATCCTGTTCCTGATGACATAATTTGTTCTTTGCCCATAGTACCAGGGAGAGCTTCATGAGAGGAAAATGTATATCTGTGTACCCATGTGTATATTTGTCTATGTCTAGGGAGTAACTTTATTTTACTCTTACACTCCAATTGATAAATTAAACTTTGAGGAAACTGTGTTTTTGTGGCACCGGTGCAACATATGCATCATAGAAAAGTAATTTAGTTATGTCTTAATTCCTCACTCATTTCCACTAAAATAAATACAGAACAGATTCAGAAAACTGATGCTGAGGACAGACAGTGAATCTGCAAGCCCGTGGCTAGAAGCCTAAAATATTATTTTGAATTAACCTATTAACTCATTTAAGATAATTCTATCCAGATTTTAGTCTGTATTTATTCAACTGATTTATTGTCTGTTTTTATTTCTCCCAAATGGGACTCATTAAGTCTCTTTAAAGCAATGTTTTCTATGTTTTCTACCATTTTTATTTTTCAAGGTCTTTTATATACTAATGACTGAGTTATGTATCATGTACTCCTAATTATGAAACATAGATTTTACTGTGTGTCCATTTTAGTTGGTAAGTTTGTATGTATGTACATATATACACATATACATTGTATCAAAATGGCCTTTTCAAAAGACAGTGATTACAGTTTTAAAGCATTGCACCCTTTAAATATTTCTATGGGTTTATGGAGATTTCTGACATGAAAATGGATTTCCCTGTATGACTGGAAATACTAGAACCAATCAAAGGCCACTCAGCAATTTACCTTGAGTCTTAGTTGACCTGCCACAGACGAAGAATGAGGTGGTCTTTGCTTTTCTAATAGCAACATGGGGAAGTGAGACTGAGCATTCTTGAGTTGGGACCTTGCTTGCCTCTGTAACTTGGGGTCTTAATGGAGCCACTTAGCATCTATCTGTTAAAGGGAGAATACCCATCTTCTGAAGTTGGATGTGAGATTAATTGTCCTGCCTCAAAGCAACAGAGAGTCAAGTACTTGGTGAGTACTACTTTCTCCCTTCTCCATCTAGATGTGGAGAAGATTATCTCCCATAAATCAGGGCTTTATAGCATTCTCAGACAAACTTTGACGTCTTCACAGTCTCACGTGTGCCATCAGATCTAGACATTTGCCTCTAAGTGCTACTGGAAATATCACCCGAATGAACTGTAACACACCTCAAGAATCAGACCTTCCAATCAGTAATCACAGGTAACATGTTTTTATAGAGCCTGATCCTGTACAAAGGTTTCCATGCGCTTTATCAGCTTTCACAATCTGTATGTATGAAGGTTGGGTAGATCGTTATCTCTTTGTTTTCAGTAAAAGGAAACTTCAAGCCAAACTTCTTGGCTTGAAGAGGCCAAGAACGCAAAGTAATGGGTGGAGATAGGACTTTGGAGTCTTCTGACCACATGAATTTTCTATTACATTGGGCTGAACTCTATGGAATTGCCATTTTTACAGGTAGAATCCATAAATTCATATGGTTTTCCTTGTACAATGTTATTTAACTCAGAAACGTTGTAGCAGCAAGTGACACATACTAACACGAACTAGCCTAAAAATAGGAGATCTGATTGTTGAAGGGACTGAGAATCCTGCAGCGTGGCTGGCATCAGGCAGAGGCTGACCAGAGGCTCAAACATCAGGACCCTTTCTCTCCCTATCTGGGAGCTCCTGGTGTTGGCTTCATTTCTGGGCAAGCGTCCTCTTGTGGTTCAAGGGCAGCTACTGAAAGCTCCAGGTTTCCCTGGTCCTCACAGCCAGGGGCTCCAGCAACTAGAGAGCTCCCCTTTCCTACTGTCTGCAGCAGAAGTCCTGGCTTGAGTCTGCAGCCCTGCTCAGACTGAGGTCTGAGACAGTGACAGTGATGGAGGTTTGGGGGATATGTGACTGACAGCCCAACAGTAACGAGGACATTTCCAAAGTTGAAGAGCAGCTCCGACCCCAGAAGAAAAGGTAAAAATGTGCCGCTCATGTCCACTGCATGTAGAATACATACATCTACAAAGAGTCTAACATTCTCCCCAACACTGCAGTTTGACTTGATTAATGAAAAAAAAAAGCAGAACAAAAAGAATAAGATGGAGAGAAATTAACTAGACAAAGACCAAGTTAAAAAAAAAAGCAACAAATGGCTAATCCGGTTAACTACCCATTAGGATCAGTTCACTTCTAAAGTTTAAGAAATGTATTTCTTTGACATTGATAAAATTTTTATCTATAAAATAAGAAAAATAGTCAAGTTTTATAGAGGGTTTTTAAAAATCAAAGTTGGCTTCTTTCACACAAATACAGTGCTTACAATTTCATCTATCAATGCCTTGTAGTGACATTTGAAAATTAAATAATGTCCATGTACTGGACCAAAGCCCACGTGTTACTTGCATATTCCTGCCACTTCCATGGCCCCAAAATTCAGTCAATCAGGAAACAGAATGATTTCAGGTCAGAAACGAACAAACTATTTACAAATTATATTGGCAAAAATAAATAAGAAAGGACTTAACACGTCGTGGGAGCCCACTCTGCCTTCACAACACATTGTATGCTACACGTAAAAACCACCATCTAGTATAAGCCAGGGAAGGCATCAGTGTCAACGAGCATATTTAATAGGCTCGATTTCTTTCATTTCTAAGTAAAAAATAAAATCAGATGTTCTAATATTTTCCTTCCACACCCCAATCAGATACTGTACATCACTTAAAAGCACACAGTGCCCGTGTAGACAGTGACACGGGTGCGTGACGTCAAGCAGGGCTGGCCCAAGGCTCTGTGGCCTTTGTGGAAGACAATTATGCTCTTACTGTTTACAGCAGCACTTTGGTGACTGGAGAAGAGTAAGGGAGAACATTCAATGCTGGAACGTTTACTTGCTTTTCTCAAACTGAACTCTTAGAACTAAATTTCTCAAATGATACAATGAAAAGTTGGAGTATTCAAGAATCACAGTTTTGTGCCTTAACAAACAGCTTAAAAATAATTTTAGAAGTATTGCAGCAGAACATTTTAATTGAGTTTGCTATTTTCACCTCAAAACTTAAGTCATTTTTTTGAGCAATGCCTAATTTTATAAAGCAAAATTCTTCATTTAAATGCTATGACACCTGATCTTGCTAATAAATACACCAGAAAAAAAAAGAAAAAACTAACAATCTTGAGCATGCCTTCTTTCTCATTTTTCATAAAACTTTCAAAGGACTGATATAACATCCAACGCTCATTCTTTCTGCATCATATTATTACTAAGATGAACTCTTCATTTTAGCTGTACTAATAAAATTTTGACATCCATGCATTTCACAGGGAACAAATTGAAGAATTTCTGCCAGTAATTAAAGAGAAGATTCCATTAATAAATACAGATACTTCTCCATTTTCAAACACAAATGGAGTAAACTGTTGGTTATTAGACTTGAAATTATTTAATCAAGTCTTATTTTTGTTAAATAATGAATAAATTTTAAGGAGACTTAAGAATCTAACTGCTTTGATTCTTTTTATCATGGCTGCCGAAATCTTGAAAACATTTCAAAGCATCTACCTCACTTCTCTAAAGATGGGTATAACTCATTGTCTTATAAACAGTACTAGTTTTTTTGAACTTCTATATGATGCCCTTGAGAAATGAGATAGTCACAAGTTATTACAACTACTAGCATCTCAGGACACTCTGAAGAGTAGCTGCAAAGAGAATTCTAGGCTAGGAAAGAATTATGCATGACTCAGATTGACTTTCAGTTGATTCAAACTCTTGGTAGTATTTAGCCTTTACATTCATTGATGATGTAATTAGCATTACACACACAAAAAGACATTGCTTCGTCATGTTTTTGTTTTTCTTACTAAAAGACACTATTTTAAAATAAAATAGTAAACACCAAAGATTTTAAAACATATTTGCAAGAGCTATTTTCTTTTTTCAACTATTTTTAATTGCAAGAAGACTTTATAATTTGGACATCTGCAATAATAGCATTTGTTGTGCAAAAAAGGACAAATGGAGAGTACACTTGACACATTAAGTTCCATTTCAGGGTTCAGTTACAAGTAAAGAAAGAGAAGAGAAGAGAGGTAAAATTACAGAATGATCATGCGTTCCAAAAGAAATCCATCATCCAACTTTTTCTGCAGGATATCAGTTGATGGCATCAAAAGATAAAAGTCTCATTTGCCAATCACATCTCCTAAATAGGAAAACATTTTAAGCACCAGGCAGAATCCAGTTTATAAATGTTCAGATGTGCTCCAGATTATGTACTCAGGAAATCTAAGTTATGTGTTCTTCTAGGGGAAATCTTAAAAGGAATAATTATCCAAATGATATTATGCTGAGTTTTTCCAGACTGTTACTGTACACACAAGGTGCTCCGGTGGATTATGTTCCCACCCTCAACTGGCTACTTAATGCTGGCCCTGTAGTTCTCTTTTCCTGACATCTAAGTTGCCTTAATTCTACAATGACTTTCATTTGCTTTTCATGTCAAATTCAAATTTGAATAGTCTTCCAGTATTTGTCCACCTCTAACCAAATAACAGAAACCCGGCTGGTAAGAGGACTATTAATCATATGAAGAATAGCTCAGTAACATATGCAAATAGAAACAAAAAGACTGGAGGTGAACATTCCTGTTATCCTCAAATACCTGAAGGCTGTCGAGTGAAAGACACATTATATTTATCTTGTTAACTCCAGACAGCTTAACTAGGACCAACCAGGTTTTAGCCCAGAAGGAGGAAAAAGACCAACAGTCACAGTTGTCCCAAAATAGAATGGGCTGTTTGGTAAAGAATTAAGCTAAGGCTCATTCTTTATCTAGTAGAAAAATAATGCAGGAATATCTCAATTTGCAAGAAGTTTCTTACCCTGGATAATTGCTATGGAATCTTTCAACTCCTGTCTTTGACTAGGTTGTCTTCTTCTATTCCCTCAGCCAGTTCCTGGCCACCTAACTCCATCTTCCAATCTACCCTCATCTGATAACCAGCTTATGCATCCGTATTTTTGCTCCTGTTTATTCACCAACAAATTGTCTCTGTCCCAGATTTCAGAACTCTCCAAGCTACACGATCACAAGCAAGTTAAACTGCTCAGGTCTGTGATTTCCTACCCACCTCAAGGGGTGGTTGTGAGGAATAAATTAGATCATTTGTGCAAAGCATTTAGCACAACTCCTGGCACACAGTAATTACTAAATAATGTTTGCTCTTATTAGCCATTATTATTGCACCCCAGCTCCCAGATCACCGTCTTCCAAGAGGCAGGCATACACTAATCAGACCCAGGTTTGGTCAACTCACTGAAGCAATTTCTCTCCTTTAGACATGCAGTTATTTCCTGCTGTTTTGAATTTGCTTAGAGACTTATGGATAGACTAGTAGAATTGTGAGGAGTCCTCATATGAGGATCAAACTTGTAAAAAGCAAAAAGTCTACTGACCTTGGTATTACTCTATCTAGAAGTCTTCAAAGATACAAAATGACCATTTGAGCAAAGAGAACATCAGGTCTTCTATGCATACCCTAATCTCTGGCCAGGTGTAAACTAGAATCTAATCAGAAAGTGGCATAAACACTGAGGTCCCTCCCTTAAAAATAAAAGGAACAACAAACCCAAACTTAAGACATTAAACAAAATAATTGATCAGTACTCCGTGAAAGTGTCAGGGATGTGAAAGACAAGGAAACTGAGAAATGTTCACAATTTAGAGTAGATTAATGACTAAACACAATATGGGATCCCAGACTGGATCCTGGAGCAGAAAACAGACATTACGTGAAAAATTGGTGAAATTCTAATACGGCCTGTAATTTAGCTAACAGTATTGTGTCCTCATTGATTTCCTGAGTTTGGTCATCATACCATGGTTACATAAGATGTTGACATAGCGGACATCTGCACTATTTCTATAAATTTCCTGTAAGTCTAAAGCTATTTTAAAAGAAAAGGGAGGGGCTTCCCTGGTGGCGCAGTGGTTGAGAATCTGCCTGCTAATGCAGGCGACACGGGTTCGAGCCCTGGTCTGGGAAGATCCCACATGCCGCGGAGCAACTAGGTCCATGAGCCACAACTACTGAGCCTGTGCGTCTGGAGCCCGTGCTCCACAATAAGAGAGGCCACGATAGTGAGAGGCCCACGCACTGTGATGAAGAGTGGTCCCCGCTTGCCACAACTAGAGAAAGCCCTCGCACAGAAACAAAGACCCAACACAGCAAAAATAAATAAATTAATTAAAAGAAAAGGGATAAAAACAGTAAAATATAAATATTTTTAAAATTAAAACTTTCAATATGTTTTCTGTAAGACTAAAATTATTTTTAAGAGAAAAAGGATAAACACAGTAAATATAAAAAGAACAAAAAGGATAAATACAGTAAAGATATTATCACAAGTACTAACTACTCTTATGCCCCCTTCATGAAACACAAATATATGCTACACTGAGATGGAGAAAAAACAACTTTTAAAAACTGTAAAATCAATTGCTATGGACTGAACTATGTCACCTCATAAAACTCATATATGGAAGTCCTGACCCCCAATGTGTCTGTATTTAGAGATAGGGCCTTCAGGAGGTAATTAAGGTTAAATGAGTTTACAAGGTTGAGGCCGTGATCCAATAGGATTAGTATCCTCATAAGAAGAGATACCAGAACTTGGTCTCTCCCACTTTCTCTCTCTCTTTCTCTCTCTCTCTCTCTCTCTCTCTCTCTCTCTCTCTCTGTCTCTCTGTCATGGGAAGACACAGTGAGAGGCTGTAAGCCAGGGAGAGGGCTTTCACCAGAACCCCACCCTGATGGACCTTGACCCTGAACTTCTGGCCTCCAGAACTGTGAGAAAATAAATTTCTGTTGTTTAAGCTACCCGGTCTGTGGTTTATTGTTACAGCAGCCTAAACAAACTAATATCAATAAATCAGTGTGTTTGTTTTTTCTGATCCTGCTTGTATCATCACATCTCTCTCTCTGACCACAGCCAAGAAAGTTCTGTCCTTTTAAGGACTCCTGTGACCAGATGGGCCCACCCTGATAACCCAAAATAATCTCCCTATTTCAAGGTCCATACCTTTAATCACATCTGCAAAGTCCCTTTTGCCATATGGTAACACATTCCCAGGTTCCAGGGATTAGATTTGGCCATCTTTGGGTGCCATTATCTGTCTCCCACAATTAATCTCCAATGACATAAGAAAACTGACAAGGATTTGAACTCACAAGACCATTAGGAAGATATAAAACCACTTAAACTGAATCCGTTTATTTGGAACCCATATGTAACTTCCCTGACACATGAGCACAGAACAGCACAGCTAGGAAGGCCCTAATGATACATGCACTCTAGCCTGGTAGATGAGGCTGGAGAAGGAAACAAGAGAAAAACACAAAACTCATCATTTATTTACATACCACATGGGATTGGGTGAGCTTCCAGGAGATGAGAGAAGAAAGAAAACTGTGGAATCAAGTAATACCTGTGATTTTCCTTCTGAAAAGCTTCCTGCATGAGAGATACCAGGCCTATGCTTTGCAGCTGTAGGTCAGGGATGGCTATGAAGAGAAAAATGTGTGCTCACCCACAAAACTAAAAGATAGGCTTACAAATCAGTTCAAACTCACCTTCCCATCAAAATGATCAACTCAGGCCAAAAGAAAACAAAAAAAAACATAGAAGCAAACTTAGATGTACAGAATAACAAAGATCAATAGTTTCCCAGGAAGAAACCAATTAGAAAATATCAGGGAAGAAAAATTGCATTCACAAGAGTAACTCAAATCATGAAATAACTAATATGGTATAAAAAACTTATAGAAGTTACACAGATTTAACAAGGGACATGGAAGCAGTCCTCACTATATGGAGAGGTATACGTCATGCTTGGATAGGAATGTTCTAGCTTCAGCCTTGAGGTAGGGCAGAAGCTATAGAATCGGCAAAGGAAGCTATCAAAAGGCAAAAAAAAAAAAAAAACAGCTTCATACCTTGGCATCATTTATTTGGGGGCCTATTGAATTTTTTAATATTATTCTCCATTTATTACACATCAAATACTTTGCTCAAAGCATGCATAAGTGTTTACTTGAACACAACCAAAGATGAAGTAGCCTGCTCCATTACTTTTGTATGTGAAGTTTTCATGTATGAATCTCAAATCTCCCCATGAGTTTAAACCTTAAAAAATAGGAATGATTTTTACATAGCTTCAGGATGCCTACACCAAGTTTTCAATGTCATTTTGATTTAATGATTTTGAAAACCTAATATCCTAAATTGTTTGCTAAGGAACAATTAGTAATGGATAGGAATTATTTTCCATTTTATAAGAACTTCTACCCTACTGTACCGTTTTTAACCAGCCTAAGTATTATAGTATATATAAAAGGGTGAGTAGACTGACTTGATTTGTCTTGATCTTTTCATTTTTTAAAATGCTCTTCATATGGGCTTTATTATCATGAAATCTGTTTCACATTATTAAAACCAGCAGGATAAGACATTGACAATCATAGAATAGTTACAGTTTATTTTACATTATGGTTTAAAATGCCATCTTAGCCCTTCATCTCTAACATCCTTAAAGATATGAGAGATTTTCTATAATATTAAAATTCTAAGTACTATTACTATATACTTTAGGTTTCTCCTTCTTAGATAAATATGTCTGAAATGATCACTTATAAGTTTAAAGAACAAATCTTTCATGTTTAGAGATTTATAAATTCACGTTTAGAAATTAAACATGTTTAGAGATTTGTAATGAAAATCTCTAGGTATTATAGTATCTGAATAAAAAGTGTTTAAAAAATTATAAACAAAATATACAAGAAGTCATTTTTATTCTTTTTTGGTAATTTTGTAATTTGTAATTCTTCCATATCTGCTTCATCATCCACCCATTCTAAAAAAATATATATATATATGAAAATGTTAAAGAGTTACAAAGGTGTTTACTTAACACAGTAAACACTGTGTTTGAATTATCTCTCCAGCTGGGTAGTGATAGTCACAGAGTCAAATTGTGGCATACTTGCTAAATATTTTTATTTTGATGATTTATTAAACCTGCTCAACTCTTCATCTAATCTGGAGCAAGATCCCACAGGACACAGATCATACAGGAAGGGAAACCATCAAAGGATATATAACACTGAAAAAGCAAGAAGTTAGAAATGAGAGAATAAACGCCAGCAGCTGGGAAAGTCAAGAGCAAAAAGGGACAAGAAGAAAGTGAAAAGTTAAGTAAAGAGATGGGGACTCCAAAGTGTGCATCCTTTTCAGGTGAGTGTAGCCAGGCTGTGTCACCATGTACCCATTTCCCTGACTCAGCAGGAGATATTTAAACACTTCACACCCTCTACCAAGTGTGTAAAATACAAAAGAAAGAAAATCAGTGCTGTCTTCCAGGACTTAACTCCCAGTATGGTTGATCTCACCCTTTGACCTCTTTATTTATTGTGGTTTTTGTTGGGGAAATTGTGTTATTGTCTGTATACAAATATCTTAAAGCTGTTTAAAAGATAATCATATTGAACTGGAGCAGGGCCGTATAGTCTATGCCCCCCCATGTCCTCAGCCTGCCTTTTGTCCGTGGAAAAACTTTAGCCAAAGAATAAGTTTAATCAGAAAACTGTGAAATTGAAGAAACAAAGAAAAGCAGTCAAACAGGACAAAACAATAATAGTTTAGTCAGTAAGCAAAGTCAAGGGCCTTTAGTTCCTCTTCAAGGGCTGCAGATAATATTCTGAGCCATGTCCTGTGAGCTGTCTACAGACACTGAAACCCCCATCAGGTGGAAGAAGTTAACTACACGATGACCAGACTGTAGCCATGACATAAGCTGCCACAATTCTGAGAACTGGCCTCAAGGAAATGGGAACAAACCAACCCTGGAAATGAAGATTAACCGTACCTAAAACAATCAAGATGACACTGGTCAGACCACCAGTGACCAATGTCAAGATGAGCTGCCTGTGCTGTTTCTGCATGGAACCCCTCCCTACACCTATAAAAGCTCTTGCCCCCTTATTGTCAGTGGGGGGAATCGGCCTTCGGACACGAGTCGCCTTCGCCTCCCCAACTGCCGGCCTCCAAAATAAAGCAAACTTTCCTCTCCACCAACCTGGCATCTTTATTGGCTTTTGAGCAAAAAGCAGCCGGACCCTACTTTCGGTTACAGAATCTCCAGACTGCTTTTCACTTCAAGACAACGGCAGCCTGCCCAGTGCTGGGGAGGCTGAGGCTGGAAGCGGGTGAGGTCAGAGCTTTTAGGTTTCTGCAAAGCAAAGGTAAAGTGGGAGAACCGAGCTCTCCGAGGACAGGTGGACGCATTATCCGCAAGGGATCCCGTGCTCTTCCTGCCTTGCCCGTAACCAGTGACCTGTTTGAGCAAGGCCATGTCCCGCTCTCCTGGGCGTGGGGCAGTGGGAGAATCGGACTTCCCTGGGGACTTGCAGTGTAATTTAGAGTGTGGGGTGGGCACAGGGGGCGGGGAGGAGAAGAAAATGAAGTTTCCGAAGAAATTCAGTCGACATTTAGGCAAGAGTCCTGGTTCAAGCAATGTGGACTTAAATTAGAAGAATTTGACCCTTCTCACAAAACACACACCCGATGCCCACTGGCTTAAAGCATCTGGGCAGGGCCCGGCTGACCCAGCTACGGTCAATAAAGGTAGAAATGTCCAAAGCACCTATGTCATAATCCAATTCGGAAGGAAAACAAATTGGTGCAGCCTGAGGTCGACTGTAAGAAAATGTGGCCTCGGGACCGGGGAACGTTATTGACCAACTGGTATCACTCAACAGGTATCAGTGCAAATAACATATAAGAAACCATGAGTGTTGTTTGAGGCAAATAATTACTTAGAGGAATAAGGGAAGGAAATGCCATTAAGAAATTTCCAACCCTTTGTAGGTTAAATAATACATATTAGCTAAATTACAAAAATCTGCATTTCTACAGAATGGTAAGAACTACAAGAGTATAATAAGCAAAAACAACTAGAGCATATAAATCACAAATATACAAACTTAAGTACGTTATCCATAAAAGACACATAAATACATATATAAGGTACAAACGTACAAATCTATATAAACGTATTTTATAGCCATAGTACCTAAATATTATATCTTAACACTCCTGAGTGCCCTGACTTGTCGCCTCCACTGTGGCTTCCAGGGAGTAGAAATAAGGAGGAAAGTGGAATAGATCAAGACACATACAATTCATTGCAACTGATTAAGCCTTCTTTCTGTTCTTTCTTCATCCTTGTTCTTTTCCACCATGCCCTGCCTTCTGGCCAGTGGCGTTCTCCGTTCCTCTAAGCTTCCCTCTCTAAGAAGCAATTCGTTATCACGTACATCATCAAATGATGCTTCCACACAAAATAAAGAGTTCCACAAAAACCCTGAGAGTTTTTCCCAGCTAGTAACCTAAACCATTCATTTTTTTTTCCTTTAATGTCTATGGGGTTGGTTTTAGTTTGTTGTTCACCTTCTAGAATTATAGGGAAAAAAATATTTCCTTAAAAATATCTTCCTTTGCCTTATGCTAAAGTAGTCAGATCAACTACTCTGCAAACGTTTAGGGAAGCTAATTATAGAAATAACATTTTTCCCTTTAGCTGTTATGCAGCTTTGGTGTAAAACCATACAGTTACTGCTTGCTTTATCCCAAGACATTGGACTGCAGTGGGAAGAAGGGAGGGACGGAGGGGAGGCGTGAAAGGAGAAGCAGATGTTCTCATCAGACCCTCTTCCCCTTGCAGACGGCACCTCCCGGACACTCGCCTTAAGAATTACTTAATTTCCGGAATAGCTCCTCAGTCCCGAAGGCCAGAAAATGATTCCGCAGGCAATGGCCCCAGGAGAGCACCCGACCCCTGTCCAGGCCTCCGTCTGTCACACTGTCCCCTTACTGCCCTTTTCATTGGATTCCTGTGGGCTTCTGCCAATAGTAAAATGAAATTACAAGTATTAAATCTTGATCTCTTCTGAATATAATTCATTGCAAACACTTTTATCCTTAATCTTTTAGAGCCCAAATATCAATAACATAATTTTTAAAATCCTCTTGTTGATAGATATCCTTTTAATTATTACTCTCGGGATAGAAAAACAAAAATCAGCCAAATCGGGCCACCTCTCACCTTGTCTCTTTATTTTTCCTTTTTGTTCGACAAGAATCTCGGGGCTTTTTCTCACATTAGCCCATTATTCGTGTTCACCTCAAGGCCGTATTCCCATCTGTATGGGACACAATGTGTCATTGTCCGAGGGCTACCTACATCAGCCTGCTGGGGGACAGGGGGCGGGCGGTGGGGGTCTTTTGCCACACACAAGAGCTAAATCTGTTTAGATTGCCCACTTTAATCACTGGGTTAAGTATAGTGCAATGAGTGACAATACAGTTTTTTAATTCTCACTAGGGAGAGAACGATGTCTAATTAGAAGGCATTTAGAAGCGACTGTTAACTTACACAGACCTCATCACAGACGGTTCTTCAACCAGCTCAGTGATCTGAAACACCAATTAGTTTCAATTCACACCTATTATCTGTGCCTCATTAAAGTGTTTAGTTCAGAATCTAAATTCTTCCCCTTTCAAGAAAGTGTTGATGTTTTACTACGAATAAGAGGAATATACATGTTTTGTCCTTTTCAAAAGGCACCCTGCAAACTATCTTCCAAAGCACTTCTTTTTTAACGCTGTAAGCATGCAGAGCTGCTTCTCCGGAAGATGCCCTATCTTGAGACCGATGGTCTCGCTCTGAAGTCTCTTTATTTTGAAGGCCTTCATGGCGGGCGCACCAAGTGATTTCTCTCCTGATGCTGCTCCTCCTATGGGCATGGCAGCTCCAACCGTCATAGACCTACAGGACTCCAGGCCATGCGGCCCTGACCCCTTTGTCATGCATGGCCTCTCTGAATGCCCTTCTCTCGGATGGAGTGGAGGGCTCCACAGCTAGCCTCTCACATGGCCCCCCAGGCTCCTGGCCCCCAGAAGTGGTTGTTTTCCAGTCACTCAAAAGTCCAGCTTTAGTTCAGCCGGAAGTATACAGAAGAGCATGGAAGGAAGTGTATTAGGTCTTTCCAGAGAAACAGAGCCACTCAGAGGTAGGCAGGGAGACAGAGAGAGATGATAGATAGGTAGATAGATAGATAGATAGATAGATAGATAGATAGATAGATTTTAATGCACCAGCACATATGATTGTGGGAGCTGGCTACTCCAAAATCCATAGATCAGGTCATCAGGCTAGAAATTCAGGGAAGTGTTAATGCTGTAATCCTGAGTCTGAATTCTACAAGGCAGCGGGCTGAACATTTAGGCAAGTCTTCTGTGTTGCCGTTTTGAAAAGAATTCTTTCTTCTTTGGAAACTGCAGTCTTTTCTCTTAAGGCCTTCAACTTCAACTAATGAGGAGCACCCACACTAGGGAAGGTAATCGGCTTTACTCAAAGGCTGCTGATTTAAATGGTAATCTAAAAAATACCTTCACAGCAACGCCTAGACGGCTGTTTAATCAAACAACTGGGCACCACAGCCAAGTTGACACGTAAAATGAACCATCCCAGGAGGCGGCTGCAGACTAGAATTTACATGACAGTTCTGCCATTCAAATGACCCCAAACCTTCTGTGGGCCTCAGTTTTTTCATCCGTAATGTGCTTCCCCAAAGGAAATAAATGAGAATAAATATGCTTTGGGACTGTCTGAAGGATGAGGAGCATTTGGTTAATAAAGCTGGATTTTTCCTCTTACTGATTTGCCACCAATAATGTACTAAAGGGCCATCTGAATTTAAATTCAGATAATTACCAAACTAGTCATATTTTGTTGCATTCAAACAAATAGCGTCAGGCAGTAGAGTCCAGGTAGATTTCAGTGGATTCTGTGTTTGGGGGACCTATGGTCTTGGGAGTCTGTATGGAAATATGCTGAACTCATTTAGTTAACCCAGACCACTCAAAAATCCAGCAAGATTGCTTTGTACCAGGAAGATAATTTACTAGTGTCCAGTGGAAGTAAGGCTGTAGAGTGTGAAGAATACTATAGTAGAAGTTAGGTACCTTAATTGTGTGACACTGAATGTCACTTGACCTCTCTTGACCTCAATTTCCTTTCTAGAAGATAGGAAATTTGGACAAAATGACTCTAACATTCCTTCCAATTTCAAATTGGAATCCTTCTAATCCGAATAGATTTCAATTGGAATCTATTAGGATTCATGTTTTCTTCCTGAATGGTTTATATTCATTAAGGAGTACTTGATGTTGGATAAGTCAAATGTGTTACGCTTCCACGTGTATTAAGACATCTAGGTAATCTGAAGCTTTAAGACTAAAAGAGTTTATTTTCCTGGGCTCCAGGTCACATAACCTAATAACTATTTACATTAGCTACAGCAATGAAGTCAGTTAATAGCTCTATTTTTATATTATTCCTTCAAACTTTTTATTCTCAAAAGATCTTATGACTAAATCTTCCTTTAGCCAATTTGGTCTCGGCTACTTTTCTTTGACAGTCTCTAAGGCGATATTTATGAGACCTGTTCTTTCTCC
This sequence comes from Mesoplodon mirus, assembly GCF_964341445.2. Taxonomy (NCBI): domain Eukaryota; kingdom Metazoa; phylum Chordata; class Mammalia; order Artiodactyla; family Ziphiidae; genus Mesoplodon; species Mesoplodon mirus. Next base: position 73,424,465 of record NC_138993.1, on the reverse strand, counting down.
ACTTTAATACTCCTCAGTGGAATACCCTACTTTTAGGGATTAATGGTCCATATTATGACACCTTTTTTATCAGTTTAGATTCTTCTTACTACTTTTAACTGCTCGGCCTTTGCCTCTAAACTACAAGGTACATTAGAGGATAACCTTTGAAACACGGTTATTTTCAGGAACAAAGCTCAATAGTCATCCATTCCTTGTGAATGGAACCACAATGTTTGTTACGTGAATAAACAGGCAAATTAACAAAGAGTAATGAAGAAATACTCTAAAAACTTCAAACCTTCTTCTTGATTGTTGTGTGCCATACAGTGCCTAGTACATAGGGCGTGATACATATAAGGTATATTAAAAACAGGTTTAAAAGATTTGAGAAAAGACAGTGGAAAAAATATCAAAGTGCCGACGACACAGCCATATACCCAGACCTATCTTCACATTTCTCTCACCCCATCTAACATTCATTCAACAAATATTGCTTGAGCATCTGCTGTGTGTCTGGCACTCTGTGAGCCGCTGAGAACAAAGCAGTGAGCAAAACAGGAAGAATTCCTGCCCTCACCAAGTTTATACCTTCTCATCTCTCTTCTCAAAATCATACAATAGGGGCAGCAAAAAAAGATGCTGCCTTTACTACAAACATAAGAAATCTGGGAGTTTTTTCTTAAAAGTAGAGTTGTTTGTTGGGTGTTTGATAAAATGCCCAACATATACTTCAGTGGCCAGGCCACCGTTTTTCTTTTAAAAAAAGAATCTGAACCACTTTGTTCATGTAAAATACTCGGGCACTCATTGTTGCACAGCCAAAACTGATTGACAGCAGGAGGGAAACTTTCTGGGTGTCAATTATTAGTAATGACCTCATAGGAGTGACCCTGGGCCCATGAATGACTCAAGAGGACAAGCATCCTTCTAGGCCTGTGGCAATGTCAGCTGTGGGATGAACCTGTGTGTTGGATGGTTCCATGCTATCCTACAAGTTTGTAACCTTGGCAGTAGGATGTTGCATCCTTTGGATTCAGCATACAGACATGTTCACTCACGAAATACTGATTTTCTCCTGCCTTTTTTTAAGAACAAAATAACTGATTCAAAGGCATCATAAGTACAGTGTCAAAAAAGAGACAAAATTCAAACTAGTCCATTGAAACGCGTATTGAAAGGTACATAAATAAAAGATTTCATAGGAAATGTGGTTGGAATTATTGGCTAGAATCTGGCCAATAACTGGGGTTGGGGTTTTCTATGATTTAAAATTATTTATGCTGCTTAGCAATCATTGATGGAGCCCCTGCTATTTGCCAATGTAGCATTAAGGCCCTGGGGACCCAAAGATGAATAGAGGCATAGCCCCTGCCTCATGGCTTGGCCTCAAACACCAGTTAAATTCAGTTTCGCACGCTGGTATTAACCCTGTTAATGTTTGGTTCTTTTATATGCCAGAGAAATACAGGCTCTATAATTATGACTACATAATTTTTCAACATTTCTCCTTCTGGAAATATAACTATATTTATGATAAACATTCATTAGGATGCTTAGCACACAATTTTCATTCTCAGCTACTAACACTGTTCCCTATATGAAAACTGGCAACTCGTGATTGGTGTTAATCAGAACATTAGATTAACCACATCTTAACCAGCAGTTTTAATGGCAAAAGAATACTAAGCTTGGAGAAGAGACTTGCTATAAAAGTTATAGCACATAGAAACTTTTCAGCCAAGAGAATTTCCAAGCATATAATTTGCTGGCTGCTGCTGGACTCTGGTCAGTCTTAAATGAAGATTGTTGTCCAAAGTATCTCTTAATGCACAGGAAGCCTGCACCCTCCCCCAGCTCAGCATATAAACGCAGATCATTTCCCTCCATCATGCCTTCAACCCTCTTCTCCTGATTACATCAGTCAAACAAGATAGCTGCTGCTCCTTATCTTAGAAATGGTTCTAGAAAAATGATTTTGAAGACTCTCAATAAACCTCCTCACAATTCCACTTACAACTCTAAATGTTAGGTACTTCCCTTCTGCAGGAAAATAAAAAGGTTAAAAATTCAAAACTCTCCACCTGCATCCCAATCCCTCTTTTCTGTTTCTATCACAGTCTGGCTAGACTATAAATGAGGTTCAAAAACTGCAGGTCTTATCTATCAGAGGGAAATGTCTTGTGTTAAGCCTAATTTAAATTTTATGTGCTATCATTCAAATATGTTTTTCTTGGTTTATTATCTTACTGCATTTTCCTGTCAAGTATTATAACTCCACATACAGCCATGGAAATAGCTTTCCTGATATTAAGGAACGTACCAACTTCTATAAAGATTAATACTAACGCATCCGTGCAGTTATTTCAAATGTTCCTAGCTCTTTCTTTGTCACTAGCAAATAGAATAGAAGAAGTGAAAAAAACATTGCTAATCATTAAAATGATAGTAACTCAACAGGTAGCAAATTATGTCAGCAGACAGTTTCATTTATATATTTATTTAGTAAAACACTTAAATCTGTTTCAAAAAGGATTTCAGGTGGCTTCGGTGATTTCTCAAGTATCTTAGTTTGTTGAAAGCAACTTTTTAACATGAACTTATGGAAGTGTTGGGTAGAAAATTGGACAAATGATACCCAAGGCACTTAAAGCATATTGTACAACAATCTCACACAGCGAAAAGAAGGATAACTTAGCTGGATGGGAATCAATGGACTCCAGAAATGGTTCTCGAGTTCCCTCAGACTTCAGTAATTACTTTCAATTGTGTAGTTTTCCTGACATTTGAGATTTCTTAAGTAAGGCTCCAAAACAGTTAGCATTACTTAATACTGAGCTAATGCACTGGCCAAGGAATGTAGCTGCCGGAGGATCCTCCCCTCCCCTTTGGAGGTGTGGATTCACAGGGAAGTAATTTCTCTCCATTTTGTACTTATTTGGAGACAAGCATTCAATGACCTCAAAACCAGGTTCCACTTTTGTCAAGCTTCTCCCATTGTGACATAGGCCACTGCTGTCTCTCTTATTTTATTCATAAAAACGAAAAGAAAAAGCTGTGAGATGCCTTGTTTACTGCATGTCATACAATTTATCAGGGAGGAGTGAGAAAAAAAAGATAATAAGCCCTGACTTCTGTCTTCTGTTCTCTCTACCCATCAACACATCCACCAAATGCATTAATGAGGAATAGACGAGGTGGCACAGATCCTTTTAAATCCTTAGAAAATTCAACATCTCTTTCCCGTGACAGTTTCATATTTCTTCCTTATCACACATTTTATGGGCAAATAGCACAAACAGTGTGTTTAAGATTTATTTTCTCCCCATTTGCAAATCTATGCGTTAAAAATAACGAAGAGGCCAATTTTGCCTTGGATACTCCAGGACTCATCATTATACACCTGTTTATCTTCTTCTTCCTCATTTCCATTCCTCTTCAAGTTTTGAAAACTGTATCCCCATTGAACCTAATGTTCAAAGTATGGATTGGCTACATCAGTCAGTTTCACCCTAATATAGATTTATAGAATATAAATTGATATTAGTATGCTACCTCTCCCAGGTATGTTTACTCTAGGAAGTGTTGGGTAGGTATGTTTGCTCTAGGAATAATTATCAGCAGTTAAAGCAACTGTGTGCATGAGAGGCACCAGCCATGGTCCTAGTTTGCAGATCAGCACATGCTGAGATTTCCTTCCACTGTTGATAAAAATTATCACATGTGCTGAAGATGGTGAGCAGAAAACATCCAGGACAGGGATAAAAAGAGAGAAGTAGAAAATACCATCTCTCTTCAAATTCATGGTCTAGTAGAAGGTGAATAAAATAGACACACAAATAATTACAGTGTAAGGCATAATAATACAGTGGTCAGTAGAGATACAAAGTAATTTAAGAGAAGGAAATTTATATTTACTGTATGCCTTCTAATTTATATTAAATTTATATCTATTATGTGAGCACTGCATGTATTTTTATTTTGTATTTTTATTAATGGTCTTATAATACCATTTCAAAGAGATATTATTGTCCCTACTTGAGAAATGGGCCAACTAAGGCTAATCAAGTTTAATTTATTTCCCCAAGATTATGTAGCAAATAAATAGCAAAGCCAGAAACTGAACCATGGTTTCCTGGATTCAAAGTCCATGCCTTCCCACTATGCAGTGCTACCCGGAGATGAAAGAGGGGCCACATCTGATTGAGAGAAAAAGCTTCATTTGAGATGGTGGACAGGTAGGATTTCAACAGGCAGAGTTTAGAATCAAGAGAGAGTTCCAGGCAAAGAGGCAGGAACAACAGGGCAGAGATGCAGAGCATAAGTCATGATCGAGAAACAACCACTTTGTCTAAACGTCAGGGGATGCAGCAGAGCGCAGACGAGCATGAACCTAGACCCAGATGCCTGGGTCGCCATCCCCACTGGATCACTGGGTATCAGGCTTGGAATTAGGGTTTGGGTGCTGCCTTGATATCTGATAAAATCAGGAGGGCTTCTAGTGGCCAAACCACAAATGCCCTTCCCCGTCGCTCCAGCAGGAAAGGTCCCCCAGCCAAACAACACTTCTTACCATGGGGACCCTGGTTAACCCTGAGTAGGGATGTCAGTTCCCGGCCAGCCCGTCCTCCCTCGGAAACCTGGGGCCACCTTGCCCTCTCGTTCCTACAAAGCCCGTCTCCCCAGGCCTCACCTGATCACTCCGTTCTCAAAGCCCTGTGGGCTCTGCAAGGCGGACAGTGTCCTCCCCCAATTGGGAGAATACATGACAAATAAACCCCTGTCTGTCCCATCTGTCCAGTGGCAGGGGTCATGTGCTTGACCATGCTCATAACCCTAGGGCAGGAACTCCTCCCTCACCAACAGAATAAAGAGCAGATGACTAAATGACCACGTTTAGCTGTGTGACTTGGTGGAGGCTGCTTCACCTCTCTGTGCTTTGGTTTCCTTGCCTGTAAGAATGCTGGTGATAATACTACCTGGAGGGGTAAAGCAGCATCTGGCACAGATGAAGCACCACAGAAGCTTGGTGGTTGTTAATCACGGCCTTCCTACATGTCAGTCATATTACATGTTTTAACATATTCAATCCTCACCATAAACCTAGGAAGCAGAGATAGTTATTATCATCATACTTTTTTACCATAAACAAGGAAATTCAAGCGGAGAGTGGATGAATCACATTCATATCAGCAACAGATTCCCCAGCTGATAAGAGGATGAGCCATAACTGAGACGCAGGCCACCGATTCCACCCCTGGTCGGGGTGGGCGGACAGGTCACCAAACCCACCCACCTGACACTGGACACAGGACACTCCTCATTACAGCTCTCAGCAGATCGAACTGTCATTCTCTGTTAGTTTGCGGCCGCTGTCACTTGAACGTGCGTTCCCTGAAGGCAGGAACAGCACTGGTTGTCCACTGTGGAATCTCTGCTCGACTTCCTAAAACAGTGCTCAGCCCAGCTTAGCTGTCTGGTCAGGGGTTCCTCACATTCTCCACGTCACTGAACTCCGCTGACAGTGCTTCCCCTTTGGAAATCAGTCCTGGTTTCCAGGATTCTCGATTTCTCCTTCTCGTTCTCCCTTGGGGCCTTCTCCATCTGTCCTGAAATGTGGAATTCTTCCTTTAAAGCTCTGGCCTAGGTCATCTTCTCTCTAGCCCTATGTACCTTCCTCTTCAGGAAACTCATGGCTATGGTTTAAAGATGCCCTTCCAGGACTTCCCTGCCGGTCCAGTGGTCAGGACTTCACCTTCCAATGCAGGGGGTGCAGGTTCGATCCCTGGTCGGGGGAGCTAAGATCCCAAATGCCTCATGGCCAAAAAACCAAGACATAAAACCGAAGCAATATTGTAGCAAATTCAATAAAGACTTTAAAAATGGTCCACATAAGAAAAAAAAAAAACCTTAAAAAAGTAAATAAATAAAGATGCCCTTCCTAGAGGGCAGCTGACTTCAAAGTCTGTATCTTGTACTCATCTCTTTTTCAGCCCCTAGACCCAGATTTCTAACTTTGGTCTCTATCACCCGCCTGTCCTTGTAAATTCAACATGCCTACAATTAACCTCATCATTAACTGCACCCCACCTGCCCTCACATTCTCCTCCTGTGGTCCCTGTGTTTGTTGTCTCCTTAAACACTCAGGCTTGAAACATCGCACCCATCAGTGGTGAGCTCCTATAGGTTTGCTGCCCGCAGCGTTTTCTACACGCCGGCTCTCCTGTGCTGACACCCGACACACACCCCAAGGCAGATCTTCACGGCTCCCTTTGCTTCCTTCAGCTTATGACTGTCACTGACAGGTTTCCCCACCTCTAGTTTTCCTCTGCTTTTCCCACCTCCACGTTGCTGCCTGCTAGGTAATGAGCCACAATCTTAGCTCTGAACATTTATGGAGGAGTTTGGGGGCCAAAGGAGACTTACAGTGTGTTTGAAAAGGGATCAGGCGGTAGAGGAATAAAGACAGAATGCATAGGTGACTTGTCCCAGAAGGAAACGTTTCACAGTGAAATCAAAGAAAGCAGCAGAGCTGCGTTTCAAGGGGCAAAGTGTTTTGTCTATGAGGACATAGATTTGAATGAATCCTGTAATATAGATCATTTCATCATCAGTAGACAAAAGAGAAGCTAGAAAGAGAAAGTCCTGGTGTGAAGAACCGGTGGTGAATTAAGGAAGGCGATTGAAGGAATGAGATCCCGGGCACAGGTGAGTGGGTTACCTGTGGACAGAAAAGCAATGCCCGAGAGGCGTCGGTGGTACAATGGACAACGCGTCTGACTACGGATCAGAAGATTCAAGAAAAGCAACACCTGTTCGGGCTGACAGAGGGGGCAAGAGCGAAGTGGAGGAATTCTGAGATGGGGGAAAGCCAGTGGAAGGCGTGTTGGTCAGATAACCTTGATCTTTACAATAAAGTGAGAGGCCATTTATCTTGTAAAATGGTGGGAAGTGTGGGTAGAATAGAGCACTTGAGAAAAGCGAAAACAAAAAATTGGTACAGACACTTTGAGGAACCCAACAAAAAGCGAACATGAACATCCCGGCGTGGCCTCTTTTCCAAATTTTTAAGCTTCGCTTGATGGGATCAGTATTCTATTCCGGGTCAGTCCTAACAGTCAGTCAATCCTCAAACACTCCCGGAATGTTCACTATCTACCAGGTTTATGCTAAGCCCTAGAATACTGCTAGGCCCCTGCCAGAATCTTCATGGGAAAAGAGTGGAAGAGAAAGGAAAACCAGCAAGAATAGTTTTTGACGTAAACAAGAAGTTTGCCGCTTCCCACATATTAGGGAAACAGTTGGATTATATATCAGGGTCTGGAGACTTCAAACAATGCTACCAGGAAGTTAATGGAACGGCGACAAGGAAATTACTATGACTCCGCACTCCATAAAATAAAGAAATCAAGTGCAATTAATCACTGGAGAAACAGAGGAAACTGAGCTGATAAAATAACCCAAGAAACTATACGAATGATGTGATAAAGCTGGCATGGAGTTGATCATTTTGTATTCAAGATTTAACACTATTCTCTAGAATGGCATGGGCAATCTAAAATTAGGGGGAGGAAATGTCATTTTACAGCACACTTCTGCCTGTAAGTCAGTCACCGTGTGTGTAGGTGTTATGGCTTAAAGAACAGCTGTTGTCACCTTCGCAAAGACCACTTGATGACTTTTTCACGTACCTTTATACTTGTAAGTGGAGGGAGTTAAAGAACAGCGTCTGCCCAGGAATTGGGTTTTTGTTTTTGAAACTGTGTAAGATAAACTGTTTTTTCTAACAGATAATTAACATTTCACGGAGTCTGGCTGCCTGCTCTGTGGGGAGCAGCTGACTCCATGAACTGCAGTGGAGTCTCCTTCGCTCCCTCCCACCGAGGGGGGTTTTGTGCAAAGCTGAAGAGGTGGCCTCAAACGAAACTGCAAACTCGGCCGTTTCTTCGGAGCCCCGAGTCTCCCAGTCTCTCCTCTCCTCCAGAGTTGCCAGGACCCTCACATCCTCCTCCACTCCCAACAAAAGTGCCCTGGGGGCCATCTGTTTGCACCAAGGAACGCGAGATACCACCATCAATGACCGAGCGAGATTACTTTTAATACACCAGGGCTGTTACATTCAAATGATTGCAGAGCCTCTCTCGGGAGCATCTGGAAAGCTCTTGTTGCCAGTGTATCCACGACTGCTTTGGAACTTGGAACCACCTTCAAAGACCACGTCTCATTTGTCCCTACGGCCTCTGTGACAGCAGAACTTCCTCCTCGGGGAGTGATTATGATTTCTGAAAATAGGGAACAGTGGTTCTGAACCTAGTCCACTGAAAACATGGGGTAATGGCTTTTTGGGTCCAAGATGAATTCACAGACATTTGCTTGTGATTGAAAGCACTTTAGGATCCAGAAGCCAACCAGGCACCAAAGACCCAACGGGCTCCTTGCAAATATGAGTCTCCCAGCCACCTGCCTGGGTGGCACCAGAAGTCAGATGAGAACAGCAAACAGCATTAAGCTGGGGACATGCAAGTGTCCCTGTCACCTGGTGTCACCTGGTGGATGGATAGCCAGTGACATTCTAGTTCAAAGGCCAGTGAAGCTTTCTACTTGCCAGTTTCACCCTCCCTGCACTGCCTTTCTCTGCTTCACCGTCAGTGGCTCAGGATTTCACAGCTATGGCTGCAGACTCTGCTATTTCTACTTTCTACAGCCACACCCTCACCCTTTCCAATAAAGGTTCCTCACCTGCAAGCCAGGCGCTCCTAGGTTAACGAGCTTTCTCAGAGAAATGGCAGTTCTCCTGATCTACCTTGGACACTTGCTAGTAGTCTGTGAACCAACCGCAAAGGCAGAAACTCATATCCTCCACCCATCGTCTGCATGTTAACCAGCTGGGGCTGGGGACATATGCGATATGCAAATCAGAGTTAAACTAATGAGCCTTAGACGAGGGTTTTCAAACTTTAGCATCAAGGTCACCTGGGGAGTTTGCTTAACTACACAGATTACTGGTCCCAACCCCAGAGTTTCTGACTCAGTATCCAGGCTCGAATCCCTTTGATTTGGGTTCCTTCTGTTGAAGCAGTTGTCCAGATCCTCCCGACATTTAAGGAAACAGAAAGTTGTTGGCTTCCACAGATTTATTTAGTGATCATCTATCTCAATTTGAGGCCCTTTTTTTTCTCAGCAAACTCTCACTTCAGGATGAGTTTTCTGACTTCTTTCAACCACCCACGGACCCGCAAATGCTGAAGGTCTTCCTTCTCCAGCATTGGCAGGAGTGATCCAAAAGCCCGTGCATCGTTTTCAAAGTAGTATTTCTCCTTAGTTTTCTTGAATGCACACACACAAAAGTGATTCCTGGTGGGCAGCCTTGATCCACCAGGAGTAAAGTTCAGGCCCCCAAATCTCCAAAGTTTCAGACTTTCTCACTTAACCTAACTGACCTTGGGAGAAGAAATCTCCGCGCCTTAGGTGCCAAAGAAACAAATCAACATTATCTTGATTTCCAGTTTTGCCCAATGCACTTGCTTTGGTGTTTATGTTAATATTTTCCACTGTAGACTTTGATGCTTTGTGTGTAGGTTATATTTCAGACAACATATTTCATCACTGGCTACCATTGTCCTTAAAATAACTGGCAACAATTTAAAAGTGATGGTTACAAATAGGTTTCAACTTGAGTTCTAATTCCTAGGTGCCTGGAGTCTGATGCCTGGAGTCCTATGTTAAGAAAGATTTCAAAGCTGACATCAGACTCAGCATCAGAATGCGATGATCAATTAGTGATGTCTGCTGTAGAAAGGGGTGTAGGGAGTAGCAGTAGGATTTTGTCCTCCTTGGTTTTCCAACTTACACGCTGCGGAATTTTTTTTATAGGGATTTATACCTGAAGCTAAAGGATGTACCCAAAATGAAAGTAAACTGGGTCTTCTAGGAAACATGACCATCCTAGATTCCCTAAAATCTTACAAAAGATTTGAGTGCCTCAAGTTCTGCTCCATATAGAAACATGGCCACCACAGTCCGTTCGGGAAGTCCTAACAATGCCCTTGGTGCCCACCCACCCACCCCTGTGGGAAAGAAAGTTACCCTTTTGCTCTTTAGCATCTCCCACTCCATGGTTTCCATTAACATTTAAAGAAGTTCACTGAATTCACCCCCAAAGTAAGGTAAATCCAGAGCAGTAACTTTCGACTGGAGGAGATTCCCCTCCCTTCCCTGCCCCTCGCAGGGGAACAGACATTTTCCATCCTTACAACTGGGCAGGCTTTGGGGGAGAAGGGGGTGTTACCAGCTTCTAGTGGACAGAGGGCAGAGATGCTACAAAACATCCTACAATGCACCAGACAGTCCCCCAGCAAACAACTATTGGACCCAGAAAGGGAATTTTGCTGAGGTTGAGAAACACTGATACGGAGGATTCAAATTCAGGTCTCTGAGTGCCTGATCCAACCTATAACAAACCCTTAACTTATGACTCCCATTTTAAATGGAGAATGTAATTCTTCCAAAAAGAGAAAAATGAACCCAATTCTGGCTTTTGACCTAGGGAAAGTGCTATCTATATGATGTCTTTAGAAAATTAGGGGAAACTGTATTTATAAACTCCTACAGCCTAGCATTTCTGCAAAACTAGACAAATAACTTACACCTTTTTATATGAGCACGATATCTGTGGCCACAGCAAATCTGTTTAGGAGACATGGCTGGCAGGGTAGCCTGCCATTTCCCTCACCACAAAGAAAGATCAGAATAAACAAACCCTCCTGGTACCCCCCTCCGGCTACTTGCAGTAAATGATAACTGCAGGGTTTTTTTCTATCTATCTATCAAAATATTTTAGTGACTTGTGATTCCAACACCTATAAAAATGATGTGCTTAAAATTCTACAGTCTTAAAAAATAAATAGGAAAACCGCAGTTCATTTAAGACATCAGGAAAAAAAATGATTTGTGGGATTTTTTTTTCTTTCCTGATCAAGTATGAACAAAATCGGCCACAACACTACACTTTTAAAACATCTTAAGCTGTAGCATTTTACTTTAATGAGTCTGTGGCTTTGCAAGTCAAGCTCAAAAGTTATGACAATCAACTCAATCCCAGAGGGGAGAGTTTAGTTGTATAAGCTCTGGTTTGGGGAATGAATATTTGGTAGAATCAAAGATTCCAATAGTAGCTGGGTTTTCTCAACCCTAAATTCTTCTAAGATGCATAATTGGATATTATGCAGTTAACTGAGAAGGACCTTGGGAGAAAACAAAAACCGAAGTTCTTTTAGATCTTCAGGAACATTAAAAGCTACGCTTTCAACTCTAGCCAAATGCCATTACCACGAATTTCTTCCAATATATTGTTTAGTCACAACGCTTTATCCTTGATATTATACGTGGTCCTGAAAGTTCAAACTTATAAACCAAGACTCCAGGACTTGTAATCCTAGAGACAGACTGTGACCAACACACAGCATGGGATACATTTATGTTGTAAAATGCTGCTAATGATAAGGTCAACTTGTGTGGCATTTGATCAAAGTCTCCACTGAGAGGTTTGTGAAAGGTGGCCTGGACCAAAGCAGTCGGGTCCCCCCCAAGTGGGTGCAACGGCCACCAAAGTAGAAATGGTTATCACACAATTGCGAGAAGGGTAGTGTGTTTTCTGCTTGAAGCCTCTGGTTTTTAAAGGAATTTTGGGCTCTAGATTGAGAAGAATCCTTTCTTTGGGAACATCACACCACAGCCTCAAAGACATGGATACTCCCCAACCCAGACAGCTGCTGTGGGGACCAGGTAACGACGGCCTCAGTGTTACCCACGACAAGTCATGAAAACAATGGTTGTGACTGACGTCATGAGCTCCCACTGCCTCCCTATGGCTACCTTCATTCCGACCTCAGACCCATTCCCAGTTCTTCTCATTCCCACACTTCTCACAACAAAATTCCATCCTCACATTCTGTGCACAGAACTGCCCCATGTTCTTTCTTTCTTTCTTTTTGTTTTGTTTTGCTTTTTTAACTTTTTATTTTGTATGGAGTATAGTTGTTTAACAGTGTTGTGTTAGTTTCAGGTGTATAAGAAAGTGATTCAGTTATGCATATACATGTATCTTTTTCAAATTCCTTTCCCAATTAGGTTGTTACAGAGTACTGAGCAGAGTTCCCCCTGTTCTTTCTCACCATTTCTCCAGTACTTTCTTCACACGATGTTGTCCCCAAGCCCTGTCTTTGGTTCCTGCTGATACTGACACAAGATGACCTCTGGCTTCCGGTGTGGCAGGTGACGGAGTGGAGATGTCTTTCAAGCTGAGTGACTTAAGCACTCAAGCCTTAAGAGGCAGCTCCATGATGAAAATAAAATTAGTTTGGCTTTGAAAATTTGGTCTGATTGGCATGACAGAGAGGAAAAAAGTTTTTTTTTTTTTTGGCCGCATGAAAGAGTAAAAACAAAAATTCAGAGGCAAACATGTCAAGGCTTTTCCAGCAAATAGTTTGTCCAGAACCACGACAAGTAAGCTAAAAGCAAGGGTCAACACCACCCTGGATGCAAGGCTAAAAAAAAGTTTTGTTTTGTCCAACGGGCCAGAGGAGTTACTGATGTTTTGAGGTCAGAGTGGTTACGTGATCAAAGTGTTCCAGGAAAATTCATTAGATGATGTTATGGGTTGGGGCCCAGCGTGGATGGAAAAGAGTCAAAAAGAAAAAATCAGTTAGGAGCTATTAGAGTGATGAGGAATGAGGTGATGAAGGCCTGAGCTTGGGTGGTAAGAGAATGGGAAAAAGTATTTAAGAAAGAATCAGCAGTAAGCGGCAATACACAGGATGGTTTAGACATCCAGGCAGAGGGAGAAGGAGGAGGAAAATCGGAGAGGACCATGAAGGCTTCAGGTCATCTCTCTGTCGCCTGCCTTGTTGGGAATGTGGGACGTCCCTGTCGTTCCCGCCTCAGTCATCAGGATGGGACGGCAGGGTGGCCCCCCAGTAAGTGGGTGGTGTTGTCAGAGCACATGCTGCCCGGATTCTCCATGCACCCCGTCCCTGCCTAAGGCTGCCCCATGTGCTGCTCCTGAAGAGTCTGGTCAAGCTGAATGCAACCTTTTAGAACAGGTCCTCCCTCAGTTTTTGAAGCACCAAATCTTACTTTCTGAAGCAACTGTGAAGACACTACCCTTCCTCAACCCTTTATTTTGAGCCCTTCAAGCCAGCTTAACCGGCATTGCATGGAGTCCTGTGGCCCAAGATCTGAATCCTGACCGTTCCACTTTCTGCCCAGGTGATTTGGGGCAAGGTATTTAAGCTTGCTGGGCCTCAGTTTTCCTATTTAAAAATGGGGCTGATAATAACAACCATGCAGGGATGTCATAAGAATTAAAAAGCTTGTACAAGCAGCTGGCACACTGTAGAATGGCTGTTATTAAATAATAATAAAATAATAATAGTAAAACGGTGTTTTGCTGTTACCATGACCCATACAGAAGTAAATATTCTAACCTGACTACCTGAGGAGCCCTGTAACCACAGATACATCATGCTGCTCTTTCATCCAGCACAGGAAGACCCAGACACATACGGGCTCAGGTAATTCGAGTGTCACTCTCACGGTTACGATCCCAAACTCCTCCAGGCATGAACATGCCCATGAATTTAGTTTTTCTTTTTTTTAAAACCAATTGAATTTAGCCCAAACTGGTTTAATAAAGAGAATTTTAAAATAGTAGTGTATCATAAGTCTTTTTAAACAATTAAGTTACTATTTAGCCTTTGAGTATGTAAAACAAAAACAAAATGTGAACCTACTCTTTCAAAATAATAAAACTCTGCCTTTGTTTTGTTTGTTAAATTAACTCCCTTCTTCTCAAATCCTGGGTCAGCTCCTCCTCGCACTTGGGCGAGTCCTATGTATCATTCTGGAGCACAAGCAGCTCATTTTCGAACGGGCCCATTTCTGAAAATAGACTTTAACATAAACACACGGCTTTCCCAGAAATCAGAACTTAAATAAAAAAAACAAGACTGGTAGAATTTCTTCAGCTCCTCAGCTTTTCCTTCTCCCTTTCTGCTCATTTGAGGAAATGAGTTGACTGTAGGGACACCACAATGGCCTAGTGTTCATTTACCTTCACCGAGAAAAATGAAGAAAAACTCAACGTGGTGACTTTCTGTCATTTATTTACATAAAAAGTGTAAGAGGGGGAGGGGGCTTTGTTTATGATGCTGACGATCGTTTCTATATTGGCGCTAAACCTGTGATTTGGGTTCGCTCTACACTTGTAAAACCCCCTTTAAAAGTCATCTTACTGGGTAGAGCTTTTTACCCCTGGCTAAACAGAAAGCTTTCTTCCTCATCAAAGTCTGAACCTTTTGATCTCCCTAATCTCCTGCTTGTTCACCGTCTCTGCATACACAAGTAAGTGATGTTCTCTCGTGTCTATTGAATCTCTTCAAACTCCAGGAAATGTGCTTTTTTATTTCATTCTTTGTCCCTAGGGACCACTGATAGTGATTGAATTCTGAAGCAATGTGGATGATGTAGACGATTCAGGCCCATTTTTATTACTGCTTAAAATTTGAATTAAAGATTCGATAGCTCAGAAAAACAGCTTGATATATTAGCATCTGACCTGACTTTTTATGGTGTCTTTTTACTGCTTTATTCTCGGCAGCTCTGTTGACCCTTCAAGCCCAGCCGAACGTTGGCAACAAGTTTCTGAGGAGCCTCTTCAGCCCTGATCTTCGGACATCTTTCAACGTGATTATTGGTGGTCTATTTGGTTTTGCAGAGAAATGTTGTGATAGCAGTCTTATTAAGGTTATGTATCAGTTTTAATTAAATGCTGATATTGAATATTAATCCATTTTGTACAGTAGAAAAATTGGAAAATATATAATATCATTCCTCAGAAATAACCAGCCTTCACATATGGGCATAATTTATTCTAATCTTATTTGTCTATGTTTCCTACATCCTTGAGGTCATTCTTTATATACAGTTTTATATCCTACTTTTGTTTTACTTAAAAATCATATCATTAGGTAGGTCATTAAACACTCTGCACAAACTTTTTAATGGTTACATGGTATTTCCTCGTATGGATATACCTTACATTAATTATCCAAAGTGGATGCTTGGGTCATTTCTTACTTATATTAATACTGTCATAAATATCACTATTCATAAGTCTCCATCTGCACTTCTAAATATTTCCCTAGGATATCATCTTAGATGCATAACTTCAGGATCAAAGGATTTTGGATTTTAAGGGTAATTCCCCCCCACATTTAAAAATCTGAATGACTTCTGAGGTTTGATAAAATGTGGTATTTCACAGTTGTGAGGGAGAATACACAGCCCTGCCAGTTTGAATGTGAAAACACTTAGACTCTATTGTAAAACATTATAAAGTTCTATCTAGGGAGTATCCAGTCTCTGTGTGTACATTTCTCTCATCTACACGTGTCTCTTCATTTCTCATTGTCATTCTGTTCACACAATTGTTCAAAATTTTCTAAAAACTCAAGTTAAAATACATATATATATATATATATATATATATATATTTACCATCTGGTAAATTTAATGAGGAAAAAAACACAAAAGAAGCAAAATTAGGAGTGGAAACCACAGAAACAAAAATGTAGAAAATAAAAAAGGCTTCCATGTCTTTTGGCATTCTGGGATCCACCACATTATCCATCTCCATCCTGTTTTGGGGGACTCAGTGCAGAAAAGCCAAGGCTTAATGAGCCACACAGGTCTTCCCACTGACCTAAAGACCATCCCCATCTTAGCCCAGCCTGGAAGATTTTGCTTCCTAAATATTGCTGGTTAGCGGATCCTTCCAAGGCAGAGGTCGCTGTTGGAAGGCAGATGGAAATTTGCACAACCCTGGGATGTTGTAGATACAACAGTCCAGGAGTGGACTAAAAATCCATATAATTTTTGTTAAAACATTTTTGCATGATATGGAAGAAGCTTCAAGTGGTCATCTCTGAAGAGATGAACAGAGGATGGTGAAAAAGTGAGAACTGGACTTTTAATTTACATCTTTCTGTATTATTTGAACTTTCTAACTAAGTGCATGTATTAGATTCTTTAAATATCAATGGGGTGATCTTCATGGTGTGACTACAAGTTTGTTTTCGTTCTTTCTTTTGGCTTTTTTATTTATTTATTTTTGGCTGCACCATATGGTTTATGGGATCTTAGTTCCCCAACCAAGGATCAAACCCAGGCCCTTGGCAGTGAAAGTGTGGAGTCCTAACCACTGGACCGCCAGGGAATTCCCTTCTTTTTTATGATTTAAATAAAGATAATTTTTGAAGAAACAAACAAAATTTTCTATCATCTAATTCATAATGAAAATTATTAGTAGAAAAAGTCAACAAAAACTTAAACTGTTGACAGTTAAAATTGTTCATGGAAAAATCTATTATTGGATAAAAATATAAATATAAAATACAGAATCTTCTTTGTTAAATGAGATGAACAAAATTTGGCAGCAGAAATCTGCCATTAGTTGAATAAATGGCCAAGAAATAAAACTCTAAGTGATAACTGGTAAAATTTTAATTTTTTTATATCTATGTAGCTGAACATCTTCATGTTTATTAGTTTTTATATTTCTACTTTTAAAGTTGTTCATGCCTTCTGTTATTGACATATTAGGCTCGATGTCTTTTCTTATTGATTTGTCTTATTTTTCATATTACAAAACTATGAACTATTCATTTGAAATGTTTATTGCAAATATTTTTAGCCAGCTGGCTTACAAAGTATTAAAATGACTGCTTTGCTTATTGCATCATTGTCACAGCTATTCCTCCTAAAAGTTCCAAGACTTTCAGCCACATTCATTAATTCATTCACAACTCAGGATATTTATTGAGCATCTATCTCGTCCTATGTAGATATATGGTACCTTTAAGCAGTGGGCATCTGAA
This sequence comes from Mesoplodon mirus, assembly GCF_964341445.2. NCBI lineage: Eukaryota > Metazoa > Chordata > Mammalia > Artiodactyla > Ziphiidae > Mesoplodon > Mesoplodon mirus. The sequence goes on along the minus strand of NC_138993.1, from coordinate 73,407,552 downwards.
CGCCCCTCCAGCTTTGGCTACAGTCCATTTCCCAAACATAACAGAGTATCAAGTGTGTCTTAGTTGCCTAGGGCTGTCATAACAAGGTACCATAAACTAGGTGATTTAAACAACAGAAATGTCTTGTCTCACAGCTCTGGAGGCTAGAAGTTCGAAATCAAGGTGTTGGTGGAGTGGGTTCCTTCTGAAGGCTGTAAGGGAGAATCTGGTCCATGCCTCTCTCTTAGCTTCTGGTGGTTTCTTGCCAATCCTTGACTTGTAGAGGCATCACCCAAATCTCTGCCTTCATCTTCACATGGCATTCTCTCTCTCTCTGCATGTAGTCTCTGTGTCCAAATTTCCCTTTTTATAAGGACACCAGTCGTATTGGATTGGGATCTAACCTAATGACCTATTTCTCATAAGGTCCCATTCTGAGAGTTTCCACTCTTATGGAAAGAACAAAATACGCATGCATGTACAAGCCATGAAACACAAACTGTGTAATTTTGGTGATTCTGCATACACATTAATGCTCTTAAGTTACATTTGAAACTGGCATTGTGCAATTTTAAGATAATGATAAAGTTCATGTTAATGATTTAACATTTAATCTTTAGAAGGGTATTAAATAGCAAATTAAAAAGTCACAGTAAGTTGGAAGAGATGATGAAAAAAGTTTTATTTTATTTTATTTTTATTTATTTATTTTTCGGTACGCGGGCCTCTCACTGTTGTGGCCTCTCCCGTTGTGGAGCACAGGCTCCGGACGCGCAGGCTCAGCGGCCATGGCTCACGGGCCCAGCCACTCTGCGGCATGTGGGATCCTCCCGGACCGGGGCACGAACCCATGTCCCCTGCATCGGCAGGTGGACTCTCAACCACTGCGCCACCAGGGAAGCCCAAGTTTTATATTTTAATACACTAAACAACGTCATTTTCGGACATTTTTAACAAGGGCTGACATTTCTATTTTGCACTGAGCCCCACAAATTATGCAGCCTGTCTAGAAGAACAGCCCCATCCACCACAAATGGTCCCAACATATACCCTCCACCACCACAATGGAACACCCAGCACCAGTGGCTGCAAATGCCAAACGTTTGAGCTGCAGCTCAGATGCACTATGTTTCTATCAGCGCCCTAACAAACTACCACATGCGCAGTGGCCTAAACACCCAGTGTATTATCTTATATCTTGGAGATCAGAAGTTCGACATGAGTCTCACTGGGTTAAAATCAAGGTGTCAGCAGGGCCAGGTTCCTTGCTGGCAGATGGAGTGGAATCTCTTCTCTTGCTTCTTCCAGCTTCTAGAAGCTGCCTGCATTTCCACGCTGTGGCCTCTTCCTCCGTCTCCAAAGTCAGCGATGGAGGATCAAGTTCCTCTCGTGTATCAGATCTCTCCTCCTCCCTCTTCTGTCTCTTCTTTCTAACCCCGTCAGGAAGGTCTCTCTGATTTTAAGGACTCACGGGGTGAGACTGGATCACCCCAGATAATCCAGGATAATCATGGCCCACGTGGTATCCAGGGACCTAACCTCCCAGGCGTATCCACCTCCAGCGTTCGTGGAAGGGCAGATGCTTGGCAGGACTTAGAGGACGTGGGGAACCCTTACAGCAGGAGGGTTAAGGAGACAAGGGCTTTCCTTCTCCTGGCCGGGTCATACAGGAAGACAAAGCAGGTGCCGAGAAAATATACAGTATCTGCAACAGCATGCGAGTTGGTAGAGGGAGAGGGCAGAGAGAGAAGCAAGCATTACACATGATCCTGGTTCCAAAGCAACATCATATAACACAGTAGGAGAATAGGTTGAAGAGACATGGCCCACCATCCCTCCACTGTTGCCACCAACCCTCACAGTTCACTGCACTTGTAATCTCTTGCCAAACTCTCAGTGGAGCAATTAACTTGGTTGTCTTATTTTCCCCAGTGTCAGATTTATTTTTCTTTTGCCTTGTTAGACACAATAATCATGTCAGAGAGAGATTAAGACGCTACAGAAAACATAAAATTCACATACAGCTTTTGATTTAAGGCAAAATGGAATTTTAAAATCTGGATATTATTGATGGGGATATTAAATTTGGTGGTTGTCTTTAATGCAGTTTAAATTGCTATGGAGGCATAAATGACAAGAACACAACCAAAAAGAAAAAAGAGAAAAAGATTTTCGTAACACCTAAAAAGCAGGCTTGTGATCTAGGCTTGTAGCCTAAAACTTAATTAACTCTGCTGTAATATAGAAAAGGCCATGCATCATGTGTTAAAGAAATCAAAAAGAAAGGGGAAAATTTTTATGCCTACAATAGCAAGAGCATGTTTATACTGGTAATTTCTGAGTAAGCAAAGCATTAGAATCAGAGAGTATATTCACTTTTAGTTGGCACATATTTTTTGAAGAAATAGTATATTTTCAGCTAGAAAAAAAAGCATGCAACAATTGAAAAAGAAAATGACTCTAAATGCTTTCATCCAAAGCTCTGATTTTCACACAACCTAGATGAGCTACACATATGATAACAAATGTTTTATTGGGGAAGCTGGTAAAGGCAGAAAGAGAGAGAAAACTGGACAGCATGGGGAGTCTGGTTTGCTGTTCAGTAAGCAGATATGGGAAATAAAATATCAGGATTAAGAAAGAGAAGAATGGAAGATGGCCATCCTACTATCCTTAGGCCACCAGGAATTCATGGGAGTAGATTTGATTTATATGTAAAGGTGGACTCTTTCCTGGGCTCCAATCAGTAAGTCAACATAAAGCCTTGCATTATGCCAAGGGGAGAAGACAAAGTTCTCTCATCCTGCCTGAGGTGAAAGAAACCCTGCTCTTGGGTTTCATTTCGGACCTGCCTGGTGCAGCCTCCCCAAGATGAAGGCCAGTGTGGGAGGCTGGAGGAAAGTGGATGCAGAGACCAGCCTGGGTTGTTCCAGCCCCACAAGTTCTTCCCAGCTGAGCTTTGACTGGACACTACATGTTCAGCATCCATGAAAGCCCTTGACTGGCAATAACACCATCAGAACCAAAGTTGTTAGAGTAATAAGCCGGCCCTGTGGGGATCCCCAAGAAGGGGCTGGAGAAGAGAATGGCATTCAACCCTTTTCTCTTCGTGGGATGTGCCCCAGTGTCATGACCAAGCACACACATGGGTCCGGACAAGGGAGGTGCTCCCAATCAGTGTGGATGCCAGCACATCACAGCACCACGAAGGGGCCCTGAGACCCGCTTTACTTGGGATACTTTCTGATTTATTCCTTCTTGCAGACTTGACTTCCCTTACCCCCTTTTCCCAGAGGACTGCTCTCCCCAGGAGACAATGAATAATAAAATGTTGTCCTTCCCAGGACTTGTGTGGACAACCATGTAAAAGGCTAAGTCTCCAGAAGGTTGTAAGAGGTGCGCCCATAGCAGAATTTCAGGTAACAGATCATTTTCATCAGGTGGTCTTTTCAGCACCCCTTCAAATGATACTGTCTAGTAATCATCGTCATCATTTTGTCTTCTGTTTTGCCACTTGCGATGCATTTATACACACATGATTTTGCTTGATCAGATATTAATCTAGCAGGTCTTTTTAAAGCAACTACAGGGCGATGGAAAAAAATAGGACACCATTCCCTCCTCCAAGGATCTGACAGTCTTACAGGGGAAACAGGTGGGGGCTGTGATACCAGGCTCGTTGTAAAACACGCATATTTTAGGTCCACTGTGGAACTGGTGCCAAGGCAGCCCTTCCTTCAGACTGCGGCATGTATGACGGGGAGGAGAGAAAACATGGGGGTAGAAAGCTTGGTGCCAAGAAAATGCAATAGCCCAGGGTGGAGAAGCAGTCACATGGTGTATTTGGGGAAAAGCAAGTAGCCCTAGGTGCTTGCATCATAAATAGAGGCATAAAATCAAAGATGGCATGACAAAGGTGGTCTGGAGCCTAATTATGAAGACTTGACTATGACGCAAAGCAACATGATTTGACCCACTCCACAAATATCTTATCTGCGTGGGCGAGACCCCAGCATTCCCTCTTCCAGACGGCGAACCTGAGGGCCAAACCACACAGCTGGAACGGCAGGCGTGGCCCTCAAATCTAGGTCTCCCTTCTCCTCACAGGCTGGCCAGGCCTGGGACCTTCTGTGCTGCTTACTCTCTGGGCCAGTCAACTCAACTCCACATTTGTCTGCTGTGGGGTGAATTGAGTCCCCCAAAAAGATATGTTGAGGTTCAAGCCCCCGTACCTGTGAATGTGACCTGATTCGGAAATAGGGTCTTTGCAGATATAATTCAGGTGGAAGTTAAGATGAGGTCCTTCTGGCTTAGGACAGGCTGTTAATCCAATATGACTGGTGTCCTTTTAAGAGGAGACACAGAGACCAACACAGAGGGGACAACACCACGCGAGGAGAGACACAGAGAGGGAGCCAGGAGCGAGAACAGAGGCAGAGATGGAGCGACGCAGCTGCCGTCTGAGGAACACCTGGGATGCTTCACCATCAGAAGCCCGGACGTGGTTCTGTGACACTCTGATTCCAACAGCTCACCTCCAGAACTGTGAGGTAATGCATTTCTGCTGTTTGAAGCCATCCAGTTTGTGGCAATTTGTTACAACAGCCCTAATTATGAAGCCTAATTATGAAGACTTGACTATGACGCAAAGCAACATGATTTGACCCACTCCACAAATATCTTATCTGCGTGGGCGAACAGCCCTAGGAAATGACTACCATGTCCAGAGCAACTCTGGTGCAAACGTACAACCCACTGAGCGTCTGGCTTAGTTCAAGGAGAGAATTTATAGAGAATCTGTAAGGATGAACAGGCTTCCCTACCTCCAGGTAATTCAAATCCGGAATCACCTCGCCTTGCAAAAGGGCCAGAGTTTAATGCTCACCCTTTCCCAGCTCCAGTGGCCGTGGACTGGCTTTGCTTACCCAGCTGTTCCCATCCAGAGTGGGATAAATGTCAGTGAAGCACTCTCCAAAAGGGTAAAATTGGGCCAATCCCAGGCTCATATAATTTGTAAGAGCATTTGAAACCAGACAGAGAAATGTTTGACTCAAACATTTGAAAAGAGACTAAAAAGTTCACCCTCCTCTGCCCTTCCCCCCCTCCAGTGAAACAGAGACTCAGTGATTTCAACTGCCTGCTGTTTACACATAAACTTTATCCCAGAAACACATTTTGGAGTTAGTAAAGCTATGAAGATGCCAGGACAGAAATTTAGAAGGCAGAAAGTCAAAAACAAAAAAAAGAAGAAGGCTGACTTTCTAAAAAATACAGAAACCAAGAGCAAATAACAAGGTTTGTTCTAGAATTCAAAACAGCTTGGGAGAAAGCGTCTTTGCCAACAGTGGAAAACTCAGTAAAGAGACGGAACAGAAGAAAACTCTAACCAGATGAAGAAAAGGACGAAGGAGAGAGGAAGCACACATGGATTAAGTATGTGCTACACCCAGCAACACCCAAGACACTCCCAGTTGGTCACTTATTTCACTCTCAGGAGATCAATAGTATAGACTTCACTCTGTCTCTGAGAAAACAGAGACAGAGTTGGACTTCTCCATCCCAGTCACAGAGCTCATGAATGGAAGAGGTGCATTTCAATCTCCTGACTGAAAATCTAGTGTTTTCGTTTGTTTTTTCTTCTTCATTTTTAGGGCTTGTTTTTTTTTTTTTTCCCTCAGAATTACCCAGTCAAGGCAAGAAGAGTGGAATTTGGCATCCTGGTTAAAACATATCAGTACATGAGATGAAAACTCAGAGGAATGAAACTGAAGACTGTATACATTGGTTTTGTTTTTCTTAAATATGGATGATGAGAAATGAGAGCTTCCAGTAAAAAACAGAAAAGTTAGTTTTGTTCAGAGATCATTGTTCTAAGGCAGGCGTGCATAAACCAGGCAGGAACGCAAAAGGGAAAAATCTGCTGAGGAAAACAAGTTTTTTGCCTGCCTTTGAATCTTAAAATATTTGGCACAAACCTTGAGAATAGTTCAAAGATATTTCCTACCAGCTGTAAGTTAAATATTAGAAGTGAATGTCCTCATTGTGAATACAGACATAAAGCAAGAACATAAAACTGTCAGTTTCAAGGAAGATTGTATTTCTCGTGCAGCTGGTACCTTATGAAAGAAGCATGAACCCCGTCCTTTTCTTCGTTCTCATATGTGACCCTTGTGTCAGGGTGCCCATGGCCTAAAGCAAAATGATACTTTCTAGGTTTGAAATAGTTTGCCTAACTCAGAGCCTGGGGAGAGGGCACACACGAGCCGGCAGGTCATAAACACCGATATTTGAATCCTCAAGCTGCCACTCTCTGGGGTAAGGTAGCCAACCTCTTTTTCTAAGCACCTTTATCCACGAAATGAACATACTGTAGCGTTGCTGTAAAGACTAAACTAGATAGTTTGTGTAAAATACTTGCTGTCCTTGCTTGAATGGTGCCCTCCCAAAAAGCTATGTTCACTTCTAACCCCCAGAACCTGTGAGTGTGACCTTATTTGAAAAAGGGCTCTTTACAGATGTAATTAAGTTAGGAATCTTGAGATGAGATGACCCTGTTTTACCTGGGCAGGCCTTAAATCCAATGACAAGTGTCCACCTAGAGGCAGAAGATGAGAAGTCACAGACGCGGAGGAGAAGCCCAAGGGAAGAGGGGGGCAGAGACTGGAGTGATGCAGCCAAGGAATGCCTGGGGACCACCAGAAGCTGGAGGAAACAAGGCACGATTGTCCCCTGGAGCCTCCAGAGGGAACGCTGCCCTGCTGCTGCCTTGATTTCAGACTTGTAGCCTCCAGAGCTAGGAGAGAATACATTTCTGTTATTTTAAGTCACCCACTTTCTGTTAGTTTGTTAAGGCAGCCCTAGGAAGCGAATATACCTGGGAACTCCTCAGTGAAATGTTTACTCTGTCCTCCCCTTCCTTCCCTTCCAGCTTGAGTGGGGCCCACCCGTGGAACCAGGACACAGTCCCCTAATGGACAGCCTGCCATGCTCCCCACTTGCACGAGAGAGGAGAAACCAATAGCGTCCCGTCGTACCGGGGCGTCACCACAAGGAGCAGAAGCCCCATCATGCCCTCAGGAGTACTTCCCGCCGTGATGTGTGGTCCTGGGGGGCGGGGGGAGGGAGCGTGCAGCCTGTGACACACACTGCAGACAACCCGTAGGAGAGAGTTCTGCCCGGCATCCAGCACTATCTACACACGTGCAATGCCTGCGTCAACACTTTTTAATCTTTGTAAGAAGTTTACGAGGCATATCCAGCCCCATCTTACAGAGGAGGAAACTGAGGCCCAGAGAAGGTGAATAACTTGCTCACAGAGACAAAGCTAGTGAATGCCAAAGCTAGGGAATTTGTGGCCAGCCATTCTGATTCTGGAATTCATGCTTTTAACCACTGTATTCGTTTCCTGCAGCTGCCCTAACACACTGGGTGGCTTATGCAACAGAGGTTTACTGTCTCACAGTTCTGGAGGCCAGAAGTCTGAAAGGAAGATGTCAGCAGAGTTGGTTCCTTTTGAGGCCATCTTTTCCCCATCTCTTCATGTTGTCTTCCTGCTGGGCATGTCTTTGGGTCCAGATTTCCCCTTTTTTCTTTTTCTTTTTTTTCTTTTTTTGCTGTACGCAGACCTCTCACTGTTGTGGCCTCTCCCGTTGCGGAGCACAGGCTCCGGACGCGCAGGCTCAGCGGCCATGGCTCAGGGGCCCAGCCACTCCGCGGCATGTGGGATCTTCCCAGACCGGGGCACGAACCCGTGTCCCGTGCATCAGCAGGCGGACTCTCAACCATGGCACCACCAGGGAAGCCCAAGATTTCCCCTTTTAATAAGGACACTAGTCATCTTGGATTAGAGCCTGCTCTAATGACCTCATTTTACCCTGACTACCTCTGTAAATGTATAAGATCACACTCTGACATATTAGGGGTTAAGATTTCAACATATGAATTTTGGGAGAACATAATCCAGTGCATCACAGCCTTGACACCGTACTGGCTCTCATAACTGAAAAATGAATGAATGAGAAGGTGAACCACCATCTTTCCTGCCAGAAGTCACCAGCTCCGAAGCACACCTCCCTGCTATTCTGCACTTACTGCATTGCAGTCCAAACTGTTGCTAAACCAGCAGATGAGGCAAGAGCATTCGGTGGATGTGAGTACAGACCGCTGGAATCAAATCCTCCTGGCTCTGACATTTCTTTAGTGTGGGACTTGGGGGGAAGTTTTCAATTTCTGAGTTAAGCCTCTGTTTCCTCTTCTGATGAGGAAAAAATATAGTCCCTAGCTCATAGGGCAGCGAGAGGATGAAATAAGAGAGCCCAAGGAAAGCAGAGCGCCTGCAGGGCTCCGTGATGCTGGTCCTGTCCCTAGCCACCACCACCTCCTGCTTTCTTCTGTAGTACACTCTGCTCGTGTCCTTTGCTGTCCTCTTCCCTGGGTGGGTCTTAGAACTTGCCCCGGGATGAGGATCCCCAGCCTGGATTTTGCACAACATCTCTTCCTCATCCTTTTCCTCCCTTTTTACATCAGTGGAAATTAAGACTTTCCCAGGAACCGGTCTTGATGGATCAGAGTAATGGCAGGTCTGGGCAGGACCAGGGCTGAGCAACCAAAGGCCAGCTGTCAAATTACAGGGTCCAGAAAAGCAGAGAGGACTCAGACTTGACTCGAGCCAGTGTCTCTATCCAAAGGGACATAATTCAGCTGTACTTTCTGGGATCCTAATTTGATATTTACAAATCCTGTGAGATTCACAAACCAGATACTGTGATCTTCAACTTAGAGAGAGTTGTAAGTGACTCATCCAGGGCTAGTCCAAAGGCAGTGGCCAAAGTCAACAATAGGACATCCCCACGGGAATGGGGAGACGGAGGGCAACGCTCAGCTTGGTTCAGTTGGTTTAACACACATTCACTGAGAATCAAGGAATCATTAGACCCAGTGCCAGAAAACAAGGGCCCAGAGTAGCAACAGAGAGCTGTCTCTCCCTGCTTCCAGGAAGAGGGAGGAGATGTGCGGGAATTTCGGGAGGGAAGTGAGCACAGGGTTCAGTGGGCGACCTGGGGTGGGAGGGACCGACCCAATCCAGGGGTTCAAGGGAAACTGCACGGAACCACTGGCAACCTGGTAGAAATGTGAGGAATGCAAGAATTTCCAAGCAGAAAGTGGAAGAGGGAAATGGAGACAATAGTGTGGTCAGTCTTTGCAAGGAAAGGAAAGAGCCACAGACCCTGAAAAACCATTCGTTTCTGCTAACTGGGGAGCAAGGCGGTAGAACCCATGCTGTTATGGGAGCGGGGGGCCAGATGACAGAGGTTGCCTGCCTATCGCCTGCCCCAAGTGAGTGTTACCTGGGGGTCACAGGAGCCAAAGGTGAGTGATGGGCAAGGAGGTCCTGGGAGGCCAAACAGGGGAAACGAGGAGAGGCTTTAGACATCTTGCATCGGACAGCGTTTCCTAGAAATGGACAGAGCTCTCTAATTTGCAGCTCAAGGAAGGATCCTGCACTGGAGAGTAGCTTGGTTTTATAGCCATCTTAGCGACTTTTTTTTTTTTTTTTTTTTTTTTTTTGCGGTACGCGGGCCCCTCAGTGTTGTGGCCTCTCCCGTTGTGGAGCACAGGCTCCTTACACACAGGCCCAGCGGCCATGGCTCACAGGCCCAGCCGCTCCGTGGCATGTGGGATCTTCCCAGACTGGGACACAAACCCGTGTCCCCTGCATCGGCAGGCAGACTCTCAACCACTACGCCACCAGGGAAGCCCCTAGTGACTCATTTTTGTAGCCTTTATTTCATCAGTCAGGCAATCAATTAGAAAACTTCGATCTGTGTTATTTGCTTTAGAATAATATGGTAGATTATCAATACCTCTTAGCATGTGTTTTAAACATCAACTATTCATAGTCCAGAAAAGTACAAAATAAGTACTCTAAATTTTGCATTAATTTGCAAATCACCTTCTGAAAATATTATTTACCAATGAGTTTGAAATACCTACAATGTGGTCTGTTTTATGCATGCGGGCTTTATCTTAGGGAATAATCTAGGTCATCTACTTTAAGCACCACAGTAGGAAGTGGATAATTCGTATTTTATTGTTTTATTAATAAGTCTATTCTCCATATAGTGTTTTATTAGATCTTACAGTAACGGGAAGTTGCGACAAGCATCGTTTCTCACTGTTCTCTACCGACAACATTTTAAGTCCTATTTCTCTCTACTATGATTAAAAATATACAAATGATTTCATTTATTGAAAAACAACTAAACTATGAAATCTAAATAAGCAAAAAACTTTCAATTATTATCATGCTAAGTTTGGCAAATATCAATCCCAATGTGACATCTATTACTCAGATTAATACATTGTGTCTATTTCTGAAATTGTCTGTTGTATCAGATTATAATCGAGCAGACCTTTGAGAGAAAGGTTTGTGTGTGCTGTGTCTTCTCGATGAGAAAGGCCATTTCCCATACTCCAGAGACCCACTTTGGGATGTTTTAGCAACGCAGTTTTTGCCATCCCATGAAGGGCTCTGTTCAGATGACCCCAGAGGCACCCCTTTCTCCTAGGTGGCCTGGTGGCGTGCGGCTCAGTGCTCCTCCAGGAAAGACTTTCTGGGTGGACTGTGGGGAGTGTGGACAGCAGCCTGGAGACCTGCAGGACCCACTACTGCTTCGACTGTGGCCCGCTTCGACTGTAGCCCCCAGCCAGCGGGCAAGCCCCCCATAGGGATACCAGGCCCCACTAGTAAGAAATCTTTGCTCCAGGGTTCCATATGTGTTAATATGTTTTCACTTCTTTCTTACTGCGAGTTTGTAAACTCCATGAAAACAGGAACCACACCAATTTTATTCACCCGTTTTCACAGCAGGAGCACAGCTCTTGGCACCTAGTGGGTGTTATGGACTGAATGTTTGTGTCCCCACCAACACATAAAAATTCACATGTTGAAGCCCTAGCCCCCGCTCCTGCCACAATGTGGTAGTATTTGGAGGTGAGGCCATTGGGAGGTGATTAGGTTCTGATGAGATCATGAGGGTGGAGCCTCCACAGTGGGATTAGTGCCCTTATAAAGCATTTCCCTGTCCCTCTCCCTTTCCGCGTGCTTGCACCAGGGAAAGGCCTTGTGGGACATAAAGAGGAAGAGGGCTGGCACCAGAACCAAACCTTGTCTGCACTCTGATCTCGGACCTCTAGCCTCCAGGACCGTGAGTAATCAATTTCTGCTGTTTAAGCCGTCCCGTCTATGTCGTTCCAACAGCAGCCAGAGTGGACAGCTCCGCACTGGACCACCTGACGACTGTCACAGCTCCGTTGTGGTCTGCAGCTCTTCCTGCCCCACCCTGCGTGTCCCCTCTTAAGTAACAGAGCTCACTGCAGTGCAGAGGCCTGCCTGTCCAACCCTGCGCAAGTGGTGCCCCTCCCCCAATAAACCGAACAGCACTTCTCCCACCACCCTTGAAAATATTCCAGCGGCTTTCGGTCAGGATGATGATCAAAGTCAAAGCACGGCGGGCTCTGGCATCCCTGCCCTCCAGCCTCACCCCCTCACCCCGTCTCTGTCTCTCTGTGCTGCTGTGTGCGCCACCCGGTGCTGGCACACGTGGCTCCCTCTCCTGCAGTCCTCTGCTTCTCGCCACTCCCTCTTCCTGCAGTTAAACTTTCACTCTCCCTTCAGAGCTCAGCTCGAATTATCCCCCCTCAGGAAAGCTCACGCTGACTTCACTGATGAAGCAAATTCTCCTATTATTCATTCTTCTTTTTTTTAAGTTTTTTTTAACCTGTGTTAACTAATTTTGTTTAACTTTTTATTGTATTTTGGAGTATAATTGATTAACAGTGTTGTGATAGTTTCAGGTGTACAGCACAGTGATTCAGTTATACATTTTCCCACTTAGGTAGGTTGTTACAGAATACTGAGCAGAGTTCCCTGGGCTGTACAGTAGGTCCTTGTTGGTTATCCATCTTAAATATAGCAGGGTGTACGTGTCGATCCCAGATGCCCTAATTACCCCTTCCCCCACACCCCCAACCGTAAGTTTGTTCTCTAAGTCTGTGAGTCTGTTTCTGCTTTGTATCATTTCTTTTTAGATTCTGCATATAAAGGAACCAGTATCTCTTCTTAGAAACACTCCAGTTGTTACTTTGATGTTCATCATTACAATCGGTTCCCTTAGCATTTGTTTCTCCCACTAAATTGTAAGCTCCCAGAGGGCCAAGGGCAGGGCTCCTTGGTCCTGCCGTTGCTGGTTTGCTCACCATGTCGTCTCCAGCATGAGGAGCAATAGCTGACCCTAATTAGATGCTCAAACAGAATTTGCTGAATAAATGAACAAATAAAATTGTATAATAATCATGAAAAGGCTGAGGTTCCTCCATGCCACATTCCATGATTAAAAGATGAGAAAATGTTGTTTGGTTTCCTTTCCGTGCTTTTGCAAGTCTTTTTCCCAGTTTCTCTTCCTGGAATCAGTTAATAAAATGAACGAGTATGAGAGTTGAACTCTGAGATCCAGCTCTAAACAAAGTGCAGTATTTGTAAACATTTAACCCAGGACACCATCCCAAAGAGCCAACGTTGGTGTGAATTGCAGCCATGTGGTATGGACCTGTGGGGAGCTTCTTTGTGGGTTTTAATTGAATTGGGAGTTGGCGGTCCCTCCCTACCACAAATAGAAATGTTTTTAAACCTCCAGAAAACTTCCATGTTTGAACCAACTCTCAACTTTCACCCCTTCCTACTGCCAAGTTCAGAAGTGAGAAGTTCCTCATGCTTGACTCCCAAAACTCAATTCTGTCCTAAGCTGGGCTTTTCTATCCAGTACGGTGGCTAAATAGGTCAGCCATTGACTTAAATTTCCCATCCCCAGGTCAGCAGTATTGAACCCATAAATCCGCAAGGAAGTATTAGCAATTCAGAAAGAATGAACCATTTCAATAGGAACGCATTTCTTTCTTCAGCCTCAATGAGGAATCAGAAATGCCTCACATCAGCAAGGCTAGTGAGGCCTATAAGCCCATAACCTGCACATCTTTTCAACATATGAGGAGCATGTGATGTGAAGAAAAGGATGAACTGTAAAGATCTTTATGGCTTCATGCCCCTAATAATAAGCCCCATGCAGGCAAATATTTTCACCTGGGTTATCCATAGCCTAAAACAGTTCCTGGCACATAATTCAATAAATATTTCTCGAATGATGAATGAGTGAATGGGCAAATGAATCAAACACTTAGTAAGTTCCAGACACTTTTCTAAGTACCTGACATGTAACAACTCACTTCATCCTGACGACCACTTTATAAGGTGGCCACTATTGCTCTGTCCGTTTTCGGATGAACAAACTAGAGAGAGAGGGGAAATACCTTGTGCAAGGCCATCAAGCTCGACGGTCGCTTTTAAGGGTGGGCCTGGTCCCCGCTATGGCCAGACCACGAAGCCAATGCTCTCCCAGGCAATGGGCCCAGTTCACACCATCAATGACACCCTATGGCTCCAAGTCTATGTTTCCACACCATACTGACACCCAGTCCCATACGTCTTCCCAGATTTCTAGGCGTGGAGAACACTAGCCTGGCACATCCTACTACCACCCAGTAAAAGGAAAGTTTGTCTACTAATGTATTTTCTCTGCTGAGCTGAGTTACCCACCTGCGAAGAGTTCTATTATGCAGGGCAGGTAGGGGCGACAGGTCCTCGAGGCTGAAGGAGAAGCAGCTGCCTTTGCTGAGGTCTGTTTTACATATTTGTTGGCTTCACTAGGTTGTGACTGTGAAATGGGATCACGCTTCTTTTTAAGACCTGAGTAGTTATGGCAAAGCCCCCGGGGCCTTCATCCTGATCTTGCATCCATGCGATTGTCTCCGCTCTTCAGGATACAGCATCTCCCAAAGACAAATGCCCCGTGTTACCCCACACCTTCCTGTAGAAGGACTTCTGCCCTCCTAATCTCCCCAGCACAGATGACAGCAATGGTGACCTTTAACAAGAATGTACAGAAGGTTCACGGTCAGCGGAGAGATGGAACCGTGTGTCACAGTCACTCTTGGAACTGGGCACTCAGACCTGCAGGCCCCACCGGACCTCAGCATTCCTGCCCAGCCCGGGGTGCCCAGCTGAGGGCAGTCACTTCTACCTCCATCAGTGGAAACTTTGGTGGCTCCAAACCTCCGAGTCCCAGAGAGGTTTCGCTCTCCCCGTCTCAGGCTCTCCTCAGTGAGAGCAGCCACAGCTATTTCCCCCAGGGTGGACCCCGTGGCCCACCCGCTAGTGTCTAACTCAGAAGGCCTGTACCAAACAATGACAATAATTCACAGAGCAATACCCAAAGTCTGTCTGATTCAGTTTTAAATAACACCACGTGTGGGAACCCGCCAGCCCAATTCCAGAAACTGTGCTGAGCCCAGTTCCATGGTTTCCATGCCACACAAGGGGAGAAAACACCGGGCCTGCTGGTCCCTCACACCAGGGTCCAGTTTTCCAACGTACCACCTAAGCGCTTAGGGAAGAACTCTCTCTCTCTCTCTCTCTCTCTCTCTCTCACACACACACACACACACACACACACACCCTAAGAACAAGCAAGGATTTTCAGATATAGAGCACTTTAAATCATGGTTCAAGAGGGAGGAAGAACATGATATATGATTCTGCAACAACACAGTCTTGGTAAAGCCTCCAACTGACATTACTCAGCAGAACAGTGACCCACCAGGCACAACACACCTGCCTTCACCTTGTGCCGGGCGCTCAGTGCTGTCCAGATACCGCGCACTTGCGCTTCCAAACCCCCCCCCCTCCCAGCTCACCCGGCTCTCTACTCTCTGACCTGTTTGGTGTACTGTGGCCTCTGAATTCCAGTTTGGCTTGGCCAGTGAGGAGTCCAGAGGGAGACTGGGAAGAAAGTTAAGATCTTTATCCCTCCAGCTCCCTCCCCATGGGGTCCCCTGGAGCTGGCTGTGTCCCTCCATCCTCCAAAGGCTATTCTCTCTTCATGATTCTCCCAGGTCCCCATAACTACCCCTCCCCTTGTCCCTCTGGGTCCAGGGGTGGTGACAGACCTGTTTTATCAGCACTCCCAAACAACCCACCCACACCTTTGTAAATGGTCCCTTTAGTCAACCCTTCCTGAATCACCCTAACTTGAGATGCCAGCCATCTCCTGGCAGGACCACTGACTGACACAAGGGCTTTCCCAGAATAGAGCTGTATGACTGAAAGAGCTGGATATATTCAAGCAAAGGACGAGTCTTCTAGTAGTTTCTGAAACTACCAAATGCTTTAAGTTCCTGGAGGGTAGCATCCCTACACCCTATCCTTTCTCCCCTTCTGTCTCCACCCAACACTCTCTTCCTCGTGCTATAGCTCGGCTTTTGTTCCCAAACACAAGAAAGAAAAGTGTCTGAAAGTGAACAAGTCTTGGCACCTATAGGCAAAATATATTATTATACTTGTTTTCCTACGAGCTGGAAAAGAAACAACATGAAAAGAAGAGGAATGTTATTATGAGCTGGACAACCTCCATCCTGGCCTTTCTAGGCTGATGTTTAGGACTTATTGCTTTAGAGTTTCTGTTTCATAGAGAACATTGGCTACAGGCGTATTTCTTTCCTTTCTAACCACTTGCTTTTTATATATTATTAAACATTTACCCCTAGACCAAGGTTCTATTGCATTTTTAAATTTTAATATTTCTCAAATGATTTGAAAATGTCCATTTAGAGCAATGTTAAAAGGGCCCATAGGGCTTCCCTGGTGGCACAGTGGTTGAGAGTCCGCCTGCCGATGCAGGGGACATGGGTTCGTGCCCCGGTCCGGGAAGATCCCACATGCCGTGGAGCGGCTGGGCCCGTGAGCCATGGCCGCTGAGCCTGTGTGTCCGGAGCCTGTGCTGCACAACGGGAGAGGCCACAACAGTGAGAGGCCCGCGTACCGCAAAAAAAAAAAAAAGGGGGCCCACAGATATTATAATTATGGTACTCTAAACCAAGGAATGGTAATTGGCTGTCTTATGAAATGCGCTTTTGGGATTAGGGAGCTACATGCTGTATTGAGGAAATAGTCAAGAGAATCAGGAATAAACAGTGAGATGGATGCAAAGCAGGAGTTTGGGACAGGGCTGGGGAGGGAGGGTTCTAGGCTCTCTGTGGGTCTGGTGAGCTGGAAGCAGACTTGGGCTCGGCGTCTGGGATAACTGTCCGCTCTGACTGAACGCGGTCTGCAAGTACACGTCTCCCCGTTTGTCTCTCGGTGGGAAGAGCAAGCTGGTGGTGGACACAGCGTGGAGGAGCCTTCTGTTTCCCTCTGGGAGTTTTCCGTTCTCCGGAGAAGGTTTATGTAGGTGAGTGTCCAGAGTGCCCAGGGCATTGATTTCCCACTGCCTGGAACCCATGTCTACCCTACTGTTTTTTGTGCTGATTGATTGGGTTCAATCATCAGAATAGCCTCAGAAGTCACTAACATGATCTTTGCCTCCTTAGTTTTCAAGAGACTGATATCACCTCACTCAGTGATAGGGTCCCTCAAACCTCCCGGTTCTACTGGGCCCTGTATGGAGCGGAGGTGGCATCAAAGCCTTCACCACCACCACTGCCACTTTCCCTTCCCACTAAGTCAGAGGAGCAGGGTGGGAGGGAGCAAGGAGGAGATGGAAACACTAGGATGGCAGGATGAAAAGAGATCTGGACTGTTCATCCCACTGGATGGACTTGGAGAAGGGCCCTGGTTCCAAGTAAGGGGACCTAAGTTCAAGTCTGGAATACTTAAATTCTCCAGACTATCTCTCAGTAGAAAAATAAGAGACACTGTCGACAGCCCCAGGCTGATGTGAAGAGTAAAAGCAAGAGGAGAAATACGCAGGTGTCTGGCACAAGGACCAACAAGTAAGGAACATGCTGCAATTTAATAGAATAATATTAGAGAGTGTGAATTTGAGTCTCACAATTCTTTCTTTTTCTTATTCCATGAAATGCCTATCCTTTCCCCAACAGGAATTTTCTGGATGTTTGGTCTCTGAAGGAAAGGACTAGAATAGAGCACCCTCTGTGGACACCAACGCAGTTTCAGTGGGCAGTGATGTGGCTCCCAGGAAATGCTCCAGCTCTGCTCTCTGGCAACCGCCATGCATAAAAAAGGCCGGAAATGCACTGGGCAAGACGAGAACGACTGGGAAGATGGAGAGGTCCCACACCATAAAATATGAAAAACTGATGAAACATAGAGGCTAATTAGCCTAAAGAAAAGGAAACTCTAGAGGAGATTACTAGGCACCTTCAATAGTAATAATAATGATAATCCATTACTGAGTCACCTCTGTATGTCTTATACACATTTCCTTGAATATTCACAACCACCCTGTAAGTCAGGTTTTATACTCAGCATTTCACAGAAGAGGAGACCGAGGGTCAGAGAGAATAGGACCCTGTCTGCCCATAGATCCTTCTCGCTCTACCCACTGCCTCCCTCTGAGAGCTGACTGCTGTCATAGAATGGAAAATAGGCCTGTTTCTTTTCAGGTCTGAGGCATATAACTAGGAACAATGGGTGGAAATTACAGGAAGACAGATTTCAGTTCGATAGCAGGAAGAACTCTGTAACCCTGGCGTTGTTCACAGACGGAAGGCGCTGCCTTTGGAGACTCAATTTCCCATCGCTGGAGAAATCTGAGCATTGTTTGGAAGGGGGGTTCTGGAGAGGAGAATGGAGTAGCAAAAGCACATCTGCATCAGATGACTTTTAAGGATCCTTTCCACTCTCCAAAATGTGTTCAGCCCATGAAACAATCAATGCCCAAGATCAGAGGAGAGAGGGCATCTTTGCTTTCCCCATCATGTTCTCCCACAGTGACTGAGCAGAAGCTCTGATATTCCAGGGCTCTGGGGAAGAGCTCCCCCATGTCCACCGCCTCCAGCGCATCCCATACACTGAAGTACCCTCGATTCACGAGATTTCAGTAAGTCCTGAAACTGAGCCCACTGTCTCAGCTCGTGTGTGATCTTAGCTGGGAAGTGTCCTGAGCCCTCAACCCTGAGAGCAGTACCACCTTCCAGGCTCTTTAATCCTTACAATCATGCATTTGGGCCAAGTAATTTAATATCTCACAAAACCTTAGCAAAATAAAATGAAATGTAACATGTAATACAGAACAACTTTCTTGCACACAAATCTTTCTAAAGAAGGCCAGCAAACATGTTCTAGACATCTCACAAAGTTCACATTGTATTGTGAAACTCTTTTTAATGAAGCTGTTATTATGCTACAAGAATGCAATAAAACATCTGAAACCTGAAATTTCCTATTTTTATCACCGCCTGTAAAATTTTCAAAAGGGCCAAAACGATTTGTTTCAAAATGTGTACAGAAATCATTGGATTGAGAGTTTTCATGCCGATTTTCCACGTGGAATGAAATCTAGAGACTGTTACTTCATAAACCACTGCAACTATGAGCACAAAATGAAAAGGGTAAAATATTATGGAATACAAGTATAATCAAAGATAACATATCCTGGAAGGAACCACTGATTTACCATCTCCCAGTGTGGGGTTCAGCACAGGGACATCTTTTATATCACAAAGTGTTCACAAATAATTGGTTTTAATGGAATCCCCTAATTACTTCTGGAAAGAGAAATGCTATATACATGAACATCTGTATGTGAACACATAATACTAAAATACTGAAGTGCTAATCCTACATTGGTTAATTTTTAACCACAATAGTGTTCTGGATTGTTCAGAAGGATGATTACCAGCACCCTTAATTTTCTCCTTGCAACACAAATCCTACTCCCTTTTATAAAACTCTGGCAAAAATCTAATCCTTGGATGCCAAGCAAATACATTTTAGCGTACAAATTGAATATAAGAAGTTTATTTCAGATTGTGATTTGTTGTAACAGTCCTGCCAAATGGCCAGAAATTAATCCTGTGCCCAAATGTGTAAGTATTCAGGAAGATGTTACTTATCTGATGATTTCAGATTTCATTTTAATTTCAAACCTTTCTTAAAGCCATTCTTGAAGATCAGTCGCTTAGGAAACAGACAACCCCCCCCCCTCAATTGCAAATCAAGTCTCTGGTTTTGGTGGGAGTCCCTTCCAAAGCATTCATCTCTGTCAGTGTCTCCAGTGCACTGTCTTTCATGAACCGCTTCCAGAATGCAGTAGAGCAATTCTGTTTACCATCTGGCTCTCTGAGCAGAAAAGTCTTTTTCTATGTGAAAATATAAAACTGATCTGCCCCTTAGTCTAGACATATATCTTTCCAAGGGCATCATCCATCTTCTCATCCATTCCAAATGGACAGAATTTTAGATGGACCAGTAATCAGAGGTGAAAGGAAGAGAATCTTATTTCATGTGTTTACTTAAGTTGTTTTCAAAGAACATAGGAATTGGAATCACTTTTTTAAGAGTACCACCATCCTGGGAATCGGCCCAATATTTATTTTTTACTATGTGACAATTGAGCACATTTCCAGAAATACAGTAGAAAACACTGCATAGCGGAGGCGTCAAGGGTCTTATTTAGCTGTTGCAGATGTTGGTGGTTAAAACTACCCAGCTTTCACTGGCTGATCTGGAATTGGATCTCCCTCCCTTGGTAACAGTTCTAACCACACAGGTTTATGCTAACATGCTAGATAAAATCACAGTTGGGAAAAAAAAAAAAAAAAGCCCCTAGAACAAGAGTGAGTTTGATCTCTCTTTAATTGATCTTTTAATTCAATGGATTGTCTGCATGTACAAAGTGAGTGTGGGTTTCAGTCGTGGAGTGGGTTTTTTCCTCCATCTTTCTTTGCCCCCCCCCCAGAACAATAAGCTGTGCAGTGACAAGCATGGTCAAGGTCACCGAGCGTGAGTCCTCCAGCTCCTACTGCTGAGAAATTTTTGGATTGGTCATTTTTAAACACTTAAACCACCAAGAGAAAGCCTTCTTAAAGAAATCTTGTCTTTGTTCTACAAATAGTAATTGATAAAATTGGTGTCGATTGGGGGGTAAAGAGTATTCTTATCTCTATCATGCAAACTCAAAAAAATTGAGGCCATCCAGATTCCACCTAACTCATCTGCTTAGAATCCTGAAGGATAAGGTAGAATTCTGTGTGCTAAATCAAGCTTCAGTGAAAGACTATCCTTTTAGGATTGACTGATAATCAATCAACGGGCCCTAAAAGGTCAGGGTCGACCCACTGCAAGGATCTGATCGGCTCACGCTTCCGAAGCCCAGCCGTGCGCTCCTCCAGCTGGAAGGGCAGGTCCAGACCGTGTGCTAAGGTGCCTGCCAGGCTGGAATCTGTCCCCTTGCTTACTCTAGGCAAGTCACTTAACCTCTCTGAGCCTCCTTTTATCTGTGCAGTGAATATTATAACAGTGCCTACCTTGTAATGCTGTTGGGAGGATTTAGCGCGTTAACACGTAGGTAAATTAAAGAACAAACGTTCTTTCCTGGAAGACTTGGACTGCTGACATTTTGGAGAGAGAAATTTTCATAGACACTCACGAAATAGAAACTTTTAAAGTGGTGCCCGAGGGCAGCTGGAGGGAAAGCTATGAGCTCCTATTCACCCCCTCTTTCCACCTCCTGGGAGGCTCCCCTAGCCTCTGTCCCCACTTCTCATTCTGTTCTCTAGTTTCCCTGAGGCATGAAAACAGACCCAGCTCCTTACAGAACACTTTCCCCACCTCTTCCCGGTGGCTCAGAGTTAGGCTTTTACAGATTTAACAATGGAAAGGAAAAAGAGCTGATAATTCATTGATTCTAATGACATCTGCCTATTGATATGAGCGTTCGACTTTAGCTCAAGGTAAGTGTATCATTTCAGACCTCGTGACACAAGTTAAAACTTTTAGCCACAGAAGGGTCTTCCTAGCCTTCTTCATACCATACGGCTCACCCCACTTCTTATGACTACTGTCAGCCTCAGAAATACAGACCTAACCCTACTGTTAACAGTTCTCTTTCAGTAAACTACTTGATTGCACTCAAAAGGGCAGTCAGTGTGATCAATATCAGTCTTACAGAACCAAGTTCATTCACACTGCAATTCAGATATAAACGTTCAGATAAAAATGTTTTTATTTTTCATCACTTGGGTTGAAAAAACACCTAAGAGGCTCCACTGTATAAGTTACAAAGTCTGATTTATATAGCTGTAATTTTTCGTGTGTTATTTTTTGTGTGTAATCAAACAATAAAGAACAAATATCTCACGATTTCCGACGGCACTGTCTGTGTGGTTCAAATAAAAGTTGGACCTCCTCTGAGTGGTAAATGTTTGTCTTTCTCTCCTTTCAGTATCTTTTCAGTCTGCCTTGGAGGAGGGGTGGTTGTAACCAGGGCTCGGTTACAAGCACGGGTGATTTACCGTGCTTGCCGCTAGGGGGAGCCGAAGGGAAGACAGTGACCAGGTCTGCGAAGGAAGGTGAGCCGCAGGTGGTGGAAGCTGTGCCCAAGCCAAGGGGAGAAGGGGCGGGTCCAGGGGGGGCAGGAGCCCCGGCCGGACATCAGGGGCACTTGGGGAATCGGTAATCCGTGTCTTCGGGTTAATGATCAGGTGCCCCCATAAGTAAGAAAAGCAAGGTTGCCAGGGGCTTCCGTTTCTGAGCCGAGGGGGAAATCTCTCTTCCCACTTTCATCCGTGCTGACCAGCGAGGGGCGCAGGGAAATGCGGTCACGGGCTCCTGATGAGAACAGGGATTTTCGAGCAATTATCAGCCACGACGTGGAACCCGCCGAGAACATGCTTGGTTTCGTTTTGGTGGTGTTTAGTTTTCCTCCTTAGCACAGGTTCCTTCCATAGCCTCAGTGAGGTGGAATTGGGGACGGGGTGCCAGGCTGGGAGGGGACAAGGCTAAGTGTAGGGCTGCCAATCAGACCCAGCAACGGGTTCAATAGGAACGAGCCCTGCACCTGTGGTTTCAAACAAACGAACACAAAAATCTCTCCTCCCAAAGGTCATGTCCTAGTCAGCGTTTACCCAAAATCACGGCAGAAGCTGCTGTGGAAAGGGATCGTTAACTGTCTGGGTTCAGTCACTGATATGAACAAACCCGCTGAGGCCAGCTGGGCTTTTGTCACTGTGGCTCACAAGGGACATTGTTCCAGCACAGGGGGTCCCAGGGGGATAAAGGAAGGCAGAGGAGACGGGGAAGGAGGAACCTAGGCAGCCGGCCGGGCCCTGCAGGAAAAGCCGACCCCAAACAACCAAGTCCAAGGGCAGGAAGACCGTCCTCCCCGCCCCACCCCCAGTCAGCCCTCACAGCGTGGGGTGGGGGTGGGGGGTGCAGAACTTGTCTCCACGGAGTCTTTTGTGCCAAATTAGAATCTGAATCGTACCCGTAGACAACGGGAGGCCTTTGCTAGCTCTGCCATCACTCTATCACATTATTCTCATTCTCGGCATTGCATTTACCACTATCTCACACTGACTTATCGGTTCGCTCATTCCTTTATTCATTTCTGTACCGTAATTGCCTGTATCTCCCCACTGAAATGTAAGCTCCACGAGAGCAGGAACTTTATTTGCACCACTCAACCATGGCAGCCCCAGAATATAATGTAGGCAGGACATTGCAAGTGTTCAGTAACTATTCCTGCATGAGTCAAAATGTGTATTTGAGGAACTGTCCCCCAGCAGCAGTGTGGGTGATGGATTGTGATTTGGGGGGTGGAAGGATGGAGCAAAATTGGAAACTGAGACAGGAAACATGCATGTAATGTACCCCATGTCCACTCCCAGGTGGGCTGAGACATCCATGCTGGGAGGCGGAGCCTGGGTCCACAGCGTGCAGGGCAGGGAGGCACTTGAGGCCGAGTGGGGGGAGAATCAGGCAATGCAAAAAGGGGGCAGTCCAGAGGGGCCAGGTGCATACAGAAGTATAAACCAGGGGGCAGGGAACCCTGGGGACCCAGGCACGGGGCTAGCTAAAGCCAGGGTGCTAGATGTCATGCATCTCCCCTTCCCCCAAAGAAATGTAAGTCAAAGAAGAAAAAGCCTGAGTAGAGCCTGGGGAAAAGCAATGCTTAATAAGGGCTGGACGGGTCAACAGGTGTTTAAAAGGGGACAGTGGTGGCTACAGCGGTGCTAAGTCCCCTGCATCGTCCCCCAGCTGCTGGGAGTGTTCGTGACTCCGGGCCCTCTGCTGAGCCCCTCTCTGGGAATTGGCCCTAGTGAAGGGAGCCGTCCTGCCCAGGCTCACGGCATCCAGTGACTGGTCCACGGAGGAAGGAGATAGTGGCCTGGAGCTCCCTCGTGGTAGGCCAGCTCTAAAAGGCTGTCCCAGGGCTTCCCTGGCGGCGCAGTGGTTGAGAATCTGCCTGCTAATGCAGGGGACACGGGTTCGAACCCTGGTCTGGGAGGATCCCACATGCCGCGGAGCAACTAGGCACGTGCACCACAACTACTGAGCCTGCGCGTCTGGAGCCTATGCTCCGCAACAAGAGAGGCCGCTATAGTGAGAGGCCCGTGCACCGCGATGAAGAGTGGCCCCCACTTGCCACAAATAGAGAAAGCCCTCGCACAGAAACGAAGTTGCAACACAGCAAAAATAAATTAATTAATTAGTAAATTCCATAAAGACAGGAACCATATCTATGCATTGTTCACAGTGGTATCTCTGTAACCTAGAACTGTGCTAGGGATTATCTATGAATGAGTAAAAATGGAGCCAAATTAATTGCAGTTTATATTATTACCATGCTTTCATTCCAACAAATAGGTCTTGTTTTGAATTCAAATAGTTAAATGAAAAAAAAAAAAAGAAAAAAGAAAAGGCCATCGTCCCAGCTCAGGCTCCAGTGGGACCGCCAGAGGCCCTGTTACAGCCACAGCAACAGTTCAACTTCTGCTGCTCAGGGTTACTTCTGTTATTCCTCTCTAGGCAAAGACACCACAGTCACTACTCAGTAAACTTGTTTCACACAAATCTTCATCTCTATGTCTGTTTCCCAGAGAACCTAACCTCAGAGAGTTGGTGCCAGGAGTAATCCAAGGAAATAAACTCTAAAATGGAATTGTAGCACTGGATCATCCACCTGCCAGCTGGAAACAAAGCCCCATCCCTGGGGGTGGGTGAGGCCCTGACAGTCCTCAGCTTGCTGGAGAAGCACCGCTGTTAAAACCTTCACTGGTGATGTTGGTGATGAACTGGGAGACAGGTGTACATGAAACTGAATTGGCCATGACGATGGTGAAGCTGGGTAATGGGTACGAGGAGATGCATCTATGTATTCTCTATTTTGCATATATTTAAAAATGTTCCATAATAAAAAGTTAAAAAACAGAAAGGGAGTGGATATCAATGAATACTGTTTAGGCAGCAAATATAGAAAACCAGAAAACCAACCTTTTCTGCTTCTCTCAGCAGCTCTGTCCAAGGCATTGGGGATGCAGCGTTGAACAAAACAGGTGAAAATTCTTGCCCTTATGAAGATTACATTCTAGTGGGGGAAACAGACAATAAACATAATAATTGGTACTGGGAAACTGTTTTTACACGCCTGTGTGTTGACCCTGCTTTCTCTTTCCTCCCCTAAGGGCACAGGTTGTAGCCTTGAAAACAACATAACTGGTTCAGGGATCAAGGCAGTGCAGTGAAAATATTCTATGAAAGTACGAGGATCACAGATTACACAAATAAGTTCCTCTTTGGCCATGCTGTTATGTACCCCTTGACCCATAAAGTAGAAATACAGTTTCCTTCTCCTCAAATCTAGCAGTACTTACAGCCTGGAAAGAATCACCTGCAGGGGACCCAGTGCCAATGATGCTTCCACCGGGTTGATTTCTACTATGGCTCTACAAGATGCAAAGTGACTACAGCAGCTCCACACCCTATAACCTCTGTCATTCAAGTTGGCTGGAAAGACCACAGTCTCTTTCCCCAGATACTAAGCAAAAGCTCCATTCTGTGTCATCAGCTCTGACTGGGTCACGTACCCTAAACCAATGACTGGCATCTGATGAATAGAACGCACTGACTGACTTTACCTGTCTTATGCTCCCTTCCCGAGCTGTGGGTGGAGCCTTGCTCAAGAACTAATCACACTACGAATGGCAGGGTTTGTTTTGACAGTTGCGTTGACAGGACTTGATGATGAGTTTTAAAGAAATAATAGAGCAGTGATTTTTCAATGGGGGTGCCACCACTCAGAAGGGAGTTTTAAAAATTTGTGGGAGTATTTCTGATTGTCACAGTTATTAAAGGAAACTACTGGCATTTACTAGGCAAGAGCCAGGGATGTCAGACATCCTGCCTTGCACAGGGTAGTTTGCAAAAATAAGATAGCTCTGAATCCTGCATAATTTCCACATATCTCAACCAAAATTATGCCTGACTATATGCTCTACAGCAACATGGGTTGCAAAGAGGAGATCTGTTTTCTATAACACTATTGCCACCCTGATCCATATCACAACAAAGAAAATTATTTTGTCCCAACACTTACAAATAGCAAATAAAGCTGAGCTCATTTCTAAGATTACCATACTTCCTCATTTTTTCACTTTAACAGTCTGAGTCTGTAACTTGTCTTGACATGCTATCAACTTTCCCAGTTCAATTTAGGATATTTCCCTCATCCTCTTATTTTACACCCTTGTGAGAAAAAGACTACAGACTATGAAGCCCCTCCAAGGTTTTCCCCATGGTCATCAAGGAAGCAGGGGCCTCATACAATCAAACAGGGAAGACAGGACACACTGATTCCCAGGAGAGAAGGAAAAAATGCAGCTATAGTCAAAGGTTAGCACATATTTAAGGGGAAAAATTATTTCAAAGTATTGATAATGTGCATTTTTAAAAGATTTTAGCATTTGTCCAGGAAAACATTTAGGCTCTATAAACAAACCACTGTGCTTGTCCAGGGAAGTAAAACATCAAGGATCTCATTGCTCATTAAGTTTTTATACTTAGAATATATGGTATGATGATCACTTGGCTATTAAAGGGATGATTTTTGTTAACATCGGAGTCATTCTGGTTTTCCTAAAACTAGTTTGTAATCTAACATTGGTTTTAATCGGTGTCCACTCACATCTCTGCTCTTTTCCATTTCTGAACTTTCTGTTCAGAACAACTTCTGATCTTACTTCCCTTAAATCCAAATGATTCCCTAGAAACAGATGCAAGCATCTGACCACTTCATCATGGAGTGTTAGTTTCTACTGCTGAGTAACTCATTACCCTGAAATTTAGTGGCTTAGAACAACATTTATTATTTCACATTTCTCTGGGTCAGGAGTACAGGTACAGCTCAGCCAGTTCCCTGGCTCAGGGTCTCTGATAAGGCTGCAATCAAGATGTCTACTGGGGCTGCAGTCTCATATGAAGGCTCAACTGGGGATGGATCCACTTCTAAGCTCACTCATGTAGTTGTTGCACGATTCAGTTCCATGCAGGCTTTTGGACTGAGGGCCTCAGGTCCTCACTGGCAATGGGCCAGAGGTTGTAGTATATAGTTTGTTTCAACACGGTCCTCTCTATATGGCTGCTTGCTTCATTAGAATAAGCAAAAACCAGAGAGAGAGAGAGAGAGAGAGAGAGAGAGAGGATGAAAGTGAAAGTTTTTATAGTGTAATCTTGGAAGTAGCATCCCATCATTTTGCTGTATTCCATTCATTAGAAGCAAGTCACTTGGTCCACCCCATGCTCAAGGGGAAGGGATGAAACAAAGGGATAATTTAGCTGGAAGCCACTTAAGAATCTAACTAACACACAGCCCAAGTATTTACATATAAAAATAAATGTGCCTATTATAATTGCATTCCTTTTATTTCTCTATTTTTTTTATGGCTAACACATCTTATTAAGACTCTACTAGGTATAAGTTGTATTGTCAATGAATTCCATTGTTGAAGGGAAAGAGAGGACTGCAAAATATTTGCTATAAAAAGGGGGGATGTCGAGTCTGCCAGAGTTGGGAAACACTATCCCAGATTATGTATAGTTCTAACAGGAATGAAGCATTAGGCAGGGAGAGATTGACAATGGAGCAGAGAGAGGGAACAGAAACCCCTGAGAAGACAGAGGAGATGGAAATCAGAGCATGTTAAATGGGTTGGATTTGGATAAGTACAGAAAGATATGTGTCAAAGAAACTCAGAGGAAATAGGATAATTACTATCCGATATCTGAATAGTCAACCTGTGAAAGAGGAGTTAGATGTTTAATATTGCCCTAATCGGTAGAATTTAGACTAGTGCATGGGAATGAGAAGGCACAACAGTACATGAATAGAAAAGAAGTGATTTTTACCAATCAGAGCCATCCAGAGGTCAACTAGGCTGCCAGAAAATGGGCTTAACAAACCTTACTGCATGTTCGCATTGGATCCATGCCTATGCTACCTCACCACATGATGGAAAGATTAGGACAGGAAGTGGCTGCAATAAATGTCCATTAGGATTTCTTCTAACCACAGGTTCTTGGACATTCTGAAGTGTCATTTGCTAAGAGACTGTTTTGTGAAGACATCTGTGCTAGACCCTTTGTGCATTCCCAAGGAGCTTGTTGTTTAGAAGAAGAGAAGCTTTGTCTTTTTAGTTTATGTCCTGCTTCTACGGAAGCAGAAGTCAGCATCTACTCAGCGTTCCAGATGTTAGAGGGCAGAAGATACTGACTAAAACAACAACAATACGAGACAAATGGACTAAGTCCATCAGAGGGCTAAAGTAAGTTATTCCTCCATTCAAAGGTGTGTATTGAATACCTTCCACATGCCAGATCTGTGTTAATTTTTGGCCACTGTGCTAGAGGCTAGTTTCAATTTTCATAGCAAGCTATCCTCATCTGAGTGAAACTAGGTCAGGGAGACAGAAGGACCTAAGCAGAACCTCTTAACTAGCTCCGAAAATATCAGACACAAGACAGACTGGCATCTTGGCAAAGGTTAATTATGACAGTAGGGAAAGTCTCATACTTGACACAGATGTGACAGTTTTCCTTTGAACATCCAGTGATGAGGCACAGAGGAACTGTCTTATATTGAGTTGCTAGGAGCTGAGCCTAAGAAAGGATATCTGTTCAAGAAGTTTATTTAGAGAGTAACCTTAGGAGAAGGGTTAGGGTTAGTACAGGAAGCAGGACAGAGCAGGAGGAAAAGCTAAGCAAGAATGTAGCTCCGCTGGAGATGAGCCCACGAGGAGGCTCAGCGGGTAGAGACACACACAGTCTGTCCTACCTTGAGGCCATTAATGCCCCTGTGTCGCTAGGTCAGGGGCCACAGTCCATGTGGGTTTAGAAACAAGAATATCACTCATGACCTTAATCAAAGCAGGCTGGGTGGTGAGGTAGGAGCACAGACTTACTGAGTGTATTCAAGAAAGAGAACGGGAAGGGAGGAATTGCAGGCAGTGGGGGTGGACAACTCTTCTGAGAAGCACTACTGCAAATGGGAGCAGGGAAATGGAGTCGTAGCTGGACAGGTACACAGGGTCAAGGGGGTCTTTTTTAATGGAAAAATTATGTCCTGTTCCTTGCTGATAGGGATAGTCGACTAGAGGAGAAAACATGAGGATGCCAAGAGCAAGGTGAGGTTGGAGGGAATCACGGGAGGGGCAGCCGGAGCACAAGTGGAGGGTGTGGCCTTGGGGGTAATTCACCTCTGGGAACGGGGAAAAGCTAGACTATCAGGGCGTATATTCATATGAACAGGAGAGAAGGGATGGTGAGGGGAGCCTCTGCAAGTTCTCTTCTGATTGCGTTTAGTTTTCCCTGAACTAGAAACCACGGTCGTGAAGGAAAGTGAGGAGGACAGAAGAGGTGTTGGAGGTTTGAGGAGGGAGGAGAAGGGGTGCGGCAGTCACCTGGAGAGTGAGAAAGTAAACAGGATGAGGGAATTCACAGTCACTAAGTAACTTTACTAATTCAAGTCGTTTTTAGTCGATGACTTGATTCCCTAGGTATACAGTCTGAAATCACGACTTACTGTATTCTTTCCACATCACAGTATGTCCCTTATGTCTGTTCCATTCTTGTTGTACTCGCCAGAACTTCCAAAACACAAAGTTCTCTTGGTTTTCATCTCCTAAGTGTCTCTCATTCTCTTCCCTTCTCTTCAACTGAACAACTGCCACCTTAGGACAAGCTAACATGTCTCGCCTGGACACTACAGTAGCCTCTTAATGTACTCCTGACATCTTCTCTGGCCCTCATTCAATCCATTCTCTGTCCCAAAGGCTGAGTGAGTTTTCCAGTACACCAATCTGACCCTGTCACCATCACTGTCTCCCCACAATGGTTCCCACTGCTTTTTAGCTGAAGACCCTGAACCAGCTGCTCCTTCTCATGTCCCCAGCTTCATCCCACTCCTCTCCCCTCACTCTGGGAGCTTCAGCCACACCAGCCTTCTCTCGGCTTTCCTCAAGCAACCCCACACCCTTCCTTCTGAAATACTCTTGCACCTTCCCAACTTTGCTCAGTTAATGCTGATGCATCTTTCATTTCTTGTAAAACATGAACGGGGGCTTCCCAGGTGGCGCAGTGGTAGAGAGTCCGCCTGCCGATGCAGGGGACACGGGTTCGTGCCCTGGTTCGGGAAGATCCGGCATGCCGTGGAGCGGCTGGGCCCATGAGCCATGGCTGCTGAGCCTGCGCGTCCAGAGCCTGTGCTCTGCAATGGGAGAGGCCACAACAGTGAGAGGCCCACGTACTGCAAAACAACAACAAAAAATGAACGGGAAGTAAAGAGAAATGGGACGGACACTGAGAAGATTAATATATGATGCATTAGAGTTTTATAAGTAATCGAGAGAGAAAGAGTGAAGAACAAGCAATGTTTGGAGATGGATTTACTGAGAACTTTCCCCAAAGACATCAGTGCATATGTTCCAGTGTGCAGTAAATACCAACCATGGTAAAAAAAAAAAAAAAGAAATCCAGACCTGGTCACACTATAGAAAGACCGAAGAACACCAATGACCAAAAGAAAAACAGATTTCAAAAGAGGGAGAAAAACCAGACAAATAAAGACAGATCACCCTTAATGGAGTGGCAATTAGACTTGTAGGTGATTTCTCAACAGCAACAATGGAGACCAGAAGACAAAAGAATGACACTGTCAGATAAGAGCCATCAACCTAAAATCGCAATCCAGTGAAACTATCTTTTAAGAACAGGGGCAAAGTAAAAGCATTTTCAAAGACTGAGAATTTGCCACTGGCAGTCCCTCACGACAGGAAAGCCTAAAGGCAAAAGAAAGTGATTCAGATGAAACATCTGAGATAAAGAAGAAATGAAGAGCAAAGTGGTAATAAATAAGTGAATAGGAAAACTGGCAACGTAAAACAACACTAGTGATGACAGATAGTTGGAAAAAGAGGTTAAAGAATGAATCTTCTAAGTCCTTATATTTTCCAGGTGTGGGATAAAGTTATTAATTTTTGACTTTGACAATTTAAGCATGTAATTGACAATTTAAGCATGTAATTGGACTTCTAAAATTTTAATCTTTGTATTTTAACTGGAGCATTTGTCTCATTTGCATTTGAGTAATAAATTAAAACTTAAGACTTCCCTGGTGGCGCAGTGGTTAAGAATCTGCCTGCCAATGCAGGGGACATGGGTTCGAGCCCTGGTCTGGGAAGATCCCACATGCCACGGAACAACTAAGCCCATGCGCCACAACTACTGAGCCTGCACTCTAGAGCCCACCAGCCACAACTACTGAGCCCATAAGCTTCAACTACTGAAGCCTGTGCACTCTAGGGCCCCATGCTGCAATTACTGAGCCCACACACCTAGCCCATGCTCCACAAGAGAAGCCACCTCAATGAGAAGCCCTCGCACTGCAATGAAGAGTAGCCCCCGCTCATCGCAACTAGAGAAAGCTTGCACACAGCAACGAAGACCCAACGCAGCCAAAAATAAATAAATAAATAAATAAATAAATAAATAAATTTAATTAAAGCTTAGCTGTGAGATGCAAAATTTTGAAACATTAAGGGAAATATGGAAGATGTTTATGACCTCGAGGTAAGCAAAGATTTTTTTAAAACAGGTAACAAAGACCTATCATAAAAGACATGATTGGTAAATATGGTTATATTAAAATTAAGGACATTTGTGCATCAAAAGATGCCACAAGGTAAAAATACAAGACATAAAGTGGCTGAAGGTATTTACAATACATATAATACCATCAGTACCATAGGATATAAAGAAAAAACTCCCATTACTCAATAAGAAAAGACAGACAAAAAGATGTAAACAGGAATTTTACCAAAGAGGAAAGTCAAATGGTCAATAAACATTTAAAAAGGTGATTAACCTTATTAGCAATATGGTAAATGCAAATTACAACCACAGTGAACCAGCATTTCATATTCAACAGCTGGAAAATTTAAGAAGTCTGATAATGCTAAGATTGTGAAGGGTATGACCACTGTCCTGTGGGGTAGGTAAGGGAATGTGGCTTAGAAACATCACACAGGGGACTGTTGAGGTGCTAGACACAGATTTCTAAATATATCTTATATTTATATAGATAAAATATATAAACATACATATAAACAAATGTTTGTTTTACATACTCTTGAATGCATGATATATTTCACAATATAGCTCACATTTTAAGAAGTGAAAAGTAGATACAAACTATCAATATTATATATAAAAGAGATAAACCACAAGGTCCTATTGTATAGCACAGGGAACTATATTCAATATCTTGTAATAACTTATAATGAAAAAATATGAAAAAGAATATATATGTATAACTGAATCACTGTGCTGTACACCAGAAACTAACACACCACTGTAAATCAACCATACTTCAATTAAAAAAAAAAGTTTTAAAACTGAAAAGTAAATAGCAACGGAGAAAGGTACAGCAATACATGTAGACAATTTTTTTTTCAAAAAGTTTTGCTATGAAACCAGAGACATGGCGTTGCAGCTAGAAGAGCATGACAGGTCCATAAACAGTCCTTTTAAAGACGGGCACCAAAATAGCTAGTTTGAGTGCCCGTGGGAATGAGCCAGTAACACAGGAGAAACAGACGATGCAAAGCAGAGAGACAGAGTAACTGCAGGAATAAAAGCCTGGAACAGGCAGGACGGGTAGATGGCGCAGATCGTAAAGAAAAGAGCTTTTGCCTTTGACAAACAGCAGCGTGTCTCGCTCTTGTAACAGGATGCAGGGCAGATAGGCATGTAGCTTTGGTGAAGGGAAGATGAGAGATTTCCCATCCATCCTGTAGCTTGGAAGTCAAGGTTGGAGGCTAAGAGAGAGGGAGTCAAAGAGGAGGGGGTGTAAGAATTTCAAGAAGAGTTGAAACGTAGGAAACATTTTGGAGAATGTAGCAGAACCATGAGGGAGTGTTGAGGGCTCAAGCTGTGGGGCTTGTGGTCATGAATTTTCATGGAAACCCTTCCACGTGATATGTAATTTTCCCAGGTAACTTGTAACTCCTGGTAGGTGAAGGTCCAGAAGAGCTGGAGAGTTGGGTCCATGGGTTAACCAGGGTTGAGGGTGGCTGTAATCAGAGTCAGAAGTTTGTCATGAATTACAATAGAGGCAAAAGGATAAGAGAATCACGCATGTTAGCAAGGGAAGAAGGAACTGAAAATGGAGTGACATGGGCATGGGAAGGTCAAAGAAGTGGAGTTCTCATGGGGTGCGAAAATTGTTGGAGAAGATGCCAGAGCAAGTGAGCTCGAAGAAGGTGAGGTGGTACATATGATGACTGAATGAATGAACCCATTGCAAACTGTCCTCTAGCTTGTAAGTTGCTAGAGGGGGTTGGTGAAGAGGCCCCCACGATCACCCCATGAGAGAGCATCCTTAGGGATTATGTGTCTAAATGGCCTCTGGGAGGCCAGAGACTCATCAGCAGAACTGCCAGGTGGGCTAAGTCAAAGGTGGGCCTCAGAGCTGCAGACGGACGGACAGGGGAGGTGGCTAGAGCTTTGAGGAGCAGAGAGAGTCAAACAGTAGACGCAGAGTCCTGCTGAGGGTCACGCAGTAATGATTCCCGGGACGGGGACAGAAACAGGAGGTGGAGCCAAAGGGGCAGGAGCTGAGCACACAAAGAACGAAGCAGATGCTCGGAAGGAAGGAGGGAATGTGGCAGGAATCTGACATTTTGCATGAAAGGTGTCGGATGCTTCTTACTGCAAGTGTCAGCCTAGGTTCAAGGCACAAGGTCAGCATGAGCACTCATTCCCTCAAAGCAACTTCTACTGGAATCTCAAGACACTGAGAACTGATCTGGAAAAGTAAGGTTTGGAAAAGGTAAATAGTAGTTCACCTGAAGTGGAAAAGGGGCATCTGTTCGGACGTGGGCAGAGGGGAGGATGCGCACGAGGGGCTTTGTGAAGGTCAATGAGCATCTATGGCAAAAAAGAAAATAAGTCCTGATTTTTCTTCTTACTTTTCAGATTCAAAAAGAGTGAAAGAAGTTAATATTTATGATTTAGTAAAGTTGTAAAGCAATGAGCTTTTTTTTTTTTTGCCACTGAAATCGATTTACATCAGTTAAAATTAATGGAGTAAGTCAAACAAGAAGCCAATGGAAGTGTCATTTATACTCTAGGGCTCACTGTTGAGCCTTGTTTACTCCTGATGTTTGAGATTTGAAGGTTTTCGCAGGCTCAGTGACTCCCTGCCTTATCATCTTCTTCTGCTCTCACTGTTCATCTCCCCAGCCCTGTGTGCCCCCTCCAGTCCACAGCTCCCCTGGGTGGTCTCCTCCAAAGCTATGATCTTTGCTAACACCTGCCTCCTCATGATTCTTACATCCTAACTCCAGCCCCAAACTCACCCTTGAGTCCCAACCTCCTGTGTATTAAACTATCCACTGAAAATCTCCATTCATGTGTCCGCCAAGCATCTCAGACTCACTCTGGCCCAAAGGAGGACCTTCACTTCCAACATCTCCCAAAGACTGCTCATGCATTTTTCTATCATTTCTCCTCGAGATCCCACCCCCAGAGCCCAGCTCCCCAAACCCCTGAAGGCTTTTCCCGCTCAACATCCTGTCATTCATCAAGGCTCATGAATTTCTCTTACTTAACATCTGATATTAATTTATTGAACATTAAAATGTATTCACCCTCACTACTAATCAAAAATGCAAATCAATGGAGAAGGAAAAACAGACCACATTCTCATCACCCAGTTTAAAAACATGAAAAAGATTGTCTCTGATGTGGTTAACAGGCAGTGAAATGAACGCTTTCAAGTGCCACTGATGGGAAGGCAAACCCCACACAGGGCCACCTGGCAAGTGCATCACACATCTTTAAAAACACACCCCGTCTACTCAGTCACTTCACTTCTTGAAATCTACACCAAGGAAAGAAACTGGAGAAAAATATAAGTATTTAACTACAGTTAGCTTTACTACATTTTTGAAACAGTAAAAACTTATAAAGAGCATAAATGCCTAAACAGCCTAAATGAGGGATTTGTTAAATAAACTATGGTACATGTGTAATTTCTTCACAGCCATTAAGAATAATTATATAGGTGTGCATTTTATTGACACAAATGATACCCACATATATTTCAGACATGAAGAAAGGTTGCAAAATAATATACAGTTTCTCTCAGTTTAAAAATATATTAATGTATATATCTAAACAGAAAAAGATACTCAGGTACTGTGTGCAGCTCTTATGTAAATCTAAAATTATTTCAAAATAAAACTGCTAAAGAAAAAAAATCTGATCTGTTGACGACTTCTCTGCTAAAAAAGCATATGAACTCCCCAAAGTTAAATCTTATTATCAGCACATAAATATGTATAAACTATGAGACCATAAAAGGACGAATGTAAAACTGTAATACCTATGATTTTGGGGTCAGCACCTGCCTCCTAAAAAAGAGGTAACTGCCTCCAACCCTTTTCTATAACCAAGTTGTTGTAAAGTCAGGTAAAATAAATACGGCTCACCTACTTATGCAGAAATAAGTAAAATAAAACAAAAGTTAAGAAGTAGAACACAGGGCTTCCCTGGTGGCACAGTGGTTAAGAATGCGCTTGCCAGTGCAAGGGACACGGGTTCGATCCCTGGTCAGGGAAGATCCCACATGCCGCGGAGCAACTAAGCCTGTGCACCACAACTATTGAGCCTGCGCTCTAGAGCCCACGAGTCACAAATACTGAGCCTGCACTCTAGAGCCCGTGCTCCACAAGAGAAGCCACTGCAATGAGAAGCCCGCACCCTGCAACCAAGCCCCAACGTAGCCAAAAATAAATAAAAAAATAAAATTGATTCTTTAAAAAAAAAAAGAAGTAGGTCACAAGTTCAAGTTGGACAGAAAATACACTTACCTAAACAACAATCTGAGGCAACATATGCTAACTGCCAAAGCAGTACAGGCTAAAGGTGCAGAAGACAAGGACGGATATGGTCAAGGAGCATGTCATGGGAAGGGCAGGCTTGAGTCTGACCTAAGTGACAGGAAGAAAGAATGAAAAATATATTTCAATCAAGGTACATATTAAGAAACTGAAATCGTGGATATTGCATTTAGGAAAAACTAGAAGACTGACTAAAATGAAAAGAATGACCTTGTGGAAGAGCTATGAGAGATAAGGGTGGTAGGGTTTAGAGGCCATACATGCACACAACACACATACAGTATACACAGTACACTCACACACACACCCCACACACACTCATACAACATACACATTCACACGCACAACATACATAATACACTCACTACGCACACATACACCCCATACACACTCACATACAACATACACAACACCATGTACACATCACACACAATACAGACACACCACACCACACAATATACACACACACACTACAGCATAGAAAACACACCATACACACGCACCATACACACGCACAACACACATACAATACACCCAACATACCCCGCATGCAGAAAATAAGAGTAAACACCTAATTCCTTGATCCAAGAAAGCGGTATTACAGAGAAAATTACATTTGGTGTAATGCAACTTATTCATATTTCTGTCTCACAAACTCTGTCTCCGCCTTTCACGTTTCGCCCTCCCACTGGCTTTGCCTCCTGCAAACATCTGGGTGCCGGTCTCCTGGGGGCAGATGTGACTATTCTTTATCGGACGTTTTCAACCCAGGCTGTCCCCCGTCTGCCAGCACACCTGGCACTTCCATTGGTTTACTGCTTTATACCCCCTTCTTGGATCGTTTAGAGATTCCAGATTCTGTCCCTCTCCAAACAGAGCCAGTGGCTTCCAGGTTCCAACTTGTAATAGAGCTCTGAATTCACCACTCATCTGACATTGTCTCTTCTGTTATTTGTGTGTGTGCTTATACCTTATACCTGTATTAAGATGATTTTTCTATCATTCTGTTGGGGTTTGGGAAGGGTACGGAGATTGTTAATCACATGTGTTCATTCTGTGTTTAAAGGAAAGTCCCTATAATAAGTCCACCTGGACATGTAACCTTATTTGGAAATCGGGTCTTTGCAGATGTAATTAAGATGAGATCATACAGGATTAGGGTGGGTCCTAATTAAAGAATTAGTATCTATACAAGAAGAGGACAGATGCACAGTGAATGCCATGCGAAGACAGAGGCTGAGACTGGAAGCCACAGAACATCAAGGAAAGCCAAGGCTTACCCGCAACCACCAGAAGGTATGACAGGGGCATGGAACAGATCCTCCCTCAGAGCCTCCAAAAGAACCAACCTTGCCGCATCTTGATTTTGGACTGCTGGACCCCAGAGCTGCAAGTGAATAAGTTTCTGCTGTTTTATGCCATCAGTTTGTGGTGCTCTAGGAAACCAATATACCAACGAATCAGAAACAACTAGCTTTAACATTAGATGGTCCTCATTACAGATGTTGTGTATGTATGTATATATACATGTGTACATGTAATAGATTGACAGAAATATTTCCAGTATAATGAGGTAATTCTGTACATTCTGCATTATTAAACATTATTTTACTTGAATTTATCTGAAGAAAAAGAATAGATTTGTCCTATTAGTCCAGTGATGGTTTTTCCTATTTCTGTGCTAATATCTTGGTGTTTAAATTTTTATAGGACAAACGCTTATCACTCTTCTTTTTCAAGGTCTTTTGTTTTTTAGGCCTCACCGCACAGCTTGCGGGATCTTAGTTCCCCGATCAGGGATCAAACCCAGGGCCCTGGGCAGTGAAAGCGTGGAGTCCTAACCACTGGACCGCCAACGAGTTCCCTTCAAGGTTTTCTTCATCATTTACAACCATGTGATCTTCCCTTCAAAATTTAAAATTAGCCAGTTCTAACTTATTCTCAAGAGAATCTGGAATTCTGATGGAAATTGTGCTAATTTTCAAATTTGGCTTGGGAAGAATTGGCATATTTTTGGTACCGATTTCTTATCCACAGATACGGCAGGTTTTTCATTTTTTCTGGTCTTGTTTCCGCCTTTCAGCAAAGGGCAAGGGACTTCATCAACAGGATCTTGTAACTCGTTAAACTTTGTTCCCAATTATTTTATAGTTTTGTTTTTTTGTTTTTTTATAACGGTACGCGGGCCTCTCACTGTTGAGGCCCTTCCCGTTGCGGAGCACAGGCTCCGGACGCGCAGGCTCAGCGGCCATGGCTCACGGGCCCAGCCGCTCCGCGGCATGTGGGATCTTCCCGGACCGGGGCACGAACCCGTGTCCCCTGAATCGGCAGGCGGACTCTCAACCACTGCGCCAACAGGGAAGCCCTATTTTATAGTTTCTGATGCTGTTGCAGATAAAATATTTTTATTTTTAATAGGTTATTGCTTTTTCAAAAGGAAAACTGCTAGTTTTTCCTCTGCTTCTCTCTAGTTTTAAGCCTTTTACTGAACTCAGGTTTAAAACGGAGGCATGAATTTTCGCACTTGGCCGCTGAAGCCCTACATAAGCACTGGCTTCCATGTATCTCAGTCCCCTTTGTACCCTGTGAGCTTCACAACCACGTCATAAAGCGTGGTGTCTGGTGTCTCCACAGCGCAACTGAGGGAGCTCAGCTCAGAGAGTCAAGTGATCTGCCCAGGGTCTCTCTGACACCATTTTGGCCTGCCTGACAAAACCAGTTCCTAGGATACAGCGCAGTCAGGAACTTGGTACCGAGGCACGATTTCATTCGCACCAAAACGGGACAGTTCCATGCTTACGGTGTCAGCATCTTACCAGAAAGCAAAACTGCTCTAGAGCGGAGACGAAGGTCTCCCGCGTCCGCGCGACACATCGGCTCGAGGCTGGCGGAAAGAGCCGAGCGCGCTCGGACGCGCTCGCCACGCCTTCCGCAGGAAGCGTCAGGGGGCGGGGCTCGCGTGACGGCGCGTTGCGCGCAGGGCCTTGTGGGAGGGGCGGCCGGTGCAGCCGCGGCTGCCATCTTAGCAATTCCTGGCGTTGCGGCCTTGTCGTTGGCGGCGGCCTTCGTGGCGGCCGTCGGCCTCAGGGGGAGGCAGAAAGTCAGCTCGCTGATAGCTCTCCTTCCCCAAGCCTCGACAAGACTGCCAGCCCGCTTCCGGAAGCAGAGACGAGGACAGCCGGGCACGTGCGGGGCCCGAAGCCAGCGGTTAGTCACAGCGTCGCCCGGAAGGATGGGCCGGTCTCGGAGCCGGAGCTCGTCCCGCTCCAAACACACCAAGAGCAGCAAACACAACAAGAAGCGGAGCCGGTCCCGGTCGCGATCTCGGGACAAGGAGCGCGTGCGAAAGCGCTCCAAGTCCCGGGAAAGTAAACGGAACCGGCGGCGGGAGTCGCGGTCCCGCTCGCGCTCCACCAACACGGCCGTGTCCCGGCGCGAGCGGGACCGGGAGCGCGCCTCGTCCCCGCCCGACCGCATCGACATCTTCGGGCGCACGGTGAGCAAGCGCAGCAGCCTGGACGAGAAGCAGAAGCGAGAGGAGGAGGAGAAGAAAGCAGAGTTCGAGCGGCAACGAAAAATGTGAGCGCCCGCGGGGGGAGGGGCCGGGAGCCGGGGAGGCGGCGGGTGCGGGGTGGCGGGGAGGGGGGAGCTGATTGGCCCTGGGGGGAGTGAAGGAGGTTAGCGGGGTCTCAGGGACCGGCCCCGAGCGGCTGCAACCCTGGCCTGTGGAAAGCCTGGGGCAGGACAGACCCACGAGTTGGCTGGGAAGGGCAGTAGTGGGGATGGAGCTGGAAGGGCTTGGAGCAGGGCAAGCGTTTTGGCGCGAGAGGAGGAGGAGCGTCCCGGAAGTAGGGGGTGGAGTTCCGTGTGGGGTTGGAGCGGGCCGGCCCCGGGAAGTGGACGGAGGACGTTGGGGGCCCCCTGCAGAAGAGCGTTCTTGCCTTGCACCCTAAACGCGGGACAGGGATTCTCGGAGGTGAACCGCTTCAGGTGGTTGAACGTACGCGCACCCAAAACAAGTCCTTTTACTTTAGTGTACTCCTGCTGTTAGAGACGTCGCGGTCGCTTTTCCTGTCTCGGGCCTGCTCTTTTTGTTTTCTGAGGTGTAAAAACAGAATGCGCGCAGCTTAAGTGTGCAGTGAGGTAAATGAATCTTGACGCTTGAGTTCACCTGTGTGACCAATCGAAGGCTGCTCCGTCTTTTCACTCTGTACTAGTTATGGGCTGTAGCTCTCCGTAGCACACTTCGGTGCAAGACTGTAACTCGTTTCCCTTTGTGGTGTATACGTGCTGTTCAGAGGATAGAATATTCGCTTTTACTTTTGCATTGGTCATATGCAGAAGAGTCACCTCTCAAGTACCTTTTGGTCTAAGAGTAGGTGCAAATGATTCGAAACGAGTGAAATTTTGGTTTTAAAGTGTAGAGTTGTGTTTTGGTTCAAGACCCTGGTACTCTGATGCGCTGGGTATTCTTTCCCAAAGCCACGTTGAAAGGTAGAGAGATTTGCCAGCTCTCCCTGTTTAACCAGCCATCTTCCTCAGTTCTTCAGTGCATGTTTAGAAAGTGCTCGTAAGGCAGGAGAGTTACTGAATATAGAATTTTCCTGAGACAGATTTATGAGTCCTGAACTGTGTAGGCGTTTTCAGTCTTTCTGCAGTGTGGTTTGTGTTACGTTCCAGCAAAGCTCGTTTCTGAAAGGAAATCATTAAGAGGTAGGGGACTGGAAAACTGACTCCTGTTACTGGAGGAGCAGTACCTGGAGAGCTCTTTCACTGCGTTTCTTTAAAACATGCACAACGCGTGCATTTTTCCTATACTTAGAACTGTCGGTGGGAAGTATGAACACCGAGTACGAATAATTGTGTCACAAGAAACCTTGATTGTATAGAATCCAGTTTTTTTGGTCTGGAACAAGATCCTTAACTGTGAAGATGTAGCTCTCAACTGACTGTCAACAGATGAACATTTCAAAGAATTACCTAAGACAATTCTGAGGTAGTATACCTCCAAAGAGTCATGACTTGCCATTCATTAGAGAGCCGAGACTTATGGGGAAGAGTGAAAGGAAACTTGGTGTGCAAGGAATAGATAGAAGCATTTAGCAAGCTACACACGAATAGCAGAGAAGAAATCCAGGGATGAAATGAGAAAGTAGAGCAGTTATATTGTCCCAAGTTGATAGAGGAAGCACAGTGCCGTTAGCATTTATGAAGGGAGGCGGGGGCAGAGCTAGCAGCCACCTGTACACGGAGTCCCTGCGTGTTGTGCAGCAGGCACTACTTAGTACTGTCTAACGCCTACTAACGCAGAGGAGACGATTGAACGATCTAGGTTTTGCAGTCATGGGAATGGGCAGAAGTCGTTGTTTATTTACAAATCCTGTTGGTTAGTTCATTCAACTGACCCTTACGGAGCATCTTAATAAGTGCCAGACACTACGCTAGGAGCTGTTAATCTGAAGATGATTGACCCCTCCAAGGTCTCCGTCTAGCTTGAAGACAGGTA
Source organism: Mesoplodon mirus (assembly GCF_964341445.2). NCBI lineage: Eukaryota > Metazoa > Chordata > Mammalia > Artiodactyla > Ziphiidae > Mesoplodon > Mesoplodon mirus. The sequence goes on along the minus strand of NC_138993.1, from coordinate 73,366,760 downwards.
GGTAGATAATAATACAGTGTGGTAAATTCGGTGATAGTGATGTGACTGTAAAAAGGAAGCATCCTGGATGGGTAAACACCTTAGTGCTCCTCGGGAGTGAGTGGCAGGTAAAAATAGGACTCTGTCAGGCTAAGCATAGGAGGATGCATGTGGACCAAGGGAGGGAGCCCCCTCCACCCCTGCCAGAATAAAGGGAGGGGTGCGGTATGGTCTTAGGTGGAGTAAAGAGGTGACTATTGACTGGAACATGAATTTCTGTAAGTATTCAAGTCATGGAGTGGCTGGAGAGGTAGGTAGAGGCTGGGAATCATGGGAAGGGTCTTGCCATATTAAGGAGCTAGGATTTCATCATAGGAACCAGAAGGGTTTTAAGCAGGCAAATGGCGTGGGATTGTAGGTTTGTTTTTAAACGGAGCATGTACTGCTGTGTAGGATAGAAAGTTACAGTAAGTCCACATAGGAGTAGTGAGGGAGCAGTTGTTGGAATGGAAGAAAGGGGCAGATTTAAGGAGCATTTAGGGCAAATAAAATTGGATGTGAAACATAAGGGAAATAAAGCATTGTTTTGGCTCTCATGTTTATACTGTGGCTATTGCATCTCAGCCACCAAATGTTTAAGTAACTGCTGTGGGTCAAACACTAGTTAAAATGTCAGAAACCTGGACTTGGCATTTCCAGTGCAGGCGCTAGATTTTGGATATAATGAGTTCATCCAAGGTTGATACCGGGGACTGAAGCCTGGGGGAAACCTTGAGAGTAGATAGAACGGCCCAGGCAGAGAGTGGAGGGAGAAGAGCAGTTGGTTCATGGGACTGAAAGAACCTTCAGGAATGTCTGGATGTACAGTTGGACAAAGGGAGACAAGTGTGTGGTGGAGTAGAGAGAGAGAAGGTACCACAAGAACACGCACTGTCAAGTGTGCCTTCTAGAGGTCCAGTGTGAGATGGGGAGAGATGGCAAAATTAAAATCTCTTGGGCTTAACCGATTAGAAGGTCTCCTTAAGGTTGGAAACCAGATTGTTTTGCCATTTACAATTCTGAGGCCTTGAATACACTACCTACCTGTGAGCTTGATTTCTTATCTGTAAAATGGAGATACCTGTCTTGCTTATTGTGAAGATTAAAAGTATTTAGGTGATACTTGGCATGTGTGTAATGAGACTCAGTAAATAATGTTATTTAATGCAATTTTTTTACATGTAGGCAGATTGAACCGGGTGATTTTAAGAAGTGATCTTACAAGTTACAATCTTGATGCAGTAAAAGGCAGACCTTAAAATTAAAAAAAAATTTTTTTTCCTCGGTGTTGAAAAGTTCATTCCTGTGGTTGAAAATTCACTTCAGAAGATTTCCTTTTCCTCCTTACGTCCCAGTCATTCAGTGTTGCTCTCTCTTTCCTCCTCTGCCCCCTTATCATGTTTCATATGTATTATTTTGAGACGCTTTATGCCTGTTGTAATAACTGTTGGAAAAAATGAGTGGCTGAAAATGACTTGCAGCAGATCAGGATAATATTAATGGCGTAGTAACTTACTGTAGCCTGTGGTATCTCGGTTCGCATATACTTGGTGTTCAACTGCATGGCATATCGAGAGCCTTCTAAATCAGTGTCTAAAGTGAACTGGGATCTATATGAGTGATTCTTAGAAGAATGCTCATTGCGAGAGCAAATTTGTTATATTGGAACTACGTACCTCAGGGAGGTTAGGGCTTTGAGACAAGACATTAGGGCATAAGATCAAGCTGATGTTGGTAAGAATTTAATCAATTTTTTAGGTAATTATTTTGGTAGCTAAATTTGTGTGCATACCTTTTGCCTTTAATGTTTGTCGTGGAGAAACAGTGCAGGGTAGTAGCATGCTTAAGATCGTTATCTTTGGAGTTGCCTAGGTTGAGGGTCACCTCACAGTCACCTGTTTAGCCTCAGGAGCCATCAGAGATGAACAGGATGCCGTGGAATATAAAGCTTTTGGCAGAGTAGTTGGTATCTATTCAGTACTGAGTAAATACTGTTTGCTAATATTATGAAGCAGTTCCTAGAAGGACACTACTAGGGTTGAGTTTGTACATTTTAAAGACTTAAAAATAATATCAACCAATGCTCTGTACAAAGTCATACTCGCATTTAACGATGGGCCCTTGCTGTTTGTTTTAATAGTTGCCATTTTAAAGTTGATTGTGATTAGTGTTCTGAGAGCATGGAGAAAATGAGGACCTACTCTTATCTATTGAAAAACTTCAAGATTTTCATTCAGCCCTTTCATCAGGATCAGAGATTGTTTGTTTCTTTTTTTGGTTGTGTTGGGTCTTTGCTGCTGCACGTGGGCTTTCTCTAGTTGAAGCGAGCAGGGACCACTCTTCCTTGTGGCACGCAGGCTTCTCATTGCGGTGGACTCTCCCGATGTGGAGCACGGGCTCCAGGCGTGCAGGCTTCAGTAGTTGTGGCGCACGGGCTGAGTTGCTCTGCGGCATGTGGGATCTTCCCGGACCAGGGCTCAAACCCGTGTCCCCTGCATTGGCAGGTGGACTCCCAACCACTGCACCATCAGGGAAGCCCTCACAGATTCTTAGCAAGGGGATGGATTCAGCAGAGGAGCCTGAGGAAAAGATTAGAGAAAGAAAACAATATCAAGAGAGTGACAGCTCCTATGACAACAGTTTTAAGGAATGGCTAGGCAGTCATTTTAGGTGAAGGATCTTTCCTAAGATACTAATGGCGAAAATGGGTTGTTGGGTTTTTTTTTCTTTTCTGAGACAGTTTCAGGGCTTCTTAAGAAAGTTCGCCCTGTAGCTGCCTTATCATTGATTATGATAATAAGTTTGTCATCAATAAGAATGAACTTTTAAAAATTTTAACAGCCACCTACCCCTCCCACCCTCCTCCAGCTAACTGGTAGAGGAAGGCTATGTTGTACTAAGTTTCATTCATTTCTATACCTTATATGTTTGTGCTTTTGTGGGAAAAGACAGACAAAAGAAGAAAAACACAGGGATACAGAGGTTGCTGAAACATGCGGAGAATTTTTACTTATCATGTATGTTAATACTTATATTTAGCTGTAGAACAGAGTCACAGAAGTATAGGCTCTATTAGTAGGTATTAGCGGGGTTCAGGTTTCTAGCACAGCATCTAGTGCATAGTAGGTTGTTCAATAAAGACTTGTCGTATCTCTCAAGTGCTTAATTCTGTTGTTCGTGTGCCCTTGGTTTTCTGGATCCAGGTGTGTGGGGGGAAGGGGATTAAAGCAATATCCGGCTCTTAACTTTTTCAGCACTGGATCTAAAAATTGATTTAAACTTTTTTCTGAGTGCTGAAGTAGCAATTTTAACCTTACCGAAAATAACAGTGACAGCAAAAATTACATCCTTGATCATGCTTGTAGGGGAACAGCTCTGCTCTGGTGCCCTGACCTTGCTTGTCTCCTTGTGTAGGGCGCAGCAGCAAGGCTTAATTACAGTCCTGGGGGTGCCCTGTGGTGCCTTCAGTAACAAAGGGGGATGAGCAGCCTTGTAAGAAACTCCACTAGGCCATTTCTCATCCTCTGGGTTTCAGCTGAGCTTGGGAGTTTCCACTTGCCCTCCCCTTTAGGCTGGAAAACTGCTGAGCTGTACTTAGCTCGGACTCCTTAGCAGCAGCCACCTATTGCCTACACTGCTTGTCACCCTGTATGGCCTGTCACCTGGCCTCTCTGGTGTCCATCAGTGGGAGCAGAGACACAGGGAGCTGACAGCATGCTGATGTGGCTCCTGCTGTAAGTAAGCAACGGGGTTGATTTGAGCTCGTTTTCTCCTTGCTGACCAGAGCTGTGGAGGTGTGGTCCCACTGGCATTGTGCCATATTGCTGTCCTTTAAGGACTGTTTGCCTGACAGAAACCCTGAGCATGTGTCAGGTCTCTTCCACCTTTACCAAATTCCTGAGTTAATTAGGCAGCTTTTCTACTGATAAACTAACCCAAAGCCTTATCCCATTCTTTTCCCTCATCTTTTACTTTGTGTGGAAAGTTTTAACTGGAACTTGGTTTACAGTGTTCTGCTTTAAGAGTTGTACCATTTTTGATATTTTAAAATGAGATTTCTTTGTAGACGTTGCTACATTTACTAATTTTATAAGAACCAACTAACAGAAGAAAGCGTGGGGGGGGGTATGCTTCTGAAACTTCGTGTCATGAAAGCTTTCCAATTCAGCAAAATAGGGTATTAATCCTCATACAGCTGTCATCCAGGTTCAGCAGTTGTTAGCTTGCTTGTTGCATTTCATATTTCTGTCTTTCTCTTTGGATGAAGTAGAGAAACAATATTTTTATATTTGGAATGTAGTTTAATTTCCATTGAAATCGCTGCCTGATTTCTTTTAGGTATTCCTGGCCATTCTAGCGTTGGGGTGGATAGCTCTTCTCTTTTACTAAGCTGCTATAGCTAAAGGCTTATTGAAACTACCCTAATACTATATTTCATTTAAAGTTAAAAAAGGAAAAGGAATATAGATAGAGAGTACATGTTAGGCTTTTGCAGGGGTTTTTTCCCCCAGTGAAAATCACCAATAATTTAGCGTTAGGGAGGAGATATTTAAGAAACAAGCAACAGAGTCTTCAGAATGGTTATCACACATATCTAGAACCTAACAGAAATTATGACTTCTCAAGTAGTTACTATCTCCCTGACAGAAATATGTAAAGATTATAAATGCAGAAACAGATATGAATCAGAATATTAGATACACTGGTATCAGTATGGTAACACTGTGAATAAATAACAGGAGTTGAGAATGAAAGCACTTCAGTGGGAATTGAATCACCCCCCAAAGCAGAGTTGAGTTGAAGTGGATTGGGTATTTAAAGGTCACTTAGAAACTGTAAAGTCTTCACTAAACAGATAAATTGAATGACTCTCATACATATGTATGAGAGTCATCAAAAGATAGAAGGGTTACAGATTCTGTTTAATTTTGTGGATTGTGAGAAATATGCAGCATTAATAGATTGACCTCTTAAGATTTAGGTATACTTTCAGAGTCTCTGCATTCATTCTAGCACAAATTATTGTCTCAAATAATGCCGTTCAAGAGAAATACAGTGTGAGCCACATTAAAAAGGAACTAGTGAAATTAATTTTAATATATTCCCAGTCTGTCTCAAAATACTCTCATTTTAATATGTAATCAAATAACAATACTTGAGGTCTTTTATATCTTTTATTCTTAGTAATCTTCAATTCAAACCAGACACATCTGGCTAGTGGCTGTCATATTGGAGGTCATTGGTATAAAATGTGCAAGGTTTCCACTATAGTGCCTTGATAAATGTCAATATCTTCAGCACAGAATTTCATTTTGAGTGAATAAGTTCATTTATAATACCTAAATGGGATTAAAATAATTAAACGATATCATGCTTCATTGAACTTTTTAGAAGTGATACTAATATATTTCATCCACTTTCCCATATCTAGAAGAGCTTTGAATTGAAAGTCAGTTAACGAAAGAAAAGGTGCAGTAAAGGGCAAAAGTTTAGAACCTGAATAAGTTTGCCTGTACTTTTGCTAAAAACTACAGTATGTTGCTTTAGCAGTCTGAATCTTTGAGTCTGTCTTTATTCTGATCTTGCTTGGGGTGGGGGAACGGAGAATGAATTTAGCTGGTCTGAACTGCTTGCTACATAATAGTTTCTCCTGATTTCACTGTAGCTCAACCCTTAGACTGAATGGATTGACAGATGAGCAAATCATATATTTAATAGCTTGTCCTTTCCTTATGAAGCTGGTAACGAAAGTAGATTTCCTGTTTCAGATTCACTCTACAGTTCCTAAAACTACTGCATTAATAAGCTGTTTGTATAGACTAGTCTTTTTGTATTTACTTTAGAAAGTGACAAAAGAAAAAAAACATGATTTTATATTTATTTGAATTTCTGTATCACTTAATCTTTTGGTATCTATCATTTCCTTGAATGTTATATGAAAATGAGTTGTAAAATCTTAGAAATATGTAAGCAGACTCAGTGTTTTACAGGCTCACAACTAGTTCTATTTCAATTCTTAGGTTTATTTCTTACATTATCTAAGTCCTTTCCCCACTTTGTTTGCTAGTCGGCAGCAGGAAATAGAAGAAAAACT